>NC_090436.1:63622620-64872620 GCF_031143425.1 Pleurodeles waltl
GATTTCTTCAGGAGTTGGTGCAGGGGACTCTGGTTAGCAATTTTTCACCTGTAGCAAACAGGGAGTCCCTCCTTGAACCAGTTGAAGCCAGGCAAAGTCTTTCTTGTGGTGAAGCCCAAGTGTGCAGCTGGTGCAGTCCTTCAGAGTGCAGGGTCCAGGTGCAGGCCAGGGGTCCAGCAGGGCAGTCCTTCTTCTTCTGTGGTTCCTTGTTGATCGGGGATCTGAGGTGTGGGTGCAGGTCTGCCAGTTGTATCCTTGCTCCTGGGTGAAAAACAGGGGGGTCCTGGTTCTCCAATCAGGTGCAAGGTCCTTCCCCCTGTGATGACCACTTCCTGGGAAGTGTGGCGAAAATCAATCCCAAGAGGCAACATTCCTCCAAAAAAAACCATGGCTGAAAGTGATTTTTGGAGGTTACATCTGGCTGAGCCCACCCACTGGTGTGGCTAAAAATCCTAAACACACCCCTCTCCTGCCCTCTCCTAATCTAATCAAGGGGGCACCTAGTTATCTGGGGTTGCAGGATGTGGGGGTGTTGCTGGTTTGCTCCAAATGTCCTTCTCTGCCTTTGAAGACCAGTTTGGCAGCCCTCCCCCTTCCTGCCTCATCATCTGCTGAGGAGAGATCTGGTCCCTCAGGCACATCTCTTTGTGTGAAGCCAGGCCACTTCACACCTCATCAAGGCAGCCTGGCCAGGCGGCCAGAGGCTGGCCAATCAGAGCACAGCAGCAAAAACAATGCAGGGCTGAAATTGGCAACTTTTCAGGTAAAGTTTAAAACTCTTTACCTGAACAAGTTATATTAAATCCCACAACTGGAAGTTGTGGGATTTATTATAACAATTAATTTGATACCAAACGCTTTTTATCTGTCACTTAAGGGGACTTTTAAAATTCAAATAAAGTCTCCCTATTCTAGCCTATGAAGGCCATTCACTACAATGAGGGAAAACAAATTTGGCTGTTTTACCTCACCAGGGCTTATAAAACTATTTGTATAAGGTCCCTGCTTATAGTTACATTTTTCAAAATCACAGTTGTTGCTCTTGATTTGTGAGCTATATTGATGCTGATTGAAACTGGCCAACTAACCATCTTTTTTGTTTGCTGCAATGATCTCCAAATTTTGAATAAACCCTTATGGTTTTGACTTTGAATACTGTTTTGCAAAATATTTTTAGTTGCCTTGGACCTGTCCTTTAGGACTCGCAGGGATTCAATTCTGCATATCAGTTCTTTATAAAATGTATGAGTGCAAAGCACCAACAAGTTTATTTAACTCTCCAGTAAGGTCACTGCAAGCTGGCACAGAAACTGCATTAGTGGTAGGCTGTTAAATGTCATAAATGGACTGCAGTGTGTATTTACTCACAGGTTTGACAAAACATATGAGGCCATGTTGATGCTATGATTTGGGGTATATGCATTTTTTGTGTTTAGAAAGAACACATTGTGAGGCTTTTATTACTAGCTGAGCGCTTAGAGGACCTCGACTCTTGTAGGATGAGATGTGGCTGTGCCTTTAAATCCTAGGATTTCTGTATTGGATATTTGGGCACCATCCAGTGATTGAATTGTGCCCAGCTACATGACCCAAAGAGACTATTACGGATAATATTGTGAGAGGAAGTGAATGTGTCAGCGATAAGAGGGAAAACAACTCACTGAATGGCTGGTCATCGATGACATTGTCTGTTATTAGGGGCAAGCGTAAAGCGCTCTGTCCCCTGATGTAATCTCTCTTTGGGCTTCTAACCACACCCATGTCACGTTAGTCCCTTACATTGGTTCAAAGTTTGCCTTTCATTAGTGTAAGGCATGCATACATCATGCCTTTTCCAGTGTTTAGCCCTCATCGAGCTCACCGACCAACTGCTGGAAACATACGAGGCTCCAGGTTTTCCAGATGGTTTCTGTACTACTTTTTCTCTTTATTTCACACATCATGATCTCGCTTGTTTTTTTTTCTCCATTTAATGTGGCAAGAAAAGTCTGGTTAGGAGTTTACAACCTTAATAGCTCTAACTCGACAAAATACGAGACCCATTGCATTGCAAATGCTTGTTTTTGACCTAGTAGTCACTATTATGCTTGTTTTGCATATTTTTTGAGGGAGAGAGTCAGATGAATTTGGGGTGCTGTTTATGTCTGTGTTGATTGGATTGTTTTTACCTCTCCATATCATAGTTTTGTCCATCCTTGAATAAATTCAGGAGGTATATCTCTGTTTTCAATAGAGTCGAAAGAGTATGTAGTGATATGTGACTTATATTCTATTTCTCAGCAAGCAGCAAATGTAATCCTCCAAATACACTCGCACTATGTTTGTTCAAGGGAAGGAAAAACTTTTGCATCTTTGGAGGATGCACTACGCATTTGTGCCCAAACACAAACTACATTTCTTGTGAATTCACTGGACTCTTTATTTGAAAATGGTGGTGGCCATTTTGAAGTTATCTGGAGTAAGTTTCCTTGTGGTTAATGGCATCCTTCTTAGGGAATTGTGATACTTTGCTGCTGCAGACAGTTTAAGACTTTGGAACTACTTTTAATTCCAAAGCAGAATTTGCATATAACTTTAATTTAAAAGCAGCCAGCAAGGCAGGCCTGCCTTTAAAATGACACTGGGCACCTCAGCAGTGCACCTATGGGAGCACTACCTATGCTGTGGTCCCTAAACCTACATGCCCTACTATATACTAGGGACTTATAGGTAGGTTGACTTAGCCAATTATAATCAGCCTAATTTGCATATCCACTTTACACAGAGCACTGGACCTGGGACTTGTAAGCAGTACCCAGGGCACAGCCAAGAGTCAGTAACCACCATTACCTGTCCAAAAAGTGTGGAGGTGACCAGGGCAAAAAGGAGGACTTTCCTACAGAATGCTGTTTTTTATTTCATGTTTAAAAGGCTTTGTGGAGTGGGAGTTATTTTTTATAACTGAAATGGGATTCATTTGGTGGTGTAGCTTCTGGTAATGTTTCTAACTTGTATTTTGAACGAAGCCATGCCACAGATGTTCTCCTAATGTCGCTGCTGCCTGCAGCCACTAATGTCTCTTTACTTATTTTAAATAGTTAATTGTTCAATTGTGCCATGCCATTTTCGTTGCATGTATGTTCAAAGGGATTCATTACTTATATAATATTATGAAGTCCCTAGGGTAATCTGTTTTATGTAACAGAATTTTCTGTGATGTTGATTGGTTTTTGTCCTGTTACATTATTAGTTCAACTCTATGATGCCACTTCAAATCATAATTGTCTACTTCTCTGAACCTATAAAATGTGCCTTTTTTAACGTGCACTAATACTTTTTGCTTGCTTCTTTGAAGGCAATTTCCATGCCAGACTCGCATTTGACTTCACACTTTTTTTCAAAATCACAGTTGTTGCTCTTGATTTGTGAGCTATATTGATGCTGATTGAAACTGGCCAACTAACCATCTTTTTTGCTTGCTGCAATGATCTCCAAATTTTGAATAAACCCTTATGGTTTTGACTTTGAATACTGTTTTGCAAAATATTTTTAGTTGCCTTGGACCTGTCCTTTAGGACTCGCAGGGATTCGATTCTGCATATCAGTTCTTTATAAAATGTATGAGTGCAAAGCACCAACAAGTTTATTTAACTCTCCAGTAAGGTCACTGCAAGCTGGCACAGAAACTGCATTAGTGGTAGGCTGTTAAATGTCATAAATGGACTGCAGTGTGTATTTACTCACAGGTTTGACAAAACATATGAGGCCATGTTGATGCTATGATTCGGGGTATATGCATTTTTTGTGTTTAGAAAGAACACATTGTGAGGCTTTTATTACTAGCTGAGCGCTTAGAGGACCTTGACTCTTGTAGGATGAGATGTGGCTGTGCCTTTAAATCCTAGGATTTCTGTATTGGATATTTGGGCACCATCCAGTGATTGAATTGTGCCCAGCTACATGACCCAAAGAGACTATTACGGATAATATTGTGAGAGGAAGTAAATGTGTCAGCGATAAGAGGGAAAACCACTCACTGAATGGCTGGTCATCGATGACGTTGTCTGTTATTAGTTATTAGTAAAGCGCTCCGTCCCCTGATGTAATCTCTCTTTGGGCTTCTAACCACACCCATGTCACGTTAGTCCCTTACATTGGATCAAAGTTTGCCTTTCATTAGTGTAAGGCATGCATACATCATGCCTTTTCCAGTGTTTAGCCCTCATCGAGCTCACCGACCAACTGCTGGAAACATACGAGGCTCCAGGTTTTCCAGATGGTTTCTGTACTACTTTTTCTCTTTATTTCACACATCATGATCTCGCTTGTTTTTTTGTTTCCATTTAATGTGGCAAGAAAAGTCTGGTTAGGAGTTTACAACCTTAATAGCTCTAACTCAACAAAATACGAGACCCATTGCATTGCAAATGCTTGTTTTTGACCTAGTAGTCACTATTATGCTTGTTTTGCATATTTTTTGAGGGAGAGAGTCAGATGAATTTGGGGTGCTGTTTATGTCTGTGTTGATTGGATTGTTTTTACCTCTCCATATCATAGTTTTGTCCATCCTTGAATAAATTCAGGAGGTATATCTCTGTTTTCAATAGAGTCGAAAGAATATGTAGTGATATGTGACTTATATTCCATTTCTCAGCAAGCAGCAAATGTAATCCTCCAAATACACTCGCACTATGTTTGTTCAAGGGAAGGAAAAACTTTTGTATCTTTGGAGGATGCACTACGCATTTGTGCCCAAACACAAACTACATTTCTTGTGAATTCACTGGACTCTTTATTTGAAAATGGTGGTGGCCATTTTGAAGTTATCTGGAGTAAGTTTCCTTGTGGTTAATGGCATCCTTCTTAGGGAATTGTGATACTTTGCTGCTGCAGACAGTACCTTGCTACCGGAACCCATGAAAGCCTTAGATTGTTTTCTTTTGAAAGCTTGTTTGGAAGCTAAAGTCGATTACAGATAATTATTTTTAAGCATTAAGTGGTGTTTTGAAAACAAATAAAGTATAGAGTCTGTTCACCTTAAAGGAGTAGAGAACAATATTTTATTGTATATTTTTAGATCCTACATTATGCGAGGAAGAAGAAAGGATCCACTTCACAAAAACAGAAGATAGTTACTGTGGTATAATTAATAAGGCTCTTCAGTTGCGATGGTACATAAGGTCATAGTTTAATCAGCCTGCTGGCTTGTGGTTTCCGGAAGCCAGCCTCATCCAAAACTGTCTGACCCAGTGCTTAATTTGTAAATAAAAATGTGCCGGTGCTCAAAGCTCTCGTCTTAAACACACGGGTCATGCAATTAAATGTGTGAACACGGAATACTGAGGCAGTGTACTCCTGAAGCCATCTCGGGCCTCTTCAATCCATTTACAGCCACTACCTGCCCCTTCAGCTCACCCTTGCAGTTTTCTGCTTTTGTCCCTGTGTGATGCTTTTTCGTTTTTTTCTTCCTCGATCTTTCCCATATGTGCCTTTTGCTTGCAGTAAATGCTTGAGGCAGAAAACTAAGCACTGGCCCTCAAAAATAGGTGCCGGTGCTCTGCACCGGAATCAACAAGCACAAAGTAAGCACTGGTCTGACTAAGTACAAACTAAAACATTCCAAAGACCATTATGATGCAGTAACTCTCACAGAGTTAACTACATCATCAATACAACAGTGACCTATGTCAGGGTGGAGAATGAGATTATGCCAAGATTTTAATAACATTGATTAACTAGAAAATATTTATGTTACAGTTCTACGAATGTCAGTTTTCTACTTAAACACATAGAGATATTCTGAAGGGACATCGCTTCTATAGCAAGCGACACAAGTCAATAAAGCGAGAAGGTGCTAATGATAAATAATCTTATCTTTACAGATGACTGCTCTTATTCCACTCCCCATTCCTGAGATGGACAACTAACCAACAGATTGCTATTCTTGGGACATTTTTGGGCGTTCTCTGACCTCGTTGTCAGGACAGGACGCTCCCCCGCCGCGCAGTGCACCCTGCAGGTGCCCTGTTCCCTGACTGCCGCTGCTGCCCGTGTTCGAGGCCCTCCTCCACCCGCAGGCCCCCGCCTGCAACTCATCCCTGGTGGCCCAGTGGTGGGCAGTAAGGTTTGCTTCTGTCGTGTCTCTGTATTCACCTCGTTTGTCTCTTCGTTTCTGTCTCTGTTGTGTTGTTGTTGTTGTTGTCCCTGTTGTGCCCACTGTATTCATTAGTATCTGTACTCTGTATCTGTATTGCCTAGTAGTGACTCTATTGTTATTGTTTTTTCTGTGCACTTGATCCCGCTCTCTCCCCTTGCGCGTCTCCCTCCTCCTCTGACCCCCCACACCCCCAATCCATCGCCATCCGCCCGCTTCCCTGACTTTTTCCCCTTCTCTACACCCCCTGCCCTCCCACCTCCCCCTCCCCTCTAGCTACCTAGCGTTATTTCCAACTCCCCTCCACACTCGCCGCTCCCTCGCCTGTTTTCCCGCCGCTTCAGCCCCGCCCCCCTCTCGCCCCAACTCCTCCTTCCTCCCTCCACACCCTCTTAATGCAGGTCGCTGCGCGACCGCGCGCGGTGGGCGTGCCGATGGCGTGCCAGAGGCAAGTCCGTCTGCGCCCGTACGCCCACGGGCCGCGTCCAGTGCCAGAACCCCTGGACCTCGCCCTCCGCTCCACACCCCGCCCAGGCTCAGCTACGACGCTACCTCCCTCCACGCACTCAACAACGGCCGAAACCAAAACCAACACTGCTACCAAGCAGCACCGAAGCACACCCATGGACCGTTCGCCTGCCACACCTGCCACTTCTCCTGCGACCGAACCTCCAAACCAACGACCACCAGACCGAACCTCCTCCGCTGCATACTCCTCAACACCCGCTCCGCACGCAAACACGCCGTAGAACTCTGGGACATGTTCGACAGCACCGCCCCGGACGTAGCCTTCCTGACCGAGACATGGTGGAACGAATCATCCGCGCCAGACATCGCCATCCCAGACGGATACAAGATCTCCCGCAGGGACCGCACCAACGGCTACGGAGGAGGACTCGCTATCATCCACAAATCCTCCCTCAAGATCACCACCCACACCGACGACCACTTCAACACCGCAGAGCTTCTACACTTCCGGATCCACACCGACCCCAACATCACCCTCAGAGGAACGCTCGTCTACAGGCTCCCCGGACCACGGGCCCAGTTCTGCGACTCCATCGCAGACCTCGCAAGCACCCATGCACTCGCCTCCATGGACTACATACTCCTCGGGGACCTCAACTTTCACCTCGAGAACAACAACAACCACAACTCCACCACGTTGATCAACAACCTCGCAAACCTCGGACTCAGACAACTCGTCACGTCAACAACCCACGCCGCCGGACACACACTGGACGCCATCTTCTCCACCAGCGACCACGTTACCTTCAACGACACCACCGAACCCTACTGGACCGACCAGCACTGCGTCCACTTCACCTACAACAAAAACACCGCACACCACCACAGCCGCCAACTCCCCCACCGCAACTGGGGCAAAGTCACCAAAGAACAACTTCTCAGCACCCTCTCCCAGAACCCACCAAACGAGCCCACCGACCCAGACACCGCGGCCTGCAACTTCAGACAATGGATCAACAACTGCGCCAACATCCTCGCCCCACTGAAGAAACCCCCCAACAACCCTGCCAGCAAGAAAGCCTCCTGGTTCACCGACGAACTCCTGGCCTCCAAACGCGCCTGCAGGAAACTGGAAAAGAAATGGCTCCAAGAACGCACACCGGACAATCACGCAGTCCTCAAAGACGCAACCCACCGACACCACCACCTCATCAGGACCACCAAGAGGTCCTCCTTCAAAGACCGCCTAGACAACAACGCACATGACAGCAAAGAACTCTTCCGCATCGTGAAGGAACTATCCACCCCCAGCACCAACGTCAACGACATCCCGCCCTCTCAGGAACTTTGCGACTCCCTCGCCGCCTTTTTCCACAGCAAGTTCGCAGACATCCACAGCAGCTTCAACACCCCGACCGCACCCACCTCCGTCACCACCTCGTACCCTAGCATCACCAACCCCATCACCGCCTGGTCCAACGTCGACAACGACGCAACACGCAAAATCATGATCTCCATCCACTCCGGATCACCGACTTACCCCTGCCCCCACCACATCTTCAACAAAGCCGACTCTATCATCGCGCCCCAACTCTGCAAGATCATCTACGCCTCCTTCGAAACAGGCACCTTCCCAGAAAGCTGGAAGCACGCAGACATCAACGCCCTCCTCAAGAAACCAAAAGCCGACCCCAAGGACCTCAAGAACTTCCGCCCCATCTCCCTCCTCCCCTACCCAGGTAAAGTCGCAGAAAAGATCGTCAACCTTCACCTGACACGCCACATCGAAGACAACAACGTCCTCGACTCCTCACAAACCGGATTTAGACGCAACCACAGCACCGAGACCGCCCTCATCGCCGCAACAGATGACATCAGACGCCAACTCGACCGCGGCGAGACTTCCGCCCTCATTCTCCTAGACCTCTCCGCAGCCTTCGACACAGTCTGCCACCACACCCTACTGTCTCGCCTCCAAGAAGTCGGCATCCAGGAAAAAGCCCTAGCCTGGACCTCATCCTTCCTCTCCGGCAGAACACAGACCGTACGCCTCCCACCCTTCCGCTCAGAAGCCAACAACATCATCTGCGGTGTCCCCCAGGTCTCCTCCCTGAGCCCAACGCTGTTCAACATTTACATGGCCCCCCTCGCACAAGTAGCCAGCCGTTTCGACCTCAACATCATCACCTACGCCGACGACACCCAGCTCATCCTCTCCCTCACCAACGACCCTGCCACCGCCAAAGCCAACCTCCACGAGGGAATGAAAGCAGTCGCCGACTGGATGAGAAATAGCCTCCTGAAGCTCAACACCGACAAGACAGATATCCTCATCCTCGGGACATCCCCCTCCGCCTGGAATGACTCGTGGTGGCCCACCACCCTCAGAACTCCCCCGACGCCCACCGACCACGCCCGCAACTTGGGATTCATCCTCGACTCCACACTCTCCATGGACAGACAAGTCAGCGCCGTCACCTCCTCCTGCTACAACACCCTCTGCACCCTCCGCAGGATCTACGAGTGGATCCCGACCGACACCAGGAAGACAGTGACCCACGCCCTCGTCAGCAGCAGACTGGACTACGGCAACGCACTCTATGCAGGAATCCCAGCGAAACACCTACAGCGACTCCAACGCATCCAAAACGCCTCAGCCCGACTCATCACCAACGCACCCCGCCACAGCCACATCACCCCTCACCTCAAAGGACTCCACTGGCTCCCCGTCAACAAAAGGGTCACCTTCAAACTCCTCACCCACGCACACAAAGCACTCCACAACGCCGGCCCCTCCTACCTGAACGACAGACTCAACTTCTACACCCCGACCCGCCAACTGCGATCCGCGAGCCTCGCCCTCGCCACCGTCCCCCGCATCCAACGAGCCTCCTCCGGCGGCAGATCCTTCACCTACCTCGCCGCCAAGACCTGGAACACGCTCCCTACCTACCTCCAACAGACTCAAGACCTACTCGCCTTCAGAAGACTCCTCAAGACCTGGCTCTTCGAGCAGTAGCAATCCCCCCCTCCCCCAGCGCCTTGGAACCCTAACGGGTAAGTAGCGCGCTCTATAAATGTCTGTGATTGATTGATTCCCCTTTGTGAATGGTAACAGTAGCCTGGGATAGGTAAAGACAGTTTTCCAGGGAACCAGGTCATGCTCTTTTTTCTGAAATGTGAAGCTTTTGTGTTTTTTTTTAAAGCTGCAACATTTCTTCAATGATCATGGACTTAAAAAGTTGTTTCCCATTTAGAAATGCAAACACAGGGATGGTGGTCTGCTGTTCCTTGCAGGCAACCATCACTGTATTTGTGGCCAATCATAGAGGGGGAAGGTCATAAATAGTAAGCTACCTCATTAATATTCAGGGTCTTTCTCTAGGACGCTGGAAGGGTCAGGGCCGGATTAATGGGGGTTATGTTCTGCAACGTGGTGCAATATTGGCCCCCAGCATCAAAAGAAGCAAGCCAGCATAATCCACTCACTCTCGTTTCTAGCCTCCATGCGGGGCCTGGTCTGACAAAATTGCCAGGGCTGTTTTGGGTTCCCAGTACGGCCATGTTAATGTTTAATAGACAGATCATTCCATGACCCCAGAGAGAGAAAATTTTGTGATCCAACCTAATAGTACGTAGGTCACATTGCAAAATTAAAGGCTGGTCGCAAAAAAGTCAGTGCACAATCAGCAACCACCTTTTGCGGAAAGTCTTTTGATATATCTAATGCATAGTTACATAAGTATTATTGTGCTTCAGTTTCAGGAACACAAGTTTCACGCCAGAGGGCAGAGAGTTTGTTACAGAGAGATGCTCTTTTACTGTTAAAGCTAGATGCACTACCTCGATGATAAAATATTAAGATCTTATCTTTCGATATCTATTTCAATCTGCAAATGTCAGTACTAGTAGAGTGATGAGTCAGAGAGGTGATATCCAGTGTTTCTGTTTCCTGTATTTTTCTTCTCTCATTGTCCTTTCTCCATTTCTACTAGTGTCCAACATATTGTTATTGGATATAGTTGGTGTAGTACGGTGTGGAAGAGTGCATGACTCCCAATGGTGCACACAGCTGGTGCTTTCAGACACAGGGGGTCATTCTAACTTCGGCGGGCGGCGGAGGCCGCCAGCCAAAGTTCCCCCGCCAGAATACCGCAGCGCGGTCAAATGACTGCCGCGGTAATTCTGACTTTCCCGCTGGGCGGGCAGGCGACCGCCAAAAGGCCGCCCGCCCGCCCAGCTGGAAAGCACCGAATGGAGCAGTTGCACCCGTCGCGATTTTCAGTGTCTGCCAAGCAGACACTGAAAATCAATGTGGGGCCCTGTTAGGGGGCCCCTACGAAACCCGTTCCCGCCAGCCTGGTTCTGGCGGTGAAAACCGCCAGAACCAGGCTGGCGGGAAGGGGGTCGGAATCCCCATGGCGGCGCTGCTTGCAGCGCCGCCGTGGAGGATTCCCTGGGGCACCGGGAAACTGCCGGGAAACCGCCGGCTTCCCTTTTCTGACCGCGGCGGTGCCCAGAAGCACCGCCAGCCTGTTGGCGGTGCTTTCTCCGTCCCCTACCCTGGCGGTCTCGGACCGCCAGGGTAGGAATGACCCCCTATGACATACAAAATGAACCTTACACATTGCTTTAAAACTGATGGGATTTGATAGCTATGGATCAGAACCCAACAAACATTAAAACTCACCAGGTTCATCAGGTTTGCTATATAACGATAATGCCTAATGAGCTACTCGTGACTTTACTCATGAAAGAACACATGCCATCATTAATGACATCACATATGACACCTGCATGCTGAAGTACAAAACCCTGATGAAATTACTGGAACAGATGTGCATTTGGCATGACAAACAATACTTCCTTGTTCTGAAGGAGAGAGTCTCTGCATACACATTGCTTTTTGTAAAGAAATAACAAAAATATAACTCAAACAAAAGGTAGAAACTAAGGGGCATATTTACAAGAAAGTGGCACATCATAGAAGATGTGCCACTTTTTTTGCGACGCCGTACAAGCACCTAACGACATCGTGGTGGCACCGTATTTGCAATGTGGCGCACCATGCAGTTGTTAGCATAACAGCATCAAAATGTTTGACGTTATTGAGGCGCTTTACTACACAAGCATTACAAATTTTGACGCTAGTGCAGAAAAGCACAGGGAGGCCCACTGAACATAATGAGTGCACTATTTGAACGCCTGCTCTGAGCAGGCGTTAAAAATGACTGAAAAAATGGCGCTGTGAAATGTAAATTTCACTGCGCCATTTTTTTAGCCTCCCTGCACTGGAACGCCTCCTTTGCATACATTATGCCTAGGGGAAGCATAACGTGGCGCAAGGGTTTACAAAGTGGCGCAATGCATCCATTGCGCCACTTTGTAAATGTGGTGAGGCAAAAAAGCCCCTTAGCGCCACCTTAATGTCAAAAAAATTACACAAAGCCATTGCTAAGGTGGTACAAGGGGTTTGTAAATAAGCCCCTAAGTGCATTGTAGACCGTCACTATTTTCTAGGCACTCCACAGGAGACTCCTGATTTTATGACATCAATTGAGTGTGAAACAGGTAACAAGACATCATGATATGTGGCTGTGATGATTTTCTCTACATTGGCTATGATTCTCCATGTTTGATTTTGACCAATTAGGAGACAGTAAAATACAGTGGTTTTCAAGAAGATAGAATGCTATTTACTAGGCCTCTGCAGAATTTTCTATTGTGCTTGCTTAATTTGCGTGACTTCCACAGTTTTACATTATGGATACTAAGCAAAATGTAAATTACCCCAGTGAGAGATTTTCCACAATATT
This sequence comes from Pleurodeles waltl, assembly GCF_031143425.1. Lineage (NCBI taxonomy): Eukaryota > Metazoa > Chordata > Amphibia > Caudata > Salamandridae > Pleurodeles > Pleurodeles waltl. The sequence continues at coordinate 63,635,038 of NC_090436.1, forward strand.
TTTCTGCAGAGGACTGGGGTTTGAGCAGAAACTGCCTCATCGGAGACAGCGTAGGGGTAAAAAGCTATTACAAGAGATATTTTCTGCATAGACAATTCCCCTTGTTGGTATCCCGCATGACTTTTAAACTTGAAGTATCTACTCGCACTTGATTTTCACTTCATATGCTCCAGTGTGCATGTCACTTCTGCTTAATTTTACCAACATTTTGCTTAATTTAATGGAAACATTATGCACACTTTTATTATTCACTTTTTTCCACACAGTAATTTGACTTGTGAGCATTTCTGGGCATGTGGGTTATTTTACCAGATGGACCTTGGGAGGGCTGGTGTTCACTGTCTAGAAGTTCTTCTCTCAGACTGACCTGTGTGCGGAGTTTTTTCAGCAGCTGGATGGACTCATGGGACAGGAAGTCCGCCCACTCCGCCTGCCCCTTCTTGTCAGGGTCCAGAGCAGAGAACTGCAGCACAACCTGCTCTTCCTCCTCCTCGCTCATCTGCTTGTCCAAGAGTTTCTTGTACACTTGGTGTTTGTAATGCAAGAAGTCGTCCAGTGACAAACAGGACTCTGAAAGGAAGTAGAAGTAAGCAGTGTTATAACTTGCAATAATCAACTCACTGATATTGGTGCATTTTATTAAAAACAATACTGTTTTATGCTGCCTTTCAACTGTTTGGTTAAACTGTGCCAAAGATTCCACTTTCCCCTCATGCTGGTTCAACATTCTATTTTTACTTTGCAAAATCATTGTCATTTTCCCTACTGTCCTGCTATCTCTTCCTCAGCTCCCTCAGAATATCCAGACTTCCAACCATGTCCTGCACTGTGGACTAATAGCAGCGACCTCATAGAGTCGTCACCTTCAATCAATCAATCAATCAGGAATTTGTAAAGCGCACTACTCACCCGTGAGGGTCTCAAGGCGCTGGTTACATACCTTCTTCTGTTTGGGTCCACATCATCCTGCCCCTTCATAATTCCCACTACGCTCAGCGTGACATCACTCTTCTCACATTTGTGATGTACTCTTCTCTCTCGCCATGGCCTTCTCTCACAGTGCCTCCATCCCACACATTCTCCACACTTCTTCTGATTACCCACTCAGGCCTCTTTGTTTAGAGCCCCAAGAACCTTGTACTCCCTCAGACTCTCTGCTTACCTCTTTTCCTATCAGTGTACCCTGTTTCCGCATCCTAAAAGCCGGTTCCTCATCCCCTAATCTGCAGCTGGTCCTTGGATCTTTCCCCACTCCTTAATCCCTCAGGCATTGCCCTTATGGACAACACACATTCACGCAGGTGAAGTGTCAGACAACTGTACTATTGCACCAGACAATGACAATGGAAACCGAAAGAATCTAAAGCACTCTGAGGGCCATAGAGAGTTGGGCATGCCCTACTGTACTCTCTCTGAGTCAAGCTTGTATAGCTGTTGCCCATGCTGCACTTCCTTGGTGTGTGGGGGAAATGATGAAGTTGGAGTGCAGGGTCCTCATACAAGGGGCTTGGGTTACAGGTACAACAGGTAGGTTGTGCCAGGGCTCCATCCTCACTTCAACTGTGCATCACTTCTAGATTCCACTGCAGACCACCCACTAACACTCTGTTACACCACTCACTCCAATCATTCCAGGCACTCGCTTCAACATGGGGACACAGACTGCTACAGGAAGCTTGCTCTTCTTCTACCAGTGCTGCAACTATACTATGTTTGAGAGAAAGCTTGCAGTGCATCAGTCATGTTGTACCTTTCACATGTGTGTGAGGGAGGCCGGCACTGCTCGGGCAGGAAAGCACCACTGAATATCATGTTCCTTCTGCATTTTTTAATTTAACCCCAATCAAACATACTTTAACATTTAACGTGATATGCCTGCAGTATTAAATATACCCTTTGGCAGTTTATGGCAGTTTATGGCAGTTTTAGGCAGTTTTGAACCCTTTGGCAGTTTATGACAATGTGAGGTTGGCATGAAACCACTCCTCTAAGGTAAGGCTTGGTATTCAGATAACAGACTAGCGAATGAAGAGGATTATGGATGGTGAGGAGGAACAAGAAAGGTGACAGAAAAGTGTTTCAGCTCCAGACAGGTGGTGTTAAGACTCCAGACTCAATTGCAAATTCAGCAGCTGGCATTCTTATGGGCAGATCAATATCTTGAGCACAGTGTGACATTGAAGGGTGTGACATCTAAAAATAATTGTTGTTATTAGATTAAAAACGTGCTCCCACCTCATGTCCATTAAAGTTAGGTGGGTCGCTAATACTTTTCATTCTAAAAATTGGGTCATGGTTCTAAAAAGATAGGGCACTTCATTACAACAATTTTCTAACTACAATTCCTCCTGTATTATACAAGCTTCTTGTGTCCCAGTCACTTAAGACATATGAGTCAGAAATACAAAAGTTGTATGAAGCAAAATACAAAACAGAAGTGTTAGACCACACAAGCCACTTTGTTTTCTCACTGTTGTAAAACAGGGCATAAAAATGGATATTAAAAAACTATTTATTGAACTCATCACCAAACCAAATCACCAAACCAGCTCATCATACAAACTTGGCTCAGATATTAAACAATAGAGAATTCCAACTGATGTGTTGCTATGATTTCACACTCAATGGCTTAAATCCCCTTGATGATTCAATTAAAGTAATGATAATGCAGAATTTATATTAGATACTACAGAGGAACTTCCTGTTGCCCCTAACTTGCATTTTAGATTGTGAGCCTAATTAGGACTTCCCTCCATTATTAATGTGTTGATGTTTCTTACTGTCCAAGGGTCATTGCTACATTTATGTCTCTTTAATGCCAACACATTCTTGCACTCTGCAGGATATAGTTACAGACTGCATGTTGTAGTACATTAGTAGTCCTACAATAGTACATGTAACATAGTACAAAATACTATTTATAAACTTGCATGCAGAGGTTTCCCCTTCTATTGCATCTATATTTTATGTGCAGAGATCTCCGCGCAGACTGTGTAGATCTCAAAACACATAGTAGTTAGTGCATGTGAGAAGGACAGAGGAAGTGGCATGAAAATGAGGAGTACATATGACTTATTTGTAAGTATTAAGGGATGATTGAGGAAGGGTTTAAGGATGGTTAAGGAAGAGTTTAAGGTGGGGGAAGGCACCCACCAACAAAAGAGTCAACCCATTGCTAGTCACAAACTGCAATTCTATAGTTACAACAGCCAAGAATGTCCCAAAACAGTTGTAAATGTACTCCAAAGCCGGAGTAATTCCATTACTACAAGTGATCAAAAACTGGTACTGCAACACTCTCCCATGCAAGATAATGAAAGCAGAAACGTAAAATAAAAGCTCATAAAAACTAATGTTGAATTCAATTAACTTTTTAAAAATATAAATACATCTACTTTAATGTCCCCAAATGTAAGAAATATTGTGACTTTTAATCAATTAAATAGAAATAATTCTATATACATTTAATAGTTTTGATTGCTTAATAAATATCTAAAAATGTCCTTATTTAGGTGAGAATTTATTTTAATTGAAATCTTTAAAAACAGAATGTAATTTAATATATTCAAAATAATGAAATATATCATTCAAAACTGTCAATGATTTTGTAGATTTTTTTTTTTGTGACACATTTAAAATGCATATTTTAAAGGAATTTGCATTCATATACATTTTTGGGAAAATACTATTTTTTTTACACTTTGATAAGTTTGGAAAATTGTCATTTTACTTCACCAATGGGAGATTTCCATCCCAGTGGCAGAGATTTCTGCCTCTATGTGAAAAGTAGCAAGTAATAAGTTTGCCCTTGGAAATTAGGCTCCACTCGCAGTTTCAAGGGGTGACAACATGCAAGTCTACACTTTGTAGTAAATTTACACTCGTAAATGGTGAATCGCATAAAGTAGAAAAAATACTGTAAAGTTTAAGAGGAAACTTACAATGTAGATTTGCTCATGTTTCAACTTATATTTGTGAATAGCCTCCCCGCCCCATGTCTTGATGCCTCTCATGATCAAAATGTTATCACTATATTGATGTCTCTTTATAGCCAGAGCACATTGTGTACTGTCTGTGTAAAAAAATGTCTTAAGTGTTTTTTCTGATGATCTAATTTTTAAAATAGAAATATTTTAATCCTTAGCTGTAGAATTATTTTGATTCCTGACTTCAAAAGCGTCCGTATCGGTACTTTGCATATCGTGTTAATTGTCCATTGAGCCTGCATTCCACTGCCAGTCATATTTATTTCTCTTACTAGAACCTCGAATCAAGTGACTGTCCCCAAAAATGAGTGCTGGTGTGCCCCAGCGGCAAACACAGGCTTCAGCACTTAAGTAAAGAGGGCTTGGATCCACACCTGGTTTGGTAGCTGAGTGTAACAATGAAATGAAATGAATGAGAGTAGAACTGTACAATGTAATGGCATATGTCTATAGGAGAGGGGCCGGTCTCAGGGCACAGATCCATACTTGCTTCCAATTTGGCTTTCAAGATCTTAGATAGTTAGTGCTAAACTCACCTTGAGGTGTGTGAGATCTGTCATGGTTGATGCCTTCTGAAGAGATGTATATTTACTCTCTTGTAGCAGGAGTTTGTTATAATTTAAATATCATTAAGTAACATTATTTCAAAAAGGAGCCATGATAAAGACATCCCATAACAGGGATTCTAAAATGAGGACATGTGAAAGATGGACATTATTTTTAGTTAATGATGAAGAAAAAATATAGAACTTTGAAACAGTGTGACTTGTCAATATTTGTCCAACTAGAAATGCAGTATTAACTATAATAGCTTAACGACTGAAATTAGTGTGAGGCTGAGAGTTATAAAAAGGGCCAGGATTGGGATTAGAGGTTGGGGTGTATTACAGTTGTGGGTTAGTATTAGGTTGAAGTAAAACGTTAGTGCTAGAGTTAAAAAGGGGGTTCGAGTAAGGTTTACGGTAAGGGTTTTGGTTGCGGTTAAAATAGGTACCAATGCCATATTTTCATTGTTGTGATATTCCACTTTATGGGTCCATCATTATTATAAACTAACGTAAAATGTAAAATTCCTATTACACACTCTAGATTTTGCACGTATTTAGAATCTTGAAGGAATGCAGAGACGAACAGTTTCTTCAGATCGATAAGTCATGTGCCTGTGTAGAATACATGCAATAAATGCAAAATGTTTTAATTTGATTCGCTGTTCCCCTGGGGAGTCAACAAAGGGAGTTCAAGGTGGATGGGATGTGGTTGCATTTATTGAAGTTCAGAGTCTGGATACTTACTTGTCAGTATTTATCAATTCTGGGTACCTGTGCAAATACTATTTCAGTAGTATAGGTGCGATAAAACCATGGCCATGGAATCTAGCTCCAAGGGAACGAACCTGCTAGCGGGGAGTCCTTCCCAGGAAGAAAGGCTGTCAGTTCATGCAGAATGTCAGGGCTGTCTGGACAGAGGCTGTCAAAGAACCCAGTGTGAGACAGTGTCCCAATAACAAACAACCTTTCTCTTTACTCCATGAACTCTGATGTATTCTAGAGAAGCAGAGATGACCTTGGATTTCGGAGTATAACTTCACTCCTGACTCACGGTATCTTTGCTGGGCAACTGTGATACAATGTTGCCACAACCAGGACTTTGCTACATGGGTGTAGAATCTTCTATACTAAAGATCACGTTCTTCCTCGGATAGTATTGATGGACATAATTAATACAGAGAATCATTTTTTGAAGTCCTGTTTTTTTAAGCAAATGAATGAGAACTATTATTTGAAGATTGTGAGATTATGGATCATATACATTTCACTGGGAGTTTCCCTGTGATGGAGGAGGATTGTCTATTAAGTGAGTGCTATGTACTCATGTATAGGTGTTGAAGAATAAAGTATGTGTGCAATTATTAGAGAAACAATAGCAGAATATTTAGTGATTGTGAAATATCTTTTGCAGTGCTACTAGAATTAAACAGAAACTAAATATTATCTTCCACAGAGTCCAAAAAGTCCTGAAAAACGACTCCTACTTAGACACAGTATTCAGCTGATCGAGGCTTCTCTCTAAGTAGACAAGGGCACTTTAAAATATGCTGTTTAAAAGTATCCCGCTGGAGTACACATCTGCAGTTCCCCACCATGACCACACAATCCTGCCTAGAGTTTTTGGAAGCAGCTAAAATACTCAGAGGACGCAAATTAATTAACACCTGACAAGAAACATCAATTCCACGTCCCGGGGAGATTTTGCTGGTGACAGCTACTGAAACAAATCAACAACACTTTCCATGGTATAGGAACGCAAAAAGTACTTCCCCAAAGGCCACCTATATTTGAAACTCCAGGTACAGTGACTCTGCCTACCTTCAGAAACGTTTACAAAACATTATAATATTTCCAAGTGAGTTTTCCAAAACCTTTCCCTTTTATGATATAGGCGGTCATTCTGACCGCGGCGGTCGCCGCCCGCCAAGCGGTTCCAGCCGAAAGACCGCACCGCGGTCAAAAGACCGCGGCGCCCATTCCGGCTTTCCCGCGCGGCCGGCGGCCGACCGCCAGAAGACCGCCGCCCGGCCCAGCGGGACAGCCCCTTCAACAATGAAGCCGGCTCGGAATGGAGCCGGCGGAGTTGAAGGGGTGCGACGGGTGCAGTGGCACCCGTCGCGATTTTCACTGTCTGCTAAGCAGACAGTGAAAATCTTTGTGGGGCCCTGTTAGGGGGCCCCTGCACTGCCCATGCCAATGGCATGGGCAGTGCAGGGGCCCCCAGGCGCCCCACGGCACCCGTTCCCGCCATCCTGGTTCTGGCGGTGGACACCGCCAGTAACAGGCGGGCGGGAAGGCGGTCGGATTCCCCATGGCGGTGCTGCAAGCAGCGCCGCCATGGCGGGTTCCCTGGGCCAGCGGGAAACCGGCGGGAAACCGCCGGCTTCCCTTTTCCGACCGCGGCTTTACCGCCGCGGTCAGAATCGCCCAGGAAGCACCGCCAGCCTGTTGGCGGTGCTTCCGCCGCACTCCGCCATGGCGGTCATGGACCGCCAAGGTCAGAATGACCCCCATAATGTTGGACTAGTGTGGCACTATTTCTTACCTTGAGATGGGTTTAGCTGTTGGATGGCATAACATCTGATCTGAGAACTTGGGAAGTATGGATAAGAGTGTAAGATCAATTGTACTGATGCCTCCCTAGATGATTCAGTACATCTATGTTAGGCACATATATGGTACTACAAGATTGCTCTATTATTTATATTGTGCCTTGGAGAACAAGCTGGAAGAAGTAACCCCTATGTTTTATGTCGCACTTTTGAGGGTGCAGAATAATCCTACAAACTTCAAGCAGTAACCATGCCGGTTGTTATTTTTATAGCGAGTAAGTTTCACATTTTCTGTCTTTGTCACAAAGTAAACCAACCCTCAGATCAACTTCTTTTCATAATTGGCCAGGAACTGACTTCCAAACTGTAACCATGTACAGGAAAAGAAATCTGATTTCAAATTAGCAAGTGAGTAAGGGGGTCATTCTGACTTTGACGGGTGGCGGAGGCCGCCCGCCAAAGTCCCGCCGGCAGAATACCGGCAGAATACCGCTGCGCGGTCAAAAGACCGCTGCGGTAATTCTGAGTTTCCCGCTGGGCTGGCGGGCGACCGCCAGAAGGCCGCCCGCCAGCCCAGCGGGAAACCCCCTTCCATGAGGATGCCGGCTCCGAATGGAGCCGGCGGAGTGGAAGGGGTGCGACGGGTGCAGTTGCACCCGTTGCGATTTTCAGTGTCTGCTTGGCAGACACTGAAAATCTTGGTGGGGCCCTGTTAGGGGGCCCCTGCAGTGCCCATGCCATTGGCATGGGCACTGCAGGGGCCCCCAGGGGCCCCACGACACCCGTTACCGCCAGCCAGGTTCTGGCGGTCAAAACCGCCAGAACCAGGCTGGCGGTAAGGGGGTCGGAATCCCCATGGCGGCGCTGCTTGCGGTACAGCCGCGGTCAGAATGCCCATGGGAGCACCTGTTGGCGGTGCTCCCGCGGTCGTTGGCCCTGGCAGTCCATGACCGCCAGGGTCAGAATGACCCCCTAAGGCCCTCAATTTGACTTCGGCGGATGGAAAAGTCCGTACGACGAAGTCCTGCGGTCAGGTCACCGCCAGTGAGGTGAACTTGCCGCTGCCCCTATTGCGAGTTTCCCGCTGGGTCAGCAGGCGGAAACAGTGGGAAACAGCCTGCAACATTGACTCTGGCTCATAGCTGAGCCAGCGGCAATGTTGCGATGCGTAGGGTGCACCAGCACCCATCGCACTTTTCACTGTCTGCAAAGTAGACAGTGAAAAGGCAACAGGGCTGGCAATGGGTCCCCTGCACTGTCCATGCCAAGTGCATGGGTGGTGAAGGGGCCTACATGGGGCCCCCGCACCCTGTCTCCGCCAGCGTTTACATGGCAATGCAATCGCATGTAAACGTCGGCAGAGAGAGGGGTCGTAATCCCCAGGGCAGCGCTGCCACGGCAGATAGAGACCGCTGCCACCACCAGGATTTCAGCCAGTGGAAACGTGACGGTGACGGCGGTCTGACCGTAGCAAACGCGAAATGTGGAGTCCAGACCACCACATTGGTGGCAGTCGAACCATACCGCGACCCTGGCGGTCTCAAGACTTCCAGGGTCGTAATTAGTGTATAAATGTAGAGAACGAAACTATAAACAAATGTTGGAGACTCAGTGGCTGATTTATAAGTTGGCAAAGAGGGCACTCTATCGCAGTGGTGACAAAGTACCCTATCTGCTATACCGAAGGTCTGCCCATCTCATTTAGAGTCGGCAAACCTCCATTATTTCTACAGCGAAAACAACTTTGTCTCTGGCATCAGCATAACCTTCCCAAGGTTCGGCACAGTAAGGGCCATTGGAGGATTGGCCATGTGGCTCCCCACCCAATTTAGAGTAGGCAAACACATTGTCAGTTTTCACTATTTATCACTGCCAGGTAAAACCTGGCTGTGAGCTGCAGTGAAAACTGCAAAATGCCCCGCTAGCCATTAGAAAAACACTCATGTGTAGGGATGCATTTTTTGTTATTTTCCAAAGCAAAATCTCACTTTTTTTGTGTGTTAGAAAATAAAGAAAAACATTGTATATTTGCTGTTTGGCAAATTTGAAATGTATTGATAGGAACTGCTACAGATATAGGCTGGAGGACATCTCAAAATTTGGCAAGCAGAGACGTCATCAGGTCAGAGGAGTACTTTACTCCATCACACTGATGCAGTAAAACCCTGTATGCCATAATCTAACTCAAGCCCTTAGTTTGATTTCACCAATTGTAAGATATTGTGGTGTTTTCTTGATCTAGACTTCTCTGTTGTGATTAGCCTCTTAGGGCACCTCATGCACAAGAAAGTGCAATTTACCCTTCCAGGGACGGTATCCTGAGCCAGGCAAAAGACAGACATGAAGACCGAGCTATTTTAAAAAGTGGTACTAGCATTCGTCAGGCTTGAAGGACACAAAAAAGCTCAAACCCCAGCCATATAGGGATCAAAGACATCGCCGCTTCTAAACAGCATCATCCCATTACCTCTGGGACTGGTTCAATTCAGTGGTGTAATTCAATCAGAAAACATTCCTCAATGAATTGTTCCTCTAACCTTCTCCCTTCTTCCAAACATTGCAGACAGCCTCTCAATCGTCTCCTATTTCATTTCACCACCCACCACCCTTCTTCTAAACAATGTGTTCCTCTCATAGCTAGGTTTGCATTATACAAATACCAAATACCAGATAACAAAATTCAGTAATAAGGATTAGCACTGCAGCCTTCTTATTACAAAGGTCATTACAAGGATTGAATTATTTAGTTTATCATAATCAGTAATATGTTTATGAAATTGCATGGGCCACCCTTGACTTCCGGGGTGGCCTCCCCAACTAAGGTCACAGATATTAAGTTGATTGAGAGGAAAACCTTCCTCGCCTCCTTCCTCCGCACCTTCTCATATTACGCGTTTCCACAAACCTGGAATGATCTTGCATTGGCGGAAGGTTTCCATGAGGCTGTACATCTCCTCCTCGGTCAGCAGAAGGTTCAGGTTGTCCTGCAAGGTGAGGAACACAGAGAGTGAGCATGGAAGTAGCGGTTGTGAAATCACCCAGAAAGTACAACCAGATCACATTAACGGGGTCATTCTGACCCTGGCGGTCCAAGACCGCCAGGGCCACGGATGACTGAAGCACCGCCAACAGGCTGGCGGTGCTTCATTGCCCATTCCGACTGCGGCTGTAAAGCTGCGGTCGGAAAACCGGGTCTGGCGGTTTCCCGCCGGATTTCCCCCGGTTGGGCGAATCCTCCATGGCGGCGCTGCAAGCAGCGCCGCCATGGGGATTCTGACCCCCTTCCCGCCAGCCTGTTTCTGGCTGGTGGGAACGGGTGTCCTGGGGCCCCTGGGGGCCCCTGCAATGTCCATGCCACTGGCATGGGCAGTGCAGGGGCCCCCTAACAGGGCCCCAGCCTGCTTTACACTGTCTGCCTAGCAGACAGTGAAAAGCGTGACGGGTGCAACTGCACCCGTCGCACACCTGCAACACCGCCAGCTCCATTTGGAGCTGGCTTCTGTGTTGCAGGCCCCTTTCCCGCTGGGCCGGCGGGCGCTACCTTAGGTAGCGCCCGCCGGCCCAGCGGGAAAGTTAGAATGGCCCCAGCGGTCTTTTGACCGCGGGGCGGCCGTATGGCGGTTCCCTCCAGGCGGGCGACTACCACCGCCCGCCGGGGTCAGAATGACCCCCTATGTAGCTTACTCTAAGTGTTGCCACATATGCCACAACATTTATCAGTAGGAAAGCAGGGGAAAGGTCACTGATTTCCTATCATACTTGATATTCACAAATAGGAACCTTTGTCCCATAATTAGACTTATCACAAAAAGCAAGAATTCTCACTTCTGCTGCTGGGGAAGATTTATAAAATAAGCTCATTCAGTTCCTCATCATGATACTTCCCCCATTGTGTGTAATCTACATGAGGTGATTAACATCATAAAGATCCCTACTGATTCATCTCTCATTTTAATAATGCCTGTCTTAAAAACCTCCGTAGAGAACACTTGCAAAACAATTTTAATCTCAGCATCCTCAGCTGCACGTCTCTGAAGGCAGCACACTAAATTTTTACTGTGGTTATTATTTCTTCCCCTAGCCTCAACCAGACATTCAGAACTTTAAAAGGTTGTTCCAAGTCTAAGGGGAAATTACAGACTGCAAAACACCAGGGCCAGACTGGATATTTTGCCACTCTATCATTTTAGACTTTTCAGGTGTGATCTGACAGATGGGATAACATTCTTCACGAATGCTGCTGCAAAGGGGAAGTAGGAGGCTTTAGTTTATTTGGTCAGTTATATAACTTCCTCCTCTGGTAGGGAAAAGAAGAAGTAACAAGAGAATGGGCAAAATTGAGGCGTCGCTTGTTGAAAAGGAGAATACATTGCACAATTTGAGAGGTGTTGGGGTTTTTACAAGATCTCAGTTTTGATTAAATCCAACGTATCTTCTCAAAGTTGCTTGGAAATAAGTGTACATTTTTCAGCACTTAAAGGTTGGACAATTGTTGAAAGATGTTGAACATCTCCTTTATCCTGTTCTTGTCCTTGGTGATGTGGTGATGCTTTTGGAGAGGCTGGTATTTGTGCATGTTTCATTGCCTCTAAATGTTGCAGGTGAGTTTGTCTATTACTGTGAAAAAGAGCGACATCAGCATTCCAGGTTGCAATTTATTTTTATTTTAGTCTGGTTGCTTTAATACAATTTCCTGAGAGCTTTGGTCTTAGTTCTTTTGTTGCCTGATCTGGTGACATGCTAGCTGATTTATGAAGGTTGTTGAACTTTGCATCCTTTAAGTTGTTCAGTTGCCTAATTGTAATGGGAGTTGTTTTAAGATTAGTGCAAATGAGAGGCTGGTACCTGATGAGGAGGATGTCAACTACGAATCAAACATTTTTTAATAAGCCAAGATATATCAACTACATCTGCTTTTGGAATTAGCTTTTCATTTTTTCTTGCCTGTCAGGAATGTAATATTGGTGTTTGGTGTTAATGTAATCTTTTGGCTGCTAAGCTAACTTATGCATATCCTTCATCAGGGCAATACAATTTCATATGTAATACAAACAAAAAGACAGAAACAAGTCTTATCTGTGCTTACCACACAGGGGTTGAGAACAAGTCACTAAAGAAAAGTTGAATTATTCCTTATTTTGAATTACTGCTTATGCCTATTCAGGTAAAAATGTTTTGGCTGAGGATACGATTGAAGTATTCAAGACAAAATGTACACCTGACACCTATTAAAATTTGTAAGAAGAGGAAACAAGCATTTGTAACGAATGAAAGCAATCCAGCTAGTTATTTTGTATCTAGTTAGACAAAATGTCAACTGATTAGCTTACATGCCAGACCCACAGGCAAGTGTGCGTCAATGCAATAGCACACAGTGAAAATATTATGAATCCTTTTAGGTTGATTCTCCGGATGTCTGTCCTGAACGCATTGATCAAATGGAAAAGGGATGAAATCAGCGAAGCATCCATGTTGGTGATGCAGAGGTTGGGTCTAAAATCTTAGATGCCAAAAATTGCCCTCAATTATAGTGCAACAATATTGGTTTCCGAAATGCGTAGCAGTGAGTTGCTCAGCCATCAGGAAAATCATTCTAGATTCCTAAATGTTGCTGGAGAAATCATATGGAAAGGTTTGCCCTTATTACGGCTAAAATTATCCATGTCCATGTCCATGTCCATGTCCATGTCCATGTCAGACTGCCTTTTGCTGCCTTTCATGCTGTCCATCAACACATCAATATTTGTGGACTGTAAATGTACTATCAACATGGCTCCACACTAATGGCTGCACAGGACACAGTGCAGAAGGACCCAGTGCTCAGCCTAGAGCCCTGTTTGACATATGTCTGGATCATGAATTCTAAGCAATGGTCCACTCTCTTCAACTGCAGCAATTGTGCTTGTCAATTCCGAAGGACTAATTGACAGCAATATGCATCTTGTCAACCACAGTATGGTGCCATGTCACAGGCATCTTGCTGAACATGAATGCATTAAAACATATGAACTCTACTGGAGTGGTGTCACCAACATGATGCCGACCATCATGTGTGCATCATACAGCAGTTCAATGTCACGCTGTCTATGCAGACTGATTTCTTTACATCAAACACCGACAGCGAAAGGATAATGCTTGATACACCATGATTAACAGTGTTTTAACTCATATTGACTGTCATGTTGTCTGATCCAAACTTTAAATGACACTTGTAACCAGCAGCGGCTGAGAGGGCCTGACCCATTATCTCTCTCTGTATTATTTGGTATTGATTTCATAACATCTGACAGGCAGCTAAAGCTGTTTCTGCCAGACCCACAACAGAATTAAAACAGTGACACGTGAATTGTCTGCCCCTCTTATGCCAGGTCAGTGACAAGTACTTTACATCCAATCCTGTTTGACACTGCCAGCTACCATCCGTTGAGTTCTGCTATCAGGCTGCTTGAAGACTCCACAATCTTGAGATTCATTCTAGCATGTTAATCTATCTATCTATCTATCTATCTATCTATCTATCTATCTATCTATCTATCTATCTATCTATCTATCTATCTATCTATCTATCTATCTATCTATCTATCTATCTATCTATCTATCTATCTATCTATCTATCTATCTATCTATCTACCTATCTGTCTATCTACCTATCTTTATATCTATCTATCTATCTATCTATCTATCTATCTATCTATCTATCTATCTATCTATCTATCTATCTATCTATCTATCTGTCTGTCTTTCTACCTATCTTTCTATTACCAACTGGCGGTCACCAATAGGTAGTTGTAGTTAGGACCTGGTTTCCATAGAAAAATAATTTATTGATGTGCCTATATCTTTGGCACCGTTTGACGAATCTTCCCAAACTTTTCCAGGAAAGTGCCCCCTAGAATCTTGTTGTGCATGGAGAGTTCGGGGGTTATCCGTCAAGCAGGGGCTGCGAAAAAGTGCATTTCCCATGTTAATCACCATAAACTCTTTACACGCGGCTGCAGCCTGGAACCGCTGGATGAATTTACACCAAATTTGGCAGAAAGGTAGCTTTTGGTATGCAGATGAGTCTTTTTTTTATTTAGTATAAATCAGCCGAGTTTAAAAAAAAAAAAAAATGAAAGGTTGCAGGGTACCATTACCCTACCACCCCTAACCTTTGTGCAGAGCTTTCCCAGGGCCCCCACAGGGCTGAAAAACATTTCTTTTAAATCACAGTAAAAATCACAACTATTCACAAATTTTGCAGTGTTTTTTAAAATTGAAAAAGCAAGCGCGGTCTCCCCTGCGCATGCTTTTATTTTTGCCCCCAGGTGGGCCAGGTCCTGTGGGCATATTATTTTGAGGGGGCAACAAGGGGGTTGGCCTCAATGGAAGAAAAGTTTGAATAATCAGAAACATCATTGACTCCACAAAATGGTGGTCGATCAGCAACCTTCATGGACCAGAAAGGAAGGCGACATGCAGAACAAAGGCAAAACTACCACCTATGACACACATGCACACACACAGATTGCACAAAAGAGCTGTCCCCAAATATCTGGCAAGGAAGGCGGCATGGGGAACAAAGACTAAATGGCTGCCTGTCTCTCTCACAGACACACCCACATGCACACACACACTACACACACCCGCATGCACACACACACACACACCCACACACACACACACACACTACACACACCCACATGCATGCGCGCACACACACACACACACACACACACACCGGGTACACAGAATGTGCATCGCCACATGGCGAAAAAAACAAATTCTACCCTATCCTAGCGGGAGCCCCTTCCTCCTTTTCCATCAATAAACACATGGGAAATAAAAAAGGAAAATGCAGACCAAAATCTAAATTTGGCATGAGTTCATGGCCAACTAGAAGCACTTAAAAGAATAAAAAATATGGTTAGCACACTAGTTTAAATGGGAAAAAAACATCAAAAAAATCCATCCAAGGCCTACAGCTGACTGGGCTCCAAAAGGTAAAGCACACCACAACACAAAGAGAATTCTGGTCAAAATTCACAAAAAAATAAGAAAATTGATTCAATTTATATATAACACCAGGCCTCTACCCTGCCACAAATGTTGAAAGGTTATCGCTTAAAAAATCTTAATCTCACAAGCACCCATAGTCCAATAGTCCCTTGTCATAGAGCAGTAAACAAGCATAAAAAAGAAAAAAAGACAAATATAGTTGTGCAGGACCTCAAACAGTAAGCATTTTGCAAACTATTGCCTTGAATTTACTTGATTTTTCCCAAAATGTATATATTCTAAAGGTGTGGATGCAGCAAAGATTGCAGAAAAATTAGAGTTATGCTTTCCCTCCAAAACCTAAACCCAAAGATACCAAGGGCAAAACAAGGCATGCAGATGAGTCTTCTGCACAGGAAGAGGAAGTTCCTACAGTTTGTCCAGCAGCCTTGGAGTCTCAATGTCACTTTTTTTGTGATTAAAAAAACTTGAAGAAAAATTAAAATGCTAGAAAAATTGCCTGAACATTTCACTTAGGTAAAAATTCCACTCGAATATATATACATATTTGAGTTGATTTTTAGTGCCCGCATTAAAACAACTGAAGTTTCAGACGCGTAATATTGCCCGTATGGTACGCTCGGATAAAAAGACAACCTGAAATGTATGTTGACCTCCCTCATTAAAGAACTGTCATGTTCGGAAAATGCTCCTTAAATTCATGCTGACCAAGTTGTTTCTGTGCTCCTCTTATTAGGATTTTTCCCTGAATGGAACAGCTGATACGTGGCATAATCTCTGGTGTTAGGTGTAAATTTTGTTACATGAAATTACTGATATGTCAAATTATGCCGGCTTAACATAAATTATGCTCTGGCCCAGTGTTCTCTTGGCCACCAGAGGTTTGCCAGATTTGTAAGTTTTTAAGGTTTCTTTAAGGTGATGTGGCAGATCCTAAAATTGAAGTGGGGAGGAAGGTGGAGTCAATAAAGTTCTAGAAGCTTGGGGTGATCAGTCAAATTTTCTCGGTCCATCAATAAACCCCAATGACAACAGAGGACACTGTTCTGAGGTGTCACTTTTCAGTTGTGTGCTTGGAAGGAAGGGGAATGGGGCACAGAAGCTGTTTTGATGGGATAGGAGCATTGCTTGAAAGGCAAGACGGGTTCGAGGAGTTATGTCCTAACTACCACCAGTGCTTAATTTGTAAATAAAAACATGCCGGTGCCCAAAGGTCTCCTCTGAAACATGTGGCTGCTGCAATTAAATGTGGAAGCACTGAATACTGAAGCAGCATAATCATTAAGCCATCTTGGGCCCCTTTAATCCATTTACAGCCACTCCCTGCCCCTTCGGCTCACTCTTGCAGCTTCCTGCTTTCTCCCTTTGTGGCGCTTTTTTTTTGCATGTACACAGAGGCCTAGGCCTGACCATGTTAATAAGAGATAATCAGAGGGCAAGCCACTGAAAAAGGAACATTGGAGACAGTGCTACTCTTAAAAATTCAGTGAGGACCATGTTAACAAATGCCTGCTGATTAGGTTGTTTGTAGCACTGCCATTTGGTAGATGGCAGTGGGGAAAGACGTTAACAGCGCTTTCTGTTGATCAAGGTGAGGAGGCTTGAAGGCAGGACCCTTTTCTTTCTTCAGAAAAACGGCTGCAAGCCAGGAGCAGAGATCTCACACTTGATTGAGCCATTCTCTTGGATACTCCAGCTTGGAGCCAGCATAATTGCTACCTTCATTAAGAGCCATCACCTTAAACAAAGGTTGAGCCTGAGAGATAGTTATACAATTTAACTTCAAAGAGAACTAACCCAATATGGTTACAAAGCCTAAGACAGAGGTTTCCCTTCCCCTGCCCAGATAATGAGTGTAAAGCCCAAGTCACCCCACTGGTTCCAAGTACTTGTTGACCAAGAAAGAAGGGAGTACTCTGTAGAGTACTTGAAGGGATGCTATGTGACTAGGGCTGGTGTCTGCATGATACAAAGCTACCCAGAGGTGAAAGGACATTGCTCAAAGTCTGCACTTGCTGTATGAGCTGAAAGTCTGCTTAGCATCCAGAAGTCTGCTTTCCTGCCTGCTGAGAGAGGCAAGGAGAGTTTCTGACCCTGCAAGAAGTGAGGGTGTCCAAGAGGTGAACCCTAATGTGTTACTAGCCTTAGGAACACACAGAAGCTAGCCTTAGGAACACACAGAAGCTGACTAAAAGTGGAGAGAAACCAGGAGGACCAATGTTGTGGTGGGACTCCAACACTGTGGTGTCCATTGCCCTTCTATGTGCCCAAAATACAGGGGCTGCCTCATGTTGGAGCTGTGCCTTGAAAAACTGGCATCATTGCCAGTGTGTAAGCCATGTTCCATCCTCAAAGACTCAACTGCTAAAGACAACAATCCGCTGAAGCCCAGGCCCAGGCCCTGCAACTGCCATCACTAAGCAAGGATCTGCGATTGGCCTAGAAGGCCATAACTTCTAAAGAAAAGTGCCTCCATATCCGACTTACAACTCGATAGCTGTTCCTTAATTGAACAGCATGGTATTTTGGTTTGCTGTTGGAATAATGTGCTTTGTTTTTAACTACAGATAAAGACTAGGTTTAACAGTACGTTATTGTGTCCATTGTTTGACTGTTAAGTTCTGAGCTCCTGCCATCAATACTTGGCCCAGTTTGCAGGGCCAATGGAGGACCGACACGAGAGACAAATAACCCCAACCACCAGAGGTGTGGCCCAGTAGCCCGGGTCTGCCTTGTGGACCCTCTCAATAATGTGTCTAAGAACAGTCTTGGCTGGCAGTGGTGCAAGTTTGCAGGGGGCGAGGGTGAACAAATTTTTTAAAAAATGTACCACATCCCCGCTGCACCACCGTTCTTCAGGTCTCCACTGGACTGCAGGCTCCCAGACACAGGCTCCCAGCCTGCCCTGTGGCTATTCCTAATGCTGCTCTCATGCTGCTGGCAGCATGAGAGCAGCGCCAGGATTGGTCTGAGTGTCCTGGCTTTGCGCTCCCAGGCAGACTGGGAGCCTGGGCCTGCTGTCTCCAACCCAGCAGCACAGTGCCAGGTTGGAGAGAGCTCAGTGCGCATGTGTGTTTGGCTGTCCTGAGATGGCCGGGCAAAGACACATGCACACTGAGGGGCGTGAACACTACTCTCCCTCCTTACCCAGTAGTGTCTGTGTGGCCATCTACTGTCCTTTCCATTCTCCATAAACTGAAGGCTGAGGAAACCATTGCTTGCCATGAGGAATGAGACAAGAGATTTAAACACAAAATGCTAAATAAAATTTCACCAGCTGGAGTGCTCAAAACACACAGAAAAAAAGTTTCTCAGTAACCTGAAACCACCAGTAGATGGAGCTTTATTCCTGCATGTCAATACTTCAGTTGCATTTTGTTCAGCATCATTTAAATCACTAATGGGCATATTTAAGAAACGTGGTGCTGCATTGAGTGCAGTGCCACTTCCTTTGCGCCCCTTAGCGCCACCCTAATGCCAGCACTGTGCGCCGTATTTAAAATACGGTGCACCATGGTGGTAGTTAGGGGAGTAACGTCAGAATTTCTTACGCTAGTCCGGCAATTTGCAGGATTAACGTTAAACATTCTGACGTTAATCCTGCAAAGCACGCGGAGGCACATTGTAAGCAATAGAAGCCTCCCTTTAATGCCTGCTCGGAGCAGGCATTAAAAGTGCAGAAAGAATTGGTGCAAGGAAATCTCTTAGATTTTCTTGCGCCATTTTTTTGGCCCCCTTAACAGGGGAATGCCCCCTTTGAATACATAATGCCTGGCACAGGCATAATGTAGTGCAAAGGGTTACAAAGTGGCACAATGCATGCGTTGCGCCACTTTATAAATATGGCGCAGGGAGAATGACACTTAAGCACTACCTTGCATCAAAAAATGACGCTATGGCGGTGCTAAAGGACGCTTAAATCTGCCCGTAAGAGTTTAAAATGTGAAAATAAAACAGGTGCAATCATCACTCGCAGAATGCAAACCAGTTCCTCCAGTCTACAGTCCTGGGGTTTTCTCCTACAAACAAAGACAAAGCAGCAGGTGTGACTGTGAAAATAATTACTTAGGATGCAAATCGCTTTTTGTAGAAACCCTTTTCAGGACTTGCTGGCACTTTAAATGCATCTCTTTCCACCAAAAGCTTCCCCATTCCCACATCTGCTTCTCCTAATACAGGCTGAAATTGAGTATGTGTGCTCTGTGACTATCAAATAGGTACGGCTGTTAGCGCGGGATTGCCTGCCACAACCCTGCCTCTGCAATAAACCAGGGGGTGGCGGGCCGGGGGAGGGTAGAGGGGAATAAAAATAAATAAATGAAAAAAAAACACTTGCCTCTTTCCTACGGACGGAGACATTGGTCCTCTTCCCAGAAGTGCACAGGGTCCCAGATTCCCCACCAATCACGACGCTGCTGTCACCAGCATGACAGCAATGCCGTGAATGGTGTGAGCGCCCTGCTTCGGCACTCACAGAGGGAGTGGCACCCTGTACACCTTCTCCTCAAGGGTGTTCAATACAGCTGTGTGGAGAAATGCAAAGTGCACATGTCTGTTTGGAGGGTGAACACTGCCGAACAAACACACATGCGCACTTAAGGTGCACCAACCACTCCTCCCTCCAGCCCCGCCCCACCCTGCCCTGGCTCACCGGAAAATAAAATGATAATAACGTTTTGTTATCATTTGATTTTTCCTTCCCCTTCTGCTGAAACCAGGGGGTCGAAGCTCATCCGCCTTAGCTACAGTGCTGCCTTGGACTCCATGCCAAAATTCAGGAGAACTGCATTGTAAATATAAATAGAGTTTATCTAAATGGCAGTAATGTACAGAGCAAGTGGTTGTCCAGGAAACATGGAATGGACCAGCAAATCCCAAACAGAATTCAGACAAATGTGGTAAACAAAAACTGGCAAAGCCAATAGGTCTGGCATTCATTTTCAGTCCTGTCTAAAACATTTAAAAAATGCAGCACTGAAAAAATAAAAAAATGATTGCTTTATGAATGTCTTTGTGAGATATAGAATTGGATGGGTGATAAATTAGAGTTTGCCTCCTATAGAGCTTTGAGCTTTAGGTTCATCTTCACTACTGGGGGTGCACTGGGAGGCTCAGGAGTACTCATTTGCCTCAACAATGACAGTAACAGGACCAAAGGCCTGCTTGAGTAGCGCTGCCTTAGGTGCTTTGAAGCTGCTCCTTGTAGCTGAGGACCAGTAAGAAAATGATTGAGAGAAAGAGTGTGGGATTTGGGTGGAAAAGGGACAAGTACAGCAGGAATGCAGGAGCAGGAAAATGACTGGATGAATGAAGGGGTGAAGGAGAAAGTGGAGAAATCAATACAGGGGGTGGGGAGGAGGATGAAATGAGGCGCTTGGGTACCAGGGACTGAAGGAACTAGTGTGCAGCTAGGGGCAAGAGGCGGGCGTTATGGCACATACTGATGGACGAGGTAAGTAGTTAGGAGGCTAAAGAGGTTAGGGCAGAAGCAGAGAAGCCAGAAGCAGAAGAAAGGATCTTGGTGGCAGTTGAATGAATAGAAATTATGAGGCAGCGGGGGAGTGCAGAGAGAGGAGATGGAGTAACAGAATGGAAGAATGGAATTAGGGATGGAAAAGAAAGGGGAAAAAGAGGACACAGAGACAGGGTAGGCATGGAAGGGGGCTGATGGACGGGACTTTTAAAAGGAATGTGGGAGTCAGAGAAGTCAGAGTAGAGCATGGCAGGGGAACCAGATGATTGCTAGCCCGAAAGCTAAACGAGATGCTACAGAAGAGAAGAAGGCAGGCAGAGGAGGAGGGAGGAAAGAGAGTGGGAGGGAGAGGGCACACAGAGAACTTATGACGAAGAAGGGATGGCAGAAAAAGAATAACAACAGAAGGGAAAAGGGCAGTGGCTAACTAAAGAGTAGAGAAGGACTGAGTGATAGGAGGTCAACAGAGCAGAAAAGAAAATGGCAGAAAAAGAGGCAAAGCAGACCACTACGAGAGCGGAAGAATGGAGGGGCGGGGCAGAAACTGAATGTGGGTGAGAGAAGGAGGAATGAAAAAGAAAAGTGGAAAGGTAGAGAGGGAACGAGGACAGGGAAGTTAGTCGAGAAGAACAGAAGAGGGGAGATGTCAGATAGAGAAGAGGGCAGGAACGAAGGGAAAAATGCGGGGATGGAAAGGTGATGTGAGAGCAAGAAGGGGAGACAGAAGTGGAATAAATGAGAAAGCAGGGTGTGTAGAGAGGGAAGGGGGAAGTAGTGTGGTAGAGAGGGGCCAGAACAAGCATGAGGAAAGGAAACAAAGAATGTGAGGAAATCGATGGAGAGCAGAGAGGGAATGGGAGGAGGAGAAACGTGGAGAGGGATATCGGAGAGATAAGAAGAGATGGCAAAAAAGGAAGGAGGAAAGTTTCTAGTGAAGGGAGATGACAGAAAGGAGAGAAGCAAGGAGCAGAAGGAGTTTATGGGACGAAGAGGGGAGAATAGAAAATAAATAACTGAAGACGGTAAAAGGACTGAAACAGAACAGGATATGTAAAAATATAAGCAAGGAGAGAAGATTGGGCAAGAAAAGAGATGGCAAATAGAACAAGCTTTGGCAATGCCAGCAGGTCTGGCGTATGAATATACTCTCAAGCCAGACAAAAGAACCCATGGACCGTAAAGACTGCCTCCACCCATCTGTGCTGCTGCCAGATAAAACCCCATAGATTACCTGCTTATCAAAGACACTTTAATCGCATTACAATGGCATGGGTGTGCACCTGAAAGTTCAAGCTAAGGCAGCTGAAAAAATAAACAAAATGATCAAAGCTGTATGGAGCACAATCACTTTTTTTGTGGAAGCAATCAAAGCATGTACTCCTGCCTCCCGCATGTGACGGAGGCAAAACCACTCTTCTGGTGGTTCTCTCTTAATGGTCTGGCGACAGCCGTGCTGTCGAGCCGGACCTTAAAGACAGGTTTCCTGCGTGCTTTTATTGTCACATTTATCTCCTTCTTCATTCTGCCTGTCTTTGTCCCAGCCTGTTGCCAGTTCTTCCATCTATGTTTTCCCCACCAGCCCTCTTCTGCCTCCACTGGTGTTACATGGGTGCAGTAGGCCCTAATTCAAGTAAGGTTAGGTGGTGTGAGTGAGTTGTAATTGGTGCGCAGAGGGTTCCAGTGCCACTGCAAATGCTGCACTAATAAGAGTTATACTTGTGCCTCTAAACCTAATGATCTCCTGTTCCCCCTGCCTACCTGCTTGCTCCATTCCCCACGTGACCTTGTCCTCCCTGTATATGTCAAATTCCAATCACATAATTTTGGCCCTACACAGATGGTGTCCACAACCTGTTATTTTTTCTTTCATGTAGCACCTGTGCAGCAACATCTCAGTTCAGGTGCCCTATCTTGGTGGAGCACCCACATTGCAAATAGAAGTGGTTGTTCAACCAACCAGAGTGCTATGGCCAGGTAGTACTCCAGCATCAAGTACACTGTGCCCTGTTGCTCCTGCGTCTCACTTGCACTTGTTGGCCTTCTTTCCCTGCCTTCCACCCTCTGCTCTCCCATGACATTGCGTGCCCTGTGCGACCTCTGTTTCTCAGGGGTCCTCTACAGATTGTCCTGTTTCTATATTTGATGGTCTCACCTTTGGTTAATGTTGAGCTACACCCTAAACTCAAAGCTCCATCCTCCACTGCGGGTGAATCGACTGTGATAACTGACTGGTCATTCCTGCAAGCTCCCTGATATACGAGGCAGGTTGTACAATGGACACTACACCGTCAAGCCATCGGAGAGCCTGCGTGAACCTCTGCAGGAGTCCTCAAGTGAAGACGGGCACACACCTGTGTTGCATTTTGCAACATAACTGCCCAGTCGCCACATCCTGCGACGCACTCCACAGACATGCTCATGGAATTGTAGCGCCTGGACCAGGGCCAGACACCTAGCAGGTGCACATAGCAGCAGTAGTAGGCAGTGGGGAGCCAGACGTGGTGGACCATGGCATACCAGATGCAGAAGCAGAATGATCTTTTTGAATCCTGGTGGATCAACAAAATGCTCACGTAATTGAACTGGAAGTGGATATGCTGAGGAACCACATGGACCTCATGGAACTTTTCAGGAGCATGCTGCAACAAGCAGCAATCTGCAGAAAAGGAGAGCATGTTCCCATGTGCTGTCAATCCTAGGAGGCAGTGCGCTTGCAACAGCTACGCCCTCACACCATAAAACCTCATGTCATCTGGCGATGAAGCAAGACCTGCATGGCAGCACTGAGGCTGCCAAGCCTGCTACCATGTTCTACAAACACCCAAATTAGTGCCACACGTTCTCACTGAAACACATCCTTGTGTCATACACATTGCATACTGCCTGTCCATAAATGTGTTACCATTTGCAAGGATGCAAAAAGATGTCTGCAAAAGAAGGAAGATATAAAAGGAACATTTGACTGTATATGTGACAAATACTATGCAGGACATGTCAATTGTGCCTTTAAGCAAGGCACTGGGATCAGTGGCTGATCAGTATATGAGCAGGTGAAAGCATTTGACCTACAATACTGTGAATCCTTCTAGGTGAATGGTATGTGTAAGGACACATCCTTACCCTCTCCTTTGTGGCTCAGAGGGAAGGAAGCATGATGTGTGAATGTTGTTTTCAGAAGCTGGATTTTTTTTCACATGCTGGAAAGTTGTCCTGAAAGTAGTGTGTGGCACTGTGGCGCTTTACCTCCCCCAAGGAGGCATTCATTGGCTGGTACTTGGGAGTCCCGACACTACCACCCATGGTTTTTACACAAAGCCAGATCTGCAAAATTTGTGAAACCTGGTATTGCTTACAACAATGACATCTCTTTGAAGAAGGAGCAAAGTCTAAGAAATGATTTAATTTTTACGAACATTTCACTCATTGCATGTGTTCTGCACTGCTCAGCACAAATGCAATGTGTGAAATAGTGAAAAAAAAAAATAACCACAGGGTTTTTTACTGCAAGGTTATCCTTTCGATACTAGAAATCACACTCACACTTTTGCACTATGGTGCAAAGTTGTATATGTGGTGCAAGGTAGCCTGCTTGTGCCCCAGCACAGGGGAAGAGATCAGCAGTAAGCTACATTTAGTAGATATGGGTCTGCTTTTGTCTCTCCCCAAGCATAACTTTGTTTGCTGCTACTAGCACAGGTTTTTTAATAAAAATGATTAATGAGTGTTTATGTATTTTGAATAATAAGTTTATGTAGAAAATAAAATAATGTAGAAAAATAATGCGCACATTTGAAAATGTGATTACGAAGAATAACCACCAATGTTTACGAAATGTACTAATCAATGATTAAATATTATGAAATGTCGAATATATGTTAGACTAATGCAGTAATATGTCATATTAAGGGTTATGAATTAAGATTTAACTTTATTAATTGTAGGCCTTAACTTAGCGAGTGTCTTGGTCTACTTGCCAGGCCTCATGTAAAAGCTGTATTTCTTAGCATTTAATAAAAGAGCTTACCAAGAAAGTTAAACTGTGAATTTCTATTGTACTGTTTAAATGTGCTTATAACGGAAGCTTCTCATGTGAACCGACTGCTAGGAGATGATGTTAAGGCTAATGCAACATTTTATGTGTGATGTGTGTAAGACTGACTTTCCCAGGAAAAGAACAATGAAGATACTGACTAGAGTAGAAGCTGCAACAATATTGTTACCCGACAAGCCGGATGATGAGGACATTGCAAGGTAAACCAATCAACAATATGTGAATGAAGTAATATTAGAATTCATAGATTTGGGATTTTAGTTTTACTGGAAAGAGAGTGAACATACGATTAACTGACCAATAGGGATTTGGGGGGGGTAGTTTAGGTAACTTTGACTTAACGACACTGCATAGAGAGAAGACATTTTGCCCATTTTTCCTGACTGAGAGGTTACTACTTTCTTACGTGTCTTGACAAGAGAAGTGCTTAACTTTAATGCTTATAAGACTTTGCCCTTTTAAATTCTGATGCTGAAGCCTGATGTCTTGCTGATCGACTGATGTCCTGAGGACGAAGACTGGTTCTGCTTTGCTGATCCACTCTGAGGATAGGTATATCCAAAACTATGATTATCATGCATATTTGCTTTTCTTTCTAGGTACCAACTGTGGTGTTTTGATAGAACCATAGTTAGATGTTTTTCCAAATTTGTGTCACTGAAATTGTTTTGCATGAAGCCCAATATGCTGATGCTAATTTGATGTTAGTTAAAGATTCTCACTAGTTAAATTATGATAACAGGGACTAATGCTTGACTAATTTCTCTGCTGAACTTCATGCATGTTATCACATTGACGCAGCTGACTTTGCTATTGAATTGCACCATAACTTTAGAATGTGTCGTAGTTCAAGCTTTGATTAGATTACGTTTCTTCCGCCGCTTTGGACAGCCAGTGTTGTTTCTGTATGTGTTTCATTTGATATTGAGATTTATCTACATGACCTTAGCATTCTTAATATAGGGAAATAAATATTTTAAACTTTTACTAAAGGTGTGGTTATTCATGACTGAAAGATCATGGTGTGTGAAAATTACTGACTCTATTGATTATTGATTTATTGATTGCTAATAAATATTGATTATTATGTATTGATTATTGATTATGTACTGGAGCTATGGTAAGAACATCTTAATTGGGAGTCAAAAGGTTCATCAACCTACTGGCGTCCCCTTGTAAGTTTACTTATTAAGGTCAAACGCGCTAACACTGCTCTGCATTGCACTATTTTTTTAATAACTCTGTCCCTGATTTTCAATCCAGCTATGTTGTATATTTATGCTAAAAAGGGAACACTGTCTGATCATGGGTGCCAATTAAATTCATTAAAGGGAAGCAGATTCTACCACTGTCTGGTCAACCGGTTCTACCTACACTTCCCTTGCTACCTCTTGTCTCATGAGTCATGAAAGTGCAGTAGATATGAAAAGTAAACAGGTCTGTAAAAACTCTGTTTTCTCTCTGTAGTTTGCGCTCCTTCCACTTGCAGTCCTAGCCTCTAAGCAACAAATACAAGTCAGTTGATGGGCTCCAGGATGGACAAAGGACCAAACCTGAGATCATAGAGTCAAATAGTGCATTGTGTCTCTTCTGCGAGTGCGTCCGACCTTCCAGGGTGATGGAGATTAGTTTAGCAACAGTACAGGGTAGAATAACTAGGTTGGGCTTTCAACAAAGTATTAAGTAACCTTGCCATTGTTAATCTGAAGAAACTCTTAGCTGGCCAACAACTTTCTTTTCTTAGTATGCAAGACAAATAAGTGCATAACGTATGAATGGACACCAGAATTTACAGTCCTAAAGAATTAAACAAATTTACAGACATACATGGAGCTTATTACTGGGGATCGTGCTACTGAAACATACGGCGCTTGTGCCATATAAAATATTGCACTGATGTCGCAACCCATGGGTTGCTTGGAGCAGCAGGGATCTGTCTCCATCCTCAATACGCATTGTTGTTAGCTGGAGTGACGGATCTCCCCTATAGACAGGATTCCCTTCAGCATTAAGTCGACAGGTCTTACTCAGTTCAGTTACGTGTGATCAGCTATGTTTACTATGTCTCGGAACACGCTCAGATGCCTCTGGTAGCTCATTCCAATTTAAATTAGGACATAATGCTGCAAAGTCTAAGTTACTTTTCAGCTAAGCTTATTTCTCGTCAGGGCAAGAGGACCCTGTTGCAGGCACCAACAGAAGCTAAAGTCTGGACAAGTTGTTGTTAATGAAGAACAAGAAAAAATACTTGCAGATTTCGGGATCAGACAGAGTAGTAGAAAGTGATTTTAGACTGAAATGTCGAGGTTGGGAGAGCAACACTTTGGCTGGATATATTTTTCTGTATTGATTTATGCAACCGGATGATTGGTTTAGGAGTGCCTCCAATTCTCTTTTTATGACCAGATCACAAATTGTGCCCAAAACAAAAGGGTAATATAAACATAGAGGATCTTACAGTTAATTTAGATTTTGTTTTTGAGGGTGAGGTTTTCTTTACAATAATCATCATTTTTGTTTTAGAGTCAATTATGTTGACAGACTGATTAGAATCACATTGCTTGAACTTAAATTAATCAGGAGGACTATTTCCCATTGGCCCAACCGTGTAAATGCATTTTAATCAACTATTTCCCCAAGTCATTCAAAATGAGGCTGAAAGCAGATGGGACCAATCATTCCCTGATTCACAATATATTTTCACATATAATATACATTTTGGGATGCAACTGCAATCTCAAATAGCAGTCCTTCATTCTGAGAATTAGTATGAAATATTAAATTATGTGACAAACAGGAGTCTTTTGCACTGATTGCTAAGAAACAGAAAATGTTGAAGTGAGGTGGGGTCATGGGCAGGCTGTGCAATGACGGACCAGATACCAGAGTTAAACCGCCAGGATGACTAAAACGCAATCTCCAGCTAACAACGCTTTAAAGTGTATCCAACACTCTTTATACATTTCATGGGTTCTGCATCTGAGATTTCCACCAGTGGTCCTCATAGACCAAGTCCAATCTATTGTATTGTATCCAGCTTTAGTTGTCGTGTAGTTACTTCCTTACTGGACACTGCTGAGCCACTGTCTTTGCCAGAGTGTATAACTGATGTGCATTTTGGTTGTATTCAAGACTGGGGTCAAGTTGAAAATGAATCAGATGGCACCTTAGTGCCACATCAAAGTGGGCTGATCTACAGCCCCTCCAAAGTTATGAACTATTGTGCACTTTCACATATACGTTATAGAACTGGGAATGGCTTGCAGTTTACTTCTAGATAGTATCAATTAGTGGTCTCTACTCATACTACAGATGATAGGTTAAGGAAGTTTTCGGAGTGGAAAGATACTATTTTCCAAAGGGCGCTGCCCATACAGGATCAATAGAAGGCTGGGGATACATTTCATACAAAACTGATTGGGCAGAGCATTCCTTGCACAGCAGTGAGTAGGTGACCGAACAGGTCTGTGGTAAGAATGTGTTGTAATGAATAGGATCTCTCATTAGAAAGAAGCAGAACAGGGGGTTGAAAGTGAATGTGTAGATGAGGAAAGCGGTTTAGGTCCTCTGTAGCGGGCTATCAACCATGGAGTCTTTGTAAATCTGGACAATGAGGGAAATTCTCATTAACGTCAATAAAAGTGTATACCAACAGGAGTTTCCTATTGAGGTGAACCCAGTTGCTAATGGAATGGAAGAATGTAGCACTAAAGACCCCGGAGTGATCCGCATACGTTTTGCAAAGTAAACTACTAATGCTGAGTCAAGAGCCACAACTGGTTTGCAGCTGTGAGAGATGCTGGAGTAAGAGCCCTATGGGGTGGAAGTCCAAAGAGGCAGAGAACCAACAGTTTGAACATCTTGAGACCATCCACTTCAAGCAGAAGGAACCCCAGCCAACAAGACGTAGGAGACATCTACCATTTTGTGGTAAATGGTAAGAAGTAATGGTGTGGCGAGGTTATGCCAAAGGTAATTAGAGATAAAAGAGTATTTAAAAGTCAAGCATTTGAGGATGCGGGAATCTGGTTTTTGGAGTTCAGAAGAAATCTCACATAATAGTAGACAGGAAATCCTAGGCCAATTTAATAACTTAGAACTCAGTGGGAAGCAGAGGAGAGGATCTGAAGGTGCCTACTTGTGTAAAACAAAACAGGTCATTACAAACAGATCTGTTAGAATTGGTTGGTGAGATAGCACACGTGGAAGAGCATAGGGACACAAGGGTGAAGCAAGAGAATCGAGCATCTGTTGTAGCAGATAAGTGAACCTGCTGGTTGGATGAAGTAATTTCACAATAAGGCACTCGTGAAGCATCACTGAGACAGGCAAAGCTGTCCTGAAAATGTAGCTGAGCTGAAATGCGACTAGGAATAGAAAAGCAAAGCTTATTGCATATATTTAATATGAAGCCTGAAATCCCATAGCACTAAGAATTTGTACAAAAGGGCTCTATTGAAGGCACTGAATGTGAGGATTGATGCGTTGCTAATGTTACACTTACTCCTGTAGCTTCAGTGCTGGATTCAGTCTCTGGAGAGGTTTTATTCAGTTCATTTAATCACTACCAGGCATTGGTATAGAGTTGCTTCGGATAGAATTTTAAACACTGGTATTTACCTGGTGCTTGAAACATAGTAGTCAATGTCAAACATCCTGGATATTTTGACTTGGCCTGAAATAACCCAGAGAGACAAGTCTCACAAACACCCCCAAGTAAGATAGATCTGATGACCCAAATCAATATAATAGTTTATGTAATTTATAATGATTTAGAACAAGGCTTTAAACAAAAAGGGTAGGTAACTATTCCCCTTAGAGCAAAAGGCAGTCCATTAATTAATATAGCAGACTGTCTATTTGTTGCAGGTCTGCCTGAGAGGAATTAGTGAAGGATTCAGTGTCCTAAAATTTGTAATTTACGCCGAATATTGAAAAGATCAGAAGTAGACCAGGACTTTAGACATATCCTGCCAAATTAAGTTTAAACTATCAATAGGTGGCTGAGTGACCGCTTTGTCCTAGGAGTTATCAAACATGCTCTTTGCTATTCTTAAGACAGGCATACCTTCTGAAGGAGGCGGTCCTAAAAGGATATTTTTTCCACTGCTCTGAATTAGTCTGTACCCCGTACCAATAAAACAATCAATTCAGAATGTAACGTACAGATTTCTATCCTTTCTGCCTAGTTGAGCCAGGGCAGCATCATGAGATCACAGTCGATAGGATCCATATTTTATAAGGAAATCTCTTCTCTCAATAGCTTGTTTTTCCCAACTGTGCTGGAATTGCCATTACCTATCCCTCCCTCCCACTTCCAATTCACTTACACAATAGTTGCAGCTCCAGCCAGTCTCAGTGTGCGCTGTTTCTGTGACCTCCAGCGTGTTATCGTCGCGCAGGTACCCCATTCGCCGGAGGCAGCCATCATGGAACACCCGCGAGCAGACCCGGCATGGGAAGAGATGCTCCGCCGTCCAGACCTCACAGATCTCACACATTTCATCGTTCGTGACCTGGAAGAGCACATGGGGACAGAGGTCAGGGCTTCAAATTTCAAAACACCGCTCATGACACGATATCAGCTGATCTCACAAACACATTTTGGTCAGTGCTTTCCCTGGATGCAGTGTAACCTTAATGGCTTGTAAAGATGTAAACAGGCCTTTGTAGAACAGATAATGCCAGACATGGTCAAATTCAGACTGTACTCTTTCACAGTGGCATGAATCAAGTCATTTTGTATGCATTTCAAATTATGTGTGCTTTGGATAACTCTGAAAATGTGAAATCTACCAAAATAAAATCGTCTGCAGTTAGCATTACTTTTTGAAAGACAAACCTGTCTACTTGAAAAATTATATTTGGTATTGGATTTTGATAATTCTAAGGGCTTGACAATTCTAAGGGCCTCATTTGGTTAAATGTCACAATATCATATAAATAGATATCTGATGTGACTATTGTATCCTAAATGTCATTTTCAAAAATATGTTCTCATTTTGGTGTATATTTTCTATTTTTAACTCCAATGTGGTGGTATTTTTGAAACTTATATTTAGGGCACAACTTTTATATCGGATGGTATTTCATCCATGATGTTCTGCTCCCACAGCCCTCGATTGACCTAGGGCAACAATTGAACATCAGCCAATAAATGGCGGATACTTCTTCCATCAACTCAGTGCAAAGGAATGTAATTCAACAACGGAGGATCTACCACCAACACTGGCAGGAATAGATCTAAACAGTAATTTTAAGACTGCGTGAAGGTGGGTACAGTTGGCATACAACCAAGGAGTACCCTCAGAGGTGCATAAAGGGTGTTTCACTCAAGGAGCTCACTATGATCTTGACATGTTTCACTCTTGATCACCATACATTGCAAGCGCTCAACTTCCCTGATTTTGACATCATTCATGTTTCTACCACTATACAGAACCGCAAACTCTCATTGAGGACATTCTTGGCAGCACCTCTACATATGGAGATGGTTCTTGGGTTTCCATACATTATCTACCTCCCTTTTATGTGGTAGGTATAATTAGTGGTGCTGTAATGGTAATGAGGAGAAGGTCTCAACTTTATCACAGTTGTAAGAATCCGCAATGTGCTTCTCTTAAGAAGAAAGTGTGCATATCATGGCATCCATGTAAGTGAATTCGGGAGTTACATCTTCAGTTGTGTGCTTCTCAGTGACTCTGGACCAACAGGGTGAACCTTTTCATCATGCCTACTCTTTGTTTCTAATAGTGTCTACATTCTGCCTTAGGCATCATAAGAAAGAATGGACAGTTATTCCGAAATATCATTTCAACCTTTTTTAATTCAACCATAGATAATATTCACATTTCTGTTTCAGCGTGCAATAGGTCCATGGAAAATGTTATTACATGTGATTTTCATCCTACCCAAAATTTGAGAAATCCCATAGTTCACAACAGTGACATTTCACACAATTTAGGCCCATATTTATACATTTTTTTGCGCCGCATTTGCGTCATTTTAAATATGGGCCTTAGTTTGACAGAAGATTCGTTTGAGCAAAAGATGTATTTTCGAAGCAGAAAGTGCTTGTATCCTTATGTCATGTGAATTTTGAATATAAGGAAAGCCCTCACGTTCACTTATCAAACAAGATACAGCAAGGTAAATTCATAAAATGTACCATTATTTTGTGTAATTTTCACAAACTTTCATGAAATGTTGAAAAAAAAGTGATTTTGTATACTCCTGTTATACTCTAATCCATTTTTATTTTACTGCGATTCAGTTATTTACATGTGGTCTGCAGCTCTGTATTTCATTAGGTGCTAAACACATCATTTTCCCATCATAAAACCCTCTTTACATAATGCTTTCATAGCTACATTTGTTTGTCTTGTTAATGGCTCCCTTTCAATACAGACGTGGCACCCAGCACTTTTTACAGGATATCCCTTTGCATAAAATGTTTTGCTTCATAAGTGAATTTGGCTTTTAAAAGCCATTTGGGCAGCTTTGAGTTTGCCTTCGAAAGTTTAACACTATGGATGTTCACCAATCCACCCTGAATCACTTTAGCTCAGAAAAACACTACCTCCAAGATGTCTTCCCTCCTGCTTTCCTGATCCCAGTGTGAGTGCTTCTATTAGTAGAACAGCTTTGTCCTCAGCCATATGGGAGTCCCTTGAATGTCAGGCTTTACACACATGTCCATTTACTCTAATAGGACTGGAATCAACACTTTCTTTATTCAATAAAAATGCTCCCCTCAAACAGTCACTCATTTTCAGATTGTGTAAGGATGTGAGATTCTATCTAGCAGGTAGTTTAACTGACTGAAATACACCTCACTATTTCCTGAGATATCGTTTTTACTAATGCAGTGTTTTCTTGAGGGTGTGTGTGGGCTGTGCTTGACATTGCATCAATATCTTGTTCCCTTCAGGGAGCATTGAGACCTCATTCACTCACACAATCATCCATCCAAACACGCCAGTCACCAGTTATGTGGTTATGTTATGTTATGCATATTTGTAAAGTGTGCTATCACATGCAAAGGTATCCGGAAACTGAGCAGGGGTGCTTAGTCCTTCCTATGGTAGGTTGGATAATTGACAAGTCAGGTCTTCAGTTTCTTTCAGAATTCAAGGAGAGAGGAGGATGCCCCTGGAGTGGAGTGGGAGGCAGTTCCAAGCTCTAGAAGTGATGCAAGGCCCTGGTCACTGGTTCTGTGTATGCATGAGATGTGTACAAGTAGAAGTCCTGTTGAGTTGAGATGTCTAAGTTGTTGGCGCTGTTCAGATAAGTGGGGCCTAAGTTGTGTCGCACTTTGAATGTGTGAGGAGTATTGATTGATTGCATTGGTGCATTGGGAGCCAGTGGAGCTCCTTGAGGTGTGATGTGTTCTGAGTCCTGTGTGGGAGGTTGAGGATGAGACTAGCTGCTGATCTCTGAATGTAGAGGTCCAATCCAATGTTCAATATTGTTTATGAGGTAGCATGGCATGAAACAGATAGATTATCCGAAGACCATGATAAGTCTGAGCAGAGGAGACGCTCAACCCAACTTCTATCGCTAGTGACACGAAAAGCCTCAAAGTGCAGACACTTCGTAAACAATATTGATAATTGGATTTTCACTACACAATTTGATATTCCGAAAAGTTGGAGCCTTGAAAAAGTTTGACGAAACACGTGTCGGCTGTTGTTTTTCGAACATCAGAGATGTTTTGGCTCTTTGATAGCATGCACATTTCTACATTACTGGAACAAGTGATGTGTTTTTCCAAGACACCATAAAGGAATAAATTGAAATTTCTACATACGTGGTTTCTTTTCTTCTTATACATGGACTGTGGCCTTTCCAGGCGACAACCTACGCACCCTGTGGCTGGGTGACAAACCACTTCGGTACTCCTTCCTTCAACATAGACTTTACCGCCATGGACTCTTCATTTATACGTTAGCCTATAACTTTGGAAGTGCGCACTATCTTTACACAGCCACTTTGTTTGTTGTTATGAGGGCGAATAAGGTTGAATCAGCTTAAGAAGACAAGTTAGACCTAGCGTCCTTTGAGCTAAGTGAATACAAGCGATTTGAATTGAGTTCTTCAATGCACGAAAAGCGATGTACGGTGTTTGGTTGTCCCCTGACAGAGCTAATTAGTATAGTCCCATCATTATATAATTAGTGCATGTCTACTTTGAAAGAGGTGTGGGTATGTATGATCAGCAGCTTTCTGCGGGAATGTTGGAGGGTGAAACAGTAAGCCAAGACCTCAGTAATATGAGGGGAAAATAAGAGATCAGTGTCAAATCTGACTCTGAGGTTTCTAGCTGACTACAGATGAATTGGGGGATCTCCAAATTTAGATGTCCACCAAGCAGTGCATCGGATGGATTGGTCTTTTCTGAAGATGAGGGTTTTGGTCTTACTGGTATTAAGGTGTAAGCAACGTTCCTTCATCCAGTTGGATAAGGCAATCAGACAGGATTTGAAGGAGCTCTAAGTGAGCATAGTGTTCTCAGAAATACTGACGAAAAGCTGAGCGCTATCAGCATATGAAATTATTTACACACAAAGATTGGTCAAGGGATGCCAGAGAAGACATATATACATTAAATATGGTGGTAAGGCTCAACGATGAGCCTTGAGGTGTTCTGTACAGAAGAGGGAGGGAAACAGAAGTAAAGGGTGGGAGCGAGACAGCTTGAGACCGGTCCCTAAGAAATCAATAGATACACTTCAGTGCCAGCATCATGCACTCCGTGACTACGTAGCCTCTATAACAAAATTGCATGCAATACAGTGTCAACCGCGGCTGACAGCTTGAGGAGAATAAATGTTGCGGTACTCCCAGAATCAAGGGTCCTGCACAGATGTCTGGGCGCAGCTAAGATGGCTGATTCAAAATTCTGACTGAGTTTCTTATAGGAGAGAGCTGGATTCAAGAAGCTCAAAAAGGCTGCTATTGACAAACTTCTCAAGATTTTTCGATGGGACTGGCAAAAGAGAGATGGGTCAGTAATTAGACAATGTAGAGGTGTCTGTCAGAGGTTTGTTTTTATCAGTGGGTAGACTCGTCCCTATTTCCAGGTGGAAGGTAGCGATCCAGAAAAAAGGAAACTATTGAGAAGTTGAGTAAGCTTTGGACTAATAACTTCAAGTTTTTCGAACTTAAGTTGCTGAAAAAATCTTCCCCTTTCAGACTTTAGCTCATTCCACACTGAAATATCTTCGTGAACAGCACCACGCGGTGGACCAGAGGGTGCAGGTCCTCGAGTTGATTTTGCTGTGCATGAGTAGATTCTGCAGAGTGGAATATATCCCTCACCCCTACATTAGACAGGATTGCAGTAGATGCATCAGTTCACTGGGCCACTAAACCTGCCTTGCACAAATTCTGATATAGATACCATGTTGCCTTGAAGAATAAAATGAAGCAGAGTTTAGGATATCACAAGTAGTTTTTCCAGTTATACCACCAGTATACATATGAAGCATTTCTCTGAAATGTTTGAGCAATGCTCTGAGACAACAGGGCAAGAATGTGCTCACACTCATTACAACTAAACCTCAATTTCTATCTCGGTCACTATGTCACATGCTCTCTGGTCTCATGCTTCAAATTGCTATACAGCTTCTGAGGTCCCCTGATAGCCATAAGCATGTTCAGCATAGATGCAGACACACACTGGTTTCTCAATGAATGATGTTGATGATGTTGATGTTTTTATGCAGAAGAACTACATAAGTCTAGCCTTCAGGACTCAATCCAGAAGATGAAAACAATTAGACAATTCTGAGGCACTGTGGGTTGTCCATCAAAGAGGTGATTATGGAGTCAGTAAGGCAGAGGTTGAGTTATATCACATATTGTAGCCCACAAAAACCTGTCATGTTTCCTCATGGTGTAGGGTACATCATATGGATAACTGGCATCATTAAACCAATTTCCACATGCTGGAATCAGGAACAGGTACACCAAGATGCAAAGCTTGCAAACTGCCAGAGGACACATTTTCAGGATATATTGTATCTCAAATGTACATGTCAGGAGCTTCATCAGACATCAAAGATGGCACCACACTTTCTCCCTGTCCTCATTTAGTGTTCTGTGTATGAGTTGATAATGACTTCCCCATCACATACCCTATAAATATATTGTATCCCTTTGCTGTGGTGTACATCTGTTTCCCTGCTATTATTGTCAGGCAGGTGTCACTGATTTTTGTTTGAAATGATTATCACTTCCTACGTCTGCATAGTATTTACATTTTCTCACTATATGAATATTTTTCTACCTTGTCTATCGTTATTTAAATGTGCAAACCACTTGACAGTATTTTTGACTCAGTATCCACCTGTTGTGTGGGTGTTTCTTACCAGTCTCAGGCGATGAGTGAATTCTCTTTAGATGTGTACTTTTCTAATTAAATTTATCTCATCTGTTTTACATTTGTTTATTGGCAATTATTTTTTATTTCAGAATTTGCATTGCTAAATCTGTCCCCATTCACCACAAAGCCCTGCCAGTTGGTGTGCTAAACAACCAAAAAAAGGTTGTGCTGAAACAATTAAAATTCAACAGATTAGACAGTTCACCAGCACTGCAAAACAGGAGGCTTTTTTAACCCTTTTTTGAGATATTTTATGTGTGTATATATATATATATATATATATATATATATATATATATATTGCGATGGTCACTTCCTTCACCCCAACCTACGCAAATTTATTCATGGTGGGGTGGGAGAAGGAAGTGGCCTGGGGTGATGATAATGATTATTCCATGGACAGAGTGGCACTATGGTCACACTTTATAGACAACCTCTTAACTTTGTGGGAAGGGGATGAATCGGAATTGCAGGAATTCATACATCGTTTGAATGTCAATGAGTATAATATCCGATTCACTCATATGTACAGTAAGGCTCATTTAGAATTCCTATATGTTCATCTGGATGTCCTGGACAGCAAATTGGTTAGTAAAATACATAGGGAGCCAACGGCGACCAAAGCTGTCCTACATGCTAACAGTGGACATCCAAAGGTATTAAAGTAGAGTGTCCCCTATAGCCAAATGATAAGAGCAAAACGGATTTGCTCTACTAAAGAAGAATGTGACAGGGAAGGTGGGAGGATGGTGGAAGGATTCATCACACAGGGCTATCATGCGGGTGTAATGGAGAATGCTAAGGAGAGGGTCACCACAAAACAAAGACAGGAATTATTGTGCCCACAGAGAAAAGACAGTGTAAAGGAAGATGAGGGGATTAAGACATTATTTTGAAGTACAATTCAGCCCAGTCCAGTGTGAGGAAGATTTTATGTAGGAATTGGTATTTCTTGCTTAGGGATGAGCATCTAAAAAATGTAGATAACTTCTAAGAGAATCAGGTCACTAGGTGACATATTAATGTGCAGCTTTTTTTATATATATGAATATACACATGTGTGTCTTTGTGTGTGTGTGTGTGTATATATTTATTACCTACTGGTGGTTCATATTAAAAAAACACCATAGAAATTCACTGAAAAAAACAATGGTTACAAGGGTAATAGCTAGAGAACCGGATAAAAAAACCTTTGAAATTCACAGAAAAAAACAAAAGTTACACGGACGTTATAGTTAGGCTCAGATTTTACCCATACAAAACCAGAGAAATTCAGCAGTTATATTTATGTGACCTAACTATAACTTATGCCCCCTCAATGACCTGCTTATGACCTCACATTTAACATCACTCATGACATGGTCAGTGAGGTCACAGATGAGTATCCCTGATTACTTCATCCACAAAAACACTTAAACCCCCTTTCACCCCCTCGTACACCCACTAATGCACTCACATAACCACTTAACAATTAACCACTTATGTTTGTGTGTGTATATATGTGTGTATATGAATATATATATATATATATATATTTATACATATACGTGTGTGTGTGTGTATATATATATATGCATATATATCTCCTAAAAAGACCCTTTTCATCCAGAAAGGACACAACCGTGAACAAGGTTGAGTGAGCCAAAAACCGTTGGGCGGCACCAGTATTTTTTGTGCACCGCTAGCGTATGTATTACCCAGTGGAGATCACCAAAGGCAGTTATAGTTAGGTCAGCATTTCGATAGCTAATACGTTTTTGTGATGCTAATACATTTGGTACCATTTAACGAAGCTACAAGAAACTTAAGAAAAAAGTGCTCTTTTTTGCCTAGTTTCTGCATAGAAAGTTTGGGGTGATCGGTTAAACGGCAGCCGAGAAATAAATTGGGTCCCAAAATGCAAAATCCCTATTTTTCATAGAATTCTACCACAAAATTTAGCAGGAAGCTAGAATTTGGTCCACAGATTGCAATTTTTGTCATTTGGTGTAAGTTCATTCAGTAGTTTTGAAATACGAAGTTAAAATATAATTGTATATCTAGATGGTTGGCTCTGCAAGAGGCTGGAGAGAGTCTTGCTTGAGCACCAATTTAAAATTAAAGTGCTCTGATCCTCCCAGGAAGCTTTTTTGAGCCATTTCGCTTCCACAGGAATCATACTCCTGAGGGGGGGAGTGAGCGGTCTGATTGGTTGCCAACAACATCAGAGAAAAGTTCGGCCTTAGTCTCCTGAAGTAAAAAAAATACCATAAGGAGGCAGGGTAGGTATACCTTGTCCCCCTAGCCCCGAAGGAGGGATCCATAGGGACCCCTCTTGGGTCAAAATGAAAAACTAAAATCAGAATTTTTTGCTGTGATTCCGTGGGACTCCTGCAAAATCAGTAAAAATACCCAAAATGGCAGCACAAGGACATATTTTTAAAATCCCCAAGCCATTATAGACCGCAAGGAGCCCACTCCTGGGCCCTAAATTCCCCAAGAAGTTGAGAAGGGCTGCATGTCCCCCGCCCAGAGCTTTCGAAGGCCCCAAGGACCCCACCCCAAGGTCGCAACTTCAGTAAACAAGAGGAAGGGGGCTCGGCTACCTCCCAAAGAAAATGGCTGCTTAAAAAATGAGCTCTGCCATGCCCATCTTTGAAACTCAGCTACCTAATTGCTTAAGGGCTGCAGAGGCTCCAACTCAGCGTTTCCTGACCAGCTCAGAACTCCGCACCTCTGATGTATCACTGAAATGCTGCCAAAATACCTCCAGCAGACTCTGCTTTGGAGCAATCGCACTTCACATTGTATACAGAGAGCAGCCCGCCTGACCCCAAAATGGCCGTTGTGAAGATAGCGATCGTTTGAAGGGCCCCTACTCCTGCACAATCTCCTCCATGGAAAATCCAGAGAAGCAGAGATGATCCTCACAACAGTGATGGTCTGGTAGGAGTCTGACCCCATAACTAATATGAATTAGTACTTAAGCTAAGCACCAAGAGCCTGAAAGTTAGCTGCCTGACCTTAACATGGCCATGACCATTCCATGGTGCTCCCTCTAGATAATTCTTAATACTGCCAATTGATATAGTGTATTACTACATTACACAACATTCAGTGTAGGTGGAGAGTAGAGTTGGCGCCTGACCCTCCGAGCTCCTATACCTCTGAACTGACTCTGAACTAACGGGACATGAAGAACCGCCTTCTGCCACAATTACCAGCCACAATTACCACAAATTATAAACCTCTAGTCTATCGCAACAATCAAAATAGGCGCACCTTTATAGAAACAGTATACAATCTCGACATGGCTGATCAAAGAGCACCTGACTCTCAGGAACCAATGAGGGGGGGGAGTAAAGATCCAAAGAGATCTAAGCAAGAACACCTCCCCCACCTCCGACTCCCCTATTAAGCCAAAACCAGACAATACTGCATCCTTGGACCTAAACATGCAAAAGCTTGACGGGCTACATATTCTACCCTAATCTATAAAAAACACCACAGAATCCATTCAAATTTCTGAAAGAAGAAATGCTATCTTTAGAAAATAGAGTCATTGAGGTGGAATCATGGAAAAATTACCTGGAGTAATACAACACAACTGTTTCAAAACAACGACAAGCACCATGGCAAGATTGAACAGACTGGAAAGAAATGTCACAGAGCTTGGAGACAGAAATAGGAGGGGCAATCTGAGAATGTTTGATCTCCCAGAGGGAGCAGAGAGGCAAGTGCCTTCCTGTGCGGCATCCATCTAAAAATGGATCCCTCAGGTGCGAGAGTTAGAGTTTACCAAAGACTTTGAAACAACTCGAGCCCACAGGGTACCCACCTTCTTACTCACAATTTATGACTTCTCAGATACTTGCATAACAAAGCCATCCTGTCACATATTAAGAAGATATAGAAGATCAAATGGTAAGTCGCCTCCTTTGGAATTACTCAAGATTACTCCAAGGATACTGTCAAAAGGAGAAAAGTGTTTCTATCTCAGAACAAATCTCTCAAAGACCTCTCCATACAATTCTCCTTCATAGAACCAGGGAGGCTTAAAAAGACCTATAATGGAAAATGTCCACCATATCTGAAGATCCTAAAGACTTGGTTTCCTTTATCACAGACATTCAGGACCTACAGATGAGCTCTTAACTCTATACTAACCTGCTCTACAGGCTGCTAACGGTGATTCTAATCATCAAGGGTAATGCTAATAAGGATGCCAGAATGTTAATCACGACTTACCAACACTTATCAGCACTGATCATCACTAAGCATTACTAGCATCCACAACCAGTCCGTTGTGTTGTAAGCTTATGTTAAGACTTAAAGCTTTTGGTCCTTAACATTGACTAAGTACAGATGTGGTTGATTTCTGCCATACCCAGCACTGCTTAACCTAATGTGCCCCAAATATCTAACTAAATTATAGCTGCTAAACTTGCCCTGGACAGGTTATTAACGCCCTCTTACTCCCTCCAAATCCAGACCCACAGACCTCGAGTTATAACAAACTTGAATCTCAAATAATATGTATGACATTGGCGGCATTGACAATTGACAAAA
Organism: Pleurodeles waltl; assembly: GCF_031143425.1. NCBI lineage: Eukaryota > Metazoa > Chordata > Amphibia > Caudata > Salamandridae > Pleurodeles > Pleurodeles waltl. The sequence goes on from NC_090436.1 coordinate 63,675,580, forward strand.
CCTCTATTGGACAACACCTTACCCAAACAAATATACCCCACACCACAAATCGCAATATTGTGAATTCAGTCAGGTTTTTGCATGCAAATTGTGTATAACACTCTTACAATTATCTTGGTACTCACAGTTCCAAATGCCCCATGTTTCTTGTGAGAACCAGCTCTTCCGGTAATGTATCCACTTTATTGATGACATTCTGTCAATGTCATTTAGCACATTTGACCGTACTCTACATTTAACCATATCACAGCTCACTATACCATATGGCAATTTAGGAACTAAAAGCACCGCCGGACAACAATCCTCATACAATCTCACACTGGTGGATTATGGCACTTAGATGCTACACCTTGAGTACAACCGAATGCGATTACCAATGTTTTAAAGTTAAAAATGTCCGTTTGACTTTTTCACAAATGTTTTGATTTCAAGTTAGCAACATATAGTACTTATCTTTATCACAAATTTTCAAAGGCAAGGTTCTACAATTTATGAAATATGGCGAATGTGCAATCCACTTTGAATAGAACAAAACTTCACTACTAATTTTTTAACTTAATCCTGTACTTAATTGCACTTATCTTCATCACAAATGTTTTAGACTTAAATTTGTAACTATTAGTACTCGCCTGTACCCCAAATATTACATTATCAGTCCCCACCACATCGCACTTCACTTTTGAGTCATCATAACCCCTTCATACAACTGTCCCCCTACAGACTCCCATTGCTGATTTTTAGCTCACACAAACTTTACCTTGGGTACAGCCAACAGTCAGTACAACCACTACCCATACTACTGCAGAGGGGCGGCTCTCTGCCCTTAGTCTCAGGTTCGTATGCTTGAGGCCTTCACTACCTACCCGTCAAATAAATTCCCCAAGTACCCCCATAGGGTACCCAGACACAGTCTCACTTGCTTTATGCTAATTCTATACTTAATCCTCTCATCTCTTACTACTGCTACACTTCCCACCTTCTCCCACTGCTCTACTCCCTCATCAACCCGCAAAACCACAACTCTCCAGCCCCCTAACCACCCCGTCCTACAAGACCAAATGTTTTTGGCCATCATTGGAAATGCCTATACCTCAAATAAAGCATAACATAAAAATACTCTCCCTTAACGTTAAGGGTCTAAACCATCCAACGAAACAACAAAAAATCCTAGACTGCACAAACAAACTCAAAGGAGGTCTCATGCTCCTACAAGAAACAAAAGTTTCTCTGAAAGAAGCTTCTTTATTAAAAAAAAAAGCCTGGGTTAGTGATCTCTTGTGCGCCCCAGCTGCCAACAAAAAAATGACCTAATCACCCTAATCTCCGAATCATCCGAGCTAACCATCAATTCCACCAAAGCAGATCCTGAGAGCAGATGGCTCATTACAAAAAATCTGAAAAACAACACTGAATTTTTGATGGTAAATATTTGCACTCACACCAAAGACAACCCAACTTTTTGGACTAATCTTAGCAAAAAATGACTCTCTTTCTGCCTCAATGCAAAATCATTATGGGTGGTGATTTCAACCTACCATGCTTTGGCATACTAGACAGAAATGCTGTGTGTGCCTTTAAACACAACAAATTCCACAAACAAATTCTAAACCTTTGCAAAACACACAAACTAGAAGACGTCTGGACACTCTTCCATCCCACAGGGAAAGACTTTGTTTCTTTCTCATTCTCATAACTCATTCTCTCACATTGATTACATTTTAGTTGACAAACCCCACATATCATTTACCACTAATCCCACCATCCTGAGAGACCGATCCTGGTCTCTCATCATGCCTGCATCTCCTTAATGTACAACACCTCAGGTACCACCCTTAAACCTAAAACATGGAGAACGAATTACCTCCTAACAGAAGAGCCCACATTTAGAGAAAAAATAATCAGGAAACAGATTGACCAATAGTTAAAACTCAATAAGGACCCAGGTCCTAACCCACAAATTATATGGGATGCCCTTAAAACCACCATTTGGGGACAAATGATCAGACTGATGTCGGAGAAAAACAAACAGGATAATTGTTCCCTAAACGAGCTTGAACAGCAGACAAAATGGATAGAAAAAACTTCAAGGGATCCAAATAAACCTCCTAACAAAACCAAAATATGAATACAACAAAACCCTTAGCAACAAAACTCACTTAATGATCCAAAGATATAAAGGCATTAAACTATGCAGGGGCAAAAAAAGCATGGAAAATACTAGCCTCCTACTTAAAACATAACCAACACAAAACAAGAATAACCTCTATCACTTAAGATCTCAGCATAACCTCCACTTAAGAGGAAGTTATTCTTTCAATTCAAAATCAAATAATACCCCTTACAAAACATGCTTAGAATACCTCAACAAAATTAATATTACAAAGATAGACAATACTACTAAACTCTCACTAGAAAAACCTGTTTCCCAGTATGAAATTACAAACACAATTTGTAGGAAGCAGGCTCTTTATGTGGTGTGTCAGTAACTAGATGTACCATATAAAGAGTCCAGGGGTTCCCCAAAGAGTGGACAGGGGCTTGCTATGCAATCCCACAGTTCTCTATTTGGAAGTAGTGTGGTCAAGCAGCTTTAGGTTTAACACAGAGGAGTGCAAGACGCCCACAAATACACACAATAGTCAATATAGGGGCATTTCGGGGAGTGTAAGGTAGTGGCCATTAGGCTACTTACCCCAGGGTCACTACACCCCCTATATGACCACTTCCTGTAGGAAGTGGGCATAACCCTGCCGCTGAAATCTTAAATCTGCCAACACCAAGATGGTTGATTCTGAAATGTGGAGTCCAGATCAGGCAGCTCACCTTAGGGGTATGACTGATCTGAGGGGTGGTCACACCCCTCTCAAAACTCAATTTCCTGCTTGTCCAGGTGCAAAATGAGTGCTGGGTCAGGGGGTCGGCATCTTCTTTGTAAGGAAAGCCAGATGTGCAGTGGGCTTCTTTGAATCTTCCCAATTTGAAGTGTAGATGATGTTGGGTGGGGGTGTGTAACGCCCATCCCAGAGCAGGCTTTGTAGCTGACCACCCGAGAGCAAATGTTCTCACCTTAAGGGGGGGTCGGACTCTTTTCTGGTGGTGGCAGGCTGGCTCAAACTAATCAGCAAGCACACAGGAGGCTGAGGTTTTCAGAGGGCACCTCTATGGTGCCCTTTAGGTGCATGTATCAATAAATCCATCGCTAGCATCAATGTGGGTTTATCACCATGAGGTATTTGATACCAAACATTCCTATCTTCAGTGAAGCCTTTATGTAGCTGGGGAACTCATATTGACCTGTGTTCAGCACTTGCATTTAAAATGGCTTTCCTGCCTACTTACTATGTCATGTAATATAATGCACCCTGTCATAGAGCTAAAAGGCCTGCTGGAAGGGTGATTTACATATATTGCATGCAGTGTTAGGGGACATGGCACACAAATTGTGTGCCATGTCATGTTTTCACTTTTATCTGTACCAAGACACACGGCCTGCAATGCCAGCCTGTCATGTGCTTGGTGAGGTATCCCTTAGGGTGGCACAATTTACACTGCAGCCCTTAGGGACCCTCTTTAGTACCTCAGGACCTACGTAATAGGGGTACCATTTACTAGGGACTTTCAGAGGGTGCTATAGGCTTTGCTAATTGGTGAAACAATTGTACAGTTTTGGGAAAGAGATCTTGCACTGAGGACCTGGTTGGCAGGAACCCAGTACACTTTCAGTCGAAATCACACCAAGTACCAGGCAAAAAGTGGGGGTAACCCTGTCAAAAGGAGGCACTTCCCTACAAAATTAAACAACTCACAGCTAGTTAGGCATCTAACCTGGACGGCTTCCCAGGTTCATTTTACCAGATATGTGCCTCATCCCTGATCTCCCCCTAACAGACTTATTCTTCCATTTCTCAAACTCAGGTACCATCAAAGGAACAGCTGCAGAAGCAAGAATTATAGTTATACCTAAACAAGGGGAAGACCCAGCAAATCCCCAAAATTATTGTCCAATAACTGTCCAATATCCCTAATAAATTGCATCAGGATATGACTGCAAAATATACATGAAAATACTTGCTCCCCTTTTGGAACCCATACTCAACAAAATAATAAATCCGTCACAATCTGGGTTTATCAAAGGAAGATCTAGTGCAGAGAACATCCGAATATTCAGTCATGCTGTTCAGAGAGCACATCTACTTGATCAGCCTTCCTGCACAATAGCGCTTGACGCAGAGATGGCCTTCGATAATGTCTTATGCTCTTTTCTTTATGCCACTCTTACTGACTTTAACTTATGGCCCTCCCTAATAAAATGATACTTGCCCTGTATAAAGAACCCTAAGCAAGAATAAATATCAATGGTAGGCTATCTAACTCCTTTGACCTTCAAAAAGGCATTAGACAAGGGTGCCCTCTCTCTCCCTTACTCTTTCTATTGACTCTAGAACCCCTCCTAATCCAAATTAGAGAGAACTCCTATCTCCCAGGCATTACCTTTAAGGCAGGCCTGCAGAAACATGCTGCATATGCAGACAAAATTCTCTTATTTACCACTCAGGCAGACTTGGCCCTGCCCAACATCATATCTACTATCAAAAACTATGCGAATGTTGCCTGCTAGTGCCTCAATAAAGAAAAGACAGAGGTCCTCCCTTTAAACGTCCACTGCAGTAGCTCTGTTATCGCCAATCATGGACTAAAGTGGGCTCTAGACAAAATAAAATACCTGGGACTCTAGTTCACTGAAAACCTCAGAGAATCCTTCACCCACTATGAGAAAATGGCAAGACACCTGGACAATAGGTCCTCCAAATACATTACACGGTGGGGGACAATAGAATCCACCAAAGTGAAGATAACCACACTCTTTAAATTTTGAATTAGCATGTCCCCTATATATATGGCAGACCATTTGTTGACCAAAATAGATACCATCATCAATGATTTCGTATGACAATACAAAAAAAATGAATATCCCACAAAAAACTAAGGCCCTCATTCTGACCTTGGCGGGCGGCGGAGGCCGCCCGCCAAAGTCCCGCCGTCAGGTTACCGTTCCGCGGTCGAAAGACCGCGGCGGTAATTCTGACTTTCCTGCTGGGCTGGCGGGCGGTCTCGTTCAGACCGCCAGCCAGCCCAGCGGGAAAGAGGCCTCCACGATGAAGCCGGCTCGGAATCGAGCCGGCGGAGTGGAAGCTGTGCGACGGGTGCAGTTGCACCCGTCGCGTATTTCACTGTCTGCGCAGCAGACAGTGAAATACATGTAGGGGCCCTCTTACGGGGGCCCCTGCAATGCCCATGCCAGTGGCATGGGCACTGCAGGGGCCCCCAGGGGCCCCGCGACCCCCCCTACCGCCATCCGGATCTCGGCGGTCCGACCGCCGGGATCTGGATGGCGGTAGGGGGGGTCAGAATCCCCGCGGCGGTGCAGCAAGCTGCGCCGCCGCGGAGGATTCAATGGGGCCGCGGTACACTGGCGGGACCCCGCCAGTGGTGCCGGTCCGACCGCGGCTTTACCGCCGCGGTCGGAATCCCCATTGAAGCACCGCCGGCTTGTCGGCGGTGCTCCCGCGGTCCTCCGCCCTGGCGGTCAAAGACCGCCAGGGTCAGAATGAGGGCCTAAGACTCTTGGAAAAAATTGGCAGCCTAAATTTACCAGACTATACGAGATACCAACATGTCTTCCTAGCAAAACAAAGAAGCCTTTGGCTATCCAACTCTAATACCAATCCCCCCTCATGGCTTGATATTGAGAAACCTCTTGCAAATCCACTTTCCCTTATATCTGTAATCCCCACTAAAATGATAAAAACAGCCCATTCTACACCTATTCTATCAAGCACAGCACAGGCCCTAGGCAAAGTTGACAGCATACTTTCCAACAAAATGTGTTACTCAACTCTCACATCCTTATGGTACAACGAAAATATCAAACTAGATAGTAAAACACCATCTGGACAAATGAGCACAAAAAAGCATACTAGTGGTAGACGATCTCGGTACACTTTCAAAACCCATACCTTTTTCCCAAATTAAAACAAGGTATAACCGTGAGAAACTAGACTTCTACCACGTCTTAAAACTTAGGACAATCATATCCAGATGCAAAACTCCCAAACCCCCTGACTTACACACCAAACTACAAACATTTACTAAAGGAGACCACACAGCATCCCAGATGAACGCTCTTCTATCTCCTACAAGCTCTACACTAGCAAAATCAATACAAACTGAGTGGAAATCACTTCTACTTGAGTCTTGTAGCACCAGGAGACAACCTTCAACTGGTCTTCCACATGGTCGAACCTTACCTCAAACAAAACTACGCCATTGCTAGCTCATAGTAGATGTTGCATGGCCTACATGGTTCATTGGATCCCTACTAAATTAGGCAAACTTGGCCTACAACCCTTAGATAAATGATGGAGTTGTAAGGAGGAACAGGTGACCTGAAACATATACTACTGGAATGCACTTTCTCTAAGAGCATCTGGAACGAAATAAGCAAAACCATCTCACAAATCCTTCACACAAAATGGATGCCCTCTATAATACCCATTGCCCTGGGAATCCCTCCCCCGACATACAGATAACACTAAACAAACATGACCACATTCTTTGGGATATCCTCATCTGTGTAAGCCTCAAAACCATCCTTTTGGAGTGGAAAGACCTATCCAAACTCTCATCCCATACGTGGGAGGAAAGGGAAAAGACAAAATTTGGTTGAAAGTCAACACTTACGTCTCACTTGTCCTCAAAATAATTAACTCCCCTTCCCTCCTACTCCTCTCCACCACCACCCCTCACACCTCCCAGTATCCACTCACTTCCCCCAACACCCCCCTTATCGCTCTTCTTCTCTCCTCTAACACTTTCCCTGTCTCTCTTCATACCTCTATGATAAACGCAAGGTTGTCATATACTACCAAATATAGGTTAACCCCGGGGCATAAATAAGCCTTAGGAGGAGGCCCCCATGCCTGCATACTATTAAATATAAGACCCGGGGAGGTTGGGACCTGGCCCACCCGGGGGCTTTATTATAACTGCAGTCCAAGATGTTTTTTCACTAAGTTCCACATTGCAATGTCTTCAGGTAGATGTAGTTTATAACATCTTGGTAAATCAAATGATTTTTAAATGTATTTTGTACAATCTTGTTTCAGCGACTAAAGAAGATTTAGAAACAATTTTCGAGGTGTTAATATTCAGATGTTATTCCTTCAATCAACTTATATTGTTAGCGTAAAAAATGTATGTCTATCTGAAAAATGACAACGGAAGAAGAACACATCTTACAAAATGGTAGAATTAAAATAAATGAATGGCAACAGTTGATTGAAGGAATAACATCTAAATATTAATATTTACACATCAGAGGTGGAGGATTTAGTGAGGGCTATTTTTAAAATGAACTTTGGGGATTGTGCTATTTTAGGCAACAAATGAATATGAATCCTATGTGAACATTAATTAAAAACTAATGAGGGCCCCTGTAATTTGTTAATACACCTCGAAAATTGTTTCTAAATCTTCTTTAGTCGCTGAAACAAGATTGAACAAAATACATTTAAAAATCATTTGATTTAACGAGATGTTATAAACTACATCTACCAGAAGACATTGCAATGTGAAACATAGTGGAAAAACATCTTGGACTGCAGTTAAAACATTGTTGCAATTTGGTAAATATGTATAAAAAAGTATTTAGTTTTTCTTTGTTAAAGTGTATATATTTTGTGATGTTTAGGAGTAACTTTTGATAATTTGGTATAACTTTAGTATTTTTTCTGTTACTTTTGGGTAGTTTATTTAAAGCGCTAAATCAGTACACAGGAAACACCTGTGAACAAGGTCCGGTGAGACCGAAATGGTAGAATTAAAATAAATGAATGGCAACAGTTGATTGAAGGAATAACATCTAAATATTAATATTTACACATCAGAGGTGCAGGATTTAGTAAGGGCTATTTTTAAAATGAACTTTGGGGATTGTGCTATTTTAGGCAACAAATTAATATGAATCCTATGTGAACATTAATTAAAAACTAATGAGGGCCCCTGTAATTTGTTAATACACCTCGAAAATTGTTTCTAAATCTTCTTTAGTCGCTGAAACAAGATTGTACAAAATACATTTAAAAATCATTTGATTTAACGAGATGTTATAAACTACATCTACCAGAAGACATGCTGATCAGGACATTCTTTCTTTTGTATATATATATATATATATATATATATATATATATATATATATATATAAAGTTACCTTTATATTGGGAGATACGGTTCCGCCTCTCCTTCCTCCTTGGACTCCCAGAAGCACAAGGCTTTTCAGACTCCCCTCCCCCCCCTCATGATGCTGCTGTCAACAGCATGACAGCAGCTTTGTGATTGGTCTGAGCGCCTTGCTTCGGCGCTCAGACAGGGAGTAGGGCCTTGTGCACTTTCTCCTCCCGGCTTTTCAATACAGCTGGGTGGAGAAATGCAAAGTGCGCATGACTGTTTTGTTTGGCCAGCTGAATATGGCCGGCCAAAGTGTCATGCGCACTTATGTGCACATAGCCCTCCTCCAGCCCAGCCCAGCTCCGCCCCACCTTAACCCTGCTCCTGAGGAACGTTACACCATTATCATTTTATTTTTACCTTTCGTCCACTGCATAAAACAGTGGGGCGACGCTCCTTCGCCTTAGCGGAGGAGCCGCCGCTGGACACTACATTTGTAAAGTAAGATGAACCATTACTGTCTGTCTGAGAATCTCCCACCTTCACAATCTATGCTAGTACATAAACACAATCTGCAACTCACTTCTGCAACCACACATTTTTCTTCCGGTTGATCCATCTCGTTATTATACGAGAACATCCGGCACAGACAATCTGCTACCCCCGGGACATACTCCAAGTTAAAAATATATATTCTTGCAGTCTAAAAAGACATTTTACAAAGCTAGAAGCTGATGTACTCACTTATTTCCTAGAAAAAATATTTAACACTGAATTATGATCCAGCCTTCTGGCAAAGTTCTTTATCTAAACATATCGTCTAAAGTGAGCCACCACTGTTCTGACACACATTATGGTGGCCATTACAACCTCGGCGGTCTTTTTACAAGACCGCCAAGGGACCGCCGTGCGGAAGACCGCCAGTAGTGACGGTTTGCTGCTCGGCGTATTATGACTGTTGGCTGCTCCCCATCCTTTTTCCGACAGAGAGCTGCCAACAGCCATACTGGCGGGCGGCGGGGAAGTGGAGGTTGCTCCACCTCCACCGCCACGCCAACAGTACACCGCCCACCGAATCACGTCCTGTGATTCGGCGTGGCGGTGTTCTGTTGGCGGTGTGGTGTTGGCGGAGCAGCCCCCATGGCTCCTGTCCCCTCCCGGAGGATCGACGGAACAGGTAAGTTGATCGTCCGTTAGGGGAGGGGGGCAAGGGGGTGTTGTGTGTTGTGTGGGTGCATGGGGGTGTGCGTCTGTGTATGTAGAGGGGGTGTGTGAGTGCGTGCCTGCTTGCGGGGGTGTTGCGTGTTAGGGAATGAGTGCGTGTATGTCTGTGGGTATGTCTGTATGGATGTGTGTGTGTATGTTTGTATGTGGGTGTGCGTGTCTGACTGTGTGTGTGGATGTTAGCATGTATGTCGGTGTGTGTGCGTGTGTGTGTTGGTGGTGCCTGCGTGCGTGTTGTGTGTGAGTCATGTGATGTTGGGGGTCGGGGTGGGGAGGGGGGCCCTGCCACCTTTGGGGGGTGGCAGGGGTGGTGGGGGGTGTAGGGGAGGGAGTCAGGCTGGGGGTGGGTGTTGGGGGGAGACCCCTATCAGTGCCATGGATTTTTATGGCGGTTCGAACCGCAGGAAATCCACGGCGGTAAGCTGGGTCAAAATACCGCCGGCGGTATAGTGACGGCCGCCGGGCTGGAGACACAGGTCTCCAGCCCGGCGGGCGGAACGGAGAACCGGCGGATGACCATGGCGGTAACCGCCATGGTCATAATACCAACAAAAAAAACGCCAGCCTGTTGGCAGTCTTACCACCACTTCTCCGCCTTCCGCCAGGGTCATAATGACCCCCTATATCTTCAATATAGTAATTTAAGTTGTGAGAATCATTGATCTAGTGACACACATATAACTGCATCATTCTTTAAGATCCTTCCTCTAATCTGTGATGTCACAGCATAAAATCACATTACGCCTCACATTACTACTCCTCCCCCTTGAAGTCTTTCTTCAGCATCTGTCATTGCACCCAGTCACTGGTCTGCTTTCAGGTTGGACTAGCACACCACAACGTTGCTCTCTCACCTCCCAATTCTTGCAGACATGCTGTTGCCCTGTGCTTAGGGCGACCAAATGACTTCATGTTACCGGACACACTTTTCTCGTTCTAGTTGTTGATTTTCTACATCAGTGCATTCTGGCCATTTAAGTGAGCCAATTAGACCAACACACCTGAAAACAATGACACGCAAAAGCAAAGTTCAGGCATGAAAAAGTGTTGTCATGGATCATGCAGCTGTCTGGGCACGCTACTTATACGTCCATGGTGCAATCTCACATGCTTTACAGTGAGCACTACGGCCACGTGCTCCAAGGGCCATCAGCTCCGCTCCCACACCGCAAATATAGTTGAGATAAAGAAATAATTGTTAGTTTCCCATCCAACGTGGTGACACTTCTATGAACATTGAGATGTTCTGAAATGGCACCCAAGTTTGGTTCAATAGCACCACATCTGGTTCAACATATACTAACACGTCTATTTCTTTTTTTTTTCTTAACTAGTTCTGCAAGGCCTCGTCCTCTTTTTCTCACCACAATAGGTTAGCACATTGCACACTGCCTTTGATAAGATGCTGAATAATGAACTTTCAGTGAGTTTATTTCCTAACATGAAACTAAGTCAGTGCATCAGCACAAACCTGTAGCTGTCAAGCTGGATCTCCCCACCCCACACACCCACCTTCACAATCCATTCTATAACATGATCGCTAGTCATCCGAACAGCTCGGCTAAATGGTACAAAATGGTACAATGCTGGATAGAGACAGCCATCCAATAAGTGAGGAGAAAATGCTTTCAGGACATATTGTGTGTCCTGGACATTTTTATTTTCCTGGGCTGTGTTTTCTTGAAAAAGAGAATCCTACAAACAGAGAAAGTTGAGGTTCGAATTTCTCTGCTTTTTTTCAATACATTAATCTCAGAGACAAGCAAAGCCAAACTGAAAAATGTAGTTTCGACAAATAATCCAGCCAGTGGTGTCCAATGTTTGTCCACAATGGGAGGGCGAATTGACATCTAAATCCATAACACTATTTCAAAATGTGAAGTCGAACAAGGGCCTAGATTTGCACACTTCAGGAAACCACAAAAACATTCTCAGGTTAGGTACTCTTAAAAATGCCTTTGTGTGAATTGGCCCCAAAACATCTAAAAGGGGAATGAAATGGGGAATAAAGTTATTAAAAGCATGTGTAAGTTACCTTCTCCACCTTGCCGTCTTAGCTTACCCTCTTCCTTACCATCTCCACCTTACCTTACCATCTCCACCTTACTGCCTTACCTTATCCTCTTTGTTACCTTCTCCACCTTACCTTACCTTCTCTTCCTTGCTGTCTTACCTTACTCTCTTCCTTACCTTCTCCACCTTCAGCAGTAGAATGATCCAGGAGTGGTGGTGTACCTTGCTATGTTTGCTGGTGATGTTGCTATCACTGCTTTCTAGATGAAGTCACTAGTTTTGAAGATGATCTAGGTATGTGGGGGTAGCCACTGTAGGTGATAACCGGTTGGACTTATATGGCTGAATTTATGTTGTTTGGATGGGACAGGAGCTGGGTAGAGAATGCTCTTGTAAGGTGCATGGGTGGTATCAAGGGTGCCGGTGAGGAACATCACTTTTATTCTATTCTCAGGGATTTATAAAAACACGTGCCTACCCAGCAGGTCTTCCCAGAACTAACACAGGACATTCCACAACATAAAACGAATCCAGCCCAAACTCAAGCACTGTGCAAATGCTCTCTCAAAGAGGATGTATCATTCGTTTTCCTGGATTTCGTGTAGATTAACACAGTCTCTACTTCGTCAATTGATGTTTCCCCTTTAGCCCTCAGGCCCACATTTACGGGCTTTGCAGTACGGGGCAGCGTAGCAATGTGTGTCACAGGGAGGGGCAGGAAAGCACAATGTTCATCCAATAAGGTGCATTTGTGTCCTTTCCCCTTGAGCTGGTGCCCTTATGGCTGCTTAGATCCAACGCAGGCGCCCTTGCATGGAACCTTGCATCATGGTGTGTTGCATGCAGGGTTGTTTTTGTGCAGGAATGGGCAATCCTGGGACGATTTTTCCTCTTTCTATGTGTGCTACAGAATGCAGCGCACATAGGAAGAGGAACAAACAAGGAGAAATATAGATATTTCTCGTCAGTACGCCTCCCTAGCGCAGAGTAAGGCAGTGCAGTGATTTGCGCTGCTTTTCCTTACTCCCATATCTATGAGGGAATTCAAAGCCACAAAGTGGCTCTGTGTGGCTTCAAAATTGTAACTTCGTGGTTTGCGTCACACATGTACCACATTGCGTGGTGCATCCATAATGCAAACCGCTCATAAATATGCCCCTCAGTTGCTATTTTTACAAAATGCAATCTATATCTGGCTCCTGGAGTCCATGCTGTACCAATTACACCCTAACAATCATATTCCATGCTGTACCAAACACGCTTTATGCTGATTTACTTCAATCATTGCTTAATTGAACCAGTCATGCCTTTCACCTAGATAGTTTGAATTCCTTTCTCCCAAAGAGCCTTTGTGATCTACAAAATCATTTAGAGAAAAAGAAGGGTACACACAGCTCATGTCCTCCCACGTGGAGCAAAAATGGAATCAGAATTACATCTCCTGTGTTTTGATTTCCATCTGTACTTCTCTTGATGACATAATTGCAGTATCTGCAGTTCACGCAGGCACGTGCCCACCTCTCTACATACAAAATATTTTCTTGCACTGGTTTTTTATATTGCCCAGAAAAGCATCCCAGGTTTCTGTGGTGCGCGTGCATGTTTGAATGTTATGAGTGTTAATGGATGTGCGTGCGTGTGTGAAAGAATGAGTGTGTGATGTTTTAAAATGAATGTTTGGTGCATGCATGCATGTTTGAATGTCATGAGTGTTGTTAATGGATGTGCGTGCGTGTCTGTGTGTGAAAGAATGAGTGTGTGTGGGGGTGTGTGGGGGTGTGTGCTTCCCGCCCACCCCCCTCCCTCCTAAAGCTGCCGGCCGCCACTCTGTCTACCTAATTTTAATGGTTTATATCAGTGTCCTCCGGCAATGCGCATTGATTTGAAAGAAATTGTAATTAAAAGCGTTGCTATCCTATGCAAGCATGCGCATAAATAGATGAATTAATTATCCCTCGTCTAAGAATAGCGAATATCTGGCTCATTTACCAACCGTGGATCCCGACTAAGGGCAGATTCAGAAAGCTCCGGCTGAAAGCATCACGTGGCTTGTCTTGTACAGCTGAACTGACAAGGACGCCAAGGGGTACCCCTAAAACTCTACAACGCTCAAAAATTCTTAATAGAGGCTAAAACAAAGGTCACAGAGACTGCTCTGTTCCTCTCGTATACAAAATGTTATTTAACCAGAACCCTAGATTATTCTGCAGGAAACGATCTCTCTTACCTAAAAAATAGATCGCTTGCCCTTCACATTTATAGGAGCAGTTTAAAGTTTATTTTCTGATTTCTCATCTATTGGAAAAAGCTCAGAAATTGCACTTCTCTTTTAAGAACGTTCAACAGGTTTTTATGTAAATTAAATGCTCACTTTTTCAATTCTTTTTTTTCTTTCTCCTAGGTAACTTATATGCTTCATTTTTGTATATTTTTTATGGTTTTTTATATGTTTATCAGTCTTTGTGCGCGATTAATATTTTGTTACAAAACGTTAAAGAGAAAATATGAAACATGTTATCCGGTTTACCCCCAGTTTATGCACAAGCCCTGACCCTCTGGACACATGCTCCATTTCCATCCTTATGCAAGAACCCAAAATGTTTTGCTTGTGAGGAAAAGACACTTCGCCTCTGGACATCAGTTAACCCTCAGGGTCTGAGCTGGATCCATGTTCTGCCTCGTTTACAAAACTTCAGCTCTCTTGTACACATATTAATAATTCTCCCCCCAGCTCTGGAATCGTTCTGGATTTGTTGACTGTGGATGCTCTGAGAAGATTTGACCAGATGTTAAATTTTACATTCCATACTAGGTTGATGTATCCATGTCAAGGATTCAGGCGCTTGTGGAAAAGTGGGCTGTTTCTTAGTCCTTGTTATGTTGCTGATTGGCGTATTTGACAAAGCGTGCTTTGATACACTTCGAAAGGCGTGGCGCATAATGGAGAATCATCGGTACAGTTGTAGGAGGGGTCCAATGATATTATCACAGATCCACATTTGTCGATGTTGGCATCGATCCTTGGAGAGTTACTCGCAGTTTAGTTGTTTCGACTGGTGGACATCAGCTGAAGGCTATGATGGGGGTAAGAGTTCTCTTCTGGGCAGATCTCTCTCAGTTGTCGGACTCATGTTGAGGATAGCTGTGAGTCCGTGTAATAGGGTACATTTCAGGAGTCTTCCTGACTTACTTGTGGGCGATAGCACAGCACAGGGACCTGCCAGAAATCATAGCAGTGTGATGTCACAATTCATCTGTTCTGTAATAAGTTATTACACGTAAGCAGTTGTGTCACTTTCTTGTAGTAAGTGATGTTACAACCAGCCTGCAGTAAGGAAATGAAAGACAGGTTTTTATTCAAGGATTGCAGCCTTTCATGCATTACAGCCCAGTTAAACGTGGTTAAAACATAGCAACTTATCCATTTTAGCTTTGTGGTGAGGATGCCTTTTCTAGTCTTGAAAGGGGAGCCCTACTCAGAAAACAGAAATGCGTTAAAGTTACTTACACACCAATGATGTGCACTGGAAATGTAAAGCCCGCGTCTATTTATACCTCAGCTTGGCTTGCCCCCGGTTGCTCTGTGAGTGTGGCCATGCGGAAGAGGCGTTGATGAGGGCGGAAGTGAGGTTGTGATCTAAGCCTTCGGTGAACCTATGCTACACTAGAAAACTGGCGTACCCTGCACTCGAAGCCTGACAGGAAGCCACCGCCACCCGCTTAGTTATCAATGCCAGACTGCTTGGTTGCAGAGGCATAAGAGAGGCCCCTGCAGCCCCCGTGGTGCGGGAGGAGTCCCCAGGCTTATCTATACTGGAGACCAGCGGGCCCCCTCAGCCCTTACTGATGTGAGTGTGGGGGCCCCTTCAACATATCTTGCAGGGGGGGAGGCTCATGTTTTGTTACGCCACAGCTTGGTTGAGCTATGACACTCTCCATCTTGCTGACAGCAACCCATGTAGTCATTAACATTGAAACATAAAATTAAAATGTAAAAACTCAGCCTTGTCATCAGAACTCGTGCTAATGATTTACATATTTTTTGTGCCAAGGATGAAGAATATTAGTGCAAGCAGGATTTGCACGTAGTTTGAATGTATTATGTTCGCAGGTTTTTTGTTCCTTGCTTTGAGCTCAAACCATGCCTAACTCACCAGCATCTTAGCTCTACACCATTACTAGTGCCGAAGTGAGTGAAAATACAATTTGCACCTGCCTTGGCTTAGACTAAGCCAGTGGCTCATAATCTGTGGTCCGAGGACTTCTGGGGGTCCGCGAGGCCTACTCACAGGGTCCACGACTACTTTACCAAATTAAATAATGTTAGAATAAATACATTAAAGTGAATAATGTATATGTAATTAAAGAAACAAAACTGAAAATGTGAAAACCTTTTGTATACTGGATTGTAAATGAAACAAAATATTTCAATATTTGACCATTTGTTTAGCGTATACTTGTTTTTGTAATTTTGTGCATTGTTTTGAAGGTCGAAACTTAGAAATTATTTTGCCCGGTGGTCCCCAGCTTCCAATAATAATCGATTTGGGGGCCCAGGATTCCAATAATGATTCAGTGGGGGTTCACAAATGTCAAAAGATTAAGAAACTCTGGACTAAGGCATTGCCCCATTTCTACCTTTACTGCTTCTTGAGCAGCGTCTAGGTTTATCCAAGGACCTTCCCAGGGACCTCTTCAGCCCTTCCCATCAACATCCTTTTTAGGTTGAGCATAAGCGTTCGACGTGTTGTATACTTTTAAGTATACTTATACTGTGGGTTCAAGAAATTTCATTTGTTGGTTCCAGTGTCCTTTAAAAATCCTGGCTTGCTAGTGGTCAGTTCTGCCTCTTTATCCTGCCTTTTTCTCTTTGGGGGCAGCACCAACTACTGTATAATTATGCTATGTCCTGTTTATCGCTTCTGTAGGGGACTTTTGTTTTTTACTTTTTGGCTGTTCATTTTACACTGTGGGTGTGTGTTCCAGAGCAGCCATGCTTCCTCGGGCAAGCCCCTCCTCCCCCTAGCTCCCTCTGCAAACATAAAACCAACAGCAAAGGGGGATTTCCAGGGCCAGCTCACCCTCGTTTATCTTAGCTCCTATTGTGGGCTTGGAATGAGATCTTTAATTTCCTTGTTGTCTGGGCCATAGCTGGAAAAGACCAGCCGCTGTGCTCCGGAGCTGCTTCAAAGGGAGTGCTCTGCTGATCAGTGATTGCAGGCATGATGTTTGTATGAGCATGATACCACGAACCTGCATTTAAATAAAGCAAATATGCAACATAAAGTTTATTTGGACAAACTAAATACATTGGAAAAAATGAGAAACAGGCAGAAAAACATACATTTAACACTGCGAGGGCAGCTCTGGGCCAAACAAGGCTATAACTGGCATTGCCTCTTTAAGGGGTCCCTTGAAAAAGCCTCGCTCTCTTCGTGGTGCCCTTCCTGTCCTGTGTTTATATAGACCGGTTGGAGGTGGGGTGGGGGCAGGCTCTAGCTCGGTCTTTGAAGGGTGAGACTCACACCCCTTCTCTGCGCCCCCTCTCTCCAGGGCAGACTACAGAGGGTGCCCGGGGTCAGGGCTGGCTGGAGCCCGTGTGCACGCGCCCAGTGTTGTGTGAAGCGTGTCTAGTCAGCTTCCCAGCATCAGCCTCTTGCTGGGCTCCGCCAGCCCGGACATTACACAGAGTGAGGGGAGCCCAGTCTAGCGGAAAACCAATCACTTCTGACATTTAATGCTGCACACTTCACAGAGCTTTTCTCTTCATTATGGGGCCCAGCCCTTATCTTCATATCTTCATCTGGTCTTCTTTTGTTTTTCTTTTATTTTCTGAAGGCTGGGAGGGTGTTTATTGGTGAGGGCGAAATGGTGATTTAGTGAGGTGTGACTAATGGCTTCTCGTTCGGAATAGGTTAATCATGTATGGAGGAATGGACACACCCTAAGGATAAATCACAGAGCAAGTGACTCGCTTATGTGAAACTTTTACTTTTCAGTTTATGTGGCACAAACAATCTGGATAGTTATGTAAAACTTTTTTACTTTTCTTTTTCGATTCATGTGACAAGAAAAGTCTGGTTAGGAGTTTACAATGCTAATAGCTCAAGCTTGTTTTGTTGGCAGCCATCCCAAGTCAAATTAATGAAGAGTGAAAGGAAAAGTCACCTCCTCATCGCATATTCATAGAGGCACTCTGACAGAGCGCATTGTCAAAGATCGGGCAGGTCAGTGCTAATTGTTTAATGCACACAATGCTCAGGTTAAAGGAGCGTTTGTGTGCTGCTTTATTTTAACAGATAACAAAGCTTTGGTAAATTGCAAATATTGCCCCACATTATACAGTGTGGAGGACCATTTTTAAAATGGCTATTCAGTGACATATTTGTCAAGACAGGCAGACATCACATTAACAATTCGATTTATTTACACAAGAGCAGAAGTCGCCGAATTGGCTTGTTAGTTCATGGGAGCCTGACATCCCCCATGGAAAGATGTCACTGCAGGGATTACCACTGCTGAGATTACCACTACTGGGATTACTACCTCTGAGATTACCAGTGTAGGGTTTACCACTGTTGAGATTACCACTGATGTGTTTACTACCACTGAGATTACCACTTCTGATATTACCACTACTGTGATTGCTACCTCTGAGATTACCACTGCAGGGATTACCACTGCTGAGATTACCACTACTGTGATTACACTACTGTGATTACTACAGCTGGAATTACCACTGCAGGAAGTACCACTGCTGAATTACCACTACTGTGTTTACTACCTCTGAGATTACCACTGCAGTGATTTCCACTGCTGAGATTACCACTACTTCGATTACTAACTCTGAGATTACCACTGTTGATATAACCACTACTGTGATTACTACCTCTGAAATTACCCCTGCAAGGGTTACCACTGCTGAGATTACCATTACTGTGATTACCACCACTGTAATTACTACTGCTGAGATTACCACTGCAGGGAGTACCACTGCTGAATTACCACTACTGTGATTACTACCACTGAGATTACCACTACTAATATTACCACTACTGTGATTACTACCTCCGAGATTACCAGTGGAAGGATTACCTCTGCTGAGAATACCACTGTTTAAATTATCACTGCAGGGATTGCCACTGCTGAGATTACCACTACTGGGATTACTACCTCTGAGATTACCACTGCAGGGATTACCACTGATGAGATTACTACTGATGTGATTACTACAATGGAGATTACCACTACTGATATTACCACTACTGTGATTACTACCTCTGAGATTACCACTGCAGGGATTGCCACTGCTGAGATTACCACTAATGTGATTACCACTGCTGTGATTACTACTGCTGAGATTACCACTGCAGGGATTACCACTGATGAGATTACCACTGATGTGATTACAACGGAGATTACCACTACTGATATTACCACTACTGTGATTACTACCTCTGAGATTACCACTGCAGGGATTGCCACTGCTGAGATTACCACTAATGTGATTACCACTGCTGTGATTACTACCGCTGGAATTACCACAGCAGGGAGTACCACTGCTGAATTACCACTACTGTGATTACACCCTCTGAGTACCACTGCAGGGATTATCACTGCTGAGATTACCACTACTGTTATTACTAACTCTGAGATTATCACTGCTGATATTACCACTACTGTGATTACTACTTCTGAAATTATCGCTGTAGGGATTACCACTGCTGAGATTATCATTACTGTGATTACCACTGCTGTGATTACTGCTGCTGAGATTACCACTGCAGGGAGTACCACTGCTGAATTACCACTACTGGGATTACTACCTCTGAGAGTACCACTGCAGGGATTACCACTGCTGAATTACCACTACTGTGATTAATACCTCTGCGATTACCACTGCTGATTTTACCACTACTGTGATTACTAACTCTGAAATTACCCCTCCAGGAGTTACCACTACTGTGATTACTACTGCTGAGATTACCAGTGCAGGGATTACCTCTGCTCAGATTACCACAGTTGAAATTATCACTGCAGGGATTACCACTGCTGAGATTACCACTACTGTGATAACTAACTCTGAGAGTATGAGTGCAGATATTACCACTACTGTGATTACTACCTCTGAAATTACCCCTTCAGGGATTACCACTGCTGAATTACCACTATTGTAATGACTAAATCTGAGATTACCATTGCTGATATTACCAATACTGTGATGACTACCTCTGAAATTACCCCTGCAGGGGTTACCACTGCTGAGGTAACCACTACTGTGATTACTACCTCCGAGATTACCAGTGCAGGGATTACCTCTGATGAGATTACCACTGTTGAAATTATCACTGCAGGGATTACCACTGCTGAGATTACCACTTCTGGGACTACTACCTCTGAGATTACCACTACAGGGATTACTACTGCTGAGATTACCACTACTAATATTACCACTATTGTGATTACTACCTCTGTGATTACCACTGCAAGGATTACCACTGCTGGGATTCCCACTGCTGTGATTCCCACTACTATGATTACTTTCGCTGAGATTACCACTGCAGGGATTACCACTGTTGATATTACCATTTCTAGGATTACCACTACATTGAGTAAAATATATTCAAGAGTAAGTGTACTGACCCAATGCTAACCTACATTTTAAAATGAAAACTTACTTCATAACTACCCACCACCCTATATTTATGACCATACAGTGCCCTCACCTTAACCCAGTGGTTACATTGCACCGGGGGTGCAAGTGGGCACCCCAGTACATATTTTGGAGAACCTGGACTCTTCCACTCTGTCCCATGGAGGTCCTATTGGTCTTTACAATGCATGGGCCTGACCTGTCCATTAGTCCCACTCAGGCCCAGACATAGACATGACTGGAGCATCCTCAAGTGGCAGGGACACCAAGCGCTTCATTTTCCTGCATCCATTCTTATGTTTAACCATTCTGTGCCCAGGCAAAGACACGCTTTCATGTTCATAAAATAATATTTTGTACCCTGTAACAAGTCCAGCATTTCCGGATTTTTATTGAGTATTTCCCTGTTCTTTGTCCATGTACACAGGCATGCTATCAGTTTTAGGTGGACCAGCCCCTTAGATATTTTAGTAGATGCTGCTTTGTTTCACTCTTTGCCTTTTATTTTGGTAGAACACTAAAAATATGTTCCCATGACATCGACCTTGTTACATAGATAATTGCACTTTTTGCCGATAATTTTCAGTGTGCGGGGATTTTCTCTTTGTGTGTTTGCTTTGCGCTCATGGTGGCCATCGGCTTGCTTATGTGAAACTGTTTTACTTTTCAGTTTATGTGGCAAGAAAAGTCCAGTTAGGAGTTTACAACACTAATAGCTTTAACTCGAGTAAATGTGAGACCCATTGCATTGCAAATGCTTGTTTTAAGGGGAAGTGGGTACTTTAGGTGCTTGATCCGCCAATTTGCTTGATGGCTCAAAGAAGCAGTAAATTAATATGTAACACTGATGTGTTTCACAGGCTATATTTTTCCTCAATTTGCATCTCATTATGCACTACAGTGTGGAGGAGTTTCTTTCAGTGTGCTTCCAAACAGAAAGCAAAAAGCATGCTGTGGAGAAACCTGCACTTCACCAATCGCAGCAGCAAGAGCCCTAGAAATCCCTTTGATTCTCTCAGGTTGAATCATGCCAGGCCAGCATTCACGCTCCAGTGCGGTAAACCACTTCACAGCACAAAGGCCCTCTCTGCTGCAGGCCATTAGCGGGCCAATGGTGCGTCTCGCTGAAGAGGACCCATGTGTAGACAATGAGGATCATGCTATTGTGGATGCGTGAAGCATGTCATGTACTTAAAGCGCTGGAGTGAGCCCTCAATACAATAAGGCCCTCGCTTCTCAGAGCGTGGAAGGATGTGGAAGACCATTGCACTCTGTGCGTGGTGGTACGCATCAGAGCATCATCGATCACTTGCAGCTGGTGGCTGAGAGCCATGTATCGGTGAATAAGACAAGGCTAAAATATCTAAAAGTTATGGGAAACGTGAGGGAGGCACGGTTGTCTTCGGATATTATATTTGTTAATGCCCTGCCAAAAATAATTTGGCCGTGTCATAAGACTGGTCATGCAGTAGGGTTGCGAGACGACTTGTTTCATAATAGGAAATCTCACGATTTGTGGAGAAAGTGCTAATTAAGGTGGATAATCCACTGGCAAAATTTCCTACTGTAGTGAATCCTAGTTTGTTTTAACGGGATAACAGGAGTTAGCTTAGCCGTAGGCTTGTAAACTCGTGCCCCCGTCACGTAGTGACTTTTAACCTACTTAGCTTGCTCTGTCTTAGTCCATTTAATTATTTATTTCCTTTAAAATGGCGGCCTTGTTTATAGTTAGGCCACTTGTTATGAGTTTTATAATCAGTGTCACTGCGCCAAGGCGTCAAGATCAAGCACGAAAGACAAACAAACAGTATGTGTTCACACTTAAGGATTTTCCCTCTCTATACTTTCGAGGGATTGTTGATATTAATTGCCGTCCCAAGCATGCCTGCTATCTATTGTTTTGGAATACACCTACGTCAGGGGACCTTGTAGATCTGTATAAATACATCACACTTCAGACAGATAATCAGAGGGATTCCGACCAGAGGGCATCGCCACCATCGCTGATACCGATGCTGCAGTCGTCTTGACGCTGACCAGTCTTCGTGTCCCTGCGGAGTCTGAGATAGAGACCTCATTCCAAGGTAACGAGGGTTGGGGGCTCCTCTTATGGACATGGATTTGGCAGATTAGGTTTAGCAAACCCAGCTCTCCTTTAGGTAGGAGGTTAGGCCTATTCTCATTAGGGTATTAGGGCATATTCCATCTCGTACATATATATATATATTTCTATCATATATTTAAAAAATGGTGGGGGTCTTTATAACCATTACTCTCTTCTTCACAATACTGTTGCTTGGTATATTCATTATCCTAATCATTGCAGTTCATGCAACTTATCGCAAATGGCAGTTATGTTAAATAAAAACTATCATAACTTCACTGCATCTGTGTTATCGCCTTTGTTTGTATGAGACATAATACATCTGTGAGAAAAGGGCAATTTCCCCTTAACCACGACAACTCTGAGATATCTTACTTTGAGTCCATGCGTAAGCGACTGCTACAAATCACCTTTTACTATTGTGTTTCTGGTGAGGTACTGCTAGTGAGCCGGTAAGGTTTGGACAACAGTTATAACTAGTTGTAGGAAGAGACTTAGGGGGTCATTACAACATTGGCGGTAAAAGGCGCTTACCGCCGTGCTGAAGACTGCGAATACACCGCCGTGGCGGCGGCATTCCGCCACAGCTATTGTGACACACATCTTGGAAACCGATGAAATTCAGACACCCACACAACACCGCCACACCAAAGGTCAGTGATAAACTGGCGGAAACAAATCCTCCACCTCCACGCCAACAGAAACAAGCCCATGCTATTACGACACACGAATCCACGCGGCGGTCTTTCAACCGTGGTATTCCATTGGCGGTACACACCGCCGTGCTCAAAATACACACACATCTCCAAAACACTGCCACATTGGACAATTCAAAATACACACACCTGATACACATACAAACAACACTCCCACACACCCAATACAATATAAAATACACACCCACATCACCCACAAACCCCTACGACAAAAAAATAGACATGAAGGCGACAGAGAGAGAGAGCACAAAATAGACAACCCCACTACACAGAGGCACACAACACCATCACCCACACAACATCCACGCACAAAACACCACACACCACTACACATCACCACACTCATCAACACATACACCACCCCACACATCACCCACACCACCCCATGGCACGCCAAAGACACCCGCTTCTCCGAGGAGGAGCTCAGGGTCATGGTCGAGGAAATCGTCTGGGTAGAGCCACAGCTATTTGGCTCACAGGTACAGCACACATCAATAGCCAGGAAGATGGAGTTATGGCGCAGAATAGTGGACAGGGTCAACGCCGTGGGACAGCACCCAAGAAATAGGGAGGACATCAGGAAGAGGTGGAACGACCTACGGGGGAAGGTGCGTTCAATGGTCTCCAGGCACAACATCACGGTACAGCGGACTGGCGGCGGACCCCCACCTCCTCCCCCACAACTAACAACATGGGAGGAGCAGGTCTTGACCATCTTGCATCCTGAGGGCCTCGCAGGAGTCGGTGGAGGATGGAACACTGGTAAGTCAATTCTTAACTATCATATCCCCCATCCTACCTGCATGCTATCACACACCCCCTCCCTAACCCCCTCCCCTATCACTACAACTCCTCACTAATGTACCCATGACACAAACCACCCATCGCAACACCAAGCCCTGCATGGCACAACGAAGCATGGACACCCATCACTAAAGCATGCCCCCTGCACATACCCAGAACACCCCCCCAACCATCACCACACAAACCCACACACAGGAATGCATGCACTGGGGTACACAAACACCCACCCATTGCACACCATTACACACACACATGCAATAATCATGCTCTTATGCCCCTGCAGGAACCTGAAGGACCGTCACCACACCAGAGGGACCAGACAACACCACTCCACCCCCAGAAGAGGCCCACAGTGACGAGAGCAGCTCTGCCCTACTGGATCCTGATGACCAGCCGGGACCATCGTGGGCCTCGGACAGTCGGTTCCCCTTGCACAGGCACAGCCCAACACCGACCTTCCACCCTCTGGTAACACCAGCACAGCACCCACCCAGTGGGCCCAAACCTCCCTACCCAGGACAGGTCAATCAGCGGTGTGTCCACCACTACAGGGCACCCAGGGTAACCCATCACCCCAACAACAACAGGGACCTGGGGGCAGTGGTAGTGGGCACACGGTCCAGGGGACGGAGGCACAGGAACACAGGGGAACTGGGAGGGCTGCTGTGCGACAGGGGGCGGACAGGCCAAGGGAACCCACTCTTCACGAGGCCCTATCCTCCATCATGGGAGCATACCGCCACTCCCAGGAGACGATGGCGACAGTTCTGGACAAGTTGCAGGAGATCCTGCGCCTGCAGGATGAACTGTATTTGGGGTTCAGGGAGGAGCTCAGGACCATCAGCTCCACCCTGGGCACCGTCGTAGGGGTGCTGAAGGACATATAGCAGACCATGAGGGACACCGTGGCACTCCAAGGGGCCCCTGACACTAATATGGACGATGAACTGCCCACCACCTCCGCCGGCGCTAGTGGACAGGACGCCCCACCACAGGACCAACACACCAGCACCCCACCCCCTGCAGACGGACAACCACCACGCAAGCGGTCCCTGAGATCCAGGAACAGGACAGAGCAAGATGGCAAGACCCCGCCAGGAAATGAGACCACCCTGTTTGTCCTCCCACTGTCCCACTTTGTTACCCTGTCCATACTTTAACTGCCCCAGCTCCACTTCCTATGCCCAGATGGGCAGTGCACCTGTGAGACTAATAGACTGGACTCTGCCATGGACATTCCTCCACCATCACCCCTGACCATTTTACAACCCCCTCCCATTTCTGAGCACTTCAATAAACACCCTTGAAACACAAAACAATCTGGAGTCAGTCTGTGATTTAGTAAAAATGTATTATCAATTACAGTGTAATAATGGGTGTACCATTCTAAAGCTAACATACCTATGTCACACATCACAAACCCTTGAAGGATGCAAGCAGTTGACACGTAGGTAACCTCACCTGTGAAACCGTAATGGAAGGGTACAACTCAGTTACCAAATGTTGACTTAAATCGAAAAACTGGATAGAGGTAGACGTGTGAAAGTTAATGTAATGCTAAAAATGAAAATGTTCTCACCTGTGTCTCACTGGAAATATTGCTGTATGACTGACTCCCTGTTGTCGTCGTCTTCTTCATCAGCTTCATCCTCATCACTGTCCACAGGCTCCACAGGCTCCACAGCTGCTACAACACCGTCATCTAGATCATCCTCCTGCAGAAAAGGCACCTGCCGTCGCAAAGCCAAATTATGGAGCAGGCGATGATGAAGTCGCACACCTTCTTCGGTGAGTAGAATAGGGATCCACTTGTCATATGGAGGCACCTGAACCTGGCCTTCAGGAGGCCGAAGGTGCATTCGATCACCCTCCTAGTCCGCCCAGGGGCCTCATTGTAGCGTTCCTCTGCCCTGTTCCTGGGATTCCTCACTGGGGTCAATAGCACGAAAGGTTGGGGTAACCAGAGTCCCCCAATAGCCATACACGGTGCCTCTGGAGTTGACCCATCATATCAGGGATGCTGCTATTCCGCAGGATGTAGGCGTCATGCACAGAGCCAGGGAACATAGCATTTACCTGCGAGATGTACTGGTCTGCCAAAGAGACCATCTGGACATTCATTGAATGATAACTCTTCCTGTTCCTGTACACCTGTTCACTCCTGTGGGGGGGGGATCAGAGCTACATGGGTACCATCAATAGCACCTATGACTTTGGGGGTAAGTCCAAGGGCATAGATGTCACCTTTCACTGTAGGCAAAACCTCCACCTTAGGGAAAATGATGTATCTCCTTACGTGTTTCAGCAGGGCAGACAACACTCTGGACAACACGTTTGAAAACATAGGCTGGGACATCCCTGATGCCATGTCCACTGTTGTCTGAAAAGACCCACTTGCAAGGAAATGGAGCACTGACAGCACCTGCACGTCAGGGGGGATTCCAGTCGGATGGCGGATTGGTGACATCAGGTCTGGCTCCAACTGGGTACATAGTTCCTGGATTGTGGCACGGTCAAACCGGTAGGTTACGATGACATGTCGCTCTTCCATCGTCAACAGGTCCACCAGCGGTCGGTACACCGGAGGATTCCGCCATCTTCTCATATGTCCCAGCAGACGGTGCCTACGAAGGACAACAGCGAAGAACCAGTCATTATTCCTCCAGGTATGTACCCACAGTCACACACAAGACTACACCACTCACAAAACCCTTCCTGTATGTGTGTTGAGTGTAGGCCTAGCTATGTGTGACGCAGTAGGAAATGAAGCCATGTGGGCCCTTGAAATGGTGGCTGCCTGACCTCTAAACTGGGACAATGGGATTGTGGGGTAACAGCGCTGGCGTTACACACCGTTGCGGTAGGCGGTCGTAGACCGCGGCGCAATGCTGCATTGGTTAACATTGGACCCTATGGGTCCCAGGAGCCAATGAACAGGTGCGCTGGCGGTGATGATGCGCACCGCCGCGGACGTCACCGCCATTTTCTATCTGTTCAATCACTAGATACCTGACCTTCGACAGGAGAGGACCTACACTGCAAGTGCTGCTGTAACCTCGGTCTGGAAGCGACGATGGCTGCTGCGTCTGGGGAAAGGGCCCCTGCCTTCACTGCACAGGAGTTGGAGAAACTGGTAGACGGGGTCCTCCCCCAGTACACGCTACTCTACGGTCCTCCAGACCAACAGGTTAGTACACAGGGAGCACGTTGGATGGGCTAGGCCTGGGTGGAGAGGGCTGGTTGGAAGAGGGAAGGGGGCAGAGTCCATAGAACATTAATGCATGGGAATGAATGGGCCACATGGCCAGAGTAGGGAGGGGGCCACTCACAACGACGGTGTAGTTGGTAATGACTGTTCCTCTTTCCTTGTGCATGTCATGTAGCTCAGCGCCCACCAGAAGAGGGACATTTGGCGTGCCATCGCCAAGGAGGTCTGGACCCTGGGGGCCCACCAGAGACGGGGCACCCACTGCCATAAGAGATGGGAGGACATTCGCCGCTGCAGCAAGAAGACGGCGGAGGCTCAGCTGGGGATGGCCTCCCAACGTGGGAGGGGTGCCCGTCGCACCATGACCCCCCTGATGTTCCGGATCCTGGCGGTGGCCTACCCGGAGTTAGATGGGCGCTTGAGGGCATCACAGCAGACACAAGGGGGTGAGTACAACCTCATTCTGCGGACTTTGCGTGCAGTGGAGGTGTCTGGATGGTGGAGGTGGGCTGTGGGTGTACCTCGGCCAGGGCGAGTTAGGTAGGCAAGGCCCCTCCGTAATGTAGGCCATGTGGCACTCTACCCCACCTCAGCAGAGTGCCAAGTCGAGGTATAGTTGCCCCTGTGGCATCCATGTGCGCCGATGTCCACCATTGCCATATATTCCATATCCCAGAAATTGCATGTGCAGAGGGCAGGAGCACGGCGTAATGCAGGGGGCATCTGTGTTAGTCTTGTCCGCCAACGGTAGCGGTATGGCATGCACTAAAACCCTCTTTCTTCTGTCTCCCCTCCTTTTTCTGCTCTCCCTGTCCTTTTGTACATCAGCATCAACAGGCGGAGGTAGAGTGGCACCGGAGCACGAGGGAGCTGCATCCCACATGGCCATGGAGGGCCACACCACGGACTCTGAATGCACCAGTGGGACGGAGGGCGAGGGGAGCTTCACGTCGGCCACCGGATCACCAAGCAGCGACACGGACTCGTTCGACGATGTGGGCTCTCTTGTGGTGGCGGCCCCATCTCTGCCCCCCACCTCTACAGGTACAGCCGCCACCTCCCCTACCAGCACCGCCCTCCCAGCAGCCCCTCAGCGTTCGCCCCGTGCCCGGTCACCCAGGAGGGTGGGCATCACCTTTGCCCCAGGCACCTCAGGCCCTGCCCAAGTCACCCCTGCTGCCCTCAGTGAGGAGGCCATTGATCTCCTCAGGTCACTCACTGTTGGGCAGCCTACCATTGTGAATGCCCTCCAGGGTGTAGAGCGAGAGTTGCAACACGGTAATGCATTCCTGGAGGGCATTCATTCTGGTCAGGCTGTCCTTCAGCGAACCCTGCAATCTTTGGCCTCAGCACTGATGGCAGCAATTGTCCCTGTGTCTAGCCTCCCCCCTCCAACTTCCTCCACCCAGACCCAATCTCCTGTACCCCAGCCCATCCCAAGCACACCTACAGACCAGCATGCACACAAGTCAACACACACAAGTAGCTCAAGCAAACATAGGCACCACACACACTACAAGCACTCACGCAAGCCTCAGCCACATACAGACACAACAACATCCACTGCCTCCACTGTGTCCCCCTCCTCCTCTTCTCCCTCCTCCCTCCCAGTCTCGTCTACACACACACCTGCATGCACCACATCTACAGGCACCATGATTCGCACCAGGACACCCAGCACCACAAGCCGCTCACCTGCACTCACCACCTCCACTGCCATTTACACGTCCCCTGTGTCCTCTCCCAGTGTGTCTGTGACGCCCCCTCCCAAAGTACACAAACGCCGGCAATCACTCACCCAACATCCATCCACCTCACGACAGCCTCCAGTACCTGCACCTGAACCCAAAACAGCTAAAGTGACACCTCCGACAACCACCTCCTCTTCCTCCACTCCCAGACCCCCTCCAGCTACCCATCCCAGTGTTCGTCAGAAACTGTCCCTCTGTAAAGTTGACCTTTTTGCCCCCACCCCACCCCCTCCAATTCATCAGTCCCGTCGTAGCGCCTCCAATACCAGTGGTGCCTGTTCAAGGTTTTTGGAGTGCACCGGCCACCAGGGCAGGCAGTAGGACCCGGAGCCAAGGCACTGGCAGCCCACCCCCTGTAAAGGCTATCAAATTGGAGAGTGGACGACGGGACCGTGTTAAGACTCCAGGTGGGAAAACAACTGACATGGGTTCCAAGGGGATTGGAGAGTCAGCTGTGACTCCACCAAAGGTGGGGAAGGGCCAGAGGAAGTCTGCCCAGCCTGTTGTGAGTGTCACGGCAGAGAAATGCACCATCATTTCCGGCGGTCGAGACACAACCGCCAGCACCGTCGTTACTGGTCCAGAGACCACCGCCATAGTCAGTGCCCAGGAGGGCCCAAGTATCGTCACTGGTCAGGAGACCACCGCCATAGTCACAGCCCAGGAGGGCCCAAGTATCGTCACTGGTCAGGAGACCACCGCCAGAGTCACAGCCCAGGAGGGCCCAAGTATCGTCACTGGTCAGGAGACCACCGCCAGAGTCACAGCCCAGGAGGGCCCAAGTATCGTCACTGGTCAGGAGACCACCGCCAGAGTCACAGCCCAGGAGGGCCCCACTATCGTCACTGGTCAGGAGACCACCGCCAGAGTCACAACCCAGGAGGGCCCAAGTATCGTCACTGGTCAGGAGACCACCGCCAGAGTC
Organism: Pleurodeles waltl; assembly: GCF_031143425.1. Taxonomy (NCBI): domain Eukaryota; kingdom Metazoa; phylum Chordata; class Amphibia; order Caudata; family Salamandridae; genus Pleurodeles; species Pleurodeles waltl. The sequence continues at coordinate 63,705,207 of NC_090436.1, forward strand.
ACAGCCCAGGAGGGCCCCACTATCGTCACTGGTCCAGAGACCACCGCCACTGCCGGAGTCAGTGCCCAGGAAGGCCCCACTATCGTCACTGGTCCAGAGACCACCGCCACCGCCGGAGTCAGTGCCCAGGAGGGCCCCACTATCGTCACTGGTCAGGAGACCACCGCCACTGCTGGAGTCACAGCCCAGGAGGGACCAAGTATCGTTACTGGTCAGGAGACCACCGCCATAGTCAGTGCCCAGGAGGGCCCCACTATCGTCACTGGTCAGGAGACCACCGCCACCGCCGGAGTCAGTGCCCTGGAGGGCCCCGGCTGCCACAGCCCCGCTGGGCAATGATGAAACGTCATGCCACACACCAATGTCCAGTGTATAGAACGTCATGCCACACACCAATGTCCTTATCAAGACCGCCATGGCAAAGCACCGCTGAACAGTCCTGAACGGCCATGGCAAAGCACCGCGGAACAGGGCAAAGACCGCCATGGCAAAGCACCGCTGAACAGGGCACAGACCGCCATGGCAAAGCACCGCTGAACAGTCCTGAACGGCCATGGCAAAGCACCGCTGAACAGGGCAAAGACCGCCATGGCAAAGCACCGCTGAACAGGGCACAGACCGCCATGGCAAAGCACCGCTGAACAGTCCAGAACCGCCATGGCAAAGCACCGCCGAACATGGCAAAGACCGCCATGGCAAAGCACCGCTGAACAGGGCAAAGACCGCCATGGCAAAGCACCGCTGAACAGTCCTGAACCGCCATGGCAAAGCACCGCTGAACAGTCCTGAACTGCCATGGCAAAGCACCGCTGAACAGGGCACCGACCGCCATGTCAAAGCACCGCTGAACAGTCCAGAACCGCCATGGCAAAGCACCGCTGAACAGGGCAAAGACCGCCATGGCAAAGTACCGCTGAAAAGGGCAAAGACCGCCATGTCAAAGCACCGCTGAACAGTCCTGAACCGCCATGGCAAAGCACCGCTGAACAGGGCAAAGACCGCCATGGCAAAGTACCGCTGAAAAGGGCAAAGACCGCCATGTCAAAGCACCGCTGAACAGTCCTGAACCGCCATGGCAAAGCACCGCTGAACAGGGCAAAGACCGCCATGGCAAAGCACCGCTGAACAGGGCAATGCACCGGGTAGGAATGAATGGCCCGCCACATCAGGCATCCTTATCCCATGTGCAGCTGGGACAGTGACAGGACACGACCTTTCACGGGGAGACTCATCCAGTCTGGGCACCAGTCCCCCCCAGTACCAGTAGAGACCTGCATCAACTTGAGAGACTGTGGCTTTGCACTCCCCAGGATTGAACAGTGGACAACCCACCCACTGTAGAGACTTGAGAGACTGTGGCTTTGCACTCCCCAGGATGGCACAGTGGGCAAACCACCCAGTGTAGAGACTTGAGAGACTGTGGCTTTGCACTCCCCAGGATTGAACAGTGGGCAACCCACCCACTGTAGAGACTTGAGAGACTGTTGCTTTGCACTCCCCAGGAGGGCATAAATGGGCATGGAGCCCCGTCGTGGTTCTGGATTTGCACTCCTCCGGCTGAGGTGCCCCCCCTTCCCTTCCCCCTGAGGTGCCTGTAGTATTTCTATCTGATGCCCTGGCAGTGTTCTCTCCGATTGTGGTCAGGTATTGTTTGTGGGCCTCGCCCATGTATTTTTGGACTGATGGTGCACGGACATTGTTATGTACATATCTGAACTACTTCTCGTATTGTATATAATTATGACTGATTTTCAAATATATATCTGTATATTTTTGTATGACATGTATATTGGCACATTACATTGTTTGACCAATTTTCGCTTTGTGTATTCATTCTTCCGGGGGGATTGTGGGTTGTTACTGTGATTTTTGTGAATGCATTGGTGTGTATGTTGTAATATGCAAAGGTGGGGGTGGGGGTGTTTGGTGGGTGTCCCCCTAACTTTTGCCTCCCTCCTCCCCCATGTCGTAGGCGCAGTACTCACCGTTGTCTGCGGCGCCTACGTAGCTGTTGGTCGTAGAAGAGCAGAAACACAAGGGCAGGGAGTATTTGGAGTTCTGGCTCCATGGATTCATCGTTCCTCGTGGGATACGTTAAGGTGAGCGTTTTCCCATAGCAAAAGCTGTTTCCGCCGTGCTTTTATCCATGGTGAATCCGCCCCGGAAAAGGTGGCGGATTGGCGGGTTGTAATACTGTGGGCGGTACATTGTCTTACGTCTGTCTGTTGGCAGTGACCGCCGCGCTGTTTGTCTGTACCACCGTGGCGGGCGAAGTGTTAAAGTGGCTGTCTTTGTTGGCGGTTTCCGCCAGGGTCATAATTCCCTTTTTTTGTCAGCCGGCCTGTTGGCGGTATTACCGCTGCTTTAACACCGTCCGCCAGGGTTGTAATGACCCCCTTAGTCACCTACAAACGAAAGTACTGTCATCCTGAGACCAGCAGTCTTGCTCAGAGCAAGAGTCCAAACTACGACACTACTATCCCTCTGCTGGAAAAAATTCACATGGATTCGTAACATGAATTTGCACTTCGGTCTAAAATCTCTCTTACCACACAACTCTAAATTAGGTACTATGGGCCACATGTATAAAGCATTTTTATAGATGCAAACGGGCCGATTCGCAGAATTGGCCCGTCTGCGACTAGAAAAATGCTTTTTGGGATGTACAAAGCCCAAACTGCGATTCGGTAACTTGTTACCGAATCGCAATTTTGGTTCTGCGATTCGGTATTAGGAAGGGGCGTGTCCAGGGCGTCCCTTCCTAATTCTGAATCTAAGTGGTATGTATGATTGTTTTGTGACCGTAAATGCAGTTGCAAAACAATCGCAGTTAGCACCAATTTCAAATTGTTGCTAACCCATGCATGCAAAAAAGTTTTTTAAGAGCAGGAAGAGGTCCCACGGAACACTGCCTATTCTTAAAAAACGAAACTGAAAAGTTTAATTTTTTTCTTTTTAAACGCACCCTGTTTTCCTATAAGAATAACAGGGTGCGTTTTAAAAAAAAAGATTGTTTTTTTTAAAAGCAGTCACAGACATAGTAGTCTGCTGACACCAGCAGGCCACCATCCCTGTGATTTTTGTGATTCCCGGTGAGTCGCAAATTGCGACCTAGCTCATTCATATTAATGAGGCAGGTCTATTTGCGACCCACCGGGAATCGCAAAAGAAACTCAGTGGAGTTTCTTACATTTAGAATTGCGAATCCCTAATTGCGATTTGCATGGAATCACAATTAGGGAATCGCAATTCCAAATATTCGCACATGTGACCGTAAGTATGGTAAATGCCACAGAGGACCCACTGGTGGAATTTGTGTTGCACATAATGTCAATATGGTGGATCTGTCCTGGTGCGGAAAATTGAGTGGGTGGATAATCCACTGAATTTAGCACTTCTTCTACAATGGAGAGTATTTTCAAATACCACCCACCTCTAAAATTATATGGTTCAAGTTCTTAGCATTCTCCTTTTCTTTATCACAAAATGTAAGCTTCTCACCTCCTTTGTGTGTTGTTCCACTTGAAATTTAATGTGCCTGAAAACTAATAAAGGGAGAATGTAAAAAACCCAACACCTAATGCTCGGCAGACACTTCCTCTGTGGGTGGCATTCTTGTGTGCCTTACTCCAACTGTCTGCTCCTCCTGCAGGAAAGCCTTCTTAGTCTCTATCTTTATGGCACCCACCTTGCTGGGCCATCTCCAGTCGTTCTTCTATCTGTACTGTCTGTTCCTTTCCTGCTGTTAGTGTACCTCTTTCTTTCATTGCCTTACCATAGATGTCTGTTCTTCCAGGCTACCCTCCCTTTCCTGCTCTAGGAGCTCTTTCCTGTGTGTTGGGACCAGGAGGTCATTGTGGGCGTCACCCCAGGTAAGCCTAACTCTCCCTTCTCACAAATTCAATATATTTATTTTTTAAACTTCTTCCCTCTGTGGATGGAATGTTCGAGTAGCATCATAGCCTTTCTTCTCCGTGTTGTTATGGTTGTTAAAGGTGCTCTGTCTCAATATAAAATGAAAGAGAGGACCTTTAACAATCATTATTACCCTTGGCAGTAGGATATAATGGTGTAGTACCTGGAGTTATACATTAGTATTGTGGCATGCAGGAGGGAATGTCTTAATATTATATAATTGTGAACTTGGTAGTTGTGGATCAGTGGGAAAAATATTGAATTTGGTGAGATGTGTGCCTGAGTGTCTGAATGGTGTACACATGTTAATTCAGCCATCGTAGACAAGTGGCGAGAGTGTTGGTTTCAATAGGGGGCATGTACGTGCAAGTATCAAGACTGAGCACTGATACTTATTCATTTCATGTGCAGCAGGTGAGCATGTGTGCATATCAATGATGCGTGCATACAAGCAAGTATCTGAGTGTTGTCTGTTGGTTTGGATTTGCTGAGGGTTAAAAGTCATATGAATTATGTGTGCTTAAATTTGGGAAACAAAGGGCCCGATGTATGCCCATCACAGATTGTGATTTGCAATTTGCATTTTTTTGCGAGTCGCAAATTGCGAGTGGCAATCTGTAATGTACAACAGTGTCTGAGACACTATTAGCGATTCCCAAATGGGTCGCAGAGGATCTGCCTCATTAATATTCATGAGGAAGGTTGCAATTCATGATCCATTTGGGAATGGCCGCACTCACAGGGATGGTGGCCTGCTGGGGTCAACAGACCACCATGTCTGTGACTGCTTTTTTTAAAAAGCTGTTTTTTGTAAATGCAGCCTGTTTTCCTTACAGGAAAATGAGATGCATTTCAAAAACAAAAATGAAAGGTTTTCTTTTAATTTTTTCCAGAGTAGGCAGTGGACAGTGTGACCACTGCCCAGGGGCGGCTCCTCTGTAGTGGCGAATGGGTGTCGCCCCCCTGGATGAGCCAGCAGATGAAAAATAAAACAATAGCTTGCTATAGTTTTATTTTTCATCTGCTGGCTCAGGCAGCATGTGCACGGAGGGGCGGGTGGGGCGGGGCTGGGCCACGGGGAAGTGGGAGTGGGGAGAATGCACTAAGTGCGCAAGTGTGTTTGGCCGGCCGTTTCAGGCCAGCCAAACACACATGTGCGCTTGGGTTTCTCCAACCGGGCTGTATACACAGCCGGGCAGGGCAAACAGCACAGACCCCAGGCTTGTGTCTGAGCGTCAGTCACTGCCGCTTAGACCAATCCTGATGCTGCTTACATGCTATGTTTGGCATGTAAGAAGCACCAGGATTGCTGGGAAGCCTAGACTGGTGTCCCAGCGAATGCTGGGGCACCACAAGAGGAGCGAGGCAGCAGGAGACAGCGACAGGAGATGGGCGGTGCAAGGTAAGTGATTTCCTTTTTTTTTTTTAAATAAATCCCCCGTCCTATGTCGCACCCCTGACCCCCTCCTTGACATATGCAGCGGCCGCCACTTCCTACTCTGAAATATTTCTTTTGCCACTATTCACAAAGGGGAAGGGGTTTGGATAGCACCAATTTGAAACTGGTGTTAACTGCGATTGTTTTGTGACCACATCCACACTCACAAAACAATCATACATGGGCCTGTGAGTCGCAATTAGGAAGGTACCCCCTTGGAACGCCCCTTCCTAATTGCAAGTCGCAATCCCTATTTTGCGAGTCGGTAACAGAATACCGACTCGCAAAATAGGAATGGTACATTGTACGAGGCCAGTTTGCGATCGCAAATGGCGAAATTAGCTATTTGCGACTGCACAATTGCTCTGTACATCGAGGCCTAAATGCTTTGTGAAGTGCAAAACTGCTGCAGTTAAAAAAAGGAACAGCAAAGGGTACTTGGGAATGACACCAATATCCTCACTGTGGCTCAGGACCATGCTGCTCGTTAGGCTCCCACTTGCACCCTCATTACTAAGAATCTGTGCATTTCCCATTCTCTAATGCCTGAAGTTCCAGGGTGGAACACTGAGCAGCAAGTAATGCGAAGCATCAACTATTGATTGACAGCTAGAATGCTTCACCACTGCCACTGAGGGCTTAGGATAGGCATGAGCAACATTAGAGAAAATCTTTCCCAGCAGACAGAACTTTAGGCTGCAAGGAATGAGGTCTGGTGACACCAAACTTCAGACTTTGCCTTTCTTTGTGAATTATTAAAGTTTTAATTTCACACACCTCTAGTAGGAATGTGTTTTGGCCTGCATAGAACAAAGGTGCCAGTGTTGGATTAGGAGAAATATTTAGATCCATCTCGAAGTTTACATTCCTTGCTGGATTTGGTAAAATCTTAAATTGCTGCTTGGATGAGTATTCCTTTTCAGGTCTTCCTACAGACAGTTTTTGCTTGTTTGAATATCTTTATATACATTTTTCAAAAAGTACAATAACATTTAGAGATCAAGACTGAACTTTGGGTCATCATCTTTGGGTTTTAATGTATTTTTTATGATTTACCATTGTTATGATGGGTTATCCAGTAAGGCTATGTCATTTTGTGGATGTTTACATTGTTGCATTGTGTGTTTCAATTTCATTTTAGTGATGGGACATCATATATGCTCTTTGTTAAAATGCAGGTGCTGCATGTCTTGCCGCTTGCAAAATTTTGATTGTTGGTCTAATTGTTGTCTAGGAAGTGCCTGCTGTTTGGATTCCTTAGCCTTTATCCCCTTTTCCAAGGGGCCAGGACTGGGGAGGCACCATGCATACAGCATCCATTGTAGAACATCCTCATTCCCCACTCCTCATCCCTTCTTCTCATCCCTATTTCTCATCCATCATCCCTACTTCTCACCCCTGCTTCTTATCAATCATCTCTACCTTTCATCATCATCCCTACTTCTCATTCCTGCTTCTCATCCATCATCCCTACTTGTCATCCTTCATCCCCCATCCCTGCCTCTCATCCCTAATACTCATTCCTCACCCGTCCTTCTCTACCCAACTTCTCATCCATCATCCCTACTTCTCTTCCATCATCCCTAATTCTCATCCCTTCTACCCATCATTCCTACTTTTAACCCCACCTCTCAACCATAATCTCTACTTCTCACCTATCAAACTGACTTCTCAGTACTACTACTCGTTCATCACTCCTATCATCCCTACTAATTATCCATCATCCCTACTTCTAGTTCATAATCCAGATTTCTTATCCATCATCCCTACTTCTCATCCCTCATACGTCATCCCTACTTCTCATTCATCATACATCATTCCTACTTCTCATCCATCTTCCTTAGTGCTTATGCATCATCCATTATCCCTAAATCGCACCCATCTTTCATTATCCCTCCTTCGCATCCATCATCGCTACTTCTCTTCCATTTTCCTTACTTCTCATCCATACTTCTCGTCCCTACTTCTCATTAATCATCCATCATCCCTATGTCTTATCCCTACATCTTATCCCTACTTCTCATACCTCATCCATTATCAACCATCCCTGCTTCTCATTCCTCATCTCTCAGTCATGACAACAACCATCCAGTGTTGTGAAATACACCTTCATTCTTATTGGCTGCAACAGACAATCAGATTTAAGAGGGAGGGCTGCATTCTATTGGCCTAGCCACTGAAAAAATAGCCTTCTCATTGCACTCTGTGCGGTTTGTTTGCTTCCAAAGATTCCAACGCAGTACAACATTTCATTTTACTTGAGTGCTTTCTATTTACACAGGCCTCTGCGGAAACTAAGATATTTGGGAAAGACAAGGGTCCTTGGCTTAGACCATAAATCAACACTTGTAGACAGCGATATACAGGTCATCAGACACCTTTTCTGGTTTCAGTTTAATATTGTAACAAACAAAGGGACTGATTACAACTTTGGAGGAGGTGTTAATCCGTCCCAAATGTGACGGATTTACCACCAGCCGTATTACGAGTTCCATAGGATATAATGGACTTGTAATACGGCTGGTGGTATATCTGTCACATTTGGGACGGATTAACACCTTCCTCCAAAGTTGTAATCAGGCCCCAAATGTTTAAAATCAACTCTTAGAGACAGGGTAAGACAGTTCACCAGAAACCGTTTCTGGTTTCAGTTTTATTTGTAATAAAGAAAATATTTTATTCTGAGTCTGATTTAAGATCTGAGAGTTGCATTTTTTTCCTTTCCTAGCAGTTTGCAGATTTGAGTGGCTGTGCCTGCCGCAGTTGTGTAGGAAACCAGGAAGAGCAAGGCCTAGACAGAGATATTACTGACACCAGAAAAGGTTTCTGATGATAGCCCTCTCTCCATGTGTTGATTTATGGTCAAGGCTGAAGGGCCCTTCTCTTCCCCAAATGTCCAAAAATAACCACTTACTTAAATAAAATTACATGTTGTACAGCCTTGGATTCAATAGAAGCAAACACCAGTTGTACTTCCTCTCCTCTGTCATCAACCAGGGTGTGCAATGAGAAGGTTGTTTTTTTCAGTGGCTAGACCAATAGAAACTTTGATTGGCTGTTGACAACCACTCAGTGTGAAGGGGTGTTGCACAACATTGAAAGTGAGTTAGTATGACTGAGGGATGAGGAATGAAAGGTATGGATGATGGATAATGAGTAGGATGAGAAGTAGAGGTGATGGATGAGAAGTAGGGATAATGCATGAGATGTAAGGGTGAGAAGTAAGTATGATGTAAGAGAAGTAGGGATGATGGATGAGAAGTAGGGATGTTCAGTATCAATGATGGGTGAGAAGCAGTGGTTATGGATGAGAAGTAGGGATGATGGTTAAGAAGTAGGGCTGAGAAGCATGGGAAGTTGGGATGATGAATGAGAAGTAAGGATGAGAAGTAGGAATGAGAAGTAGGGATGATGAATGAGAAGTATGGATGAGATAGGAGAAGTAGGGATGATGAATGATCAGTAGGGATGATGGATGAGAGGTAGCGATGATGGACAAGAGGTAGGGATGAGAAGTAGGGATGACGATGAGGAGTAGGGATGAGAAGCAGGGATGATGGATGACAAGTTGGGATGATGACAGAGAAGTATGGATGAGAAGCAGGAATGAGGGATGAGAAGTATGAATGATGGAAGAGAAGTAGGGATGATGGATGAGAAGTAGAGATGATGGATGAGAAATAGGGATGAGAAGTAGGGATGAGGATTGAGGATGTCCTAAAATGGAAGCTGTAAACTCGCCACCCAATCACGTCACAGATGGACCATCCTGCCAACAATCTGACCTTCCTTTGTGGTACCTTCTAGAAGGAACACACAAGGGCCAACTGCCAACTACATCCAGTCATGTGACCCAGGTACAGGCACCAGATGGTTAGGAAAAGAAAATGCCAACTTTCTAAAACCCGCATTTTCAGAACTGTGGATTAAAATCTGACTTTACCATTAAAGAGGGTTTTAAATTACAATGCCGCAGGCACCAGACATGACTTTCCTACCCACTGCCAATCAAAAGTTATCACTCATTAGGTGTTATAAGGAAACCCGATGTTATCCTACAGGAGAGGTAGGAGTTGCAGTAGTGAAAAGCTAATTTAAGAGTTTTTCACTACCAGGACATGTAAAACTTTAAAAGCACCCTGCCCTGTAAAGTGTTTAGAGCCTGCTCTAGGGGTGACCTATATGCATTAAAAAGGAAGGTTGAGGCTTGGCAGAAGGTTTATTTTACCAGATCAAAATGGCAGCTAAAAAATACACACACACAGGCTGCAATGGAAGGCCTAAGACATATTTAAATGTCCACTTACATGGGTGGCACAATAAGTGCTGTGGGCCCACTAGCAACACTTAATTTACAGGCCCTGGACACGTGTAGTACATTTTACTAGGGGGCTTATAGGTAAATTAAATGTGCCAGTTTTGTGTAAGCCAATTTCACCACGTGTGAAGGAGAGAGCACAAGCACTTTAGCACTGGTTAGCAGTGATAAAGTGTGCAGAGTCCCAAGCCAAGCAAAAACGAGATCAGCAAAACAGGAGGAGTAAGGCAAAACATTTAGGCAGAAGAACACCCTACGGCTGACAGGTCCAACACTTTTATTCTCTCATTCACTCTCAGCCATTTTCACTCACACATGTTCACATTTATTTGCCTTGAAGCTTGCCCCAACACAGCTAGTAATGCCCTGTTGGCCTGCAGTGGTATATTTGCAAATAGCCCAGCCCTGATGTGTCATGGATTTCATATCATGCCCCACAAGATCTGTTGCTTTTTTAGGTTGCAGCCTACCAGACAGGGTAGCAGCCTGATTATGCTAGAGACTTCAGAAGGAGTTTCAGAAAATTTACCTATTTTGCTCTTTGCTTGCTGTTGGCTTTGTGGATTTTAACTCACATTTTCTTGCTTTTCATTTGATGGCTTAACCTGTCCAGGTTCAGTTCGTTCCTCCCCTTGAGAAAGACATGTTTACTGTATTCTTCCACAAACTCGTTTTTTCTAATAAACAAGCCTTTAATTCTTGTTCTTATCTTGTCACATTTTCTGGGCATTTAAAGACCAAGATCAAATGTCAAGCTGTGTCTTGAGGGAGCATGGCATTTCTTTTGCTTTTGACTTCAAAGTGAGAGCATTTTCAGGAAATAGGAAAAAATGATTACTTTCGCCCTGGAGCCTGCTTGCTCCCGTTCTTTAGCTAGCTCGTTCTCCAGCTGTACAAACCTACAACCATCACTGTTCTATGACCCACTTGAGTACCTTTTGGAAACTCACCTCAGGATAACTACAAAGAGAGAATCGGCGTTTTTATTGACAAGACCTTATTTTCCTTTTGATTTGCATACTCTCCAAAACACACCACTAATAATGCACATTTTCAGTGCCATTCTAATATCTCAATATCTCAGCAGCAAGCATGGGGAGATGGGTTTCTGTTTAAGTCATGCCGCCATTGTCTTTCCATTTCGATTACTTTTATTTTACTTGCTATTCATTAAAATAAACAAATGTGTCTCGCCGCACACACAAAGTCATTTCTCAGCATTCTCAACACTTTACTAAAAATAAAGCGAACTAACTTTTGGAGGAAAGTGCAGTTCAGGAAATTAAATGGCAAAAATAAATCACAAGAAATATGTCGACCAATGAACTCGGCCCGAATGCTGAAAGTTGTGTAGTTTCTTAAGCACTGAAAAACTTTGTGCTCAGAGTAAGAAGGAGAGGGGTGTGCGGTGAAGATGCAGGCATGTTGTCTGATGTCATGCCCCTGCGATTGGTGAAGGCATGAAAAAGTGATAAGTTAATGCCTGCAAGTCTTACATCATACTTTTGTAGCGCCGTATTTGTGCCATTTTTTGGTGCAAACTTAAAAAATACAATTCTAGTTGTATGTTTGTGCCGCTTTTGTGTCAAAAAACGACGCAAATGAGGTGCTAAAAAAGCATAAATATGGGCCTAAATGTTCTAGTGCAAGGATGTCCAGCTTAAATCCAGGAGAGCCGGATCCATGCCAGATTTGCAGGATATCCTCAAGATATATTTGAAGAACTGAATGACAGATACTCAATTAAGCTCATCAGAGGTCACCTTGAAAACCTGGCATGGACAGCCCCGCCTCCCACTGCGATGGAAACCATTCTCTAACACACATGATGTGGGGAGAGTGATACTGCCTTCCTACCTGGCCTCATGCAGGAAGAAAGTCAGAGGCACTTTCTATTAAATTCAACACTAACAGTGGTAACTTGTAACGATTTCACATACAAGGCCTCTCCCACCATTTTCTGCAGCTTGCCAGGATGCGAGCAGGCACAGGGTTTGCACAGACTTGACCAGATAAGAGGCTCACCACCGGTTCTGTAAAGTAGCCTTCCCTGCCAGCCACACTACACGTGAGGAGGCCTGATCATAGGGTTCTGTGCTCTTGTGCAACAAAAGAATGGTAAATTAACCTGTTTTATAAAGTGTTTGCTGGTTCAATATGCCACTTTTCATAGCACTGCAAACAACAGGTATTCATGTAACTCAATTTATTTACCTCCTAAGGAAAAAGGCTTGAGTGCTTAATTTGTAAATAAAAGTGTGCCATTGCTCAAAGCTCTCCTCTCAAACACGCGGCTGCTGCATTTAAATATGGGAGCACAGAATACTGAGGCAGCATAATCCTGAGCCATCTCGGGCCTCTTCAATCCATTTACAGCCACTCCCTGCCCCTTCAGCTCACTCTTGCAGCTTTCTGCTTTCTCCCTTTGTGACAATTTTTCATTTCTCTCTTCCTCCGTCTTTCCCATGTGTGTCTTTTGCTTGCAGAAAATGCTTGAGGCACAAAAATAATTGCCAGTACCCAGCACCGGAGACTACCAGCTCAATTAAACACTGATTGAGCCCATTTTGTTTGGATTTAAGTATCTGACCTGCAAGTCATTCTCAGGTGCCAGCAGGGAGCACTTTACTCGTCAGCCAACTTGGTGGCTGCACATGACTGACCTTGTCCAAGCCCACTCCACCTTTTTGAGACAAGCATCTTCTGCAAGAACACCCCGTCCCTAGGTAGGCTAGATCACACCTGGCTCTCAACAAAGGCGTGGCTTGCTAACGCAGCCACCCCCTCAACTCCCGAAGCACCTAGAAACCCTTCTGATAGGCACTCTTGAGCACTGTTTCAATTCCACGCCTGCATGCTTGATCTTGGACATCTTCGGGATGCTGTTGCGCCTTCCACATGAAGCCTAAATGGTGACTCCCCTCACCAGAAAGGAGATTATAGTTGGGCCACAGAAGCTGGCCCCCCAGGCGCTACGTTATACACATTGCACTGGTGCTACAGCAGTCGAGCACTGTCGTTTGGACGTCTTTGCCCTGGTTAGTCAGTGCACACATCATTTTATTTAAAACGTTGATGTGCTGCAAATATCATCAAAAACTGCCTCAGTACGAGCGTAACACATGCATCCAAGAAGTGCAGAAGCGTTGGGTCAACACTGCACCAGCACTGGTGCAATGTATGTAAACCCACCCCAAGTAGGATTAGAAAATGCGCTTAAAGAGCAAACACTTTTGTTTTAACTCAAACCACACAGCCATGTTTTTTTATATAAAACATTACCTAGTTTCTTGACGGCAGTATGAGTAATGTCATGAATTGTAGCCTGAACAGGGCCTGGCTATTTTTGGCAGATGTTTCATGGCACTACCACAATGGCCCCAGAAGACAAACAAGCGTTAGCAAAGCCAAAAGTTCTCACTGATGGGAGATCTATTGACTTTGTCAATGTTTTTTTAGCCATATTGTAAAGCAGCGCTGGCTTTAGTGCAGCATTGTTGAAATTAAAAACAAGCATTTGCAATGCAATGGGTCTCGCGTTTGCTCGAGTTCGAGCTATTAGCGTTGTAAATAACTAACTGGACTTTTCTTGCCACACAAACTAAAAGTAAAACAGTTAACATAAGCAAACTGATTCAAAGCACCACAGTGAGCATCAAGGAGAGACACAAAAGGAAAAAGAAGTTTGCTTGCAGTCAAAGTTATTGGCAAACGTGCAAGTATCCATGTAACAGGGTGGTTCCCCAAGGCGGTAACAAAATCACCCCAAGGAGGGACAAACGTAAAGCATTTGCCAACAAAACAAAAGGATTTTTGAAAGGCAAGCCCACGAATGAGTGATAGTGATGGGCGTGCGACGGGCATGGTTAAAAGCCCAGATACATACCAACACATCGGGAAAGAAGCACTTGCGTGCTGCTATGCTCGACCTAAAAAGCGCTATGACGAGGTCAACGCTGGCTGTGTCATTGATACAGCTTTATTTTCTTTACTTTCAGCCATGTTGCAACATGGCTAAGAAACATTGGCAAAGCTAACAGAGCTCACATAGGCGAGGCCTATTGGCTTTGCCAGTGCTTATTAATTTCGCTTCAGTTTTCTCAGTTCAGACCTCTTCATTTTCAATTTTCAATAAAGGCCAGTTCCATGTATCAAAATTTAACTATCCTTTGTGCAGTAATGATCCTATTTGTACATTACTTGTTTTTTTATGTGTGTGCCCGCCTTTCAATTTAACCATCCTTGCCATCAAGGCGATATATTGAAATTCCTTCTGGACACTCCCAGCTGCAGCACTTTGCAACATGTCTCTCCTACTCTGCCACCATTGGTAGTGGGCATTTAAATCTCTACACTCTCGCTTCAATTTGCAATCTCATTGGACTGTCCATGTGTTTCCACCTTCCACTTTCTAGCTCTTGTCTTTCCTTCACTGCAAAGTCTTCCGCTTACTCCGTTGGAAGGTAATTGGCTCTTTCCCATCCCAGCTCTTAACAGATCTAACCAGATGTGTTGGTGAGTGACAAGTCTGTCTTGCTTCTTCTCACTCACTAGTAGAGTATTCTGGCAGATGTGCAGCTCTGTGGGCGCCTCTGATCCCTCCAGGTGAGCCAGCAGCACCACCACACCTCCTGTTTCTTGACCTAATCCGGTGTTTTGATGTAAAGTGTGGCCCAATCACAGAGTACCCATTCTGTTGTGTAAATCAAGCAATAAATAGAATACTAAGCCTTCCTCTCTCAGAGTGTATAAACAGTTAAGCATTTCTCTCACACATGTCTCCTGTACATCCTTACTACCAAAGAATAACTCCTTCTGGTGCTCTGTTTCCTATTTTCCTGTTTTTCAGCACTTGTGTCTAGCTCCCATTAACTGGGTTTTAGCTTGACAACTCGTCAGGGTAGATTTTGGCAACTGTCTTACTGTCACAAAGGCTCTGAATCCTAAGGGACGGCCCCTAAAATGAATGTGGGTGTAAGGAATGGTGTTTTCCCTGAGGGTTGAACATTTTTTGCTCCTGAAGAAATTAAAAACAAGCTCGAGCCAAGTGATGCACAGGACTCGTCATTATTGCTCTTGTTTACATCCACTCTTTGACCTCCATAGGTGTCTGTTCACAGCCAGATCTACACAAAGCTTTTACTTGGTACATGTCTGGGATGAGTTCTAGAGCGGCTGCTCTGGGACTTAAAACGTGGACCAAATGGATGCTGTAAAGATTAAGGCAATTAAAATTGTCATCAATCCTGCCCTCTTCCCACTCAAACCACTCAGCACCTGTGGTCTTGGCCTGCAGGTGTCAAGTTCTAAGCAGAGCTTGATGATGAGATGTCACTGGGACTCTGGGTGAATGCAGTGGTTAAGATCTGCTTGCACCATCTTAGCAAACCTCGACCTATTCATCTCCTCCTCACAAACCAGGAGATACTGGTAGGTGCAACATCACTCTCACTGTTGAACCATTGCAGCACTCTCTGTGATAGCATGCCCAAGACCCTTTGTGTTGGCTTGCTCATTACCTCACAGTGCACCTTAAAGTAACTTCCCAAGCAGATAACTCTGTGTGCAGCCCTTACCTGCAGGGTCCTCCTGGCAGGCAGACATCACACTCAAGCTCCCCTGCAGGGGAAGATGCTCTGAAGAGCACAGTTAGGAACCAGCCACTGGGCTTAAGTCAATATCATTACCATTAGGTATCAATGGCTGGCCCCGATTGTGCTAAGTGTTATAAGAATTCCTCGTGTCTTATGCTCCTCTGTGCCCAGAATGAGTAATCCATGGGAGGCAGATGTGGACACAGCGGAATTGCCCGTGTTTTGCATCCCCTATAGTGGATGGAAAAAGGACACCCCTATCTTCTAGGCTCGACCTATACATAAATTTAAAGATCATTATAGGATTCTGAAATGCAGTACCATTAGTTGTGTGGATGCACATGTAGGGTGCAAGCCCGTTTTATCTGGAACTCACTACCTTTGGACATTAGGCTCCATACCTCCCTTACAAATCTTCAGGGAAAAGGGAAAGACATGTCAGGTTTGTTAGGCTTGTTTCAAAGGATTGACACTATGAGTCCCTCTCACATGGTGTGTACTCAGGGGTGGCTCCTCCGTAATAGCGGAGGAGCGTCGCCCCCGTGCTCAGCCAGGCAGTGACAAACAATTATTTGTCACTGCAATTAGGCAGTGACAAATAATTATCTGTCACTGCCTGACTGAGCCATGGGAGTCTAGGGCAGGGCGGGCCATGGCAGGTAAGGGGAGTGGTGGGCACTTGTAAGTGCGCATGTCAGTTTGGCTGGCTGTCTTATGCCAGCCAAACTGATATGCGTACCTACATTTCTCCAACACAGCTGTGTTACACAGCTAGGTTGGAGAAATGGCACAGTCTCCCTGTGCCCGAGCGAGTATCAAACCAGCCCGCTCAGGCCAATCCCGGCTCTGCTCTCATGCTTGCTTTAGCATGAGAGCAGCATCTGGATTGGGAGCCTGTGCTTTGTTCCCCAGTGCAGGGAAGAGAGGAACATCACGAAGGCGGCCATCAGGAGTCAGAAAAGTAATTTTTTTATATTTGTAACCACCGCTTACCGACAGTCCTTCCCACGCCACCCTTGATTGGCGGCAGCCGCCACTGTGTGTACTCTATAAATGCGCTCATCCATTATAGATACAGGACAATTGCTTGGAGTAGAAAAGCACTTCAGCTCATTTAATGTAGAAATCCAACCATTACTTAGAGCAGGACAAAGTAAATGTCTATTTTTAATATTGCCGGTAAAGTTGCAGAACTGAGTGAAACGTGCCCAATGCTTTGATCAAGCGATGAGCTTCCCTGCTCAAACATCAATGCTCCCAGGGTTCAAAGTGAGCAGCTCAACAGCTCAACTACACCTTAAAGCCACTATAGAGCACATGATGCACATTGGTGAAACCATGTGAGCATTGCACATGTCAGTTTGTAACATTGACATGTTCAGTGATTGGAGGTGTCAAAAGTGTGGTGTGAAGCTGTATGTAAATAAGTTTTAAAACCTTTTTTTATTATTAACTATCACTTACCTTGTGACTTGTACTATTACAATTCATTTCATATATTTAACTAGATTTGTATTTGTCCCTCTGTAAACGTGTAATAATTTAAATGTGTGAAGATCCTTGTTATATTTCATGAATATTTAGCTACCAAATAACAATGGCATTCTGGTCTAATTGCTACTTGTCTATAATTTGAGATGCCTCTTCAAATGAGTGGTAGAAAGCAAGATAAGTCCACGGTTATCCTTGAATGACCATGTTTAGAGGATGGATACTAGTGGGTTGTCATGAATATAGAATCAGGAAGACAGATGCTGTGGTGATGTGAAATGAGCTATTTTTCCAGGCTCTCTCCTTTGCAATAGATTTGCAGAATAGTTATCACAGTGCTCAAGAGTCAATCGAGCTGTCCTATCAGTCAATAATAAACTCCGGAATTGCAGCAAACACATATAGATACTCTCATGGCACTTATATATTGCAGCCTGAGAAGTAGTGTTTATCCACCTAAATAGCCTTTCTATTGCAATCTATGGACAAAGGCGTCTCTATGCACAGCAATACAGTCTTATATGTTTCCCACCCACTGCCCTAAAAACGACCTCTGCTGCTGACACGCAGGTTTTAGAGCTAACAGCTGCTACAGCATGTCAAGCCTAGCATTCAGGCAGCGGGACAGGTGCAACAAGATATGATGCACTTCTTAATGCTCTGCCCGCTGCTTTTCTAAATAGTATTGTGTTGTAGCATTTATATAATACTCTATGTTCTTGAACGGTACTGTGAGGCTAGAGTGCTTTTCCTTATGTAGTAATTCTATTGACTCAGGGGGGTTTACCCTCACCTAAGATGGCTGCCATATTCAAACACAATGATATGGCGACACACAGGTGGAAACCCACTACAACTGTATAAACGTATTTTGTTGCGAGAGGGTTTCTTCACCCAATATTTTGTGGCACTGGCCGATCCAGGCTCCAGTAGAAGTCACATGTGTTTCTGGGACAACTACTCCCTAAACCCACATAGATAACACTGTGTCAACTGAGACACTGCTGGCTTGAGCCATAGAAGCCATCTGCCAGAACATCTTCTGTGTCTTCAGCCTGGATACTGGGAGGGACTCAGACAAGCCACTCCTGTGAGAGAGAGGGGGCCTTTGCAAGAGGCATGTGAAGGATGACAGGAGCCTAGGGAGAATACTGGCAGACAGTATAAGAGGATTGAGCAGCAGGTGAGTAGGTGTCACTAGAGAGCAAACAGGCAAAGATGCAGGCAGCACCAGGGAACAGACTGGGGAGCGTGCTGGGCTAAGGAGCTCAGGGGGAACTGGATAGAGGGGAAAGTTGGGAGCACCAGGGCACCACTGCTGCCCCAAGGATGCTGACCAGAAAGGAGGCAGGCAAGGAAGCAGGCAGAGTGAGGGAAGCAGAAAGGCAGAAAGCACCAAGGAAGTAAGCAAGGGATAAAATACCAAGCTGCAACACACTGAAAAGGGCAGTCAAGCTGTTACAACTCAATATGCACATGCAAAGCCTCCCTCAACCTCTACCACCAACAACTATGAGTTGCAAAGAAAAAGATCCAACTCTCAGACTCAAAGCCAACCCCAACAATGCCAAAGAACTCTTCACCATTGTCAAGGAGTTCTTCAAAACTTCAGCTGCCAACAATGACGTCATCCCATCCCAAGCACTCTGCAACAATCTCTTAATCTTCTTCGAACAGAAGATTGCCAAGATCTACAACATATTCAACCCACAGCATACCAATGCGAGCACCCAGCAGGACACCTCGCCAAACAGTAGCTAATCAACTGGAACACCCTCTTGAACTAAGACACTACCGCCCTGATGAATACCATCCACTCATGAGCCCCCTCATGCCTATGCCCCCACTTCATTTACAACCTTGGAAGAACCATTATCTCCAATAAGCTCACTGCTCTCATCATCACCTTGATAACCACTGCCACCTTCCCTTCTTGCTGGAAAAATGTGGAAGACAACGCCCTACTGAAGAAACCAGAAGTGGAGCACAACACCCTCAGAAGCTACAGACCCATCTCACTCCTGCCTTTTCCAGCTACAGTCATGAAAAAAGCCATCAATACCCAACTCACAGACCACCAAGAACTCCACTAACTACTAGGTAGCTCCCAATCTGGCTTTCATATCAACCACCCGCAGAGAAACAGCCCTCATTGCAACCACCGATGACATCAGAAGGATCCTTGACTGATGACAAACAGCTGCACTCAGCCTTCCTGCCCTCTCCGCAGCACTTGTGTATCTGCGAACCGACTTTCAAGTGAGTATCCTCCTTCCTCACTGGCAGACTTCACACCTACACCTCAGAGCTCAAGACACTCATCTGCGAAGTCATTCAAGGATCGTCACTCATCCCAACACTCTTCAACATCTACATGATGCCCCTCGCAGACATCGTCAGAGCTCACGGCCTCAACATAGTATCCAACGCCGATGACACACAGTTCATCGTCTCCCAACCAAAGCAAACTTTACCACCTGCATGAGCAACCTTACTGCTTGGATGAAAAAAACTACCTTCAGCTGAACACAGACAAAACCGAAGTCCTTATCTTCTGCAACAACCACTCCCCAGGGGATGCCTCTTGCTGGACCTCCGAACTTGGTCCCCACCCCTACAGACCATGCCAAGAACCTCGGGATCATCCTGGACACCAACCTCTCCATGAACAGGCAAATCAATGCCGTCGCCTCATCAGGCTTTCACAAGCAGTGAATGCTACCCAAGATTTTCAAGTGGATCCCACTTAACATCAGACGAACAGTCACCCAGGCTCTTATCACAAAAAGGCTTCACTACAGAAACACCCACTACTTCAGAACCCCAGCCCATGTTCTGCGCTGACTCCAAACCATCCAGAACTCCACCGCCCGACTCATCCTGTACATTCAGCAAAATAACGATGGCTCTCCACACCTCAACAATCTCCACTGGCTCCCAGCCCAGGAAAGATGCAATTTCAAGCTACTCACCCACGCCTACAAAGCTCTCCACAACACCGGGCCAGCGTACCTCAACCACAGCCTCTACTTTTACCAAGCCACCAGACACCTTCTATCTGCATTCCAGGCAGTAGCACACCTCCCTCGCATCAAGAAGAGCCAGAAGCGGAGGACGCTCCTTCTCATACCTCGGAGTCAAGATCTGTAACGACCTTCTGCAACACCTTAGAACCTCCCTCATGGACTTCTGAAAGAACCTCAAGACATGGCTCTTCCAATTGAAAGAAGTATGATCTCCTCCTCATAACACAACATAACATAGCTTAACGTAACGTAATGTAGCAATAAGTAGGTGCAACAGAATACTAGAGAGACATGAAAACTTTCTAAAATGCACATCACCAGGCTATCCTGCAAAATACACGAGTTACCCTGCCGTGCACAAATACTGTTCATACAGTGGGAATTTACATCTCTGAATTATGTAACAATTGCATGTTTAGATTTTTAGGCACTAGAATATGGTTGTGAATCAAGTACCAAGTCCCTTGTTCATATTCAGGTCTCCACATTCCAATTGGGCAGCCCCTGTGTGTGAGGGCACTCCCTTTGCGACTCCTATACATAGAGGGACAGATCAGCTGGTCTTGGACCCACACCCAGCTGTCACACCCATCACCTCACCGCATGGGACTTGAAGTCCGAAGGATATTAGGAGTACTAGGACTCTTGGGACCCACAGTCCACGTGTACATCGGTGTCTGCACATCACCTGCCTCCTTGGGAATGGAGGATATTCAGGTGCGAGTAGTGAACTTTGAAAGCGGTCGGGTGCAATTATCTATGGTTGCTCTCATCACACAAAGTAAGAGAGCCTGGGCCCTTCTAGGAGAGATGGGGGTGTCCTACTGATAACATTTTTGAAAAACAGTGAATTTTACAGTACCATTTTTTCACACAAATTGGCTAAAAAAAACAGAGGTTTGAAAAAAATATTCTGACACAATTTTTACTCCCCAAAGGGATTTAGGGCCACATGTACAAAGATCCGGTATTGCGACTCCGAAACTGCGAGTCTTAGCGACTCGCAATTTGCTAGTCACAAAACTTGATGTACAACAGTGTACTTTACACTGTTTGCGATTCCCAATGGGGTCGCAAATTACCTACCTCATGAATATTCATGAGGTAGGTCGCAATTTGCGACCCCATTGGGAATGGCCGCACCCACAGGGATGGTGGCCTGCTGGAGACAGCAGACCACCATGTCTGTGACTGCTTTTAAATAAAACAGTTTTTTTTTTTTTTTAAATGCAGCCCGTTTTCCTTAAAGGAAAACTAGATGTAATTCAAAATAAAAAATCTTTTCATTTTTGCAGAGCAGGCAGTGGTCCGTGGGACCAGTGCCTGCTCTGCAAAAATATTTTTACTACCATTCACAAAGGGGAAGGGGTCACATGGGGGCCCCTTCCCATTTGCGAATGGGTTAGCACCAGTTTGAAACTGGTGCTAACTGCGATTGTTTTGCGACCGCATTCGCGCTCACAAAACAATCATACATACCACTTGGATTCGGTATTAGGAAGGGACGCCCTGGACACACCCCTTCCTAATACCGAAGCGCAAAACCCAAACTGCGATTCAGTAACAAGTTACCGAATCGCAGTTTGGGCTTTGTACATCCCAAAAAGCATTATACAATTCACTAACAGGCCGATTCTGCGAATCGGCCCCATAGCGACTTGAAAAATGCTTCATACATAGGCATTTACCCTCCACAAGATGACAGTAAAAAAAGAGTGACAAAGACCTTCCTTTTGGCTGCATGACATGCACATTTCCAATTACAGGGTGCCACTGATTTCCATATTTTGGAACATCCCAAATGTGACATGCAACCTATTCCTTAGCTTTTTTTTAGAATCAATCTTCCCAAATTATTTTGCATCTCAGAATTTACTTGACGGATGTCTGACGGTTTAACATAAATTGTGTTGGAGGTGACTCATACTGGATGGTAAACGTGATCTACATGAAGTGTTCTTTCATAGCTGATGAAAAATTATATTTTATGAACAGCACAAAGACAAATCCCTGCTGTGAGCGCATTTGTTTAGTGAGACATCGCATTGTTTAGATGCCAAAAATGGCAGACCCACTTCTATGAAGGAACAAATATGCCCAGAAAACAGTGTCCCTGGGAGCTAAGACAACTCAAGCATGCCAGTTTAGCCAGCAGGATCCATCGCATTTTGGGCCCGTATTACCATAAGGGCGCACTTTCCCTGTTTGTGTCACAGCACAACTTAAAACAGATGCAAACAGGGAATGTGCGCCCGAATACGGTGATGAAGTTGTGCTACGCTGGGGGCAACGCATTCAAGTGAACTGTAGAGTGGCTGCTTCAAAGCTGTTCCATGTTTCACCGTGCAGGAGGCGCCCACCTGCACTTTCAACAAGGGGTGAGAGATCTCTTTGCAGGCTGGTGCAGTGAGTGACAGAACCCGCCTGCAAAGGGATGCCTGGGGCGTCCATGGGATCCCCCGTTTCTCTCCACCTTTAAGAGGCGCACTGAAAGTGAGCCACCTTTTTGTGGCACACTTTCAGTCCACCTTCTAAAGGCTTGTTTTCCTCCGTGCCTGTGTCCATAAAAGTGATTCCTTCCTTTGCTACATGTGCGCCAGAGCTATCAGTATTACAGAAGGGGCCGCACAAATGTCTGTGGCCCCCTCTGTAATAATAAAGTGCCCGGGCCCACAACTTGGATGCACATGCCCGTTTCGCCTCCGGGGCACTTTCTGTTCTATGGACGAACTCATAGGCACGAAATAAGATTGGGCTCAGAGAGGGGACACACATGGAGTGGAACCACTAAGCTACTGTATTTTTGTCATAGCCATCTTTACCATTCTTAATTTTGTAACTTATTACAAACACTGCACCTTCAATTTTCTATTACATTTTTTACAAATGAAAACGTGATCACACTGGAGGACACCCACCTTGCTGTTCATGTTACTACTTTATATGAGAGTGTTTGGGTGGTGAAGTGTTTCTGAGCTAGGGGGATCACTTCACTCCTTGTCACCACAGGCCGTTTCCAGCCCTGGGCCTTTAACTTACATATTATTTAGTCAGTCAGGTGAATTTTTCTGACTAGTTCAATGGAAGCAAACCAGGACTGCTACACCCAGAATGCACCAGGTTGTCAGATAAAGGCCAAGGGCAGGAAACAGTCTCCTTCATAACATGGAGCGAAGTAGCCACTGTATTCGGAGTGTAAGCTACATTTTCCAAGAACAGACAATAGGAGGGAAGATCTGGAAGGTGTGCGCCCTTTGTAGAGGTAGCAGGATGTTACTGAAGTTACTACACACATCCATACTGCTATAGGTGTCACTGGGGGATGCAGGAGTCCATGGACGTGCCAAGAAACACTGTCTGGTTTCCAGGGGCATCATAGTAGCATGAGGTAATAAAATGTACGTCCGCTCCCATAGACACAGTGGAACTATAGCAATTTATTGTTTTAGGTGGCCATTTGCATCTTCAGGTGGAGAACCCACTGAGCTACCCAGCAATGGAGCCTAGACACCTACACCAGAGCAACACTCCTGGGCCTCTTAATTCTGTAAGTACTAGGCCACATGGAGAGTCATTTAAGCCTCTCACATGTAGAGTCACTCCAGGAGCCCAAACACAGAGATTAGAAACCTACATTTGAAGGATACCCCAAAGCCTTCTCATGGTTGGACTGAACTACTAGATGCTTGTTGGAACCGCTGGGGGTCACACAACCAATCTATCAACCAATGGGGTAGCCTGTATGACCCTCACAGAACCTGGACCTAAATAAACACTTACAAGTGGGGGTTCCCTATGGGGATAAATGAACTAGGTAGCCTTATAGTCACATCATCTATTATTGTATTTGACCATCTACGTTACGTTACCGCCTATGTTATTTAGCACAAAACAATTTTTTACCATAATAATGCATATACATCTTCAACAACACCCATCATAGCATATTAAATAAACAAAATCGCAAGTGTGAGTTATATTACATCCACAGAAGTGTTAATAAATCATTAACATGCTTTCTTTAAAATGTCCACAGTAAACGTATCCTCCTTGCTGTTACATCAGGTGTCCACTTCTTTCCTTATAATGTGGTACAACCTATGGATAGCATAGCCACACTGTTTAGAGGTAGATCTGTCTCCCACACACTGGTTCTGTATCCTCCAAGACACTGTCCATTGTCACTTGGCCATGCTCCTGTACTTCAGGACTACTACAAGGTAACTTGTGCATCGATACACTACAATGAGTGGTAAACAAGAATACATCAATTGAAAAATCTATCTAAAACAATTTTCTAACAAAGGAAATACACAGCACATCTCATCTTGCAACATGCCAAGGTTTATCAACTGAAAAATCTAGTGTCAAAAGCATATTTCCTCCACCAACCACACAATCAAACCCTTATTAAAGGGGCCATCCAGTGAATGGTGTCACAATAGATTTCTAAACCACAACTGACATCTTCAAACAAACAAACATTGCATATTGTTAATGCTACAGGACTGGCCAGAGAGAAATGTTTGTATACACTAGATGGCCCCTTTAAGGGCAGCCATGTAAGCCTCGCAGAATTAGTGTCCACTGAACCCCCGAAGAGCAGAGCCCAGGAGCCTGCAATGGGCATACCCCTCTGTCCTCTTTCATGTATGGTATAATTGCCGTAGCCCCCAAAGCCTCACATGAGGGGGGCAGCTATCCCTCTTTGTGCACCACCCTCTGACCCACCCCAATGCTGAGCCAGAAAGAAGTCAATGGATTTTTCTCCAAACTTCTGCTTTATCTGTCGCGTATCAAGAGTGCATGGACCCTTGCTACGGCCCCGTCCACTAGTTTGGTAGTAAAAACATCTATAATTGGGGTGCAGTGGGCATCTAACACCCCTGGGCACTCAGGCCATTGTCCTTGCTGCATCATTAAACTTTATGCCCCTGGCTTTTTTCTACTAGTGGCCCATCCCAGACTGGACAAACAATTCAAATGTTAGTGCCAGTGAAGCATAGGTAAAACCTGGAAAAAAACAGAGATTCCAGAAATAGTGGTGCCACTCTTGAACTTTGCAAGACGTGTCCTAGAAAGCTGCAAGAAGTGCCCTAAAATGCAGCATAAAGTGTCATATATGCTGCAAGAATCGCCCTAGAAGACTGCACAAATTGTCCTAGAAGGCTGCAAGAAGTGTCCTAGAAGTCTGTAAGATGTGTTCTTGAAGGCTGCAAGAGGTGTCCTAGAAGGCTGCAAGAAGTGCCCTAGAACGCTGCACAAAGTGTACTAGAAGGCTGCAAGAAGTGTCCTAGAAGGCTGCATGAAGTGTCCCAGAAAACTGCAAGAAGTGTTCTTGAAGGCTGCAAGAGGTGTCCTAGAAGGCTGCAAGAAGTGCCCTAGAACGCTGCACAAAGTGTCCTAGAAGGCTGCAAGAAGTGTCCTAGAAGGCTGCATGAAGTGTCCCAGAAGACTGCAAGAAGAGTTCTTGAAGGTTGCAAGAGGTGTCCTAGAAGGCTGCAAGAAGTGTCCTAGAACACTGCATAACGTGTCCTAGAAGGCTGAACGAAGTGTCCCAGAAGACTGCAAGAAGTGTCCCAGAAGACTGTAAGAAGTGTCCCAGAAGACTGCAAGAGGTGTCCTAGAAGGCTGCAAGAAGTGTCCTAGAAACCTGCAAGAAGTGCCTTAGAACGCTGCATAAGTGTCATATATGCTGCAAGAAGCGCCCTAGAAGACTGCATGAATTGCCCTATAAGGCTGCAAGAAGAGTCCTAGAAGGCTGCAAGAAGTGCCCTAGAAGGCTGCACGAAGTGTCCTAGAAGACTGTGAGAAGTGTTCTTGAAGGCTGCAAGAGGTGTCCTAGGAGGCTGCAAGAAGTGCCCTAGAAGGCTGCAAGAAGTGTCCTAGAAGGCTGCACGAAGTGTCCTAGAAGGCTGCAAGAAGTGTCGTAGAGGGCTGCACGAAAGTGTTCTTGAAGTTTGCATGAGGTGCCCTAGAAGGCTGCAAGAATTTTCAAAACAGTGCAGTTACAGAGACTCACCATTATAAATTCATTCTCGACCAACTACTTTCTGTGCCTGGCCTTTTGTAACTAAAACATGAGTATTTGATAAAACAGCACTACATTTACAGAGACTTTTCCTTCTAAGAGGAACACTATGAATGAATGAATAATGCCACTTTAAGGTGCTCACTACCTCAGTAGAGGTCCCCTGGTGCCCGTCTTGTAGGAATCTAGACTAGGAAGATTTTCAGAGCAGTCTTAAAGCTGGCATAGGTACGGCAGACTGGTGCAGAAGAGAAGCTTCTTAAAAGAGGCCCTGCTACAAAAAATGCCCTCCCTAAGATTTAGGTTTGTATCTAGAGATGGCCATTAGGGTGCTGTCCTGATGATGTAGCATCTGCACTGAAACCTAAGACTTGATTCTGAGGTTTGATGCATGGGGACCAGATGGATGAGAACATCTGTACATCCAGAGGCCAGTTTGAATCTTATCCGATTAGTAACAGGCAGCCCGTGTAATGATAACCTTGCCTATGCAGCCCGGTTGATTATGACGTTGACAAATCCAACGTAAATGCTCTGAGTTTTACTGTTTCACTTGCGCAGAGGGAAACATCACAGGGGACAAAGAACCTCCCATTTCCGCCCCAAAGTCTAAGCTTCCATTACAGCCACAGCATGGAGCGGCCTCCTCAGCATTCCTTGTAGCAGTCCTGCCTCCTTGAGTCACCCTAAAGCCTGCAGTGGAAAGAGCCTGAGCCAGGGAAATCCCCTCTAGAGCCCAGATGAACCCAGCAAGTGGAACAGGGACCTACTCTCCTCCTATAGGATGAGAGGGGGGCAGTGATGGAGTTGTCTGATTTGAGAAATCATGTGTATCGGAGCTTAGTATCTGATGGGCTTACCTATTGCTGTTCTGTGCTGCCGGGACCAGGGGTCTGTCCATATTTGCTTCAGAGGCCTAGTAAGTGATGACAGTCCTATCAGAAGTCTGGAGAGGGGTAGAGGGCAGCAAGCTCTGTCCTAACTTCTCACAGGGCAGGCTGTCACCAGCCCAGCAGAGTACTCCCTCAGAAGATGCTGAGCTGCCCAGAGATGCACAGCAGGTCTGTGGATGGCTGAAGGATTAGAAGAAGTACACGTGGCAGTGCTTGCCCCTATTAACTGAACTGCACAGCATTTATGAATTACAAACACTCCATGGACAGAGGCAGAAAAACATTTATACCAAGAGAAAGCTTTTCCAATTCTTCTAAATAATTCCTTTCATTTTGTTCTCCAAAAGCAGGTGTACCCCGTGAAACATGTGTTAACCCTACAATTTGTAATGAGGAAGAAAATGTAGAACTTGATATAAATCAAGTGGAAAATGCACTCTTTTGATGTTGTGATTCAGCAAGCGAATGGCCCATGTGAATAAGAGGACAAAGATACTTTTGATTCTTGAACTAATTGTGTTCTATATTGTTACATTTGGTTCAGAGTGCATTCAGAAATTGCCTTGTAATAATTATTAATAGTGATACCAGTGTGTATTCAGTGTTTCTTGAGGTGGACCGAGAGATGGTGAACCTTTTCACTGAGTACACATCTTTTGTTACTGTGACAATTTATCTGTTTACATTTTCTGCCACTTGAAAGTGTGAAGAGCAGAATCTTTCTCTGTCCATGATGGGTCTGGTGGGTCAGCACCCTACCGCCCGAATGCACCAGTGGTCACTGGAAAACTGAGAGCAACAACCTGTCAAAGATCATCATGCCGTATCCACAGAGATTACCACAGACATTAACTAGCTCCTAGTCTGCGAGTTAGTTCTTTATACAGTAGTTCATTCATGTCAAAAACTAAATTAGAGCATGCTAGTAAGCTAATTTATAAGGGCCATCACTGTAAACAAACAGTGGTGGAGCAATTGGCCTAGTTATACTTTGTTAATTCATTCAAATATATGCATGCACAAATCATGTTTGCATGCACAGCTCAAGGCCAGACCTACTGACTTTGGAAATGCTTGTTTACAATTGGTAGAGCAGCATTTAGCACAAAATGTAGTTCCCCCTGCCATTTTTTGCTGTTGTTTCATAGCCCTCTTGTGCTCCATTGATAATACTCCTTTTTTATTGGGTTCACACGTTTGATTGGTGGGTCAATATTTGTATTCAAAGTGAAAAATGACTTCAACTAATATGCAAAACAAATTGTGAGAGGCTGTGCTGAATGAACTTACACCCAAACTACGCCTATGATTGTTAGGGCTTTTTATCACCTACCCAATGTAAAATGAGTACAACCAACAACTAGTCAGAGATGTCAACAAAAGCCTTTGTCAAACACTATTCTGTAACAGTTTTAGATAACAATCACAATGTACTAGTGACATTGGCACTAGGTGGCATAAGGAAGTGGGGCAGTTAATTGCACTGCATGAACATCAGCTTTGTTATATGATTGATGCTCACACTCACCTGCTCCCTTTGGTCCAGGCTTATATCCAAAGGATTATCGTCATCCAGACCTCGACTTGGTCGGATGAAGGCCGGGGGTGTGAATCTGTTGGCTTGCTCAAAGTCTTCTGGTTCCACTCCCCTCCCATCCCGCAACCGTTCCCAGGCGGCCTTGTTGATGCCATTCTCCTCTGGCTGACTCTGAGCGGCTGCAGGGGGCTCCTCTCCTCTGTCTCCCACCTCTTCCTCCACCATCTGCTCCAGTGTCTCCACCTTGCTGCTGGCGCGGCCGGAGGTCTCCGATTTCCGCTTGCTTGGTGGACGATCTTTTAGGCCATCCTTGAAGGCTGACACCGCCAAGCTGACCTTCTGCACTTGCTCCACCGTCTGTCGCTTGGACATCAACACCCCCATGGCTCTGTAAGGTAGAGCAAAGACACATCAAGATCAAATGTTTACTTTCAAGTCATTCTGGCTCAAGTCACAAATTTAGATTGCAACAGAACCAGCTTCACAGTTCAGTGTATATGTGGAGGTGCTTGCAAGTGGAGGAGGATAATTGAAGCTCTGGAGAAGTTTAAAACATCTTGGGTTGGGCAACACAGCATGACCTTTAGGAACCTGAGGTCTTAGGACCTGATTACAACTTTGGCAGAGAGGGTTAATCCGTCCTAAATGTGACGGACATCTCGCCCGCCGTATTACGAGTCCATTATATCCTATGGAACTCGTAATACGGTGGGCGGGATATCCATCACGATGGGGACGGATTAAACCCCTCCGCCAAAGTTGTAATCAGGCCCTTAGAATATTAATGTAGAACAAGAAAAAGTTTACATACAAAGCAGAGAGCACAATCTAAAATAAGTCATCACCATTATTTGTAAAGGAGCAGATCACATTTTTTACACAATAAATGCAGCCATTAGTTTGGATAACCAAACTTATAAACTTCTCATCAAATCCATATTCATTGGGGATAATGCACGTACAATCATAAATATTAATTCAATGATCACTAGACATGAAAAAATGATTCAAAGACATCTATAGAGCTCTGCTAAAGGGCAACATAGATCCTTGAACATCTGGTTGATGCAATACACAGCACAGGCTTAAGAGTGCATTCTGAAGGAACATGTAACATAATGCATGATTGCAAAGTGCACAGTCACCCTGAAGGATATCTTCGTGCTGACTCATTAGATGGTTATTGTTACCCAAACTCAATGGTACTCATTTTATCTACCTTGGAAGGAAGAAATGCTGAGTAGACCCACCTGGATTTGAACCTGAGATCAAACACAGATTCCTGCAGTGGCTGTATTAGTTCACTGAGCAACCAGACTCAGCTAAAAACATACCAGTGGTACTGCATGAGTAAAACTGTGCTCTCTAAGGTGATAGTGCCTCAGAAAAGGTGCTTTTCTAGAGTGGTATGTGTCAGCCTTTTGGAGAAAAAGTATTCACAAATGTCACTTGATGCCTAAAATGGTTTATTCAATCCATCTGACAGCAACTAGTGGACAAATCGATGGCAATTTTGAATGCTGGATAATTTAAACATGTTTTTAGATCGAATACCACAATATGGAAATCTTGGGAGGAGAATAGGTAACGCTGAAATTGAATCCTTTATAGAGTGTACTTGAGAAGGCCCCTCCATAACCAGTCCCAGTTTCTAATATCACTGCAGAATTGCCACAGGGTGAAAAAACATTACACCTGAAGAATGCCACAGGTGAGAACATTTCAGATGACATATATACTTGTATGTCATATAAGCCACTTATATATCAGTCACTTAAAAGTCACATATATACTTAGGTATACTGGCCAAACATGGCCTCATATTCAACACCATCACTCTTATGCCAGATTACCCCACAGCTAGCTACTATTCAATTCAGTAAACCTCTTCAATATCTACAGGGTGGTGTACAACAACAAGCACTGACAAAGCCCATTGCTCTCAGCTTTAAATGGCCAGACTATTAGTTTTGCCAAAGCTTTTTGACAACTGCATGTATCTGCATATGTTTGGATGCTCACGCATGTGTATAACAAGCAATCTTACAATGGGTTTTCTATTTAAAAAAAGACCTTTAGAAATGGCATGTGTTGTGACGTATGGGCAGGGTGTCATTGTGTTGTGAAGCATGTGCATGTGTGCGTAATGACTGGTGTGCACATGCCATTTTAGCATAGTGGAAGGACTTGATACAACAGTAATTTAAATGTAATAGAAAAGTGAAAAACAAGTGTTTTTGAAGTCCAAAAAGGGAAGCAAGGGTTCCAGCAGCACACTGTAGCTGCTGGCCCTAGAAAAAAAAAATATTTAAAAAGGTCAGGAAGCAAGATAGGGAGTAGGAAGGGGAGTAGGGCAGGACACATCTGCGAGGAGGGAGTGACAGCAGACTAAGTGGAGATGCAGAAGTGAGTAAAGCACGAGGAGAGAGCAAGGAAACACATGCACTCTCATAGAGTGCTGAATATTAAATGAAAAAAGAACTTGCTGAGGTACGCTGTGGAAGGATGCAACTCATCCAATCAAACACTCTGACACCAAAATGCACATAGGTGGGACAACACACAAGCATAGGGAATCAAAAGCAGACAACTGAGAAAGACAACAGACCCTACTATATGGTATGTATTGGAAGCAATAGGTCTGTATAGAGGCAGCTAGAGCATTCTGTAGCCAAGAACTAAAAAGCCCTAGCTCCTAGTAGCATGGCAAAGAAAGAATTATGTAAATTATGGGCTACAAGATTGGCTTTTCATTGCTGAATACTTTGCATTTCCTTGGCTGCATAATTTACTCAAAGCTACCACATAATTTGGGGGTTTATGTACTAAGAGTGCATTTGGTAAAATTTGTGCACCAACCTTTAACAAATGCATTAGTATTTTGCAAATTACCAAATCCTTGTGAGTTGCAATTCATCCTACCTAATGAATATTAATGAGGTAGGTCCCAAATTGTGTTTCTCTTGATTCACTGCCATCAGAGGGATGGTGGCCTGCTGGGGCAAGCAGACTACCATGTATGTGATTGTGTTTAAATATGTTTTTTTTAAATGCAGCACATCTTACTTTGAGAAAAATGGGATGCGCTTAAAAGGATGAAATGATTCACAAACATTTTAGGAGTAGGCAGTGGTCATATGGATCACTGCCCACTCTTATGGATCACTGCCTAGTCCTAAAAATGTCTTTGAGAACATTCACAAAGAGCAAGGGGTTCCAACTCCTTTGAGGCGCCGGTAACCTGCTGTTGCAAAGCCTTGATACATACCTTAAGGAATCACAAAGTGAAAGGGACATCCTAAACATGCCCCTTCTAATTTGCCATTTGGTATACACTTGGAAACTTATTTTGTAATTTGCTTCTGAGTTCCTGAATGTCAATTTAAATTTACTACATACCCAAAAGTTATTTTGAGGTCACAAAGGATCCTGCACAAAGGGCTCTTGTGCCACTTGCATCTAAGGGTTTTACCTATTCTGTGCCAATGGGTAAACCTGCTTGCACATATGTTCCTTGGTTGTCAATTTCTCAAAAATTTCAGTTGCTCCAAGCATTTTCAGAAAGAACTCTTGCACCAGCTTCTGCTCTTCTGCCTACTGTGACCACCCTCCTAGAAAAAAGTGCTTGCATTTGGGATGTGGGGGTGTGGGGCTGTCTATGCACAGAGACACATATGAAGAAAAAGCACAGGAATGTTGCTGTTTATGATGGTGATTCTATAAACCTAACTAGGTTTGTGCTTTTTAGACTCAGTGTGTGTCCATGCACCTGGTGGGTTACTGGCTACACAGAAGGTAATTAGTAGAGGGACAGCCTTGAGTCCTTGAGTAAAGGTAATAAGTGTGAGCTGCTTTGTGGTTAAAGATGAACAGATGCCACCTGCATTTGGAAGCATCTGTTTAAGTTCTGAGGAGGAGAGCAGCTCTCTAAACTAAGGATCACTGGAGACGACATTATTTGGAGTCTCAGGTAATGTATAAGGAGTGGGCCCAGCCCCTCTTCACAGAAGGAGTGCTGAACTAATGGAACAGAAGGAGGATTCAGGAAACTAGTGCTGCATCTGAAAGTGACTACTTACAGAAATGCTGAGTAAAACTTTATAAGCAAGAGTAAAGATTAAAAATAAATAGGGTTTAATGTGGAAAAGGTATTGAAGCAGGTTGGAAATGTCGCTGTTTCTTTGTTTAACACAACAACAATGACATTTGTGTTAATTCCACTCTCTATTGTGTGTATTTATTTACTTAGGTGATTGGAATTTCCTAACATTTGAAACTATCTTCATTTCGGTGGTTATTAAATATCCAGAGTCCTAGTCATAAACTGCATTTTGTTGTCCGTTTAGTAGTAGAAGAAGAAAATAACTCACATACTACAAAATGCTATTCACAAACCTACATGTACCCCTGCCTCTCCTATCTTTTATCTGCTGAGATCTCCACCCTAACTTTGGAGCTCTCTTCGCGTGTGTACGCCTTCGTTGTGGAAGTAAATGTGGGAGGGATAGGGGAGTGGCTGAAATATATGAAATGCGTATTGCTAAATGGGAGAGGTTCAGGGAGGGGCAACGTGGGGTTAAGGAAAGGCGCAAGGTGGGCTAAGGGAGTCACAAGTACCGACCCACAAAAGAGTAAAACAATTCCTATTCACAAACTCCATTTCTTAATTTACTACAACGAAAGGCTCACAAAACTGTAGTAAATGTACAGAGCTGAAGTAAGTCCAGCACCACACATAGCCAATGGCGGATGCAGGTTTTCATGCAATTACTAGGCCTGGGCGGAATTTCAATTCTGTGTTACTCTTTGATGTGGAATTACCGTTAATTACACGCTTACTCCTACTCATGTAATTAGGAGTAATTTGGGGGGAAAAAATCCTACAGCAAGAACACATTTCATGAGCGAAAAAGGCTGCATGTGCTCATTATTCATGTTCTGTTGCATTTAGCACTATTTCTTAGCGCAAAATGCATTCTCGTGCCCATTTTGGATGCGAGGAGCCATTTTGCAGTCAGAAATAGTCTAATCGCACAATTACTCTTTTTTTGTGTAATTATACGTGATCTTGAGGAATTTTCAGGTATATCCACATGATTGCACCACACTGAATTATTCGGGTTACGCCCATCCCTGGCAATTACTTACACCCAATACTCACAATACCCACACTGAGAGCAACAAACACCCCACTGTACCACAGTCACAGAGTCTTGCAACAACCCACATAAAGCTCTGCAATCCCATGCATGCTCATCAACACCCACTCAGTCACCAAACAGACCAGAGAGATCTGGGACCTGCTGCACAACAATGCCCCGGATCTACTTTTCCTCATGGAAACCGGGCTGAACTCCACATCGGCACCTGACATTGCCTCAGTCATCTCCCCGGCTTCAACATCAGCAGGCAAGACAGACTTCAAAATCCCAGAAGCGGGATCACTAACATTGACAAGAACACTATCAGCTGCACCACCTCTATGGACACATCATCCTCCAACATGAAGCATTTGTTATTCAAGCTACCTGTGACAGCCAACTTCACCCTATGCAGCACTCCCATCTGCAGACCACCGGGACCATGCATCAGCTTCACCAACATTATCAAAAACTTTGTCACTCTGCTCACCCTCATCACTAGAAATTACAGCCTACTTGGAGAACTGAACTTCCACCTGGAAAACCATGCTCATCCCAACTCAAAAGCCCTCATTGAAGATCTTGGAAGCCTGAGCCCACCCAGTGAGTAAAGGGACCTACCTATGTTGCCAGATACCTCTAGAACCCTACACCTTCAACAACATCTAAGTCAACAAGGCCACACCAGTCTCCTGGATAGACCATGCCCTCATCAAGTTCAACATCTCGGTCCAACACACCCACACCATCGCAGACTAGCCCACCGAAACTGGAACATCATCACTAACTAGGACTGGAAGAAAGTTTGAAACACCCACCAACCCGGACACACAAACAGCCTTCCCAAATCCATCAAGAATTTCAATAATTGGATCACCTCCAGCACCAACTCCCTTGCCTCGCTCAAACACAGCAAGACAACAAGGTCTAATTCCCAGGCCAGTTTATAAAAGGAAGAACTCAGACTGATAAAACACCTCTGCAAACTACTGGAGAGCAAATGGAGAATGAGCAGGACAAAGCAGAGAGGAGCACTTTCAAATCCACCCAGAGACGCTACCACTAAATGATCCTCCTCACTGCTTGAAATCCACAAAGGTAAAGGCCTGGATTTTCAAGTAGTCCCATTAAGCCCTAGGTTTGGCTAGACTCATACATGTTCAGCACCAGAATACCGTCCCAAGTGATAATGCACTCTACAAAATATATTTTTTTTATTTTAAAAAATCATATAAATTTAGTTTAATGTAAAAAAAATATATATATATATTTTAACAGAAAATGTGTTAATAACCTTTTTTAGTTTAAAAATAAATGAAACTTTAATTTTTAAACGAAATAATTAAATTAATTTAAATTAGTTGTCTGCATACCTATTAGTAATTTTTACTAAATAATAAATAAATATAAAGATTTACTTTGGATGGGTTTTTTACTGAATCTTTAAAAAAGTAACTGTAATATAAGCTGATATATTTAAATTAAATATATATTTTATTAAACATTAATTTAATATTGCTTTCTTATTTTGTTCACTTTCTTCTACATTAAAAATACATATTTAATATAATTTACACTAATATTTAACATAAACATATATTTACATTTTATTTTAAGTTTGGAAATCTTTTTATAAAATCCCAAAAGGTACAAGGCTGCAAACAGGCCCGATGGATTGAAATCAGAGGGCATTTCCTCATTCTTTCAGCAGCACAACCTCAAACCTAAGCTTTACCACATAATGGAGAAAGGAGGATGGAGGAGGAAAGCAACATCCTTCTCAGTATTGAACCTAGGCACAGAGCCTGGGCAATATTTTTAGGACCACGCTTCGGGTCTAAGCAATGACCATAAGTATCCTATGGCATCTGTGGGAGATCAGTCAACCTCTAATGTGATGAGACGTGATCCTTGCAATTTTCCCAATGGGACTCCCATTCCCAAGATCTGCAACCTGCAACAACCACCACCAAAGACACCAAAGAAGCAGGAACCCAACCAGCAGAGATGTCTCCCTACAAGAGCAACATCCTCCTAGAGTGGCAGGTCCCTCGACTGTTATATTTTTCCATGCATTCATAACACGCCGCACACACACTGCTTGCAGGTCCCATACTGGAGCAACAGGAATCATAATAAAAGAGCCAACACAAACCCACACCACCGCAGACATCGACATGGTGGTTCACGTCTTTGCCTCAAGTGGTGGCCAAGCTCGTTTCTCAGGAGTGGATGATATGTTGTCGAGGTGTTTCAGGAACAGAAGAAGTTTTTGGAGCAGTCTGCACTCTTCCTTAGTATCCATGCGGGGGTCATGGAACTACAGAGGTGCTGACCCCTAAAGGATAAGGAATCTCCCAAAACTTGCATAAACCAAATGTAGACAATGTAGCAATCATAGTGGTCTGGAGTAAGGGATCGTCATAATACCTTGAATACCTGAGGAAAGTATCCACTTGTCTTTTATCATTACAAAGGTTGTATGTTCTCTGTGTAAGCGCACAGTAAAAATTGTAAAGCATTGTAACATGGTGAGTGAGGCTTTATAGCCTATGCACTATTCAAAAGTGCAAACTTCGTTGCTTCCTATTACAGATGGTATACAACTGCAAACAATACATCACCACAGACGATATGCCACCGCAGATGATACACTACTGCAGATGAGATACCACCTGACACAAAATACTACTGCAGATGAGATACCACCTCACACGATATACTACTGCAGATTATATACCACCACAG
The DNA here is from genome assembly GCF_031143425.1 of Pleurodeles waltl. Taxonomy (NCBI): domain Eukaryota; kingdom Metazoa; phylum Chordata; class Amphibia; order Caudata; family Salamandridae; genus Pleurodeles; species Pleurodeles waltl. The sequence goes on from NC_090436.1 coordinate 63,741,339, forward strand.
ACGATATACTACTGCAGATGATATACCACCACAGATGATATGCTACTGCAGATGAGATACCACCTTACATGATATACTACTGCAGATGATATACCACCACAGACGATATACTACTGCAGATGATATACCACCACAGACAATATACTACTGCAGATGAGATACCACCTCACACAATAAACTACTGCAGATGATAATCCACCACAGATGATATAGTACTGTAGATGATATACCACCACAGACGATATACTGCTGCAGATAATATTCCACCACAGACGATATACCACCGCACACGATATACCACTACAGACGATATATTACTGCAGATGATATACCACCACAGACGATATACCACTGCAGACGATATACCACTACAGACGATATATTACTGCAGATGATATACCACTGCAGACGATATACCACCGCAGACGATATACCACCACAGATGATATACCACTACAGATGATATACTACTGCAGATGATATACCACTGCAAAGGCGGATGCATAAGTAGCCCATCAGGTCTGGTTAGCTGCGAAACGGTGCTGAGTAGTGTCGGTCTCGGCTGGGCTATGCCTGGCCAGTGGGAACAAGCTCCTGATTTGTATGTTTTGCTGTTTGCATTGGGACTGGGGGTTGTGCTTCTGTCTGTGTGAATGCTGTGTGTGCTTTCTCTCAAGAGGTGTCCAGGGTCAGCCAGGATGTGTAGATTGTCTGAGGTGATGCCATTACCATTAGGTAAAAAGACAAGCATTTTGTTTTGTTAACAACAGGTGCATATTATTTAAAAAAATCACATTTTGGTCGCTGTTTAAGCCCATACGAATGAGAATAAATATACATTTCAAGGGTAAAGTATCTGAAAGAATTACTCAGAGAATGTTCAGCTGATTAAAACGTTAAGACGTTAAAACTATACGTACATAGTTCAGACTAAAATTAATGGAATGGCCCCCACAGATGTATCTTATGGACATCACATCTTTGACTGTGTGGTAGTCATTGGGTAAAGGGTACCAGGAGTAAGTCTTGTCTGCCAGCTTCAAACAGCTTTGTTAAAGGACAGAGTGGAGACATCTCCTGTGAGCTATAATTGTTACTGATGTCACCTGATTAAGGGAGCACGTTAGTAGGGCTGGGCTACTTGTCATAAATACACAATTCCTCACGAGGGCATAGATTTTAATGAAAATCAACAATGTACTTAGGGTCGAATTACTCGACCAGTAAAGGATGAAATATATTATCTTAAATGTTTATAACAGACCATGGGGCCACCTCGTCATCTTGAAACCTTTAGAGAGCTTGAGAATGTCACTAGCTATGGCTGAGGACTAATGTTAAGTCCTGCTCGAGACATATGGACCTACGTTAGAGAACAGAGTACAGAGTGTGTAGCTTTCATCACTGTGAAAAAAGAAAGCAAATGTGGGTTTGCATTCTCCCTGTGCGAATCTCTCTGCTTTGGAAAACTCTGCACAAGACGAACAGGAACCGATGGGAGAGTCCTCTCACATTCCCATCACATTCCTGGAAACCGGTGCGTGGTGCAGCTTTCCATTTGGAATATCGGTGAAAATAAAAAAGCAACATGGAACTTTATGCTGATGTAAATCTGTGGGTGCAGATTTCCTACATTTTCAGTGAATGGATCCCTATATTTTTGAGTCTATATTTCCATGTAGAACTATTCACAGAGCATCTCACAGTTCCTGCAGTTTACCTTATTTTTTACTCTAATGGCAACCTTCCATAAATGCATGAAGCGCTCATGATATTCCAAGCAAGACAAGCTCGTAGAAAGCATTACATGTATTTGCATATTTTGTGTCCTGCCATTAGTAGTTCCTACTTTCAATGGAGCCTGCTCTGGCTACTAGATATTTTTTAACATTTGGGGGGGTCATTACGACCCTGGCGGTCTCCGACCGCCAGAGGTAATGTGGCGTCTGTACCACCAACAGGCTGGCGGTACGGAGACCCGTATTACGACTGCGGCGGTAGCGCCGCGGTCGCACTGCCGGGGCCGGCGGTTTCCCGCCGTTTTAGCTCCGGCGGTGATAATCCGCCAGGGCAGCGCTGCAAGCAGCGCTGCCCTGGGGATTATGACTCCCCTACCGCCGGTCTGTTTCTGGCGGTTTGCACCACCAGGAAGAGGCTGGCGGTAAGGGGAGTCCTGGGGCCCCTGGGGGCCCCTGCACTGCCCATGCCACTGGCATGGGCAGTGCAGGGGCCCCCTAACAGGGCCCCGTGCAGCTTTTCTGCAACACCGCCGGCTCCATTAGGAGCCGGCTCCTATGTTGCGGCCGCATCCCCGCTGGGCCGGCGGGCGTAAACTAGGTTTGCGGCCGCGGGCCCAGCAGGGATGTTGTAATGGGGTCCGCGGGAGTGCAGCAGCATTGGCGGCCGAGCTTGTAATGACCCCCTTCATCTTCTCTGATGTTCTAAAAGTGAGTCTTTGTGCTTTAAAGCTGATTACTTGATGCTTCTATAAAAGACCGTGGCCCTGATTTAAGAGAGCCTAGCGTCTCGTGGCACCACATTAGCATCATTTTGTTCACGCTAATGTGGCCCAACGAGGCGAAAATTGTTGCGCCATATTTACAAAGTGGAGCAATGCCAGATTGATACCCCTTGTGCTACATTATGTCTGCGCCAGGCATAATGTATGCAAGGGGGGCATTCTGGTGGTAGGAGGCCCGAAAAAATGGATCAATGAAATCTACAAGATTTCATTGCGCCATTTTTGGCATCATTTTTAAGGATGCACACATTGGAATCAATGGGCCTCCTTCCACTGTGCTCCACTAGCGTCAAAATGTTTGACGCTAGTGGTGCAAAGTGCCACAATAGCATCACAAATGTTGATGCTATTGTCCTAATGTGCTCCATGGTGCGCCGTAGTGCAAATACGGGGCAACCATGGTGTCGTTAGATGGTGGTAGGGGCACATTAGGGGGGGCAAAAAAATGGCGCAAAGAAATCTAAGAGATTAGCACTTTTAAAGCCTGCTCAGAGCAGGCGTTAAAAGGAGGCACGCCATTGTTTATAACAGGCCTCAATGGGCTTTGCAGGATCAGCGTCAACATTTTTGATGCTAATCCTGCAAAGCTCCAAACTGGCGTCAACATTTCTGACGCTGGTTCCCTAACTACCGCCATGGTGCGGCTTATTTTGGATACAGCACACACATGGTGGCGTTAGGGGGCGCTAAGGGGTGCAAGAATAGTGTTGTTGCACTGGGTGCAGCGACACTTTTCTTAAATCTCGCCCCGTGTTCATCAAAATATTTCTTTGCAGTCCGTCGTTGCATCTTTCATTTCAAAGGGTTTCAAATCGTGTGACCTGTGGTTGTTCTAAGATCATTTTCATAGCCATTCTTTTGTTTCTATGAGACTATATAAACATTCAGCTAAAATGGATTTTATCTAGAAAAATAATTAATTAGAACATATAATTTAACAGAGGTTTCAGAAGCTTTACCTTAGGTTGGAGGAGTAATATTTTTCATTAAATTCCAATTTAGTTCTTTTTAGGTGACACCTGAGGAAAGCCATTGGGACTTGAAATGTGACCCCCAAATGGAGAGACAGCGAGGTCAGGTGGCTTTGAAATATAATTATTGACTCTTGTATTGCCATGAGGATCCCCAGGTCGGCTTTTGCTGAGACTGAGATTCTAGTCTCAGATGAGCAGTAGCTCAAGAGTCTCTCTCCTACTGAAAACAGCTAGGAACCAATAGGAAAGCCAGCACCTTGTTTTTTTTCTACAGCCAGCCGGGGGACTATGAGGACCAGTCTATGCAGGGCCCTAGGAGTCGGCTCCTGTAATCAGTCTCAGCATATCATCAGTCTCGGTATCATCTGCAGGCTTGTAAGTGCTATATATTGCATTTAACAGTCCCGCCACATGGGACACATGCGGGCTGTGCCCAGGCACAGCCCGAGCCAAGGGCAGACCCGTCCACGCCTGCCGGATGCTAGGCTGGGCCACCCCTCTAACATGTGTTCCTCATTAACGTACTGCTGTTGGTTTATCTTCCTCCCTGTTGTGCTTGAGTAATTTGTTTCTGACCTGGTGGGCTATTTGATCTGCTATTTGTGAGTCCAATACTAACTTTGGATGAAACCAAGCTGTGTTCTACCTTACAGCAATCATCTTTTTGACTATGGGGAAAAGGAAGGCTCTGGAGGAGGGTCAGGGGTGGTGACCAAGAAAAGATCTAAGAAAACTTGTAAGAGTGCTGGGGATAATTCCGTCTTAAACAGGAGGGACAATTTATTGTCAGAGTGTGAGAGGTAGAACCGACCCAGCACCACTCTATTCCCCCAAATCCCCCAGACATGATTGCTACAACTGTTGAGCTCAATCAGAATCATAAGAAGATTTCTGGAATGTTTACTAGATCCAGGAACCCAAGGAAAAAATTACATCTGTCCAAATTACATCATGCTCGTCTGTATCCTCTGTCCCATGTATTCCCCCACCCACAGCTTCTTCTGACAAGTCTGTCGATTTCATTTCTATGAACCGCTTTGCCCCACTGTCTGATCTGATCCCTGAGGACCCATCTATTTTAGCACCTGCAAGTACCAACCCTTTGCGCTCCAAGGACGAGCTGCTGGCGCCTTGCTCTACCACCTCGAGCAAGGCCATCCTCACTTGTCTTGTACAACAGTTAAAGGATGAGGTTGGCATACTAAAGTTGGTTTCTTCATTGACCAGTATTGTGCCCCAGCAGATAGGCTCCAATAGTGTCCCCTTCTTTGATCCCCCTCACTTCTTCCAACTCCTCTAGGGCCTCGGCTCTCCCTCCCTCAAAACAAGCAGGTGCCACTAAACTTAGGCCACTTATAACTTCACCTGATAGACATTTGACCCCTTTATCTGGGCCCGCAGTGCGTAAAGCTAGCTTCTTGAGTATGCAAACTATGGTCACCTATAGCACTTTTCATTAGCGTCCATATAATGATCTCATTAAACACAATAACGCGCAGCCTTACAGGGCAGACCACAATAGGCCTCTCAGACCCTTTAGTCAGCAAAGGTGTGTCTCTCCTGGCTCCGTCATGATGACCAATATCCCTAAGTTAAGTCCCCCCGGTACAGTTGAGAGGGAAACGTTGCTTAAAAACAAAGCAATGCATTGGATTCGGCACATCAGGGGTGCCGTTCAGTTATACGGGATGACATTATTAGTGCAAAAAGATTAGCTTCTCCTCACTCCAGCCATGACAGGATAGAATGAATCCTATGTAATAAGGAATTGGCTAATAACCTGATAGCACTTGATGTTAGGTCATGTCCTCTAAGTAGCCCGAACTTTCAATTTAAATACCCCATGCCAGTGACTCACACGGATAGCCATCTTAATCATTCAACACTCGCTCGCTCTTTATCCTTAAGTGAGATTGACTGGCTTTTGCAGCTTGATGGTCCACATTCAGGTTTGCCTTTAACAGGAATTTCTCTTTTTGACCAGCCGGGTGCTTTGGTGGTCCCTGAAAGGGCTGTCATTCAATCCATTTCCGGTGACTCCCACACTCTTTTGGCTTGAAATACAAAGAGTGCGACTTATAACACAACTAGTATGGTTCCATTGGGCCACTCTGGTTCACAAATTTATGACTCCATCTCTCCTAGATCTACTTCATCTGAGTTGTTTTTCATCTTGTGGAATGTGGCCAGCCTTTCATCCAAGCTAATGCTTCCAGACTAGGACGAGCTTGTGCATAGGCACGATATATGTTTGGTCCAAGAGACGTGGTTCCCGGAACCAATTTATAGATCTGGATACCTTAATTTGTTTACTCCAGTCATTCCTAGTCAGAGGGGAAGACCCTCAGGAGGTTTAGTTATTTGGGTTAAGAGTTCTTTAAACTCCCAAATTTCTCAATTACACACTAACTCATCAGACAGTCTCACTATTGAACTTAAAAGCAGGATTTATACTAGGGCAATTATGTAAAATGTTCATGCAACAGGGACTAGAGGGGAGGTGCCCTCGGGCACTCTTCAAATCTTAGAAAGTCACCTTGATCAAAGCCCTTCTAGTTCTCAAATTATATTGGCGGGTGATTTTAACATCTCATTTGAGCCCCTAGATGATGGAGATGCCTACCTAATGCAAAGTGAGGACGAGCTCTGGGCAGTACCTCAATTAGATATTCCACCTATCCACAAGTGGTCACAGGCAGCCCTTAAATTAAAGGCACTAACACTTGAGTTTGGCCTCAGGACTGCTAATGGCCGAACTAAGGGGGTCATTCCGACCCTGGCGGCCGGCGGTATGTTGGCGGTAACACCGCCAACAGGCTGGCGGTGTTCCGCCAGCAATTCTGACCGTGGTGGAAAAGCCACAGTCAGAGCGCCGGCCCCTCCACTTTCCCGCCAGGCTTCCGCCTAGCGGGCATAATCCCCAGGGCAGCGGTGCAAGCACCGCTGCCCTGGGGATTAAGAGTCCCCGACCGCCAGCCTGTCCGTGGCGGTAAACACCGCCATTGAAAGGCTGGCGGTAAGGGGACTGGGGGTGCCCCTGGGGGCCCCTGCACTGCCCATGCACTTGGCATGGGCAGTGCAGGGACCCCCAGGCCTAGCCCCATCGCGCATATCACTGCCCGAATTTCGGGCAGTGAAATGTGCGACGGGTGCTACTGCACCCGCTGCACATCAACATTGCCGCCGGCTCTATTACGAGCCGGCGGCAATGTTGATGTGCCATTTCCGCTGGGCCAGCGGACGTTAACGCTGTCACCGTCCGCTGGGCCAGCGGAAATGTCGGAATAGGGAGGCATGAATACCGCCTGCAATGGCGGTATTCTGTCTCCCCCGGCATCGGCGGTCTGAAGAAAAGACCGCCGAGGACGGAATGACCCCCTAAGTGTGATCCTGTAGAGGCTCACACTTTCAACCAACCTCTCCATTCCAGCAGGATTGACTATCTTTTAGTCAGGCTCAGGCTATGCCCCCTACTAATTGATATGAGAGTCCGCAAAAGGATATAAAGTGATTACAATCCCCTTTCTATTTCTATGCAGGCTTTCCTTTCGACCACCTTTACAGTTCCGGCTCCACCACTTTCTACGAAGGCTATTGCATTTCCTTCCATCAAACGCCACTTAAAGTGGAGTCATGTGGGAGTTCAACCAGATATTTTAGGATCCCTTGCTGCTGATCTTAATGATGTCATGGCAGGGATGGAGGGGAGAGTTTATGTCGATCCCGCAGATTTAATTTCCAATCATGCAGTGTTCTTTGAATGCATAGCAGGGCACTTTATTGTCCCGACCACAAGCAAAAAACGCGGTACCCCCAAGACTTGCTCACAGTCCAACAATAATTGTCACAAAGCTCAGCATGACTTAGCTAAAGTCATCAAAGCCAGAGACATAATCCATATTCCACCAGCTAGGAAAGCTTACAAAATGGCAGTTATGCAAGCTAAAATGAAGTGGGAGGACCAGACATGGGATGCTCTAAAAGATGTCTGCTCAGCCGGAGACTTTACTTTGTTTGGGTAGTTAGTATCTTGCAACGGTGCTACGGCTCCACCAAAGCCTGACAACCATGTTGCCCCTTCAGTGTGGGCTGAGCACTTTAGCAACTTATATTCAGCTCCACCAATAAGAACTTCTAGTTATGGCAAGAAAAAACTACTAGCCTCATGTTTTCCCTCTTCCGTTGTTTGATATTCGGGACGTGGTTGAAGCTCTATAGGTTGCAGCAAAGGGTGGAGCAGCAGGCCCGGATGGTCTGGCAGGTGATGTTTCTTTGTCTGACATAAAATCCTGGACCCATCATACTTTGTCCATTGTTAATGCCATTGCCGATGGGACCCCGATTCCTGATTCCTGAAAGATGCCATTGTAATACCTGTTCACACTGATGACGAAAAGTACATTGACTATAATACATGTAATTTAAATAAATAAGGCACGCACTTTAATAAGGTGGAGCATTTGTGTTAGAGTAAGGGCCCCTCAATTATTTCTGTTCAATTTCATTAAACCTAATTTAATTATTTTAAAAAATAAAATGTTTGTAAATGGTAAGAGTCAAAGTTAAGGTTAAGGACATAAACATTTGACATGTTTTTATTTAATTAAATTACATTACTTGAAAGTAATATAATAAAACATTAAACATATCTTAGGGTTAGAGTTACAGATGACATTGCGGTTGGGTTAAGGGTGCATTATGTCTTTTATTTTATTGTGTACATAATATATATAAATCAGGAGACATAATTAAGTGGTGGAAGAAATGATAGCACAAGTAATGACACAAAGGGTAAATATATGTATTTCCTGTGGCGGGGGTGGAGACGTACCATTATTGAATGAATGAGGTGGACATTCTATGCTCTACTGCCCCCACCCCACTGATAGAGAATAGCGCATTGAGGAGCAGGGCAGCATGAAACCAGGCTCGCTCCCACTTACCTCCTGGACCGCAGCCTCTGAAAGATAATAGTTACCATACTGCAAAATTCCAATGATTGATGTGTTTCTTTCAGCCTTTGTCATCTCCTCTGGTCCATCAGAACCAGCGGGATGCATCAATCTTAAGCACTACAAGAGCTGAGCCCAAAGGAAACGACAGCGATGAATAAATGACAGCTGTTATGCAACATCTATGAATATTTAGTAAAGGGATGTTTTCACCAAAAGCACATTAAGTCCAGAAGCATTTACAAAACAATGTCCACTGTACGTGCTGTCCCTGACAGAGGACCGCAGATCCATCATCCGCTGCACCACTTCATACCAATGAGCGCTCTGACACCAGCATCAAAACCTGCAAATGTCATTGTGCCTCACAGGGAGATTCAAATCCAGCAGGGATCTTTCAACACAGCATATTTTTAAGAGTAAAGACCAACTATTCCATAATTCAAGGGGTTGGATATACAGAAATATGCATACGAATGCACTAAACCTTAAATACTACTGAAGCAGACAATAAAGAAGGCCAAAAGTCTTGAAATATATATGTCAGTATGGAAGATAACATTCTCATAAGCACAGCACTAGGTTTCAATAACAGCATTATTTATTATAACTGAATTAATCCTTAAAAATTGTGTATTTTGCTCATCTATGGTCGTTTTCTAATAGGGTTTTACAGTCCCTTATGAGGATCTGTGTTGACATATTTGGCTGGATTGTCTACTTTCTGTAAAATCATTTTAGCAAGATTACTTTTAAGCACCTCAGTGTCTGTGGTCCAGTGACCATGAAGAGGATTTTGTTTTGCTTTTGATACTGTTTATAAGTAAAGTTAGAAATAAAGCTTACAAATAACAATTGTGCCTCTACCAAGTAGTCAACAACATAACTCACAAAACATTTCAAATCATTAACAGCAGCAACCCATTTCTCAATAAACTTCTGGCTCTTTCCGCAGTATTCAGCAACATCTGCCATAAAAAATGATTCAGTACCTTCCCCCTAGACTGACATGAGTTCTCATCAATGTCACTTCCATCTTCTAAAAACGTTACAAATAGCCTGGCACCAAGTATTCATGCTCCATAAAGTCAAACCAGTCAGCTCTACAAGACTTTGTCCTATTGCTTCTTGATGGAAGCAATACTTTGCTCATGAACATCCAAGACCCACATTTGAGTACCCGAAGAGCATCCTCAACAGAACAAGTCTCTCAGTCAAGCTATTCAGGAAGGACCTGTAGCTCCTTCTCTTCAAGTAACAACTCATCCCTGTGTATGCCTCCAGATGATGGACCCTAGTTGTTAATCCTCCTTACAATGACTGAATCTCTTCTATTGCCTTTCCCATGAGCCACTCCCGTTACTATCACCCATGTAGAGCACTCCATTGTTTTGTAGCTAGGCACTTCACTAAGTAAATCTACATATTTGCAGAAATCACCCTTGACGTATCACCAGCTTTGCCCATTCCCTACTCCATGACTTGTGTAATTCCATATGTGAAGCATGGGTTTACGTTGTGCAGATATCAAATGAAGACATCCCTAGGTATCACTTGAGGTCAGTGACTTCAAAAATACATCTACCTGCATAATTGTCAATAGGCAATGTATACCCTATTTGCATACAATACTCTACTCTAACAAAGCTATTGGAAGGGCTCCACACTGAAAATATGATTCAAATTAGGACCACCCCACCACGCATGAAGCTACATAGACAAACGCTAACCTAGAAGGCTAATTCTTGAATGTGAGGTGTGCTCAAGAACTCACTTGTAAGAATGCTGACTTTGTCACTTCAAACGAATTCTGTCTCCTTTTCATTTCATCACTCACACATGGTTATTCCCCACTTTCCTCATAACCTTTAATATCTTTGTATCTAATGAACATACACAATAATTTTCAAAAAAGTATGAGTCCTTGAAATGATTTGGAAACATACATTGAACTGCCAAATTACCCATCATTCAGCTGTTCTGAACTCCTATCAATAACTATCAACAAAATGAGACACTATGCTTCCAGTTCATCTTCTTCCCCAAGCTTCACAGACGATTTTAACAAAATCATCATCTCAGTGAAGACACACTCCACCATTAACATTTCTTATGGGATTCACCAATACTGGACCATGGGCAATAACACTATATAAACATAACTGAAATATATATTTTTCCCTATTTTATTTTGCAGAGTTGGCCTGATTTAGAAAACACAGAAACCTATTATTCAGTTCCCCAACCACAGTCTAACATTTCAAACTTGACAGGGCTGAATATACTGCTGTGCCTTCCATCATCATTCTGCTAGAGCTCCAGAGTAAAGGACAATGAAAGCCTCAGAGAGAGAAAAGAATTACTCAAGACATATTTCAAATTTCAATTTTATTTTATTGTTTGATAAGTTACCTGTTGGGTAAAACAACCATCACACATAATATAATTAAAAAGAAAATACCCATGAGATAAAAAAAACTCTCCAGGCTGAATAAAATATTACATAAAAAAGAATGCCTTTAACATCCGAGGATTCACTCCTAACCTAAAATATAGGGTAGAAACAAAATTAAATCAGGCTTCCCGAACTTAATGCCAACTTCTTGTACACACTAATCATTCAGAATACTAAATTTTTCTGTTACTATTTCAAAAACCTTTGTCAATCAATCAATCATAGCATTTGTAAAGCTCGGCACTATCACCCCTAAGGGTAGCGGGGTCCCGAGGGTGCTGAGGTGTTCGGAGGTGGAGGGGCCGGCTGTTCCAGTACTTGGCTGCTGTGTAGGAGAAGGTGCGGCCTCCGCTTCGGCTGCACTGGAATGGGTGTGTGTGTGAGGTTTAGCGAGCCGGAGAGTAGTTGTCTTGCTGGGACGTAGAAGCTCAGTCGGTTGTTGACGTAGGATGGCCCTAGGTTGTAGAGAGCCTAATATGCAAGTTTGAGGATCTTGAAGTGGGATCTCTTCTGGACCTGGAGCCAGTGAAGGTGCTTGAGGTCTGGGGTGATGCATGAAGAAGGTTCATCAAAGAAGTGATAGAAAATATCACCCTGTACCCACAGATTGTAAGTTGGCAGACTCTCTTCCTAAATAGGGTCGCCCCAGAGGTAGTCTGGTGACTCAGGACTAGGCTGCTGTCACTTCTGCATTCATATTTTTGAGGATACGTGGGTTGGAAGAAACCTCTTGGAGGAGTTAGAGAGGCAAGTATGATCTCCTGCAAATGGTTGATTCTGATACTATCTATTCACTATTAATGTACTCTTGTTCCACGCTTCAAGCTGCTGTAATATTCTGATCCTATGTGTGGTACCAAATGCAATGCCAGTGAGAGCACAGCCACTGGCTCTTTCTTCACGCGTGAGTCCTCTTCTGATTGGACAGCCTTTACCTAGCGGTGGACTCCACAGCATCTCTGTGGGATGCATTCCTGCTGCTAGGTTTCCCTTTCACTAAAGGTTGGCAAATTCGGTGCAATTCTGTTTAGCTGTTTTTTTGGTGCGATGATCCTCGAGATGTTGAGGATGTCTAGCCTGTTCCGCCGCGAATGTAGTAATATTTTCAGCCTTGCTAGAGATTAGGATCTGTCTGTTTACATGTTGACATTTATTGACTGCACAGCCCCTTCTATGTGCTTGCTGAATATTATGTCTGCATGAACAGGCATGCCTAAAATGTGAGACTCTACTTTCAGTTGGGAAGGGGAGCTCCGAAATCATCATTGTGTTTGCCAGTTGCCTGAAGTCTCACATAAAAATAACAACTGCCATGTCAATAAGAAATCCTGATATCATCTCTCCCTCATGCATGATGGCCTTCAACTTTGCTTTCCTTCTGGAAGTAGGTACTAGAAAGGATACAAAATAACTTCCTTCCATTTATACTCATTGTTAAATACTGAAGTAGAACACAATGTTACCACTGAAAAATAAACAAAAAACATTAAATACATGAAAGGATAGGTGCCCATGTCAGCAGGCGAAGACTCAAAACGTCGTTTCTCGGATATAACAGACTGAACAGTTACCAGTGTACCATTTTGCTTTTATATCTTTGGATACCAGAAGAAATCTCTTACATACAAACTAAATCATTAACCCCAAGCAAGCTGATTTACCTTGAATCAAAACATATCATGAATAAATGTACGCAATAGTTATTTAGATTCTGTGATTCTATTTTTGAAGTGAGCATGCACTCAAATATAGCCATCTCCCAGTCAGTGGACATACAGACAAACTCGATGCCGCAAAAGAGAATGAACAAAAAGCAAGTTACGAAGTAATTGATGTCTACAAAGCTGCTTTGCCTTTCGTGGCAATATTGCAATGTAACATCGTAGGTAGACAGACAGTTCTCTAACTATCCTATTGCGATTCCTCTCCAAAGTCTTATGCACATATTCGTTCCCTATAAAGAAACAAAGGTACTTATTGAAATATACTTAAAACAGATGTGTTAAAAACTCTTTACATAAAATAAAATTTATACCAGCTCTGTCGTGCATTCATTCATGTAAACGTACAGCTATTTCCTCATCCAAATTGAAACCACTCCTACCATATGTACCCAGATAAATGATATGTCTAAATTACAATTTTATAAGCAATAGCTCTACAACCAGATAAAACAGAGTTGTTCTGGTGTTCAGATATGGATAACCAAAATGCTACATTGCTAATCACTCAGTCTACCATACCCAAGAGCCAAAGGATGGAGTCTTCCTTTGGAAACCTATGCACTGATCCTTTTTTGCATTTATTATTTTTTTGCATTTATTATTTTTTTTACTTTATTGTTCAATGATAACAGTGCTCCTGCTTCATTGTTTAACATTGAGTGTAAATGAGAGGACGTTATTTTGTATCTTTAACTTCTGTATCTGAGCAAAGCTACAGCTAAAACACTTTACTCAATTATATGTGGTTTGTCTAAACAAACATTTTTGTATGCGATCGCCTATGGAGTGCCAATGTCTAATTGTTGGAGGAGCATTTCTTTTGTTGTGATATTACGCGTTACCTGAACCCTGTCGTGCACCAGGTGTGGAGAGAGCAGTCAGTGTGAAACAATTCAGGTGTTTGGATTTCATACCTCACTTTGTACACCAACATATTCCGCTGCCTCTGAAGTTTTTTACGAAAAATTAACAAATCTAATCTCAGCAATATGTTGCAGTACACAACTCATTTATATTAGATGTTTTGTGACTACCCATATAATCATTGTATTCGGCTAACGTTGCAAGAAAATTCCCAGAGGCGCGGTAACAAAAAAAAGGCTGCAGCCTTTCCATTGAAGTAAAAAATTGACTCATGGGAAGGGGACTCCATGCGCATCTTCTCCTAGCTGCTTGCCGAAGGGCTGAATCTGCCAAGGCGATAGGTGTGAATTTGTAACAGTCTAAAACTTTAGATGATGGCAACAGTTGTAAAAAATGCTGAGACACTAGGGTCCTAGACAGCAGCATTTCTTCACACAACATGCACTAGAAAGTCTGGTGTATGGCGCCCTCTAGAGGAGATGGAGTTCAATGCCGATACACCTGCTGGACTTCTGTGCATCCCAAAACCATGAATGAGATTAATAGACTACCAACATTTTGTTATTAAAGCAAGACGTAGACCAGTGATTAAAGCAAGAAGTAAACAAGTGATTAGAAAAAATTAAAAGCTGTTGATTAGAGTAGGTGATTAAGGGTAAAATAAAAAATAAAAGACAATAGATATCGGGGAAATTATGGCTCGCACTTAGAACAAAACACCAGCAGATAGAAATTCATGCCTATTGTAAACTGAAACGAATGACTGAATATGACTGTACACGGTTAACTTTAATAGGTTGAATGCATTAACTTTCTTGTCCATCTTATTTTAAATTAACAATGATAATTATAAAATAATTGTGAATCTTTTATTTAAAAAAATAGATTACTCAATTGTTGTTAATTAGTGCTGTAAGTCACCACTTTATTATGTTTTTGTGATTGTGTTGAAAAACAATAATAAAATCTATATAAAATTATTATTTCAGACCCTTTTCTCTGATAAAGGTATTTTGCTCCATATTTATGTAAGGACCCCCGGCAGTTACGTGTGCTGGAGCGTCCTTTATGGCAGTGGTTCCCAACTTGTGGTCTGGGGGACGTTATTTTGTATCTTTAACTTCTGTATCTGAGCAAAGCTACAGCTAAAACACTTTACTCAATTATATTTGGTTTGTCTAAACAAACATTTTTGTATGTGATCGCCTATGGCGTGCCAATGTCTATTTATTGGAGGAGCATTTCTTTTGTTGTGATATTACGCGTTACCTGAACCCTGTCGTGCACCAGGTGTGGAGAGAGCAGTCAGTGTGAAACCATTCAGGTGTTTGGAGGTCCACAAAGCTCCCTCAGGGGGTCCGTGACTGCTTAGAAAATTAAATAATATTAACAGATTAGGTCCCCAGCTTTCATTAACGACTCAGTGGGGGTCCCCGGATTCCAGTAATGATTAAGTGGGGTCCCCGGATTCCTGTAATGATAAAGTGGGGGTCCACAGAAGTCAAAAGGTTGGAAACCACTGCTTTATGGCATACATTCCCAGTACATCTCTCTTAGCTTGTGTCCAGCTGCTCTGCAGACACAAGAGAAGGATGAACACAGCATGCCCCAGGGGAGTTGCCTTGCCCCACTTCTGACAGAAACAGGAGGAGATAAAAAAGCATGGTACTGGGGGACTTCTCTTGCTCCACTAAAACACAGCATGGCCCTGGGAAGCTCTCTTGCCCCACTTCAGACATACACAAGAAGGGAATAAACACAGCATTGCCCTGGGGAGCTCTCTTGCTCCACAGCTGGCAGACACAAAAAGGGGATAATCAGAGCATGTCCGTGGGGGAGTTCTCTTGCTCCACTGAAACACAGGATGGCCCTGGGGGAGTTCTCTTGCTCCACTGAAACACAGCATGGTCATAGGGGAGTTCTCTTGCTCCACTGAAACACAGCATGGCCCTGGGGGCATTCTCTTGCTCCACTGAAACACAGCATGGCCCTGTGGGAGTTCTCTTGCTCCACTGAAACACCGCATGGCCCTGGGGGAGTTCTCTTCCTCCACTACTGACAGACACAAGAGGGGAAAAAACACAGCATGACCCTGGAGGGGTTCTCTTGCTCCACTGAAACACAGCATGGCCCTGGTGGAGTTCTTTTCCTCCACTACTGACAGGCACAAGAGGAAAAAAACACAGCATGGCCACAGGAGAGTTCTCTTTCTCCACTGAAACACAGCATAGTGATGGGAGAGTTCTCTTGCTCCAGTGCTGACAGACACAAGAAGGGGATGACACAGCTTGGCCCTGGGAGAGTTAACTTGCTCCACTGAAGCACAGCGTGGCCCTGGGGGAGGTATCTTACTCCACTGCTGGCAGACACAGGAGGGGATAAACGCAGCATGGCCCTGGGAGAGTTCTCTTGCTCAACTGCTGACAGACACAGGAGGGGATAAACACAGCTTGGCCTTTGGAGAGTTATCTTGCTCCACTGCTGACAGACACAAGAAGGTGATAAACACAGTGTGGCCCTGGGGGAGTTCCCTTGCTCCACTGCTGACAGACACAAGAAGGGGACAAACACAGCTTGGCCTTTGGAGAGTTATCTTGCTCCACTGCTGACAGACACAAGAAGGGGATAAACACAGCGTGGCCCTGGGGGAGTTCCCTTGCTACACTGCTGACAGACACAAGAAGGGGATAAACGCAGCATGGCCCTGGGGGAGTTCCCTTGCTCCACTGCTGACAGACACAAGAAGGGGATAAACGCAGCACGGCCCTGGGGGAGTTCCCTTGCTCCACTGCAGACAGACACAAGAAGGGGATAAACGCAGCACGGCCCTGGGAGAGTTCCCTTGCTCCACTGCTGACAGACACAAGAAGGGGATAAATGCAGCATGGCCCTGGGAGAGTTCCCTTGCCCCACTGCAGACAGACACAGGAGGGGATAAACACAGTGTGGCCCTGCGAGAGTTCCCTTGCTCCACTGCTGACAGACACAAGAAGGGGATAAACGCAGCACGGCCCTGGGGGGGAGTTCCCTTGCTCCACTGCTGACAGACACAAGAAGTGGATAAACGCAGCATGGCCCTGGGAGAGTTCCCTTGCTACACTGCTGACAGACACAAGAAGGGGATAAACGCAGCATGGCCCTGGGAGAGTTCCCTTGCTCCACTGCAGACAGACACAGGAGGGGATAAACACAGTGTGGCCCTGCGAGAGTTCCCTTGCTCCACTGCTGACAGACACAAGAAGGGGATAAACGCAGCATGGTCCTGGGAGAGTTCCCTTGCTCCACTGCTGACAGACACAAGAGGGGGATAAACGCATCATGGCCCTGGGAGAGTTCCCTTGCTCCACTTCTGACAGACACAAGAGGGGGATCAGCAAAAGTTGGCCTATGAGCTTCTCGTTAGTTGTGCACAGATGTGTCTATTTTGGTAAAATTACTGCAACTCCTGCGACCCAAAAATGATTTGATTTGCTCTCTTGTTGTCTGATTTAATTGAGAGGTTTACATGTCCCTGATTGTATAATTAGGGGTCTTGAGACTAATTTGGGTAGGGAGACTATTGCAGCTCAATTCATACAAGCAGCTGCTGCCTCGATGTCATGTTTGAGCTTCCAACATGCAGCTGATTATATGGGTGTCTTGATTTAACTGCAAACACTGTAAAGATGTGCTGCCAAATCATTAAACGGGGTCAAACAAAGTGATTTATTTAAAGAGACACTCACCACTCATGGCTATTATCTTCAGGGGGTGGAATCTGAGGTAGGAAGGGGTAACAGTGCCCTGACCCCCAGTAGTTAAGATCAGGGAAAGAAAGGGTGCTCTTTTACTGTTACTGAATGAAAACTCTAGGATGCAGAGAGCCTGGCTCTGCCAAAGGCTTCATTCAAACAGAACGTATTGTATCCACATAAAGTGCACAAAATGGGATGCAAAGCAAGCTATGTCAGGGACCAACAGGGCCGGCTTTGGCGCTAGTGGTGCCAGGTGCGACAACCTTTTTTGGCGCACCCCTCCTCCCATGACCTCCTCCTCGAATTCCCTCACTTACACCGGGCAGAAGTGCCCCTCATCGGTCCATAGCCCCTCTCTCACACACTAATCCACTCATCAATCTACATAAAATACAAATCTGTTCTTTGCAGCCGGCATATTAACCCTCAGTGCCACTTTACGGTGAGTCAAAACTGCCACTAGACAAAACTCTGATCTCTCTCTGCAGCAGAAACATTACTCACAAGAGTTATCTTGACATTTGCATTGCTGCCTGAAAGCTGGATGCACAAGGAACTCTGCACCATGTGCTTTTAAATTGTCGGTTATTGCTAAACAGAGCACCCCTTCTGAGGTCAGTGCCCTCCCTGCAGGTCAGTGCCCAGTGCGACCACACCAATCGCACCACCCTAAAGCCGGCCCTGGTGACAAGGCTTGCCCAGCTCTTGTTGGTTGAACAATAAGTTTCATACACCCTCAAAGGTTGGCCATGTCCATTTCCACACCTCTGGAGCAGTTCAGGCTCAGGAGCATTGTGTGTGTAAACACAACACTCCAGGGGCCACATGTGCAAAGCTTTTTTCTCATCGCAAACGGCCCGATTCACAGAATCTGGCCATTTGCGACAACAAAAAAGCATTTTGTGATACACAAACCCAATTTTGTGATTCAGTAATCTCTTTACCGAATCGCAAAAAGATTTTGTGAGTCGCAATTAGGAAGAGGTGTTCCTAATTGCAAGTCGCATTGCGATGTATGATTGTTTTGTGACAGTGAATCCGGTCACAAAAGAATCGCAGTTAGCACCCATTTCAAATTAGTGCTAACCCATTTGCAAAGGGGAAGGGGGCCCCAGGGGACCCCTTCCCCTTTATGAATGGATACGAAAATATGTTTTTCAGAGCAGGCAGTGATCCCAGCAATCCTGGCTCTGCTTTTATGCTAAACCTAGCATGAAAGCAGCACCAGGATTGGTCTGGGCAGCAGTGACTGCCGCTGAGACACAGCCCTGGGGACTTTGCAGTTTCTCCATCCGGCTGTTAAACACAGCCAGACTGGAGAAACCTAAGTGTGCATGTCTTTTTGGCCGGCTGGCCCTTCCTCCCCCCTCCCGTGGCGCAGACCCACCCCTCCCTGCACTGCTGGCTGTACCAGAAGCAGAAAAATAAAACTAGTAAACTATTGTTTTATTTTTCTTCTGCTGGCTCAGCCAGTGGGGCGAAGCTCCTTCGCCATTGCGAAGGAGTCGCCCCTGCAAAGGTTGCGTTATTTAACGCTTCCGATAATTGACGTATTTGTTAAATACCATCAAAGTCGTAATTCTGACCCATGTGTAAACAGGAGTTTATGCAGGGGTCGGGATATGACGAGAAACTCAACAATCAGGCCCTAAAATGTTTTAAACAAAAAAACTATAAACTGAATACAATGTAATTTCATTCCATGGATTTTGCAAATGCCTACTATAATTTTCAGTCCTCTACTACTGAAATCACAGTATGAAAACCAGTAATCGTTTGCCTTCCTTGCTCTGTAGGTAGCACGACTTCAGACTCCAGAGATGCATCATGTCAGCCTGAATGGCCTCTACTGGGCTGGAGGACGCTGGGGGGCGCTCCTAAGTACCACTAGCACGTTGCGTCTTTGCACATCCCATCCATCAATTCCTTGGGAGAGCAGCAAGTCTACTGCTGTATCCACGGAGTACAGCAGAGCCCGGCCGAAGGCGGGGACAGAGAACATTACAACCATAAAGCACTTGCGTCGTCCCTTTAAATCACCCGCAGGCAGTGGCCGGCTGACGCGAACTGATGGAGATTGAGACACGGTGCAGAGGCACGCGCGCTCCCTTCACGCGCACCGCTCTCCTGAGGATGCTCAGAGACGGGGGTTGTCACTGATGCCCGCGGAAGAAGGTGCTACAGCAGGTGTCGTGCACAACTCTAATTTAGCAGCGCTCGGGTGCTTAGTCAGGGCTATCACGAGTTACACTGAACTGTCTCTGAAGAGGGGGCTCCTCCTTGGTGGGAGGAGGGGGAGAAGGTGAGGATCATGCAGTGATGCCTGAATCAGCAGAGCAGCCTGGGAAGTGTGGCGCGGTTTGCTAGGCGTGTGATGAGGTTCATGTGCGAGTGTTAGTGGGAGGAAGGCGAGCGAGCACACAAAGAAACACATTCAAAGCGCATGGGAAGAAAGAAACGGTTTCAAAGCACATAGGGAGAAAGAAACACATTCAAAGCACGCAGGGAGAAAGAAAAACATTCGAGGCGCATAGGGAGAAAGAAACAGTTTCAAAGCACATAGGGAGAAAGAAACACAATCAAAGCACATAGGGAGAAAAAACTGTTTCAAAGCACATAGGGAGAAAGGAACACATTCAAAGCACATAGGGAGAAAGAAACAGTTGCAAAGCAAATAGAGAGAAAGAAACACAATCAAAGCACATACGCAGAAAAAAACCGTTTCGAAGCACATAGGGAGAAAGGAACACATTCAAAGCACACAGGGAGAAAGAAACTCATTCAAAGCTCACAGGGAGAAAGGAACACATTCAAAGCACACAGGGAGAAAGAAAAACATTCAAGGTGCATAGGGAGAAAGAAACAGTTTCAAAGCACATAGGGAGAAAGAAACACAATCAAAGCACATAGGGAGAAAAAACAGTTTCAAAGCACATAGGGAGGAAGGAACACATTCAAAGCACATAGGGAGAAAGAAACAGTTTCAAAGCACATAGAGAGAAAGAAACACAATCAAAGCACATAGGCAGAAAAAAACAGTTTCAAAGCACATAGGGAGAAAGGAACACATTCAAAGCACACAGGGAGAAAGAAACACATGCAAAGCGCATAGGGAGAAAGAAACAGTTTCGTGAACATGGACCACAGTGAGTGCAGCAGCCAGTGAACAAGGAACAAGCAAAACGTACACGTAGGAGGACGAAATATAAAAGGGGGGTGGAGAGAGAGAGGTAAAGAGCTACGGGGAAGAGAATGAGGAAGCCAGAGAATGCCTCTGGCATGGTTATGTAGGTTTGCTTCTGAGCAGGTCTTGTCCCTTCTTTGGAGCAGTTGTGTAATCTCATCTGCTGGGCCTTTTGAAATGTAGGTGGGGCTCAAATAGTTTTTTGAGGTTAAGGGAGACTTTTGAGAGGAGCCAAACAACAAGCTCACAGAAACTATAGAGATGATGGTTATAAATGAAAGAGGTTTTTATATTACATGATTTTACATTAATTAAATATTAACATGTAAACATGAAAATGTGTTTAACTGTGTGTAGTTCCCATTTAGTTAAACCATAGCTAGTGTAGGTGTACGGCTATAATAGATACAGTTGATTCTCCTCCTGTTTTGTGACACATGCATTTGATTTCAAGGCAAAGCTGAAGTCCAAATGAATAAACAAGATGTTCTTTTGCTCTGTTTTGAAAGCACAATGTTTTCTTTTACCAAGACAATCATGGAATGTTATATTCGGTTGCAACAGTACACTGCTGGTTTAATGTATCTCCTGTTGTTGTAGATAAATGTATGATTGAAGTGTGCTGAGAAAAGCTGTATTGTGGAGGATCCTGAGAAACTAATGGGCTGAAGATTGTGTCTTTTCACTCTAACCTGGCTGAATTTTTTTTATGGGATATATGAATAGGTACAGCAAAGGTTAGAAATGTGTGTTCTAAGGCAGTGCAGTGTTGAAAAGGCTGGACTGTCCCTGCTGGGCACTAGGCATTTCCCCTGGAGACTGGAGGGATGTGGGGCCACTTTTCTTACTGGGGGGTGGGGGTGGGGGGGGGGGGGTGTTGTTTGCAGCAGTGAAGCAGTTTTAAAAGCACTCCAGAGCTCCTTGAATATCCAACAGTTTTAGGCAACAATGAAAGTGCCAAGATAACTATTGTGATTTATGCACCTGCTGGAGAGAGGTTGGAGTTTTGTCTAGTGGCAGTTGCGACTCATCTAAGGTAGCGCAGAGGGTTAATGTGCTTGTTGCAAAAAATGTGTACTACGCGGATCACAGAACAGTATTTTATGTGCCTAGCTCAGCGTGATACTGCTTTTGTCACGAGATCACTTTGTTACTGTGCAGTTCATAAGTTACAATCATAATCTAGCACAGTGAGCAAAAAACTGTCTTCGAAGAGCTGCAAGCAAACTGCATGGTACAGGTTAGAAAGTTATGCTTTTTGCACAGTCTTTGATTATCCTAAATATGCTAAAAGGGGTTGTTTGGGTAGAAATAAATTGTTTTTCGTAAAGAAAACCCTAACCACTGAGTTATTTTCTGAACTCTGAGTTTATGCTTCCCCAGACCAAGCATAAAAAATACCTACCAGAACGGATACACATGTGAATCCTACACCTTGTAGACCCCTTTGCCTTGTGTAACATTTTCTATAGACTGATTTACACATGCATGAATCAGGGCCTCTGTATGTGTTGCTCCAACACCCTACACCGCTAAGAGAGGTGCTATGAAACAAATGAAGTGCATGTGAGAGAGGGGCTATGGAGTGATGAGAGGCATTTTTAGAGGGTGATAGTGAGGGTATCAATGAAGAATCTCACTAAAGAATGCCATATCTTGGTGTACTATAAGGTCATCATTTACTATGATTTAAAAAACTAGTACAATTGAATATATAATTAACAATGTGTTAATTAACTGTAGTGGTCACGCTCTTTCACTAATCACCCTAAGGGGGTCGGTCTGACAAAATTTGCCAGGGCTGCTTCGGGCTCCCAGTCGGCCCTGAGTGTCGATGAGAAGGCAGACCTTTTTCCAGATTTTGAATAGTGCGGAGCCAAGGAGGAGAATTACGGTACTCTCTTTATGAAATAACTGATTTTACTTCACTGTTCCTTTGAGGCAACATTATGATAGTTCGTCCTCTTACTTATATGACTTTGATTGATTTGAACATCACATTCATTATTGATGGACACTAGCTTGATGATTTTTCCTTCTGTAAACTTTTATTCTTCAATAAACCTTTATTTAAATAAACCATTGTCAGTTTTTCTTGTGAAGTCTTCTCTGCTTCACATTACTCAAATGTATTGATTTGTTTACCAGCCTTAGTTGGGAGCTTCAAATTTATCAGATAGCACTTTATAGGCCCAAAATTTGCACAAAGAAAAGCACTAGCATGCATGTATGTGTATAGTAGCCTCTGTAAATAATACTCAATTTAATATGATGGTTAAAGTTTTATGGCAATGTTAGAGATATGGATATGTTTTTCCCCTTTAAATGTGTAATAAAATATGTCCTGAGGTGTTTATCTGTAACAGTAAAATGTGTAGTCTTAGGCTGTTTTGTTAGTTGTCCCTGCTCTGGGTAATCTTCACACTCAACATGTTCCCTCATTAGGTAAGCCAGAACAGATTTACTGTCCTATTTGTCCTTTTTTGCAAATTTCTTTGTAGCAGAATTCTTAAAATATAATTTTCTGTCAAAGTTCACTTTTCATGACTCCTCCTCTCTGACTCCACCCCCTTTCTGCTGTGCTCCCTTCTTCCCCAATTTATGGCCTCCTGGAGTAAATTATTTGTATTTCCAAATGACAGTCCTGCTCTTACAGCAGCAGTGCATCCTCTGCCAGTCCTTACAGCAGCAATGCATCCTCTGCCAGTCCTGCTCTTACAGCAGCAGTGCATCCTCTGCCAGTCCTTACAGCAGCAATGCATCCTCTGCCAGTCCTGCTCTTACAGCAGCAGTGCATCCTCTGCCAGTCCTTACAGCAGCAATGCATCCTCTGCCAGTCCTGCTCTTACAGCAGCAGTGCATCCTCTGCCAGTCCTTACAGAAGCAGCGCACCCTCTGCCAGTCCTGCTCTTACAGCAGCAGCACACACTATGTCACTCCTGCACTTACAGCAGCAGGGCAAGCTGTGCCAGTCCTGCTCTTACAGCAGCAGTGCACCCTGTGCCAGTCCTCTTACGGAAGCAGTGCAGCCTGTACTAGTCCTGCTCTTACAGCAGCAATGCACCCTCTGCCAGTCCTGCTCTTACGACAACAATGCACCCTCTGCCAGTCCTGCTCTTACAGCAGCATTGCATCCTCTGCCAGTCCTGCTCTTACAGCAGCAATGCATCCTCTGCCAGTCCTGCTCTTATGACAGCAATGCATCGTCTGCCAGTCCTGCTCTTATGACAGCAATGCATCCTCTGCCAGTCCTGCTCTTACGACAGCAATGCATCCTCTGCCAGTCCTCGGCCAGTCCTGCTCTTACGACAACAATGCACCCTCTGCCAGTCCTGCTCTTACAGCAGCAATGCACCCTCTGCCAGTCCTGCTCTTACGGCAGTAATGCACCCTCTGCCAGTCCTGCTCTTACGACAACAATGCACCCTCTGCCAGTCCTGCTCTTACAGCAGCAATGCATCCTCTGCCAGTCCTGCTCTTATAGCAGCAATGCATCCTCTGCCAGTCCTGCTGTTACAGCAGCAGTACACCCTCTGCCAGTCCTGCTCTTACAGCAGCAGCACACCCTCTGCCAGTCCTGCTCTTACAGCAGCAGCACACACTATGTCACTCCTGCACTTACAGCAGCAGTGCACCCCCTGCCAGTCCTCTTACAGAAGCAGTGCAGCCTGTACTAGTCCTGCTCTTACAGCAGCAATGCACCCTCTGCCAGTCATGCTCTTACGACAACAATGCACCATCTGCCAGTCCTGCTCTTACAGCAGCATTGCATCCTCTGCCAGTCCTGCTCTTACAGCAGCAATGCATCCTCTGCCAGTCCTGCTCTCATGACAGCAATGCATCCTCTGCCAGTCCTGCTCTTATGACAGCAGTGCATCCTCTGCCAGTCCTGCTCTCACGACAGCAATGCATCCTCTGCCAGTCCTCTGCCAGTCCTGCTCTTACGACAACAATGCACCCTCTGCCAGTCCTGCTCTTACAGCAGCAATGCACCCTCTGCCAGTCCTGCTCTTACAGCAGAAATGCACCCTCTGCCAGTCCTGCTCTTACGGCAGAAATGCATCCTCTGCCAGTCCTGCTCTTATGACAGCAATGCATCCTCTTCCAGTCCTGCTCTTACAGTAGCAACGCACCCTCTGCCAGTCCTGCCCTTACGACAACAATGCACCCTCTGCCAGTCCTGCCCTTACGACAACAATGCACCCTCTACCAGTCCTGCTCTTACGACAACAATGCACCCTCTGCCAGTCCTGCTCTTACAGCAGCAATGCATCCTCTGCCAGTCCTGCTCTTATAGCAGCAATGCATCCTCTGCCAGTCCTGCTCTTATAGCAGCAATGCATCCTCTGCCAGTCCTGCTGTTACAGCAGCAGCGCACACTATGTCACTCCTGCACTTACAGCAGCAGGGCAAGCTGTGCCAGTCCTGCTCTTACAGCAGCAGTGCACCCTGTGCCAGTCCTGCTCTTACAGCAGCAGCGCACACTATGTCACTCCTGCACTTACAGCAGCAGGGCACCCCGTGCCAGTCCTCTTACAGAAGCAGTGCAGCCTGTAGTAGTCCTGCTCTTATGGCAGCAATGCACCCTCTGCCAGTCCCCCTCTTACAGAAGCAGTACAGCCTGCACCAGCCCTGCTGTCACAGCTGCGGTGTACACTCTGCCAGTCCTGCTCTTACAGCAGCTGTGCACCCTGTACTAGCTCTCTTACGTAAGCAGTGCAGCCTGTACTAGTCCTGCTCTTACAGCAGCAATGCACCCTCTGCCAGTCCTACTCCTACAGCAGCAGCGCACCCTGTGCCAGTCCTCTTACAGAAGAAGTGCAGCCTGTACTAGTCCTGCTCTTATGGCAGCAATGCACCCTCTGCCAGTCCTCCTCTTACATAAGCAGTGCAGACTGTACCAGCCCTGCTGTCACAGCCGCGGTGTACACTGTGCCAGTCCTGCTCTTAAAGCAGCAGTGCACTCTTTGCCAGTCTTGTACTTACAGCAGGAATACACTCTGTGCCAGTCCTGGTCTTAAGGCACCAGTGCACCCTCTGCCAGTCCTGCTGTCACAGCAGCGGTGTACACTGTGATGGCCCTGCTCTTACAGCAGGACACCCTGTGCCAGTCCTTCTCTTATAGCAGCGATGCATCCTCTGCCAGCCCTGCTCTTACTGCACCAGGGCACCCTCTGCCAGTCCTGCACTTTCAGCTGCAGTGCAGCCTGTGCCAGTCCTGTACTTACAGCAGCAGTGCAGCCTGTTACAATACTTCTCTTACAGCAGCAGGGCACCCTGTGCCAGTCATGTTATTACAGCAGCAGTGCACTCTGGCCAGTCCTGGTCTTACGGCAGCTGTGCACCCTTTGCCAGTCGTGGTCTTACGGCAGCAATGCACCCTCTGCCAGTCGTGGTCTTACGGCAGCTGTGCACCCTTTGCCAGTCGTGGTCTTACAGCAGCAATGCACCCTGTGCCAGTCATGGTCTTACAGCAGCTGTGCACCCTCTGCCAGTCCTGGTCTTACAGCAGCTGTGCACCCTCTGACAGTCATGGTCTTGCGGCAGCTGTGCACCCTCTGCCAGTCCTGCTCTTACAGCACCAGGGCACCGTTTGCCAGTCCTGGTCTTACAGAAGCTGTGCAGCCTGTGCCAGTCCTGCTCTCATGGCAGCAATGTTGTGAAACTAAATAAATAAAATGCTCTAATATTTCAGAGTATACCATAGTACACATGTTGAATAGCTCAATATTGAGTACAAAAATATTGCGGTACAAACATATAGCAGGAATATGGACACCCAAGATATTGTGGAGGTAAACATATACAGGTAAGGGCAGAAGATTTATACGTACCTATATATTCTATGTATTCTTACCTCCAAGATATTTTGTCATTGATAATCTCAATATAAGATACCCAAGGTATTCAAGTAGTATATTCTTTGCAACAGCAAACAGTTGTGTCTTAGAGAAAATTGTGTGCTGCTCCCATGGAGCTGTTTTTGGTATTGGCTCATCACTTAGGCCTCTATGTAGATTTCAGGTTTGAAGCTCCCACTCTCCCCCTCAGTAAGTCAATGACGCTAAAGCAATCGTTCTTAGAAAGTGCTACCAGCATCTGGAACTCCAGAGCATGTCTGAGGCCCGGCTCTCCCCATGCTGCTACATCGCTCTTGCTCCTCTCTTCTCCTTGCTTTTGCCCCATTTTTCGAGTGCCTTCTCCTTCCTTTTCCCCCATTCTTACTGTGTTCTCTTTGCTTTTCCTCCTGATTTTTGTGTGCCTTCTCCTTGCTTTTCCCTCGTTATCACTTCTTTATCGTTCCTTTTTTCCCCTGGTTTTTGTGTGCCCGCTCCTTGCTTTTCCTTCATTTTCATTGCTTTCTCCTTGCTTTTTCCTCCATTTTTTGTGTGCCTTCTCCTTGTTTTACCCTCATTTTTACTACTTCCTCCTTGCTTTTCCCCCCTTTTAGTGTGCTTTCTCCCTGCTTTTCCCTCGTTATCACTTCTTTATCCTTCTTTTTTCCATTTTTTTGTGTGCTTACTCCCTGCTTTTTCCTCATTCTCACTGCTTTCTCCTTGCTTTTTCCCCTGTTTTTTGTTTGCCTTCTCCTTGCTTTTCCCTCATTTTCACTGCTTTCTCCTTGAATTTCCCCCTGTTTTTTGCATGCCTTCTCCTTGCTTTTCCTCCATTTTCACTGATTTCTCCAGGACCTGCAAGCTCCTGGATACCCTGCAGGGTGATTAGCCGCTCTCTAGAAATCCTGATTGATTGACTGATCCCTCCCACAATCAGGACATTGTCCTCCTATGAGTACTTCAAAAGGATATTAATGTTGTGCTGTTTGAACGTCACTTCATACTCTGAAACACTATTACCAAGTCCTGTATCAATACTAGAATGGGGTGATCGTGTAGTGGAATGAGCGAGCTACATATAGATTAGGTTGTAGGACACACTTAGGTATTCTGTAAGCAACATGTGTTTGACGCTACTACTCACTATGGGCCTTTTTCACAAAATGCAATTCTCAAACTACGTGCAGTTTTACTACTCTACTCTCCCTATACTTATGTGTGTAGAGATCAGTGCCCTGATTGCAGAGTCTTCAAGTGTGGAGAACTCCGTACACACAAGTATATGGAGTGTGGAGTCATAAAGCTCAGCGCGTAGTTTGTGAATACCTAAACGTAGTAAAATTACACAAAAGTGTTACTTTACCTTTGTGAATCAGGCCCTCTCTCTTTGGTTTGCAATTGTATTTTATACCTTATGTGATGTTAATTTTTAGCTGTAAGCTGTATTTTGTCCCCACGCGAGGCTCTCAGTCACCTGCTGGGTCTAGTCTGCGCTATAGATACTGAGAACAGAAAGAACACCTTGGAGTGTCTTCAGCTAGATTTTAAACAAGAAGGGTAGAGTGATGGGCCTTGTAAGATGCTTCATGCAGTCATTTCTATTATATGTAATAACAAGAGACGTAAGCCACTGTTGGTTCCTCCAACAAGTCTCCTTCCTCCTCCAGTCTCGTCAGCAGGGTTGTCACACTGTGGAGGAGGCAGAAGAAGCATTATTTACCTACCCTGGGGGTTATTACAACTTTGGAGGAGGTGTTACTCCGTCCCAAATGTGACGGATATACCACCAGCCGTATTACGAGTTCCATAGGATATAATGGACTAGTAATATGGCTGGTGGTATATACGTCACTTTACTGTCACTTTTGGGACGGATTAACACCTCCTCCAAAGTTGTAATAACCCCCTATGTGCTTTCCAGAGCACCACTCTCCTTAAGCAACATGAATTAATAGATTTTTACATGTCAGCAAATGTGCAGTCTTCAGTAAGAATGAGGCAGACTACATCACCAAATCACTAGATGCTCCAGTCTCTATGTTTTTCGTTGCTGGCTGCAGTATATTACTTTTCAGTGCTTAGAAACAAGCGACCATAACACCTGACCTAAATGTAAGGAACCTACAGAGGGCCCCACATGAAGTCTTGATCCTGACCTCATGAAAAGGTTTAACAATCCTGTTCTTCAAGTGAGTGAGTAGGGAATGTTACCTATCGCAGCCGAGAGGTGAAATGGACCTGACAGATCCTGCCCACAGGACTCAAGACACATTTTGTAATAGCCCACTTTACTTCTGAGAGTAGCTTATCTCACATCTAGTTGTCAGTATGCTGTGCTGCCCCATAGATCCAATTATTTTCCTTCATTCCCATTCCTGATACTGGGAGTGGTTTCTAGTTGCTGCCCTGACAACTGAGAATATGTGATGCCTTTGGATTTTGTTGTGCATAGGATGACTTAGTTAGCCCTTAGAAAAATGTGAATTAAGAAGGAAAAATTCACTATATTTTCAAACCTTGTGCTACATGAAACTCACTACATTTTCCAAGAAATTGCATTGAGCATTGTGCACTGTTTTTTGGCGCAGGATATTGGTTCATAGTTGAAATTGTCCTGCTTGAACCAATGTCCAGCCGGAAACTCACATAACATTTAACCCAAGGTTTTCCCTCACATTAAATTTTCACTCAAGATACCAGAAAATCACATTTTACATTATTTTGCATACTTTTACATAATATTGTAATATTTTGTGAAAAAAGCACATCATTTCACACACTCCCTCCCTCTTGAAAGAAGATGACGTGCCGTCAACCAACAAGACAACCTCATAACCGGGGGCGATTTTGAGCAAATACAGTTCTAAAGCATAAGAAGCACGCTGAGCCTACAGAATAAATTATCAAAGTGGTAACAAATGCTAAAATACCCCACTTTCGCAATACAGGATGACTGTAAAACACTTTTACCTAATTCCCAAAAGACTGTCATTTGAGTTTATGGCTTTGGTGACAGTTTATGTTCAGCTACAGGTGTATCTACATTAGTTGGGATTTTTTTTGCAGCAAACTTAGTACATTTATGCTGCATCAAAAGCAGGAGGCCAACCGATCTCATAGATACCCACAGTCACCTTATGCATTGCATCATATCCCTAATACAAGTCATTATCTTCGTACCATGACCCATGGCAATGCAAAACCTGCATTTACATACTTATGTCAAGTAAATGGAGACAGAGATCAGGCTAGCTCTGAGCCACTGATCCAAAAAGATCATGCCATGAGGAATAAAGTTCAAACATTACATACAGAAAAAAGAACCTCCACCCCCATAATTCAGAAATAGCTGGAACTGAGCGCAGGAGCCGCCCTTTACTTGAATGTTTTCCAATGTTAGCTTGGTTGTCTGCCATGACAGGGGATATATTAACTCTTTTTTCAACCATGCATGCAATTCTACTATTACAATTTATTAATGCTTCTGGATGTACATTTAAAGTGAACAGCTTACTCCATAGAAATAAAACTTTTCCTGCCATGCACTGCTGCATCGGTTCTACTGTCCGGCAGCAACTTCTTCAACACCATATGGTGCACGTAGCGTGTGGATATGTCTGGTCTTGTAAGTGATCAGAAAATCTCTTCCACATCTTTCTGTCTTTCATCCTTTTCCTTGCTCTGATCATTGACTTTTAGGCAAACATATTTCCAGTCCCTCCTCTGGAAACCCTCAGTGTTCACCTGCAAGCATGTGAAGCATCACTTGTGGCTTTACAATCTCAAAATATAGGAGTTACCTACATAGAAGGATTGCAAATGGTGAAATATAATTCATTTCGGCAGTGCGTCTGTCATTTCATAACTCACGGACAATGTTTCTGTTCACTAAAAACACTAAACACAGAGCACTATTTATAGCATGGTGTTGTCTTTGTGTCTTGGGAACATAATAAATGCTCCTCTTGCCCAGAGCCAAGTGCATCCCATGAGATCAACATAGGCTTCCCCAGGGGAACCACCACACAGACTGAAGACCTCTGACCTAGAGACAGATGCATAGAGCAGACTTTACAACTAACACCTCTTTGGATATCAGTGCCTGCAATGGATTTATCAGTCCGGAAGATGCCAGAAAATGTGAGTAGGACTTTCCAGTGACTGAGGTAATGACAGCTAAATAGACAGAGTGGTAAAGTGAATGATTCCTGTAGGATTGGTTTGATTTTAATCTCTACTGTGTGGCACATAGATTCAATGGATCCCACCAATAAGGAGGCAGACAATAGTTGGAAATCCTCTCGCGTCTCTGTTCCTGCAAAAAATAAGCATCCTAGCCTTTCCTGACCACACACTGACTCTTTGATGTGTTTATCATGGTGGGTTTCAATGGTAAACCATCACTACATATGTAGTAATTGCGCTGCAAGATACTATAGTTCGATGCCCAACACTGCTTCATCTACTACTATTTCAACATGTACCATTTCATCGAACTGCATTTGCCAGCTCAAACTAGCTTGATCAGCCTTCTGATTAAGTTCTCGTAACACTCTTCTGGGGAATAGACACATGGAAATTTGCATCACACCAATGCATTTTGGGTTCATCACCACATTCGTCAACACAACCCACTACATCACTGACAATCAAAGTGTTATCCAAAATGTAATAGACTTTCCGAGTACTGTCAAAACTTTACTCATGCTAAGATGAGTAGGATCAGCAGATGTCTGAACTATCTGCCAGCCTTTTTCCCATACCAGATAACAAAACAATATTTCGCCTTGTCAGTTCCCTAAAGGGATTTGTGATGATTTGCCATTTGGTACAGAGACACAAGACTAAACCCAACTCATTTTAATTCTTCAAGGAGTATGCATACCAAACGTGTTGGATTGTTTAGATATATGAATGTTTATTCGGCGTACATTGAGGCTGGTTGTCTGGTTGTGCCTGTCCAAGTATCCATTTGTAGCCTGTACCAGCGAAAGGGTTCATTATAAGGGCAAAGAGCAAGAGTGGCACCTGACAGGTGCCCATCTCCAACACCAACCCTTCTGAGGTTTTATTTTCTATCATTATCCTTGCTGTGGAGGATGAATAAATAATTGAATTCATTCTATAAAGTCTTAGTCACAGCCTGTAACATAAAGTTCCAACTCACTGTGTCAAAAGCCTTTTCAGCATCTAAGGAGGCTGCCACATGTTGCCCTCCCAGCAGCACTCAGCTGGCTATTGACATGTGAAAGACTCAAGATTGTGTTGCTGTGTGGCATACCTTTTAATTGAACTGTGTGCACCAAGCAATGGATAACTAGAGTGGAGCTATCAAGCTGCTGGTTCGAGCCCCTAACCAGTCTGTAGAATGTGATCACAGAACCTGAGAAAATAGAAATAGCACTACAAACATCAAATATTGTTGTTAGATGTTCTTAAAAGAAGGCAAAGGCTTACATCAAGCAGCTATCTGATACAGTTCAGGTATGATATGGGAGGAACTGTGAATACAATATATATTTCACCACATCCTTCATAACTGACCAGACAGCAGCAAATACTCTGCTGACCTATAAGGAGTGGGTTTTTAATATGTTTACAGGCCTTGGTAACAGCCTTGACCCACAGTAGCACAGTAACATATTGGGGATTATTCTAACTTTGGAGGAGGTGTTAATCCGTCCCAAAAGTGACGGAAAAGTGACGGATTTACCACCAGCCGTATTACGAGTCCATTATATCCTATGGAACTCGTAATACGGCTGGTGGTATATCCGTCACTTTACCGTCACTTTTGGGACGGATTAACACTCCTCCAAAGTTAGAATAACCCCCATTGTTTTTAACAAAGTACATTAGCCTGAGATTTATTTAAGATACACCGCAGAACAGCAGAGGTAAACAATTTAGAAGTCTAAATGCCAAGCAAACTATGTACCAATAAATCACATCAAAACATTCCCATTTAGAGAGGGATGCAAAACAACCTGCCTAATAAATATTCATAAAAAATGATATTTCCGACCACTGCAATTGGCTGTGAGCGTAGAGATGGTGGCCTGTAAGGGACAATAGACCTCTATCCCTGTGTTCACATTCCCAAATGGGAAACTTTTGTTTGTAAAAGCAACCATTGTCCCTTAAGGGGTCAGGTCCTGCTGTTACAAATGTTTCCCATTTGGGAAGACATCAGAGGACCATGCATTTGTCCCCTGGTCCACTGACTACTCACCCTCAGGCCTCCCAGCATGATTTTCAAAGAGAAAGCGCCCGCCTTGCAAATGAAATGCCACCCTAACTCAGGTGTTAGCTTCCAATCCAATCGGTTGTTTACAACCATAATTGTGGTCGCAAAGCATTGATACGTCACCCCAAAACACAATTAAGAGGGAGTGCCCCTTTCATGCACCCAACTAACTGCAAATTACAATTGGGAATGATGAATTGAAAAAGAGGGTTTGTAGATTACCAAAGGTATTATTCGGGCACCACTCATGTTATTTTACAAACAGTAGTCTTTGCAACCACAAACTCCTTTTGTACATTGGGTGCAAAATTTTATTCAGGGGTTAACACTCCTTGCAAATATGTACTATTCTGGCCCATGTACACACATATTTACATCGGGTGTATTGCCCCATCTACTAACAATTTCTTTTTTGCCACTGAGCATAGCCGGTTATACACATCTTTTGTATGGGGTACGGCCCATTGGAGGAATGATGGGACATTACAAAGAGGGGTGTAGTCATCATTGGTGCAGAACGTACAGTAGCACCACAGCCCTGGGATATGACAGGCCCACTGCAGCCCAATTAAGTCTGCATTTTAAAGTAAATATTGTATATTTTCCTTGTGATGCATTAGGGCTCTTGGCACCCTTGTTACACCACCGACTACTAGTAGGTTTGGCGGATAAAGCTGAATCGTGAGTAGCTATTTGTAGAGGCAATGCAGAATGTTAACTCGCTTGGATGCTTGACCGTGGAGTCAGAGGAACATTGTGAGAGAAGATAAGTGGAAGAAGGTAGTTGGAAGCTTGCAGCCAAGCCAAGGGGTACCATTTCCTGTAGGTACAGACAATAGCATAGATTTCCCTGGGGTCAATTGAACACTTCAGAGTTAGCTGCTACCTTTAGCTATGCGCTGCACCATTTTGTCCATCTAAAAGATGGATGAGAGGTTGACATTGGGACCTAGACCAATGGTCTTCAAACTTTTTAATGTTTTCCCCTCCTCCTTTGTGTAAATAAAAACATTGAGGCCCCCCACAACCACAAACATTTTCGCCCACAATTATTCTAAAATTGGCCGAACTGAACCTATAGAAAATGTCAGGCATTGTAGTTAAGTTCAGTTTTTTGGTACAAAATTCATTCAAATGCATGATTGCCAAAATTCTATTGGCAGCCAGAATCTCCCTACAATTGTAAAAGTATCCACAGTGTGATCCTTTATCAGAAGTGGGATGGAGGGAGTTTAAAGGTTATTTGGAGCCCCACCTTACCGCCCCCAAATGTGACACCTATTCTCATCAAAGCAGTGCGTTAATTTGTAAATAAAAACGTGCCGGTGCCCAAAGCCCTCCTCTTAAACACGCGGCTGCTGCAATTAAATGTGTGATCACGGAATACTAAGGCAGTAATCCTGAAGCCATCTCGGGCCTCTTCAATCCATTTACAGCCACTTCCTGCCCCTTCAGCTCACTCTGCAGCTTTCTGATTTCTCCTGTTGTGCCGCTTTTTTGTTTTTATCTTCCTCTGTCTTTTCCATATGTGTCTTTTGCTCGCAGCAAATGCTTGAGGCAGAAGACTAAGCGCCGGCCCTCAAAAATAGGTGTCGGTGCTCAGCACCGGAAACAACAAGCACAAATTAAGCACTGCATCAAAGACATGAGTGAGAAAAGATGTTACTGATGGCCCCCTACACTGCCACTGTTTGCGTTCACTAAAAACACTAAAAAGAGAGCACTGATAATAGCATGGTGTTTGTCTTTGTTCCCTGGGAACATAATAAATGCCCCTCTTAGCCAGAGCCAAGTGCCTCCCCTGAGATCAACATAGGCTTCCCCAGGGGAACCAGCACACAGAATGAAGACCTCTGACCTAGAGACAGATGCATAAAGCAGACTTTACCACTAACACCACTTTGGATATCAGTGCCTGCAATGGGCTTATCAGTCCCGAAGATGCCAAAAAATGTGAGTAGGACTTTCCAGTGACTAAGGCAATGGCAGCTAAATAGGCAAAGTGAATGATTCCTGTAGGACTGGTTTGATTATAATCTCTGCTGTGTGGCACATAGATTCAATGGATCCCACCAATAAAGAGATAGATAATAGTAAGAAATTATCTCAGGGTTTGCTGATCTGGCATTAAATAGAAGGATGGAGGTGTTCAGCTCCTTGTGTGATAGACTATGGAACCCCATGCTAAAAGGATGAGCCTAATACAATCTGTCTCATTTGTATTGGATAAAATTTGGGACTTTGAAGAAAGTAAGCATGGGACCCCATTTGTCTGAGACATCTCACTGTAAAGGTGATCACCCTTCAAAACTCTTTTGTAGTGGGATATGATACAATGCAGAAAAGTGACTGGGTATATGTATGAGATCAGTTGGCTTCCTGGTATTTGTTAGTAGAAGGGGTGTGTTGGAACATATGGGATCTTTAGGATTATAATACATTCTTCCCCTGTGAAGGAGCGTAGGACTGTTTTGTAGTTCAGTTGGGGCAATTTCTACCAGGTGCCAGGCTTTCAAAAAGAAGGGCGACATACATGTTCTACTTTTATAGATATATCAGAACTATTGCTATTCGCTGAGGGCGGACGGACAAGCTTAAATCTACACTTCGCATTAACGACAGAGAAACCCCAGCATGCTCTAGTAGTAAAAGACAAGTGGGAGCAAGGGTGTACAGACAGAGCTGAGAGGGACTGGCTCGGGCTCATATGAATATTAAATAGGTCAACATTTTACTTAGAAAGTAAGTCCTGGGAAAGGTTACCTCGAATGAAAGACAAACTGCCCAAGATGTGGGAAGAAGGTTCTGGCTTCACACATCTCACCTTCAAGTGGCACATGAAATTGGAGATCTGTGAGGAATGATTAAAAGTTACACACTACTGCGGGCCAAAGGGAAGGTTCCCCAGTCAGTGGACGAATAGCAATTCATTGGCTTCAGCCTCAGAAACCCTTACTTGAGAGGTGGCTTGGAGATCTGCAAGAATGGTCGTGGAAAGAGATTGTACAGATGTCCAGAACCAGAACCGATGAAAATTGATGTAAGATTTGATGGTTTAAGGAACACTGGTTCACACATTATTATATCAATCCTAATAACAAGCCATCTTCAGATGTCCTTAAGTTGGTCACAATGTACAATGTATCTCCTCAATTGTGTGTCTCACTTTCTGTAGATTGAAATTAAACAAAAAGTGGGATTCCTGGAACAAGGGTGAGGCTACATGAAGGAAGGTGGAGTGTAAAGAGCATTGGTTAGGATGATTTTGTATTCAAAGAGTTTTCAAATATACAGCTGATTCAGAAACATCTATATGATGTTTCTGTAGCATTTGATTGTGTGATGATGGTGAAATACTTGCATGTATTGTACTTAGTATTTCTCTAAAGCTTCTTTTGAGTCCAGGTAAGATTTAAATTACGCTGGTGTAATTTGTGTAAATTTGAGAGCTTTGTGTTATGCTTGTGACATGAAATTCCCAAAATTCTGCATTACACCACTTTGTGTAATTACGCTGCCGCCTGCAGCAAAATTATAGCACAGGAGCACAGAAACAACACAAACAATGAGAACGCGAGTGGTAGTTATGTTTTTGTGCTTTTTTTTAGTGTTAAATGTGTCCTCGGTCCAAAAATTGACACAAGGATGCATTTCACACTAAAATATAGCACACTAGACGATAGATACGCAGAGTACTTTACTGTGCATAACATGTAAAATGTTCACACCCCTACCGGTTGTATTGTATTTGTTACTTTCTACCTATATTACTTTGCAAACAGTTAAAAAAGATATCCAAAACACAAGTTGCTTAGAATACTGGATATAAGGGAACTGCTCTTCATGATGAGAAAATTACTTCTTCTGCCTGCCAGATGACTGAGGGAAGAATCTGTCCCTCACCCTAATTTAAAGACCTGCATCCGGTAAAAGTTTCAGAACTGGTGGACGCAGGTCCTTGAGCTGGTCCACATGGTTGAATACCAGCTGGAAAGGACCAGCTTCAAAGAGATGTGTCCTGTAAAGCTGCAAAAGTACTGGACCTAGAATAAGGTAATGCCCATATCCTGTTGTCATTACCTCCTTGAGCACCAAGTGGACTGCATGCTCGTGATCCAATCACAAAGTCCTAGGAGTTTGGCCTGGCAGGATCCAGTGAAACTCAGGAGACCCCCAATGTTCTGGAAAGTGTAATGAGGGACAGAGCTGAGATGAGTTCTCAGGGGTTGCCACCAAAAATAATTTGTTAAGAGAGAAGAGCATGGTAGAGCTCACCCTGAAGATTTGTATCATTTGCAAAATATTTTCAACTTCTCTACAACACCATCAGAATAGCTACCTGCATTGCATCAAGGTAACTTGACTGTACCCTACCTATCTGGCCTCTCCGATAAGTACCTTTGTGGCAGGTTATTGCCATTCAGTGAATGTCACCTTGTTCTTTATATTTACCAGCTCTGATTATCTCCTTTATCCTATCACATTTCTTTTTAGTATTACATTTGATTTATCATTTATATTTTTAACATTTTTTAAGCATTTTGCTGGTTAAAGTCTTTTGTTATAACAACACATGATTTAGGTATTTATATTGTATATTTCTTAACTGTATTGCTTGACTGTGCTAATTCTATCTGAGGGTTGTTGAGTCCGTGCTATGAAGGTGCAACTGATAAATCATGAGGGAAACTTCTTCACCGCTGTGCATTTGACTAGTTGCCCCTTAAAACAGCCTATCTTCTTACAGAAACTTATTGCAACATATAATTAAATAGCACAAGCAACAAGGCTTTATACACAATAAGCAAAACACAAGTTCAGCGTGGGTGTATGTTAAAATAACAATTAATAAAATATTATCTATCGACCTTTAGTAACATTGTATTCAGAAGGTTGACTTCCACAATATCACGAAGGTGAGTAGTATACATCGGTAACTACAGACTGAGGGCCTGATCTGGATATCAGCAGACAGGTTACTCTGTTACAACGGTGATGGATAACCCGTCCGCCGAAATATAAATCCCATAGGAGATAATGGGAATTACATAACGGAGTAACCTGTCCGCCAAGACCTAAATCCAGCCTTTACTCTTAAACTGTAAACTTCGTACTTGTATAGCGCACTACTCACCCGTTAGGGTCTCAAGGCACTGTACGCATACCGCTGTGGAACCCCTCCTTGCTTTTCCCTGTGAGAGGCCCACTCCTGGGCAACCTCCAAGGTGAAGCCAGGTATCCCAGTGCTGTTGGGGCCGTTGTGGAGATTAAGCAAGCTATTGCCCAGAGTTACAGAGTGGGACCCATGAATTAGATTAGGCACCGATGCGAGAATTATCAGGTCTGAGGAAATTGAGCCCAAGACTCACCAAGGCAGGAATTGAACCCTGGTCCCGGGCCAGATTTCTGCATCAGGGTCTGCCGCTCTAACCATTGAGCCACACTTCTCCACCACTTCACTGTCACCACTTCACCACTTCACTCCATTGTCTTCTCAACTCTCCATCCTTGAACTTGAAGATACCTGTACAGTCATGGTAACAGGATTGAGAGTCAATCTATACAAACCTATATATACTTATTTTCAAGACATTATTGTTCTCGATATTCTGGATATAACATTTTGGCAGGATGATATTTAAAACTCGAGAAACAGCAGTCCATCCTCAGAGAGGGTTTCCTGCTACAACATGGCAGCCCATCTTTCTTTTGGGCCTGCAGTCAAGATGCCAATATCCACAGACATAGAAAAATCCCTGTGATGTGAAAGATGCAATATATTCCTAAAATAGAAGCAACATTGTTAATTTACGGAATATGTAACCAAGCTAAATTGGTTTAGCACCAGAATGTACGTGGAAATTTAGTGTACAGATCACACCATAGCAAAGGGCACATGGTATAGCAATGTTGGGAAGCACATTGTGCTGTAGATCAGTATGTTTCCCCAGTCCTTCTGTTCCATGCTATCCACACTGCTAATTGATACATAATCTTTAAATAGCAGTAATTTGTTGCCAATTGGCGAGTATCCAGACATCTCTAAATGAAGGATGCTCTAGTGTCTTCAGTGATTGGTCATAGGAAGGTGCTGCATCATCACAGTAAGTTAGGACCAATGATTGTAAAGAATGACAAGAGACTAGAGAAAAGTCACAGTACTGCGGAAGATGGTGGTACAGGGGTATTGAGAGGAAGCACGTGCCCCATGGACAACTGCAGTCAGGTGCCTAGTGAATGGTGTGGCCAAACCATGAGAAGTGTTGGCATGGTCTTTCACAATCCTAGTCTGGGGCTAGGAGGCACATCTTAGTACCAATGTAAGGGTAGCAGAGAAGAGAGACAGTTGTTTCTCTTGTGGGCAATAGAGTTTTTTTCCCACCTACAGCTCCACGTTTAACATTCTCTAAAATGTAAAAGGAGTTAATTGGAAAATGCTCAACATTCTGGAGCTAGATTTCCGCAATTTCAAATACCTAAAATATTAACTAAAAAAAAAAGTTGTAATCACATACAGTCCAATTAACAGAAAATTTTCAGAGTGGGTCTGCCTTATTTCACACTTAGGCACGAGTTACACCTAAAGCACAGTCTTGATTCACTAAGCATTGTCTATAAGTAGGTGTATCATATACTCCAAGAGTAGGTATAACTTACTCAAGAATTTCCAGAAGCAACAAATGCTTA
This sequence comes from Pleurodeles waltl, assembly GCF_031143425.1. Taxonomy (NCBI): domain Eukaryota; kingdom Metazoa; phylum Chordata; class Amphibia; order Caudata; family Salamandridae; genus Pleurodeles; species Pleurodeles waltl. The sequence goes on from NC_090436.1 coordinate 63,780,518, forward strand.
CTCACTGTTTCTGTGAGTACGCACCTCTTTATCCTGTAAATCACTCCTAAAAAAGGTGCATCAGGCCTGGATATTCAGATGTAACTCACATCCAAGACTGGAGTCAGACACAACAGCTTTGTGGACGAGGCCCATAAGTGGGACCTTCCTGTCTACCGGAAACTGACTCAACCCTCCATCAGCCACCGCTTCCCTCTGTCCAGAGGCAGCAGACAGCCCTGAGCACCCGTGCCCGGCCCTGCAGAATTAAAGAAATACAAAAGTGCGACTGGAACAGCTCTGTGCACCTCTCTTAAGATTGGCTCCCCGGGAATGGGCCCAGCTCACCCATGCCAAAAGCTGGCCCTGCCCCAGGAAATCCCAGGCCCACACACTCCACAGACTCCCAATAACCCTAGCAGCATGTCTAGCAGAACACCAGAACTAGGAAATTACTTAGTAGGAGCAAACTTTAATAATCTGGATGTCACTGGTTCAAATCCGAACATGAAGGGCTCAACTTTTTCAAAACACTGCTTTGAAACATAAAAATCACACATCACTTACATAAGGACACACAGTGATGTTTTAACTGCACCATGAAAACACATAACACCCAAAAATATATCAATCAGACTCTGTCAAAAACCCAGTCCATGTGAGAAGACACATTTAAACCAGCACAAAGCCAAGATACCATCATCAGGTCTTGCTCTAGAGCAATGCATTTCTCTGTGATACCTCATGTAACCAATACTTGAAAAAAGAGTACTTCATGTAACCAATACTTAAACAAGCATTTACAATGCAACGGGTCTTGCGTTTGCTCATGTTAGAGCTGATCGCGTTGTAAACTCCTAACTCGACTTTTCACCTATCGGGCAAAAGTGCATTTATGTACATAACCCGAAAAAGTGAAATTAACTATGTAAAGCGCTCGACTTCTGCCAAGCGACATCGCGCTCGTAAATTAGAGAAAAAGAAGTCCACGAGCCTGATGGAAAACAGCGAGCCTTGCATGTTTTCTGTACTTGGTCGCTGCGCTCGAGGAGGACTAGCCACTGGAAAAGGCATGACGTGTGCGTGCCTTCGACTAATGAAAGCAAGCAGATTTTATTAGGCAAGTCCACGAACCAATAAAAAACACTGACGTGAAGTTGACAGGGCTCCGTGCCCTTTTGTAAATACTAAAGCGTCTCGCTGCGATACGCATGCGTGAGCGCATGCAACGCAGACTCAACCCTAAAAAGAGCACGTCATGTTACCAATACTTTTTTTTTTAAAGTACACATAAGAAGTAGTATAGAGAGAGGTCAGGCGCTTCAGCCATTGCCTGTCATGGATTTTTCATGATTTGCTTGTGCTTAGCGGGTCTGCCCATCACCGCCATGGCTTATTGAGGATGATTACGCTGTCCCATTTTTATCCATTGGTGATGCTGCTCACGTAGCCCTTTTCCTAGACTAGTGAAGCAACATGGTATGTAGCTTGTAATTTGGATGTATTTACTGTACTGACATCTTGCTATTTTAATTGCTGGTTCATGGATTTTTTATGTTGAAGAATTATGTCCTATTTCTCCTTAGGGCAGGTTGAAGTTATTAATTAATCACTCTTACAAGTTAATTTGTTTTACTTTGCTGTCTTGATAACACATTGTTGGAATTACAACTTTTTTCAATAAATACGCAGGTGCGTGCACATAAGCTTTCGTACAGTTGCACCAAAATATTTGCCCATTTTCAAAAGCGTCTATCATGCAATATGTTGTGGCTTATTGCTTTTAGGTTCACGGCTTACAACACAAGCATCATTCTCGAACACTCATCTTCAAGAGTACAGCTTAACACTGCCGATGAAGCCTGTTCATCAAGTGCATTGGTGTAGCCCTGGAGATTGCTTTATTATGGAATTTTCTTTCTAGGACAACTCAACCGGCAGCTCCTTACACAAAGCCACCCATCTATTACCAAACATTTACCCAAGCAAAAAGCAATACATATTATTTTTGACAATGCTTGTTACCAGTTGCGTCTACACAAGAGCTGTTGAATAAAGCATAAATTAACCAAAGTATATGAAGGATGCGCTTGCATATTTGTGCATTCTAAACTACTAAACCTAGGTGTAGACCCCAATCCAAGCTCACAAAAGGGTGAAGTATGAACAATTGAATGGTCATCCGTATTTAGCTGTGCCAAGAGGTAATGGTTTTGTAGTTATTTAGAGGTTAGGAAAAGTCCTCTCTAGACTGAAATGAGCATTTTTAGTCACATTACTACAGAAAACTTCATATTATGAATCTGAAAGGCTCTTATCAGAGCTACAACCCTCAAACAATAAATTGTAGCAAACAATGTTCACCTCCCTCAGAAGGCACTCACTCCCTACATTCACCCTCCTTCTTGCACTCTCCTAGATTCATTTCTGTGGTACTTCAACAGCTCATCCTTCAAACATACTTATTGCAGAAGCAAGAGAGCAGACTAGCTGTATGAATTTTTATTACTAATATATTAGCATATTTCTGAAGTGGTAACAGGCAGCGCTGTCCAGAGCCTCAGAGTCACTTTTTCATTATGCTAGTCTGAACATGAATTGCAGACTGCTATCACAGAACCCAGATGGATATTAGGACTTGGCTGAACACTGAATCACCCACATATTAGGTGATATGTATATTTGTAAGTGGAATTTATACAGTACAAACCTAGCCAAAGGCCCTGGAATGCCATAGGCGAAGAAAGGCAAGGATGCTCACAGATTGGATAAGTAGCTGATTTGCGCACTTTTACTGCATCCTGATATAGTGGATAGATGGATGGATGAATTAAAAAGGACAGAATGGAAAGAAAGTAGAAAAGCAAGATGGAAAAAAAGACATGAAGGATAGAGGGAAAGAAGTGCAAAAGACTAGTGGAAGGTTTGTGAGAAGGAAGGGAGGTAACTTAAACATTTCAGAATTCTCTTGCTAAGTACTGCGGAGTTCACGAGTCTTGGATGGAGCTATTTACGACATGGGTCAGAAATAGGTGTATTGTGTTTTTTGTCTGCTTCTCTGTTTATGAACCCTGAATGTCCCCTAAACCGCCCCCGCAACAGGCAACTGTGAAAGAGTAGCTCACTGATGTCTCTGCTTGTGAAAACAGCGCTATATTCTGAAAATAAGGTGTGGGTGCCCGGACTCTTGATGACAGTCCTTGCTGCACACTGAAGAGTGACTGTGTCCTGAATGGGCTCTAGTAAACAGTCATAGATGTTCAACCATAAAAATATGTGCTCAAAGGGTAAGAGAGCATGTGTGGTTGAATAGTTTCCTATTGGCAATGTGACCTTTTAACAAGGGCTGTCAGGAGCAGAAAAACAAGAAATGAAAAGAAGACGCTGACATGGCCCAGTGTCCAGTAACTGGAATTAAAGGGCAGATTTCCTGCAGAAGCACCGTGAATTACGTGATTCATCTTTCATGGAACAAACAGCAGAGGTCTATCATTGAAGAATAGGGCAATGGGGGGCAAAACCTGAGCACTGATTTTAATTACAATAATATTATTATGTCTGTTAAAAGATAACGCTCTAACAAGAGACAACGAAAATTACATTTCGCATGGTTTTGGTTTCTATATTTTGAAATTTCAAAGATTACATTTTGTTGTAAACTTTGCACAGTTTCACCTGCAGGAAAGAGTTGTTGCAATTTTGTTCTCAGATTGTTCTCCTATTAAAAGTACATTTCCGCCAAGTTGTTTTTCCACAAATGTCTGCAAAGTTTATAAAAAAATGCTTCACAAGAGTTTGGGCACCGAAATCTTGGTAACATTGCAAAACATGTGGAAAGGAAAATGACAAGGGCCCCAGGCTGTGACTCCGGAGCAATCTAGAAACAGAGAGGGAAGCTGTCCTTCCATTACTATAAATACCAGCTTTAATAACTGCAGACAGGCTGGCAGCTAATGCCACACATACTGGCTTTGCCAGTGCTTATTTGTAATTGTGATTTTTAAATGTATTTGTTGAACAGGTTTGTATGTTCACATTATTGTGACACTGATCAAACCTGATAATAAACTAATGATGAAACAAATAACCTAACTTGTTCTTTTTACAAATAAACTAAATGCCAGAGAAGTGATGACACAATAAACACAAGTCCTCTTTTCTAACCACTTGTTAAACTAAATTCCTGAAATCACGCCACTAAGCCACCTTGTATAATTATGCACAATTTGTGGAAAAATTATAGCAAAGGAGCAACACAAACATTTAGAACGCGAGCGGCTGTTACTCGCGTCTTTTGTGATTTCCGCACTATTTTTTCTAGCAAAATGTGCTGTTGCGTCCAAAATTAATGTGAAGGTGCATTTCACAAAGAGTTATACTACTCATTGCTGGATGTTTGGTTCATGTACTTTACGCGTCATTTAGCGTAATTTTCCTGCAAAAACAAATTGCACGAATTTTGCACACCCCGCTACTGAATACGTCAATGTTTTTTCGAGTGGATGAAACATGGAATTAGATCACGTGAGAAGAGGTCAAAGGCAATGGAATGCTGTAAATCCATCTGTGAGATCTAAATGCAATCCCCTTCTTTTCAAGAATCATATGAAGACTGAGGTATTCAGACTTGCATTTAAGGGGCCACCAGGGCACCCAGGGCCAAAGTGGGGCTACCTGTGGTGCAGCAGTTACTACTAGGGCCCGGGTGAGAGAGGCTCGCTGCGCTCTTAATATGGATGTTTTTCCTTTCGAACAAGGGAAAGGGCCGCCATTTTCTTCCTTGCTTTAGAGCCCATGGCATTCTACCTACCTGCTGCAGGGCCGTGATTGCAGAATATCAGGTACCTGCTACTCAAACTTGTATACCCTCCCTTGTGCCCTTCTGCTGCTGTTCAGTATTTTTTCCTCTTCTTGCACTTTGAAGTAAACCAGAAGCTAACATAGCGCAATAGATAAATTAATTATTGAATTCATAAATGATGGACTTTAAAAGAAGAAATACAACAGCCAATTTCATTCTAGCCTCAGAAGAGATGTTTAAATGCCATAGGAGATAAAAACAGTAGAATTAGTTATTTAGTGCTGTTCAGGGCTTTATACCAGACAATACTTTAAAAGTGATGATCGGTGTGTGTCGCGCACCAGCAGTCACAGCAAAGAAAAAAAAGCAAAGTATATTTGAAAAGAGGGTAAATCAGGAAAGGTGAGAGGGGGAGTAAAGAAAGAAACTGAGAAGAAATAACGAAATTCATCACGCTGGCAGACAAAACTGGCTTTAGCAGTGGTCAACCTGTTCCTATCAGGCCTCACAAGATCAGGCGATAACAGCATGGGGCGTCCAGAGGTAAAACCACAACTTGTTTACTGAAGAAACTATCTTGCAGGAACCCACCAGATAAATTGTAGGTAAGGGAAGCTTGTCAGGTTGGGTGCCTTTTCAATAATTAATGTAGATATGTGCAATCACTTCTCAATAGATATAAACACAATTTAATTTCATTGCAATTGCTTAATTGTACACCATTTAATGAAACTTTCATTTTTTGCTATACTATTCCTTTGGAGTAGGCATTTAATTGAGAATTTGCTCTCAAAATATGTCAGTGAAAATTGTATTTTTTAATTTGTACCCCATTGCTTAGAAATGATATCTGTTTTCAAAAATATGATATTTTTTAAAGGTACTCAAAAACTAACCCTTACTTGGAAACTGATCTAATCCTCAACCTAACCAAACATTTACACATACCCTGAGTTTAACCCAGCCGTGGCCCTTACACTAACCTTGACCAGTAACTCCAAGTGTTACCTTAATATTTGCTGTGACCCTAACAATGATTCTAACTCTGATCTTGAACCTATAACCTTCCTTGACCCTACATTTCACTCTGACCATAACTGTTTCCTTCCTATAATCCTGAACCCAAACCTACATTTTTCCCATAACCATTGTAAACCCAACTTTGAGAAATGTAGTGCTCAGTGATTTTGTTTGACAGAGATGACAGGATATCGCTGAGTAATTCCACCTTGTTGGTGTATTGCCCCTGTAATTTTGATTTGGATATCAGAAATTGTTCTGTGAGTACCTCCTGTTACACAGGCACAACAATATGTGCCTTTTTAGTGGCAAGCGCAAAGCTCTCCGTCCCCTGATGTCATCTCTCTTTGGGCTCCTAACCACGCCCACCTTACATCAGTCACTTTCATTGGTTCATGGGCTTGCCTTTTAAAATCCGCTTGCTTTCATTTGTGAAAGGCATGCATACATCATGCCTTTTCCGGTGTTTAGCCCTCTTTGAAAGCACCAGCCAACTACTGGAAACATACGAGGCTCCATGTTTTCCGTATGGTTTCTGGACTACTGTTTCTCTTTATTTAGCAGCGTGATCCCACTTGCTTTTTTTCCATTTAATGTGGCAAGAAAAGTCTGGTTAGGAGTTTACAACGCTAATAGCTCTAACTCGGCAAATGCGAGACCCGTTGCATTGCAAATACTTGTTTAAAGTATGTGTTATTGTTTTTAAATTCTCATATCTGTGTTGTGTTATGTTCCCCCAGTTGATTGGGGGCACATGCAGTAGATTTCGTAAGCCACAAAAGGATACAGTAACCTTTTTCAAAGAAAAGGAAAACTGGATGATGTCTCACACCATCTCTGCTGAGCTATGATATGTAGTAGAGCCCTATCTTGAACCCCAAGATGACTAAGAACACACACACACACAAGCATTAGCGTTTTACAACAACTAATGTCAGGGGATATTCTCATTTAAAAAATATGAGTAACAATTATGACCACAAATATTAATAACTCCTTAAACAAAATGGATAAAAGGGTAAATGGTGGATACACCCCAATCATATATTTCAAAACACATCCTTAACCAATCAGTCTTAGCCATAGCTATACTATGATTAACTGAGTTATATCTTAGTTATGCTGAGTCATGTTATTCCTTGGTGCCAGGAGGCCTGAAGTTGGAAACCCGTCTTCAGCATCCCTCCAGCCACTGGTCCATCTGCCTAGTCCTGTTGCAACCAACAGTATATTTCATCCTTTTTTCGCTCATGGTGGCCTATGGAGCATGGAAGGCTTTGCTCATGTTCGACTCCTGTGTGTGCTAGGCAGGAAAGTAAAGAATGCATCTGCTCAGGATTTAGACAGCAGGCAGATGCTGCTTCTGTTATACTCTTGCAGTTCATGTGATAAGGATTCATGAATGGGCATTTACACTTACAAAACAGATCCTGAGCTACAGTGAAATGAAAACTACTCCAGAGTAGAAAAGAGTTGTAAATCTATGATGTTTGAGCTTAAAATGTGAGTAGCAGAAAAATATGAGACAGCTAAAGACATAATTTTTATGTCTGTATAAAGCTAGGAGGCCACATTAGTAAGGAACATGCCTCTCTTCTAAGCGCTACACGTCTGTCATCTGCCTCAATACATAAACAATGACAATGTTAACCTATCATACAGCTGTAACTCAGGTTAGCTTTCTCTAAAGTATTAATGTAGAAATGTTCTCCTTCCGGTTTCCAAAACATCACACACAACACAAAAAGTGAGGGTTTGAATGCTCAAATTAATCTCAGCAACTGGGAATTAGTCTTGGTGACATACATTCCTTAATTTTTAGTGCGTCTTTGCCTTCATAGAACACAGCCAACCATCCAAAACTCACTCTTGGCTGACTGCAGAGTGGACTGTTCAGGTTTCGATTGGAACTCATGCATGTTTTAGGCTTCTTAGACAGGTTTAATACTTACATAGCAGCATCTCAAGCAGCAGCTCACTCGAGGCCCAACAGATGCGAAACTGACCCAGGTTTGTTTGTGTCCCTGCTCAGGATAGATGTGGCCAAGCAGTTCTTGCTAAAGTGCTCCAACTGAAACAGGACCACGGCTGATTTGCATGTGGTTGCCCCTCTTCTGTAATGGTGCATTGAACAATAATGGTAGGCAATGCACCCTTAGTCATTAGCAATGGACCAGAATATTTTAAGCACTTCAATCTATCAGCTTTTTGCTCATAACTGTGACAGGGATGATGCTGGTCTGTATCTGCCCAGAGATTGGTCTTCCCTAATAGCCATTACTGTTGTCATAAGCTTTCCCTTCAATATGGATTGGAAAGCAAAGGTATGAAGCCCCTTCGCGCCTAAAGGCATTCTTATCCTTCAGCCGTGCATGGCTCCTTTACCAGTCTTGTGCTGGCAGCTCGTGACCTCTTTCTCTGTTACCTGATTGGCTGCTGCAAAGTCTCCATGCTGCGCTGTGTTCTACTTTCAGTGTCATTGACTGGTGTTGTAGGCTGCGTGCTCTCACTTATTCCTTGGCAAGGAGACACCCTGGGATAGAGAATAGTGCCAGGCACCAACATAAAAGTGGACCCCAATAGTGAATTAGATAGCTGAAAAAGGGGGCCCTTGTTTGTAAATTGGGGCAGTTTTCACCATGTAAAGACACGTTGTATAAATGTTTCGTAAGGTATGGGAGACCGCATGCATTTGTGCTTGTTGCAGGAAATGCTTATTTTAATATCACAGTAATCAACAGGCCCACAAACACTGAGCTATCAGGCCAACCCATTGGGCACCACCTAATTGCCCTATAGGACAGTCCGACTCTGCCTGTTCTTAGCCGTATCCATAAGTGAATTTTGGGAATTATCAGGTAGGCACAATTTTAATTTCAGCTGTTAAACCACACATGGTGCCTGAACTCAGATAGTCACTACACACCTAGGCAGGGGCAGCCTCTGATCCGGATTAACAACAGACCACACTAAATATTCATACCAAGACAATCAATAAAGTAATTCTCTAGTATAGTGGGATCCTGTGATTCTATGTGTGTTGTAACCACGCCCTACATATTTATCTATTAACGAACACAACTAACTGCAGCAACCAAGAATGCCCTCACACAGCTTGGAAAGATGTGCCATCCTGCCTTCTTCCGGTTTATCTGCCCTCCCCCGTGATTGTCACTGTGCTAGGCAGGCTGGGACTTATAGATGTTCTGCCTTCTTGACAATGGTCATCAGCAGAGTTCAGGCACTGATCCTCTTGGGGTACTTAAAAAGTGTATTCTAACCAATAGGATTGATTCTACTTCCCTATTCCTGGCTATGGGATGACTGACAGCTGCTGGCGGGTGGTTCCAGTCCAGAGACACAAGACCTATTACCTGAACACTGGCCACACCTGGAAAACTGGCAACTGTGGTTCTTGCTACTCCGGTATGTGTAGTGTGTGTGTGTGGCTGAGGGACTGTGTATAAAAGGTGTTGTAGTGAAGACATTAGGGACATGATGTGAAATAGCAGCCCATATTCAAGTTGTTGTTAATCCATCTTGCAAACATGGCAACTTGCTCTGTCCCAGTGGCCCCACAGATGTCTGGTTGTCTGCAGTAATATATAAAAGCATGGGAAGAATGCCTTAGATGCTTCACTGCACGGTTTATTAGCTTGTGTATCAGTTAAAAGGAGCTTACGTGATACTTGGCCAGACACCCTGCCACTGCTATCAAAGTCAGATACATTCTGGTGTCAGTCCCATATATGTTGTCTGAGCTCAAGAATATGATTGGTCACCGTTCTAAAGAGATGTTTGCCACAAAGAGGATTTGTGTGTTTCTGTTTCCCTCTGTGATCAGTTTGGATCTAGATAGAGCATGGTGGAGACCTGCCTGAATGAAAAAAGGTGTCATAACCAGTGCTTAATTTGAGCTGGTGGTTGCAAGTGGGGCCCACTCATTTTTAGGGACTGGCACTTATTTTTCCTTAGAAGAATGGAAAACAGAGCAAAAAAAGACAAAAACACAAAGAGAGAAAAGGAGTAGGAAGGGAAAGACCAAAACACAGTGACAAAGATAGTAGGGATGAAAAAAACCTGCAAAAGTGAGAAAGAGCCAGGGGGTTTATGGTGGTGGAAGAAAGAGGCATGAGGTGGAATCTTGATTATTCATTCTTGGTATTCGGCAATCCCAACATTCACCTGTGCTGGCTGCAAGCATCTGAGAAAAGCTTTTGGGCATCAGCACTTGTTATTTTACAAATTAAGCACTAGCTGTATCTTAATGTGGTTATAACCAGGAACCTGACAAGGCAGGACTGATGGTCAGCACTTAGGTGGGTGTATATTAGGGATGGGCAGAATATTTCATTCTGCCCGCAGAACTGGCAGAAACTTGGTCACTCCACATTACTCCTTATCGAAGTGTTCGGGCCAAAACCCACCAGTCGCCGCATGGTGGAATGTTTCTCCGCGAGACTCCAGAAATTGCAACCTGGCGAATGTGAGCAAGATTTGGCATCCTCTAGTGCAATTGTATAATGCAGGTGGTTGCGAACACTCATGTGGAGTGCTGGCTATCAATTAGATTTGATGCCGCTCAAGTCGATTTTCTACTCTAGTGGCAACAAAATTGGCTTGAACCGTTGCTCGCTCTTGGGCAATGCATGGTGCTGTTTGCGCTGATTTTTTAGTGCTGCTCATGCTGCCAGTGCTAAATTGCAGCACAAGCAGAATGAACTGCATATTTTCCACCCGTTGGCAGAACTCTATGGAATATTGCAGAGTTTATATATAACTCAACGGACGTCCATGGAGTGAAACTCCACAAGTTCCATCATCAAGTGGATTGTGGAACTTCTAGTATTTGAGGTCAGCTTGTGTAGCCCAGATCATCCTCGTAAACTCATTAACTTTGTAGAAGCCTGTTTCCACCAGTTACGGACTCAAGAGATGCAATGATTGCTGCTTTCCCCACAACATCCCATTCACTGAAGCCAGTAGCCATGACCTGCCAACAGTTTGAATGATCATCCTGGCTCTCAATGTTTGGGAAATATCTTGAAGGTGTAGCTGGAGCCTAACCCTAAATTCAGTTCCCAGTTGCTGTAGGTCCAGTGGAAGCAAGTCATGCTGTGGGCACCACCACAAATTATGCATTCTGACCACAACTGATCATTTTTTAAAGGTCCATGAGGTTTGGTAACCATGGATGATGCACCACTATTGCTAGTTCATCTTCAGAATCAGTAGATACCATGCACTACACTTTGACTCTGACACAGTTGAGCTTGTAACAGGCTTCCCTTAACGATGACAGCCCCCCAACACTGACAGTCAGATTCCTGCTTTATCTGTACAGCAAAAGTATTTTGACATTGGGAAATTTGACATCCTGAGAACATCTTCATCAACTTGGTTGGGAGCCCCAGTTCCTTTAGGGTGGTGAGTCTTTGAATACATTGTTTTTTTTTACTAATGTTAAGGTTTCTCAGCCACCTGGTGGCAAAGCCATTGAGAGGTTTCTCTTTACACCCAGAACCACTTACATATTATGCCAAAAAGTATTGCTGCATTATATCAGGGCTATGTGGTCCTAATTCACTGTAATGTGTGAAGAGAGCTCACAGTAAGATCACTGAGAGTTCTTGGGTGATCTCAGAACACTTCTACCTGTCCCCTTTAGATAGTATTAGCCTTAAAACATTATGTAATCTGTATACAGTGCCTTATTGTGAAAGCACTGTAACCATTAAAGGGGGTGATATATCAGCCTCAGGTGTGAGTATGGTCTCTTTTTTTATTTGTTTATTATTTTAAATATCCTACTTTCCAGAAATGTAAATAAAGTGTTATTATTTCAATAGATGTAGCCCTGACTGAACATTGAGGTTATTAGGTGTTATTACTTATGTGGAACAGTATCTGATTAAGAAATCCCAGCTCCGCTGGAGGTAAACGCTGACTGCTCGGGCTCGCCATCCTTGCAGAGCCACGAGATCCTGGCAGTACCACGGATAACCAATGGTAGGACAATATCGCAGAAGGTCTTGGGACATTAGTGGTAAACAACACTAACCATCATGGTTACTTGCCTTTCACCACTCACTGCCATAAACTAAAGTGGACCCACACACTTGTAAAACATAGGCTCAGAAAAAGAATGAAAGGAAGTAGAGGGTGAGTCCTTTCTGGCTCATATCCAAGACATGGAAATAAGGGCTTTTAGTCAAGTGAAAGAGCCAAGATCAGATCTCTCCAAGTTCAGACTCAGCACCTCATTTCTTTCCTGCTACCTCTAAGCAGGGACAGTAGTGACTCGTGAGCGTGGGTGGCGGGGCAGCACCTGCAGCCAGTGCCTATGATCTGGCAACAGTTTACAGATCATGTCATATATGGTAGCTGACCACTGCACAAACCTGTTGTGTAGTTAGCGGTGTTAATAATAACGTTACATTGCCTTTATAAACAGTGCCAGTACACAGGCCTGCCCTCTCGGCCTCTCTGGGATCCGTAGCTAATGACATGGAATGAGTGGGCAGAACGACAATTCATCCACAGAGTGTTTTTTAAGAACATGGCACTTTCTAGGTGGATGTCTGGATTGCACATGTGTGAGGGTGCACTTCAGTTACACCTCCTCGAATGAGCGCAATACATATTATTTATCAGAGATGCTGTGCATGCCTCTAGCAGTGAAGCATATCGCTAGCTCAGTCTATCAGTCTATCCTTGTGCCCAATTAGCTTCTACTCAGCCAGGGCCGGCTCTAGGGCCGTGCGACTGGTGCCACCACACCAGCCACTGACTTCAGGTGGGGGCTCTGTGTTTTTTAAAGCACCTGCTGCTGCTGTTCCTTGCCTCTGGCAATTTTCAGGCAACAATAAAAATGTCAAGATAACTACGGCGATTAATGTTCTTCCTGGAGACAGATGATTTTTTTCTAATGGACGTTTTGACTCATACTATGGTAGTGCAGGGGGTTAATATGCCTGCTGCAAAGCACGTGTACCATGAAGATCATAAAGTGCATATAATGTAAATAGGTCAGTGGCTTATTGCTTTTGTCAGAGAAATCTTTTTGTTACTTGCAGTTTCTACTTTAAAATCCTAATATAGAACTGTGAGCTATTAATTTTCATTAAAGAGCTGCATGCAAACTGAAAGGTATAAATTAGACAGTTATGATTTTTCCCAGTTTTTGGGTAGAAATCAGTCCTTGTTATTAAAGAGAACCCCCTACCATGTTGTACTTCTCCAGACAACACACTCTTAAATTATACAGCCTACCAGTATGGTTGGCATGCCACTGCTACACCTTGTAGTCCTCTGTTTTATTTGCATTTCCTATATACTGATTTACATATGATTGTCTCCATGTAATATGTTGGGATGTAAAGTGCTCTGGCACCCTACACTACTATGAGTGCCGCTACAAACAAATTAAATGCATCTGAGAGAGTGGTTATGGAGACTTGAGGGACACTGTTAAAGGGTGGTAGTGAGGGAATCTGTGGTGGTCATTGGGGCGCCAACAAACACTGTCGCACCGGGCGCCACCAGCGCTAAAGCAGGCCCTGTACACAGCATAGCAGAGGCATGAGCCCCAAGGCCTGCCCCAGCTTCTGACAGGCTGTGCTTGCAGCCCTATCAGGCTGGGAGAGGCCTTGTGCCTGGGTAATCCTGACCTAGCTGCTCTGTCTGACTCCTCCCTTACAGCACAGGATTCCTGCCTTGTTGTCACCACAAATGGACACATTGGGGTGCCAGGTTGCTGCAATGGCCTCCAAAAAAATACAGGCGTAGGAGACGGGGAACGCTCGAACAGCAAAATGTCATCTTGCTTGGGGCTGTGAAAATCATTCACCAGAACTGGAGCTGCAAGGATGCAGTTCTGATTAAACTCAAACACTAGTACACTGACACAGAATAAAAGTGCACACAATACTAGCATAGCTAGCATTGCTCTCAAGCTCAGTGAAATCACACTGCCTGCTCCGGCCTGTTCTGAGTAATGCCAGTGTTATGCGCCTTGACGTAGCAGCTCGCGTTTCTAGGTCAGCGTTGCTGACGATATTCCACAGGGAACTGGCGCTTCAGTCGCTCTGCAAAGGCAGCAAACAGACTTTTCCCCTTTGTCTGAATCCCCGCTATTGATTTTGTTTCCCCTTTGTGCGACACGAAAAAGCACCAGGATCCACATGGACCAATCAGCAGTGAGTGCGGCTTTTACAGCACGTGCCCCAAGGACATCTCTTTCGGGATGATGCTGAGGCGCGCGCCGGTGTATACAATGGGAGCAGGAAGGCCTGCAGCACAGAATCCGTCCTTCAAAAAAAGGCAGGACCTTGAAATACGGAAGAGCAAAGGCCACGGCGAGCTGCCAGGCAGCTAATGTCATTAATTTCACAAAAGCTCGCGAGCGAGTTTTTACAGGGTTTTGTTCTTAATATTCTACATAAATGAATACACTGTGCTGGTCTTTTCAAAATGACAGCAGTTTTCACTTTGCATTCTGGGGCTTACAACAATAGGGATGTATGCACAGTGTTTTTTTTCATTTTTCATATCGCCATGAAAACTGTCATCTTTGCAAGAATGTATGCTGCCTGTATACTGACACTATCAATATGGTTCTGCTTAACAATTTGCATTAAATAGAAAATCAATCTGACGTCGACAAGTTGGGCAAAACTACTGTTTCCATGCGATTTGACATTCCAAGTAGGGTGATTGTGTTTCTCGTGTGAGGTGGGGAGGGGAGTGAGAAGAGGTGAGTTGGGGGTGCTAACACCTGCTATTCCCTGTTCTCAGAATATAATCTCCGGCGTCCTTCTCAACATGCCCCTACGCGTAGAAAAATCCAGAGAAAGATAAACTCGTAAAAAAAAATTCCGTACACATTTGGCATCGTGGATAAAAAACGTCAGCGCAGCGTAAGCCTGCGGAGGAGACGTCTGAATATATTTCCCCAGTTGACTGAGTCCCATTAGAGTGAAACCTGTTTCCCTAGACAGGGAAACCTTGGCACTGTCGGAGGAGTAAATAGAGCGTAAATCGCGAGCTTCGCAAAACTTTACCAGAGGTAAGGAAAAAAAAACGAAGCTGACTGCTTTGAATGCTACATTTATGAAAAATTGTAGCGGGTCTTCCCTCTAGTCATAATAAAAGATGCAATGTATTTCAAATTCCATACAATGTTAAACACAATTTTGGACTTTTCCAAAAATACATATGTGTGTGTGTATAAGAGAGAATGCAGGCCAGCAACAAGGGTTGGGTTATGGTAAAACATTCTCAAAGGCCATTGTGGTCCACTGTGAATTTGGTCTTGCACACTCAGTCGGTGTGTATCTGGAATATTGAGATGGGAATACCCAAAGTATTGGGCCATTGATAATTTCACGACGCAAAATTACCTTGGTCATCCGAGTTTTCTTTTAGTGAATGGAAAATTTGGTATTCTTATGCATCCATTTCCTACATTCTGGGTCATTTTCCACCTCCCTATACTAATACTAATACTATACTCATATTTCCCTATACTAATCCACCACTAATCCTTTGGGTTCTGGAGTAGCGTGCTACTCGCCGTAAAGCGCTTTGACGCCTCATCAGGGGTATTAAGAGTTACAGACATACAATTACAATAAAAAATATGAGGAGATTTCACTTTGCGAAAAATATCTTTAGAAAATCGTGTGCAGTAATGCTTCATACACAGTTGTAGTTTTAAATGTGACACCATTAGCACACTGCCATTCAAAGAGTACTGATGACATCTTTATGGATACATGAAATGCCCCCCAGATTAGCAGAAGAAAACCAAACCTCAATCACAGTTGGGGTCATTCTCGAGCTAGGGTCATAAAATCTGGAATTTTATACATCCACTCAAAGTGGGCCACACTAGAGCTCCAACTAGTAGGCCTTGGCATTTATTCTCCTCCCTAGTTCATCTTTTCCACATTGGGGAGCACAATGGGAAACCTGGGGTAAAGAACCTACAGTAACATTAGGACATATTGGTAGCTCATGTGATGTGTCTCCTTTATATCATATGGGCTTGGCCGGCTTTAGAGCTGGTGGCACCCAGTTCAAAAATCTTTTTTGGCGCCCCACCCCCCAATGACTTCCTCCTCGGATTCCCTCACTGCCATCCGCCCCACATCTCTCCATAGTGCCTCTCTCACACACATTCCATTTGTTTTACAATGCCGGAAAAGGCTGTCCTTTCTAATCCATTTAGCTATCCACATAAAATAGAGATCTGTTCATTGTAGAAGGCGTATTAACCCTCTGCGCTACTTTATGGCGAGTGAAAACTAGGGCTGGACAGAGTTCGCGGAATTCTGCTACACGGAACTCCGCGAGCGGCGGAGTTTGAGTAAGTTATGCTGTTCGCCAGGAGTCTCTGCCGTGTTGTAAAGTCAGTGCTAACGGCATCATGCAGAGCGCCAGAGGGCGCTAACTTCTTTTTGCTGTTCAAGTAGATTTTCCACTCGAGCGGCAGCTTCCTCATTGCGAGCGGGGAGCTTTCTCATCATGAACGGTTGCGGCCTACTGCGACTGCTTGCATTCAGAAATCTCACTCGTGCTTACCAACTTAGCGATTTCTCTCGCTCTCCAACATTAAGTTGGCGAGTGCAAGCGAAAGAAAAAACTCCATTCCGCGCCAGTTTGTGGAGTTTTTCGGAACTCCATGCTCAGCGCAGAGCACGGAGTGGGGAAGACTCAACCGGCGGATCGGAATTCTTCACCAGCCCCAAGTGAAAACTCCCACTAGACAAAACACTGATCTCTCGTTCTAGCAGGAACATTATTCAAAAGAGTTATCTTGACATTTTTATTGCTGCCTGAAAGCTGGACACAAGGAACTCAGTAGCCTGTGCTTTTAAATCATAAGTTATTGCTATTTTATTATATTACAATGCCCCTCCCCGAGGTCAGTGTCCCCGTTTCAGGTCAATGTCTGGTGCAGCCGCACCTGTCGCACTGCACTAAAGGCAGCCCTGAAAATGTGAATTCATGTGAGAAACCAGAAGTTCAAGCCATTCCTCATCACACAGGAAGAGAGGACTGGGAAAAGATAACTGACACAATAGCCATTGTAGAGACTGGATCGGAGAATATAAAGCAAACACTGGGAACAACGTATCCAACTGTAGGAATCATAAACATTTTGACACTTTTGTGTTGGCCCACATGCATCAATAGTTTTATATTATCCAATTTCCTGACTCAGGAGTGGGAAAAATAGCAGATCTTTTTAGCCTGCTAAATTCATAACTATTTAAAGTTCGCACAGCACATACTTAGGACCATGATTCATCTCTACATCTTACATGTGAGAGGTGTCCCTCATAGCGATGCTTCTTCTGCGGGGACAGAGGACAACCAAATAAGGAATTATTGCATATAAAGGACAGACAAATGAGATTTCGAAGCATTTGCAAGCTGCTAGAGATCAAGACGCGGGATACAGTTCTCTGTTCAAAATGGACATTACTGGATCACCAGGATATGACATGAGAGTCAGATGTTTTGGGGGAATATGGTGTGAGTTGAAAAATAAAGTATCCATATATTTCAAAGTTTTGCAACTGAAACATCTGCATATTAAAATGAGAAGGGCAGAGGATTCAGGGCCTGCACCTTGTAGGGAACGCAAGGCGGTGTTAGGTCCTATAGGTCATATAAACATAAAACGATGTCATTTTAGTCTCCTTTTGGAGATTTGCTGGAGAATAAGCGATCTCCAACCAATTAAACATAAAATGGATATTTGAATCCTACGTTTATTGCCCTGCGAGGGTTAGGTATGTCTGTTTGGGAGCACAGTCAGAAGTCACACTAGCTAGCCCTGGTTTCGGCTAACCCAACTAGATAATCATCTACAGACAGTGCTTAATTTAAGCTGGTGGTTTCTGGTGCGGGGCACCAGAACTTAATTTTGAGGACTGGCACTTAGTTTTCGCCTCAAGGACTTACTGTAAGCAAAAGACACACATGGGAAGGACGAAGGAAGAAAAAAACGAAATAGTGTCACAAAGGGAGAAAGCAGAAATCTGCAAGAGTGAGCTGAAGGGGGAGGGAGTGGCTGTAAATTGATTAAAGAGGCCTGAGAAGGCTTCAGGATTACTCCTCCTCAGTATTTTGTGCTCGCACATTTATATGCGGGAGCCCCTGTGTACCAGAGGAGAGTTTCGGGCAGCGGCACATTTAAATTTACAAATTGAGCACTGCCTATGGGATTTGATAGGTATAACTTAAGTAAAGTGGCTGAAAGTTCTTCTTTGGAGCTCGCCGCTAGTGCTTCCAAAGGCCAGGAGAGCCGAACACCTTGGCTGCCTGGTCTTGATTTTACCCCATGCCTTTTTCTTCCACCAGCCTTCACTCCCTGTCCCTTCAGCTCACTCTTTAGCAGGTTCTTCTTCCACACTCCTTCCCTGTTTGTCTCTTTGTCTCTGTTTTCTTACCTCCACCCAACTCCTTCTTTCTTCTTCTCACTTTCTCTTGCTTACTCTAGCTCAAAATTTGATAATAAAACATTAGTTCAACCACCAGCAGCCACAGGTGCAAATTAAACACTGCCAATTAGACTTGATAAACAATGCACAAATATGAAGCTCAACAGTAACTAATTGAAATGCCATTGAAATAAGCAGCATCTGGTACTCAGAACATATTCTGAATATGGAAATATTTCGGTTTTTTATTATCAATGTGAAACACATTCTACAGGCAACTTTCGTATATATTTTTTAAAAATGGCTGATACCTGCAAAGACATATTGAAATACTTATAAAACAGGAAAATGAATGTGATCCAGGTTCAATCATCATTGTTTTAGTGACGGCTTCTTTATGTTGCTTTGTTAATGGCAAACATGTTGTACCCAAATCAAAGCACATTGATGCTGATCTCGAGTCACACTGTAATAATATCACCAAACTGGTGCATCAAATCACCCTAGCCACTGCTGGTGGCAACAATGTGCAAGTAAATAAAAAAAAATAATGCGTAATATTCATATATCTAAGTCCCTCATTTAGTAACATAGGAATGTGAATGTAGGGTACCGCTGTGGGGAGATGCAAGCGAAACATCTGGATATCACCCCTTGGATTAAACGCCAGTCCCTATATTTGTAGCACGCGTACCTACTTGAACGTATTAAAAAATTACTGCTTGAAGCGTTCGAGGCAGGGAAACTGCTGAATCCTGAGAATTCTCCGAAGGTGGGTAAAAAGTGTGAAAGGTAGGTGCAGAAAGTGCTTACCTACAACGTTACACTGATTTATACACTTGAATGTGTTTTATGTATAGCACCAACCTAGAAAAGGCAGCCCAGCCCTGTGCAGGGTCAAAGGCAAGGATGCAGCCAGCTGGGTGGACCGTTTTAGCATCCTGATGTATTGTTCTTTGAAGAAGTGCGTCTTCACCTCTTTCCTAAAATAGAACATGGGTGGAGTGGTCCCAGTGCCTTAAATGGGCAGGTACTGTCCAGTACTGAGAACCTGCACTTCTGTAATTTGAAAGGAGGAGTACCTGCACTTCTCAGCACTGCTTCAATGCATTTAATGGAAGGGTACCTGCACTTCTCAGCACTGCTTCAATGCGTTTAATGGAAGAGTACCTGCACTTCTCAGCACTGCTTCAATGCATTTAATGGAAGAGTACCTGCACTTCTCAGCACTGCTTCAATGCGTTTAATGGACGAGTGCCAGCACTTCTCAGTACTGCTTCAATGCATTTAATGGAAGGGTACCTGCACTTCTCAGCACTGCTTCAATGCATTTAATGGAAGAGTGCCAGCACTTCTCAGCACTGCTTCAATGCATTTAATGGAAGGGTACCTGCACTTCTCAGCACTGCTTCAATGCATTTAATGGAAGAGTACCTGCACTTCTCAGCACTGCTTCAATGCATTTAATGGAAGGGTACCTGCACTTCTCAGCACTGCTTCAATGCATTTAATGGAAGAGTGCCAGCACTTCTCAGCACTGCTTCAATGCATTTAATGGAAGAGTGCCAGCACTTCTCAGCACTGCTTCAATGCATTTAATGGAAGGGTACCTGCACTTCTCAGCACTGCTTCAATGCATTTAATGGAAGAGTACCTGCACTTCTCAGCACTGCTTCAATGCATTTAATGGAAGAGTACCTGCACTTCTCAGCACTGCTTCAATGCATTTAATGGAAGAGTGCCAGCACTTCTCAGCACTGCTTCAATGCATTTAATGGAAGAGTACCAGCACTTCTCAGCACTGCTTCAATGCATTTAATGGAAGAGTACCAGCACTTCTCAGCACTGCTTCAATGCATTTAATGGAAGAGTGCCAGCACTTCTCAGCACTGCTTCAATGCATTTAATGGAAGGGTACCTGCACTTCTCAGCACTGCTTCAATGCATTTAATGGAAGAGTACCAGCACTTCTCAGCACTGCTTCAATGCATTTAACGGAAGAGTGCCAGCACTTCTCAGCACTGCTTCAATGCATTTAATGGAAGGGTATCTGCACTTCTCAGCACTGCTTCAATGCATTTAACGGAAGAGTACCAGCACTTCTCAGCACTGCTTCAATGCATTTAATGGAAGGGTACCTGCACTTCTCAGCACTGCTTCAATGCGTTTAATGGAAGGGTACCTGCACTTCTCAGCACTGCTTCAATGCGTTTAATGGAAGAGTGCCAGCACTTCTCAGCACTGCTTCAATGCATTTAATGGAAGAGTACCTGCACTTCTCAGCATACCTGCACTTCTCAGCATTGCTTCAATGCGTTTAATGGAAGAGTGCCAGCACTTCTCAGCACTGCTTCAATGCATTTAATGGAAGAGTACCTGCACTTCTCAGCATACCTGCACTTCTCAGCATTGCTTCAATGCGTTTAATGGAAGAGTGCCAGCACTTCTCAGCACTGCTTCAATGCATTTAATGGAAGGGTACCTGCACTTCTCAGCACTGCTTCAATGCATTTAATGGAAGAGTACCTGCACTTCTCAGCACTGCTTCAATGCATTTAATGGAAGAGTACCTGCACTTCTCAGCAGCAAAGTGGCCCGGATGGTCCCAAAGGATCCGGGAATGTTGTTTCAGACTCTGGGTGCAAAAACGGAGAAAGCCTCCTGTTTCTTGTTCTTTTTTTTACACTTCCTTGCCTCTGATGCTGCCTGGAGAATAAACTGTAAAAGAACAACACACATTTTCCAAAGTGTAAAAACCGAGACCTGGAGGGCGTAATTATTTTACTTTTTTCGTCCAATGTTGTGGAATTTATTACCTTTGAGTCTTGAGCTGAATTCAATCTTCTATTCAGACGTGTATCAAATAATTTGTTATTTAATCAGGCTTTACTTCTCTCTCTCTCTCTGTATAGACTGCTCATCAACAGTTAGCGCCATAAAGTCATTTAGTGAAAAAGTGCCTTGAAATAGCATAACATAACAAGTTTGTTTCCCCAATAAAACACCCACAGCATCAGATTAAGTAATCAATTGAGACTGGACAAATGTTTTAGGGTGAAAAACGGGAGTGTGGCACTTGCGTACGGTGGCCCACCAGGATCACATTTTGAAACTTGGAAAAGTCACACAAATCTCACTCACTCACTCACTCTGTTGCTCGTTGAGTCACTGACAATTCTCAAATCACTACCACTGCCCAAATGGGTGGTTCAAGGTTTATGAGCAGCACATTCTTTATGGAGTTGTAGTTGTTTTAAAAACTTATGTTTACTAAGGTAAGGTTATGTGCGGATTACTGCTTCCTCCCTCTAACAAATCTACACTACTAATAAAATAATTCATGGGGGCAGGTCATTCACAGCGGTAAAGTCAAAGCGATATGGTAACAGCAATATCAACTGTAACAGTAAATGCAATAGTAATAGAAATAACAGAAGGAGGAGGGAGCACACTCTCTGGCATACCAGCGCACAATTAGGCCAGATGCATTGTGGTAAATGCAGTGCATGATAACACTCACTTCAATGGAAAGTCTTTAGGATTCCCTGTTGTTGGTGCAGTCATCGCTGTGTATCCCTAGACACGTGTTTCAAGATTGTTACCCTTCTTCAGTAGAGAATAACAAGCAAAATTTGGGGGTGCTGGCAATGTGGCTCACAGTCTTCACAAGTTTCTTTAAATTCTCCACTCTGAAGATGCCCACGTCTCTGTGGAGCATCTTTGCCCTGGAAGTAAACACTCCACTTGTTGTCACCTGAAGACTGAAAGGCTGACTAAGAAAAACAGATCCTGTAATGGTGTCTGTTCATTGGCCACTGGTTAGGTAGTGCCTAATTCAAAATGTCCTTTCTTTTATAAAGCTCTGCACAGTATTGCTCCTGAGCACCTGTTATAAGGTACAAAATGCACCTAGTTAGGGGCAGGCAGTGTGCCTAGTTAGGGGCAGGCAGTGTGCAGTGAGGAGGTTAGATGTCTTAATACGTGCCAGGTGTCTTACAGTGGTCACAGATAGATTGTTTCAAGATGCTTTTCATGTGAAAGGTACCAGAACCTTTGCTTGGTCTTGGCTGCCTCTCTCTTCACACGTCCTACTAAGGCACCAGAACAGGCACAGTGTTGGCTCTGGCGCTGCTGGACATGACTCTCTGCAGTGCTTCTCACAACATCTTAATGTGGTGAGATTTATCATCAACACACTGATCCCAGAACAAGAACTCAGGAGCTCTTTGGTCATGTTTATACGCCAGTTTTCTGTGCACAGTTGGAAATGCATGGCCTTGGGGTATGATTCTTAATTTACAACTAGTGGCTGAAAGTCTGGGGCCAGTAAGAGTTCCTGAACTTATTTTCAGTACATATGTCCATCTAGCCTCCGCCTCGTTATTCTCTAACCTCTGAGGCGAGTCACTGTGTAGCTCGTAAATAGGTCTGTCCAATGAGAGACCAGGCAGGCTGGGTCCATGCTAGATTTTCAAGTCTAAATGTACATACAATTAATCCAAATGTAACTATTCCACATAGTTGAGGGTTAGGCTGAAAATCTGGCATTTATCTAGGCCTCCTGGACAAGTGTTGTGCAGCCCTGCAATAGATAAACAGAAGGGGCAGAAATAATTATTATGAGTTGAGGTCTGAAGCTAGGATAGGCCAATTGCTGTGCCTCAGTCAAAATGCCAGAGCAACACATATATAACACAAGGTAGGAGTGGTCACAGGAATGGCTGAATATGGGCTGTCTTCTACTCTTAAAGAGCCAATTCCTAACTTTGAGGAGATCTTGAAAGGCTGTGCCTGAGAGAGCACCTCCTGGTCCTTACCAACCCAGTTCCGTGATCAGTGGCTGGTAAGGACCAGGCGGTGACCAGTACTTAATCCTAGACCAGCTCTGCTCAAGGTCCAGGAACCTATCACCCACCATCTATATTGTGCATGGCACTTGGACAAAGCCCGTCATATCTCCCCACACCTGCCACACAGCCTTAACAAATCTGTCCAGTTGTGAACACTCAGAAGGAGGCTGGTGAAGTGTCAGAGGGCTCGATTCTAACAAACGTCTTTCACACACAAATAGAAACAAACATTGGCTAGGCCAATAGGTCTTGGTGGTTTAATGATAGCTGGGTAACTTTTTGTGTGTTGCCCTCAGCTAACCTAGAAAGGAAATTCTATAATTAAGCAATATCGTCGGCCACAACAATATCGAAGCACATAATAAAGCTTCTTTTCCAAACAGACAGCCATAGCAGAGTTAAGCTCTACTCCCACAATACAGTGTTATGGAAATGAGTCATAAGGTCAAGTTTGCAATGTGAGTGGTGAATTTAAAAGATTCAGCAAAGTGCACAATAGATACTCTCAACAAAGAGATAGGATTTTTGTTTACACTTTAAGGAAGCCTATGGATCTGCACGTCTTTGTTTTGCGAACAAAATAACTATAAATACCAAAACTTTTATTATGACAGCACAGTAGAACCAGTAAATACCGAAAGATCATTACTGAGTGAATACCACTGTGCCCTTAAAACAGACTAAGGCAGCCAAAGAACATGCAGCTTCTGAGCAATAAAGCCCTAAGCAAGCAATTCAAATTTCGTTGTGACAGCAAATTGAATTCATTAAAAAACATACACTGGCACTTTGGCTCTCACTTACAAGTTACACATCTTGTTGCATCTGCATTCTAACAAAATAGGACTACTTTAGTGCACAACTCCACATCCAATCAGTTGTGGGAGCAGAAATGGGACAACATGGCCATCCAGGAAATAAATGCCATGGCCGGTGTATAATTGGTCATTATGGTCGGTAATCCCTAGCTGTGGTAAAACCATGGGAAACACAAAAATATCAGTGACTGAAGAGGTGATCCAAAGATCTCCCTCTCTCTTTGAAGGTCTTATGGTTCTTTTTTGAATAACTGAGTTTTTCGAGAAAAAAAAATGACATGCACAATCATCTCACAATGGGCACAAAGGGACAGAGGGAGAATTCCATTATAGAGCAAATACCATTTTTGGATGCAAATAAACAACAGCATTTAAATTGGCTGTGCATTATTAACAGGTGTTCAGGCATGGGTCACGAATCACATGGAAAAGCCATTGTTACTCAGAAATGCAAAATTATTTTTGCTTAAAATGGAGGGAAAACATTTTCATCAAGCAAACAAGACAGTTAAGGAAAACTTCGAACTTTGTAGTAGCAAGAGCAAGAAATCAACTGTGCCAATAGCTTTTATAAGTCATTTATCCTGAAACTGTGTCAGATTCGAACTTGTGGACGGGCCATTAGAGAAGATCATTGAAGCATGTAGCTCGATTTTTGGATTTAAAGCGTTGCCCATTCAATGACAGTTTCACAAGGCTGTTGTGCTGTTGGACAAGTTGTAAACGTGAGTGAGATTACTTTGATATGAGGCACATCTCCAGCACAGTGAGTTATCTGTAAGATTCAACTTTTGAATTGATGAGTTAATGACCAAAAACACAGTTGTGATGCAAAATCCTACTTCATAAAGTGCGAGCGTGCAGATTTCTCGACTTCATGCACTTCGAAACATAGGCCTTGATGACAGAGGTACAAGTGGGGCTGAAAGTGCAGGAAAGGGCACAGAATATTCTCAATTTTCAAGGAGCTGGAGAGGAAGGAAAGTCTTCAGGTAAAAAACATATTTTTACATTTAAAAAAAAACAAAAGAGGAATTTGAAAGTTCATATTTACTTCACTTATGTGCTTGTAGACTTGGACATCATTTAGGAATTGACAGAGGTTGCAGCTGTTACTCCTGTTTTTAGTCAGGGCTCTCCACATCCCCAAATTATATTCTGTGGACCAATGTTTCAGCACTTCCACGTCTGGTCCTACCCTCAGTCTGCTCAGTATCTTGCTACTTGCTGCTTCAAAGAATTGAGGCAGTATTGACGTCACTAGGGCTAGGTAGGAAACCGAACAGAGATACAAACCCCTCCCCTTAGCCTGCCTCCCCAGCCACGCCCCCTGCAGCAGGGCCCTCTGATTTCCTGGGATGACATTGTGGCAGGCTCATAGGCCCAGGTAAACCTTCACCAACACAGGCCCGTGTGCTGGCGACTGCGAGAAGTGGTCCCCGTCCCCTGGTTATCCTCAACCGCAACTTTCCAGGAGGCTGATGACACTGTTCTCCATGTAAGAGGGCCAGCAGTCCATATTTTGTTAGAAGATATTTTGTTGTATCAAAAGATGTTCCACCCATGAACCTCCTGCAGCAGACCTTTCATCTGGGTGGTCCGCGGTGTACTGCCTTAAAGCAGTTTCACATTCAACACTGAGGATGAGTCAAATTATTTTCATTACTTCATTTCCTTCCCCTCCCAGTACAGCAGGGGTCTTCAAACTGGGGTGTGTGCCCCCCAGGGTGGGCTCCTAGTGATCCTGGGAGGTGACGTTGGGGGGGGCAGGCTCTGGCCAAAAAAAGCGTTAGGCTAATAACAGGGCTTTGTTTTAAGGTGGAAAAATGAGCCACAGAACACCGGTCTGTAATGGGCCATCACTAGCGTGTCCTGTCATGTATATCCAAGCTGGGCGTATGTCTCAAAACGGAAGGAACTCCCAAAACTCCCACCCCCACTTCTCATAATCACACTGTGGATACTTCTATACCTTAGTAAGGACCGCCCGCCCAGAATAGTATGTTCGGCATCCTGTATTTGATTGCATTTTTATAACAGTAACATAACTTTACTGTAATGTTTCAATACGTGTAGACATATTTAATAGAATAATTGTGAAGAATTCGGAAGAGGGCCCCAGTGATGATTTTTTTCCCACTGGGTGGCACGGCATTGAAAGGTTTGAAGACCACTGCAGCATAAGGACTGAGGTTTATCCTCACCCCCTTTACTCGTCACAACTTTCGCCAAGCCGTTCTCTTCCTGTGAATGATGAAAGTTCTCCTGCCCTCCTCCAGCGCTTTAAATGGGCAGGTACTCTCTGGTACTGAGTACCTGCACTTCTCACACAATTGCGGTGCATTAATAGGAGCGTGCCGGCACTTCTCAGGCGCAAACAGGTACACTGAATAGTGAGTACCTGCACTTCTATGTTCCCATTTAAAGCACTGCTCTTCTCAACACTTCCGGAACATAAGTTTGTTATCACTTTGCAGATGACGGGCCTCGTTCCATCAGTTTTGGAAACGTTTTGCTTGAGGCCGCTCGGCTATAATTATGAACATATTTAGGCCAAGATTTTTTTTTCCGCAAGGTGCCCGCATGCTCATCTGCTCCTTGCAGGATTGTGATGTGTGCCAACCTCCTCTCTCTAATCGTTTGTCACCTGCAGTCGTGTGGACCTGGGAGCCCCGCTCAGGCAGCGCCATTATCGGCTGCGCGAGACACGTTTGGCAGGAGCAGCAAAAAATAACAACTGGAGCGGATTCTTACACGGTCACCTGCAGTGTGGTGGACCTGGGAGCCCCGCTCAGGCAGCGCCATTATCGGCTGCGCGAGACACGTTTGGCAGGAGCAGCAAAAAATAACAACTGGAGCGGATTCTTACACGGGGGAGGCAGCAAGCCATTTGCAGCTCCGCAGATGGCGGCCTCTCAGGGGAACGCACCAGCCGGGGGGGGGAGGGAGCACTCGGCGGAAGTACTTTGTGGAGGGGCGGAAGAGGTGAGAGGGGACCAGTGCACTCAGGGGCGTAGCTTCGGGGGAGGAGGGGGTGTTTGGGGTGTTGCACTCCCTCAATACATGCATTTTCTGATTAATAGTTGGGTACAGGTGCTTTCAGTCGGGTATGATGAGATGTCTGTGCGATTTCACCTGGGGTTTTTGCAGACGCGCTGCCGAAACACACACACATCTGTTTTGAAAGCCCTAAAAATGTTGATTATTTCGCAAAATATTCTGTTTCTCTCACTTATAACTCCTACTAATCCGCATTTCTCTCCCTTTCCATTGCCACCTAGGCCCACCTCATACATCCTGCTTGTCGGATAATATATGTTAACATTAAATGGCAGCGTGATTGTCACGAACTCTGAAACTCGCCTCTAATCTCACTGACCAAGCTACGTCCCGGAATGTATCGAGACTAACAAAGGCTCCTCTCTCTTTGCCTGAATGCTTTGAATTTTGCGTGGTTTTGCTATGAATATACAAAGAAAACAATGAGAATTGTTGTGTGAACCACCCCCTTCATGCTCAGATTGTATTAACCTGCAAGGATCCTGCGGCAGTGCAGCTTCTTCCAGGAAAGGTGCAGGGATTTTCAGCAACCCAGGTTAAATACCATTTTGCCTGTTGGAGCGCCTCCCATGCACTGCAAAGATACAATTTTCAGGTCTTTTGTAGTAAGGTCGCACCATCACTAAGTGGTTCACTGACGGCACTGCTTTACCTCCTTGTTATGGAAGCACAGGTCCATACTTAGCCAATAAGTGGGCCATTATTTAGGAGAGACCAAACAGTAGTGACATTGGGCTACATGTACTAAAGATTGGATTTGCGACTCGCAAATTGCGAGTTGCAAAACCTTATGTTGAACAGTGTCAATGACACTGTTTGCGATTCGCAAGGGGGTCGCAAATGCCCTACCACATGAATATTCATGAGGTAGGTGGCAATGTGTGACCCCCTTGGGAATGGCAGCCCTCACAGGGATGGTGGCCTAGTGGCTTTTAAATAAAGCAGTTTTTTTTTTTTTTAAATGCAGCCCGTTTTCCTTAAAGGAAAACGAGATGCATTTCAAAAACAAAAAATGAAACGTTTTCGTTTCATTTTTTCAGAGCAGGCAGTGGTCCGTAGGACCACTGCCTGCTCTGAAAAAATGTCTTTACTGCCATTTACAAAGGTGGGGACCCCTTTCCGTTTGCGAATGGGTTAGCACCAGTGTGACACTGCTGCTAACTGCGATTGTTTTGCGACCGCATTTGCGGTCACAAAACAATCATACATGGGACTGCCAGTCACAATTAGAAAGGGAACACCCCTTCCTAATTGCAACTCGCAATCCCTTTTTGCGATTCAGTAAATAGTTTACAGAATCGCAAAAATGGGTTTGAACATACCAAAGTGCATTTTGCACGTCACAAATGGCCCGATTCGCTGTTTGCGATGTGCAAAATGCTACATACATGTAGCCCATTGTTCTCAGTGAAGACTTTGAGACCACGAAATACTCTATCCCTTGATGTCATTGACAAAACACCACTAGACCTTGAAATGGCAACAAAAGGCCCTTTAACAGTTTAGCATGTCTCGCTGATCCTGACAGTTCATTTTCTTCTTCAGTCTTTCTTAGCAGCAAGAGTCCCAATTCATGAACATTCAAATGTTTTTGGATCATAAATTTCCTCCTACAATTTATACAGATTCAGATAGTTCACACAAAAAATGCAGGTGTATTTATGAAAATCCATACGAATTATACATTTCAATGTGCAATACTTCTGCTTGATACTTGAGTCTTCCGAATGCCCTGGCGCAATATGTCCTCTGAGACTGTATAAGCAGTTCCACAGGTAACTTTTTTTTTTTTCCTCACCTAGAAAATACTTTTTCCAGGTGGACCAAACCCTTCCCCTATTCCCAGAGAATATAAATGACATATCCTTATAGTTTCAACTTTGAATTTGTTCACTACATTCCCTGTTGTCCACATCCTGTCCCATCTATAAAAACACCCACATTCCCACTGTAACTCTAAACATGCAGTGTAAATGCCCATCATCTGCATTTGCATATGAAGCAAGACCTCTGCCTGAAACCTATACCTGCCTGGAAAGAATTTGACTGTTGATGAAATCATTAAATCAGAGAAAGTAGGATTGCCTGAAGCTCACATGGGCATTTCATACATTCATTAATAGCATTCAGTACAATTCACTTCCGTGTAAAGATACAGAACAAAGAATACTCGGAAACAAAGTGCATAAAATAAAACAACTCCAGCCCTGATGAAGGCCACAATTCAAGAACCATACCCAAGTAGTGGCTGAAACCAAATTGCTGGCTAACTACTCCCAGGTTATACCTGAATGATTAACAAGACACCATACCTGCAATGAATGTAATCCAATAGATTAAAGATTAGTCAATCTATGTTATTTCCATCAGAAATGGTGATCCACACTTGGTCCCTGATTACGGACTGGGCAGAGGGGATTACTCTGTCTCAAATGTGACGGACATCCCGCCCGCCATATTACAAGTTCCATTATATCCTTGGTGTGGGAACAGCACTTCACCATTAGTAGTGACTTGCATGTACTGCCCGTGAATTATGTAATTTAAATAGATTCTAATGAAGTCCAGGAAGTTACGTTGACATGAAAACTTGTATTTGAAGATTAATGTACCAGGTGTGCTCAGTGGTTAAATATATGAGGCAAGAGAATATGTGATGATACATTTGTTAAATTGTAAATAGATTGCAAACCAGGATTAAGTGTCCTTAGAAATATCCCCAATGAACAATTGCCGCTTGGCACTGCCAATCATGCATTCAATGTTCAAGGGCATAGCATGGACCTCACAGTGGTAAACGTTAGGATTGAAGTGTGTTGTATGACCCAACACTACTCTGCATAGGGATGAAGTGAGCTCCTTCTAGTATTTCAACATACAGAAGAATTCAACTTCCTTGAAGGCATCCTCCATTTTAGCCAAGGTCATTGGCCGACCCTCAACATATCACATTATGGCAAATGCTGCAGACATTTTGACAAAGCTGATTGATTTATAGATTGATCCACTCTAGGGGACATATTTAAGAAAATGTTCTTGTGCCCCTTAGCGCCCCCCTACCGTAACCATGTGTACGCCATATTTAAAATATGGCGCACCATGGAGGTAGTTAGGCGACTAGCATTAGAATTTTTGACACTAGTCGATCGCTTTGCGGGATTAGCATCAAAAATTCTGACGCTAATCCTGCAAAGCACCCCGAGGCTCATTGTAACCAATGGAAGCCTCCTTTTCCTGCCTGCTCTGAACAGGCATTAAAAGTGCCCAAAGAAAAATGGTGCAAGGAAATCTCTTAGATTTCCTTGCACCATTTTTCTGGGCCCCCTAACGGGGGAACGCCCCCTTTTCATACATTATGCCTGGCGCAGGCATAGTGTTGCACAAAGGGTTACAAAGTGGTGCAATGCATGCATTGCGCCACTTTGTAAATATGGTGCAGCGTTTTTGGCCTTCTAACTCCACATTAGCATAAAAAAATGATGCTAATGTGGCGTTGGTATGGCGTTAGGGGCTCTTTAATATATGCCCCTAGATATCCCTGTCAAGTAAGAGCCCCTTGGGCGAATATGATGTGGATACAATTGAAAACTTAAAAATCTGACTTCTGTGGAGTGGAATGCAGTAGTATTATGCAGTCCTACGTTCAGGCACAAAATCTAATTGCATCTATCCACAGGTGTAGACTGGAGTGTCTAGAGTGGGGGGCAGATGTGTCCTGTGCCCCCGCTTTATTTACCTTGTCCAGCTCCCCGTTTGGGCTCGCCCACTACAGCTGTTGAATTGGCAAAACAAGCACTGCCTCTTGCCACACACATCAGTTTGTCCAATGCACTTCTTGTAGGACACCACGGCTGCATTACTGCAATAGTGACGCTCAATCAGCTCTTCTAGAAAGGCCCTCTACTGGCCTGGTGCAACTCCTAGGTGTCTCATTCAAGGATACGTCTTTTCACGTCAGGTCAGATCATACATGGATGCACTTGCTGAAGTGTTAACAAAATCAGCTCAATGCACTGATGTGTCGCTGCGCCATATTATGTACATGGGACCAACTCCCGAAAGCATTTATGAGGACGTGAACCAAAGAGGTAGTTTTACTTTTTTACATCCTCTCACATGCCTTTGTGAATCGGCCCAGGAACATCCAACTCCCTGTTAGTAAAAGTGCAAAGGGGAGAGAGTCCTTTATGTAAATTGTACATTAATATTCCCTGAAAAGTCCCATTTGCAATGTTTTGGGGCCTGTTAAAAAAGGTATGTTAGAGTATGGAAAATAGTACTACTTTACATACTCCAAAAAACAATTTTTTTTAATAGGCCCCAATAAATTTAGCTCTAAAACAAGCGTGTATTTCTTTCCAAATGACACATTTTTACAAATAAATGCCCATTTTTGCATGTCTTGTTACTCCAAAGGTGATTACCATCCAGCAGCAGCATGGCTTCTCGACGGTGTAAACTGCATGACCCCACAGTTCTGTTAACTCAGTCTAGACCAGTGCTCAATTTGTGCTTGTTGTTTCTGGTGCGGAGCACCGGCACTTATTTTTGAGGGCCGGTGCTTTTTCTTCTGCCTCAAGCATTTGCTGCGAGCAAAAGAAACACATGGGAAAGACGAGGGAAGAGAAAAACGAAAAAGCGTCTCAATGGGAGAAAGTAGAAAGCTGCAAGAGTGAGCTGAAGGGGCAGGGAGTGGCTTTAAATGGATTGAAGAGGCCCGAGATGGCTTCGTGATTACGCGACTCAGTATTCCGTGTCTGTACATTTAATTGCAGCAGCTGCGTGTTTAAGAGGAGGGCTCTGGGCACCAGCACGTTTTTATTTACAAAAGCACTAGACAAACGGATTTCCCATTAATTGATAGAAATTTTCTTCAGCAACTGCACTGATGAAGATTGTACCAGGCACTCGTTTGCAGCATAAATGACGCACTGCACTACACAAAATCATGACATTGTTACATTGTTATTCACTGCCAAAAAGTCACATTTTTTATAAACAAGTAAAACGAAACTGCCTTGCAGTAACCTGCTGACTCGCATACAATAGACATTGGTCTTCAACTGGTATTCTATGAAACACATTACAAAATCAGCATTTCCATTCACATTAACCAAGTGCATCTTAAAAGCCATATTCATCACTGTCGGTTACAGTGTAACCGCTGAAAGTGCATGTCCTCAGCAGAAAGTGCATGTCCTCAGAAATCCTGGCCAGTTCTGGTCTATTAGCTACTGATGCGCTGACGTCCCTGTGACATGTGCCTGCTATTCTGAAAGCTTGAAACATTGCTGTAGAGGGCCCTGGTGCCCAAGCTCAGGTCGTGTTCCATAATTTGTGCACAACAAATAACTGAATACCTATACTAGACTTTTCAGGGTAATCTCAGTCGGTAAACCAACATAGCAACTAGTGGTTTACTATTTACATAACACAGTTCCCACTCTGTGTGCCTGATGTTACCAATGGTCTGCAAAAACCTATAAGTGAGCCTGAATCCGTGCAAGTCACACTGATGGGTAGGTTGATGGACCTGTGGCGCATGCAACTTCTCCATGGCTGATGAAGGCTTTAGAAGCAGATACCTACTAACAGTGGCTGAAACACATCTGTCAACATCTGTCAACATCAACTTCAAAACAAAGTGAGGGCTAGACCACTGTGTACAGTCATATATGGCAACAGGTTATTATCGACTCGCCGCTGCTTTTGGTTGTTGCATAATCATACCGAGCAATTATGCTATGTGTACTCTGTTAAATGAGTCATACACATCATATCAGAATTGTCACTGAACTTGGTTGTTGACTTTTATTTGATTCTGAACATTTAAACCTGAAGAATGTATTTTTAGCATGCCTGCCTTGCAATAAACATTTTATACGAAGTAAAGATTTTACATGCATCCTCACTCAAAATGGCCGCCCACTTTTCAGGTCACCTAATGGAACTCTGTGGTTTTAGTCCTTCACTATCTCTGCGCATCAGTCACACAAGGAAAGAACAGCTCCTCCCTTCTGTGCTTTAACATTTGAATTTAGAGGTGGATACTGGCTCAATCGGGCCCTTACCGTTGCAGACCCTTTGGCTGTATTCAACACCGTTGACTCCCCACTCCCTAGCACCTCGCTGAGCCTCGAGTAAAATGTCCTGTACTCAGCTGAATGGCCTCCCCCTTTTCATCTTATTTACTAGGTATTGCTTTCCTCCTGTTCGAGTTCTCCTCTTAGCCTGCAACCTGGTTCTTTCCTCATCTGTGATTATGTCACCATTATTGTTCAATCATTACCTACTGGTGGTTGTTTTTTCTGCTTCACCCCATAGCTGTATGTCTTTTAGTATACCGATGACTCTGAGCCTTTAGACTCAGCTGGGTTGTAACCATCCCTGTGAACTAGACTCTTTACTAACACCTGAAGTTACACACCGGAGGGCTCAGGAGATGTGGTCACATCAGAGCCAACACCCTATTTATTCATCTCAAACAGGGACTGACTTCAGGGATATCCATAGCAGGCAGGCCTCACAGTTTAAGCTCATGTCATGCAGCAGCTGTCACTTTTCATAAACAACAGGTGCTCCTTTAAGGCTCCGAGCCCCGCAGCGGTGGCTGATTGCTCTCCAGGGTGCCAGCGATGCCTGGAAACTGCAATATACCCAGCAAGAGGCAGGGGGGGGATCCTCGAGGTGTGGAAAGATACTTCCTAAGGAGCACTTTATCCATAATCGGTTATTTATTATATTAATACATTACACCGCGTCATTGTGAACTCACACACCTCCCCGTGGGGTGGGAACCACAGTCTCCTGCCCATCCGTGAACACGTTTCCTTGCAGGGTTGCATTTCTAAGCTTTGTTTGTGTAACTCATATGAGATGTTGCTTTGTGAAATTCCCTCTGGGACTTAGAATGGAAAAGCACACACTTGGGACATTCTGCATCATGATAACGTTGCCTTCCCTTCAGTAGTCGTCAAAAATGTGAAGTTGCTGAAACTCAAGGTTTATAAAGCCTGGAGTCATTGATCAAAGGCAATTATTTAAGTTTCACCAAAAACGGGAGTGTCAAAAACCTTTGGGGAGCCCAGGTAAACAATTCAAACAAGCCCCACTCCTAGTTCAAAGTAGGAAAAAAGTATTCTCCAAAAGAAAAAGACAGTTGTGCCAAAGATTGTTTCCTCATTGTTACTGAACTGTTCTTTCCACATTTTGTTTATTATATAAATGCATTTTGGGTCAGTGGCGCAGGACCCTGCAGAGCACAGGGCTGAGGGCAAAGAGCGCCCTCTGTCCTTCACCTGTGACAGCCTCCCCAAAAAGTTATTTCTTGTTGGAGTGGCATCTCAACCACAGAGGTCCCAATAGCACATGCAATAATAGTAACTCATGAGTAATGGAAATAATAGTCACACGAATTACCAGTTATTTGTCTGACACTCAAGCCCATGAGGGAGTAACACACAGTAGAGGAACATCCCTTGGGCCCTTTCTTGGTGATAGAAAGAATCCTTCAGGAAGTGGATAGAAGAAACTGCACTCCCCTGGTGACTAACAGCCTTCACCTGACTGAGCCTAGCCTAAGGGCCAAATGTCCCAAACATGATCTGGATAGTGTTATATTTTTATAAAGATATGACCTAACCCTTCGAGCAGGGTACCCTAAATGTCTTGTGTGAGTGATGTAACATAGATAAGGCAGGTGTCTCTGCCCTCTCTGAATCTAGTTTTGCAGGTAGACAAGCAGCTGTGGAAAAATTGGGAATAAATTAGCTGAAATGCTACCTCTTGAGTGTTGAGAGAGACTGTTTCGAGCCTCCACGAGGCACCATAAACCCGAGAATAGTCCTGATCCTTTGCCTTTCCCTAACGGAATCTGATGGAAATAGGCGGAGGTTAACATCAGAGCTGGGCCTACATCAGCAGCGTGTGAGTGCTCCATGAAGATGCACCTTGAGGTTTAAGGAACAGAGCTATAAAGTCCCAACAACTTGTTTTATGCAAAAAGGCTCTCCTTTTTGCAATACAAGACACTCCTTTCTAAACAGACAATTTACAATCCATCTTAAACCAATGCATTACCATTACAATGTGAGATGGTCAGGACATTCAGAAAAGGTCTTGAAGTGTGCCTGGCTTGCCTGCCTGCATCATTTAAGGATAAGTGTGGAATTCCCCAGAATTAGCTCCCATGACTCTGGCAAGCCAACCCTGCAATGAGGAGCAACAACATGTTGTACTTTCCCTCAGATGTGGGCCTCCATGTCTTCTTCGCTGCAAGGAGATGATACACATGAAGCACACAGGGCTGGTGCGGCTCTTTCTGGACATCCTGATGGAATTGCATCCCAGTTCGGTATCGTTGCTGCAGTCAGCGACTGCTTTTGGGATAGTCTAGGAAGGAGACTAGGAGAGGAACCACCCAGAGTCAGGCTTCAATGCAACACCACCAGGACTGCCATGACAGCCAATCCATCTTTCCCAACCAACCACAATGTTTTGAGTAACATGGAATGACAATGACAACAAATCACCCACAAGGGTGAGCTCCACAACAAACATGGTGCTTTTATTTCCCTTCAGTTGAACCCTAACCCGCACCTGAAATTAAAATCTAACCCCAATCCTTCTTGCTACTGCCGGTGCAG
The DNA here is from genome assembly GCF_031143425.1 of Pleurodeles waltl. Classification (NCBI taxonomy): domain Eukaryota; kingdom Metazoa; phylum Chordata; class Amphibia; order Caudata; family Salamandridae; genus Pleurodeles; species Pleurodeles waltl. The sequence continues at coordinate 63,816,143 of NC_090436.1, forward strand.
CAGTCCGAGTTGTTCATACTGTAGTGCCACAAAGTCGGATGCGCAGATGCTTCAAGCGAGTGGTGGTGGACTTTGCATTTCCTCCACCAGTTTGACCACATCCAGGAGGGGTCAATCTGAACCCTACAAGATGTGACTCTCTTTCAAAGAAGAGGAAAGTGTGTCTGGTGGTGGGAGCTGCCTTTTAAAAAAAGAAAAACAGATCCCTTCCCTTAGGAATCTGAGGTTGTGAGGTTATTGTATCTCCCAAAGCACTAATTTGAAGACTGCATTAAAACCTCCAACGGTATTTTTGCAGATATTACTAAGCAGACAACATCACCAACTGGATTGCGTTTTGTGTAAACTTCCACCACTCACATCACAAAATCACAGTGTAGAGTAGAGCGGACTCTGGCCATGTGACGATAGAGCAGAGCGGAGCTGGGCTGTGGGGCCATTGTTTATCATGTCCTCTGCCCACCCAAAGCCTGCTGGAGATCAACTCTCTCACAGAGTTCTGGGCATTTTGAGCCTGCCCACCCCATTACAAACCACTGCCACCGCTCGAGGCTCCTGGCGTGGTTGTGGCGTTCCCTACTAGATCCCACCAGCCTTCATTTTCTGTGTTCCAGCTTTTAAGCAAATTCCAGGCCTGGGGACATGTCTGGAGTATTGGTAAGTCCCTGCGAATTGTCGGCTGGCAAGGTGATTAGGTGGTGAGAGCATCCAGAGGTGAGGAGGAGAGGAGTAGCGGAGCAGCTGGACAGCAGGGCAGGAGGGCGGCGGTCCCTAGAGGCCACAGTGAGAACGAAAGTGGGCATGTATGCGGGGACGAGAGGCAACTTTACCATAGACACTAGGCCTCCGTTAAGCAGGTACTCCAGATAGGTGTTCGCAAAAGCAGCCGGCTTACGGGCCAGTGCAGCTTGTGTCCCTGGACTAGGTGGTTCCCAGCCTCTTCACCCCCAAAGGACCCTTCAACAGCCCTAAGAGACTTGTACCCTCATGATACCAATTTAAGCGGACAAGCAAGAGCATGACAGGCCCAGGATTTGGACCTTTAGGACCTTCAAGATCTTCAAGACTACTTGACTCAACAATCCTACTAACCAATGGTGGGATATAGGGAGCAACAGTATCAGAAATAGTACTTGAAAGACCTTGAGAAAGCAACAACTAACCAGTCTAATAGCGTGAAAACAGCTGACAACCAAAAGCTCTGAAACTTTCTAACTCCCCTCACCGGAAACTATTTAAGCCTACCTAAGTTCCCCTTCCTACTTTCAGCGCATTATACAGCAAGATGAGACAAACCAGATCACAGACTAAGCTTCAAAATGTAAGGACCTAAGGCCACCAAAAATTCTTTGAAAATTTTTTGGAAGAGTACTTCTACAACACCCAACAGTAATGCCAACACAATCAAGGGGGCAAAGGGCCACATGAAACCAAGGAACGCGTTTTACAGCGATGGAGATGCAGCTAACATATTTTTCCCTGTTCCATCATTAGTAACAAAGCTTGTGGCATCTGACAACTTGCAACTGGAGCACCGGGAGCCTCAAAATAAATGGCCTGCCCCAATCACCTTCGGGAACTGCAGACTATTTAAGGCTGAGATACATAGAAACAGATCACAATCAATCCCTAATCTTAGCTTTCTCATTCAAACGTCATCTGTCATGGACCCAATAGCATCTGAAAACTGTAAGAACAACACAGACCAATCAAGCACTACACTGGAAATTGAGGACTCAATATCACCGACAAGGCGCTAAGAGAAAGTGAAACTAAAGGCTCTCATCAAACCATTCAATCAGGAGCAGAACAAGCAGCTAGGCAAACAACTGATTTTCTGCAAAAAAGAGTAACATGAATCCCCCACACACACCCCCTGCCCTCAATGCATGCCCCCAGCCGGGAGTGTCGACGTTCAAGCATCACCTATCCAAAAGAGGTCATTCATCAATAAGCGAAACAACTTCATCCTGAACAATCGGGCAACCAGCTTGAAAGTGGACAGCCCAGAATTATCCAAGCAAAATTTGGGATCAGGGCAAACACCACCACTAACAGCAACACCTAGTCTCAAAATCTTCGCACCTGCTGTGGAGGCATTAACGCTGCCAGAGATGTCAGCTGCAGCCTCTCCAGCAGGCACCTTGAATTCAATGACCACACTTCTGACCACTATAGTAGAAGCATTAAACCTGCAGCCCCTCAAGATGTAGGAGCAAATTGATATCCTTTCAAGAATTGTGACACAGCTGCGAACACTTGACCATAAGGTATCAAGCCACTTGGCTCTCTCCATTCCAGCAGCGCATTGTTTTTGCGGTGACATAATAGAGGAACTGGGGACATTACCCAGCATTTTGCAAACAAGGAACTCAGGCTGGCTGCAAATCAAGAAGGACATCAAGCTACAAGTCACGGCTTGTCTTTCATTAAATCATTGGCCTGATTAATACGCCACAAATTCTCAAGGGTCAGATGACAATCTTACTGATAAAGCCCCTGCCAGTCAATCCAACGCACCTGATGGTAGGGGGCCAAGCACATCAACCAAAACACCGGAAGAGAAGCCTCCTACAAATCTCAAACTTCAATTAACAACCAGCATTGCAGCCAATACAGCTTTCAGCACCCTGGAAGATGGGCCTCACACAACAGAACCAATGTTTCAGTCAACAGAAGCTATGAATAACAAACCTGTCTCTCAGGAATGGCACATCCCACAAAAGAGCTTTGGCATTTTATCAAGAAAGAACAATTTTTTTTCTCAAAAACTCTTAAAAAAAATACACAAGCAAATCTCACAGCAATATCGCAACATTCTTCTCTACCAAAACCCAGCAGTCGAAACAATCTGGAGATAAAAACTTCCCTGGGGACAGTAAGGGACCTGAGCCACACAGCCAAGTCTAATACCACTCTAGAAGGGTTCCCACCAATTGTACACTTTACCACCACTCTGGCGACTCCACTGGCTAGACTTTACTTGGCTGTGGAAAATGTAGAATCAAACTTCAAGAGTGGAGGCCTTCTACAAAGGGAAAATCCAAACAGCAATGTTGCCTCTCCCACCGGCTTTAAGTCCTCAGACAGTGCCAACTACCCTCTAGGCAGGTGGCCTAGCAACCATGCCCAAGCAGAGAAAACATTAATCATGAATGCCGAAACACAACAGGAGGTGGTTTAACACAATCGGGCAGCGTCCCAGATAAGATTGAGAAGGCACGATCACCCCTCCTTGGCAAACTGTGTGTGATATTGCAGCCCCTCTTCTAGCCACAATTAAAGAAGACCTAAATAAGAAGGACATGCTAGATACTGGAATTAACTTAGATCATGACTCTGACTTTGCTATAATGAGTCCGGCACTGAAATCTCAGGTCAGTCACAGCAAATAGAACTCGGCCCACGGTCTCAATTAGCTAAATATGAATGCAATAACCAGCAGCAACTGCTTTTCCGACCTCTAAATATTATTAGAAGATTGGAATGTTGGCAGCTCCATTGAAAACAATGGAGTGCTGCGGGCTTTTACTGGCCGGTAAAAGCACGCAGGGCCAACATTCCAATCTGCTTTGTTCACAGCAGCAGCTGTGAACAAAGCCTCATGGAGCCTGAGGGGATTTTAATCCCCTCCAGTTCTGTGAAACCTTTGTTTTATTTAGAAGAACATTCTGCCCTCTGATGGCAGAATGTTCTAATAGCCTTAGAACCCGCCGTAGCGGGCTCTACCGGCTATTAAAGGCCCTCACCCTTGTTAAAGGCCCTCGCCGAAGGGCCTTTAATAGCTGGTAGAGCCCGCTATGGCGGGTTCTAAGGCTATATTGAGGGCCCTCATGATATACTAAATTAGGAGACGGTCATAAATCTATTTTCTGCTATTCTGGCCCTTTTGTTCCTCAATCATGTGATACTGAGTGTGTTCCTTTTTTGGAGGAGACTGACAGCATTGGAACCCCTTGACTGACGCTTAACAAAAATCACTTGCACAAGCAAGATATTGCCACCCTTATTAAAGCTCATCGATCAATCTTTCCTGAATGTGGTGTTGATATTCAGTTAGAAGCTGAGGCAAAATACCTGATGCCCCTCAGGCTATTAAGTGTGAAAGAAGTTAGCCCCTCTCAGCGACAAACTTCAAATCTGTAGCATTTGGTGATGCGCACATGATCGACCAAGAGCACCTGCGTCAAGGGAAAACATATCTGTTGTAACCAAAACAGTAAACTAGCCACCTGACCGTTATATCACAAATTATAAAGTGGCTCTTGGAGAGTCCTTTAAGGAGTGGCGCAGGCTGCCCGGATTTCTTTCTGACTCTAGCATTTGCTAACTAAATACTGAAAAGGAAGGAGCTCAGTGCCTCTCATTGGTCTCGTGGAAACTGTCAGAGGCGCATTAACTCACAAAAGATATACATGTGATTGTCTGACTTAAGAGATTCTCTGTCATCTTCTTGCAGGAAACCTGGGTCCAGGAAGAGCTTGCCCTCCCTGGTTTTATCTAAATGGGAAAGCCAGCAGCATGACTATCAGTACAATGGTTGTCTATCAGGAGGTCTGGCCACTTACATTATATCAAATCTAAAATTTACCTGGTCCGCAGTTACGATTCCATCAAACTATAGCGTAGTTTCTGAAATTATCTTTCACAATAATGCTGGATTTCTCCTCTAAAATGTTTACATTCCCCCAGCCCCTTTAAGAAAAAGACTCACTCAGAATACACTACTACACCATCTTCGAGACTATCAATCTAAATTTCCAGGCTAAGAAGTAATCGTCACTGGGGATCTAAATGAGGTATTAAGCCCAGAAGCGCTACAATCTGTGGTCCTCAATGAATTAAGCAATTTCTATTTGCATTCCTCCTGAGACATTTGAGTGCTCGAAGCAAAGCGGCAAAGGTCAAAGTTTTTGGATCCAAATGTTTGATCTGGGCTTGATGAACCTAACTGGCCACTTTAAACCAGATATTCCAGCTACAGCCACTCACGTAGCAAATCATTCAGCAAAAGTTCTGGACTAGAAACCAGTCACCCCACGTCTCTTAGAGGCAATTAAATCATTTTGGATTGCCCACGGTGATAAAAGTGACCATTTTTGTCAAGAGGCGATTATTGACTTGCGGCCAGAGCTCAATGATATTCTGAAAAAATCTCTTTTGAAGACACAGTTTTTGGCAGCACAAAATAAAATGGAATTTACACCTGCAAACTAAGGGCATGATTCAGAGTTTGGCAAACAAGATATCCATAGGAAATAATGGAATCGTAATACAGCGGACGAGATATCCATAGGAAATAATGGAATCGTAATACAGCGGACGAGATATCCATAGGAAATAATGGAATCGTAATACAGCGGATGGGATATCCGTCACATTTGTGACAGAGTAACCCCATCCGCCAAACTCTAGATCAGGCCCTGAATATAAAGAATAGAGCCAAAGGCAAAACTGTAAGCACCAAAGCACTCCAGCAAATGCAAAGGATTTATGTGTACATTTTAATTGCAGTGGAAGATTACTAGCACATTATGATTTATCAAAGCAGCACGACTCTACGGGACTAGAGGGAGAAACCCAAAAACATCACATCCAACGCCTGGTGCTCATTAGAGCTAAGAGATCCACGCATAGCAATCAACAAGCTAAATAGGAAATCACGAAAAGGCGGAGCAAGCATCGATACTAAAAAGCATATTCAACATTTAACAAGAACCTACAAAGCCAAACGTTGGAAGGCGAAAGCCGAATTTGAAGCTAGGAGGTGATTTGACATCAATAAATGGATTTTTACCAAGGACAGCACGGCATTTTGCAGCTTAATTCATAATTTAATTTCACCTGAGAAATCAACAAACTCAATTAATGAGCGAACCTGGGAAGGTTATTTATTAAACATCTACCATGAGCAACGATTAACCCTCTGGAGATAAAGCGTGCCTCCATTACCACACCAGGCTCACGACTGAGCTGCTCGGAAGAACTTGGATGAATAACAGGCAGTCCAACCCTTAAACACCTGAACTATGTGTTACAAGTGGTAAGGTGACAAAAGCACTTAAGGCATCATGTACAAACAGAGCTCCCAGCTCAAACGGTGTCCCTATGGTAGTCTTCAAGCTAGATGCAGTCCAGTGGTCCATCTCGCTCCTCGTTCTCTATCCAGAAATATTATCCAATAACATCATTACTGACAATTGGCAAGGATCAATTATCCAACCAATCCACAAGAATGGCACACGAAATGAACCACAAAATTACAGAACCATCGGCCTACTGGATGTTGAGGCAAAAGCCTTCATCTGGATATTACTGGAGTAGCTACAAGTTTGAGCCTCCAATCATAACATTCTCCCGAAATCCCAGGCATTCGAAACAGTGCGAAATCCTTGCCAATATCGCTGCAATCACCCTACTTGCAAAAAAAGCCCTAAAACAAAATTCCTCCTTATATGCCTGCTTTTTAGATCACAGTGTGGCATGTGACGATGTGAATCATGGCATCTTCTGGGTGAAACTGCAAACATGGGATATTAAAGGCAATAAGACTGCTGCTCATGGATACATGAGTTCGTATCAAGTTGGGCACAGGTTCCACACTTTCAAAGACAATTTCAACTAACCGGGCCTTAATCAAGGCTATGTAGTGGCCCCTGTACTATTTAATCTTCATACAGCTGATTTATTGACATCACTTGATAACCTGAGGACCTACCCATCGAAATTAGGCAGTCAATATGAGCCACTTGTACAATATGCTGATGATAAAGGGCCTCATTACGAATCTGGTGGTCCTAAGACCACCAGACTCACGGTGGTGGTCGGACCACCGTGGTCGTGGATGCCACGGTCCGACCGCCGACACCACCAGGTTGCCGGAAGTCGACAGCCTGTCGGTCTCAGCGGTTGTAATCCGCCAGCCATTTCATGGCAGTTGGACCGGAATGGGGATGTCGGGGGCCCACTGGGGGCACCTGCACTGCCCATGCACTTGGCATGGGCAGTGCAGGGGCCCCCATGGACAGCCCCGTTGCGCTTTCCACTGCCCAAATTACGGGCAGTGGAAAGCGCCACGGGTGCTGCTGCACCCGCCGCACCTCCACATTGCCGCTGGCTCAATTATGAGCCGACGTCAATGTTAAGCCCTTTTTTCTGCTTGGGCGGTGGGTGGAAATGGTGTTTCCACCCACCGCCCAGTGGCAAACTTGTATTATGGCTGGCGGTGTTCTAGCCGCAGAGGCAGTCAGATGGTAGGATGAGAGGCCGCTCGCCAAACTCGTAATAAGGGCATTAGTGTTGCTTGTCAGACACCAATAGGCCTCCAAAGGGCCTTAAATGGTCTTAACATTTACAATCTCAATGATGAATTAAAAGTAAATCTGGGCAAAAAAAATTTGTGAAATCCGGCTGCTACAAGACTAAATATTCATGGAGCTTTAATACTCATACAATATCAGCAACTCAGGCCTACCTCTATTTAGGGATATGGATTGATGAGAAATCAAAAAATGTGAGCATCAATGAAAAGCTCTGTCAGTCCGATGATCTTTTCTGCAACATCAATTGAGGCACATCTCTAACCAATTAAAATGCCCAAAAGGAACATACTTCTTGGAAATATTCAGAGCCAAATAAATTCCTGCTCTATAAGATAGAACCCCAACTTGGGCATCATCACTGCATAATCCTTGAGAGGTTTTACTCTGGAGCAATCAGAGCTATATTTGCACTGCCAAAAAGGCAGGCCTGCCAGTCAGTTAAATCTTGAGTTCGGTCTGTTGGAAATAATCACACTACCTGACCTCAGCTTTATGAGTCACTGCAAGAGGCTGAGAATGGCACCTGCAGCGTCCCTAAAAGGTTTGATCTGGAATGAAATGGCATCCTTTCCTATAATTCACCAAGTCAATGGGCTGCAAGACCTTGAAGATACATTAAATAATTACCAGCTTAGGGAGCTGTGAGAGTCCAGTCAGGACTACAACCATGTTAAGATAATGGCTAAAATAGCTGCCAGGAACTTAAGATGCTGAACCAATTTGGAGGCCTTTTGAAGTCTATAAAGAGCACAGGTCTTGTTGCCCGTTTTTTACTTTCTCCTCCGCGCAACCATATCTACTCATCAACCTGAAACACTTGACGCATATAATATACATCAGATGCTGATTCCTATTATTACATTTAAAGACCACTGAGCCATGGAAGTTCGAAGATGCCTACTCATGCTGCAGGGGGTGTGGAAGAAAATCCGAATCATTATTACATGTAATATGTCTGTGCCCACTTCTTCTAGATCTTACAAAGAAACTCTTACGCCTGCTTCAATCGTCTAGGAGTTTGATCAACCAAAGCAGCCCTCCACGAATGTTTGCACAGAACAGATGCGCACCTTCTGACTAGATTTCCAATGTTTCTGGACTTAGCAACAGTTTTACTGTAGAAATAGACCAAAAACCTCCACTGTCTGAATTGTCTAGATAACTGTTCAACTGTGTCATCTTAAAAAAATTAGTGCTTGAGTTGGAGCGGTTTTAAGTGGGGCCTGGCAAAAGTTCCCATCATATATTGTTAAAGTCATTGTCCACCCTGGAAGTACTGCAACATTTTATATGGACTATCTTGAAGAAATCTTTTATGAAATGACATTGACTTTTAGAATTGATGGACTAGAACATAATGCACAATGTTTACTTATCGAAATCAATCAAGCTTTTGAGCAATCAATTTAGGTTTAGTATGGGAATGCAGATTATATTTTGTTATTTCTTCTGTGTTTTTATTGTAATGGTTTTTATTAACCTATCAATAAATTATCAACCCTGCAGTGGACCACATCTTTCTATACAGGAAGCAGACCTCGTCTTCTCATACTTTTGGGGTTTGTTTGAAACGAACCCTTCCAGTGAAGGCAGGACCCTAAAAAGACAAGAGAAAAAAGGGCGTTTTCTCAGGCCCCTCACTTTGGTGGGCACCCCAGGTCTGAAATATATTTGCATATAGGACTAAACAGGTAAATAGTTTAAAAGGGCTTTTCTCGCAGCACCGTACTGGCCGGCTTAATTCTGAGGTATAAAGTATCAGGGGTTTTACAGAAGACACACGTTTTGCTGGGAAGCCAGTGGCAAAGCAACACAAGGGCCCCACAGATATTTTGCCCCAGCCCCTTAAAACTGTCTGACCTGAATGAAACCACTGTTTACATTATACTAACTCATCAACAAAAGCAAGTTTTTTCTTTTTTCGATTTTTTGCTTCAGTGTTCAACTTGTTGATCAGTTCTGCCATCTAAATTGCCAACAGCTCCTTTAATCACTGTGGCTACCACCCAACCTTGCAACCTCCCAAACTGGCTACCACCCAACCCATCTCCAGTGAACTGCACACTTCCCCTTCATGACTGGGATTGGAGAACTAGTGAAGTTCTCTCTTCCGCTACTTTGGGACATGTTTTTGAAAGTTTACAGTCTTGACGGATTTCAAAACTGGGGTTGAAAGTCACCTCTAAAAGTAGGTTTGTGGGTCAAAAACCCAATCAGATTAGCATTTCAGCAGATAGACTGCCATGGGTGAGAAGACCACTGTAAGAATATAGAAGAAATAGCAGGTTTGCACACAAAGAGCTAGCAGATGTCCAGGTACAGAAAATAAAGGAGACAAGGGAATCAGCCGGTGTGATACACGTGTGAAAGGCGAAAGGAAAGAGATGAGCACCAGGAGTGGTGTTTTGTTCTCTGCACACTTTGGCATTCGTGTTTCATTTTCGTTCCAGGATGGAAATTATTGTTTGCCTGGCACAAAGGGTTTGTGCCTAATTCAGTTCTGCCATACATGTCTTTGGTTATGGAGCAAAACACATAGGCACCTTCTGATAATTCAATAAACAGTAACAAGATGCATCTGGAATCAAATGCAACTTTCTGTTCAGTGCCAAGACAGTGTAGGACACAGAAGACTGGTAACTTGGAAGAGATAGTGCACAGGACGGTGGACATACACACCTGTACTTTTAAAACTACACACTCACATGCACAGCACTTTCCATCAGAAGATCAGCACAATCAGGCCCACTCCTGGGTCAATCAAGGTCAATGGGGTATGTAAACCACATTTGGATAGAGTACCCTTCTCTGGCAACAGTGGTTGTTTTGACTCTTTGATGTTTGCTTGAGCTCATAGTCAGCCTGTTTGTCCTTTCATCCTTGTTGTTTTCTTGCCTGCTCAGTCCCCCTTGGTCCTCACGTTCCCTTATCTGCTGTCTGTGATTACTTGCTTCTCAGTTTGCCGCCACGTCCAGGCCTCCTCTCCTTCTGGTGCAGCGCTGGCTCTTCATCTTTTGCTCTCGAGTGGTACGCGGGGGTAGTTACAGCTGCCCCTTTACTAGCATTGGGTGAGTCCGTAACCTTGTTACCTTTAAGTCTAATTCCTCCCCTATTGTCTCAGTCCTTCAGTATCTTGTGTTCTCTCACCCGCAGGTGGACTGTGCCCATTTTGCACTTTGACTAACAGAAACTTGGTTGCTTCCAGGTCGATTCCCAGTGGCATGAAAGAGTACATAAAAGAGTACTACGTCTCTACTCCTTTTGTGAATCACTTACAAAATGTTTACTGTTCACATCAAGGCGGATGGATTATTTACACTGGTGAGATATCCACAAACGTTCTAATACTGGTTACTGTTATTGCTATCTGTTATGCTTTTCTGATTTAATTAAACACAAAATTGCCACTAATTGCCACCACAAAATGCAATTGAAATCAACTAGAGACATCCCAATAGCAGTCCAGTAGATATCTGACTGCCTGACATAAATAGAATTCATATGCAACTAAATAAATTTCAAATGGGATTAGTTAGTTAGACCCGAATGTTCTCCTTAACAAGATGCTGAGGTCATGTGTTAACCAGTCGATCTCCAGTCCTTGTTTTAATGTTGAAAATTCTTCCAATGAAAAGAAACTACAATTCACCTTGGTGAAGAACTTGAACAAGTCAAATCAGGGGTTTTAAATCAGGCAAGGATACATCATTGCCATCTGCTATAAGAACCTGTTTTACGTTTCGCACCTGAGTCGCTAAGCTGACTTCTGTATTTGTTGCTTCTTCTTCAGGGCATACCGTGCTCTCAGAACATCACAGACATATTGATCATATCTACCAGCTTCTGATCTTAGTATTGGATTTGTCAAGCCATCTTGTTCCAACCCCAAAACATGCCAATGCATCTCCTTCCCCTGCCACCCCTCCCACCAAGCTGTGCTTCTTGGTGTTCATGGAACTTTCAGTATTCGGCTGGCACGTGACTGATTACCTGACTGTAGTAACTATACTTTTGAAAGTGACCCCTTGATATAGTACAGAGCAAATTCATTAATAGGTCACAGAGCACAAATGCTCTTCTGAATCTGCCAGAAAGCCCCACCCTTCCTGCCACAGAGCAGACATTTCAACCATCTGCTGCTCTATGTTTTGTCTTCGACCAGAAAAACTCAATACCATGCGAGGCTGTCCTACCCCGGCCCCTAATCGCTCACTCCAATGACGCCTCAGAAGTGCACAGAGCAGAACATCTAAAGGGTCTTTTTCAAATTTGATTCACATTTTTTCTAGACTTTGAAGTCCTTCATTCATTCTGGCTGGGTACCATCGATGGCATTTCCAATTAATATATAATCTGGTGAGCTTGTCTGGATTTAATGTCACTGATTTCTCTAGATCACTGCATCGTTTATACTTTGTTTAAAATTACCAAGGAGCAAAGCTGGTAAGAATATTTGCTCAAACAAATTCTAATACAACACAATTGAAAGTAAATTAAAACTCATTAAAAACTCAAACTCCACACAGTGGGTTTTATTTTTGGTATTTAGACTCCTCTATTCTGGTCACTAAACAGGATCAATGTTGGCCACGCACAGGGGTTTACTACAGTGTTTGCACCTTGGAATTCAAAACTGCATAGACCACATCACATTTGCTACTCACAGACCACATCTCAGCTTGTTTACTATGGACCCAGATTTACAAATTTAGGGAGGGAAAAAAAGTGCAGCACCTTATCCAGGAAGACTGTCCCGCGGCTGGTCTCATCCTTTGCCCTGGCACACATACGGGCTACCTTGTGTGATGCACGTCCTCGCACCATGACTCCTAACATAGGATTGGTGCTCAAAGGATACTCTCCCAAAACAAATTCCTATGTGTAGGACAAACTCAGAAAGGTTCAATGTATCGAATCTGTGGTGTGCACTGCAGCACACATGCAATGTATTATTTATTTGCGAGATGAACACTTTTTTTTGTTTGCACCTGTGAAAAATGTCCCTTTCCAAAGCAAAATACCTGTTGGACTGGATAGTAAATAGCATAGAGTGTTGCGTTGCACTAGCGCTGTCTGATGCGAAACATTAGTAAACCCATCCATCCATCCTCTAGTGACTCTATAATTCTGGTTAAATCTCACCTTTGGTTTGCAAATAGATATGCCACTGTTTAGCAAAACCTACACAAAATTTGGCACTTGCTTTGTTCATAAAGTTATATTTTTGTATGGAAAGCTTTACACTAATCTATGGGACATTTTAATAGGGTGTTAAAAACACAGGGACACATTTAAGAAAAGTGACACTACACCCACCTACCGCCACCAGGTGTGCGCCGTATTTAAAATACAGCGCACCATGGTGGTACTTAGGGGACTAGCGTGAGACTTTTTGACGCTAGTCCTGTGCTCTGCAGGATTAGCGTGAAAAATTCTGGCGCGGATCCTGCAAAGCACCCAGAGGCCCATTGTAACCAATAAAAGCCTCATTTTAATGCTTGCTCAAAGCAGGTGTTAAAAGTGCACAATTTTTTGTCTCCCCCTAATGGGGAAATGCCCCTTTTGCATACATTATGCCTGGCGCAGACCTAATATAGCGCAAAGGGTTAAGTGGCGCAACGCATGCATTGCGCCACTTTGTAAATATGGTGTGCCGTTTTTGGCCTTCTAACGCTACATTAGCGTAAAAAAAAAGACTCTAATGTGGCGTTCGAATGGCACTAAGGGCTCTTAAACATGCCCCACAGTTTTTACGTTAGCTCCCAAAGCAATATCTCCAGTGGGAGCGAAAATCGGAAATGCATTTTTTGACCCCTCGACCCTCTCCGTGCCTCCATGGATGTGCACAGAAATTGGCATGCCAAAACATAACCAGTTTCTTTAGGGGTGTACTAAGGTCCATGCAGATTCTGAAAAACGAGGCAAATGTAAAACAAGCCAAAACGTAGTTTCAGTTGAAAGTGTGGCAGATTCATAACCACAGAACTGTTATTGCCAACTCTGAAATACTCAAATATATAACACAATCACACATGACAATTACTGAAAAATGTGATTCTAAAGTGGTTCTGCAGCGCTGTTTTTTCCGCTGAAACATGAATCTGACAGACGTGTTACATAACCCATTTTCTGCATAATTCACAGATTTGAACTAATACAAATATATTCAGCGCACACCGGATTCAGAGCCCCAAATGGCACTTAATTAACTGGTAACATTCCAGCTGTTGGTAGCTGTACTCAAAATAATTTAAGTAGCCCCAGCTAAAGTACAACAATGTATTTCAAACAGGGTGAAAATCATTGATTTCATCTTTATCCTAAAATTGTTTTGTTTTACTAGTCACATGAATCCAGTGCTTAATCTGTAAATAAAAACGTGCCGGTGCCCAAAGCTCTCCTGAAACCATCTTGGGCCGCTTCAATCCATTTAAAGCCACTCCCTGCCCCCTCAGCTCACTCTTGCAGCTTTCTGCTTTCTCACAGTGTGACGCTTTTTCGTTTTTCTCTTCCTTCATCTTTCCCATATGTGTCTTTTGCTCACAGTGAATGCTTGAGGCAAAAAAATAAGTGTCAGCCCTCAAAAATAAGTGCTGGTGTTCCGCACCAGAAACAACAAGCACAAATTAAGCACTGCATGAATCAATAATTACAACACAGACACTGTTCTCAAAGCAGAAGTTATTTCACAAAGACACTCTAACTTTATAAAAATACTGTCTCAAGGGAGCAGCAGCTTATCATCTAAGTCATTCCGTACCTCCCCATGTCACGTTGGACAGAAGATGCATATGATTACCAGAAGTCCGGGTACACAACCAACCTGAGAATTACAAATCAAACTAGGGAGGACTTTCTTCAGTCAGGTTGCAAGGAGCTTTGCAAGAATGTTCATGTCTGTGCTGATGAGTGATATGGGATAGTAGCCTGCGCAGTGTGAGAAGGTCATCCTTTTGACATATTAACACCAATGTTTTCTACCTGATACTGGTGGCCACTGACCCTGCTCTGTTAACCAGGCCAAGGGCCAGTGCTCTGAATAAAAGGTACATGGTAAAATGGCACAATTACAATTGGCATTGACAGACCCCTGTAAGTCCCTAATAGATAATAGGGCAAGCGGGATTCAAACTACCTATAAGTCCCTAGTATATAACAGGGCAGGGAAGTTGAGAGGCCCAGTAGATGTCCTGCACTGGAATGTGCACTGCTGTGTTGCCTGCTGTCATTTCATTTTTAAATGCAGCCCTGCCTTGAAGACTGCCTTGAAAAGTAAAATGTGTGCAAATTCGACTTTGGAAATTAAGGTACATCCAAAGTGATAATGTACCTTATTTTTACATATGTCACCCCCAAGGTCTCCCATAGGGGTAGGGTGCCATATAACTATAAGCAGGGACAGTATAAAATGTGTTTTATTTGCCCTGTTGAGGGAAAAATTGCAACTTTCATTTTTCCTCATTGTAGATAGGATAACATGGGAATATTTTCCATAAGCATAAGTATGGTGAAGAGGAAGCTAAGTGTATCCTGAAAGGGCTCAAATGAATGGTAATGATAAGTCCAACAACTTGCCATTGCGGAATTTATCATAACTAGTACGTAAAGGTTACACAACTTTCTTTTCTGTAAGCCAAATGCCAGCCTACTAGTGATCTCTCCTGATTAGTCAGCCCTAAAAGGATTAGCCAGGCTGCTTTGATGTGGCGATCAGTGCCTGCACAGAGCAGAGGTTATTTGATGGGGGAGACTGGCAGATGCTGAGTCCAGGCTAAAAGGGGGGCTGGGTAAATTAAGCCGAGGCTTCATAGGAAGCAGGACATCAAGGAATGCTAGCCAGGCCTACCCTATCAACCCATATCCCACTAATAGATAGTGGAATCAGGAAAGGAATTTGCAGATGTCCAGAGGGAGAGTATTAACGGAAATAAGCCACGCCAGTGGGTTGGTTTAACCAGGTCTTGCTGCTCTGGAGGAAAATCGTCCATCTTGGAATGTTAAAGCTCAGTGCTTTATGGGACAAAAAAGATGCCACACTTTGGAGGAAGTTGTCATGCTTTTGGGTGGCACCCTGCAGCTCATTGGAGCAGAGTGCCTCCTGCCTGTCCTCCAAGGTGACTGAATAAAAGTGGCTGATCTGCATTGCAATTCAGATCTGCTGCCTGAAACCACAAGAAGAAGGACTTTCGTGCTGGAACCCTGGTCTGCAACCCAGATGACTGCACACTGAAGTACTGCTCTTGTTGCTCACTGGAACAACAGCCCAAAGGAGTTTTCCTGGTTTTAAAAAGGACACATGAGCGGACTCCTGGAAAGCAACAGGTTAATAGAGCTTGCCTGCATCAACTTCCATTAAAAGTGCCCAGCCTGGAGTGTGTCAGGTGGGCTTTTAAGGACTTGGCCAGCTGTATTATCGGAATTGAGGTCCAAAACTTCCAAGGACCATCTCAGGGCCCCTAGACCCTTGGATGTTTGTTTTGGACACTCTGAGTCCCAAAGGGGATATTCTGGGAAGGAGATCCAGAAGTGTGGAGAAGAGGTTTGGAGCAACTCTTGGAAAAAACTCCATAAGTGGACCGACTCGCCATCGTGAGTCAAGCTGGCTGAGGTTGGGGTGGGGAGATGTGCTGCTACTGCTCAAACGGCCAGGTTTTCAGAAGTCTCCTGAAGGTAAGGATGTCTTTGGTCTGACGCAGGTGCATGGGAAGTGCGTTCCATGTCTTGGAGGCGAGGTGGGAGAATGATCTGCCGCCGGTTGCAGTTCTGCCCATGCGTGGGACTCTTGGTTAATGACAATAGATTTTTCCAGGGGCCTCAGGTGAAGACAGAGTAAACATGTTTTAGAGCATCTCTTGCTGCTCTGAATAAAGGAAAAAGGGCCTTTGTTATAACTGTGGACATGTAGCCTGGTGCAATACTGTCTGCGCTTTACACAATCTATTTTTCTCGGGGCTGCAGAAATAAATTAATGTTTCCAGCAACAGAAAGCCATTAGTTGTTTTCCAAGAAACCAGTGTAGTTTAATAGCTACTCACATCTCCTGTGTGAATGTGTGTTAAAATGTCAAAATAGCATGTATCGAATGTATTGTATAATTTATTTTAACTGAATAGCACTTCTTTCATTAAAATCATGCACTAAAAAAAAGTATTGAAGAATACAATAATAAATAGTTATACACATTGTTCTAAATCCTGGAATAGGAGGAATTCTAACAATAGTTGCTAAAATAAAAGCAGTAAGAGGAGACTTTTTGATAAAGAAAATGTTCACAGAAGGTAGAAATAAGGAAGCCAGACTAGGGAGATGAGGATATGGAGGCAAAAATAGGAATGTAGGTGAAAAAATGGGATTGTTTGATGCGAAAGAGAAAACAAGGAGGAGAGGGAGACAATCATCTCTATTGTATACTAAGATAAGAAGGATTGGGGTGCAGTTAGCACATCACACCCCATCTCCAGCCTCCACTTCACCTACCTGCACTAGGGACCGGTACACCCTGGCAGGGGGAGGCTGAGTGGCATCAAGGGTAATGAGGAAGATGGATAAGGTGGACAATATTAAAAAAATATATATTTGTAAGTTCAAATGCACATGTTCTAAACATTCTCTATGCAAAAAAAGCACTTCATCTCAATGTACAAGAAGATGCGGGTACTGATGAAGAGGATGCGACAGTCACAGCTTCACAGGAGCACACTCCTGGAATTATCTGTAAATTCCAAGACAGTCAGAAATGTACTACTTGTGGCATGTGTGAGTACACTACCAACTCCCTTTATGAGTTATGACCAATCTTCCATGAACCCAGGACAATTACATCAAGAGCACTGGCTCACCAAGGGGAGTGAAAGTGACTCGGGCATCCTTTGACAACTCTATGGAACACAAGCTGACCTTTGTCCAGGCCCTTAGCTCCTCAGCAGCCCTCACAATGCCTCAGCAGCCAATGTCCAGATGCAGATAACGCATGCAAGTACCTCTTGATGCGGCATTTTGAAGACCCTTCAGAGGGCTAGCGCTTATTCGAATGATGCTCGAATATTTCAGGATAAATTGCAAAACCCACAGTACAAGCTGCAGGTATCTTTAGGGCTGTTTCTCCTGAGCCACGCCCTGTCCTGAGGAGCCACCTTTGGGTATAGTCTCTGCTCAGCCCCCTCAACACAGGCTGCATTCTTCCCAAGCATGGAAGTGCCTTCCGGTATGTTGTCTCTTCTAAATTTCTCAGCACTCAGGCTTTCTAGAGCAGTTGTTCCCAACCTGTGGTCCGGGGACCCCTGGGGGTGCACGAAGCCTCCTCAGGGGGTCCGCAACTGCTTAGAAAATTAAATAATATTAACAGATTAGACCCCCAGCTTTTAGTAATTACTCCGTAGGGGGTCCCCTGATTCCAAAAATGATCCACTGGGGGTCCCGGGTTCCAGTAATGATAACGTGGGGGTCCACAGATGTCAAAAGGTTGGAAACCACTGATCTAGAGCAAGCTGCTTCTGTAAACAGGCTCTTCCTAGGAGAGGGGCCCAGCTATTCACGTGAACCTATAACTGGAAGCTGGTGCTGCCAGTTCTGCAAAACGTTGTTGGGGTACACGTTCAATACAGAGCAATAGACAATATCCTCCAATATTTAATGAGGTATTAAAGAATTCTTCTTTTTTTGCAGGCACAGAAGATCTTATTCAGTTCCTGGCATGGTCACAGTCTGCCGAGCATTTCTTAGGGCAAATTATTTTGCGACTGTTTGTGATACAAGCAAGTCTTGATAATACTCTCACCCTCCCTTCTCCTATATTTTAAGAAAAGTGATGCACTTCCTGTCCTCGGAATGTGTCCTGTGGCAACGATTTCTTACCAGCATTCTCTGCACCTAAAAACCAAGATGGTTAAACCTGCTCTCCTCTTCCTCCAAACTCCACCGATGCCACTCAATGAGTCAAATATATCTTAATTCACCATATTTCTGTGGCATAAAGAATAAAACACAATAAAGTCAAACTAAATAACTAACAATCCATCACACTGTAAAAATACAGTTGCTTACAGAGGAGTCAGGAAATAACAATATTGCTCATTTACTAATTTTTATTATATGCCAAATAAAACAGGCCACCATAAGCATATCAAAAGGGTAATTGCTGTAAAAAAGAAAAAAGCTGGTCTACATTGATGAAATGTGACATCTCTAAAAATTGGTAAAATAGGCTTTGTTCTAGGTAATATATAAAAAGAGCAAAAGGACAGAATATGCAGGGTCGACTGAACAGACGTCCCATAGAGGGAAACCCCACAAGGCTGTATTTTTAGAGCGCTGTTTGTCACCCGGGTGGGTTTCCAGGTGCTGTGCTGCTGTATTGGTCGAAAAGCCAGGTTTTGAGCCCCTTCTTGAAGTGGGTTAGGGAGGGAGAGCGTGCCGGTGAAGGTGGAGGGTGTTCCAGGACTTGGCAGCTACGTAGGAGAAGGAGCCACCTCTGGTGCCGCAGTTTCTGGTTCGTGGTAACTGAGCAAGGGCTAGGTGAGCGAAGCAGAGGTTTCTGGGAGGTTGGTGGAAGCTCAGGTTGTGGTTCAGGTAGGTGGGTCCTAGGTCGTGGAGGAACTTGGGTTAGGAGCTTGAATTTACAACTTTCTGGATAGGGAGCCAGTGGAGGTCTCACAGGTGCAGGGAGAAGTGGGTCCTTTAGGGCAGGTTGAGGATCAGTCTTGTTGCCGAGTTCTGGATCGTCTGGAGTATTTTCATGAGTACGGTGTTGGTACCAGCATAGAGTGCATTGCCTTAGTCCCGTCTGCTTGTGATGAGAGCTTGCGTCACTGTTTTTCTTCTGCTGCCTGGGAGCCACTTGAAGACTTTGCAGAGCTGGCAGAGGGTGTGGAAGCAGGATGTGGTGACTGGGTTGACATGGCGTTTCATGGAAAGTTTGCTGTCCAGATGACACCGAGGTTGTGGGTGTGATCATTTGGAATAGGGTTGGACCAAGTTCTGCTTGCAATCAGGAGTCATCCCAGAGGGAGTTGTGTCTGCCGAAGATCAGAACTTTTGTTTTGTCCATGTTGTGCTTCAAGCAGTTGTTCTTCATCCAGGCAGAGACGCTTTTAATGCAGTTGTGGGAGTTTGTCTTCGTAGTGGTGAGGTGCGCTGAGAGCGAGAGAATGAACTGTGTGTCATCGGCATAGGAGACTATGTTGATGTTATGGGTTCTGCTGATATCTGCGAGAGGAGTCATGTAGATATTGAAGACAGCAGGACGGAGGGAGGAGCCTGGAGGGACGCCACAGATCGTGTGCTTGGGTTGCGATTCAAGAGAGGGAGCCGGACACTCTGGGTGTGCCCTGAGAGAAAGAATGCAATTCCTTTGAGCGCGTCATCTGTGATTCCGATCCATTTCAGTCAGTGGATGAGTGTGCAGTGGGAGACAGTGTCAAAGGCTGGGGAGAGGTTCAGCAGGATTAGGGCAGCTGATTTTCCTTTGTCCAGCAGGATGCAGATGTCATTAGTGCAGTGGTTGGCTCTGATTCCTAATTGTGAGGGGTCCAGTACGTTGTTTCTTTCCAGATGTTGCATGAGTTGGACAACCTCCAATTCATGCAACATCTGGCTTTCTCCAGGACTTTGGCGGGTAATGGGAGCAGAGTGATGGGACAGTAGTTCTGGAGTTTGCTGGCGTCTGCCAATGATTCTTGAGGAGGGGTCTTACATTTGCATGTTTCCAGCCTTCGAGGAATGTGGTAGTGGTGATGGAGGAGAGGTAGTAAATTGAGACAAAATCTGGTGAGGACAAAACGTTGGTGTCTATTAAGAATAAAAGAGAGATACTGTTGGAGATCCTCATGGACGTGCACCAAGTTGTACGCACGCGCAGTGGGTTTAAGATTATCTTGAGAATCTCTCTTTAACACGGTCTTCTCATAAAAAATGTGCTTCAACGTGCCCTTTGCAAGGTGATGGCATGCCTCAGCGGCAGCAAAAAGACCTCGTTGACTAATCATCTTGCAAGTCATCATCACATATGTGAGCCACGGACTGTCTAGGTTGGGCTGGAGATGTAAGCAATCCTTTATGACAAGTTTGCTGAGGACAGTCTCCTTCCTTACCCATATGGAATGTCACTGTAAAAGGGGGGGGAATTTTCATTCTGTCCTCTATAAAGGGCAGACCTAATTACGCATGACAGATGGCATTTGCACAACTGCGAGGGACCGCCAATAGATTTTTCAAAAATGAGTTTTCTACTTGTTGTTCAGTTTTACATCTATCATGCCACATATGCCAGCCCATAACATGCATGCCACTCACTTTTCAGCTCCCAGGACAACAAAACATAACAGCCCCTGCCAACAATTTGCTTATGTCTTTCCTTGCAACCAGGCCGCAGGTTGTCTTCTTGTCCCATGCACATGCATCTGTAACTTAGCAAAAGCATATAGTAAAATGTGTTGCCTCATTTGCATTAGGCTAAAACCCATGTATTTTATGGAAACTCTCCTTCACAATGTGCTGGCAGGAATTTGTATTCAGAGCATTGTCGTGGTAGAGCGAAAAGCAAGCACAAAGAACAATTGTGATCCCAGAGCACTCTTGTATCCTGGTATTTGGAAGACAGCAGCCTATTCATCTGTGCTCTACACACATAAAAACATGTTCCAGATGGCAAGATCCTTCCTCTGGAATGGAAGCCCCCTTAAAAACATCTACATCAAGATGGACCTCCTGAGCATTGCAGAAACTGAGAACTGCAGTGAGTGTGGGAGGAAGGCACACCTACTGCATGGACTTTCTTTTCTTGGAAATGCCATGCTACAGATAATTTTGCCAAGACTACTTTAGACATTGCCTTTAGCACCATTGTTTCTCCAGTAGCATGTGCCCGACAGTGCCAAGCTCTGCCAAAGTAACTCACTAGGTCCCTTGTAGAATCCCATGTATAAACATTGGTATCTCTTGTTAAGGAGCCCCCTAAAATGTGTCTTCCTGCAGTACAGCTGAACATATTAAGTGTTACCAGTCACACTCACATTTCTTATTCTTCTGACAATTTGTGGGCCAATTAGCACATTGGGACCAGATGGCATGACAAAATGTTCTCTGCCGCGGTACATTCTGGAGTGCCAGGCCTCAGACTTTGAGAGCTCTGAACAGGAGCTGAATATTAAGAAGAGTTCTGAGATCCTGGCAGGTTGTCAAATTATTTGTGGCTTAGTTTTCACGGACATCTCTGGTGCACTTCAAATGTGGTCCTGGCTTTACTGGCCAGAAGAACTAGGGCAATTGGTACAAACTATTTTTGCAGTTGGAAATGGCCAGTCGAGTGATTTCCGACCGCAAAAATTCGTTTACATATGTACAAATTACAAATTGCGATTCAAAGTCCAATTTGTGCTTGCGATTTGGTATTTGAAAGGGATGTGTCTCGGGCATCTCTTCTAAACACCAGATCTCAATGGGGTGTATACATGTCTTGAGACCAAATTATGGTTGCAAAACCATTATATTTTACCATCTCTTTCAAGGGGGTGGTAACCCATTTGCAAATGGGAAGGGGTCCCCTGGGGAACCTTTCCCTTTCAGAATAGAAAACAAATACTTTTTAAGAGCAGGCAGTAGATGCACGGACCACTGCCTACTCTTAAAAAATGAAACTTCAAAGTTTAAATTAATTTTTTTAAGAAAACAGGCTGCATAAAAAAAAGATTCTTATTAAAAAGCAATCACAGACATGGTGGTCTGCTGTCCTCAGCAGACCACCATCCATGTGATGGATGTGATTCCTAATGGGTTGCAAATTAGGATCTACCTCATTAATGTGCATGAGGTAGAACTATTTGCGGCCCACTAGGAATCGCTTTTGAAACTCAAAAGAGTTTTATACATTAGGTAATCGGTATTCCTAATGTTAGTACATCTGGTCTCTAGTTAAAAAAACATGGGCACACAACATTCCTCTGTGAAAGCGGAGCACTGTACAAAGGTCATTTCTGTGTGCAGGAGTTTTAAGAGGTAAGAGCGGGGAACGCAGGAGGTGCAAGAGCTGAAGGTGTGGTCAAGAAGAAGCAAACCAGAACTAGGGTGAGAGGGAGGAAAGGTGAGGCTGTGAAGTTCACTTCCTTGTTTAATTTGTAGAGTTCTTCTGTTTCCATAAGAGAGCTCACAGCCCTTCCCAGGAACAAGTCATGGCCTGAGCTCAGGGGGTGGGACTTTCTTGGTGTATGTCCATGGAGTCAAGGGAATGGCATTCCTCAGAAAAGAAGCCAGGCTCCTGAAGTGATAGGTCTTAATAATTGAGTATGTCTTAACTGGAACACGAGAGGCATCTCTAAATGTTAAAATCAGGCTGATGCCTTTAAACCCATATAGGGGTTGAGTCTCAATTACAAATACTTTATGCTAGTGTGTCGTAGACAATCATGCATTTAAGGTTAAGGTGGGGGTCGGAAAAATGAAGGCCTGGGTTGCACAGGTTTACCCCAGTTTAACATGACTTTACAGCCCCAAATACCATGTGGATGAAGAGAAGTATGCCAAGGGACAGAGTGGGGACAGAGGAAGGAATTGATTTCTGGGATGGAAGAATTAGGCATGCCGATGTGAAAGCAGGGGGCTTAGCTTCGGGGACGGGGCTTGGGGTGTTACACCCTCAAATAAATGTATTTCATGATAAATAGTTGGGCACAGGTGCTTTTAGTCGGGTATGGTGAGATTTCTGTTGAAACCAGGAATCTTTACCCACACAGACTAAAAATGCACACATACACATTCTCCCTCTCTCTGCTTAGAAAGAGAATAAAAAAATATTGGCTATTTCACAAAATAATGTGTTTTTTCTCACTTAGTACCCCTACCAATCCACATTACTCTCCCTTTCCATTGCAACTTAAGCCCCTCTCATGCCCCCTGTTTGTCCTATAATGTATTTTCACATTATGGAGTATATTTACTAAGATTTTGTTCCATGTTTGGGTCACAAAAGTGACACAAATCAAAGGGAAATCTTTTTTCCCCAAACTACTTTACACAAAGAGCTGCTTTGCATTGCCCAGCGCCAAGCCACCGTTTCATGGGTGCTGCATGAGCATGACGCAAAACTATATGTACTAAAAAAAATAGACGGAGTTTTGCATCACAAATTAACGCTCATTTCAACTAGAGACTATCAAGGAGAAATGCTTTTATTTCTTCTTTCTTTTCCAACTTTGCATGTGTGCTGCACTGTACAGCACACATACAAAGTTGGAAAAGTTTTAAAGGTAGTCTAAGGATTGAATTTTGTACTGGTGCAAAGGTGTGTGCACAGCACACGGCATCGTGGTTATGAGCCGGCGCTAGGGAGAGGGGAGGAGAGGGCCATCTCTGTAAATATGGTGCTCTCCTGCTCTCTCCTTCTCCGGAAGTGCAGCATTTTAGGCTGCTGCGCTGCATGAGAATTCGGTAAATAGACCCCTATGCACCAGCGTGATTGTTGGGAAATCTGAAGCTCAAGCTCCCCCAATCTTACTGAACAAGCTACGCCCCTATGTGGCAGTCATGAGTAGGAGTGTCCTGGGACCAGAAATACTCCAGAGTTGGAGGGAATGAGCAGAGGAGACCTAGGGAGAGACAGGAAGAGATGGTAGAGCGTAGCATAGGAGATAAGAAGAATGGGACCTTACTAGGGAAGAGGGCACAGACCAGTACATAAGGAGACTTCTCAGGTGAATCTGGAAGTTAAAGCAGTCCTGGATGAGCACCATGTGAGGACCACTCCTCCTTACCTGGAAGCAGCAAGAGCATGGATGGAGACATTTTGTGCTGATGGGGCTCAGTGTAGGTGCAGTAATCAGATGAGACAATTCAGATCTGCTGAAGAGCTGAGAAAATGGTAGGCATGTCTGAGCTGCTGCTGGCTTCCATCTATTTACTTAAGAACGTGGGAAGAGATGGTTTGAGCAACAAGGCGTAGTATAGATCCAACATGAATCTGAAGGGAAGCTTATATAGAAAACAGTGAGAGGTAGATGACATCTTCTCTGCCAGAGGAAGGTAGAAAATGCAAGAAGGACAACATGCACCATAGTCAATAGGTCGTCAGGGGCCAAGAAATATCTTAACTGAGATAACGTGGAACACTCAGCTCCGGGATGAATGAAGGGAAGGATTAGAGGCACCTCTGTAGGCAGCGGAGCATTGGGGTGCAGACGGCATGTATAGACCAAGGTGGGGGGAATGAGGAACCACGAGGGATGCATAGGCGCAAAAGAGAGCCAAGAAGATAGCTCATTGAGAGACAAAGAGACAGGCTAAGCGAGTGAATAGTCAGGTAGCTAAGGAAGTGTAAACCCAGATAAGGAGGAACAGATATCTGGGCAGCGCGATGAGACGTCAAAGGTGATGCAGACGGGCCAAGTACATTTGTGGTGGCAGGAGTTTAATAGAAAGGTGTTAGAAATTGGAGTCTCTAGTTGGCAGGATATGTTCCTTGTCCAAGTAGGGACCACAATCCTAGTCAAGGTAAGTCAGATACACAGTCTACATTAACCTGTGCTTGCCCGCGGGTATCCTAGTATAGAGCAGGCAGCCTTAATTTAGAAGGTAATCTGTAAAGTATTTGTGTGATTACCCAACTACAGTAATACAGTGGAAGGTACCACAAAGAAGACTCAACTCCAGTTTAAAAAAATAAATAGCATCTCTTTGATAATGTAGATCCAGAAAAGAAATTCAGTTAGTTCATCAACAGCCTGGTCATAAATTAAGTTGCACAAGGATTCAGGTATGGGGTTCTAATGAAAGATTACTGTGTTCCTCCCCGGGTGTTGACAAGGTGCTTACGGTTTTAGGGTGTCCAGATTAGGTACTCTGGGATGAGAAACTCGTTGTTTCTCTTGCGTGTTCTCTCTGGATATCCGGCGGTTGTGGGAGAAGCTGAGGGCGCTCCCACTGTGAGGAATATGGTACCACAACGTCTGTAGGCAAAATGTGTGAGGCGGTTTTGCTGAAAGCTATACGGTGTGGGCGCGAAGTGTCTCCTTGCTCCGGCTCGTGTGTATGTTGAGTGCCCCTCTCCTGGGGTCTTTACGGCTCTGGCCACAAAGTGGGGATTCATGGTTGCCGAGGTTGCAGGTGACTGTCCCAATCTCAGGTATTCCCCCTCCCGAGGGAGTCATGTTGCAGCCTCCTAGCTGGCAGGGATCGGGTGAGTCCTGCGGCTGCACAGGAGGTCGGGGATGTGCCCGGGAGGCAGGGAGCCTCTGCGTCGTAAGGGTGATGCCAGGTGGCCCAGCAGGTCAGGAGGGCTGAGCTGGATCCCAAAGTGGCTGTGGGACCTCCGCTGGCTCCCCCAGCGGAGGTAAGGGCTGGAGAGCTGTGCTCTGGCTTAGATGACACCCGGCAGCCGGAGAGGCTGCGGTCGCTGGGTGATTCTTTTTTGTAAAGCTCTTTGGCGCTGGCGATGATTTTGGGCAGACCGCACACGGCGGCCCGAGAAGTAGTGGTCGCTGGGTGCAGGGGTGTTTTTTTTAAGCAGCGCTACAGAGCTTTCGTAGAGTTAGCTCCCCATCAGCCCTGGTGAGACAAGGGCAGCAGGCCAACACCGGGTGCATATCCCCAAAGCAGTCCCTTATGGTACAGCGTCAGAGTGCCAGCAGTCCAGAACAACAAAGCAGCTGTTCAGTGACAGTCCCTCCTGGCAGCACTAGTGCAGCAGGTCAACACAGAAAAGCAGAAGCAAGGGGGGATGTAGCAGGCCAGCCCAGCAATTATTCCAGTGGCAGTCCCTCCTGGCAGTCCAGCTCTTACAGAGTCTCCCCAGGACCCTGAAGTGAATTAATCCAGTGGGGTTTGAGGTCCAGCATTTATACTTTGGGGCTCAGGGTCTGGATGGCTGGGGAAACTTCCAGGCCTTCCTTTGAAGCCCTTTCCTTGCCCTCCCCAGCTCCAGACGCTGCGCAGGGGGCAGGCAGCCCTTTGTGTGAGGAGTGGCAGAGCCTTATTCACAGGCAGGTGCCACCTCCTCCCTTTCACCTAGTCCAAGAAGGCCCATCAGCCTGGTGATGGGCCATCAATATGTTAACGCCACACCCAGACTTCTTTTGTGTGTGCTTCTCTAGTGGGAGTGCACAGAGCACAGCTGTCACCTACCCCAGATGTGTATTCAGGATCACACAGAGGTACAGGATACTTACAGTAAGGAAATGCTTACTTTCTGAAAAACGATGGATTAAGCCCAGATCTTTGTGACTGGGGGTGAATGTTTGCATTGTTCAGCATTCCGTCCATCATCTGTTCCTTTTGCATTTGTCACCCCAAGTGGCAAGGGTATGACCAGACGTGGATCCCTTGCTCGCTGTGCCACTGGATTCAAGCTAGCCTAGCTGATGAAGGGTGATACCCTGAAACCGGTCCTAGGATGTTTGTTCCCGGTCCAGGGAGCACCTTGCTTGGAAGTTCATTCTGGACTGTTCCCATGAGGAACAGGGTCAAGCCTGATTTGCATATGGCTGGGTCCAAACTGGGGTGGTGTGGTGAGCAACAAAACAATGGATTATACCCAGATCTTTGTGACTGTGGGTGAATGTTTGCATTGTTTAGTATTCTGTCCATCATCTGTTCTTTTTACAACTTTCTGAAAGTGGCATTTTCAGGCTTACAATTTAAAATCCGACCCCACCATAAGTTGTGATTTTAAATTCTGGGTCCAGGAATACCAAACTCTATATTTCTATATCATCCCATTGGGAAGTTAGACTCAAAAAATGTTTTAAGGCAACCCCAATGCTTTTTTATGGGAGAGACAGGCCTTGCAATAGTGAGAAATGTCAATGAGCTTATCGGTTTTTCACTATCTGGGCATGTTATACTTAAGGAGAACATACCCAGTCCTTTATGTACACTGCACCCTACCCTTGGGGTTAACAAGACCTACCCTTAGGGGTGACTTACATGTAATAAAAGGGAAGGTGTGGGCCTGGCAAGTGGGTGCACGTGCCAGGTCAAAGTGTCAGGTCAAGACTGCACAAACAGGCTCTGCATTGGGAGGCCTGAGACATGTTTGGGGATAGTGTAGTGGATGGCACAATCAGTGCTGCAGGCCCACTAGTAGCATTTAATTAGCAGGCCCTGGGCACAGATAGTGCACTTTGCAAGGGTCTTCTAAGTAAATTAAATATGCCAATTATGGAGAAGCCAATGCTACCATGTTTTAGAGGGCAAAACACCTGCACTTTAGCACTGGTCAGCAGTGGTAAAGTGCCCAGATATCCAAAGGCTAGCAAAAAGTTAGAGGAGACCATGCCAATGATGCCAGGTCTAACAAAAGGGAGGAATGGAACAGGAAGGAGAGGGAACAGGAGCCACCTTGGTTGTCAAAGAGATGAAAAAGTGAGATAAAGGAAATAGGTAAAGGATGAGAGAGTGGAATGGTCACATTGGTGGAAGAAACAAGGGGACAGCATGTCCCTTTGGCTGAGGAGACTCATCACTGGAAAGCACCTAAACTTGTGAGTAAATGGCAAAGAGCCTAGTGGAAAGAGAAGAGGTACAGTCATGGCGGAAGAGGGATAACGTCAGAGGGCAGAACGAACAAGGACAGTGCCCTATGTTAACATCTGCACAGTGGTGGGAATGAGAAGTGTACGCAAGCCGAAGGACGTAAGACAGCTGTATGGTCCAGTGTAACAACAACAAGAGGGCTGGGATGAGGGAAACAGATTGAAAATCAGAATGGAAGAAGAGAGGCGTTCTACCAAAGCAATGGCAAGGGGTAATATCTGCATTATTAAACCATTGGCAGCTCGCCTAATGGCTGCGATTAAAGAAAAGATGACGAATTTCAAATTTGTAAGACTATTTACACTGATGCACAACAAAACATACAGAAGGAGGATGCAAGGGAGCTGGCCTGAAGGCTTGGTGGGTCCAATGACTGTTAATGATTTTTTAAATATGACAGATTACATTGTGGATACTTCTCAAGATGGTACAATGTAACATTTAAATGTGTGGACATTGTCAGAAATGCTGAGGTGACCTGTTGAGGGCTAATGCCTCTATGCTAAGAGTTAGGTCCAGTCAGGATGGTGGAGTGAGGAAGGGTGATGTGAAATAAGGACTGGTGCCTGCAATGCATGGCACCTGTGTTACATGCAGGCAGTGGGCTCCCTCTGCCGTGCCAGCCTTACGGTGGCATCACATACAAGAAGGAGCAACAAACAAAAGACGAGACCCCTTTGAATTTGGGTGGTGGCTGTTGGCCAACAACTAAGGAGTACATGCGAAGGTACTTTCCTACCGATGTACTAAACACAAGTGTAAATATCTGCTAATCAATTTTTCATCCAGGTTGGGAGAGAAGAGACATTTTACAGACAGAAATGAATGGAAAGCAGAAAGGGGCAAGGGAGGGAGAAAGTGAGATTGGGATAGTATTTAAATGAGAAGAGGCTGAGATTTAAGAAATAGATTTTAGCTTGTACAAGAGGTGAGAAGGTTAAGAAGGAGTGCATCTGTTTATCATCAAAACATAGATGGCACAAGAGCACAATGTAGTAAAGGATGTCACTAAGCAAGGTGGTGAAGTGGGACCATAAAGAGGTGCCATAACTGAATCTCGAGATGTGCAAAGTGGTGGGGAGGTCAGTGGCAAAAAGAAATGTAATCAGAACAGGAACAGGGGACACTTTACGTTGCATATCACGGAAATTTCTAAGAGAATGAAGATGAATGAAATAAAGTTATGCTATTGAAAGAGCGTAACTTGGCTGTGCCTCTACATATCTGAACCATGAACATGAGACAGTGGTCACTTTCTGGTGGTCACATTTTTGCATGATATGAAGAAGCGTTTTATATAGAGGGCACTGCAAATGCATAAAAATACATTGCATAGTTGGGTAATGTTTTCAATAAGCTATGTATAATCAACATTTGAAATTATGTTATGTGTAATGTTTTGAAATTATTATTCTGAATAATCATGTCATATATTCCTACATGCAATGCTTAGAATTCACTTAACCTGAAAGTATATTCATGCTTATATTAACGTGGCTGGAGCGAAGGCCAATAGACATGTATTTTCCTTCATGGTCAAACTTTCAGTGTGAAAATTGTTTTCTCCAAGATGCAGGTGTTCGAAGCCGAGACTGAGCTAATAAGAAGTCGATTGTGCGTAAGTGGTAAGGAAGCCTGAAACGAGCAATGCAGGGATGGAGAGAAGTATTCTGGAAGTTGGCAGTCGTAACACTTTTAAAATTGCTTAGACCAGAGTGTACCAAGGTCGGATGTGCGAGGCTTCTGAAGTTCGAGCTCCTAATTAAAGGAATTGGATGTTTTTGTTTCCAAATGAGAAGTTTCGATTGAAATGTCATCACCTTTGAGAAAGCTGTTATTTAAGAAAGACTTAGGCCCTCATTATGAACACGGCTGTTTACACCGCCGTGTTCTTGCTGGCGGTCTTTCCAGTGACCGCCAGCTCCCCCGGAACCCCGCTGGCCGTATAATGAACATTACTCTGGGCCGGGACATTGCCGGCGGCTCCACATGATGGGGCACTGCACAGGGGCCCCTGCACTGCCCACGCCAAGTGCAGGGGCAGTGCAGGGGCCCCCAGGGGTACCCCAGTGCACCCCTTCCACCAGGGAAAGGCTGGAGGCAAAGGGATCATTATCCGAGGGGCAGCAGCGCTGCCCTGTCGGATAATGATGCCGTCCACTGCCAGGCTGCCTGACGGAGGGTGAGGGCCGCATATGGCGGCCCTCCAAGGCTTCATTATGTGGCGGTGTGGGCCGCCATGCCAGCTGGCGAGATTTCCCGCCACCGCCGGCATGGCGGCCCACACCGCCACGTTCATAATGAGGGCCTTAGTCAGTGAGAGGTTCAGATTCTTTCCACCCTAAGAGCTGAATGGACACTTCTGAGGTACAAGCCTCATACTTTGATTCTCTGTGGCTTTATGCCACCACACCTTTCTAGACAGAATATTCTACAGAATTTCTGATGCAGATATTTTCTCAAATACATTTTAAGAATCGGACAGCTTAGGTTTAGTTTAAGTAGTTAGACAGGAGAACTTGGTTCTAGAGACAAGGAACCACAAGCTTTTTCTGATTTTCTCGGCTGTGGCTATTGAAGTCTTAGTCTTGTAAGTGCTGACTAAGTTTAATATTGTACAAGGATCAACTCCCCATTCATGATTTTATATATCTATATTATGGTTTTGAGACTCATTTATGAAACGTTGACTCTAAGTCTGTAAGAAAGCTCTTTTGAACATTAGATGTGACTCTGAATATTAATGTGTGTCAATTGAGTTGCACTGAAATTGAGTTGAAATGACTTAATAAGTGTCTCTCTCCACCCCTCGGAACTGAGAATAAAAGATTAATCGGGCCCCAGAAATAGAGATAGAGGCCCAGGCTCTATCACTGTACAGAGGCAATCAAAGAATAATGGAAAGACGCTTGTGAGGTACATATTAAACAAAGAAGTGGAGTGAAGGAGTCTGGCCTCTACTCTTGAAGGACTGCCTCAAGAAAGATTAGCTATTCACCTTTAGGAGGATAGATTATAATGGTGGAAGAAAAATTTCAACTGGTATTTGACCTTTCATGGCTGGTGGTGTAGTGGGATATTGAAGGAGCAATTCAGCTAGTTAGGGTGTGTTCTGGAAAGAAGCTCCTGGATGGCAGGGGCATCAGACAAGCAGGCAGGCAAGAGAAAAGGGCAGGTTTTGGTCTACAGAACAGAACCAGGTTTGGTGCATCAAAAAGTAACATTGGTGCACCCAGAGTTATTGGACAGAATGTTGTGCAAGTATCCTTCATCAGAAGAGACTTGTCGATGGTCAGGTTGCTGGCACTGGCAGGGAAGTTCTACCCAGAAAATAAATATCTTACATGGAATGCTTAGAATTCACTTAACCTGAAAGTATCCCTTGAGGGTTGTTTCTGAGTGCAGAGAATGTCTCCAAGCTTCTTTTTATAAATTGTTAGTTTTTGTTGAGCAAAGAAAAGGAGCTGAGAATTGATTCCTGCTTTGGTTCGGTACAGACAGGCTAGCCCAGGCATTAGCTTCTTGCAGCATGGTCAGGTGAAGTGGGTCACAATACCAAAAGACAAAATATCGCCCTGCCACAATATAGTGCCTAGAAAATTGACAACAACCAAATTGTAAAGGTAAGTATACATTGTTAAGTCCAGATATACAATGAATAATTCCACACTTGCCTAAGATACGTGTAATGGCAGGACTATATTTAGAACTCAGTATTATCATATAACATCCAGGAGGCTCACCAAAGTGTGATTAGAGGCTGGTAGACATGGGAGGAGTGGCTGAGGGGATGAAAGTTGGGGCAGGACTCCTGGAGGTATTAATAAGGTGGCAGAAGTGGCTTGCAGTACTTTGCAGGGGCGGAGGGGCGCGCGGGGACAGGGGGAATTAATAAATAAAATTTATATTATGGTCAGTGCTCGTCATCCCAACGCCTCGCCACTTTTACTACAAAACGATAATAAACATAGTTTATTATTGTTTTGTAGTAAAAGGTTTGCAGCTACTGATCCTTGCGGCGGGCGACGCACCTCTGCCCTAGCAGACGAGCTGCGCCTGATAGGTGGGATAATTTAGGGATAAGGAGGATAATGTTTGGATGCATTGGGGCTAGTTCCGGTAAGACGTTCAAGGTGACAGTGAAGTACTTTAGAGCTGTGGCCTGTTGTATTAAAGTGTTTTTTCCAGATTACAGTGGAGTCTGGGCTGTGTTTATGCAGCTCCTACTGGAGGACATTGGATAGAGGAGCATCACACAAGGATGGAGGAGGATGTAGCCCTCTGATGCCTTTGGCTTGGTTCATTCAATGGTTCATTCCTGCCCTTTACTAGGCTGCTGCTTGTGCTTCTGATGCACCGTGGAGCTGCTGCGCCTTCTGGATACTCAAATTAACTAGCACAGAAGTGCTTCAAGGTCAGGAATCAGAGTAAGCCCCTCAGCAGCTGTGACAGATGATTAAGTGGAGCAGTAAATTGTAGACTGCATCTGGGACTCCCACTCAAGAGCATCCTTCTCTGGGGCACAGCTCAGTGCAAATGACAGGTTTCCCATCTTCAAGCAGTCACCCTTAATGCAGAGATTAGAGGAGGACGGCCCAAGGCCCTGGGAGCAGGAGGGCGCGAAACAGCTAGTGTGTAGCCAGCTACCTTTTTCGTTACTCTACTCTGAGGGTATTTGGTAATGTTCATTCCTACCTCAGTGTTAAAGCTGTAGACACACTCAAGACGGTATTCCACATAACATTTGAATTAGACGCAAAAATTCAGAATTTCTAAAAGGCAACCAGGGACTTGAGCACACTTAGATATTCAGGATTGAATGACTTTACAACTCCTGCAATTACCACACATGCCTTTTTTCACGCAATCTTTACCACGCAGATATCTTTGCAATGCATGCCTTTACCATATATGCCTTTCACACGCATGGTACCTGTATGTAAGTTAAGTATATATAATTTTTAGCTTTAAATATTTTAATTTATATTTTTAAACCCCATATATTTAACTTAAAAATCCACAGTTAGACACTATGAACAATGTATTCAATATAATCAGCAACCAATAATATTCATAAGGAATAAATCATTAGTTACACTTGTGAGGTGGTGGGGTACAAAATTGTCTTGGCAAAGGCTGTAATGCCTAAACACGTGACCTCCCTTTACCACTACCCACCCCTAAACTCTAAAACTACCCTTACTTCACTTTACCACTGCACACCCCTAAACCATAAAATTACCCTTACCTCCCTTTACCACTACCTACATCTAAACCTTTTTTTAGAAAGAAAAACATGATAAATATATATATATATATATATATATATATATATATATATATATATATATATATATATATTATAATTTTTTTATAGCTTCCCTGTGTGCTAAGGCATGTATGGTAAAGGTACATGTACTTACCTGTGTGGTATTTACCTGTGTGCTAAAGGCTGCATGGTAAAGGTACAGGTACTTGCCTACATGGTATTTACCTGCGTGTTTAAGGCATGCGTGGTAAAGGTACAGATGCTTACCTGTGTGATATTTATCTGTATGCTAAAGGATGCATGGTAAAGGCATTGTGTGGTAAAAACTGTGTTGTGAAGGCTGTCTCACTGTGGTCGGTGTTGGCTAAACAAACGGCGTGAACTTGGATTTGGCAGGTGGCTAGTTGAGCGGAGTTGGCAGCTGCATTTCACTGAATGGCTTTGAATCTAGAGCAGAAGTTCTGTATTGCGTCAACCCTGCCATCCTGTTGGTGTATGGAGACTGACGATAAGCCATTAAAGTATAATATTATGCAGTGGACAAAATAACTGTGAAAGTGAATTGTGGACATTCCAACTGGCAGAGTGGTGGAACAGTGCAGGTAGCATACCAGTGAGAAGTGTGAAAAATTAATAATCTTGCAGGGAAGGTGCAGCAGATAGTTCTGATGCTGAATGACTTGAAATTTAACTACAGTGGATGTGGAGATGATGAAGGATTATAGTATCAGGCTAGAGTTAAAAGAAAACTTAGGGCCAGATTTAGATCTTGGCGGTCACACTGCCAAGCAGCGGTGTCTGTGGACCTGAGAAGACTGTCCAGTCAATTGTCTTCATCCCGCTGTGTTTAGATCTTACAGCTCTGCAAGCGGATTGATTTGCAACGGATTGCTGACAGAGGGAGACGGTGGTGGGACCCAATGGACTTCGTACAATGACAGGGGTCGTGGAATAGAGGTAAATTACACACACATACTGTCCCTTAGCCATTGGTGTGTCCCCACACTACACAACACTCCACATACACACAACAACCCATTACCATTGCCATTCCAACACAACACAACCCGTACATGCTGAAAACACACATTGACGTAAATCAATGACACAACATACACACACCATTGATACTGCACCCACACACGACACAACCACAACAACCAACATAACTACACACTCAGCTACACAAACACACGCACTACACACATCATGACAATGTCCGCCACACAGTGGTCACACTCACCAGAATGTGTCACAGGGCAACAAAACATACACAACAACATCTGTTTCATATGCAAGTGGCACACATACAGACACAGCCACATCACCCACTCCAGCTAATCGCATCACATGCAAACATACACATACTGACTCATGTACAAAACCCGCAGCACAACATGACAGGTACAGGTTCCGATGCAATGTGCCCACATGGACACAGTTGACAGGTGTGTAAGCACTGCCATTGTGGTGCCAGCATTCATTTGCTAAAGAAAACTGGCACTATAATCACAGTTGTGTATGTGTGCAATATGATTTTTGTGTATCAGTGTGTCCCCATCCGTGTATGACCCAATTGTGTCCCCAACATAAGCATGTCACAGTGATTTAAAAAAAATACTGTGACATGTATGTGCCTGCAGTGGTGCTGACCTCCCGTGCAGTGTCCATCCAACGTACCCTCACAATGCGGCATCCCTACCTTCGAGTCCAGTGACGGGGTTGTGTTTTCTCTGTGGGCCAGTGGCAGTAGTGATGGCAGGTGTTGTCCAGTTGTGTCCAGTCAAAGACGAGGGTGGAATGAGTGAAAAAAGGTGAGTTTTTACCTATTTCCGTCTCCCCAATCTGCCAACTCAGAAATTGAGATTGAACTGCCCCTTTTTTTTCTTGGTGGTACAGCACATCCAATCGGCAAGACGGCATTGGTGTCTGGATTCTTGCCGGCATCCTCTTTTTCCTATCTCACAGTCGACGCAGAGGTATTTCTTGGCAGCAGTTCTAATGCAGGCTTTCGTCTGTGGGACCACCAACATCTAAATATGGCAGGCGGACCGTCATGGCAGCAGACGGGTTTACAATTGAAACGTTGGCAGTGGGACCATCACCGTCAACATCTAAATCAGGCCTGTAGTTATCTAGCAGAACAGGAAGATGGAAAGGACACAGAAAGAAGGGAACAAGTCTCTGGTGACGGAGACCAGTAAGTAGAAAATGTTTGTTTTGGAGGAACTGTGCATTACAGTTGTGGAACAATAGACAGGGCAGAGTGGGCTTGCATTGGATAGCAGTAAGCATTAGAGATTTTAGCTTGTACAAAACCTGAGAAGTTAGGAAGGAGTACATCTGCATTGCATCGCAACATTGATGGCACAAGAGCACAACAAAGCAAATGGTGTACCTAACCAAGGTGGTGGAGAGGGACCATGAAGAAGTCCCATAACAGAGTCCCGAGATGTGCAAAGTGGTAGGGAGGTCAGTGCCAAAAAGAAGTTATCAGAACAGGAATGGTGGCCACTTAAAAACTTTGCATATCGCAGAAATGTCTAAGAGAATAAAGATTAATAAAATAAAGCTATGTTGTACAGAGGTAATAAAGGAATAATGGAAATTGTGGAGTGAAGTTGATAACAGTGAATTAAGTAAATTAAAAGAGCATCACTTGAAGGTGAGTAGGTGCAACACCGGCCATGCTGTGGTTTCGGAGGCAGGTGGGACCTGAGATATGGCTCAGTCAGTACAAGGAGAAGGTTACCTATAAGATCCTTTAAAGGTAGGAGAACAATGGCAGCCTTCTAGCACATAGGGAAGGAGTCAGTTCGAAAGGGTTGGTTGAAGATGAAGGGGGCAATTCAAAACACTGAACATGTGTGGAATGAGGCCCTATCTACAACTTTGATCTCTTCCTCACTGCCATTGCACAAATACCATGAGCCCCAAGTTAACTACTGGGAATGATAATGTACCTTAAACTATTGTAATCACTGTTTCAACTCCTTTGGCTACTTGGTGGGGCCTTCATCAGGACTGAGGTTAGCCATCGAAGTAGCAGCCCTACCACGGAGGCAACGACTAGGCCGATCAGTCAGAGACTTGCGCCTATAACTTAAGTTACGAAAGTGAGGTCTCATCCTTGTAATGTGTTAGATTTGCCAGTGGTTCACAAAATAAAACTGAAAATTAGCCAGCACATGCAATGTACCTCTACCACCAAGAGAGTGCAGGAAGACCTTTCATTCTGCACCTAGATAATGGCATACCGGGCAGCTGTGCCCCATGCCAGCTATGTCCCCAGGCTAATTCATAATCGAAACACCCTCTAACAGCAAGTACTGAACAAGGGAATGTGGAAAAAAAGAGGCAAATGGTGGTAAAATGGCAAGATAATCAAAAACCAGGTATTCTTGTGCTTTTGACTGGGCAGCATCTAGGCAGGAAAACTCATGCCAGTGTATCATTTTCAGAATATTGCCTTCAATTAATGTTGTGTTCAAAAACATGTGCTCAAGGGAGCCAACATTACAAAACCTACACCCAATGAAACTTTGCTTTTGGAAACAATGTTTAGGAGACAATGATTTTTTCCAGACAATATATCTGTATATGGCACTCTGCCATAGTACCTTCTGTCATGTGATCCTCGGACACTATATTGTGATGCTCCAGCAAGGTGCAGTGGTGACTAACACCTCTCTTACTATATAGTGTACGGAAATAAGTTATTTCGTTGTTGTCTACCAAAGGTTCTTTTTGCTTTAAGATTTGTTTGACTCGCCTGTTTTGACTCTAAGCACTGAGAGGCTGGTAAATAACCCCTCCTGTACCCCAGTGTATGTGCTACTGAGCCCCTTAAATTGTGGTACAGCAGTTAATCCTACTTGACATACCTAAATCTTTAGTAGGGCCAAAGGCATACATAGCTGAACCCAATAGTAGCAGATAAGAAACCAAACCATTTGTGGCATTAGCTAAGTCACTCAGAGTAGTAACTTGGAGGGCACAAGGCTCGGGTGCAGAATGTATGGAAGGGAAGACATGTCCAACACGGGCAATGGTGCTCCCAGCAGCGACAGGATTAAAAGTGCTATTTCACTGCATAGACTACAACAGGGGTCTTCAAACTGGGGGCCGGGACCCCCTTCGGGGTCTCAAGTGATCCTAGGAGGGGCGCCAGGCCCTGGCCAAAAAATTATTATGCAGATAACAGTGCTTTGTTTTAAGTTTTAAGCAGAAAAACAATGATTGCATTTTAAATAAAGTAACAGAACTTAACTGCAATGCCTAAATAAGTATAGACATATTTAAATATTGGGAATAAGAAAAGGTCCAGCCAGTTGACTTCCTTAAGTTGCCAAATTGATTGAAGTTGTTGTGAGAGCCCCAACCGGAGGCCTGGACCCTAAACCTCCCAAATGTTTAGGTACTAAGTTTAGTTGATGGTGAGCTCCCACTTTCAAAAATTTAAGATACTGAGCACAATGCTTCAATGTTGATTTATTCGCAGAATCAATAAAAATTAGTTCCAAAGCTTTTTATTTCAAGTACAAAAAATGGACTTCCTTGAGTTGAAAGAAAAGAAGGAAAGAAATAAATCCCAGAATTGACTACTTTGTTGTCCAAGCCAAGTTGGTCAAGATTGGAAAAAAGGATGAAGAACAATGTTCGATGGAGGACAGCCAACACGTGTTTCACCCCATTAGCGAGTTAGCGGGGGCTTTCTCAAGGCCAATTCAAAGCATAGTAACAGACTTCAGACATCAATGGTCTCAATTGTCGGTGCAAATCTTCTCACGGAGAGTACTCCACGTACCCCAACAGATCCACGTGGGCCTTTTGAAGCGAAGAACCTATTTAAATATTGCCAACTTAATAGAATAATTGTGGAAAATTCTGAAGGGGGCCTGAGGATTCTTTTTACCCCACTGGGAGTAGGCGGGGGGCATTAAAAAGTTTGAAAACCACTGAGCTGCAATGACCTTTCTCTATTGTGAATTGTTGCCTAGTAACAAAAGTCACATTTCCCCTACGTAAATAATCCTCACAGTGATGTAATCCCTATTAAAAATCCAACGTGGATTTATTTTTCCTCAAATAAATATTGCCAATAGAAGATTGTGATAGAAGCTGTTTCCCCCTGCCATAATCCTGGACAGTCATTAATCAATGAGCCCCCTAGTGACTCAAACGCTTCTGCTGATGATAACTATTACAACCCTAGCAGCAGTGGAGGGGAGTGTCCAGCACAGTAGCCTTCCCACAGCACCGGCCAGAAGACAACGCAGAAGATGGAATGCAATGTGCTGCCGCAGACATCACTCCTGCTGCAAAGAGGTGCATCCAGGCACACTGCCTGGGCAGAGACGGGTACAACTTCCCACAAACGTCTGGAGCACATGCTAACTTTCAACAGATTGAATCGAAACCTAGATTTATAGCAGGAAAAAGTCATTTATTAACCATAAGCTTTTAATTGAAAAGCATTCCAGAAAAGACTGCATTGTAGTATATATATATATATATAAAACACAAATCCAATAGAACAACCAAAACGATAACGTACTAGTAATAAACTGATGAGCAGTATAAGATGAATCCATCCTTGTATCAGAGTAACAGCATCAGCCTATTGCTATAAGCACAGTTATCCAAAGACATCTGAAACAGCCAACACGTTTCGTCTTGCATAAGACTTCTTCAGGGCGAACAGATGGAATGTCTCGGTACTCTATGGACAAGAGTTATCAATGTCCAGCAGAGTAATGCAATTATTTTACAATGGAGACAACTGATTCTCTGAAGCACAAAAAACAAAAGGTTGGAAACGGTCAAGTTCCTACAGTCATCAATATGTATGATGTAACCCAAATGGTAAGAGAAAAGAACAGAACCCCCTTGATAAGGAGGGCTTATAGTGACAACAAAAATGCCTGTGCTGATGATGGTCTGACATTCCTCTCTAAGGACACGTGAACTTGGCAGGTCATGTCTGGCAGGATGGCACAAAGAACGCAGTTAGAGAACATCCACTCACACACTCATCCGTGGGTTTTAGGGGAAGGGAGTGAACAGACACGGCAGACGAGCACCACTGCCAGGGCAGCTTGTTTCTAAAAAACTGAGCTCTAGTGTGAGGCTTGCTTTTGAAGGTTTCCTTCTCTCAGCCACAGTGTTTCTTGTTCCAAGAGGAAGTGGCCGGGCCCAACAACCAGAAGGAGGCGACTTTTGAAGGGATATTTCTCATTTTGCTAGGAAAGCCTAGGGCCAAGTAGTACCACATGATGAGCAGATGGTTCTGACATTTTTGAAGACCTCCTGAACAATATTTTCTGAAATAGTTTTACAGGATTGAGACAGAAAGAGCCACAAAATAGGCCTGGGTAGTCCTTGGGGACAATTGGGGTATAGGGTTAGGACTTACACTCAATCATTACATAGAGGCTGCTATAAGAAAGTCTTCCCACCAGCAAGACATGAGAACTTGAGTGGACTTGGAGAAGATCAGAGGTAAAAGAACCTGATGCTTGCCTCAGGTGGAGAAAAAGAACTGAAGCTTTGCTTGCTTTCCTTGGTACCCAGGAACTGTCTGTTCATGGTGCGGAGCAGATCCTGAGTAGTTTCAACAGGCGTGTGTGGTCAGACTCCTCCCTTTTCTTGATTTCTTTAATGTTGAAAATTGTTATAAGCACTATGAGCACTGCCAACTGCAAAGCTAACTTTAACTGAGTGTCTAATTCAGTGCCACCCACACTGAGCCAGAGCTGCCAAGTAGTTCATGTGACACACGCCTCTGCTTTGCATTCTGGGGCTTGTAGTTCAATGTATCTCATTACAACATGAGGAGTGCAGGAAGCTGAATGCAAACAAAAACTTGGACTGGATGAGCTGCTCAAGCATGAATGAACCTGGGAGACCTGAGAGCTCTGATGGGTGAGACTTGGCCTGGCGTGGCTCTTTTGACTTCACTGGGAGCAGAACCCATCTAGTCTCAATCTCCGGAGGGCTACTGGTTCTGCCTCTCAGAATGGTGCACACTGCTGTATTGCCCCTTTATGGCACTGCATGAAGCCCCACAAGGCCATGTGTCACTACACAAGGGCGGAGCTACGAGAAGGCACCAGCGAGACTGCACTAATCAATGCCAAGTCTCTTTACAACACAGCTTCAGTCCCAGCTTCCACGTCCGATTTATTATGCAGAGAGAGGTCGGTCCATTATAAAGCGAGCTAGGGACGCAGACATCCCGTCCAGCGATCTGTGATACTCAGCAGAGATGCAGAGGGAGGCCCATCGGTTTTATTTACTGCAGGAAGCGTGTCTGTGTCTAGGGAGAACCCGCGCAAGGAACGGTTATTGCGGTAGATGTGTGACCCTCGGCAGAACGAACCGCCCCCCGCACCAGAGACGTTTTAAGGCATGGGCAAAGTGGGATCTGGCCCAGGCCCCCAGCCTTTCAAGGGACCCCCCCTCACATAGAACCAGCTCAGTTCTGCAGAGTCTTGCACAGATGGCAATGACTATTTCTTTAAAATATTGTTTTAAATACAGTTTTCCTTGAATTTAATTTTAATGTAAGAGACATTTTGCAGAGAAATGTTTGTTTTTCAGGACCCTCCAATATTAAACGAGGAGCTCAGATATGAAAAACGGGCGGGAGACAAAGATTATTTTCAATAATATGAGTGAGCTGCTGCTGTATAATAATATCGAAAACACACGTCACTATCCCTAAATACTAGATGTAAACATGTCTAGAATTTGGATGTCCTGTGACTGTCAGTGACCTGGGCAAAGATGGCACGAAGGAGCTGAAACTGGACCATAAATGTAAAACTGTTCTGAACAAGAGTCCCCAAAATACTCTTGTTTCAGGGCCCCCAAAGTCCGTAAGATGTCCCTGCCCTGCACACAGCTGCTTGTCAGCAGAAAGGGCACAGCTGGGGGAGACCTCCAGCTCCTGGAAACAGAGCCTTCAAACAGGCAGACTATCTGTGCAGCTGCAAAGGTTTCAGGTTGGTGTGTGTGACATTTTCATAATTTCACTGCAATTATGAGTGACATTTCAACATCCATGAGTGACACCTTCTTGCAAGCAAAATCAAACGATGAAGCGAGGGACCCACATAAAGGGACTTGCTGCCTTCAGAGGCCTCCAGTGGTTTAAGATGGTCATCCATTGCCTCTCTTAACCTCAGAGACAACCACAGCCGCTGCTTTCCGTGCCTCGGCCGCAATGGGTCAACAACAGCTTTAATATTGAACTGCAGCGGTAAAGGTTTACTGGAACTGCAGGGCTCTGGGCTTCTACGAGCGAGAGACTCCGAAATCGGAAAAGAATACTCACTTTCCCATTACGAGAGCGCCAAAATCTCTAGATCTGGATGTGATCTGTCTGATTTTTACCCCTCGACCATGGCGACCCTTGCTTTGCCTACGCACTGCAGCAAACTTGGGTTTGAACATAACAGAGTCCATGCCAGTGCTTAATTTGAGCCAGTGGTTTCCGCTGCGGGGAGCGGGGGCACCAGCACTTATTTTTGAGGGTCGGCACTTATTTTTCTTATTGCGAGCAAAAGACACATATGGGAAAGACGTAAGAAGAGAAATTAAAAGGCGCCACAAAGGGAGAAAGCAGAAAGCTGCAAGAGTGAGTTGAAGGGACAGGGAGGCCAGTTGCGGCTCGCTTCGCTCAAAAGGAGCCGGCGGGTGCGGCACGCAGGGGGTGGAGGGGTGGGGAGGGGGATATAAAACTTAATTAAATTTTAAAATGATAAACACTCACCTTATCAATGCCACCCCGTGCTGCGCTCCTCTTCCATGTGGCTGCACGCAGGCACAGGCGCCCAGCCTGCCCGCGGCCAATCCTGACGCTGCTCAAAGCAGCGTCATGATTGGCTGGGAGGGCCCTGGCTAGGCGCTCCCAGGCAGACTGGGAGCCTGTGCAGGCTCTCTTCAGCCCAGTGGGCTGGAGAGAGCCTACAGTGCATGTGTGTTTGCCCGGTCCAAGACGGCCGGCCAAACATACATGCAAAGTGAGGGGGAGTGCTGAGCACTCCCCCTCACTGCTCCTCATCCCAGATGCCCCGCCCTTTTCACAACGAGGGGATAATAAACATAGTTTATTATCCCCTCGTTGTGAAAGTTTTGCAGCTTCTGCTGCTGGTGGGGGGCGACGCTCCTCCACCCTAACAGTCGAGTCGCCCCTGAGGGACGTGCTGTAAATGGATTAAAGAGGCCCAAAATGGCCTCAGGATTACGCTGCCCCAGTATGCGGTGTTTTCACATTTAATTGCAGCAGCTGTGTGTTTCAGAGGAGAGCTTTGGGCACCAGCATAAATTAAGCACTGGTCCAAGCTCACCCTTGGTGATAATACACTGGCCTGGTGTGGAAACTGAGATTGTCCTGAGTTACTATGAGGAGCTCTGAAATGTGTGACATAATATTTATGCACGATAATGCAGGGTCAGGTATGGAAATGCATTATTCCAATGCTCCGTGAGTGATACTTGGTGGGCTGTATCTGGATCTTGCTTCTTGGTAAGGATTTGGCTACAATAATGCTCAGTTGTAGAGCACTGAATACATCTTACGTTCTGCGGTTTATTAACTACCAACGAGCGCCATTGTAAGTATGTTCCGCTATGTGTGCAAGCATTAACATATAGCACCTTTTCGTTGGTACTTGTAGACACATGCTTGTAGACTACACGTAAAGATGGCAATATTTTAAAACAAGAAAGTGGAAGATTTAAAGAAAAAAATTGGGAGAATGTCTTTTCCACACTAAAGCAGGAGACAGCCAAAATAAAGTCATTTTCTGCTTTAAATTCTGGAGTCTCTTGCCTGCATGTGTGTGATTTTAAGTCAGGGTTTTGTTTTTCTATGCGGGTACTAAGCATGCTGGGACATGTAGTTTCACATTATAAGCAAACATGAAGCTACTGTATATGGGATTACAAATATCACCTAAGACGTGGGGCGAGGCCACAGCTATGTGACGCGTCTCTAGGCAGAAGTTAATTATCATCAGAGTGCACAGGAACATCTAATCATTGCTGTCGGGTGGCTTTAAGCCATGAAGGAGATGTTCAGCCTGCTCTGCTTGTTCAACCAGCATCACAAAGTATGCTGGGACTTGTAGTTTTCTTTCCAATCACAAATATGAGATTGCCAGAGGCATAAACTGGAGTAAACTTGAAATGGGTGAAGGGAGCAGGAAAACAAGTGTTCCCAAACAAGCTGGTCTTGGCGCCTTTCTTAGAATACCATCAGCAGGGACATAATAGGTCTCTGTCACTCAGTGCCAAGATGCCCCATGTGGGCAGTGTGTGCCTTACAAATACTTACGTTAAGGGCGATGGCAGCATAATGCAACTGCCATCTGAAAAAGGTGACTCTCAGACCTCTGGAATCTCAAGAACCTTCCTTCCTTGCTGGAATCACTAGAAGGTTCCACTGAACCTGAAATCAGTTGACTGAGGCAGTGGCATAACAAAAACTGAAGCCCCCCACCCCTTTGCAAGGTTCTCGGTGACACCCCGACCCAGTAAGGAGCTCTCAGGCCAGGGGCCAGATCCAGGCAATGTACTGTACTGAGGGGTCCCCCTGGAACTTGGCCCCCCGCACTGCAGGGACTGCAGGGACTGTTACGCCACTGGACCAAGGTCCGGATACTAGAGCCTTGAATGCAGAGGAATCTTCCTCTAAAGCACTTGCATCTCACCACTGGAATAATAATTAGGTTTCTGATTGGATGGAACGTCTGGGAGACCTTGGAAGGGTGAACCAGGGTCACTTCGAGAAAGGCACAGTGAATGATACAGAGGGTCTTGAAATAGGTTTACTCCTTGACTGTTAGCCAATCAGTCCTGGTGATCTTCACAGCACTGACAGACAAAGTCAGCATGCTTCTGCCCCCTATGACATTCTCCGAAGGCGTTGGTCGGGCGCCCAGCATCCACGATGCTATAGTAGGCCAATATACAGTGTTTCAAAGGGAAATGTAGAAGTTTAGGTACTCACTGTTCAGAGTGCCTGTTTGCTCCTGGGTAGTACTGGTACCTCCCCATTGAATGTATTGCAACAGTGCTGAAAAGTGCCAGTACTCTCTCATTAAATGTATTGCAGGAGTGCTGAGAAGGCCAGGTACTTACCCTGTCAAATGAAAGAAGTGCAGGCACTCAGTGCGGAACAGTACCTGTCCATTTAAAGCGCTGACAATAAAGCATGAGTGCAATTTGAGGGCAAAGAATCACCATAGAGTGGATTCTTCGAGGTAAACATGAGTGATGACAGACACTTGTGACCACATCCATTTAGACAAAAAAGGTTACGTCGGACTTAAATGCAACTCTCAGGTCTAGTACCTCCTCAGCTAGTTAGTTGGGGGGGAGGTGGCCTGTGGAGTCTTGTCAGATAAAGGGAAGGCTGCTATTTTCAGATGGCCCCAGAAAATAGAAAATTTACTTGTGGAGGCAGTGAGGCAGAGGTTGTTTTGATCCTTCCAGATTTGCATCCTTCTCAGGTGGTCCACTAGGTGGGGTGGACATGGACCTCAGATTACTCCTCTGCAGCATGGCCATCCACACAAAAAAAGCAGACATCTGGTTTTAAGTCAATGTTAGAGGTTGAAAATGTTACTAATTATGTATAATGAGCATGACTCAATGGAAGGAAAGCTGCTTAGAGCTTGCACCTACGCCAGTGGAAGGTCCATGGTCCTTTTGTCTTCTCAGCCATACTGGAGTGGAAGACAATGTGCTGTTTTTCATGGTCTGGCTTGACAGAGCAGCTGTTGCCAGACAATTGTGTGAGTATCACTAGAGAGTGGCCTCGGCACCGCCCACATGCTGGGAGACAGGAGTACAGGTTATGATTGGGTAGAAGCTGTGT
Organism: Pleurodeles waltl; assembly: GCF_031143425.1. Classification (NCBI taxonomy): domain Eukaryota; kingdom Metazoa; phylum Chordata; class Amphibia; order Caudata; family Salamandridae; genus Pleurodeles; species Pleurodeles waltl. Next base: position 63,861,138 of record NC_090436.1, read on the forward strand.
GCTTGCACAAAAAGAGTAACACCAGCTTTGATTTATCGATCTCCAAAGGCTTCAACATTCAGGGTCACACCGATATTGGAATGCTATTAAAGTGTCTGGTATAGCTGTATAATGTATGTTGTTTTTCCCTGTCAGCAACACAGATGGGAGGAGGGCAGTCATTATTAACCTACAATGAGTTTTAGGTCTGGCTCCCAGTGCAACTGTCACCTGACCTTTTAACCTGCGCCAATATTATTCTACAGCACTTTGCTTCACACAAACACACATATAGTCCAATGCTATTTACTTGTTAGACGTCACATTACCATACGACATTCTTTAAAGCTAATGGCATTGCAATATTTATATTTACACAAGGTAATGATCGACATTTTATTTATTTAAAATTATTGTGTGATTGGAGCCAGTGATGTAGTTTCACTGCATGTTTCTAAAAATTGTTACGGCTATAGGTGAACACAATATAAATAAATAGTATTAATGACAACCTGACTGCGATTAATACTGCTAGTACTGTGATCCGGTGTGCAATGCGTCTCACTCGAAGCTAACGGCGGCAAACAACATTTAAAGAGACAGTCACTCCTTTTGCACGGGACATGTCAATGGGGGCTGGGCTTGGCCAGTTCTGTATCTCAGGGGCGCCTTGGCAACCAAATGAACGCCGCTGCCCGACTATCTCCGCTCTTTCTACACAGCAGTTTGATTTAGCGCGGTGGATTTTGACAGCTGCTGGGATTCGTAATTATTTTATAGAACATGCATGCATTCTTGGCAGCAATAAACAGCCTCTCTCTCTTACTGGAAGTTGCTGAATACATTATTCATGGGGTGGGTGGAGAGAAAGGCCCGGATAACCTAAAATAATGATTTAAATACAGTTCACAAGCCTCTTAGCACTCTGTGGGTCAGTTATGTAATAAAAATAAAAAAAGAAGCTCCCTACAGGGTCATTCACACGCAGTGGTCTTCATTTCTGTCTGCAGTGCAAGACCACCAGTTTGAAACCGGAAATACGATGACAAGGTGGCTCAGTGAGTTAAAAGGTCCTGTCAGTCAGAAGTCTGAATCCTTATAATCGGCCTTCCAAGTCCCAGCATCCTCTGGTTATTGGTAACATGGGACATTGGTGTAAATGAAGGTCTATCTGATAAAACAAGTTATTAGGTATGTGACACGTGCAGCATTGTTTGCTAGTTAGAACTGGTAAATCATTGCTTAATTTGAGCCAGTGGTTTCCGGTGCTGTGCACCAGCACCTACTTTTGAAGCTGGCACTTATTTTTCTGCCTCAAACATTCCCTGCAAGCTAAAGCCTTATATGGGAAAGACAAAGGAAGAAAAAAACGAAAAAGCGTCACAAAGGGAGACAGCAGAAAGCTGCAAGAGTGAGATGAAGGGGCAGGGAGTGGCTGTAAATGGATTAAAGAGGCCTGAGATGGCTTCAGGATTACGCTGCCTCAGTATTCTGTGCTCGCACATTTAATGGCAGCAGCCGCGTGTTTCGGAGGAGAGCTTTGGGCATGGCACATTTTAATTTACAAATTAAGCACTGTGGTAAATTATCTGAAGGAGAAAATCGGACCCTGGCGGTAGCACGTGCTCATCGCCTTACCCCCACCCCCCCACTTTCAAATCACAAGACGTGTTATCACATCACCGAGGCTGCCAGTGTTATCACAGGATGCAATGTGTGGCATCACATTACTTGTTTATGGGAAGAAAGGCACTTTTTGACATTTAATGTAATGAATTGGTGTCGATTTTTTTATAGGAGCAGGTAACTTTTACAGACTGATACTATGCACCAATTTGAAGTCTTCAAAACGTGTACTTTTTGGAGACATCCACGCCCATATTTATACTTTTTTTTGCGCTGCATTTGCATAATTTTTTAACGCACAAGTGGCGCAAACTTACATAATATGAATCTATTTTGTAAGTTTGCGCCGCTTTTCGGTTGACAGCGCAGCTGTGGCCAGACCTTAAATGGTGAGTCGCAAAAGATCTCTCAGAAGTACTACAGCAAGAGGGGGTTAGGCTCCACCCACAAGTTGATGGTCTTGTTTGCAGCATTTGATTGGGTAGAAGGTGTGTACTTCCACTGAAAGAGTGCTTGTATTGCACTTGTCTTGTGGTAAAGCTTATGCTTACTACAGCAGGACCGTGTTCGCTCTGATGACAAACCAATGATGAAGGCTACAGAATGGTCTGTTTATTAGAAAAGTCAAGATGAAGGAAATATGCATGGCATCCTTATTCAGAAAAACTTATGTTAAAGTCAGTACACACTTAAGGGGGGATTGTTATTGCTCTGTATTACAACCTGCATAGAGGATTTGTGTTACATCTTGCAGATTGCAAGGATGTTGGTCTTGGTCACGCCCTCTGAAAAACCCGGAAGTAGAAGACTTTTGCTGTGATAATCATTGTTGGGCCTTTTTGAGAGGTATTGCATATTGTTTTAACAACTGTAATTGTGTGGTAATTTTATAGCTCTATGCATGATGGTTGTCAGCTTTTACTCACTTCAGTAGGCCAGTGTTAGTTATTGTGTCAAGCCAGCGGTAAAGGCTGTGGGTCTAATTGGCTCATTGAGAAACTTTATGTCATATTCCAAAGGGTTCATTTGTTTATTATGTACATTTATGACAATGACTGTAGGTCTGTATACTAATTGAGAGAAACATTTGTTAAAGGTATAAGCAGGTTTTTAAGGGCTAATAGCTCTTAAAATGTACAAAAGCTGGTAGGCAGGTATATTGTTATAAGGAATCTCACAGATTTTAAATATTGTTTTGCAAACTATAACTGAGTTCATATTCATAATTTTATTACTGCTTATGTTATGTTATGTTATGTCAAAATTGCTTATATAGCGCCTAAACTTCCCAGAGGCCTCGTAGCGCTTATACTGCAACACAGACTTGTCACTGTTCATAGTCGTGTAGGAATTAAGCTCTAAATAGCCAGGTTTTTAAGGCCTTCCTGAAAGGAATCGCTTGTGAATGTAATCTAATATTAAGAGGAAGGCTATTCCAGAGTATAGCACCTTGATATGACAACGACCTTCCTCCCCATCTTGCTTTCTTCACTGTTGGAACTGTGACCAGCATAGCTGAGGAGGATCTGAGAGGTCTGCCGGGAGTGATTACCTGATGGAAGTCTTATGGGAAAGCTTGTCTTCAATACACAGGTCTGAGTTAGTGATGGGGAGAAGCCAATGAAAAAGGCTTTGGGCCTAAAGGCTATAGGTCACTGATTACCTTTATCCACAAGGACTTTGCTATTGATTACTCAATTTGACAAACCCTAGGGATACAAGATTTGCAGCGTAATAATTCTTGACAGAATGTTTCAGAAGGCCTCCAAGGCTCATTTGTCTGTCAAAATAATAATTAAAATAGCAAGATTCATATGTTCATCTATACATACATTGAGGGGCTTTGGTTTAACCTTCTTCCGCTCTTGGTCTGTATGAGTGTGATTTACACTTTGCCTCCATCCCATATAGTATCGATCGGCCTACCTCAGCCATTGGCTCTATTTCCCTGTGAGTTACTGCACTTTTCTAATCACACATGCACGTCTGTCTGGAAACAAGCGTGCTAGGGCTGCTGGGCCACTCCTTTACTTTTCCATTTTTCTTGTTTTATAGGTCACCTCCTTTTTCCTTCCTTCTTCTCTTTTATGCTCATTCGTAGCTCATATTACAGCTCCACAGACAGTGCTTTTGAACTGCCTGCTGCTGCCCATTGCATCTGCTGTGTGCTGCATCCTGCCCGGCCACTGCCTCTCAACGAGGTGACCATCATGCTATGGTATTGTCCGTAGTGGATAGTTTTAAGATGGCCAACGTGTTGGTTGTAAATGTGACGGCCATGCTGGAACTTTAAAACAATACAACACTATGTAGAGTACCATTGCAAGATTGCCACCTACTGCCATATTTAATTTTATTTGTATGCCTGCCATGTTCAGGTGGCAGAATGTTTTCTGTTTGTATTGCTAGTCTTTTAATGTATCTTACATACATTGTTGAGATTGTCTGTGTTTTATTACGGTTGCACAAGTAGGTGATTGCAAGAAATAATCAGTGGAAGGATAAATTAATTAATGAGTGCAAGGGTGAGTGACTGGGTGCATGCATGATGACTTTGAGTGCCTAAACCCATCAGTGGCCGAAAAGGCACTTTCATTTATAAGTTAAATCTATTGACATTACCAATGCTTGCTGGCTCCCTCCCTTTGTGCCTGAAGTCACAAAAGTGCCCTGGCTGGAAAAACAAGTTTAATTTGTCTAGTAATGAATAACCAGACATGTGGCAACTGGCGTAGGATGATCTACTCATTGCCTACCTACGAGTTTGCAGTTTCAATGGATCTGAATGGATTAAAGAGCACATCTGAGAATAGTTCTACATATTTTAAAAGTACATTTAGCAAACTTTTAGGACACTAAAAAATCAAGCGATGCAAACTAGTAACAACAGAAGGTACCTCAAGGGCTCAGCCAACTAAATACATTTTCATTCTACCATGGTGCCATTTGGCTTCGCTATAAAGTGCTGAGGACTCGCAGCGCTGTTGGCACGAATAAAATCTGCATTGGCCGTCCAAGTGAAAACTATTACCAGTTTCAAGAAAACAGAACAGAATTATTTGTTAAACTCATACACACAAATCCACGACAAAGGGGTTTTCCACAGGATCCGGCTAATTTCACTTTGAAATTAATCAACACAAACCATTAATAAACTAGGCACTTTACGCACCGCTACTAATTATACAGAACCAAAGAAACACACACAACCTGTAAATGGAAATCCACCATGGATGCCCACACTAACCAGTGCTTTGGAGCCCAACTAATGGTGCAAGGCGCTAAACGTACTTTGCATTGATTTACATGTAAATGATGAATAATACAGTTTCTTACTGTGGACAATGACGTATAAGTGGAATTTATAATTTAATTAAAGAGAATTTATGGTCCAACATTCTCGTACATTCCACTTGAGACCTGGAATGACCTCCCGCGACACATCAGTGCCTCCTCCTCACTAACTGAACTCCTCAAAAAACTGAAGACCTGGCTGTTCGACTAACGCACCTCACCCAGGTAGACTCCCAAAACCTCCAGCCTCACGCCTAAACACCTGCAAGAGCGCCTGGATCCCCTCATGGGTGATTAGTTGTGTTAGACAAATTTTCATAACAACATAACATAGCATCCTTTTTTTCTACTAAGTGCCACATTTTAAAAAGTGTAGGACTTTTTTCCTGATCCTGTCCTTTTCACCAGCCCTCCTGGTGTATACTACACCTCTGCATGTTTACTTTCACCTCTAAGGATCACCAAAGGACACCTTGGCTGGACTTGGGTAAGTATTCTCCACCTTCGTCTGCTGGTGTGACCTATGTGGCGTGGCTGCTGGCTAATGGATTGCAGTATGTATAGTTTGTGTAATGCTGTTCTCTCCTGTATATTGATACTTCAGTCGTAATTCTCAGGTCATTTTGTAATGTTCTGTTTAGGGCAAACCAGGTAACTAAATAAACACGTAGAACCTTATGAACAGCAGAGGCACATATCGATTGTAAAACAAAATACACTTTTTGCATTACCAACCCTGAAGTTTTGGACTCACAGGTGTAACAAAACTTGAGGGGGCCCCCCTGCACAGTAGATTGAGGGGGCCCCCTCCGGACTCACTCAGGAGCTTGGAGGCCAGCATACTGTGCCGAGGGGGCCCTCTGAAACTCAGGCCCCCTGCCCCGCAGGGGCTGCGGGGACCTTTGTTACGCCACTGGGTTTAAGACATTCTCACACTGTGAGCCTGGGTCTCACCGTCCTTGCTCGGGCAGGGTTTAGGGACGTCTCACACTTCGTGTCTGGGTCTCACCCCCTTGCCTGCACAGGGTTTAAGGCAGTCGCACACTCTGAGTCCGGTTCTCAACACCCTTGCTTGGATAGGGTTTAAGACAGTCTCACACTGCAAGTCTGGGTCTCACTGTCCTTGCGCGGGCAGGGTTTAAGCACTGGCGGAACAAAACTTGAGGGAGCCCCCCTGAACAGTACATGGAGGGGGACCTCTCTGGACTCACTCAGGAGCTCGCAGACCAGTGTACTGTGCTGAGGGGGCACTCTGGAGCTCGAGGCCCCCCGCCTAGCAGGGGGTGTGGGGTCCTTTGTTACACCACTGTTTGGACTGATGCTGCTGCCTTGGCAAGTTGCCTGATTACCATTAACCGCTAAAGCTCAACCTAGGAAACCAAGGGGCAGATTTATACTCTGTGCCGAATTTGCGTCATTTTGTTTGACGCAAATTAGGCACAAACCTAACTCCATATTTATATTTTGACGTTAAACACGTCTTACATCAAAATATAGGAGTTTGCACCATTTTGTGGATGAGTGCACCTACCTTGCGTCAATGAGATGCAAGGTAGGCGTTCCCATCTAAAAATTGTGCTAACAGCATAGCCTCATATTTATCCCCGTGCTAAAATGACGCACGGGTGGGAGAGGGACCAAATAATGGTGCAAAGCTTACTTCACACCATTATTTAATGTCTGGGTCAGACGAGGCGTTAGGGGACCTGTGGACCCATTTCAATGGTTAAACACCATGGAATGGGTCCACAGGTGCCCTCCCCGAGCTCCAGGAACACCCCCACACCCACCAGAGGGACACCGGAGGATGGGGGACCCCATCCCAGGTAAGTCTGGGTAAGTATTTTTTTTGCCTTCGGGGGTCCTAACTTGGGGCCCCCTGCCTGGCACGGGGTGCAATGGCCATGGCCAGGGGACACTTGTCACCTGTGCTGGCCATTGGGGTGGTGGGCATGACTCCTGTCTTTCCTAAGACAGGAGTCATGTTTTTGGTGGTTGTGCGCCAGGAAATGGAGCTAGTCTGGTTAGAGGCATTTTTTTGTCTCTAACCAGGCTAGCGTCACTTTTTGACGCACAACCCCCCTCCTTCCCTACCCCCCCCAACCCCCCGGCTAGTGTCTTCTTCGAAGACGCTAGCCCAAGTTTAGCGCGGGCATGCTCCATTCCTTTAATATGGCGCCCGCTGGCGCTGTGGAATGGCGCAAGTGGGCGCTATACTTTTTGCTGCAAATCTGCATTTGTGCAGTTTTGCGGCAAAAAGTATAAATCAGGCCCCAAGTCTCAATGCTCATAAATTGCACCTGAAACTGCTGGATCTGGCAGTTGTCGGAGTGCAGTTTTGTCACCCAAGATGGGCACTAGACTAAGTTAAATGGAACTGCTGTTTCTCTGTGACCGGCGATCAGAGGCAATTGGTTTTTGGCTGGACTTCAACTGAACTTCGAGGCACATCACCCGTGTGGCCAAAGTCACCCTACCATATTCGTGGACCAAGGCGTGGTGCCAGGATGACCCAGTCACTAGATCAGCAACAGTCAGCATCTTCAACATCCTGTATCTCTTTCATCAAGACCACTCCATTGAAATCTATGGTGGTTCGGTCAGAGAACCTGGAACTGGCCTGGAGGCTGCTTTGACCGTAAGGTAACTGTCTGCCAATCCGTATTAGTCCCTGGAACTCACTTCTTGCTGGAGATGGTCACCCGAAATGGTCAACTGTAGCTGGACACAACTTTATAAAAATTTTCAAAGTAACCGGAAACTGCAGTAGTTACCAATGCCTGTTTGCAATTTGAGTGAAAAGGAGTGATTTATGATTTGTGTTAGAAATGGGGTCTTTGGTTGACAGTCAGGTTACCCCCTGTTCAAGCAAGGACCCTCACTCTAGTCAGGGTAAAAGAGAATCACCCTCAGCTAACCCCTGCTTACCCCCTTGGTAGCTTGGCAGAGCAGTAGACTTAACTTCAGAGTGCTAGGTGTAAAGTATTTGTGCCAACACACACAGTAACTTAATGAAAACACTACAAAATGACACAACACCAGTTTAGAAAAATAGGAAATATTTATCTAAACAAAACAAGACCAAAACGACAAAAATCCACCATACACAAGTCAAGTTACCAATTAAAAATCAAAAAGAGTCTTTAAGTAGTTTTAAAAACACACTAGCGCTGCTAGAGTGAAAATGTACCTGGTGTGCGTCAAAAATAACTCCGCACGGCGGTACTTGAGTCAAAAATCCAGCCACACTATGATCCGAAAATCCCGCAGCGCAGGTTTTGATCTCCCATCCTCCGTCAGCGATGCTGCGCGTCGTTTCACCTGCTCCGTGCGTTGATTTTTCGGCCGCGTTTCCTGCGAGCATCGTTTCTCAGCTGCGGAGCCGGCGGCGCGTCGTTTTTTCAGCCACAGATCGGATTCACATCAATCTTTTCCCCGCCCGGCGCTCTGTGCGTCGATTTTCTTGTCTTTAGGCTGCCAGCTTCTCCTTTCAGGGTCCCAGGAACTGGATGGGCACCGCAGGACAGAGTAGGAGTCTCTCCAGAGACTCCAGGAGCTGGCAGAGAGAAGTCTTTGCTGTCCCTAACACTTCAAACAACAGGAAGCAAGCTCTAGATCAAGCCCTTGGAGATTTCTTCTCAAGATGGAAGTCACACAAAGTCCAGTCTTTGCCCTCTTACTCTGGCAGAAGCAGCAACTGCAGGATAGCTCCACAAAGAACAGTCACAGGCAGGGCAGCTCTTCTTCCTCAGCTATTCAGCTCTTCTCCAGGCAGAGGTTCCTCTTGGTTCCAGAAGTGTTTCTAAAGTCTGTAGATTTGGGTGCCCTTCTTATACCAATTTTAGTCTTTGAAGTCACCTTTATTCAAAGGGGACTCACACCTACTAGTGAAATCCTGCCTTGCCCAGGCAAGGCCTCTGACACACACCAGGGGGTTGGAGTCTGCATTGTCAGAGGCAGGCACAGTCCTTTCAGATAAGAGTGACCACTCCACCCCTCCCTCCTAGCAGAGATGGCTAATTAGGAAATGCAGGCTACACCCCAGCTCCCTTTGTGTCACTGTCTAGTGCGAGGTGAAAAACAACCCATCTGTCAAACTGACCCAGACAGGGAATCCACAAACAAGGCAGAGTCACAGAATGGTTTAAGCAAGAAAATGCTCACTTTCTAAAAGTGTCATTTTCAAACACACAATCTCAAAACCAACTTTACTAAAAGATGTATTTTTAAATTGTGAGTTCAGGGACCCCAAACTCCACATGTCCGTCTACTCTCTAGGGGAATTTACACTTCCAAACTCAGTAGGAAGGCCCTGAAGCACTGGGGTACCACCAGCATACGAGCTGACCCAGGCTCAGGAACCTTAGGCTCACTATACAGGAGGCCATCCTCCCAATATATCAGGTGAGTACCTGGCGCCTCGCCAGCCGCCTGGGCTGCAGCCTGCTGCCGCAGCCCCTCAAGAGTAGGGCACTCCTGCTGCGCTGTGCAGAATGCTTCCCTGGTGGGTACCCCTTCCTGCTGCCACTGTGACAGCTCAGGGACCTCCCCCAGTTCAGCCACCTGCTCCCCTGTAGGTTCCGGGGCGTCACCCTCAGGATCTGCTTCCTCCGGGACCGTGAGAACCTCTGGGGCCGGTTTCCCGCGCTCCCTGCCCTTCCTCTTCTTGGCGGTCCCCTGGGCCACTGTTTCAGGCTCCAGGGGCTCTTGACTACCCTGATGGATTGCCATAGACCGGGTGGATACGCATACCCACCCAGGCAGACCCAACATCTCCAAGTGAGACCTGTGTTCCACCTCCTTCCAAGGGGAATCCTCCAGGTCGTTGCCTAGCAAACAATCAACAGGCATGGTTGGACTCACAGCTACTTTCCAGGAACCTGAGACCCCCCCATTCAAAGGGAACCTGTGCCACTCTGCAGAGGCGCTCAGAGTTGTCTACTGCAACTACTTGGTGAAGTACCCGGGGATCAATCTGCTCTTCAGACACCAGGTGACTCCTCACTGTAGTCACACTGGCTCCTGTGTCTCTCAGAGCCTCCACCCTTTGTCCATTGATGGTCACCCATTGCCTGTACTTCTTAGTGTTATCAGGCACTAGGTTTCTCTGGACCATCTCACTGTCCCCTAGTGAGACAAGGGTCATTTCTGCTGGTTCCCACCCACCTGAAACCAACTCCTCCCCAAGCGCTACACTGGCCAAACCCTGGGACGGTGCTCCAGTGGGTGCCGGTGTACTTTTGGGGCATTTGGGGTCCCCCCTCACATGACCCACCTGGTCACATGCATAACACTTACGTGGGGGACCACCTGCCACTGGCTTTCCTTTGGACAACCATGGCTTCTTTTCACTGGGGGGTTGGGAATCCTTACCCTGGGAATCAGTTTGGGGCCCTTTAGAGAACTCCCCCTGTTCACATGCATAACCTGGTCACATGTAACCACCTGGTCACTTGCATACACTTACGTGGGGGACCACCTGCCACTGGCTTTCCTTTGGACAACCACGGCTTCTTTTCACTGGGGGATTGGGAATCCTTACCCTGGGAATCAGTTTGGGGCCCTTTAGAGAACTCCCCCTGTTTGCACTTACCCCCGCCTTTCTTCTGAGAGGGACCCTTCCCACCCTTGGCATGGTCTCCCCCATTCCTCTTTTGGACCCTGGTGCTCTCCCAGCGGTCCACTTCCTGCGCAAGCTTCCTGGGGTCAGTCACCTTGCTGTCAATGAGGTGCTGGCGCAGCTCTGGAAAACATAAACTGTACAAGTGCTCCCAAGCAATTAAAATGTAAAGCCCCTCCTACGTGTTTACCTTACTGCCCTTCACCCAACCATCCAGTGACCTGCAAAAAGAATCAACACATTCCAACCATGTTTGGGATTCCTTTCTCTTGTAGGATCTAAACTTCTCCTTGTACTGCTCAGGGGTGAGACCATACCTGGTGAGTAAGGCCTCCTTCATGACAGGGTAGGTGAGACCCTGAGCATCCCCTAAGGCTGTCAGTGTGTCCCTCCCCTCTGCCTCAAAATGCTTCCACAGGGCTGCCCCCCAATGAGCTTCAGGGACCAGGTTCATGTGGAGAGCTGACTCATAACGCTTGAACCACAAGTAGATATCATCCTCCCTCTTATAATCCCTCACAAGGTCTTTTGGGATGTGTACCCTTCTCTCCGGCTGCACTGTAGGATTGCTGCCACCATCCCTACTGGACTGACTCCTCTGATCTATCTCTTTTAAACTGAGCTCATGAGCCATTGCTAACTTCCTTTCCTCAATGGCCAGCCTTCTCTGTTCCATCTCTAGACTGAGCTTTTTCAGCTCCAATTGGTATTCCCTCTCTGCCTGTCTGTCCTGTAACTCTTCAGGTGTCAGACCCTAGGAGGACACACTGCTACCTGCCCTGGAGACTCTCTCCTGAGACATAACAGGCCCACCCACTACATCAGTGTGAGTGACTTGCAACTCCTCCTCCCCCTCTGGCTCCTCATCTGTGTGCCCCTCAGCTGCTTTGGCTGTCACCCAGGCCCTCAGCGCCTTTTGCAGCTCATTCTTCCTGTATGAGCTCTTAATGGGACAGCCAACATTACTACAAAACTGCTTCAACTGAGCCCCTGTGTAGCTCTCCAATTTCTCCAAATCAAAAGCAGCTCCAGCTAGGGCATCTCCAGACTGAGACATGATGGGAGGTTAAAAACAATGCAAAGTTCCAAAAACAGAAAAGCAAGTTCTCAAATGAAGTTCCAGAAAAGTCAATCACAGGATCAGCGAAAAAAGAAACTGAATGCAGAGCAAAAACAGTCCAAATAGAAAAAAAACAAAAATCACAAGACTAGTAGTATGTGGTCACGTAGTGGTCTGAACTCAAACAGTAGTGTACACTTAATTACTGTATGTCAAGTACAAATGCAAGTCCAAATCCCAACCGCTGATCACCAATGTTAGAAATTGGGTCTTTGGTTGACAGTCAGGTTACCCCCTGTTCAAACAAGGACCCTCACTCTAGTCAGGGTAAAAGAGAATCACCCTCAGCTAACCCCTGCTTACCCCCTTGGTAGCTTGGCAGAGCAGTAGGCTTAACTTCAGAGTGCTAGGTGTAAAGTATTTGTACCAACACACACAGTAACCTAATGAAAACACTACAAAATGACACAACACCAGTTTAGAAAAATAGGAAATATTTATCTAAACAAAACAAGACCAAAACGACAAAAATCCACCATACACAAGTCAAGTTACCAATTAAAAATCAAAAAGAGTCTTTAAGTAGTTTTAACAAACACACTAGCACTGCTAGAGTGAAAATGCACCTGGTGTGCGTCAAAAATAACCCCGCACGAGCAGGTGTGCGACAAAAATAACTCCGTACGGCGGTACTTGAGTCAAAAATCCAGCCGCATGATGATCCGAAAATCCCGCAGCGCAGGTTGTGATCTCCCATCCTCCGTCAGCGATGCTGCGCGTCGTTTCACCTGCTCTGTGCGTTGATTTTTCGGCCGCGTTTCCTGCGAGCATCGTTTCTCAGCTGCGGAGCCGGCGACGCGTCGTTTTTTCAGCCACAGATCGGATTCACGTCAATCTTTTCCCCGCACGGCGCTCTGTGCGTCGATTTTCTTGTCTTTAGGCTGCCAGCTTCTCCTTTCAGGGTCCCAGGAACTGGATGGGCACCGCAGGACAGAGTAGGAGTCTCTCCAGAGACTCCAGGAGCTGGCAGAGAGAAGTCTTTGCTGTCCCTAACACTTCAAACAACAGGAAGCAAGCTCTAGATCAAGCCCTTGGAGATTTCTTCTCAAGATGGAAGTCACACAAAGTCCAGTCTTTGCCCTCTTACTCTGGCAGAAGCAGCAACTGCAGGATAGCTCCACAAAGAACAGTCACAGGCAGGGCAGCTCTTCTTCCTCAGCTATTCAGCTCTTCTCCAGGCAGAGGTTCCTCTTGGTTCCAGAAGTGTTTCTAAAGTCTGTAGATTTGGGTGCCCTTCATATACCAATTTTAGTCTTTGAAGTCACCTTTATTCAAAGGGGACTCACACCTACTTGTGAAATCCTGCCTTGCCCAGGCAAGGCCTCTGACACACACCAGGGGGTTGGAGTCTGCATTGTCAGAGGCAGGCACAGTCCTTTCAGATAAGAGTGACCACTCCACCCCTCCCTCCTAGCAGAGATGGCTAATTAGGAAATGCAGGCTACACCCCAGCTCCCTTTGTGTCACTGTCTAGTGCGAGGTGAAAAACAACCCATCTGTCAAACTGACCCAGACAGGGAATCCACAAACAAGGCAGAGTCACAGAATGGTTTAAGCAAGAAAATGCTCACTTTCTAAAAGTGTCATTTTCAAACACACAATCTCAAAACCAACTTTACTAAAAGATGTATTTTTAAATTGTGAGTTCAGGGACCCCAAACTCCACATGTCCGTCTACTCTCTAGGGGAATTTACACTTCCAAACTCAGTAGGAAGGCCCTGAAGCACTGGGGTACCACCAGCATACGAGCTGACCCAGGCTCAGGAACCTTAGGCTCACTATACAGGAGGCCATCCTCCCAATATATCAGGTGAGTACCTGGCGCCTCGCCAGCCGCCTGGGCTGCAGCCTGCTGCCGCAGCCCCTCAAGAGTAGGGCACTCCTGCTGCGCTGTGCAGAATGCTTCCCTGGTGGGTCCCCCTTCCTGCTGCCACTGTGACAGCTCAGGGACCTCCCCCAGTTCAGCCACCTGCTCCCCTGTAGGTTCCGGGGCGTCACCCTCAGGATCTGCCTCCTCCGGGACCGTGAGAACCTCTGGGGCCGGTTTCCGCGCCCCCTGCCCTTCCTCTTCTTGGCGGTCCCCTGGGCCACTGTTTCAGGCTCCAGGGGCTCTTGACTACCCTGATGGACTGCCATAGACCGGGTGGATACGCATACCCACCCAGGCAGACCCAACATCTCCAAGTGAGACCTGTGTTCCACCTCCTTCCAAGGGGAATCCTCCAGGTCGTTGCCTAGCAAACAATCAACAGGCATGGTTGGACTCACAGCTACTTTCCAGGAACCTGAGACCCCCCCATTCAAAGGGAACCTGTGCCACTCTGCAGAGGCGCTCAGAGTTGTCTACTGCAACTACTTGGTGAAGTACCCGGGGATCAATCTGCTCTTCAGACACCAGGTGACTCCTCACTGTAGTCACACTGGCTCCTGTGTCTCTCAGAGCCTCCACCCTTTGTCCATTGATGGTCACCCATTGCCTGTACTTCTTAGTGTTATCAGGCACTAGGTTTCTCTGGACCATCTCACTGTCCCCTAGTGAGACAAGGGTCATTTCTGCTGGTTCCCACCCACCTGAAACCAACTCCTCCCCAAGCGCTACACTGGCCAAACCCTGGGACGGTGCTCCAGTGGGTGCCGGTGTACTTTTGGGGCATTTGGGGTCCCCCCTCACATGACCCACCTGGTCACATGCATAACACTTACGTGGGGGACCACCTGCCACTGGCTTTCCTTTGGACAACCATGGCTTCTTTTCACTGGGGGGTTGGGAATCCTTACCCTGGGAATCAGTTTGGGGCCCTTTAGAGAACTCCCCCTGTTCACATGCATAACCTGGTCACATGTAACCACCTGGTCACTTGCATACACTTACGTGGGAGACCCCCTGCCACTGGCTTTCCTTTGGACAACCATGGCTTCTTTTCACTGGGGGATTGGGAATCCTTACCCTGGGAATCAGTTTGGGGCCCTTTAGAGAACTCCCCCGGTTTGCCCTTACCCCCGCCTTTCTTCTGAGAGGGACCCTTCCCACCCTTGGCATGGTCTCCCCCATTCCTCTTTTGGACCCTGGTGCTCTCCCAGCGGTCCACTTCCTGCGCAAGCTTCCTGGGGTCAGTCACCTTGCTGTCAATAAGGTTCTGGCGCAGCTCTGGAAAACATAAACTGTACAAGTGCTCCCAAGCAATTAAATTGTAAAGCCCCTCATACGTGTTTACCTTACTGCCCTTCACCCAACCATCCAGTGACCTGCAAAAAGAATCAACACATTCCAACCATGTTTGGGATTCCTTTCTCTTGTAGGATCTAAACTTCTCCTTGTACTGCTCAGGGGTGAGACCATACCTGGTGAGTAAGGCCTCCTTCATGACAGGGTAGGTGAGACCCTGAGCATCCCCTAAGGCTGTCAGTGTGTCCCTCCCCTCTGCCTCAAAATGCTTCCACAGGGCTGCCCCCCAATGAGCTTCAGGGACCAGGTTCATGTGGAGAGCTGACTCATAACGCTTGAACCACAAGTAGATATCATCCTCCCTCTTATAATCCCTCACAAGGTCTTTTGGGATGTGTACCCTTCTCTCCGGCTGCACTGTAGGATTGCTGCCACCATCCCTACTGGACTGACTCCTCTGATCTATCTCTTTTAAACTGAGCTCATGAGCCATTGCTAACTTCCTTTCCTCAATGGCCAGCCTTCTCTGTTCCATCTCTAGACTGAGCTTTTTCAGCTCCAATTGGTATTCCCTCTCTGCCTGTCTGTCCTGTAACTCTTCAGGTGTCAGACCCTTGGAGGACACACTGCTACCTGCCCTGGAGACTCTCTCCTGAGACATAACAGGCCCACCCACTACATCAGTGTGAGTGACTTGCAACTCCTCCTCCCCCTCTGGCTCCTCATCTGTGTGCCCCTCAGCTGCTTTGGCTGTCACCCAGGCCCTCAGCGCCTTTTGCAGCTCATTCTTCCTGTATGAGCTCTTAATGGGACAGCCAACATTACTACAAAACTGCTTCAACTGAGCCCCTGTGTAGCTCTCCAATTTCTCCAAATCAAAAGCAGCTCCAGCTAGGGCATCTCCAGACTGAGACATGATGGGAGGTTAAAAACAATGCAAAGTTCCAAAAACAGAAAAGCAAGTTCTCAAATGAAGTTCCAGAAAAGTCAATCACAGGATCAGCGAAAAAAGAAACTGAATGCAGAGCAAAAACAGTCCAAATAGAAAAAAAACAAAAATCACAAGACTAGTAGTATGTGGTCACGTAGTGGTCTGAACTCAAACAGTAGTGTACACTTAATTACTGTATGTCAAGTACAAATGCAAGTCCAAATCCCAACCGCTGATCACCAATGTTAGAAATTGGGTCTTTGGTTGACAGTCAGGTTACCCCCTGTTCAAGCAAGGACCCTCACTCTAGTCAGGGTAAAAGAGAATCACCCTCAGCTAACCCCTGCTTACCCCCTTGGTAGCTTGGCAGAGCAGTAGGCTTAACTTCAGAGTGCTAGGTGTAAAGTATTTGTACCAACACACACAGTAACCTAATGAAAACACTACAAAATGGCACAACACCAGTTTAGAAAAATAGGAAATATTTATCTAAACAAAACAAGACCAAAACGACAAAAATCCACCATACACAAGTCAAGTTACCAATTAAAAATCAAAAAGAGTCTTTAAGTAGTTTTAACAAACACACTAGCACTGCTAGAGTGAAAATGCACCTGGTGTGCGTCAAAAATAACCCCGCACGGGCAGGTGTGCGACAAAAATAACTCGTACGGCGGTACTTGAGTAAAAAATCCAGCCGCATGATGATCCGAAAATCCCGCAGCGCAGGTTGTAATCTCCCAGCCTCCGTTAGCGATGCTGCGTGTTGTTTCTCCTGCTCCGTGCATCGATTTTTCGGTCGCGTTTCCTGCGAGCGTTGTTTCTCAGCTGCGGAGCCAGCGGCGCATCATTTTTTCAGCCGCAGATCGGATTCGCGTCAATCTTTTCCCCGCACAGCGCTCTGTGCGTCGATTTTCTTGTCTTTAGGCTGCCAGCTTCTCCTTTCAGGGTCCCAGGAACTGGATGGGCACCACAGGGCAGAGTAGGAGTCTCTCCAGAGACTCCAGGTGCTGGCAGAGAGAAGTCTTTGCTGTCCCTGAGACTTCAAACAACAGGAGGCAAGCTCTAGATCAAGCCCTTGGAGATTTCTTCTCAAGATGGAAGGCACACAAAGTCCAGCCTTTGCCCTCTTAATCTGGCAGAAGCAGCAACTGCAGGATAGCTCCACAAAGCACAGTCACAGACAGGGCAGCTCTTCTTCCTCAGCTATTCAGCTCTTCTCCAGGCAGAGGTTCCTCTTGGTTCCAGAAGTGCTTCTAAAGTCTGTAGATTTGGGTACCCTTCGTATGCCCATTTTAGTGTTTGAAGTCACCTTTCTTCAAATGGGACTCACACCTACTTGTGAAATCCTGCCTTGCCCAGGCAAGGCCTCAGACACACACCAGGGGGTTGGAGTCTGCATTGTCAGAGGCAGGCACAGTCCTTTCAGATGAGAGTGACCACTCCACCCCTCCCTCCTAGCAGAGATGGCTAATTAGGAAATGCAGGCTACACCCCAGCTCCCTTTGTGTCACTGTCTAGTGTGAGGTGAAAAACAACCCAACTGTCAAACTGACCCAGACAGGGAATCCACAAACAAGACAGAGTCACAGAATGGTTTAAGCAAGAAAATGCTCACTTTCTAAAAGTGTCATTTTCAAACACACAATCTCAAAACCAACTTTACTAAAATATGTATTTTTAAATTGTAAGTTCAGGGACCCCAAACTCCACATGTCCATCTACTCTCTAGGGGAATCTACACTTTAATCATATTTAAAGGTAGCCCCCATATTATCCTATGAGAGAGATGGGCCTTGCAACGGTGAAAAACGAAATTGGCAGTATTTCACTGTCAGGACATATAAACCACATTACTATATGTCCTACCTTATCCATACACTGCACCCTGCCCTTGGGGCTACCTAGGGCCTACCTTAGCGGTGCCTTACATGTAAGAAAAGGGAAGGTTTAGGCCTGGCAAGTGGGTACACTTGCCAAGTCGAATTTACAGTGTAAAAATACACACACAGACACTGCAGTGGCAGGTCTGAGACATGATTACAGGGTTACTTGTGTGGGTGGCACAACCAGTGCTGCAGGCCCACTAGTAACATTTGATTTACAGGCCCTGGGCACCTCTAGTGCACTTTACTAGGGACTTAACAGTAAAACAAATATGCCAGTCATGGAGAACCAATTACATACACATTTTAAACAGGAGCACTTGCACTTTAGCACTGGTTATCAGTGGTAAAGTGCCCAGAGTAACAAAAACAGCAAACTCAGAGTCCAGCACACATCAATAACCTGGGGAACAGAGGCAAAAAGTTAAGGGAGACCACGCCAAGGATGAAAAGTCTAACAATTTGCTTAATAATTTATATCTCTAGAACCCTCATGTGGATTTTGTTCAGCTTGGTGTCTAAAATTAATAAAAATAAGATCTATTTTTATAAACTGGTGTTGAATATCCTTTGTGTTGTGTTTCTTTCTAACTCAATTGATTTGATACTTCTAAATGTTTTGCACATTTCCTTTGTTAAAGCCTGACTGCTTGCAGCCACAGCTACGCAGGGCTGAGATAAGGTTACAAACAAGCCTGACTGCACCCAAGATGGATCTGGGAATTTATTACATAGCACGATCCCACAACCACACCCACAGGGTACAATAAACTACTTCCTCACATTGATTAATAGTCATGGGGTCACTAAATGAATGCTAAGATTTGCAAGCAGAACAGGAGTAAGAAATGCTCACTCTCAGTTCTGAGTAGCTCCAGGGCTTTCTCTTCAAAATGTCTGCCCCAATATCACCAGATATTGCAGACCTTTTGCTGGAATTTCTGGGAAGCATAGACATTGCTTCGAAATAAAATTCTATCTCCAGGTGGATTCCAACTAGCTCATGAAACAGCTCAAAACTGATATCTTCAAGGAGTGGTTACGACACTCACACCAAACCTGATGCTCTGCTGAAAACGCCTGTCTCCCCCTTTCCCCTAAGGACAGTGCACCCCACTTTCCTCGGCCTTGTCTCCATCCTGCAAGACAAACAAGCAATCCATAAATCTCAACCTTTTCTTCTATGGTGCTGACATAAAGAATGTGGGTGTCAGAGGAGGATCCTCGGCTCTGGCAGAGGAGCGTCGCCCCACCCCCCACCGCCAGCTGCAAAACCTTTATGATAAAACCATAATAAACTATGTTTAGTATGGTTTTATCATAAAAGGTGGCGGGGCCACGGGCGATCACAGGGACCGAGTGTGCATGTATGTTTGCACGGCCGTCTCAGACCAGCCAAACATACATGTACACTAGGATCTCTCCAACCCAGTACTGTGTTGCCGGGTTGGAGAGAGCAGGAAGAGACATCCACTCTACCTTGGAGTGCCCAGCCAGGGCGCTCCGTCCAATTCTAACGCTGCTTTCATGCTTCCAGCAGCATGAAAGCAGTGTTCGGATTGGCTGCAGGGCAGGCTGGGAGCCTGTTCCTGCAGTGAGGACAGCAGAGAGGCACGGTGCGGCATGGCGAGACAGGTACTTTTTTAAATTCAATTATTCTATTTTTTATTTTGTCGCAACCCCAACCCCTCTTCCCTGCGCCATATCGCATTCCCCACCCCTTTCCCCTCCTTCGAGCCGCCACTTGTGGTTGTTAGCACGCTCTCATGCTTTATAAATAAAAAAACAATTTGGTGAAATGGACAATTAATGTTGATTCAGCCACATGGCAGACAAATAAGTGCATAATAGATGAAGGGAGTATTCTTATTGGACAAGTGCTTCAAACATCGAATGCGCCAAATTTCAAAGACAAGATTATTATTTGACTATATAAGTATAAAATAGCCCTCTCCGTCAATTAGATGAGCTAGAGCCACCACGGACAGGACAATCTCACCCTTGGTTACCACTAAAAATGTCAAGAGGCAGCCAGCATCTTTACTGAAAGACCCTAAAATGCGACTATTTACTGCATCAATAAACTAGACCTAACGTTCATCTCCATATGCAGTTTATAAGCCAGGATGTCCTGTTCCATGGCTGTGCACGTGACAGCATCACCATCAAGAGTGAATCTGTCCTCAAGGCAGCAACATTCCACTCCAGACCACCTTTTATTATTTTGCAAACTACTTCTACCCAGAACGCACTGGGCTTTTAAATGAATGTTAGGCACTTGAGCTTTCCTCTCCTGAAGGCACTGAACCATCTGGTGCCCTTAGCTATCAATTGGCCCAATGCCATGTGTGACAGCATCATTCAGCACTCTTGTTCTGCAGACAGCATTGCTACGCATGCTGTGGAATCAAAGCACAAATGCATGATTGGGTCAATTCAAACTACAAGTCCCAGCATGCAAAGTTGGTCAAAAAGCTAAGACTAGCTGAAGGCATTCCATGTGACACAAAGCAAGGGCCACTGGAATTATGCAATTGTGCGACCTCAGTGATATTTGCAGAATTATAGAGTTGACGTGTGTGCCACACAATCCATCATCTGTGGCATAATCTGCAGATTTTAACAAAAAAATGGTGTTGCTAGCTCAAACGGTTAAAGAGTTACTAATAATGCAACAACACGTGTTGCCACGCAATGGAAGGCCCTTTGCATAGCTGGACTGGTCACTTTTCTGTTGCGTACTGCTATATTTGGGTATTAAACTGGTACTAATGAGGTGTAACCAATGCCCAGGGAGAGTTACCAAGTTTAAAAATAATGAAGTAATACTATTACTAAATGTGACACATCATGCCATATAATTTACCTTGTCTTCCTGCATAATTGGCTCTATCCTGCCTTAACATTTGGTCCTCCCCTACCGCATAATTCCAGTGACTTTGCATAAAGCCTGTTGCCACTTACACCTGCATCTCGCCTGCCATTGAGACCCCACCCTGATGCATCATGCCCTGGCATGTACCTCACACATCAAGCTCAAAGCACTCTCTCTGGAAGAGGCCAGCTGTCACTGCTAATGTGTGCAGTGACCGAGGCACAGGCCTGAGGCGCTCCCCGTATGCTCCCTGAGTGGTAAGTGTGTCACACACACTGGCCTCGCATGGCTTGACTGCCGCCCAGACTCTGAAAGGAAGCATGCATCACATCCATGGTTTGTTGCCCTTGCTGCCTGCATTGTGGGGCCCCTGTCATGTTTAATAACTGTCTGACACATGGCAGAGGGGCTGTAGCATTCTTCTGACGGTGGCAGTGACCAATAGGAGAAGGCGATCACACAATAACGAGAAACATCTCTCAAAGGGCTTCAAAGTGAGGGACTCTCTAAATGAGATAACCATACGGCCAGTGAGCACGTTGAGACAGCTTGAAGTTTGCGACAGACGTCTGTGTGTAGCCTGAATGGTGTAGATTAGAATCTCAGCTTGACTGGCTCAGCCGTTCATCCTCCTGAGGTTGCAATACTTAATTAATATCTAGGGTAAACTATCTGCAGTGGTACCATGTGGGAATGTTTATGTGTACCGGGGAGGGGGCGGGGGTGTGGCAACACAGTGGGGGACTGTAGGCCGAATTCTATGCGTTGTCACTTAACACCTATGTATCTTGATATAGGTTCCTATGGTACACGTACAGGAGAGTTTATGCTGTATAATGGGTTTCTTTTCTAAACAGGGTCCGAGGACAGATCACAACTGTTGCCTGTCTCAAACATCTCTGACGTCACTGGAGAGGTGTCCTTAAAATCTCTCCTCAGTTCGATCGATTTGCGAAAACTTGACAGAGAGATCACTCGACAAAACAATGACGGTTTCGGACTGGTCACGGAAATATTCCAGTTAAGCTGATTTAACACCTTAGTGAAAAATATTGAAAAGAAGGGCTAGGTGACAATATTTAGGATTTTAGACCTGACTCCGTACACAGCTCACCTGCTTAAGGCAGGCTGGGTGTCTTTGGCACGGTCACAGGGAGATCACATTTTAGTGCGTCATTCATGAAGAGTCGTAGGCCGTATGGGGGAAGATGTGAGTGGAGGGGAAGGGGTCAAGGTGCTCTCTTTAACAAAAATAATGGCGCGCCCTGACCCCATGCTGAGTTTTAAACAGTGAGCGCTGTTGCGGACCCTAAAATAGCACACCATATAGTGATTAATTTGTAAATAAAAAACGTGCCGGTGTCCAAAGCTCTCCTATGAAACACGCGGCTGTTGCAATTAAATGTGCGAGCACGGAATACTGAGGCAGCGTAATCCTGAAAACATCTCGGGCCTCTTTAACCCATTTACCGCCACTCCCTGCCTCTTCAGCTCACTCTTGCAAGATTCTGCTTTCTTCCATTGTGACGCTTTTCCGTCTTTCTCTTCCTCCGTATTCCCCGTTAGTCCCTTTTCCTCGCAGTAAATGCCCGTTGCAAAAAACATAAGTTCCAGTCCCCAAAAATAAGTGCCGGTGACCCACACCGGCTCAAATTAAGCACTGTTACCATATGGATAATGCCCTCTTTATGGTCTGCCTGTATCTATAGTGGGCCACAAAATATTTCAAACAAAAACACCTGAACATCAAAACAGCGCTAATAAAAGAGGCCTGTTTTGTTGCCGGGATGGTTCATGGTCAGTAAGAGGACCCGTGACTGCTTGGAGACAGAAGGGATGGAGAGGTCAAGGCCTGTCCTTGCTTGAGTTGCTGGGGTCAGAAAATAGAAAATAAATCAAACATATAAACAGATTCAGGCCCTCATTTGGACCTTGGTAGTAAAAACCGCCTACCGCCGCAGCGACGGCCGCCAAAAGACCGTCGCCACGGCTACCAGCCATCCACTGTATTATGACCACAGCCGGATTTCCGCCACAAGAAGGGCGGAAATCCGGCTTCGGCCATGCCGGCGGGTGGTGGTAAGGTGGCGCTGCTGCCACTAGCAGCACCACGCCAGTAGACCGCTGCCAGCCGTATTATGAGAAATAATACGGCCTGGCGGTGTTCTGCTGGCGGGCGCTGCTAGCGGTAGCAGCGCCCTGTCCCGTCTCCTGCTGGAGGACCCCCTGAATAAAGGTAAGTCGGGTCTCCGACAGGGCAGGGGAGTGTTGTGTGTGTGGGAATTTTTTTGTGTGCGTGGAAGCGGGTGTGTGTTGCGGGTTGAATGCGTATGTGCATGTATGGAGGTGTGAGTGCGTGTATGTTGTGTTGTGTGAATGCGTGTCTGCGTGTATGTGTAAAAGTGTGTGCGTGAATGGATGCATGCATGCGTGGAAGCATGTTGGAATGGGTGTGTGTATGCGTGTGTGTGTAAAGGGGGTGTGAATGTAAGGGGGTGGGGGGTCTGGAGAGCTAGGGGGGTGGAGGGGTAACTGGAGTGGAAGGGGGGGAGACCCCTATCAGTGACAGGGAAGGAATTCCCTGTCACTAATATGGCCTACCGCCATGGTTTTCGTGGAGTTACGAACACCACGGAAACCATGGCGGTAGACGGGGCCATAATCCCACAGGCAGAACAATGACGGCAGCCGGGCTGGAGATGGATATCTCCAGCCGTGGCTGTCGGTGTAGCACACTGGCGGGTTGGCTGTTGGTGTCCAGGCAAAAACAAACATGGGTGACCTAAAAATATGTTGTTAAAACCACTCTGCTGTGTCGGAAAGATGTGATGTATGGAAGTGAAATGTGGTGAGCGCTCAATTTTGCAAACAGGAAGCAGTTCAGAATGTGTGGTTTTTTAATGTTCATACTATAAACTCACCAAGTTGGGATCCGGCCAGAGGGGAGAGCCTGGAAACCAGGCCTACAGTCTTCATGCTGGATCCCCTGCTAGTGGGATTAAGCTGCAAAGCAGGGCCTGCTGCCTTTCTATGGGGTCCTGCCAGTGAGGGACAGATGGAAGCGAGGGTAAACATCACTTGCAACACGGCAAATGCAACGATATGCATTTACCACGATGCTGTCACCACGCTTACCGGAACAACAACTCCCTTTTTCTGTACCTTAACCACGCATGTGCTGAACATCTCTCATGCGTGGTAAAGGGAGGGTGCATCGGCATAGGACGCCGTCAGGTATTTGGGGGGGGGTAATTTTGTTTTTAGGCGCGGGGTGGGGGGTCAGGGTAATTTTGTATTTAGGGCGGGTGGGTGTTTAGTGGGCGGTGGTTTGGGGTGATTTTGTTTTTTAGGGGTTGTTGGGGGGGTCGGGTTTTAAGTGGCAGGGGTGGGGTAGTTGGGGTAATTTTGTGTTTAGGGTGGGTGGGGGGGTCAAGTTTTTGGGGGCGGGGTGGGGGTGATTTTGTATTTAGGGTGGTTGGGTTTTAAGGGGCGGGGGTGGGGGTAATTTTGTATTTAGGGGTGGGTGGGGGGTTGGGTTTTAACAGGCGGGGTGAGGGGATCGGTGTAATTTTGTGTTTAGGGCACATAGGGGGGTTGGAGTTTTAGGGGCGGGGTAAGGTGTCGGGTAGGATGCGGTTAGGTAAGTGGGGTTGGGAGAGGATTGGGGTAGTTTTTAGGGATGGGGTAGTTTTTAGGGGTGGGGTGATTGGGTTATTTTTTTTTTAAGGGGCGGGGAGTGGGATGTCAGTGTAGTTTTGTTTTTAGGACGGGGTGGGGGGTCGGGGTACTATGGTTTTAGGGCGGAGGTGGGGGTTGGGGTAATTATGTTTTTAGGGCGGGTTGGAGGTGGGTTTTTAGGGGCAGGGTTGAGGGGTCAGAACAATTTTGTATTTAGGGCGGGTTTTTGGGCATGGGGGTCGGGGTAATTTTGTTTTGAGGGGAAGGTATTTTTTGGGGGGTAGTGGTCGGTTGTTTTTAGGGCAGGTGGGGGGTTGGAGTAGGTTTTAGGACTCAAGGTGGGTGGGGGTATCGGGGTAGTTTTTAGGGGCAGGTGGGGGTTTGAGGTAGTTTTATTTTTGAGGCGGGTGAGGGGTCGGGCTTTTGTTGGTGGGGGCGTGGAAACAACGCGGTCGTTGCTCTGCAAGTAGGACAAGGCTGGAAGTGAGGCCTGCTGTCTTCCCACAGGCTCCCGCAAGTAGGACAATGCTGGAAGAGAGGCCTACTGTCTTCACACAGGATCCTGCATGTAGGACAAGGCTGGAAGCGAGGCCCACTGTCTTCCCACAGGCTCCTGCAAGCAGGTCAAGGGTGGAAGCGAGGCTTGCTGCCTTTACACAGTGTCCTGCAAGTGGTACAAGGCTGGAAGCGAGGCCTACTGCCTTCACACAGGATCCTGCAAGTGGTACAAGGCTGGAAGCGAGGCCTATTGTCTTCACACAGGCTCCTGCAAGTAGGACAAGGCTGGAAGCGAGGCCCACTGTCTTCCCACAGGCTCCTGCAAGCAGGTCAAGGGTGGAAGCGAGGCTTGCTGCCTTCGCATGGGATCCTGCTTTGGGGCGAGACTGGAAGCGAGGTCTTTAACCGCTATGTGATAGGACCGCATCTTCTCGCTTTCTTGTATTTTTGCAAATGTGGAAAAGACCCCTTGTTAAGCAAATGTTCAGCAGATGCTTTGAATGAGGTTAGGGCCGCACCCCACTAAAGCTACATTCATGCAGTGCCTACTGGTGCGGCCGTATTGAAAATGCAGGGTTTGGCGGCACAGACATGAGTAGAAATCCTTCGACTACACGGGTGCCATGAGAAGACTACTAATGAGGGAACCTGTCTCAGTGGGATTAATTAAAGCCCGGAAACTGCTGCAAATGTATTCTTCGATGACAATGTCCACCGTTTTTTTTTTTTTTTAAGAAACCTATTTGGCAGAGCTGTCTCTTAAAGAGATGGAATCTGCCCCTCTCTACAACTTTCAAGCTCAGATCAAAAGTCATTAAATTATGAAATAATTTGGTAACTCTGACTGGTAGGATCTAGGCTTGTGCCAAAAGTTGGCAGTATAGCTTTGGTCTGTGGTTGTTACCGACCAAGCCAAGTCAAGTCATTGCACCACATGGGTAAGAGATGCGTCAGTGTATCTATAGTAGGACCCAGCCAGTGCGCATCATGGTCTCCATGTCTGTAAACACCAACTGGACATGTTCAGCAGAACTACTTTGTGCCCTTGCAATTCACAGGCAGACTCAAGAGTAGATATCTGAGACCTAAGAGAAAATGGAATGTGTGTGTAGAGAAGAATCAACAGCCGGTTATTAATCAGTAATAAAGCTTTTGATAGGAGCTCCACTATGCTAGAACAATACCACGCCAAGTACTCCAATGAGGTCACTGCTGAATATACCCTCCAATACCACCTCCATTTTACAAGTACATTACATTCGGGGAGCTCTACAAATCGTCCGGCTCTTACTAAGGGTGTCATTCCTTCTTCAGAATTGGTTGAATTTCTTTCCGAATATTTGTTGAATTAACTGAGACATGTCAAAGAAGGCATGGAAACGGATGCTCGGCCTACACTAGCCAAGTCAACAGAAATCGGGGTTCCCATGTGTGCCCAGTCCCACTCACTCCTTTTCATGATCTTTCAAGTTTAGAGTCAGAAGATCTGATACCAAAGAAGTAAGCCGTCAGTACTCCCCCAGATATTGACCCTAATAACATCCTAAAACAAGTAGGTTCATCATTTACCTCTGTTACTCATATTGTTTTGAATGCCTCTTTTTTCTCAGGCTGCCGTGTGGGACGTAAAACAGAAAGTATTAGGCCCCTTTTAAAGAAACTAACTTTGGACTCTTCAAACTATGCAAATTTTAGGCCCATTTCCCTGATCTCTAATGCTGTGGAAACTTTCAAGATGGTAGTCATGTGTCAGCTGCAAAGAAAGCAATACTAGATTTCTGGCAGCCTGACTTCACGACTGGCTTCAGCACAGGTCTTTTGGTAGCACCAGTCATTGATGTATTGGGGGAGACTCTGGGTGGGGTGGCCGTGCCAAAGTGCTGATCTTTTTATATCTTTCAGTGGCTATTGAGAGCATTGGCCACCGTGTCCTGCTCTGTGGAACAATCCTAGGCTAGGGCTCAGCCAGGGATAGACAGATGGTTCACATGGGATCCTTCTCTCCTGGCATGAGGACTGTGCCGTGTGTTGCTTTTAGGACTAGTTCCTCTCCCCTTAAAACTCAACTTATATTTACGCTCTGTGGCCTTCCTGCTGATGAGGCTGCCATAGTCTGGTCCAGATGTGCCAGTGATGCCCAGCTTCTGTCGAGCTTTGGCGGGGAAAGCGATTGTGAGTTCAGGAGGTTACGTGAAGGACTTGATCAGTTGATAGGTGACCACTTTCTTTTGTACACTGAACCCATATAAGACAGATGTTCCTCATGCAAACTCCACCAACATCTGGGATAGGAAGTTATGGCTGAGTTCAATGGGTGACCGACCTCGACACCTGCAGCAAGGAATGTAGGTGTTCTGATTGATTCAGACAGGTTGCTAGATGTCTCGGTAGCTGCAGTCTCCAAGACCTGCTTCTTCCATCGGAAAAAAGTTGCAGGTACTATCTTCCTGTCTAAGCACTTGATAGCACTGCATGAAATTCATTTTTTCATTCTACTGCACATTATTGCAATACTATTGATTTGGGAATACTTAGAAAAACATAAACAGATCATAGTGCATTCATACACGACTGCCAGACATATCTTTCAGCTTAGAAAGTTATTTCTCAAGCAAATCGAACTCATTAGCAAAATAACTATTTTTAAATCCCTTCACAATATTCATAGGATATATTATTAAAGGACAATAGACTGCTTTTTTCAACTATTGTGTAAATGAAAACTTTTAGTTGTTCTCAAACTCGGATGAACCAGGTGGGGTAGGAAATCACTCTTGGATCTGAGTGGTGGAACAAACTTTCTTTTTTGAAAAATAATAAAAACACAACTGAGTTCAGAACATTTTGAAAAACACAGCTTTTTGACACCAAGATAAAAATGGAAGTTGCCCTTTTTAGAGCTTTTGCTCTCTGTTAGGAATGCTTCTATTGCTTCAGTGGTGATATAAGTATTGTACTAGTACTCATTGGAGATAGCTAGAAGTCCCAGTTTTAGCTATTTACCGAGCAGTACAGTATGTCACAATGGCCATTTAATGCTCATACTTTGTTTTCAACAGTAAATGTGCACAGGGGCGATAATGGTGTGATCGTGGCGGTTGAATGTCCTGTGAAATACCAACCAAATCATATTGTCATGAACAACACGTATGGGTTTCAAGTCACCGCTCGCGGGTGTTACAGGGCCAGGTGTGGGGGTGGGCGGCGGGGGAATGAAATATTAATAAAAAGTAAAAAATAAAATAAAAAATTAACTTAGATGTACGCCGTGCTCTGCCACTGCTCCTCTGTCTCCTCCGTAGGCTGCAGACACAGGCTCTCTGTGGCCAATCCTGACCCAGCAACTGTGTTGCTGGGCTGGAAAGAGCCCTATGCGCATGTGTATTTGTCCGCCTGAGACGGCTGGCCAAACACACATGCTCACTGCTCGTCACTCCCATGGCCCGCTTAAAGTTTATTATCGTTTTCTTTTAAAGGTTTTGCAGCTGCCACTGCTGGCAGGGGTGGAGTGACGCCCTTCCGCCCCAAACGGAGGAGACACCCCTGTGTGTTTTACGCACGTTCATCTGATTATTGACACGCCGATTAAGTGGCGGGTCTGCAAAAACACAGCATCAAAACCGTGATTTTGACTAGTCTAAGCATTTCCATCTGTGACTTTGGTGTTGTCCAGGTTTCCAGAAAGAATTCCTAGGCTTTCGTTTAGAGTAAGCTTCAGACACACAGTTCTTCAATTGTAGTCCTTTACGTACTCTCACATGCCTCTATGAAGTGCCACAAAGCATCTAAGATGGAAATAAAATTGGAATATTCAGACATATGTATATACCTTTAGTACAGAGAGTTAATAGTAGGGAGTTGGACATTTTGGGGCTGATTCACACAGGTGCTATAAGTACGTAAAAGGGTACTCCAGCAGTGCCACTTCCCGTAATCGCGAAGGCAAGGAGGGTTCTGTAAATGAGTACAACATTGTGCTGTGAGAGTTCGGTATACAAACCGCATTGTGACACAATCAGGGTTATTTTGAGTCCCGATTTGAATATGAAATCAAGCGCAAGTCGGGTGCAAATTACTCATAGATCCGGGAATTTTCCCCACGCAGATCTCTCCAGAAATTAGCTGGTGGAATCTGCGCAGGAAACAATGGCCAGTTAAAGGAAAGTTAGTTTGCCATTTGGTAAAATCGTCTGTAATTCCCCATTCTGACCTGAGAAACTCTTAATTGTTAAGTGTTGGAAAATACCATCTTTTGCGTTGTATTCCCTCACATTTTTGAATCAGCACCCCATTTTTAATTTTGCTAAAAACATTTTAGTTGGCATCAGGACTCTGTGCAGTTTGCCCCTGCTAGCCAAGGGCAAAGTGCTTGTGCTTTCCATTTCACACATGGTAAAATTGGTAAACCCCCGATTGGTACATTTAGGGGCATATTTATACTCCGTTTGCGCCGAATTTGCGTCGTTTTTTTCGACGCAAATTCGACGCAAAACTAACTCCATATTTATACTTTGGCATTAGACGCGTCTAGCGCCAAAGTTCATGGAGTTAGCGTCATTTTTTGGCGTGAACACCTTCCTTGCGTTAATGAGATGCAAGGTAGGCGTTCCCGTCTTAAAAAATGACTCCCAGGCATGTGCGTGGTATTTATACTCCCGGGCAAAAATGACGCCCGGGAGTGGGCGGGGCAAAAAAAACCGCATTTGCACCTCTTTTTAACGCCTGGGTCAGGGCAGGCTTTAAGGGACCTGTGGGCTCAGAATGAGCCCAGAGGTGCCCTCTCCTGCCCCCAGGGACACCCCCTGCCACCCTAGCCCACCCCAGGAGGACACCCAAGGATGGAGGGACCCATCCCAGGGAAGAAAAGGTAAGTTGTGGTAAGTATTTTTGTAAAAAATTTTTGTGGCATAGGGGGGCCTGATTTGTGCCCCCCTGCATGCCACTATGCCCAATGACCATGCCCAGGGGACATAAGTCACCTGGGCATGGCCATTGGGCAAGGGGGCATGACTCCTGTCTTTGCTAAGACAGGAGTCATGTTAATGGCGTCTGGGCGCCCCAAAAAAATGGCGCAAATCAGGTTAAGACGATTTTTTTGCCTCAGCCTCACTTGCCCCATTTTGGGACGCCCAAACGCCATTTTTCCCTACGCCGGCGCTGCCTGGTGTACGTCGTTTTTTTTCACGCACACCTGGCAGCGCCGGTCGGCTAACGCCGGCTAACGCCATTCAATAAATACGGCGCCCGCATGGCGCTTCAGAATGGCGTTAGCCGGCGCTAATTTTTTGGGCGCAAAACTGCGTTAGCGCAGTTTTGCATCAAAAAGTATAAATATGGCCCTTAATTTACATATTAGTGCCTACTATATGGTACTGCATGTACCCAGGGCCTGTAAATTAAATGCAACTAGTGGACTGAAGCATCCTTTGTGCCGCCCACTAAAGTAGCACTGTAAAAAAAGTTTTAGGCCTTCCACTTGCATAGTCTTTCAAAAGTAGAACATCTGTACTTATGCTTTACATGCCCTGACTGTGAAAAAAAACAAAGTAAATTTTCACTGCAGCAATGATAGCTCTCCCATAGACTAACACTGTATTAATCTATTACATCTAATAAATGATAACTTTAGTTTGGGAACACCTAAAGAAATGCTTCTTCCACTAATTCAATATGAATTTAAAAATCCTCTTTAATGGTAAAGTTGGATCTTAAGTTACTGGTCTGAAAATGTAACTTTCAGAAAGTTAGCATTTATGTGCCTCAACGAAATGTGCCTTTCTGCCAGTACCCAGGGTCATGTGGTTGTTACTGCCTCTCCCTTGGTTTGATGTGTATTCCTACCAGACAAGGGACAAAAGAGCCTTGGGTGTGGGAAAAGATGTTTCTCCCCTGAGGAGGATGATTTTCGGGTTGTACCCAACCCTTCCTGGACTATAAAGGGTAGTCTGGGGATGGACGCAGCCCCTTCCTGGATTCTGAAGATTTCTGCCCTATCACTGACAAATGCATCCCACAACTTGGTCTGCCTGGTCTTTGTTTCCCTAGAAAGATTTGAGCCAAAACCAGGAAGAAGGTAAAACTGACCACAACCAGTTTAGAGCAGACAGGGTGAAGGGGGGTCCCTCACAGGCAGGCTAGCAGTAGGTATAAAAGTGAGACCCTCAGAATCCCTCATCAGAACACTCCTGGACCTGTGGAGACTCAGAAGAAGGACTGTCCTATTACCGGAAGCCTAAAAGAAGACTGGACTTACTTCCCTTGAACTCAGGACCCCGGAAGTGACTTCAAGGGTCAGTTGCCTGACTTCCTGTTTGAGCTACAAGGACATAATAAGCTCTCAGAGGTCTTTCCCTGCAACTGCCCAGTTGCTCAGTTCCAACTAGACCTGCTTGAACCCTGCTGCTGACCTCTGCCGGACTGAGTCCTAGCTCCCAAGATGTGCCCCAGGTCCTGAACCAAGGCTGGTGTCAGAGCGCACTATTCCAACCTCAAAACTGCAAGAACTGGAGTCCAGGTGAAAAACCAGAGGCTTTGGGCTCTTCACATGAAAAAGAACTGTCCCTGGCCTGCTCATGAACCCAAGTAGACTTCACTGAGGCAATTTCATGACCTGAAGCCAACTGACGATGAAACCTTCACATCTACAAACTTCGTACTCGTCACCTGGAGCTCTTTGCATCAACAACTGTACCGCCTTTCCCTCCACTGCAAAGTTCTGATCATTTATCAGCTTTTTGCATAAAAAATGACCACACTACAAATGCAAGGTTTCATCTGAGGCCTGGGGTTTCAGCAGCCCATCGTTTATGAGCCCCTCCCGAATTCAGGCTGCAAGCCAATCATCAATAGCCTTGTTGATCATTGTGTCTCGCATGAAAAGTGGAAAAAGTCAGAAGGTAAAACTTTCCCCACAAGCCAAACTTGATACCTGTGTCCAACCTGTGCTAATTTGCAGTTGGCCTTAACTTTTGACTTTGACCAGATAACCGCATTTCGTGCTTTGTGCTTTTTTCGTAGTATGCTACTGAAAGCTATACAAATTTGTATCTCCAGTTCAACCTATTGAATTTTTACCATTTTGGTATCATTGCATTTACTAAAATAGACTATTGTCTCTAAATTGTTTTGGGATTTCTCTTGTGTTTTCACTTTTGTTTGATTGCTGTTTAAATACTTTACTCAGTGTTTCCCAAACAGTGGGTCTGAGCTGAATTTTGGTGGGCCACAAAAGTCCAAGCAATAAATAAAGTTGCCTTTACATTCTCTATTTATCTTGTTACATTTACTGTGCTTCAAAGACCAGGGTCAAATGTCAGGCAATGACCTCTGACAAATTGCTGCTTATTATTTTAACACAGGGATTGGTGTTTACAAACTCCTCTCACTTTGCAGTCAGAGAAAGAAAAGTAAAGTGAATTCTGGTGATAAAATGAAGTTTGGCTCCTGCACTGAACAATACATGGACGATTGTAGTTTTATTACTAAACTTGCTCCAAATTACATATTTAACCCTATTTATTTTTACTTGCATGTCACTCATTGCCTTTCTCTCACTCGCTCTTTGAAATCATAACACATTATTTATGAGGCCTTCTGTTCCTGTGATACAGGCTGTCAAGGTCTTCCTTCCTTTTACATTAAAACCTCGTTCTCTTGTCTCATTAACATGAACCACTTCTAAGACTGCCAGAAGGCATTACTTAGTCAAGGAAAGCCCTGGCCTGTAAACCTGTCTTTGAGAGGATGTGGAGTCACGTGTCCTACACTTGTACCGTCACCCAAGGAATCTAGGTCACTTCCAGGCTTCGATTCTATTAAACTGAGTGATAATTCTTAAATATTTGAAGTTCTGAAAAACACCAATCACAGTGCAGGATTGCTTTTAAAGTCTCTCTAGTGCCAATGAACTGGAGAAAGAAAGTCAATAAACAGTTTTCTTTTGTTTTTATAATTAAGAGATGTGGAGTGCACAGCTGTTTGACCGGCCAAACTGCCCTCACTAAACAGTGATATTGCCTGATGGCATTTTTAGGTTGAGCATAGCAGTGTGCAAGAGCTGCTTTTCTGACTTGTTGGAATGTATCTGGGCTTTTAACCACTCCCACCACACGCCCATCACTAGCACTCGTTCATGGGCTTGCCTTTCAAAAATCCTTTGTTTTTGTTGGTAACTGCTTTACGTTCATCCCTCCTTAGGTCAGTTTCGTTACTGCCTTGGCCCTCGACCCTGCTACATGGATAATTGCACTTTTGCCGATAACTTTGCGAGCGAACTTCTTTTTCTTGACTCTATCCTTCACCCTCACGGTGGCGCTTTGAATCGGCTCGCTTATGTCAACTGTTTTACTTTTTGTTTTCAGGTTGTGTGGCAAGAAAGTTCCAGTTAGAAATTTACAATGCTAATCGCTATAACTTGAGCAAATGCGAGACCCATTTCATTGCAAATGCTTGTTTTCTCTGATAGCATTTGAGTTTATTGGAGATTGTTAATCTGAAGTGCATTTAATGTGCAAAACGCATTTCTGAATAAAAAAGCAGCGTGCATGGAGAAGAACTGTCACAAAGTCCTATTTGCCTCTTTAAAGCCGGTCAGCCACTCCTTCCAGTGATCTAGAAGTACTTCAGGAAACTTTAGGACACCCATAAGTGTGTCTCCTATCACTTGGGTAAATATTGAGCAAAATAAGAGTATTTAGATTTTCAAAGTGAGTAAATATCATAAGAAAGCCTTTCACTGTAAAATATGTTCCATTGAAAATCTGGGACACAGTGCTTAATTTGAGCCGGTGGTTGCAGGTGGGGCCCACCAGCACTCATTTTTGGAGACTGGTACTTATTTTTCCTTCTTAGACTTTGACCTAGAACAAGAGAGAAAACACAAAAAGGGGAAAGAAGGAAGAAGTAAAACATGGACAACGATTGACAATGAAAGAAAGCAACGAGGAACAGAAGGAGTAAACTTAGAAGTAGAGAGTGTCTGGTGATTGACGCTAGAGGCAAGAAGTGGAACCAACACTGCATAGCCCTGGTGTTCGCCCTGCCGACATTTAATAGCACTGCACGTGTGCTTCTGAGCAAATCCGTGGGACCGGCACTTTATAGTTTACAAATTAAGCACTGTGCACATGCAGTGCCCAGGTGTTACGCGGCAAGCTGGGTAGGGTGTGCTCCATGTTACAGACGGACAGAGAGGGATGCAGTCTCAGAAAAACACTTAGCGGCGCAATCTGAGCTGTTGGGGGGTGGATACAACATCGAGAACAGACAGTAGTAGTGTCCAAATTCATGTTCAGAATGAGGCACAAAATGGACATTGCCTCTTTGATTTTCTATGCAAACCCCCAGCCATTACCTGAAGAAATGTACGCAAAAAAGTATGGCAAAACTATGTGGCAAAACTGTTCCTGCACAGTACACATTATAGGGGATGCAGTGGGATACATTCACATCACACACTATGGATAAAATAATATGGGGGTCGGCTACAAGGAATCTCTAACTTGCACACAGTAGGCCAAATCTAGCTATTCTATGTCAGGTTAGTTGGTGCAAGAGGGAAGTAGCTCAGGTTAAGAACTTTCATCTTCTCATTGTAAAACCTAAGGTGACTGCTTGACTCTCATGGTAACCTCCACCAAGTTTGTGGGCTGTAGTTTTTAGGTCGAGCATAGCAGCGCACAAGCGGTGCTTTTCCGTTGTGTTGGTATGTATCTGGGCTTTTAACAACACCCACATCACGCCATCACTACTACTCGTTCGTGGGCTTGCCCTTCAAAAATCCTTATCGCCCCTGTTACACGGCTAATTGCACGTTTGCCGATAAGTTTGACTGCGAGCGAACTTCTTTTTCCTTTTATGTGCTGCTTCACACTCATGTTGTGGCGCTGTGAATCAGCTCGCTTATGTAAAATTGTTTTACTTTTAATTTTCAGTTTATGTGGCAAGAAAAGTCCGGTTAGGAGTTTACAACGCTAATAGCTCTAACTCGAGCAACTGCGAGACCCGTTGCATTGCAAATGCTTGTTATTTGTTTCTTCTCAAATAGACTTCACATTTGTCTCAGGTACAGCCAAACTACTAAAATAAGTGTGTCCTAACTACAGGTGTGCAACTCTGGGAAGTTTTTCCTTTTAATCTTTGTGAAGTATGTTGTATATTTTACAATCATCACAAACATTATAAACTTTTCAATGTTTTCTTAAAATAAATTGTTACTGGTAACCTCCGCTAAAAGTAGATTTGATAAAGAATAGCACTTCAAGGAAAGAGAACATTCTATCACAACAGCATTGTTTTGTGTTTAATTATCCCACAGGGGATGAGCGAATTTGGGAAACTCTCAAACTTTGCAACCCTGCCAGGTTCCAACTTTACAAAAATCAGCCAACTTCAATAATGAAGTAAGAAATCTACACATCCCTTATCTAAACTTATTCATGTCTGCTGGTGCTGTAACTAGACTTTTTTATGTATTATATATGAGCACTGAAAGGCCACAGATTAACAGACAAGAATAACCCTGCAAGTCATTTTGCAACTTTTATAATGCACACAGAGAAGTCTATGTATGTATTCCCATATGTATGTGGTATTTGTGTAGTGTAAATCTATCCAATAACCAGTGGAGTAATTAGAGATCTATCAGTGATTGAGAGTACAAGAGGACTGTTACTGTAGAGTGATGTGGCCTGCTTTAAAGGGGTGCATTTTGCTTGCTTTCCTAAACTGCAGCATAGTTGAGGCAGTCCTGATGGATACAGGGATGTCAGCCCAAATCCTGGATCCATAGATGGAGAAGGCCTACTGGCATATTATTGTACACATCTTTCCCTCCAGTATGATTGTGTCCTGGCTGTGCCACCAGAGATGGTGTAATTATCATCCACGTAGATGAGGGTGCTGATAACGATGGCTTGTAAATTACTGGTGTGGTCTGGGTCACATGACTTAATTTTTGAATATATATTGGAAAGAATTTAAGGTAGGGTGAGAATTAGGGGTGGGTAGACCTTGTGTAATTCAGTGCAGCACAATAGTATAGAATTACCTAAGAATTCAGCAAGGTAACGCATACTTATGCAGGAAGAGTAATTTTGCGTTTAGTGCTTTTCCTTAGTGCGAAAATGCCCCCTCACATCCAAAAGGGATGTGAGAATGCATTTTGCACTAAGAAATGGCGCTAAATGCACAAAACACAAATAGCAAACCCGAGATAAATGTACTCTGGGGTAGGATTTTGGCCCGACTTACTACTGGAATTTATAGCTATTTTCATGGCGCAAAATGTACGCTTGTTGCAAAAATTGACACAAGGATGCTTTTTCCACTAAGAAATAGCGCTAAATGCATCAGCACATGAATAGTGACCATAAGCGGTCGCTCAGGCTAAATGTGCTCTAAATGAGAGGTCCCTGCAGAGTTTGCTTTATTTTAGATTTTTCTGTACATTTTATGGGCCATTCACAATAAACTTGAAGGTGAAGACCTGCTTTGAGTGTATCTCCAAATGCTCAACTACATTGAGGTCCTCTCTATTCTGTTCACGATTCTTACATTTGCACTCAGCCGAAGGAAATCATTGCTTTTCTGACTCTGGTATGAAATGATTCATTTCTATGTACATTTAGTCATTATGATGTCTATTTGTTACCTTTCTTGAATTTATTGTTTCATGATGATAATGACTCTATAAGATTTTATTAGCTATCATTTTATAGTGGATTGTACTTGCTTTTATGATCATTATTTAATAATAGAATGAAGCTATTGATTGAGCTGGTTCTCTTCACTGCGTGAGATGGAATTTAGCTTCTGCACATGTGCACATCCACCTACAAAAGTAGTCCAGTTCAAAGCCACCACTCAGAGGCCAATCTCTGCTGCTGTTTCAGGTTCATTTAATGTATTTTTGTTTATTTTTTGCAGTGGCTCATTTTTTACTGTTTTGTATAAACAAATGTGCATCACTTGGAGGTGTCAGCGTTTTTAGTTTTTATTAGTTTTAACCTTTTAACACCTATTGCGTATGTTAACAAAAATGCAGGTTTGGCAAGTCCAGACATGTTGGCTTTTCCAGTGTTTGTTTTCACATTTGCTGTGGATTCACCCCACATAGGTCAAGATTTGACTCATTAAACTATAGCCAACGTTTATGTCCTGGGTGCCCCACTAATGCTTTGGGTTTGCCCCTTATGCCAAGAATACAATATGGCAATTCCAGAATGATTCCAGATGTAGCCCGGCATGCCAAAAATGATCTCATGTATGCCAGACCAGTCATTCTACCTTGGGAGGCTCTGTGCCATAAATGCCCTCTCTTATGCCAATAATTATCTCCAATATTAGATGACCCATATGCCAAGAATTACCTCCAATATGCCAGGCCCTGCTTTTTGCCTAGGTAATGCTTCCCACCCATATGACAATGATGCCCTTTCCCATAAACAAATAATTTTCCCAGTATGCCACGGCAAGCAGTAGTTTTGCAAGCACAATGCACACAAACATATACACTCTCCAAAAGAGGCATTCTCTCTCAAAACTTCTCACACTCTTGGATACACTCATTCTCCCACATACCCATTCTCACACTCTCTCTCTCGCAGTCACTTACATTCACTCTCACACACACTCTTACTCTTTCTTACACTCTCAGGCATACACACTGTCTCAAACATTGTCACTCACACACACTGTCACTCATGCTTTCGTTTTGCCAATGCCTTTGTGATGTGTTGGAAAAGCTTGCATTACTGCTTTGCCTCTCTTCCCTGCTAGTCAAGCTTGGTAAAAAGAATTTGTGTATACATTGTTCAAAAGTCAAAACAAATGCCCTTATGTGGCTGACATGGTGCACTAGGCAATCAAGGCAAATAGTTTTACGTGCGACAGAAGCAGTAATAGTATACATTTAAAAGCATAGCATCCAAGTTATATTGGGCCGGATGTACGTAGATGCAATTTTGCATTTCCTTAATAGTGACTTCATAGAAATTGCTAATTAGGAAATGCAAAATGCTATGTACCAAGATACCGATTTCCTAATAGTGATCCAACAAAGTAGTAATCGCTATTAGGAAATTGCCCCAAGGGGCATGTGTGCACTTTAAAAGAATCATTTTAGAGTGCTTTTTTTTTAAATTGCACATGGTTACCATCGACTTGAAGTCTATGGTAATTGAATTTCCTAAAGGCCCAATTTGCATTTGGGAAATGTTTTGTACATCTAAATAGGAATCGCAATAGGTAATCCCCATTTGCGATTTCCTATTCAAAGGATCGCAAACTGCGATTTCCACTGAGAATTTGCGATTCCCTAAAGGGCTTTGTACATCTGAAAAGCCCATTTTGCATTTCTTAACGCCCCGAAATAGCGATTCGGAAAATTAAGAAATGCAAAATAGTTTTGTAGATCTGGCCCATAATGTCCTGCATGACTCCTGCAGGGGCATCCATGGGTTTTTAGCCAGCAACACCTTGAATTTTAGGATTTCCAGTCCCTACTTACAATGTTTAAAACTAAAAGTCAGAGAATGCAGCATTTGAGAGCCTAACAAGCCAGATATTACGTAAGACAATGTGCAACTTAGCAACTACAAAAGCAGTTTTAGAAATTAAGCTTCAGTGTGTGATTTTCTGCTTTTATTATCTGTAACAAAGCTTAAACGAAGAAGCAGTAAAAGTGCAGAGGATGCGTTTCATGTACAGATTTAGGACCTCCAGTGCTAATTGGTTAAACATTCTCACTCCAGTAAAACAAAAGAGCTTGCTAATAACATTACCTGCTCCACAGTGAGAGCCCATAGGGTGTTACATCACCTGCTGCCAATCACTGTGTAAATCACTGCCCAGAAAATGTTACTTAAGACAATGAGGCAGTGCTTAATTTGTAAATAAAAATGTTGCGGTGCCCAAAGTCCTCCTCTTAAACATGCAACTGCTGCAATTAAATGTGCGAACACGGAATACTGAGGCGGTGTAATCCTGAAGGCAACTCTGGCCTCTTTAATCCATTTACAGCCACTCCCTGCCCCTTCAGATAACTCTTGCAGCTTTCTGCTTTTTTCGTTTTTCCCTTCTTCTGTCTTTCCCATATGTGCCTTTTGCTGGCAGCAAATGCTTGAGGCAGAAGAAGCAGCCCCGGCCCTCAAAAATAAGTGGCGGTGCTCCGCACCGGAAACAACAAGCGCAAATTAGGCACTGCAATGATGGTTATAAGGTGTAGACATGACATATTATCCAAACTTGTAAACCTTATATTGTTAATAGAGAACGTGAGCAGAAACACAATGTCAGAATATGAACCTCAACACAGTGGTTGTGGTAGCGACAAAACTTTATAATTTGCCAAAGGAAAATTTCTATGGAATGTCAGAATAACAACAGATTTAGAAAAAAACAATAAGGATCTAAACCCCTAATTTACAGTTTGCATGCAGCGCCTTGATGCCACTAAATAGATCGCTGTGCTATATGAAAAGGATTGAAACGTATTAACAGAACGTAACAAAATGATGAAGTAGCCCACTTACCTATCTACATAAAATACAAACCTGTGATCTGCATGTGTGCAGGCGCATTAACCCTCTGTGCTATTTAATGATTCAAGTGGGTGACTGGACAAAACACAGAACTCTCTCTTAACTGGTTTATCCACTGCCTACTGCCCCTCCTCAGCACAAAGGATGCTCTGCCCAGCTCCCCTTGCGCCGCTATCTGCAGCCTCTACCCTTAGTCAGCACAGATGCTTCTCTGCCCAGCATCCCTCATTCCTCTGCCTGCAGCCTCTACCTCTCCTCAGCACAGATGCTTCTCTGCCCAGCATCCCTCATTCCTCTGCCTGCAGCCTCTACCTCTCCTCAGCACAGATGCTTCTCTGCCCAGCATCCCTCATTCCTCTGCCTGCAGCCTCTACC
This sequence comes from Pleurodeles waltl, assembly GCF_031143425.1. Lineage (NCBI taxonomy): Eukaryota > Metazoa > Chordata > Amphibia > Caudata > Salamandridae > Pleurodeles > Pleurodeles waltl. The sequence goes on from NC_090436.1 coordinate 63,900,727, forward strand.
CTCCTCAGCACAGATGCTTCTCTGCCCAGCATCCCTCATGGGTCCTGTTGCCTTTTCTCATCCTCAACACAGGATTCTCTGCCCAGCGTTCCCTATGTCTCTGCATACTGCCCATTCCCAGCACAGATGCTCATCTGCCCAACAGCCCTCATGCTTCTACGTTCTGCCTTTACCCAAATTAAGGCTGCAGAAGCATTTGCTGTCGTGTGAAAACACTGTGTATTCCTTAACTTGACATCTTCTGCTGGTAACCGCCCTTCCCAGACATCAACGGAACACCCATCAATTTATTAAAATACATCAAAGCCTTTGTTGTGGAACATAAATCATTCATTGTCCTTGGTGACTTCAATCTGTGCTTCAACTCAAATGACAGAGGACCAAATAATTTTCCTAAAGAAATGGAAATGTATAATCTGCCTTTAATCAATAATGAGCCCGCTCTTGAAAAGGGCCATTTGCTAGATCCTGTGTTTTGCTCCCCAAACCTACTTTATAAAGTAGGAACATAGATTCCATTTGTTTGGATGGAACAAATGGGCACCCACCTGGGTATTCAGTTGGCATCTAAAGGGAATAACTGTCCAAGTCACACAACATCCGTATTTAGGAACTGGAAATTCTGATCTAAAGAAATTTTAAAGGAATTGCTGAAAATCCCTCGTTGCGTTCATGGAAGTACTGAACGACGGTGAAGTAAATGCTAACTATTTATCATAGATGATCAATTAAAAAATAATGTACCTAGATGTCTGGATGAAATGGCACCTAGTCAAGAAAAACTACTTTCTTACAATGTGTCACAAAGGAGAAATCATTGGTTCAAAGCAGAACTAAGCACTCAAATGCTTCAAGTAAGACAAGGAAAAAAAAAATGTTGGGCAAATTACTCCTGCGTAACACAAACCTGCTATTGTGAAGCCTTATGATCGTACATAACAGCAGTCTGTCTTTAAAACAAACAAATTAGGGGGCGTATTTACAAGCCCCTCGCGCCACCGTAGCGCTGTCATAGCATCATTTTTTTTACGCTAAGGTGGCTTTTCTGCTGCGCCATATTTACAAATAAGCGCAATGCTTGCATTACGCCACTTTGTGGCTCAATGCACTACATTATGCCTGTGTCAAGCTTAATGTATGCAAGGGGGGCATTCCGGTGCTGGGAGGCCTGAAAAAATGGCGCAGTGAAATTTACATTTCACGGCGCCATTTTTTCTGTCATTTTTAACGCCTCCTCAAAGCAGGCATTAAAGTGACACACCCATTATATTCAATGGGCCTTCCTGTGCTTTGCTGCACAAGCGTCAAAAGTTTTGACGCTAGTGTAGCAAAGCGCTACAATAGTGTAAACATTTTTGACACTACTGCACTAATAACCGCCATGGTGCACCGTATTGTAAATACAGTTCAACCTTGGTGCCGGTAGGGGGGTGCAAGGAAAGTGGCACATCATCTATGATGCGCCACTTTCTCGTAAATATGCCCCAACATTTCTCCAGTAAGATTTCTGAAGATGTCAATACTTTTAATATTGTGAAGTCCCTGGATACACCAAAACCAGCAACTAACATGATCCCTTCCTCACAGGATTTTTACAACACATTGCCCATTCATTTTGATTAAAAGATTAATAATCATAGGGATCAAACCAGCAGCGAACGAGCACCAGATGAGAACATCAATTTCGAAGTCATTAACTCTCAGGAGTATCATACCAATAAAATTGCCTCTTTTGACTTTAAGACATTGCCATCTGCTGAAGTAACCACGACTATCGAGAAAGCAAAACCCTCAGGTTCACCTAAGAATCCTTGTCCATTGGCAATCGTGATGCAGATTTTTACCAAAATAATGTCCTTTTTCAGTCTATTATTAAAATAAAGGGAGTAGTTCCTAAAATATAGAAAAATGTTCAGGTAAAATCTTCATTGAAAAAAAAACTATGTTACACACGTCATACCCTAATAACTACTGTCCAATTTTGCTAAATTCCTTTATGGCAAAAACATTGAAAAAGTTAATCTTTAATCAATTTCAGCCACTTGTAGAAATTCAATCCATTTTCAGTGTCAGGCATAGCACAGAGATGGTGATAGTATCAACGCTGGATAATCCCAGGCAGTAAGTAGATATAGCTGATGGAGCTGCCCTGGTTGCTTTCAGAGTTATCTGCACCATTCAATACTATTGATCATGGTTTATTGATTTCCAGTCCTGAGAACTGGGCTCTGACCACTTATCATTAAAGTGTCTTGCTTCTTTAATTAACATGCCAAACGCAATTGGTCACTTCGTTATCATTTGGATCAGAAACGAAAACCATGAAATATGGGGTCCCATTTTATCTTCTTTGCTGTTTAATATTTATGTTCAACCAATAGCCAGAGTAGTTGAGGACAAGGGGTGGCGTGCTACGTGGATGCAGTCGACACCCAGATCATCTTCAAATTACAACAATTTAGGCATTTCAATTCCCAGAATCTACATCTGAGCCAACATGAACCCTCACTCTTCCTATTATCCAAAAGTGAATGGCAAAGATTTTTTTTAACTCAGTGACAAAACACCTAATTGTCATGAATCTTGCAACCCCACTTCCATGCTCCGTCTGGCCAGATATGATGGGCCCGTTTCTATCTCCTGCAGAGGCAGCACGTGATTTGGGAATAGCTAGTGATGCGGATCTAGAGTGAATTCACAAGTAACCGATGTAGCCACGAATTGTTTCCGGCACCTGAACCTCCTTAAAAACCTGCTGCCTGTCATTGACTAGAAGCCCCGCGCGCCTCTTGCAAACGCCTTTATAATTGCACGGTTGGACTACTGGGATGGGTGCAATTTCCTGCAAATTGCTTAGTCGTCCTCAGATAGTCCAGAATGCAGCGGCTCGCCTACTCACAAGCGCGTGGGGTAGAGAACATATTCCGGATGTTCTCTGCAACCTAGAATGGCTTCCTATCAAAAACACATATTCAACACCTTAACTTTCACCCATAGGATGATACATGAAATGCCCCAGAGACATCTGGAAATTGAGACCCAACTTTACAAACCCGGAACATCACCAAGATCACGGCGTACAAATGCTCATCTTGTCCCCAAAACAAAAACACACACCTTCGAGGAACTATTCACTGAGGCCTTACGCAATGTTCCAGATTTGTTACATTTCCGTATAGGTTTAAAGTCATGTATGTTCAAGTTATAATATTCTTTCATTCTGTTATCATTGTTTAGTTTTAGCGCCATGAAGTTATGCATATGTGCGCTTTATCAAAAACATAATACAATGCAACCTTCAACACAGGAAGGTCTCGGCCCAGCACTGCTTATGCTGCTGCCTGTGGCCTCTCCTCAGCACAAAAGCTTCTCTGTCCAACATCCCTACTGAATCTGCCTGCTGCATCTACCCCATCCTCAGGATACAGTCTTCTCTGCCCTCCACCCCTCCCGAATCTGCGTGCCGTATCTACCCCTCCTTGAGATACAGGCTTCTCTGCCCATTATCCCTCCTAAATGCGCCTGCTTCATCTACCCCAGCCTCTGGATACAAGCATCTCTGCCCTCCATCCCTCCCGAATCTGCCTGCCGCATCTACCCCTCCTTGAGATACAGGCTTCTCTGCCCATTATCCCTCCTAAATGCGCCTGCTTCATCTACCCCATCCTCTGGATACAACCATCCCTGCCCTCCATCCCTCTTGAATCTGCCTGCTGTATCTAGCCGTCCGTGGGATAGAAGATTGTCTCCCCAGCATCCCTCCTGAATCTGCCTGCTGCATCTACCCGTCCTCGGGATAGAGGTTTCTCTGCCCAGCATTCCTCCTGAATTTGCCTAACGCACCTACTCCCTCCCCGGGATACAGGCTTCTCTGCTCTCCATCCCTCCTGAATCTGCCTGATGCACCTACCCCTCCCTCGGGATACAAGCTTCTCTGCCCTCCATCCCTCCTGAATCTGCCTGCTGCATATACTCCCTCCTCGGGGTACAGGCTGCTCTGCCCAACATCCATCCTGAATGTGCCTGTTGCATCTAGACTCCTCTGGATATAGATTTCTCTGCCCAGCGTCCTTCCTGAATCTGCCTGCTGCATCTTCCTCTCCTCCGGATAGAGGGTTCTTTGCCCAGCATCCCTCTAGAATCTGCCGGCTGCATCTACCCCCTCCTCGGGAAACAGGCTTCTCTGTCCAGCCTCCCTCCTGAATCTACCTGCCCCATCTACCCCTCCTTGAGATACAGGCTTCTCTGCTCAGCATTCCTCCTGAATCTGCCTTCTGCATCTACGCCTCCTCTGGACACAGGTTTCTCTGCCCAGCATCCCTACTGAATCTAGTTACTGCATCTACCCCCTCCATGGGATGAAGGCTTCTCTACCCAGCATCTTTCCTGAATCTGCCTGCTGCATCTAACCCTCCCCAGGACACAAGCTTCTCTGTCCAGCATCCCTCCAGAATCTGCCTGCTGCATCTACCCTCTCTCGGAGAATACAGGATTCTTTGTGCTGCATTCCTCCTGAATGTGCCTGCTGCATCCACCCCTCCATGGGATTCAGGTTTTTCTGCCCAGCATTCTTCCTGAATCTGCCTGCTGCATTCACCCCCTCCTCTGGATATAGTCCTTGCTGACCAACATCCCTCCTGAATCTGCTTGCCACATCTCCCCCTCCTTGGGATACAGGCTTCTCTGTATAACATCCCTCCTGAATCTGCCTGCTGCATCTACCCCCTCCTCTGGATACAGGCTTCTCTGTATTGAATCTTCATGTTCCATTTACTCTCTCCTTGGCATACAGGCTTCTCTGCTCAGCATCCCTCCTGAATCTGCCTGCTGCATCTACGCCTCCTCAGGATTCAGGTTTCTCCCCCCAGCATCCCTCCTAAACCTGCCTGCTGCATCTACCGCTCCTCGGGATACAGGTTTCTCAGCCCAGCATCCCTCCTGAACCTGCCTGCTGCATCTACAGCTCCTCGGGATACAGGTTTCTCAGCCCAGCATCCCTCATGAACCTGCCTGCTGCATCTACCGCTCCTCGGGATACAGGTTTCTCAGCCCAGCATCCCTCATGAACCTGCCTGCTGCATCTACGCCTCCTCAGGATTCAGGTTTCTCTCCCCAGCATCCCTCATGAAGCTGCCTGCTGCATCTACAGCTCCTCGGGATACAGGTTTCTCAGCCCAGCATCCCTCCTAAACCTGCCTGCTGCATCTACCGCTCCTCGGGATACAGGTTTCTCAGCCCAGCATCCCCCATGAACTTGCCTGCTGCATCTATCCCTCCCCAGCACTGGGAGTTCTCTTCCAGGTATCCCTCCTAGATCTGCCTGCTATATCGACCCCTCCTCGGGATACAGGTTTCTCAGCCCAGCATCACTCCTAAATCTGCCTGCTGCAGCTGCCCCATCCTCAGGAGACCTGCTACCCTGTGAAGCACCCCTCATTAATCTACCTCCTGTCTGTGTCCCTCCTAAACACAATGGCTTCCCTGCCCAGCATGCTTTTAGAATGTGCCAGCTTCCTCTGTGCCTCCTCAACAAAGGGCATGTCTGCACATTGTGCCTTATGCGTTTGCCTGCTGACTCTCCCCAGCACAGAGACGTCTCTGCCTAACATGCCTCAAGAATGTTTCTCCTGCCTCTACCCCCTCCCCAAGACAAGGACATCTTCACACACCAACCCTCATCCATAGAGTACCACCACCTTTACACCACCACAACACAAGGACGTGTCTGCCCAGCATCCTGCATGCCTCTGCCTGCTGCCCCTCTTCAATACAGGGCAGCATCCCTCTTGCCTGGTCTCCCTCCTCGTCATAGAAACTTCTCTTCCCAGCTTCTGTCCTTGATCTGCCTGCTGCATCTACGCCCTCATCATCACATGGCCTCTGCACAGCTTCCTTGCTGATTCTGCCTGCTGCCCCATCTCAGCATAGAGGCTTTTCTGCCTTGCATCTCTCATAAATCTACCTACGGCCTCTGTCCCTCATCATCACAGATGCTTCTTTGCCTAGCATGCTGCAAGAACCTGCCAGCTAGCCCTAACCCTCCTCTACATAGGGACTGTCTGGTTATTCCACATCATATGCCTGCCTACTGCCCACCCTCAGCACAGATACGTTTCTGCCTGACATGCCCTGACATGCTGCCTACTGCCCCACCTCATCACAGAGGTGTCTCTGCTCACAGTTCCAATGAAAACACATTGCCAGGTTCCCATCAAGGAACACATTAGCAAAAACACAATTGCCATTATTTGACCTCTAAAGAAAGTCAAATCATTTCTTCCAGAAAGGGACCTGCTGGTCAAGCCCCTGTACTCTTGCATGTGGATTGTGGTAATACCCTGCTCTACGACCTCCTATATTTCCCATTGGTACTGTTAAGGGCATCCTACATGCACCAGCAGGTCTCATCCAAGCTCTGAAGAAATATGATCACATCTCCCCACCCTGGTAGGACTCCATTGGCACCCCTTGCCAGCCAGTTCCATCTTCAAATCCAGCTGCATCATCAACAAAGCTGTCACCACCAGCACCCCGCTTATCTCGCTGACGAGATCACTGTTGATCTCAGTGGTGTTTCTCGGAAATCCCGCAGTTGGGACACTATAAGACTGCAGACTAAAAAGTGTAAAAAGAAAAATCAAGAGGGCAGGCCTTTTCTGTCTATGTACTGAGGGTCTGGACCAACATCGCTGTATCCATCCGACCCGTGCCACGCTGTTCTGAGTTAGGAAAGTGTTGAAGACTCACCGCTTTTAGGAACACTACACCACAGTGCACTAACCACCCACAACTGGGATTCCTCCACTGCTACTCATCGGCTTTCTGCTTGCCTTTGACCATGTACAGCACTCCGCTCCCTTTGGCTAGTTTCACACTGTAGAATTGCCATAAACACACGTACATACTTGAATACATACACACATATACACAATCTGTCTGTGGCCTCCATCTCTCCTCAGCACCGGGACCTCTCTCCCCAGCATCTCCCATGAGTATAATATCTGCGTCTACCACCTCAGCAACACAGGGGTCTCTCTCCCCAGCATCCCTCATGTTTTTACCTGTTGCTTCTTCCCCTCTTCCCCATGGAGTCCCTCTGCCCAGCACCCCTCGTACCTCTGCATGTTGCCTCTACCCTCTTCCCCAGGGAGTCTCTCTGCCCAGCATCCCTCATATCTCTGCCTGTTGCCTCTACCCCTCTTCTCCAGGGAGCCTCTCTGCCCAGCATCCCTCATACCTCTGCCTGTTGCCTCTACCCCTCTTCTCCAGGGAGCCTCTCTGCCCAGCATCCCTCATACCTCTGCCTGTTGCCTCTACCCCTCTTCTCCAGGGAGTCTCTCTGCCCGGCATCAGTCGTACCTCTGCCTGTTGCCTCTACTCCTCTTCTCCAGGAAGTCTCTCTACCCAGCATCCCTCATACATCTGCCTGTTGCCTCTACCCCTCTTCTCCAGGGAGTCTCCCCAGCATCTCTCATACCTCTCCATGTTGCCTCTACCCCTCTTCTCCAGGGAGTCTCTCTGCCCAGCATCCCTGATACATCTGCCTGTTGCCTCTACCCCCTCTTCTCCAGGGAGTCTCTCTCCCCAGCATCTCTCATACCTCTCCATGTTGCCTCTACCCCTCTTCCCCAGGGAGTCCCTCTGCACAGCATCCCTCATTCCTCTGCCGGTTGCCTATACCCCTCTTTTCCAGCCAGCATCCCTCATACCTCTGCATGTTGCCTCTACCCCTCTTCTCCAGGGAGCCTCTCTGCCCAGCATCCCTCATACCTCTGCCTGTTGCCTCTTCCCCTCTTCTCCAGGGAGTCTCTCTGCCCAGCATCCCTGATACCTCTGTCTGTTGCCTCTACCCCCTCTTCCCCAAGGAGTCTCACTGCCCAGCATCCCTGATATCTCTGCCTGTTGCCTCTACCCCCTCTTCCCCATGGAGTCCCTCTGCCCAGCACCCCTCGTACCTCTGCATGTTGCCTCTGCCCTCTTCCCCAGGGAGTCTCTCTGCCCAGCATCCCTCATATCTCTGCCTGTTGCCTCTACCCCCTCTTCCCCATGGAGTCCCTCTGCCCAGCACCCCTCGTACCTCTGCATGTTGCCTCTACCCCTCTTCTCCAGGGAGTCCCTCTGCACAGCATCCCTGATACCTCTGCCTGTTGCCTCTACCCCCTCTTCCCCAAGGAGTCTCTCTCCCCAGCGTCTCTCATACCTCTTCATGTTGCCTCTACCCCTCTTCTCCAGGAAGTCTCTCTGCCCAGCGTCTCTCATACCTCTGCATGTTGCCTCTACCCCCTCTTCTCCAGGGAGTCTCTCTCCCCAGCATCTCTCATACCTCTGCATGATGCCTCTATCCCTCTTCTCCAGGGAGACTCTCTGCCCAGCATCCCTCATATCTCTGCCTGTTGCCTCTACCCCCTATTCCCCATGGAGTCCCTCTGCCCAGCACCCCTCGTACCTCTGCATGTTGCCTCTGCCCTCTTCCCCAGGGAGTCTCTCTGCCCAGCATCCCTCATATCTCTGCCTGTTGCCTCTACCACTCTTCTCCAGGGAGTCTCTCTGCCCGGCATCAGTCGTACCTCTGCCTGTTGCCTCTACTCCTCTTCTCCAGGGAGTCTCTCTACCCAGCATCCCTGATACATCTGCCTGTTGCCTCTACCCCCTCTTCCCCAGGAAGTCTCTCTCCCCAGCATCTCTCATACCTCTGCATGTTGCCTCTACCCCCTCTTCCCCAGGGAGTCCCTCTGCACAGCATCCCTCATACCTCTGCATGTGCCTCTACCCCTCTTCTCCAGGGAGTCTCTATTCCCAGCATCCCTCATACTTTTACCTGCTGCCTTCTTCAGCTCAGGGAGCCCCTGTGCCGTGCGCTCCCCCATCCACCTGCCTGCTGCCCATTCCCAATCCACACAGAATTCCTGCCTTCATAAAGTGAGCAGTGCCAGGCACTGGTAGATGATGAGCACATTATTTATTCCTCCTATACTTATATGTACTTATTTTTCAGAAATGAAAGCACAAGTAACAGAATGCGAAAAGAAATCCAGAGCTGGATACAGGCCCACACATTAAATGAACCATCTCGTGTAATAAGGAATTTACCGAGCATCCTACAATTCTCTCTATGTCACCACTCCAAACAGCAGAGACCCCACTGCCTTGCTAAGTTTCCAATGCTTGACGGGACAGAACGTATGTATACATTAGCATTCAACTATAGATAGTTTCAACATTTACTAACGATGAGGAAAAACTACAAGTCCCATAATGCAATCGAAATCGTTACGTGATGACGTAATCGAGTACCTTGCCTTAGTGCACATCAGAACTACAACATTAAGCAATATCCCACGGGTATCTTGCTTCGTGAACTGCTGTTCAAGTGGCAGAACTCCCAGAGCTCCCTGGAAGCACCTCCACCCAGCCATCAGCATCCATGTTTACAGGCCTTTCACTATGCACCTCTACCCTGATGAGCTGTGCACCTCTACCCTGATGAGCTGTGCACCTCTACCCTGATGAGCTGTGCACCTCTACCCTGATAAGCTGTGCACCCGCGTAACACACCAATGAGACATGGACACAGCTCTTACAACGCATCACTAGCATCATGCCTACCATGTCAGTCCTGTCACCCCTACAGAGCTCTCGCTGAGCCCCTCTGCTCTGACTAGCAGTGTGAACTCAGTCACTAACGTTATGCCTCAAAAGGTTTAGCCCGTTAAAGATGAGAGTTAATGCAATCCACTTTTCATGCTCAAATGTTTAAGGGATGCGTATGCCCCTTGCACAGTTTCCCCCACTCAGCAGGCTCACCGTTTTGACTGCCAGAGGGGCCAACTCGCCTTTTCATCCTTCCAAGGTCAATAACATAGATACCGTTGAGTATTGTAATAATCACACGTGATGTTCCAATTCTCTTTAATTGTGCTGAACAAAAGGTGTATGTTTCATCTTCATAGCCCATAATAAATAGGATGATAGGTTGCTTAATAAAAGGCATTTAGGCATTGTAGTCAATATGTGTTGTAAAGAGGGGTTACAAAAAGCTGGTATATAACAGCAGTTGAGCACGTCACAGAAGCATGTATAGACTGCAGATTAAGGGTAATAACCTCACTTAGATAGGTATGGGCGTTGCATCTCTGCTGCAGAGTTCTGTCAATTTCCCTTAACTTGCTTTACACGGTTTCCAGTGCTGGATAGCTCGTTGGGTTCATGCACAAGAGAGACAGATTCACTAAGCTTAATTATTTCAGTAAAAGAGAAAGTCAAGTTAATACAACTACTGCTATCTTTGTGTAACCTATAGTTTGCATTGTGTGCATGTTCCAATGCAGGTAAATACCCATGGAGATTCATAATCTGTAGATTAATGACTGTAATCTGTAGGTCCCTATAAAATGAGATAGCCCGGGATGTTAATGAGCCTACTGCGAGTTCCTGTTTGCCTTCCAAGTCACAGGTTCCAATCCCCGTGCTTGCTTGTGGGTTAATGTGCCTGCTGAAAAGGTTTACTTGTGCGCTAAAAGTCGCAAGTTTCAATCCAACTGATGCAATGTAGCGCCTCGCCTTATAGTTGGGATCTTTCATCAGTCTTGCAAACTACAGCGTAGTATTCATCCATGACCCGTAAATGTTTCTTAAACGGTCAAAAAATATGTTTCTCGAATTTAGAGGTAGGGCTCAGTCACACATTTATATCTTAAACTGGCTTCTGGTCTCCAACTCTGATACTGAAAAACGGGAGGAAAGTCCCAATATTTTCCAGAATGGATTGTAAAAAGCATAAAAAGGTGAGTTTCCAGATGTAGGCAGGGCCACTGCAATTATGCGGTGCTGCAGCGTTTTCACGTATTGCCACAATTACCGCAAAATCCGCCAGCGCATAATTTACATATTTTAACCAAAAAATGTGTTTCTTGCTCAAACAGATCAAAAGTTATAAAACAAAACGCATCTACAATTGTTGCTGCGCAGTGGAAGACGTGCCCATAGGTTGAGTGGTCACCTTTACGTTGTTCATTGCTGTATTTGTGTGTTAAATTAGGATTAATTAAGTGAAATCTTAACCCAGTGTGAAGATGACAAAAATAAAGAGGTGCTGCAGTCACAAAGTGTGCTGCGTTACTCCACACAATTAGCCTTTTCTTTGTGCATAATAGTGTCATCCATACCGTATAATTTGGTCTTCAGCTTTCGTATAATTCTATGGTTCTGAATATAGGTCTCAATGTAAGGGCTCATTTTCTAAAAAGGGGTCGTTACCTGTTCACCCCACTCCGGTTCACTCAATAGCCCACCCCCCTCTAAACCCCCCGCCACTCCCCCAGAAATAAAAGCTGTGAAATACACAGAGGTCTACTGGTACCGGCAGCTGCGTCCAGGAGCATCCCCGTGCCTGTGCACTGAGGACCGGTACTCTCTTCTGGTAACGAGGTCTCCTTACTTGTGCACCGAGTACCGGCGCCCCCATCTGGTGAGGAGCCCCCCACTTGTGCACCCCAGTACCGGTGCTCTCTTCTGGTATGGAGGTCTCCTTACTTGCGCACTGAGTACCGGTACTCCTTTCTGGTAAGTAGGTGTCCTTACATGCGTACTGAGTACTGGTACTCTATTCTGCTATGGAGGTGCCCCTGCACTTCAAACGAGAAGTGCCGGTACAGAGCTCCGGACCGCCCCGTTCCTAGCACTGGTCCTTCCTAACGCACGCCCTTGCAGTGCGTGATAGCGGGGCTTGGGGTGCACTCACCAGCCCGCACTGCCGCAGCCTCGCCCTCGTCCTGCTGGGAGCTCCACGGATTCAGAACATCCTCTGCCTCAGCAGCTCCATCCTCAGCAGGCGCTGGTCCTGACGCACCGGTGCCCAGAAGCAAATCCACTCCCTCCTGGCGCTGCGTCTGTGTGCGTCCTCCACAAGAGCCCTCACCGCATCCCGTGGGAGCCGGCGCAGCTGGAGGGCCCCACCCGGGCGGACAGAGAGCGCCGGAAGATACAGGCACCTGGGCACACCCCTGCCAGCCTCCGAGGTGCCACCGAAGTCACAGCAGCCACCGCCGAGGTGGGACCGAGGGCGCACCTCACCCGGCCACCCCGGTGGCACAGAAGCCACACCAGTCACCTCCGAGGTGACACCGAAGTAACACTTTGGCACCGCCGAGGTGGCACCGGGGATGCACCGAAACCACACGCCAGCCGCCGAGGTGATGCCGGACCAGGCACCCAAGTCACACCCCAGCCGGGCACAGAGAGCACAGCCAAAAACCAGGCATCAGGGGCACAGCCCAGTCAGGCTGGGGGTGACACCTGGCCGGGAAGGGAGGGCGCAGGGGCCGGGGAGGTGCGCTCCAGTGCCACGAAGCACCGCCCGGAGGATGCTGCCGCGCCCCCGCTCTCTGCCGTGCGCCCTGCGCCTCTCTGTCAGTGTGTAACTCCGGCAGCAGCGCGCCCGAGCTCTGCAGGAGGACTCCCGCGGTTTATAAGCCTCCTGACGTGAGCAGGAACATACCACTATAACATGTGATAACACCCTCCCTGCGCCCGGCTTCTCTCTCCGCGCCCTCCTCTAGTCTCCTCTTCTCTTCTCCCACATCCTCCCCTCCTCTCTTCTACCCCGCCTCTCCCTCCCCCCTCTTCATCGACACTTTATCCTTCCTTCTCTACTCGCCCAGCAAATTAGCAGGGAGATCCGAGCCAATGTCGGTTCTGGCTCTGAGAGCCTGCGCGCGAGCCGAGCCGGGGAGGGGCATAGCGCTTGGTGAATTTTGGAAGTGGAGGGGCGAAAATTCGTTCTTGACTTGCACAGAGCAAATGGATATAACTGATTATATGCTTGAGTTGGTTACCTAGTGGCAAGGGTGCCATTGGCCCTACTAGGTCAGTCAAGGAAGATGGGCCCCCTCAACCATTTGGTTGTATGAAAAAACACCCACGGTTGGGGAGTGAAGATTCCCCCCCCCCCACAAACATGTGGCCAATGCCACTGCACCTGCTGCACTGTTCGCAACGACACCCTTGTGGCTGCTGAGGGCAGCGTGCCTACACCGAGTCCTTGGTGTGAACTGTAGTTCTAAGGTCTAATATACTGCTGTTCTTTCCAGTATTTGTAGTGCCACTGGAATTATGCGGCAGGGAAGGAGCAAAGTATGTGGCATGACAAGACAGCCTATGTGACATAATGCTGCACATTTTGAGCTAGTATTACCTCATTACTTTTATATTTATACACGTTAGCACTATTTGGGCAGATCATTCACCTCATTAGTAGCAGGCTGGCAACAATAAACTATTAACTTAAGGAACTCTCGTGTCCATTTCATTTTACAAAAAATCCTGGAATTACCACTTTGGGGCTGAAACAAATGAAGTCATTTCATGAAACAAAATGTAACTAATGTCATCAGCAATTAACAAGGAAGAGTCAGGGTCTGCTTCTTTCACCATTTATGTAGAAAAGCGTTTATTCGAAGAAATACTTTGAAACACCACCTTTAACAGCGTTTGCAAGTGGGTTCTCAGTCACTGCCATTTTTAAATTAGTGTCAGATTTTATGAAAGAAAATATCATCCCTAGGCAGATCCTCTGTCTAAAAAAAATACCACACACATATTTCACAATGACATTAACTGACTGTGAATTTGAAGGGCTGTCAGTGCACATGCTCAAGGCCTGACTGCAGACTGATCCACGAAAGAACAGCTCGGAGCTCCGCTACGTTTCAAGTTTGAACTTCGACTGAATGTGCAAGCAGGACAGACCCCCGCGCAGTTGGGCGCCATTGTGTCTGGATTCGCTGTACACCATATGACTTATCCCAGCCATTCCTGATGCTGCTCTCATGCTGTTTACTGTAAAGAGCATGAAAGAAGCTTCATGATTGGCAGGGGCAGGGCTACCAAATGCTCCACTGAAGTCTGAGGGACTGCGATCTTTGCACTCAACTAGCCTTGCATACGGTCCAACTACAGATGTGTAAAGTGCGCATGTCAGGCAGGTCGTTAAAAAGGCATTGGTCAGATTGACATGCGCACTTCAATTAAACAGCAGAAACAGCCACCGTCACTGCCATAACGAACAACGGTGATGTCACGGCCATGCCTCTCCTCCTCCTACAAGGCCCCGGCCCCACACACTAAATTAATTAAACACAGATAAATGAAGGTGATTTTAGATAATGGGGCACCGCTCTTTTGCCCCCTGTGGGAAAGCCGCCCCTAGTGGCATCATGCCTTAGAATATATGGTCTCTTGAGAATTAAAAAAGTGTATTTCTTAATTACGTGGAGGTGTTTGACATTAACACAAAATTCTGTCTCGGTATTAAAAAGTAGGTGATTGTTTTTAAACATAAACTGAGAAACATTCCTTCCCGCCCTGAAGACAATGCAATTAGCCAAGTAAAGGCAAGCCAGTTGCCATGCTCACCCTACATAGGGGCTTGATTCTTAAAGGCGGAGTAACATTACAGTCTTCTAAATGAAAAAAGGAGAGTGGTTTTTGTAGAGCGCACATCCTAAACTCACCTATTTAAAGGTGCTCTCCTATGCGATAATAAATAAAAAGGAGGCTCCATGAAGGGTTTGCCTAGGGTCACACATTTCTGTCAAACAGGGAAGCTGGGATTGACCTGATTTTTGGAATTCAGCTATTAAATAGGCATCTCACTCTCTCTCTCATCAAATATTAATTCTTCGTTCTTAAATCTTAGAGAATGAGTATTCAACCCAGCTCCCTTGGCGTGATTTTCTTCAGTACACCTCTGGCCCTGTAGAAGACTCAGAAGGACTGCTGTGCTGATCTGCTCACTGACGGGCTGCTACTCTGCTGCCCTGCTGCCCTGCTGCCCTGCTGCCCGAGTGAGAAGGATTGGACCTGCACCTTGAACCCAGGACCACCAGAGGGACTCCAAGGGATAGTTGGTTGGCCTCCTGATCAGAGCCTCTTGGACAGAAAAGACTCCAACCACCTTGAACCCTGCACCTGGACTCTTCCTACTATGAGTGCTGCCCACCAAGTGGTGCCACCCCTGTCCTGGACCCTTGGAAATGGGCATGGAGGTTCTCTACCAGCCTAGCTGTGTTCCTAGCAGAACCGATGCAGTGTTATGCGTCACAGCTCTGCATCAGAACTGCTGCTGCACAAAGCATCCTTGACGCAGGACACTGCACCTCATCGGAAGCGGCACAGTGCGATGCATTCTCAACGCTGGAACTTGCATCACAGCACTGTAGCTCCTTGGAGCTGCTGCTGTGCAACGCATCCTCAACACAGGACCTTGCATCACAGCCCTGCAGCTCCTCGGCACTGCTGCTGTGTGATGCATCCTGAGATAGGACCCGCATGGCAGTCCAGCAGCTTCTCTGCACTGCTGCAGCCTGACACATCCTCACCACAGGACCTTGCAACACTCCGTAACTAGGAGTTAAGGTACTTTTTCAGCGGACCTAAATTGGTCCCTGTATCTGGCCCACGCGCCACTGAGGCCAGTCTGAACCTGTGACTTTGTCCCAGTCCAGCATGACCTGATAACCTCAGTTGGAGCTTCTAAGGTCTATTGTTACCTAAATCTATAGAAATGAATATCTTTGTTTGTACTAATTGTATTTTTGGTGTTTTTGTGTCACATAAGATATTCGATTTTGCTCTATGTTTCTAAATTGGTGTGGGATTTTTCTTGTGTTGTGCTCCATAAATACTTTACACATTGCCTCTAAGTTAAGCTTGACTGCTACTGTGCCAAGCTACCAGAGGGTAAGTACAGGTTAACTTGGGGGTTACTTGTGTTTTACCATGACAAGAATTGTGGTTGCTGCTTGAGTTGGGTTTTACCCCCCTCAACCAGTAACCCAGTTTCCTATAAGGAGATTAAAGTGTGGGTGACATTAGCAGTTTTACATGGCACAAACCTGGCCACAGAACACAGCACTTCAAAGGAGGCAAAGCCTATGTTACATGCTTTTTTTGTTGGCACAGGGAGATTTGCAGTAATTCCCAGGATGCTGAGCTGCAGCTGGGATTCGGACCCAATTCCCCTTGTTACATGGTCATCAGCTGTAGCCACTAAGGCACATCTTCTCCTGTGAAAGCTCGGCTCGATTTTGGATTGAGGTACCAAGAGGACCTCTAGCTCAGCCAGAGCCAGGCATCTAGCTCGGGCCAGGCTCAAGCTTCAGTGGCTCGCTCTCCTCTACTCTCCTTTGCCGTCTAACTGTTTACTCCTCCTCTTTTTTGTTTCCCCTTTCTTCTCCTCCTCTTTACTCCCTTTTCTTATCCCCCATGTTTCTCACCCCACATCTGCTCTCCCTAATTCTTCCTCCTTCCTTCATACTATCAACTGGAAAGTTTCCCTTGTCTCCTCTCAATTTTTTTCATCCCCTCTACCCCACTTGTGGCACCCCCTCTTTTTCACTCTCTTCCCCTCCTCTCTTCCCTGACCCTTCCTTCTCCCTCATCTTTTCCCCCACCAACACCACCCTTCACTTCTTTTTTTCCCTTCCCTCTGTCCTTTCTATTCTCTTCTCATCCCTCTTCACCCGCATCACTCAACCCTGCCCATGCTCGTTTCTCTCCAAGTTATTCTTCCTTCTACCTCAACTGTGCAAATTTCTTCCTCTTCCTCTTTCATTTCACCACCTTCTCCCTTTCACTCCTTGACATAGGACCCGCATGGCAGTCCTGCACATCCCCGTAACTGCTGCTGCCTGACACATCCTCAGCACAGGACCTTGCAACACTCATCAACAAGCACTTAAGGTACTTTGTTCAGCGGGCCTAACTTGGTCCAAGTGTCCAGCCCACGCGCCACTGTGGTCATCCTGAATTGTGACTTTGTCCCAGTCCAGCATGACCAGATAACCTCAGTTGGAACTTTTAAGTGCTATTGTTACCTAAATCTTTAACACTGATTATCTTTGGTTGTACTAATTGTGTTTTCTTTATTATATTATCTTTGCTCCCTCTTGTCTATGCACTCATGTACCCATAATCCTCTTTGCTCTTTATTTTGGCTTTTCTTCTTTACCCCCTTCTTGTCCATTTTGCCCCAACCCCTACTTTTCTCCTTCTACTTTCTTAATTTTTACCCTACCACTCCTTGCCTCCTCTCCCCTGTCTCACATTAATTTATTCCTTTTTATTTTATCCACTCTTCCCCACCCTCTCCCTTCCCTTCCACTTCTGTTCCCTCTGCTGCCTTCTCTCACTCTCCTGTCTTTGTCTTCTCGCCAATATTGCTATCTCTTGTACTCTCCTGTCTACATTTTCTCTAATCCTCACTGCTCATTTTCACTTTTCCATGCACTGTCGTCCCTCTTGTGCTCCTCCTTTTATCTCCACCTCTTCTTCCCTCCTTCCC
Source organism: Pleurodeles waltl (assembly GCF_031143425.1). Classification (NCBI taxonomy): domain Eukaryota; kingdom Metazoa; phylum Chordata; class Amphibia; order Caudata; family Salamandridae; genus Pleurodeles; species Pleurodeles waltl. The sequence continues at coordinate 63,918,068 of NC_090436.1, forward strand.
TTCTTTGCTCCTTCATTCTCACCCTCCATCTTTGCATCATCTTCTCTCTCTCCTGTTATAGTCTTACTCTGCTGATCGTTTTTCCTCTTTCCTCCCTCTTCACCTCTTCTTCTATCCTCCCCCTTTCTCTCCACTTTGTATTTACCACCTTTCTTACTCTTCTCTCATTTGCTCTCTCCAGTTCCCTTCCTATCCTTTCTCCTTCCTTTTCTCCCCTTGCCTTCCATTCATTCTCTTCTCTTGTCTTTAACTTTCCTTCTCTCCCTCGTCTGGGCTTCTCTTGTTTTTCTCAACTTCATCTGCCCTGGACCACCACTTTCCCTCTGTATTTCCCCCACCCCTCCTTTCATTTCCCCCTGAATTGATTATCATTCACTTCACCACTCACATTTCTTTTCCTCCTTTCATCAACCCTTCCTCTCCTCACTTTGAGTGTCACCTCCTTTTCCCTAGTTTGTTTTTCTTGCCTTTTCTCCTCTCCTTCCTCAGTGCTTTTGCCTTTGTCTGCCTTCCTGCTTGTTCCCCTCGCCCCTTGTTCCACTTTCCTTTCCCACCTATTCTCCATCTTCTCTGCCCTTGCCTTTTCCCTTTCCCTCCCTTCCCTCTGACTACGTGCTGCCTTCGAGGTACAGAGGCGGGACTGCAGAGCTACTGTGCTGCGACACTTTAACTTACCACCAGAAAGCAAGGTCACCCTCTTTCCCTGCCACCAACATCTGGTGCACTGAGCACAGCCAGCTGGTGTGTAGGGGTGAAGGTAACTATTATGGTTCCATTGCCAATTAATTTCCATCTCTCTAACCTGCCCACACCCTTGGCACCATTGAATCTCTTCGTTACCTGCCTTGTCCTCTAAAGTTGAGAAACTTTGAAGAGGGGTGTTTCCAATGCTGCTATCCCATCTGATAAAAAACAAAGGATATATTGAATGTGCTTGCATAACATGCCCAGGACAGCCAGAAGTTTTTGTTGTACCAAGGGTAAAAGCTTTTTGAGGGGCTTGACACAGAGAGCCTTGTTTCCATCACAGCTTCTCAGTCTGAACAAATGATTTGATCCTGGACAAGTACTTTTCATCATCCTGCCTCTTTTTGTGTGAGTGTCACATTTGAGAGAACTGTGAAATAACTCAGTTCAGGATGTTCACTGTACACAAATCTCTCATACATGGCTTAATTGATAATAATGTGGCTTCATCTATAACAGCAATAAGGCCTTGTATAGTTGGCAGAAGATAACTGAATTGTCTCTCGGGTCATTAATAAAATTGTCATCAGGGCAGAAGGGGGAAAATGTGATGCCCATCCTGGATTGGAATTTCTCAATGTCTATTCAGGAAACCAAGATGCAATCCCAGCTTCCAAGCTTGGCCGAACAGTGTGACCCTAGGCGATTCCCTTCCTTCCCTGTGCTTCCGTTTCTATAATCATCACATCTAACACAACCTCAAATAATTACGTTCAGGATGCACACTGTACAATAATCTCTCTTGTGTGTGGTGTAAAAGGCCATTATGCTGCCCCATCTATAAAAGAAATAACAACTTATGTAGGAGAAACAAGACAACTTGATTGTCTCTTCAATCATTGTCACAGCAGCAAGGTTGCAGTTTACTAATTCAATAATGACCACTCAGTGCACTGATGTAATCTAAGGTGCTAAAGTGAAACAATCCAAGATAAAAAATGTCTGTAAAAGTTTGTACCTCAACTATAAATAAACAGTCAGTGACACTTGCAGTAGGTCCAGGATGAGCTCAGAGCTGTTCTTCTCAGCCCCCACTGTCCTGTTTTTCCAGACAGGATGCAACAAAGATGGGGCTGCTCAGAATTATGGGACTCAGCCATCACTGCCTCACTACAACTGCCCTATTGATGCTGGTAGTGAGACAAGAGATGCTTTTGTGTTCAGCACATGGTTTCCAGTCTACCTGTGAACTCCCCCTTCCCACACCTGTGAGTGTGGCTTGGAAGCACAGGCATGGCTTGTTTCATATTACAGGCTGCGATTACAGTGACCCACTCTGCAAACCGTGCTGCACGCGCTGAATAGCCTCGCCAATAGCACATTGCAAGGCCTCTTCAAGGAATGGTGCCAAACTAAATTTGCTCAAACGCCCCTTCCCCACTAAAGCTAGTGAACATGCCCTATTGAGCAAGATCTGTTTCACAATATTTTATGTGAGATACCTATATTTCTAGGGAAGACGTCCTGGGCAATATTTGAGCACCAAAACATGTTGATGGAAGAGAGAATTTGGCTATTGCGTGGCCGTTCTGTTTCTAATCCTGTGAGACACAAGTAAGCAATATTTAAGCTCGTCAACCTACAATTTTAATATAGATCTGACAGTTTAACAAAGGCAGAACATAAATGTTGATATAAATGACATTAGTGCCCCCATTCTAGGTAATCCACAACGAGGTAACCCACAGTAGTCAGTGAACAGCAGTACACTTGAATGTTTCTCTGTGAAAGATCACTGATAAAGCATATCATGCTAGCTAGGTGAGTGTATATCATCCAATATGAGTACATTAATTTATGTTAATTCCATAAGACTGGTTCTTCTAGGAATTTCTTTACTTCTTGTATTTTTATGGAAATAGTACAACAGTCCTTTAACGCTTCTCACTAATTATACAGGGGCATATTTATATGTTTTGGTGGAAAACTGCACTAACGCAGTTTCGCACCAGAAAGTTTAGAATCAGCTTACGCCATTCCTGGGCACCACCCTGGTGCCATCTTTATGGAATGGCACAAGGCGCTGCAAAGGGTGGGCTAACGTAAAAAAAAAAATGACATTAGCTGGGTAAGGCTGGCGGTATTGGAGAAGGGGGTTTTGTACCAAAAAATTACAGTAGGCTGGTTAGAGTAAAAAAAGATGACTCTAACCAGCCTAGCTTCATTTTCTGATGCAAAACCATCCATACCACATGACTCCTGTCTTAGAAAAAACAGGAGTCTTGCCCACCACCCCAATGCCCAGCACAGGGGAACAGTGTCCCCTCGGCATTGCCATTGCACCCTGTGCCATGCAGGGGGCCCCAATTTGGGCTCCAATGGCACTTTAATTAAAAAAAATTACTTACCTATGCTTTCCCTACTTGCCTGGGATCCCCCATCCTCCGGTGTCCCTCTGGTGTGGGTGGGGGAGTTCCTGGGGCTTGAGGAGGCACCTGTGGATCCATTCCATGGTGTATAACCATGGAAATGGGTCCACAGGTCCCTTAATGCCTGGTCTGACCCAGATGTTCAATAATGGTGCAAAGCAGGTTTTGCACCATTATTTAGCCCTCCTCCCACCCGGGCATCATTTTAGCATGGAGGGATAAATATGGGGCTATAGGGTTAGTACCATTTAGATGGGAACGCCTACCTTGCATCTCATTGTTGCAAGGTAGATAGATACACACATGTAAAAAATGGTGCAAACTCCAATATTTTGACGTTAGATGTGTCTAACGTCAAAATATAAATATGGAGTTAGTTTTGCTGCAAATTTGCATAAAAAAATGACACAAATTCAGCGCAAATGGGGTATAAATATGCCCCATAGTGTCTTAGCTATCTGTATGTGTGAGAGAATTGCATTCTGTTCCTTCTGCTACTGCCACCTGTCCTTAAAGTATTACTTGTGTTATGCAAAGTGACACTGCTTCTATACATGTTGTATTATTATTGTTGTGAAGCTTGGTAAAAAACATTTTACTACACAGAAGAAAACATAATTTGCATTGTCAATGCTTGTTTTAATGCATGATGTGAATGAAAGAGTGAACCCTCACAAAATATGTGCACAGAGCTTATTTTTTTATTTACACATGATTTGGGCAATTCTTTAAATAGAGTAGGCAACTTTCTAACATTTTAAAACATAACTGACAAGTGGCCAAGTCTAGCATTATAGCCACATATATGCAAATTGTATGCCGGGATTCTGAGTCCATGAAGAACCTAATTAAACCAAAACTACAAGCCCCACAATGCAACATGCAATTGGTTGAACAAAAGCATGTGATGGAACCATATGTCGTAGCACCCGCAGGGTTGTGAAATGGGAAATAAAATGTAGTTCCTCTCTTTCTGATTTTAGTCCTGCAGACAATCACAGGTTAATCAGTGGGTGATAGGCAAGAGTCAGCCAATCAGATGCACATGCAAGCATCTTGCTGCTCATATGTTAACATCAACACTCTTTAGAAACTTGCAAAAATTGCCTTTTCCCACAAGAATGTGAGAAGCAGCAGTTCAATGCATCTAGAGACACAGAAGAAGTGCAGCACATGTGGGCACCAGTGGACATGTGTTCGACTCACTGTCATATTACCAGCTACAATAAATAGAGATTTCAATGCTTATATCTTTAAATGGCTTCTGTTTATTCACTTACCGTCCACTTCAGCGTGAGGCATGCAAATGAAGTTGATGACATTTCTATAGCACATTTAAAGAAAGTTTCAGTACTCAGTGGTCTCAAATGTATTGACCTTGGCTAGATGAACAGGTGAACTAGCCCCTCAGAGATTCCAAAGTACAACCCTGCAGGTAGAGGAAATCTCTACAGCAGGCATGTTAAACCCTAATATATCTAACCACAAAGTGAGGCTTGCATCAACCTCTACCTGGAATGCATTGTGAAATAAGCATTAGGAAGAAAAATGCAAGTCTGTATCTAAGTACTGAGACACGAGCATGTGTTGCAAAAGTCCAATTGAGAGCCATCAGAACCCTCCTCGACTACAGAGAAAAAGTAGCCATAATCCTCCTCGACTATCCAGTGACTTCTGACACCGTATCCCACCACACCCTCATAACCAGGCTCCATCAACTCAGAATTTGGAACAATGCACCCAAATTTATCAACGTCTTCCTCACAGGACATGCCTAAAGAGTTCTTCTACCTCCTTTCAGTTCGGAACACAAGAACATAATCTGCAGCATTTCCAAAGGATCCTCGCTCAGTCACACCCTCTTTAACACCTACATGACACCTCTGGCAGACATCATCCGCAGCCACGGACTCAAAATCATCTCATACACCAACAACACCCAACTCATCCTCTCACTCTCTGAAGGCCACGCCACCCAGAGGAACAATTTCAGCAATGCCATGAGCAATGTGGCTGATTGGATGAAAAACAACTGCCTAAAACTAAAAGCGGACAAGACACAAGTGATCATCTTCAGAAACAACTCATCCCCCTGGATGACCCCTGGTGGCCAGCCACCCTAGGACAAACTCCTACCCCAAAAGACCACACCCGTGACCTAGGCCTCATCATTGACAGCAAACGCACCTTCAAGCAACAGATAAACAAAGTCACTGCTTCTTGCTTCCTATGCATGCTATGAAAGATTTTCAGATGGATTCCCACCGACACCCAAAAAACGGTAACCCAAGCCCTAACCACCAGCAGACTAGACTACGGGAACGCACTCTACGCAGGAACCACTACCCAACTCCTCAACCACCTACAAACTATACAGAACTCCACAGCAAGACTCTTCCTAGATTATCCTAAATGGACCAGCATCATCACACACCTCAGAACTCTACACTGGCTGCCAGTACACAAGAGATGACAATTCAAGGTCCTGACCCTCACCTTTAAAGCCCTCCACAACATCGGACCCAAATACATTAACCACCAGCTGACTTTCCACCAACCCACCAGAAAACCCTGATCGACCTCCCTCGCCCTCACTCACGTCTCACGCATTCACCGGAGTCACTGTGGAGGCCATTCCTTCTCATAGTTCACTGCCTGTAGTATTTGAAAATATGCTGTAGATAACTGGATGGTTTCTTAGGTGAAAATGTATTTTTTAATCACAGTAAAAAGAATCCCAAGTCGTAGCGCCCCTTCTCCACCGGCTCCAGTCTCCAACTGACATTGCAGATGGATACCATGGAGAAGGAACGTAGAACGCAGTAAATCAAATGCAAACAACCTTTGTAATAAATGATGCGTTATACATGTAAACAACTCCACACTATATTATCTTTCCTATTATCCAAAAAACTAAAAGAAAAAAAATTTAATACATATAAAAATCCTTATACTTAGATGGTATAGATACAGTACGTGATAGAGTACTTACAGAATTATCTGTAGTTGTTGGTAAACCTTCTGTAACAGAGACCCCTTCAGCAACATGTTCTAGGACATTGTTGTTAGAGACTCCTACATTGGACTCAGAAGTAGAGCTCACAACATAATTATCAGTTTCAGTGATAACGGTTGAGCCCTCACCTTCTCGTGAACAACTCTCATTAACTTGTTCCTGATTTGTTTCTAACATAAACCAACTTTGAGAATATCCTCTGTTCTTTTGTGAGATTATGTTGCTTGCTTGCCATGAGGTAACTTTTACCAGAGCCCTTTTACTCCACAAACCCTTCTCTCTGATCAAAACCAACCCTCTAGACACCTTTACAATTTGAAAAGGTCCTGAGCATTTTAATCCTCCTTTGCGTACTCTGAATGGATGTTTCACCAATACCCAATCACCCACTTCAAACAATATGTTTTTTACATCACGTACTTTGTCACAATAAGCCTTTTGTTTAGCTTGATTTTCAGTAACTCTTGCTTTAACCATGTTATTAATTTTGCATTGACATTGTTCCTCTTTATGAATGATATCCTTGATCCAATCTGGACATAACACAGATCTTGGTTTCCTTTTGTGTAGTAAGCAAAATGGTGAAACACCAGTTGCGGAGTGTGGTGTGAGATGACATGCCCAAATCTTATTCTTAAGGAATTCAACAACTGGAACCTTACAGGCTAGAGCTATTTGAACTCCATCTTCAAGGAATCTATTTATTCTCTCCAGCAAACCATGTGAAGCAGGGAATATAATGCAACGTTTAAATGCTTGATGTCAAAACTTCATATACATTCTTGCATCTGTAGTGAAGTAAAATGTGTACCGTTGTCAGTTAACAACTCCTTAGAAGGGCCTTGAACACTGAATACATTTTTCAAAAATGTTATTGCTGTAGTAGTTGTGGTTGCCGGGACGAAGTCAAAGTAGACCCATTTAGAAAAATAGTCCACTAAAACCAGCATACATTTCTTATCTGAAGATAATAGTTCAAATGGTCCTGCAAACCCTAACGCAATTTTGGACCAAACATCATCAGGGAATGGTACTGTATGTAAATGGATACGCTGTGTGAGCCAATGTTTATCTGACAATAAACATGTATTACATTTTTAAATCCAATTCTTGACCTGTGTCTATGGAGGGCCACCAGAAATACTGTTTGAGATTTGTACATGTGGCTCCTATACCTAAATGATTTTGATGAGCAATTTCTATAAGTTTGGGTCTAATCAGAGAGGGAGGCACAACCATATAATTACGAAATAAAATGTCATCAACAATTGACAGTTCACTCGCAACTTGTACAAATGGTTTGAGAGGAGAAGTCACAGACCTTTCTTTTGGCCATCCCTTCTTGATAAACTTCGGAATCATTTCCATAGTATTATCCTCTTTTTGAGCTGTTAACCACTCATCATGAGTAATTGATCCTGAATCATTCAAGATATAGGGGGTCATTCTGACCTTGGCGGACGGCGGAGGCCTTCCGCCAAGGTACCGCCGTCAGAACACCAGTGATTCTGACATTTGCCCTGGGCTGGCGGGCGGCCGCCAAAAGACCGCCCGCCAGCCCAGGGCAAATCAACCTTCCCACTAGGATGCCGGCTCAGAATTGAGCCGGCGGAGTGGGAAGGTGCGACGGGTGCAGTTGCACCCGTCGCGTATTTCAGTGTCTGCTGGGCAGACACTGAAATACTTTTTGGGGCCCTCTTACGGGGGCCCCTGCCGTGCCCATGCCACTGGCATGGGCACGGCAGGGGCCCCCAGGGGCCCCGCGGCACCCCCTACCGCCATCCTGTTCATGGCGGGAGAGCCGCCATGAACAGGATGGCGGTAGGGGGTGTCAGAATCCCCATGGCGGCGATGGAGGATTCAGACGGGCAGCGGAAAGTCGGCGGTACACCGCCGACTTTCCGTTTCTGGCCGCGGCTGAACCGCCGCGGTCAGAATGCCCAGCGGTGCACCGCCAGCCTGTTGGCGGTGCTACCGCCGACCTCCGCCATGGCGGTAATTACCGCCATGGTCAGAATGACCCCCATAATCTACTGTTGCTACAACAGATTCCACATCATCATACAACTTCTATTCTTTCAGATCATCCACAGACATTCTTGATAAGCAATCAGCTCTACAATTCTTCCCCCCTGGAATGTAATTAATGTCAAAGTTATATTTTTATAGGCGGGATAACAGCCTTACTAATCTTGCCGATGCTTTCCCTGTTCCTTTGCCCTTTAGTAAATGTAATGAAGGCTTGTGATCAGTTAGTAAGTCAAAATGTGCACCCCATAAGAATGTCTTGAATTTTCCAATCGCCTATGTGCATGCTAGGGCTTCTTTTTCTATAGTACTGTAATGTACCTCTGAAGATTTCAATGACCGGAAAGCAAAAGAAATGGCATGTTCACCATTATTATAAAATTGAGACAACACTGCCCCTACCCCCACCTGACTGGCATCTACAGTGAGGGTGCATTTCGCTTCAGGCTTGGTGCATCAATTATGAGTCACTTAATTTTTTTAAAAGCTTGCTCTGCATCATTCTCTCTTTTGAACTGTACTCCTTTTTGTAATGTTTTACAGAGTGGTTGGGCAATCATGGCATAACTCTGAATACATCTCAAATAATACTCACATAGACTCCGAAAAGATCTCACGGTGTCTTTATCTTTGGGTGGATCAACCCCTTGAATTGCTTTCATTAAAGAGAACTTTGGTCTAATACCAGCTTCAGATATGGAATGGCCTGAATAATCCAACCCCTTTTTTTTAACAAACTGCATTTCTCAGGTTTAAGTGTGATTCCTACCTCTTTAAATACTTTTAGTACTTTGGTGAGTATGATATTGTGTTCTTCAACTGACTTTGCAAATATCAAAACATCATCTTGATGAGCCTGAGTTCCATGTATTTTGCTCAGGATGGTATCCATCATTTTCTGAAACACACTTACTGCAGACGCAAGACTGGATTCAAGCTAGCCTGGTTGATGAAGGGTGATACCCTGAAACCGGTCTTAGGATGCTTCTTTCCAGTCCAGGGAGGACCTGGCCTGGCAGTTCGGACTGGACTGTTCCCATGAGGAACAGGGTCAAGACTGATTTGCAAATGGCTGGGTCCAAACTGGGGTGGCATGGTGAGCAAAAGAACGATGGATTAAACCCAGATCTGTGACTGGGGGTGAGTGTTTGCATTGTTCAGCACTCCGTCCATCATCCCTTTGTATTGCTATAGTTGCCCTAAGTGGGAAGGGTATGCCCAGACATGGGTCCTTTGTTCACTGTGCCACTGGATTCAAGCTAGCATGGCTGATGAAGGGTGATGCCCTGAAACCGGTCTTAGGATGCTTCTTTCCAGTCCAGGGAGGACCTGGCCTGGCAGTTCGGACTGGACTGTTCCCATGAGGAACAGGGTCAAGACTGATTTGCATATGGCTGGGTCCAAACTGGGGTGGCATGGTGAGCAAACGAATGATGGATTAAACCCAGATCTGTGACTGGGGGTGAGTGTTTGCATTGTTCAGCACTCATTCCATCATCCTTTTGTGTTGCTAAAGTTACCCCTAGGGTTGACCCTGGACAGCCAAAAGTGCACAGTGCATTGTATTTAAAAACGTTTGACAAGCACTTTTGGGTTTTACATGTCCTGATAGTGTAAAACTCCAATTCATTTTTCACTATTACAAGGCTTATCTCTCCTATAGGAGATGCCTTATTACATTTTATAAGTGCAGTTCACAAATAGGAAGAGATTATTTGTTCATGTTCAGTGTCTTGGGAATCCTAATTTAAAATCCTACCTGGTGGTGAAGTCGTATTTTAAATTACAAATCTGGAAATGCAACTTTTAGAAAGTTGGCATTTTCTTGCCTTAGCCATTTGGTGCCTGCTGCCTCTCGCTGTTCACATGCCTGGGTGTAGTTTTCAATTTGGCTTTGTGTATTCCTCCTAGACAGCTGCACACAATGGGAGCTTATGTGTGACTGGAAGAGCCATCCGTGGCAGGATGGGAGGGAGCAGATGGTCCTGGCCTCACTTGCACCTGATAAGACTGTGTCCTGTCTTTACACCAAGAGCTGCATACCCCCTGTATTTAGTCTGGAGGTAGGGCAGGGAAGGCAGGGCATCTGTGCACTTCAAAGGCATGCCTGTAAGCTTTCCCCCACTTTAAAAAGCACAACTGTGTATAAAAGAAGGACTTCAGACACCACCACTCCAGTAAACTTCCAGACCAGTGGATACACTGCCAGGAAAAAGGACGGTTGTGCTGCTACAAGGACTGCCACTTTCCCGGACTGCTACTCTGAAGGTTTTGTTGCCTTGCTGTGCTTACCTGCTAGCCTCTTGCCTGAGGAGGAAGAACTGGACCTGTAACCCATCTCGAACCCAGCATCTCAGAGTGACCCCAAGGGCTAGTCTGCTGGCCTGATCTGAGCCTCAGGGACATAACAGGTTCCCCAGCAGATACTCAACCCATTATAATGACTTCCTGACCAGCTAGAGGCACCTCTCAAGTCCTGGACCCTGGGCTTAAATTCAAGATTTTGGGCTCTTTGCGACCGCAAACAGGCCAGTTTGCAACAAAAATGTACTGCTCACACTGAAAATCACAATGAGCCACCACTAGACCATCCCTTAGCAAAGTAGCATTGGCCACTTGCGGGGGACCCCTGTCCTCCTGTCCGCAGCGCCTGGCTTGCTCCATGCTCCACTCCGACCACTGCCCGCAGTGCTCTCTTCATCCTTGCAAATTCCCCAACACGAATAAGACTCTTGACACAAAACCTAAGAAGGTAAAACTACAGTGGGACTAATCTGGGCATGTATCCGACCTGCACTCCATTGTGGTTGGCTTGAATTTCTGACTTTGACATGGTCAAGCACGACCAGCTAGCTGTGGCTGACGCTTTTTGCTTTTAGGCACTGTACTGCAATGTATTCTTTAAAAATCCATAACTCCGGTTCTCCGGAGTTGATTGGATTTTTATCGTTTTGGTCTTGTTTTAATTATTAAATTCAGCTCTAACCTGGCGTGGGGTCTTTTTGTGTGGTGTTTTCACTGTTTTACTGTTTGAAGTGCTGCAGAAATACTTTATCCGTTGCCTCTAAGATAAGCTTAATTACTCCGTGCCAAGCTACGTGTGGGTCAAAGGCTAATGCGGGGGTTGCTTGTGCCTCTCCCTGACTAGGATTGTGGTTGCTGCTTGACCAGAGCTCAAGCCCAGTCAACCAACAACCCAATGTCTAACACACTACACGTCATGAAATAATAAACACAACAGTTAATGCTCTGTTTTAGCAAAAAATATAAATCAAAAATAATTATCCCAAACTCACCAATCACTCACCTAACAGCTTGGAATGTATTTCAGAAAAGCAGTAAATTTGCCCAAATAATCTCCATGGCAGCTCCTGAAAATACATAGTGATTGTCAGCATGTTGCCAAAAATGCCCACAGCTATCTCACTGATGAACCAGTACAATCCAGGGATATCCAGAATGCTACTAGGAAGGGCCACAAGTATGTAACTGAAGAGCTCCTATATTGCAGGGTTGGCCTATATATGTAGCCAGGAATTATCACAAAATGCCATGGATGGACATCAGGTAATAGCCAGCATGTCACCAAGTGTCAGGACTACCCTCACCACCGTGCAGGAGCATTTTCTGGTTGCTACTGGATGGCTGTCTGCTCTATAATGCTGTTGCAGACTATACTGGTCCTCTTGAAAGAGTTCCTGGGTTGGTGAGTAGTGTGGCCAGAACTCACGTATAGCCTTGCATGCTCTAAAGGGGAGGACATGCCTGTGCCCCCTACTTTGGAACCTTCTTGTGGGGCTTTCAATGGCAAAATCTGAACTCTTTGAGTGATATCCATAGGCCATTGGCCTACATCTAGTGAGGGACATCTGCAGATCATTGGCCCTGCACACTTGTAGGGTCAGCAGAGACCACCAGGGCTAAACACATCAAAGGACATGGGGAGGCCGTTGTCCTGTAGGGTAGGAGCAGTGTTTGGTGTGACTCACTGTGGAAAGTTCTGGAACCCCCTTGCGTAATTGAACATTGGACTAGGTAAAATATTTATATTTTTACAAAGAACTGCTGAGTTTGAACTTGTTTGAAAATTTTGCTGTCCCCAAAAATGCACACAAGTTTAGGAAATATTTCACAATTGGACTGCTATTATGCAGGAAAATCCAGCAAGTTGCCAAGAATCCAAACAACTTGTCACTAGTGATGCCACCTAAGCACAGGCCAACCCTCTGGCCCCATCTAATCTCAGCCAAACAAACATGCACACACTCATACCCATTCATGCTTTCCTGGACAGTGACTTGCAATGTCTACCTCCTTGGTGGCAGCAGTGAAGCTTGGTTAATGGCCCGCAGCACCAGAAACTGTTTCTTTAAACTCAAATCGTACTTGGATGTGGCACATGGGTCTAGGTGCTGGCAGCTCCCTACTGTATCCCTCCCATTTCTGCATCCTGAAGAGGCTTAGCATTCCCAGCGAGCAGAGATTAAGTTGGGATGCTGACAGGCCATGATAGAGGTCCAAAGAGCAGGCTGCGTCAGCTACATATGGATGCAGGAGCCTTTGATGAAGCAGGGCTGTGAGTAGACCTCTTCACTGCATGACCCTGTGTTCTCCTCTCATAAGCATCATCCATTGAGAGGAGGAGATGGACCTGTAGGTTTGGTCAAGTTCACGTCAGGGCTCAGGGGAAGACAATTACCTGAGCTGAGTTTGGAAAAACTGTCACATTATTGTGTAGCCATTTTAGTTACAGCTTCATACACGTTATTTTAGCAAACTAGCCTGCCCTGAGCACTTTAACCCAGATATACTTTGTTTTATTATTTTAACATTAGGCACATTTGCGGTCTTGTTTTATTTTCTCAATCTAGCTGCTCTTTGCCTAGGCCAGCACTGCGTTGTTAAACAAGAAATTTATTTCACTCTGTGCTTTTCTCAAGGCTGCAGTAAGATAGATTGCCGGCAAAAGTGGTATGCTTTGTCTCTAATGTTCACAGAAACATGCACACTCTTAGGCGAGAATCCTTTCTTCAAACATCAGCTGTTTTATTATAAAACACTACTTTGACCCATGTACGTTAGAGGGAGATTTCAACCAGATGACCACAACTGTATGCTGATTGCTGAGGGCTTCGCAGCAGCTGCTTAGACTACAGGCTTCTTGCTCAGGTATGAGGGATGATGTCTTCCCAGGGGAACCTGAAGGGCAGAATTAGAGCTTAACATGCTGTGTTCTAACATAGCCTAGGTAGGAGATATTTTTAATGATCTTAGTGACAATATGATAGCGTTATTTTTATATTTCACTCTCTTTGTCACAATTTTAATCCTGTCATGCTTCATCGTCCTAGTTATTGCAACTCATGCTTTATTATCTAAGATGCAGTTACTTCAATAAAACCTTATTGAACTATACTGTGCCTCTGATTGTCCTACCATACATGAAACTAATGTAACTGAGAGAAACGGATGAGATCTGAGTGACTACGATTTCCCTGAGGAGTCATTTGTGTCATGCGCTCAGTTGCCCAATCATCCTTGCTCTTGAGTGGAGATGAGGCACTGCTAGTTAGCCGGAACAAAACCCGGATTAGGCCGACAGGTGTCACCTGTAGTGGGTTCAGACTCAATCCCCCACAGTGCAAGTGATTCTTCCGCCCAAATCCAGTAGTCTCATTAGGATAATGAGAGCCTACGCGACAACATGTCAGCTGTGCAATAAAAAACAAAGTATCAAGAGTGTTCTCTAAAAGTGGTTACTTAAAAAAATATATGTAGCTCGCAGGACTTTGGTGGTGAAATTGATTGCTATCTTTGTACTGTTTTTATCATCATGATAATCTGCTCCAGATCACCTCCTCACATTAAACAAATCATTTTAATAGATGTTAGGTAATTGGGTGAGTGTCTTCCATACCTGCATGCATGTGCCAGCTGTAGACAGATGTAGACTGCATTATTGTAGATGGTGTCAGCATCAGAGGGAGCTGGAGCGTTTTGTCAAACTAAAGAATGTTAGGAAGCACCACCCCATTCAGATTCAAATGTAGTTCTCTGAGTGATGTCTTGCTTTTCCTGTTCAGACCTCAGCCAGAGCATTCCCCATCCTGAATCGACATTTCTAACAGATCCAGGTCCACACCCCCTCCACAATATGGCCACAATCATTCATCAATACCACGTTGAGGACTCCAGTCTTTGCTTTTTTGTCACTAATTTGGGGAAGCCTTCGTCACAAACACTGGGGTGGGGGGTTGTAGTCCTTCTGGCTACACCAATTTACGGGGAAATCTGCACCCCACCCTGACTTTGGTGTTTAACGAGGGGTTTAGATTATGAATCCACCTTCTGTGAGGGCTTTGCTTAGTGTGCAACTGTATTTTTGAGCAAAATGCAACAAGCACTAATATAGTAGGGTGATAAGTAGTATAGAAATCCACCACAGTGGCTGGTTCATCGATACAATGTAACTTTTCTGAGTGGTGCCTGGTCCTTTCCCCGAGTTCTTTAGTTTCTTCCTTGTATTTTTCAGGTTTTAAGTCGCAACAATATGCTGTATAGAGATAGCCTGAACCAGTGGGCTGGGTAGATCAAGCATTTGTCAGGTCGGTGGCTATTGCCAAATGTTGGACCTTGTCCTCTCTGCAGGGTCACCCCCAAACCTTCTGTATTCACCCTTCCTGTCTTCTGAACCCATTTATGTTGGCTTTTAGGGCTCTGTACACATTACAACTGATAACCTATGCTAAAGTGTTTGTGGTCTCTCCTTTAAACATGGTAAAATTGGCTTACACGCATTTACTTTACTTATGCCCCTAGTAAAGTGGAACTTCAAGTGCCCAGGGGCTGGAAATTGAATACATACTACTAGTGGGCCTATATTACGTATTATGCCATGATTTTAAGTAACCCTTTTTTACATGTCCCAGTCCTGCCATTGCAGCCTGTGTGTGCAATTTGAATCTGTCATTTCAACGTGGCAAAATGCACCTTTTGCCAACCCTAAACCTCCCTTTTTAATATATATATGTCACCCATAGGGTAGGCCCTAAACAGCACATAGGGCACGCGCATTGAAGATAAACATTTGGAAATGTACTTTTAAGTTATATATGTCCTGGTAGTAAAACACTCACAAATGTATTTTCCACTACTGTGAGGCCCACCTCACCCATAGGATAACATTATGTTACCGTGCTACATTTAATAAGTGATGACTATTGTTTGGGAGTATGCAGGAATGTCATGTTTGGGGTTTTGGGAATTGTAATTTACAACCCTCTTTAATGGTAAGGTCACATTTCAAGTCACAATTCTCAAAATACAACTTATCCTAAACTATTTAATGCCTACAACCTGTTTCATGGGTCACATGACTATGTGCAGCCAGCAGTTGGCCTTTTTGTAGTCTTCCCCCACAATAGTGGGCCTGGGTGTTGGGAGGATGGGCCATCCAAGCTTGATGAGAGGGCAGAGCTGCCACACCTTTACTTCAAAGACACTGCTTCAGCACACACAAACAAAGGACTTCACACTGGCCTATTGCACCTGCAGACAACTGGGGCCAAGACAGGGAGGGGCGAATATCCAGACACTTCTGTAGGGGGTGAACGGCAGAAGTTTCTTCCACTTCAAAGCTATCATCAGTTGTAAAAATGGGACCTTCAGACCCTCTCTTCATATCACTTCTGGGCATGTGGAAGATTCAGTAGAATGATTGCTCTACTGCCCTACTGCTGGAAGGACTGCTCTGCAGCAAGGACTGCCCTGCGGCCTGAGGATGGAATTTTGGACCTGTTCCTTGAACCCATAACCACCAGAGGGACTTAAAGGGATAGCTGACTTGCCTCCTGCTCTGAGCAGGGAGAGATCAAGACCCAGAGATCTGTCCTGCATCTGCCCAGCTGCTGAGACTCAACTGGAATTGCCCCGTGCCTTGCTGCTGGCCTCTGCTGAAGTGTGTCCTGATTCCCAAGAGATGCTCACAGGTCACGGACCCTTGGTTTTCATAATAATGTACACCTCCTGGCCCAACTGTGGCTTCTGTCATAGCCGGCACAGTGTGACACAGCATGATGGAACTTGACGGAGGACCTCTCATTGCAGCCCTAGCATAGCAGCTCCTCATTGGAATTAATGCAGCGAGACATAACTCCCCACATCAATGACACAAGGTACAATTCTTAGTGAAACTGACCTAGTCCCTGTATTTGGCCTTCACTCCATCGTGGTCAGTCTGAACTTGTTACTTAGTCCCAGTCCGGCGTGACCAGGTAACTACAGTTGGTGTTTTGTGCTTTTAGTCAGTATACTTACTTTTAAACTTTGAAATTTCATATCTCTAGTTCTATGGATTAGAATGTTGTTGTCTTGATGTTAAAATAATTTATTAAAATGTACCCCATTTTTCTAAATTAGTGCAGGGTTCTTATTGTGTTGTGCTTAAATACTTTGCACCTTGCCTGTAAGTTAACCCTTTCTATCCTCAGAGTTAACACTGAATGCGTTTGTGACAAGCTAACAGAGGGTAAAGCACATGCTAATTCAGTATACTTTTTTTAGTCACCCAGACAAGCATTGTGGCTGTTGCATGAGTAGGGCTTCACCTCCCTTAACCAACAGCCAATTTTTCACACCAAACGTCTAATATTTCAGGTTCTTACTCTGTGGGGAGAATGTCTGTTGTTGCTGCCAAAGCAGTCAGAGTGAATGATGGGTGAATCACTCCTTAATTTTAGCCATTTACCAAAGACATGAGTGATGGATGATCCAAACAAGATTCTAAATCAAATTACATCCTCGAATATTACACCTTGACATTCCCGGGGAATGTATTCAGACACGTTCTCTGTTCTCCCTGTACCATACTCCTGCATCCTTCAAATCTTTCCTGTCAGCATCATCACAATCCACAGACCTGTCAGTTTGACCAGCACAGTTGAGGTGTCACTAATGGGGGGTAGCAGTTTTATTTAAGCTGTTTTTCGCATTTTTATGAAATCTAACTTTTTTTGCCAAGTTTTACAAATTTTTTTGTCCTAGTCAGCTGGTGTTTTAAAGTTCAGAGAGGCTGTGCCTGCCTACCGAGCCCTCCTCATTTGCCAGCTGCAGCCCCAGAGCACTGGTCACAGCCAGGTAATGTTCAGAAGAGTGAAATGGATGTTCTGTGGGACTGCCAAGGGGGCACACCTATATATGAAAAGGCATCTGTAGTGTTTTTATTTATGGCACCTGGATTTTACTGCTGAAATACTGTTTAACCCTAATATCTTGGTCAAAATATTGAGACTAACAACATATTTCGGAGGTAATATAAAATGTAAGTATATCATATTTTATTGTTGGCTATAGTAGCAGTATTAAAAAGGTGTACTAAAATGTTGTGGTATATAGTACATTTTTATGTATATTAATGTGTGTATTTTTATTCCAATTATTTATTATTTAGAAACATTTGAATTGAGTTATTTTTGTTATGTTACTGTTATAGCAGATGTTGAATCTTTTTAGTTATTGACTGTGTAGTATTTTCCATAAAATATTGATAATTTAAACATTTGCACTTTAATTAAAACATTGAAATGCTGGGAGCTCCATTGAAGACAATGGAGTAGCTCCGGGTGTCTAATGGCTGGTAGAAGCCGGGAGCTCCAACAATCCAATGTTTGTCATTCAAGGCTGTTGCTGTGAACAAAAGCCTCATGAGCCCAGAGAGATTTCAACCCCCTTGGGCTCCACAAGGTCTTTGTTTTATTAATTAAAACATTCTGCCGTCTAGGAGCGGAATGTTCTGATAGCCTTAGCCAGCCGTAGCTGAGCTATACCAGCCTTTAAAGGCCCACTGCGTTGTTAAAGGCCCTCGCCTTGGCCCTTTAACGCTGGAGAGGGCCTTTATTAGCTGTTATAGCCTGCTGAAATAAATTTGTTAGTGTTAGGTTTGTAAATTGTGATTTCCCATTGGTCTGGATGTGTTTTTTGTTTAAAATAAATTAATATAAAATAAAAAATATTTGATAATAAAGTGTAATCTGACCGCTCACCCAACACTCACATGGGCAGACTCTTTTACCTCTAGTGTACTGTGTACATAGTTAAAACAGGAAAACTGAAAATGCAAATTAAAGGAACAAACGGGGTTAAATAGCTATTAAAGAACTCCACAGTGTGTACAATAATTGTCTAGTTTTTTTTTTTTTTAAAGAAAAATGACTTTACTTCAAACACACACTAATACTAATCATAAGATTATCAATGTACACATTGAAAACAAGATTTCTCTAGCTCCAAATGAGCTTGAGATGTGTCAGAAGATCGCTTAGTTTAAAGAATATAAACAACCTCTTTAGGATGTTCCTCAAGGAGTTCTCAGTGCAGAATCTGTTCTTGTGTTTCTCAGGCACTTCACAACATAAACCCCGTTCCTAGTGCACCCATCAAAGATTTTACCATGTAAACCCTGACTTTGTATGAGTGGTGGTAGCTCTGCTGCTTCGAGAAATGTTCTCAAATCTTCAGGCTTGGAGCATCAAACTCCAGTCCACTTTTCTGTTAAAAAGAGGTCCTTCCTCTGCTTTCAGGTCAACAAGAAATGCTCAATGTCAACTGCTTCCCTGGACCTCTTCTAGGGGGCCACAGCCTACACTCCCTGATGACCTCCTGCACGCTTCACTGTCAAGAGGAATGTTCTACAGGGGCAAGCGGGCTTCACTGGCCACAGTTTTATCAACTCTTCAGCCCTGTGGGTGATCAGAGGAGAGCTGGCTCTAGTTGTGGAGCAAAATGCTGGATTCAGATGTTCAAGACAGAGCTGGAGAAAACTCTTTCCAATTATCTGGCACGCAGGTAGGATTTATCAGCACAGCTAGGATGGTCTTTTCTGCTTTTCAGGACCAGGCAGATTATTTCTTTGGATGTGTCAAGCAGGGTCGTCTAAAAAGAAAACCAGTCACTCACCGGTGGTGCTTCCCACTCCTAGTTCGGCACCATAGTGCTGCCATTCCGGTCCGGATCATATGTTTTGTAGAATTAAAATAATCCATAATGGCGAATAACTTTGTTAGCTGTGTGGTGCATCCATAACTCCACCCCTGGTCTTGCAGTTAAATGTACTGGGTTACAAGGTGAAAACATTCTATGATTTGAGGAAGCCTTCTGAAGACTATGGCACCACTAAACACAGACAGCTACCTTACTAATTATGTCAGTTTGGAAAAAAGTCTGTATTTTCTTGGTGCTTAATTTGTAACAGAATAAGTGTTGGGACCCAAAGTTTTTCTCAGAAGCACACAACTGGCTCTGTTGAATTTTAGGTTGCTGAACACCAAGGCTGTCCATTCTTGATTCCATATCATGCCTCCTTCATTTATCAGCACACACTCCATGCCCCTTTAACTCACTCCTGTATGTTCTTTTATACCCCTTTCTCCATTTTCACTGTTTTTACTTGCCAGCTACTTTCCTACTCGTCCACCGTTCTGGCTCTTCTTATGAGTCAAACTTTGATGATGAAAAAAAAGTCCTTGTCACCATAAATGAGTGCCAGCGAGCCCCCCCGGCGACCACAGATTCAAATTAAGCCCTAAACACAAATGGCTGAGCCTGTTCTGCAGCCCAAAATCACTCTGTAGTGAGAGACACGAGCTGCCCACCACATAGAAGATATGGGGGCATATTTACAAGTCCCACCGCCACCGGAGCATCACATTTAGTGACGCTCCGGTGGTGCTGTGCACTAAGCCGTATTTACAAGGCAGCGTTAAGCCACTTTTTGGGGTTTAATGCCACCTTGTAAATGTGGTCCCTTCACACGCAACACTTTCTGTGGAAGGGGCGCGCAATGGGTGTTGTTGGCATTCCACAGCAGCACCCATTGCATTTAGATGGTGCCCCAGATTTACAAGAATTCATAAATTTGTAGCTAATTTAACACCAGTGCGGGGGGAAACACAGGGACGCGCCGTATTTTTTTAAATATGGCGCATCCCTGCGTTTCAGAACTGATGCAGCAGGGCGCGGACAATATTGGCGCAGCACCACTCTGCACCGGTTCTTTGTAATAGTTTTCTTCACCAGTAACATCTGCAAATGTCAAGAACCAAAGTGCATCTCTCAGTCAGGTCTAACTACTAATAGATGCATGAAGCATGGACAAATTAGTGAAAAACCTTGTGTTACACCACACAGAAGGGACTGCTCACTAGAGTTAAAGAGGACCTCTGTGCAATGGAGCGAACATTCTGCTCTTCAGGAGACACAAGTCAATGTGAAAAAAAGATGCATTTAAAGCTCTGAATTTATCATTCATGATGAAGACCAGAGACAGAATATTAGTTGACTCCCTGTCTTAAGGGCACAGAGCAGTCTTAAGACCATAACAAGGCATTGCCTAAAGAACCCAATTGAACTTCTTATACTAATAGGAGTTGACCAGAAAATAAATTGTTTATCTCCCCCTTCTTCGAAGATAATCCATGCTCTTCACTCTCTAGAGCACCCTGCCTCTCAGGGCTGGGATGTCCTATTTAGATTTGATTAGAAAATGCTTGTTAAATGTCTTTTTCCATTCTTATAGATCAATAATGCTAACAGAGCATTGTGACCTGAGATGCACAATAGAGATAAATGCCTGAAGTTTTCAGCTGTCTGTCAGGATACTAATTAGTCCCCTAGGGGACTATGGATCTTTGCTTCTCAGGGCAGGCACACAGTGTTAGTATCATGAGGCAGCTCAGTGAATACAAGGCTGGTGATGCCTGGCCCTCTAGCATTGTGTCCATGAGGCTGTGCCTTGTTCTCTCATCTGACAAATCAATATGGCATTGTGGACACCTCTAATGTGCTCTCTGCATGGCAGAACATCAGCGTGGGGTGCCTGAGGCAGCACATCACTGAGGAGGTTTTGCGGTCTGTAGCGGGTGTGCGCGGTGGATGCCTCAGTGCATTGGAAACAACAGAGCACATGGAAAGCAACACAGCTTTTGAAACATAACCTGCCTATGAGGAGGATGGAGACGTGCCTAAAGAGACCCTAGGTGGAATGAAGCCTGTTTGCCCTTTCACTCTTGCAGTAAGAATAGAAGCACTAATGGGTTTAGTAAAAGAGGTCTCTTACATCGGTCAGAGGTTCCATGGCGCGATTACACTCAC
Organism: Pleurodeles waltl; assembly: GCF_031143425.1. Lineage (NCBI taxonomy): Eukaryota > Metazoa > Chordata > Amphibia > Caudata > Salamandridae > Pleurodeles > Pleurodeles waltl. The sequence goes on from NC_090436.1 coordinate 63,939,374, forward strand.
GATTCCCAATCGTCCTTGTTAGCTACAACCTCTCGCAAAGCATTTGAGTTAGTGCTGACAACGGGTTCTTCAACCACTTTGGAAGGTATAAAGGGGCATATTTAAGAAATGTGGCACTGCACATGCCCCCCTTAGCGCCTCCTTAACGCCGCCATCAGTGCGCCGTATTTAAAATAAGGCGCACCATGGCAGTAGTTTTTACTCTAATCCTGCAAAGCCTATTGAGGCCCATTGTAAACAGTGGTGTGCCCCCTTTTAACGCCTCCTCTGAGCAAGCATTAAAAGTACCCTAAAAAATGATGCAACAAAATTCAGCCCCCCTAATGGGGGAATGCCCCCTTTGCATACATTATGCCTGGACCAGGCATAATGTAGCTCAAAGGGTTACAAAGTGGTGCAAAGCATGCATTGCACCACTTTGTAAATATGGCGCAATGATTTTGGCCTCGTTGGGCCACATTAGCATTAAGAAAAATACGCTAATGTGGCGCAAGGAGACGCTAGGGGCTCTTAAATATGCCCCAAAATGTTTTATTTATTTCTCTATAGTTTGTTTTTGTACGGGAAGGGTTATGGAGCTTTGTGGCAAAGCCTTACACTTTCATAGAAACTGTGCCAGAGACTGCAACTGATCCAAAATCAGGCAACCAGGCCGGTGTGGCGCCAACCCAGATATTGCCATGTCACGCCTCTGATGACACAATTACACTGGCTTCCAGTAGCTCAGAGGAATATATTTTAAACAAGGTGCATCTTCTTTAAATGCCTATACGGGAAGAACCCAACCTTCGTGTCCTTGAGAATCTGCAAATATACTCCCAAACGCAATCTCAGTCCTAAATTCGGCTGCTGCAAAATCTCTACCTGGCAGAAACCGAACACAAGAGTTTAAAATCTGCAGTATCTTTCTGCTCAAATTTGCAAACTACCATTACACAAAGTGCTTATATAAACACATTTGCATTGTGTGATTAATTGTATTAAAGAAAAAGCCATATATAATATGAATATACTCCTTAAATAAATTCATTACACAGTCTGGTCCATTGCGTGTTCATTCAACAACACTACAAACATTAATAAGAAGCAAAAAACTCATGCAAACGTAAAACTATTACCTTATTTTGAATACGCGATGTTAGGATGAAGGCAAGGATCCCAGTTTGCGATCCTGAAAAGCCTTACCCCAGTAAATTAGCATTAAAGGCCCTCCACTGGCAGTGGTGTCAAGTTAAATACACTGGCACCATACAAAGGATACATGTGAAACAGGTTGCTGGTTACCTGCAAGTCAACAATTGTTAGACTTTTCCAACTCCTTTATAAACGCCATTCTTCTTTTTAGGACTCTAGAAATCTGTGTGTAAATGTATTTATAAATGTATTTACTAACACTACACATTTTTAAGCAAATTTGCTCTCAGGTGTCCGCAAGGAGACATGCAACCAGTAAAGAAAACACCACAAATCAATATTTAGTAGGTGAATCATTTCTGCAAACATCTTAATATTTAGAAATGTGTAGAGAGAACAGTCTAAGGTTATTAAGATCATTGCCATCTGAGGAAGGCTTGTATCTCTTGACAAGCTTTCTTTAAATGGTACAGGGGCATGATGGTTAACTGCTTGAGCAATATGTTTATGGTCTCAAGTTGAGCTGAGACAGAGGCACAGGAAGAAAGATAATTATTTGTGTTGTTTCGAGCTGCAACCAATTTTTAGCCTCCTTTTAAACTCTGTGCTGGCTGTATGGTGGGAGGGCACTCTGTAAGAGAAGGATACAGCACAATTTTAGTACCATGCTATCTGAATAAGGCCCAATGTGACAAGATGGGTGTGGGTGGAGAATATTGGTTTAAGGAGAAGTCCATCAACATGGGTTGAAGAAGGAGAGCATGTCAACTCAAGAGCTTTCCCAGAGGGGTTCCAGCCACAGGTTTCGTTGCACAAGATGGGTAGGTTTTTGCATTTTAAAGCTACTGATCTCCTCCTGCATGTATCAATCCCTCACACTGGTGAGGGAGTTTGCTAGAGGAGAGTATACTGCCAGAAAGCTGTTTGTTTAATTCTAGCATTAAGGATTGAGTAGGTATGGCAGCAGTGCAATGGCGGGATATCCATCTCATCTAAGACCCCTAAGTGGGTCACCTAAATTTGTCTCCTGCCTGGTGTTCAAGCCTGTGCCGGATCCATAAAAATCCAGGCATTCTGAGGATCCACCTTCTCTAAGTCGCTCATCAGGGTTGGTAGTCCTATCATTGGAGACCTGCAATGTAAAACCTAATTACTGCCTGAGGAGAAGTCTTCCGGTCTGGGTTCCTTAAATTTGTCTACATCTTCCATCAAAACCATCAAAACCAGAATCACCACAGGGAATCTGCCTGCTGGCAGCTCAGACCTGGTCCTGTGCCAGAACGCTCAGTCTTTGGCCTACCTGGGCATGTGCGGCCTCCCAGAAAGGGTCCCATCCAGGTGAAGGCTAATCTTTTACCAACAGAGCTAGCCCAAGTGCTTCTTTCCTTTGAGATCTTTGCTCTTCCTCAGACTTTCCGTAACATTCACACTCACAATACAACCACTCTCCTGAGTAAGTCCAATAATTTCTCAGCAAGAACATTCATGATTCTTTGGCACGGCACAGGCACACCTGGGTATCACCGCCTTCCTTCCAGCCAGCGCTACGTTAAGGCGTCATCCCAAGCCGACTAATAGAAACAGTACACCTGTAGTACACAAATAATTCCTTTCTTATCAAACAACCTGACAATACAAATATGAGTTGTAACAAGGAGAGGGCAGGACACATATGCCACAGATTTGCACCTGTGCTCAGCCCCAATGCAGGCAAGGCAGCATAGATCTTAACTGATGCAATAAGCAATGCAGAGTGCCTTTGTCTTGGTCCTGTTTTGTCCTTGGTGGTTATTGGCAGCATACAGAGTGGTGTCTGGTTGTGCTATTGAGAAATTGAACTAGCCAAGGCTTATCCAAACATTAGTTTTATTCCTTGGGCTGGTGGTAGCTGCGGTCTCCGGAGTCTAAATCACCAGGGTTGTGTTACAGCTACATCTCTCGAATGCACGCCCACACCAAGAGGGCCCAGTAAGTTACAATGCACACACTACACACAACAACGTGAATCCCACAACAAACTGCACTTCCCAATCCTGAAAGCAATGCAGCAAAAGTGCCATGCAACGGCCTTTCCTTTGATTAATGACTAGAAGGGCCAGAGGCCACTTTAACCTAATGAGAATGGGCATCATTGAATGTCAGGTCGGGGGCGGGGCCATGGAAATGTGGTAAGTGAACAATTTAAACACCAATCGGCAAATTGGGTTTTTCTAAGCAGTGTGAATGGTTTTAATTGACTGTTTTCTAATACAAATGGATGCGGATGCAATTAATTCACATTGTACCTCTCTGTCTCTCCTGTATTCCTCCTGCGAACAGGATAGTAAATTATTCTTTTGCATTTTCAAGGGGTCTGCTGGCAGTCAGTGGTTACTGTGCAGTATTTTTTGTAGTATTGTTGGTTGCAGGGCTGGATTTAGCGCAGGTGGTGCCCAGTGCGACAATCGTTTTTGGTGTCTCCCCCATGACCTCCTCCTCGATTTCCCTCAATACCACTGGGAAAAAGTGGCCCTCATCTCTCCATAGCCCCTCTCTCACATACATTTCATTTGTTTTAAAGCACTGCTAAAGGCTGGCTTTAGTAATAAGAATGAATATCTACCCAACGAACCCTTCCTAGCAACATTAGGAATAGATAATGAAAGGCTGAGGGGAACAAACATAACATCCTACCCTATTGTATGCACTTTGCATGCCGCTCTTTGATGGCAGTTCATAAGTCCCTGTTCTATATTACAGTTGAATCCTTTGCACTGCGGTAACAAAATAATCTCTGTGACAAAACTAATAATTCACTCAGCTATCCACATAAAATACAGTTCTGTTTTTTTGCAGCAGGCATATTCACCCTCTGTGCTACTTTATTATGCTGGGGAAAAATCTCTGCAGGGCCCCTGACTCCTGCTGGCATCCAGGGACTGCAGCTGTTCAGTGGCTGTCTTCCTGCTGTTGCTAAATGGTTGTTAGACCTGCCAGCCCTTGTCATGGTTTCCCCTGCCTTATTGCTTCTAACCTCCTGTTTTTGATCCTGTGCTTAATTTCATTTTGGCTGGCCTTAGGACTCTGGCCTCTTTACCACTGCTGACTAATGGTAAAGTGCCAGTGCTCTCTGTCTAAATTGTATTGGTGATTGCTTTATCCATGATTGGCAACTCCCTATTATAGTGGACCATGTGTGCCCAGGGCCTGTAAGTGACATTCTACTAGTGGGCCTGCAGCACTGATTGTGCCACCCACATGTGTGTGCAGTTTTTAACTGCCATGTTGACCTGGGAAGTGCACCCACCTGCCAGGCCCAAACCTTTCCTTCTATTACCTGTAAGTTACACCTAAAGTAGGCCCAAGGGAGCACCATGGGTAGGGTACAGGGTATTTAAAAGGTAGGACATGTAATGATGTGTTTTACAAGTCCTGTTAGTGAAATTCTGCTAATTTCGGTTTTCACTAATGTAAGACGCATCTCTCCCATAGGGTAACATGGGGGTTGCCTTGAAATATCTTTTAAGTGTAATTTCCCATTGGGAGCAGATACAGATCTGGAGTTTGGGGTCCCTGAACGCACAATTTGAAAATACATGTTTTGGTGAAATTGGTTTTTGAATTGTAAGTTTAAAAATGACACTTTCAGAAAGTGAGCATTTTCTTGTTTAATCATTCTGTGCCTCTGCCTGTCTGCTGAATATTTGTCTCGGTCAGAATGACAGTTGGGCTGTTTGTGCATTCACTCTAGACAGTCACACAAAGGGAGCTGAGTTGTGCCCTGCATATCCTGATGGCCCATCACCAGGCTGATGGGTCTTCTTGAGGTACAATGGTGGGAGGAACTGATGTCTGAACCTGAATAGGGCTGTGCCAGCCCTCACACAAAGCAGGCAGTTCGGGCTGGACTGTTTCCATGGGGAAAAGGGTCAAGACTGATTTGCATATGGCTGGGTCCAAGCTGGAATGGCATGGGCAGCAAAAAAATGATGAATTTAGGCCCAGATCTCTGTACTGGGGTGAATGTTTGACATTGTTCAGCATTCCGTCCATCACTTGTTCTTTTTGCATTTGTTGCCCTAAGTGGGAAGGGTATGCCCAGACGTGGGTCCTGTGCTTCCCATGCCACTGGATTCATGCTAGCCTGGCTGATGAGGGGTGAAAACCCGAAACTGGTCCCAGGATGCTTGTTTCCAGTCCAGGAAGACCTGGCCTGGCAGTTCGGGCTGAACTGTTCCCTTGGGGAACAGGGTCAAGACTGATCTGCATATGGCTGGCTCCAACCTGGAATGGCATGGGCAGCAAAACAACGATGGATTTAGGCCCAGATCTCTGTACTGGGGGTGAATGTTTGACATTGTTCAGCATTGTCGCCCTAAGTGGGAAGGGTATGCCCAGACGTGGGTCCTGTGCTTCCCATGCCACTGGATTCAAGCTAGCATGACTGATGAGGGGTGAAACGCCGAAACCTGTCCCAGGATGCTTGTTTCCAGTCCAGGGAAGACCTGGCATGGCAGTTCGGGCTGGACTGTTCCCATGGGGAACAGGGTCAAGACTGATTTGCACATGGCTGGGTCCAAACTGGAATGACATGGACAGCAAAAAAACAATGGATTTAGGCCCAGATCGCTGAACTGGGGGTGAATGTTTGACATTGTTCAGCATTCCGTCCATCACTTGTTCTCTTTGCATTTGATAGATAATACTGCTCAGTATTGGCATGAAAAACATCTTGGCAAATTGGAAAAACTACAATAACATATGACATCACACATGGCGGGCTAGGCTTTGCTTTACAAGAAGTGAAGACAACAACATAAACACTTGTGATTACACCACCAAATCCTCCCATCAATTATGGTCAAAACTATTATTTTACATAAAAATATTCAAGGAGCCATGAACATCACTCCCTACGCAACACATGCGTCCTGTAACTTCGTGTGGGTCTCGTCATCTTCTTTCCTATACTTTGTTCTAGCACAGTGCATTCACTAATGCCTTAGATACTCATAACTGGATTTATGACGTAAAACACTTTGGAATGTATTAACATATGTTGGCCTAATTGTATATTTGTATGGTTCTGCCTCGGGCGCCTCCAATAAAAATAAATTGTTGAAGTAAAAAAAATATATGTGTGAAGGATTCAAGAACATGCGTGTTGTATGTCTATTGGGTATGTTGCCTGAAAAAACAACAGTCTGTCCTAAAGGCCAGACCTAAAAATAGTGGGGATCTAATTTGTACAGGCAATGCATATCGGTGTCACATGAAGTGATGCTGCAGGAAGTGATGTTAAAATCTTGTCATGTCACTCACTTTGAAGGGAATGGGCCTATGTAGTAGTCAAAGCCAAGCTACAACCAGACCTGTGAGTGATACAGAAAAGTAAATATTCAAATAAAGTGAAGGTGTTCCTGTCTAAACCTGCTGCATTTATGAATGCAAAGAAGTGTTTTTATGAGCAAACGGACCTGCATTTAAACAGTAACACATGCTTTTATAAAATAATGAAGGAAGGTATACACCTGCATGCAATAAAACGTCCATTAAGTTATGACGATGTTGCAGCAAGTTTGTGATAATGTCATGTTTGTTCAGAGTTCTGAAGCAGACTTCTGACTGCTCACTCGCTTTACAAAAACAACAACCACAATCACCGAGAGACATGTGAAAAGACCTTCTTTTTCAATTTAACCTCTTGCCAATCAGTCGTATGGGTTGCTATTACAAAGGGATACTTGGCTTTAGGAGTGACTCAAGTAGCAACTTAAAAAAAAGAGTGATGATTCCACTCAAAAAATGGTTTGATTAGATTTCACATGTAATTAGGGAGTGGGGACCTGCACGACCAGCACCGCCTCTGCCTCTGGCCTCTCGAGGTCCAGTCCCACTCCCCACCTGGTGTCCAGGGTGCACAAAATAGGGCTATGATCAGTGGCACGGGTTTGCCTTAATTGATATTTTTATCTTCTGAAGTGTTAACCAATCCTTTCTGATGCTTTCCAAAGGGCCCCAGCTATCTGTCGCCCCGTTAGGGCGGAGGAGCATCACCCCCGCCAGCAGCTGCTGCTGCAAACCTTTTACTAAAAAACGATAATAAACAAAGTTTTTTTGTAAAAGAGACTGTGACGAGCACTGGGGGGTTTGCACAGCACTCCCCCTCAGTGCGCGTGTATGTTTGGGCGGCCATCTCGAGCCAGCCAAACACACTTGCGCACAGGGCTCTCTCCAGCCCAGCAAAATAGTTGCCGGGGTGGAGAGAGCATGCACAGGCTTCCAATCTGTCTGGGAGCGCCCTGGCTGGGCGCTCTCAGCCAATCCTGACGCTGCTCTGACCAGCGCCAGGATTGGCTGCAGGACAGGCTGGGAGCCTGTGCCTGCAGCCTGCCTTAGAGGAGAAGTGCGGCGGTGACGGCGGCAACGATGAAGGTCATTTTTTTTTTATTTCACCTCTCCTCACCCCCATGAGCCACGCCGCGCCACCCTGCCCCCTGCGCTCCTGTCTGTCACTGAAGACTCCAATGCTGTCAAAGTACAAAGCAAACAGAATATTAGAAAATGAAACATCATCTGATCCCTTGGCTATTTGCCTATGTAGAGGGATTCCTTCAATGAGGGGGCATCACATTACACTGGTAGAGGTCCTTGCTTGTGTACCATGTACAGCGTTTCCTCTAAGCACCTAAGGTGGATGACAAAAGATGTTTCTGGAAACTATTGGAGGTGGTGCCGCTATATATGGATGCAGAGCCTGTGGGGGCGGGAGATATGAACTGTGCACTGGATGGTGAAAGGGACAGACACCTGCTGGAATAAACCAATATCCCTTGCATGGCCAACTCTTTGAAGGACACTGTGGGCAAACTTGACCTCATAACTAGATGTGTGGATAACGCAGCACCCGGTTCATAAACAGCCTCCCTGTTATTCATCTGTCAGCAAGCTGGATTGTGGGAGGTAACATTGTTACAAGGGAGTATTTCTGTAAAGATATTTATGAGATCATTCCCCATTGGTTGGGCAGAGCTTTGGGAGGGGAGTGAGGGGTGTTTGGGGTGTGACATTCCCTGAATAAATGCTTGCTTAGCTTGGCAGTTGGTTGTGGGGGCCCTGAGTCGGGACTGCTATGTCTGTGTAGGTTTTTCTCATTGCCTTGATTTCACTGATGGGGTTTAACCTGTCAATTTTTGAGAATTCACAAACATTGGCAGGACGAGGCTTGCAAAGCTGTGCCATGTATCAAGTAATCAGGCAATCAAACACTCAAAAGGAGATGGAGTGAATGCTTGCAAATAATCTAGCCTAAGGGATGTCAAACCTTTCCAATAGTGAAAGGTACTTCTGTTATTAAACACAGCCCTGAACATCTGTCCGATGTAGGGATGTGATGATACACAAAGGCCAAAAACTTTAAATGCCACCTCTGGACTACCACAATTCTGCCTTATTGTGCTTCCACCAGCAGTGGCACAAAAGCTGTATTGCAAACGCTTTACATATGTGGTTCCTACAAGTCAATTCTGTTCATTTTCTGTTGTGCAGGGATCACCTCTAAGTGGTGAGTGTCTCACTGGGATTCGCAGCATCATTTCCATGTAATAAATAAGGTAATGCTGTTCTTTCTTTTTAGCTAGAGCCAACATTTCTGACTGGCTAATTACCCTGAAGTTCATTTTTTGATGTCCACAAAGCAGCAACTCGGATCATTATTTTTAACACATACATTGCATCCTTAACTAACAGTATAGGCATAGATACAAATAAACATACCTCTGGGGTCCTCACACACTGTATACCTGTTAGCTAATCATGATGCACAAATTAATGCACAAATAGTTTTCTTTAAAAAGCTAAACTCCTTAAATCTAAGGATAGAAAAAGTAGAAAAGGAGAAACAGTCACAGAAATAGTGATAGCAATAGAAAAGACAGGAGAGGATGAAAGAATCAAAGTAACAAAATTGACAAAAATAGATAAAAAAACAAATAGGGAAAGGAGAAAAAATTGAAAGAGAAAGAAAGACGATGAAAGAAGCTAACAAATTAGAAAGAAGCAGGACAAGGAAAGAATGGCGAAAAAGTAGAGATGAGTTAGAAAAGATAAAACAAGTAGCGAAAGCACAAGCAAGAAAAATAAAGAGAGGGTAAAAAAAACTGAACAAGATAAAACAAAAACAAACAGAAAGATAGAAAAAAGAAGAAAGAAAGAAGTAGAAACAATGAAAAAGAAAGATGGGAGAGTAATCAAATTGCAAAAGAGGGTACCTGTCTACCAAACTCTAAATAAGCCTTAGAGGCCGCAGAAAGGCAATCCCCAAGCTAAGATCCACTCCACTAGGCACCAGGGGGGGGGGAGCGGCTCCTTGGGCAAGGGCTTTTGCCCCCTCTAAATGTTTTGGTAAATTCAGTCTTTCTGCCCGCATGGGGGGGGCAGATGAGGGCAATAGCCCCCAATCTGCCACCCCAGGGGGCAGAAAGCCCACTAGGCACCAGAGATTTGTTTTTCAATACGCAGGGGTAAGGGCTGCCCAAAATCTAGATGGAAATGCCCCTACCCGCCACCAAACATAAATAAGAACAGTCTTTCTCCCTAGAGGAGTATTAATACCCCTGATCTGCCCACCCACTATACAAAAGGGTTTTTTTAATTTAAAAAGAGGGGTAGGGGCTGCCCAAAATGGGCATGCTAATGACCCACCTCCCCCCGGATACAGACATGAACAGTCTTTCTGCAAGGCTGTGCCACTACCCAAACAAATGGGTACTAAAGTCTTTCTGCCCGATTGGAGCAAAAGCCCCCGATCTTCCCTTTCCCCAGAGAGCCCAGTAGGAACCAGGGATTATTTTTTTTAGAAAAGTCTGGGAGTGTAGGCTGTCGAAAATGGGCATGGCTATCCCCCCAACCCTTCACAAAATGGGCACTGTCTTTCTGTCCCCCACCCCTCCACCCCCGGGGGCAGATGGGCTAATTACCTCCAATCTGCCTTCTGGGGGGCAGACAGACCACAGGAAACCAGGAAATATTTTTTTCAAAAAAAGAAGGGTTCAGGACTGCCCACCTCCATGGGCGTGGTTATGCTCCACCCCAACCGAAGGGGGCCACAGTCTGCTCCCCCTGTGAACTAAAGCATCCCCTCCCATTGGCAAGCAAGAGTACATTTTACTCTTTTAGGTGAGGATTTAACAAATGAGCCAAGAGAACTTGACTCTGAATATCGTCCATCCACTGCACTTTTTGGGCTTGGGTAGGCTACTGCCTGGGAAAACCTACCAGACCAAGACACCTCTGAAAACTAGATATCTGGGGAGTCCAGGTTAGTGTGCTTCACATACACCCACAGCATTTTCTTACCCAAAATGCCCTGCAAACCTCCAACTTTGCCTGAAGTCATGCATTTTCCCTACATTTCTGTGACGGACACTTCAGGAATCAACAAAATTCCTACCATCCAGCATTGGCCCACCGATACGGATTAAAAACTCTGCCCCACTTTTTGTGGCTGGGCCCAGTGGCAGTGAGAGGAACTGATCCAACCATAGTCAATAGGAGTCTCCATGCAAGGACTCTCATTGTCCTTGGTTTGATTTGTTCCTGTTGCAGCACTAGGTCCAGCCACACAAGTGGGGCAGCGTTTTTATTGTCACCGGTGGGCAGTGCTGGGTGGTAGAAATGTTGTGGATTCCTTCGTATTCTGGAAGTTTACATCACAGAAATGTAAGAAAAATGTATGATTTCAGGCAATGTTTGAGGGTTGCAGGGCATTGTGGGTACACAAAAACTAATAGGATCCAAGCACGTCATGCCATCCTGGATTCCCCTAGGTGTCTAGTTTAAAAAATGTACAGGTTGGCTTGTTTTCCCTGGGTGCTGGCAGATTTAGGGTCCAAAATCTTGAGCTACCCACTTCGGAAAAAGAGGGTCAGTTTTCGTTGGAAAAATGTGCTGCATCCATGGTGTGTGTTGGGTTGTTTCCTGTTGCAGGTACTAAGTCCACCCCTACAAGTCAGGCACCATTTTTATTGCACGACTTGGGGGAATGCCGGGTGGAAGGAAGTGTATAACTCCCCACAGATTCCTGAACTTTCCTTCAGAAATGTAAGGAAAATGTGTTTTTTAGTCAAAGTTTGAAGTTTTCAAGGGATTCTGGGTAAAAAAAATAAATGTGATGAGAGCCATTCAAGTCAGCCCACCGTGGATTTCCCTAGGTGCCTACTTTTAAAAAATGTACAGGTTGGCTAGGTTTCACAAGGTGTCAGCTGAGCTAGGGTTCAAATCTAGAGCTACCCACATCGGAAAAAGAGAGCCAGTTTTCGCTGGCAAAATGTCCTGCGTCAGTGTTGTGTTTTAGGCCATTTCCTGTCTTGGGACTAAGTTTACCCATTAGCCCACCCTGGATTTCACTAGGTGTCTATTTTAAAAAAATGTATAGGTTGGCTAAGTTTTCCAAAGTGCCACCTGAGCTAAGGTACAAAATCTAGAGCTACCCACATCGTAAAAAGAAGGCCAGTTTTCGTTGGAAAAATGTGCTCCATCCATGTTGTGTTTTGGGCCGTTTCCTGTTGCTGGCACTAAGCCTAGCCACAGTGAGGTGCCATTTCTATCAGGAGACATGGAGGACTGCTGGGTGGAAGGAGGTTTGTGGCTTCCCACAGATTCAAGAACTTTCCATCATAGAAATGGGTGGAATATGTGTTTTTTTACTTAAAGTTTGAGGTTTGCAAGGGATTCTGAGTAAAGAAAATGTGGTAAGAGCCATGCGAATCAGCGCACCCTAGTTTCCCCTAGGTGTCTAGTTTTCAAAAATGCACACGTTGGCTAGGTTTCCCAAGGTGCCAGTGAGCTAAGGTCCAGAATCTGGAGATACCCACATCAGAAAAAAGGGCCAGTGTTCGTTGGGAAAATGTGCTGCATCCGTGTTGCATTTTGGGACATTTCTTGTCACGGTTCTTGGAGAACCTACAAACCCTATACAGCCCTGCAACCAGAAGGGTCTAGCGGACCTAATGGTATACTGCTTTTGTCAATCTACAATTGTGACAAAAAGTAACAGTTGAAAATGTTGTCACAAATGCCTGTTTTTTCATACTCAGTATCAATATTACTTTTTTTAAAGTTATTTTCTTTGGGAAAACCTTGAGGGATCTGCATATATGACTCCTTGCTGAATTCGGAATTTTGCCTACTTTTCTGAAATCTGTAGCTTTTCTGTATCACCCATGGGTTTCACCCTGGTTTCTACCACAAACAGGAAATGGAAGTAGGTTGAGAAATAGGCTACTTCTTAGAAAAATTCTAAAACTGATACAAAATTTATTTTTTTGATTCACCGCTACATGTTCCTGAAAGCTAGTAAGATGGTGACTTCAGTGCAGCAAACTATTTGTGGATGTCATTTTTAGGTAAAAAACAGACACTTTTATCTGGAGCACTTTTTCCCAACTTTTCTGAAAAAAACTCAAAATGTAGCTACATTTTGCTTATTTTCTCAGTTCCCTACAGGGGAATCTACATGCCATGGACACCTTTAGGATTCCCCTGATGCTGAAAAGGACATAAATTTGGCATGGATAGCAAATGTGCACAAAAAGATATAGAGGCCTAAGCTCGAACTACCCCAATTAGCCAAAAAATTAGCTCAGAGCATTGTGGGGAAGAGGGGGACGGATATTAGGGGTTTGACAGGCCTAGAGGCAAAGGGTTTAAAGGTAACTCCAACAATTATGGTGTCAATACCTGCCCCATTTAAATTGATTAAAATCTACCTGGAATGAAACTCTCAATGCCACAATGTGGTATATTAGATGCAAATGTTAATCTTATGGAGCTGCCTACATCTGCAAGTCTACGGAACATATGTGGTGAGGAAATTAAGGGGTATCGGTGGGGGAGGTCTAAACAAATTGGCACAAAAAATAAGACATATTATGGCTGCTCCTATGGAAGAAAAATGTTGAGATGAGGTACAGTTGCAGCAAAGCACAGAATAGCCATACACCAGTGGGACCAGCAGTAGGGGTGAGGCAGGGGCCACAGCACTCAGAGATAAATTGCAGACAGCTAGCATTATATTGCTTCTTTTTCTTGCAGAAAGTGCCCTACTTCAAAAGGCAGTCATAAGTTGGATTTAATTAAGCCTGGCTGCCTGTTTGCAACCAACTCCCATTACATTCTATTGCCACTTGGATTTATGTTTACAATTATCTGCCTGCCAGCTTTAAGTACTTTCTTTTTTAATGTGCACATGTTCACTGAGATAAAAACTGTGACAAACCATAGATCATAGACATAAGATATTTTGGTAATACTGTATTAAATTGTGTTAACATCTGATTAGTCAAGGAGACGTGAAAAGAGAGACATTGTAAAAGGACTGGTGTGTCCCCACAGAGGTGAAAAAGCATTTTGAAGTTATTTTTCAACAAGCTGAAAGTATTATAAATATATTACCAGTAACAGAAGAACAAGTGAGACTGTGCAACTGAATGCTACAGTGAGGGGGGGCTCACATTCTAAGCAATGTCACAAACAGCCCAATGCACATTAAATAAAAGCTACTACTAAATAAATGTATAACTACTATTTTCTAAATATCCCCTGTTAGAAATGCAGTAGCAGATCCACAATGCAATGCTTTGTGTGAGAAGATAGGTAGATCCAATGAATTACTGGCACTCATTGCATGTAATCTTAGCAGATATGTGCATTTCTTGAGGGATCCTGAAGCATCCACATTCTTTTCAGTGCTTATCATATTATGATATATGAATATATTCACTTAAAAAACAAAGGTTACAAGCACGTTATAGTTAGGTTCACATTTTAAATGTACAAAACCATAGAAATTCACCTGTTATAGTTAGAGTCATCTTAAGTATCTATAACTCGTGCTGCAAGGTAACTATAACTAGCGCCCCCGCCATGCACAGCTTTTTTGTAGAAAATTTTACTGCAAATAGTACAGTGATATTATCAATGATGTTATCAAAGATGTCATGAGTGCCATAATTTGTGAGGTAGTTAGCAGTGCATGGCAAGGGTGTGAGTTATAGTTACATTAGGGCACGAGTTATAGTTACTTGAGATAACTCTAACAGGTGAATTTCTATGGTTTTGAACGTTTAAAATGTGAGCCTAACTATAACGCCCCTGTAACCTTTGTCTTTTTAAGTGAATTTCTGTATTTTATTAAATTCTATTCCCTAACTATAATGTCCCTGTAACATTTGTTTTTTTCAGTGAATCTCTCTGTTTTTTTAACATAAAGGGGGTCATTTTGACTTCTACAGAAGGTTTTTACCATCTGCCGAAGTCCCGCGGTCAGGTTGCCACCAGTATAGCCGCCTTCCCGCGGGCCCCATTACGAGTTCCCCGCTGGGTCAGCGGGCAGAAACGGTGTGCCAGCGGGGAACAGTCTACAACATAATTGAGCCGGTGGCAATGTTGCAGTGCGTAGGGTGCACCAGCACCCGTCGTGCTGTTCGCTGTCTGTAATACAGCACAACGGGGCTGGCCATGGGAACCCCTGCCTACTGCATGGGCAGTGCAGAGGCCCCCCTGAACCCCATCTCAGCCAGCCGTTACATGGCAGTGCTACTACCCTGAAAAAGCCTGTGCAGAGGGGGGTCGTAATCCCCAGGGCAACACCTGGAGTATTAGGACCACCAGCACCGCCAGTCCCTCCTGTGGAGGGAAACTGGCAGCGCTGGAAGTCCGTCAGTTGCGCAACTGCCACGGTCGTACTGTGGTGGCCAGACTGCAGCCAAAGCGGTCGGACCACCGCTCTGGTGGCGGTCAGACCGCCAGGGTCATAATGAGGCCCAAAGTCATTTTCATTACTACTTGAGGCCATCTCCTATAACCAGCCACAGCCAGATGCTGTGGCCAACCCACCTAAACCACCCAACTCCACACTGTACACGCCTTTGGCTGTGCATAGTGGGACTTGGCCGCAGTCTGTCTCTCTGGGTGTGAGAATAGGTGTGACAAGGTATATCTGGGTGTGAGAGTGGCTATGAGAGTGTCTTTCTAGGTGTCAGATGGGGTGCATCAGTGTCTTATTAGGTGTGTAAGTGGCTGCGTCAGTGTCTGTGTGGGTCTGAATGAGTGCATGAGGGTTTCAGTGGGTCTGTGAGTGGGTGTGTGAAAGTCTGAGTGGGTCTGTGAGTAGTGCATGAGTGTCTGAATGCAGCTGTGGGTAGGTGCATGATGGTCTGAGTGGGTGTGTGAGTGGCAGAAAGATTGAAAGAGAGTGAGTGGGAGAGAGAAAGAGAGTTTTTTGGGCTTTGATGAATGAGATCTTTCTGGACAAATTGAGAAGAAAAATGTATGTGTTAATTAAAAAGAGTGAGATCACCTTTCAGAATGAACCTTACATTTTTTAAGTTTAAATGAAATTAAGGAAGGAAAAAGACCACAGGCACAACTGGAGGAGAACCTTCAACTTTCAGTGTGAGGGTTAGTGACCTTAACCTTTAGGCCATTTGTGACTCATTAATGTGATGCTTTCAGGCATACCTTTGACAGTCAACCCACAAATGTGATTGGAAAGTATGAAGGTTTAACAGTCAAAATACTAGTAAATAAACACAAGAAAAACTACAGTAGAATGTGCCCCTTCAGCCTGCAGACAACACAAGACATTGACCATTAGGCCACAAGTGATTTTGTTCTGCTCTGCATCCAGACGTAACTATAACTCTTTGAAGTCATTGTATGGAGAGACCATTTCAATGACAATCTCTCTCTCTCTCTCTCTCCATTATGGGATGGAAGAGAGAGAGAGAGTGACAAGACAGTGGGAGTTGGCTTTGCTCTCACAAGCAGGGAGCTGCTTCAAATAGCAGCTCCCTGCATGTGGAAGCAATGTTTTCATATGTTTCCCTGCTCGCATGTTTGCGTGCAAGGAAACAGATGAAAACTCCACTTTCTGCTTTGGGGACATGGTGGTATTCGGGGCTGTGGGGGGGATGGGTGGCCCCACATTGAACTTTAAAAAGGCCCCCATTGGGTGGCGTTCCTCGGGATGCGGGGCCGTGCAGCCCCCACATTCTATTTCATTAAAGCCCCAGGGAGGTGGCGGTGCCTAGGGCTGTGATGTGGCATGACAGATCCCTTATTATCTCTTATTAAAGCCCCGGTGAGGTGGCGGTCCCTGCATATTACAAATGAAAAGCCCTGGGGAGGTGGTGGTCCCCGGGGTAACAATAAGTCCAGGAGGAAGCCTGAGTGCCCCATCCTTATTTGTTTTATGCCCCCGAGATCTGGCCTACCCAGGGGCTTTAAAAAACAAATGTGGGAGCCTCTGCTCAGTTTTTTTTTAAATTGGCCACATATATACTTACGGACACTTTTTTTTCAAAAAGTGCTTTTTTGCTTTGAAGGGGTCCCTCTGGGACCCCAACACCAGAGCTAAGGGGTCTGGATGTCCCTACCCTGGCCCCTTTTCCTTTCTTTTGCGGTTTTTGGTGGGACTCGGTGAATTTGAGTCCCAAGATGGCTGCCCACACCGCCTTGTTGAAGTATTGGCAGCCAATCAGAGCTGTGCATTTCCCTGCACGAGCTTGTCATTATTTATGAAGTAGTCGCGGCCAGAGATATACAAATTTATTTTTCCTTTCATTTTTCAAACTACTGAATGGATTTACACCAAATAAGCAAAAGTGTAATCTGCAGACCGACAGCTAGCTTTTTGCCATGTTTGGTGTAATTCCATATAGCGGTTTGGGCTGTAGTCGTGTTCAAAGGTCCATCAAACAGTGCCAAAGATATAGGCAAGTCAAAAAACGTTTTTTCTGTGGAAACATGGTCCTAACTATGACTACCCACTATACAATATATATATTACCTAATGGCTCTAGGTATTTATAGTAAGGACCATTTTTCAAGAGGTGAAGCATTTTTTGTTTTGCCAATAACTTTGGTGCTGTTTGATGAATCTTCAGGAAATGTTCAAACCTTATACTTTAGTCAGTTCAGCTGCTGTCTTGAAAGTTTTGGTGTTATCCATCAAGTGGGGGTAGAGAAAAAGAGGGGTCGTGAAACACTTTTTCCTCATTCTACGTCAATGGGATTTTTCACATATTTGAACACAACTACAGCCTGAACTACTGAACGGAAGTAAACCAAATGTGGCAGAAAACTATCTCTTGGTCCACAAAGCATATTTTTTTGTGATTTGGTGTAAATCCCTTCAGTAGTTTTGGAGATATTATAATTTCAAAATTATAGCTATCAAGGGACGCAGATCCTCTGTGGATCCGATTGTTTCTGTTCTGATATCTGATTGGCTGTCGGCACTTCAACCATGAAATGTTGGCAGCCATCTTGATACTCTACTTCAGCTGAGTCCCACAAAAGAGTGAAAAAAAGGGGCCAGAGTAGGGACACCCCGAGCCTGTAGCCTTGGTCTAGGGGTCCCTCAAGTACCCCGCCAAGGCTAAAAAGCCTGTTTTTTTTAATGTTCGGGAAAATCCACGAATCCGCATCAGTGGATTTTCCCAAAAAGTTTTGTTAGAAAAAGGTCGTCTCCCGCCCTTTCTTTTTTTTGCCTCTGAGTGAGCCAGGTCTCTAGCAGCATTGGGGGCTTTAAAAAGGAGGGGGTG
Source organism: Pleurodeles waltl (assembly GCF_031143425.1). Lineage (NCBI taxonomy): Eukaryota > Metazoa > Chordata > Amphibia > Caudata > Salamandridae > Pleurodeles > Pleurodeles waltl. The sequence goes on from NC_090436.1 coordinate 63,957,094, forward strand.
CATAGAGCCCCTCTCCTATGGCTTCTATTAGCCCCAGGGACTGCCACCTCCCCAAGGCAATTACAGAGAAAATTACGGGAGTCCTGGGTCCGCCACCTCTCCGGGGCAAAGATACAATTTTATACAGGGCCCCCCACTTTACCGGGGACTACCACCTTCCTGTGGCTAAATACATGATGTATCCGGGGGGCATGCTGCCCCCCCCCCCACAGACCCGGAGACCACCACTTCCCCGGGGCTACAATAAAAAAAATGAAGGGGGTCCGTTGTGAACCACTGATCCCCAGGGACTACTACCTCCCCATAGCAAATAGAACATTAGAGGGGGGCCACGCAGCCTCCCTCGAGGAGCCATAGATGGACCTTGGGACCGCCACCCCCAGGGCCAGCTCCTGCTATGTCCCTGGGAGCCCCCCCCCCCCCTTCCGGGACATAGCTGTCCACTCTGACTTGGCAGGAGCTTTGACAGCTCTTGCCAAGTGAGAGCAAACACTTAACTTTCTGCAAGTGTGAGCTGTCAAACTCTCACTTGCAGAAAGTGAAGTTTTTATCTGTTTTATTTGTTTTCCTGTACACAAATATGCGTGCAGGGAAACAGATGAAAACATTGCTTGCGCAAGCAGGGAGCTGCTATTTAAAGCAGCAACCTGCTTGTGGAAGCAATGCCGGGTCCCGCATGACACGGGGAGTTGGCTACTAGGACTGAGAGGGCCTTGAGGCTCCCCCTGTGGTCCTGCAACTCTCTCTCTTCCATCCCATAATGGGATATATATATATATGTATAAAACACATTTAATACTGCACAGCCCAAGTTCCAGAGAGAAGTAGAGCGCCTTAGAGTAAACATTTTTACTGTAGCAGGAACATCTCAAATAATGAGAAGCTGTGCATAGCATTTTGTAGTTCGTAGAAATGATCAGGAAAACCTGCACCGCATACCCACATGCTTTTCACCCATATTTTTGGGAAAATAGGCTTTAATTTGCTCCAAAGGTTTTGATAACTGTATTTGGGAAACCCTCCACATAGCAGCATGGCTGATTTGCTACTCTCACACATTCAGAAGAAGGTATTTCTGAAAATGTACCAGCACTACTGTCATCCACTGGTTATAGCTGAGGCCACCTTGGCCAGAGGCATGGTGAAGTGAGCCACAGCTGAAGAAAGCATGATGAAACCAGCAAGAAAAGATGAAAATCATACAGAATGCTGAATGTCACCAATGCAGCGGGTTGTTGTTGACACCCCTAGACACTAGACCCCTGTGAACACAGGGGAGAGTGAAACTGAATAACACTGCAGACTAGGAAACCCAATGAAGCGTATGGAGCGCTGAAACCAAAGCAGAGTGGACAGAGAGAAGGATTAGACATTATACTTGAGGCATAGATGACAGTGTATAAGGGAAACAGAAAGTGGTTTTGGTATATGTACAGTGCATGTTTGAGCAAGAGGGACAGGCTCTGTTTCTTGCAATGTACCTTATATTCTACGTTGTGGGCGATGAACACACTCTTCGCGACATGCGTGTAAATATTTGATGAATTTTCAGGTGTTGCTGTGTTCAATGCAAAGTATAAAGCCAAAAGAATTTGAAGAATCAAGGGAAATATATTGACTAACCGTTGTAGTGCTGTGAGAAATTGGGTTACTTGTCGAGGGGGTCACATGCACTGAGAGAGCCTTACCAGCAGAGGTGAAGCATTGGTTCTGCTCGAGATTCCACTTTGCAGCAGAGGAGATGCAACTGTTCTTCAGGGTAAACAGATGAGCTCGCAGTTCACCTTCAGGTCCACTTCCACGGGTCCAGGACTTGGGTGACACCGCTCAGTAGATGGCAGAATCCAGATGTAAGGTTCAAGGTTGTTGGGGCCTTATGTCCCTGAGGCTTTGGTCAGGAGGCCAGCTAACTAGCTCTAAGAATCCCTGTTGTGTCCTTGGTTCAACTGATGCAGGCCCACTCCTCATCCAGGCAAGAGGGCAGCATGTCAGCAGCCCTTCAGAGCAACAGCCCAGCCGAGTGACAGTCCCTTTAGCAGCAGAGTATCCACAGGTCCAGAAAAGTACTCAAGAGTTGGTGTCTGAGGTCCAATATTTATACCTGGGCCTTCCTTTGAAATGGGGAGAAGCTTCTAGAGGTTTCTCTTTGAAGTCCGGAGGCATCCTGTTTTCCCTGTCCTGGCTCCAGACTAACTTCAGAGGTATGCAGCCCTTTGTGTGGAGGCAGGACACAACCTATTCCAGTGTAAGTAGGGCTGCACACAGCTATGCCCTCCCATCCTGCCAGTGATTACACATCCAGGCACACCTAAGCTTCCTATTTTGTGTGGCTGTCTAGGAGGAATACACAAAGCCCAACTGTCAGCTACACCCAGTCATGGGACCAAAAGACAGGCTACGGGCACTAAATGCCTAGGGCAGGAAAATGCCAACTTTCTAAAAGTGGCATTTTCAAAATTGTAATTTAAAGCCGACTTTACCATTACAATTCCAAAGACACCACACATGAACTGGATACCTGTTCCCATTTGGAAATGACACCTTATTAAATGTAATAAAATAATTCCAATGTTATCCTATGGGAAAGGTAGGCTTTACAGTAGTGAAAACGAATTTAAGAGCTTTTCACAACCAGGGCATGTCAAACTTTAAATTACACATCTTACTTTTTAAATTTGCACTCTGCCCTGTGGGCTGTTTAGGGCCTAACCTAAGTGTGACCTATATGTATAAGAAATGAAGGTTTTGTCCTGGCAAAAGATTTATTTTGCCAGGCCGAAAAGGCAGTTTAAAATGCACCCACAGGCTGCTATGTTGGGTCTAAGACATTTGTAAAGGTCTACTTAAGTGTGTGGCACAATCAGTGCTGCAGCCCTACTAGTTGCATTCATTTAAAGACCCTGAGTATATGTAGTACCACTTTACTAGGGACTTAAAAGTAAATTAAATATGCCAATTAGGGATAAGGCAAAGTTACCATGTTTTGAGGAGGGAGCATATGCACTTTAGCACAGAACAGCAGTTGTAAAATGTGGAGAGCCTTAAGGCCAGCAAAATGAGATCAACAGAAGTGGAGGAGGAAGGCAAAACGTTTGGGGGACGACCACCCTAAGGCTGACAGGTCTCACAATTGTAATAATACATAAACCCTTGAGGAAGCAATGGTGGAAGACAAACTCACAATAGCTACTGCCAGTCATGGTGGGATCTCTGCACTTGTGACAGGATCTCATCATTGCAGTTTCTCATTGCTGAGATCTCACCATGAGTGAGGAGATCCCACCTTGAGTGCAGAGATTACAAGTGCAGAGGCTCTTTCTGAATCGGGCCTGTATGTGTAAATGGAGAGCAACAGACTTGAGTCCTGGTTGGTGCAGTGGCAAAAGTGACTTGTGTATCTTTAGTGCCACGAGGTCTCAGTTGTTACACAAAGCACTGTGAGTATGTAAGTCATTTTTTTAAACTTGCATTACACAAAGTATAAGATAGGCTGCTACAAAAAGGTTTAAGATAAAAAATGCTTCCAAAATATAGATTTTAGTAATACCCATTCTATTTAAAACTGTCCCTTAAATATAAACACGCCACAGCTCCCTTGCACTATCGCGCAAAAAGAATAAGCCTGTGTCATCTTGAAGCTTCAAGTAATTCCACAAATTAAAGCCAATACTAGCTTCCAAGAACCCTTTTCATTTACAGATTGACCAGTTTTGCACATTTACATTTCTTCCAGGTATGCAGGCACCCTGTCAAGAAGGCTTGTTTATCTGTCTGCCCATCTCTCAGTTTCACAGCACAAGAGAATCCCTGCCTTTCACTTCTGCTAAAGCATTTTAACTCTGAGAATTAACCATCCTGGGACAGCTGTATTTTCACAAAAAGAAGGGGAAATGTTTTTCTTAAATTAAAAAATTAAAAAAATTATGTGTTCGCTGTGCCCCTTAGATCCTGCCCACTTTGATCTATGTTGATATTGCACCTGGTATTACTACGTGCACTTTTACCACTGGTAATACTAAGGACACATCCTCTAAGGCACCCCATAAAGGTCCAAAATTCGGGGACCAAATGCAAAAATATGTGTGGTGACACCACTCTTCAATAAATGTCTAATCTATTATAAATGCCTCCGCACCCTCATAATTGAATAAACGTGCTGATACGAACTTGACAGTGGCTGATGCCTTGCAAGTAACACTCAAGATTATCAGGCAGATGGTGTGTTTGCAACGCTTCTCAGGGGTGTTAAATGGCTTTGATGGTGTGCAAAGCAGGTGCCTGGCTGAAAATAGAGCAGCAGATGCAGTGACACTGGGCCCCTGGGGTCTGATTGACTTACTGCAGTCCAATTATAGGTCTGACAGCTGGCCAAAATGTTTTGATTTTGTCAAAATTATATGTACAATATACTTACTTACAGGGGCTTTCCGCTTGCCCTCTTCATCCATTGCACTCTTGCTGTCTCCTACCCACTATAGCTTACAGTATGGGGCAATGATCAAGCCACTTCAGCCATCAGGGGTAGCATTCCACTCTTTGACAAGGAGCACATCTGCACACAGGGTAGTTCCATTCAGTGCCAGGGACTACAATGATAATGTATGCCTTTTGAGAACAAGAAATAATATTTCGTTTTGGACTTTTTAAATATAAATATATGCATACATGTGCAAAAGCCTGGTACCTATCCCAACTATAAGGTTTTGCAAAAGAATCATGATAAGCATGACAAAACTAGCACTGACAAAGCCAAAAGGCTGGCATTATATGGCAGACACACTGCTTTGTCAATGATTGTTTTACTATGAATTAGGAGCTAGAAGTGCCTGGTTTTTTTTGTATAAAGGCTCTTTGTACCCTCAGTAACCACCAGAGCAACTGAAGGAAATTAAAATAGATTGTGAAAACCTTATGGCTGCTGTAAATCTGATTGAAAGAATAGCATAATTTTTAATGTGGCCAAACTAGTCTTATTTAATAAACATATAATTCTTAAAGGACAACATCTTTATATACTGGATATAGCAAAGTAATTTGTAAAATAGATAGCCCAGCTGCCTATTTATGTAGCACCCATCTCCAATGAGTCCCTTATTGGGGATTTTAGTAAAAGAAATCAGACAGGATTACTGTATGAAATATGCTTTTTCTGCTTGGTTATTCCAGATTTGTTGCCTTTTTCTGGACCCTATTTTTGCTGGAATTAGAACTCTGTGCACTTTATCCCTGCTTAACCGGAATAAAGTGCCTGTCCCTCTTTAAACATGTCAAAATTGGCTTAAACCTGACTGGTATAATTCTTTTCCTGTTAAGCCATACTATAGAGTATAGAAATACACACCTGGCAATGAAAGGTAAATTCCACCTGTTGGTCGCAGCACAGTGTGCCATCCACTACAGTGGCAGTGAAAACATGGCTACAGGCCTACCACGTGTAGCCAGACAGCAGCAGCCAGATCCCTGCTGTGCAGACCTGTCAAAATCACCCTTTTGACAGGTAGGAAAACCTCATCTTCAATATTAATTAAGTCACCCCTAAGCACACTTTGCTACCCACAAGGCAGGGTGCATTTTAAGAGTGGAACATGTATGACATTAGAAATAGCATGTTCCCCCAGGGACTAGCCCAAAACAACATTGCCACTGGTTAGGATGTCGAATATTGACCTGTACCAGCTACAGGTTCCATTCAAACACTTTTTCTTAATATTTAATAAAATCCAGTCTAATGATGGTGTCAGATTAATAAATGTTACTTTAAAAAAGTTACTGTTACCATCCCTGAAGCTGCTGAAGGCTATCTCTCCAGTCACTGTCCAGCATGCACTTGGCTTGAATGTGGTATGAAAACTGCTTCCAGAGCAGGGACAATGGCATAGGAGTGGGCAGGTGTTTCTAATTCCCCTGACGGGAAGACCAGTTGCAGCGGGCCCAGAGGCTATAATTTCAGTGATGGCCCACTCATGGAGGATTTGTCCTTCTAAAAAAAGGGACAAAGTACTTTTTTGCACTGGAACTTAGAAGAAATTTCAATGTTTTTCTAAAGAAGTGACAAAGGGACTCATTACGAGTGTGGTGGTCCAAGGACCGCCACACTACTGTTGGCGGTCGGACCGCTGCACTCCGGGCGGTTCGACCGCCCAATTACAACCCTGGTGGGTGGGCCTGCCAGGGGACCGCCGTCCACGCCAGGAACATTGTTCCAGATGGACTGATAGCAGTCTTGGTTGTAGTCAGCCAGGGCAGTGCTGAACTCAGCACCACCTGCCTGATTACAACCGTGTTCTCCACCAGCCTTTCATAGTGGTTTCTCCATCATGAAACGGTTGGCAGAGAACAAGTGCAGGGGTCCCTCTATCGAGAATCCCTGAGACGGCCCCTCCTTGCTACGATATAGCATTTGGCTACCTTAAAGGAGCCGAGTGCAATATCGTAACACGGTTCCCGCCAGACTGACGGGCAGGAATGCGTATTGCAATGTTCCTGCCGGTCTGTTTTAATGTTCCTGCCGGTCAGCCGGAGTGGATGCTACTGCTATTGGGGTGTGTCCTCCCCGTGGGTTCGGCATCCTGTGGTGGGACCGCCAAACTCGTAATGAGGGGCAAAGTCCCTTTGTGAAGTGAGGCTCACAAACTGTCATACCTCGATCAGCCTTTGCTGTATTTTGCCCGTTGTCATCACTATTTTCCAAATAGGCAGATGCCTTGTACTTTACTACATACTTTATTTCACATGCTCTATTGAGTGTTTACTGTTAAAAGCATGTTATGCACATTGGTTTGTGTGCACTGTAAATAAGTCTGGTTAATGAAATACAAGTGCCTGGTATATTTGTTAAAACAGCATGCACTTCTGAGCAATGAATTAAAGGACCGTGTTTGCTGCTGTCCTTGTTTCCTGCCTGAATGTGTGGTATTTTTGTTTGTATAACGGCTGATTAATTATACGCTACTGAACAATTAAAGTCTTGTATTTCGTGCTGCCCTTGTTTCCTGCCGGAGTGTCTAGTATTTTGTTATTGTTTGTACAAAGGATGCTGACTATTATACCCTGCCGAGCAATTAAAGTCTTCCATTTCCTTCTACTTTTGTTTCATGCCAGAGTTTCTTGTATTTTGTTTTTGTTTGCATGATGACTGCTGACTAAAAGAGGATCTCTGTTTCCTGCCAGTCTTGTGATTGGCAGGCAGCAGTCTTTACAGGCATGCTGGGCTATAAGTACTACATTCCAAGTGTGGCCACTTTCTTGGCTTCATCAGTCTATCTGAAAAGAAAACTGTGTCTCATGTCAGCACCACCAGTGTATTGTGAGCCCTGCCGCCTGCAACAAGAGCAACCTCAACACTGTTGCCGGGAAGATGGGGGCTTGCAACCTCTCTTGGAATCCTGCCCCCTAAACAATGTTCTACAAATATGAACCCTGGGACCTGGTTGTTTAGCTGGCTCTGCTGTGCCTCTGTTGCCTTGAGTATGACCATAATTCTCTCATCATCACTGAACACTCTAGCTACTTCATCCCATTAAACTCAGGTTAGTGCTGGGCACCCCTGGTTTTTGGTTTCCCCCTTCTTCAAGGATACCTTCATTTTGAATTTAAATTAGAACGTTTTAGCAGAAGAGGAAGGACACACTGAGTTGAGTTAAGAAACAGAATGTAAAAGACATCAAATTAGATCAATATAAAACTAAAAATATATGCTTAGGATTTAGGGCAGGGGTCAGTGTGCAAGGACCCCCAAGTGAACTTGGATTTCTTTCATTAATTCTTGTTTTGATATTTTCTCAAGGACTCACACTGATAAAGTCTCTCTAAATAAATCTTTTTTTTGAAAAAGAGCAATTGTTTGCCTAAATCTAATTGTATCTCACAGAGAACAGAATCATAAACTCAGTGGTGGTTTCCGCAATGCAAAAGAAGTTCACCTTAACACTGGAACTTGAAGGGTCCTGGTGAAAAAGATCAAGATACACCTTTAATTCTTTCATGAAAGCTTCAGGTACACCAAAGCAATTCCCCTTTCTATCTGTCATTGGTGTCAGTTGTCTCTTCTAATACTACGAGTTAACCAATGTGGGAGTGGTGGAAGAACGTCACTCCCATAGAAGTCCTGGGAAGTCAGATGAGTGTCCCTTGGTATGACAGAAACCTTTTCAAACGTTTTGACTTCAAGTCTTTTCACCGGGGCCAATTCACTTGGTGTAATCACCCAGAGCTCCATTACAGCCATTCTCAAATAGCTCTTAGATACATAGGCTTTCATTGCCGCTTTGTATTTTTTGGAGCTATTTCTACTTAAAACATTAAAAATTCATTTCTCCAGTTTCCATTATAGGATTTTTGTTGCCTTGATGGTGTTTTTTTATTATTCTACTCTGTTTTACGAATTCAGTTTGGGAATGTATTGCTTGGTGTTTTGACTAAATTACTGTTTAGGAACCTCTCTGCACAGTGTGTTGCTCCCAGGGGGTGAGCTCAGGTTAATTTTGTGACTTTGACGGTTTACACTGACAGAAAATGTTAATATTCCTTGAGGTGGGCAGTCACCCACCCCAATTATTAATGCAATTTCATACATTTTCGATTATACATGCATTCAAGGAGAAAGACACATTTCTTTTAGCGTACTCCAAGCAAAGTAAAATGTTGAAACATTCACAGAAGAACATATGCTGTCCATATAAATCTGATGAAAATCAGGGTCAGTTTTTAAAAATTTGTTGAATTTCTCCTTTTCCTTTCCCCCTTCTCTTTTACCCGCCTGCTGCTACATTGGCTGTTACAATGTTTTACAGTAGCAAGATGAGGATTCCAAGGCCTAGATTGTGTGTGCCTATCACATGGTTATCTGTATTTTAGCTTTTACACTGTATTTTCTTTTGTTTTGTGTAAAATGAATTTCATATTTTGGGGCTAAATATATTTTTTCAGTCCGTGCTAGGTAGAAGCAAATCATGGTTCGAATCCACCATTTTCAGAGCATCCGACTCCACATAGACTACAAAATTGGAACAACAATTGGTAATGTTATAGTGAAGTAGTGCCCTCCTACTACTTGCTAGCTGCATGCCACTCTGGTTTTGTAACTGACTGTAAGCAGGATGGCACTACCATATGTCAGTGTTCTGATTGGTTGAAAGGGTGGTGATTGAAATAGTCTGCTCTTCCACTCTTTCAACCAACCGGAATAGGTCCCTGTTTTAGACTAATTTGATTGGCTGCTAACAGCCAAACAGAATCTCTATGGGTAACCAATGCTTCTCTAGAACATTTTTTATGGTATAAGAATGTAGTCAGTCAGCTGGACATCAGGTGGCTTTTCGTGTTTGTATACAATCCACCCTGTAGATTCTCTGAGAAGCTGATTTTAGCAGTTTCTGATGCAGGATGGTGCTCTGTTGACAGACAAAAAAGACCACTTTTTGATAAATTTGCTGACACTATTTTTGGTCCACACCTAGATTTAGGGCCTAATTTAGATTTTGGCGGATGGTTTACACCATCACAACAGTGATGGATATCCCGTCCGCTGAGATATAAATCCTCTTATTTCTATTGGATTTATATTTTGGGGGGTGGGCTATCCGTCACTGTTGTGACTGAGTGACCTATCCACCGAAATAAAAATCAGGCCCTTAGTCTAAAGCTTTAAATAGACATTAAAATAATTTAACTATCATAGACCTATTTTATTCTGTTTCAGATCTATTCATCAGAAATCTAAGAAATAATTGTATGTTGTAAATTCATGTTCTATAAAAGTGTCTTCCTACAAGAGCAGTGATGTTTTAGGACGTCCCACCAGGAAGTTTAGATTGCTGGACCCTACCACTCTTGCTTCCAGAAAACGTGTTGGATGCTCTTTTCCCGTTCCATCGTTTTTTTGATTCAGACATCAGGCTGGTACACTTTCCTAAGGTTTTACTGGTGCTTGGAACCTCATTTTAGGATCTGCCCCACTATAGAAGCTACTGGCAACATCATGCATATCATGTGCAAGAAGAGTTGCTACTCGCATATAACAAGCTTCCGTCAATGGTGTTACGCAGGTACCTTCACTGGAGGGACTTTCCCAACTCTTCAGGGAAACCTAAACCTTCAGGGACCTCCCATCCAGCCCAAGACCAATATGGGAGGTTCAGAGGCTCTCTTCGTGTTCTGCAGGGGGGCTCCCAATCATTTCCTGGTATGCCACTGCACTGCAATCCCTGCAGTGCAGGGTGTTCCATAGTCTTTAGGAAGCCCCCTTAAAACCCAAGGCTATGAGTATCTGTGAGATATGGGAGTCTCTTATTGAGTATTCACATTATGTCACCTCCGTTTTTATTCTTAAGCACCAATCATAGACTCTTGCTGGCTCACTGAAATAGATAAACAAAGACAAAAACTTACCTGAGCATTCGGCTTAGAAGAAAACGTGCCTGCGTGCTCACCTTTGGCTTTTATTTACAGCATGGTCATTAACTTTCTGTAGCAAATCACTGCTTGCCTTCCTTTTTAGGTATCGCCTGCACTCGTGCTTGAATGCTGCTTGTGAAGACTATTTTAAATCAAAAAAACTTAAAAGGGGCTAAAAAATTGTCCCTTACTTACCTGAACCTACCATTGGTTTAGTCCAACATCGCTCTGATTTATGTGCTTTTCATTGGCCAGCGCGTTGGGTGCACAAAATCCTGCTTCACTGCCTGTTGTCTTCTTCGCTGTTCATGCCGTCTGGTTGCTTCTGGACCAAGTACTCCTTCCGGTCACTTGCCATTGGACACTGGGCAGTGTCCTTCCTCTGGCTGCGATGCTGAAGTTACGTCTTTTTCCTTTCTGCATGCCATCTTTCTTTCTTCGCTGTCTTCTATATTCGTTGCTCTGCTGTCTGGCTTTATCTGTATGTGACTGCATTAGGGCAGTTCTGTTGGTGAGGCTTGTGTGACTGGACGTAGCTCAGAGATTCCTGGTGTTCCCACAGACATGGCGGACAGCAGCGGCAGGTTTGTTTACCTCAGGGGAGCCTTTTCCCTTCATTCAACCCCCTCCCTGAAAGCCCGGCCCGTGTATCCAACAATCCCTCCCCCAAAGGTCCTTCACTTTTCCTAGGCTTTGAGACATCTATGGCTCTGCCCCGCCTTTTTAGAGAAGCTTCCATCATCCTTGAGAAGACCCTAAAGCAGGTATTTGCTCGCATCCTTTCCTTTTACTTCTTCTCGCTTGCACCAGCTTCGCTCCCCTGCAGATCACAGCTCAGCAATTTTAGGCCCTATTTTATATTTTTTTTCTAAGCAAGCGCCGAGATGTAATTGCAGAGCTGAGCCCCATTTTGGGGCTGGTGTGCGGTGCGTGTCTGGGGGTATTCCACTGCAAAGTATGTTGCCCGCCATGGCTCGGTCGTTGTTAGTGTGCTGCAGTCTTTGGGTGGCGGTGCCTTGTAACCTGTTGTACAGATCTCATTGCACAAGTTGTGGCTGTTGTTGCACAATCACATAGTAAGTAGGCGCCTGGAGCCTTTGCATTCGACCACTTGGTCGCTTATCATGTGTACTCTTTTCCAATTTGTGTTTTGATGAGTAGCTACACATAGCCCCTCACTGCCATTCCAAGGGTAGGAGAGTGAAGTGGGTGGCACTGGAGGTGGGTGACAGGAGAGGAATGAGGATGGCATTGGAAGTGATTGACAGGAGAGGGATAAAGCTGGGCATTGGATGTGGGTGGCAGGAGAGAGATGAGGATGCATTGGAGTTGTTTGGCAGGAGAGGAATGGGGTTGGCATTGGATGTGGCGGACAAGAGAGGGATGAGGCTGGTCTTTGGATATGGTTGTCAGGAGAGGGATAAAGCTAGACACTGGAGTTGTTTGGTAGTAGAAAGATGAGACTGAGCATTGGATGTGTGTGGCAAGCAAGGGATGAGGATGGCACTGGATGTGGATGGCAGGAGATGGATGAGGCTGGGCATTACATGCGAGTGGAAGGAGTGGGATGAGGCTGGGCAATGGACATGTTTGGCAAGAAAGGGATGAGGCTGGACACTGAAGCTGAAGAGGGGTGAAGCTAAGCACTGGATGTTGGCATATGGGTGTTCAGAGAGATGAGAATAGGGTGAGGGTGGTGGTTAAGACAGGGTGTAGTGAGGTTCCTGCCTGGACAGATATACATGGGATGTAGGTTTTACAGTTTGGAGACAGGGAGAAGGGCATAAATAAGAAATGAAACAAATGTTTAAGGGAGGTGGGAGAGAGAAGGGAGGGAGCCTGAAGAGCCATGTTAAGGTAAACATGAGGGTGTCTTGAGTGCATTCAGCTGTAGGCAGGTGACAGTGATGAGGTGCTGCTTTATACAGTGAAGAAGAGATGCATCAGCACACCACTGGAGCAGAGCTGGGTCCAGTCTGATGAAGGTGCCACTGTGCATAATCCAGGTTCAGCTTGGTCTCCTGGTACGGTGGAGGTGACCACCTTGTGGATTATTCCACACGTGTTGAAGATTGGGTAATGCCAACCAGCAGGGTCCGGAGGGTATTACACACCTCTAGTATAACCTGCCTCTCATGTAGCATCCCAGGTACCCTTCTTGTTGAGAATGTGTTCAAACAGGATCTTCAGGTCCATAAAAAGCACAGAGTTTGGGGCAAAGAGTCCTGGCTGCCTACCCCGTGTGGCACCCCAGAGTGAAACATGGAGTGGCAGGAGCATAGCCCGCCTTTTGGAGGTGGGCTGCGACCAAGAGCTGTGGGGCGCAAATAGTGTACCCCCAGAGCATGTCCTGTGGGTGGGGAAATGTGGGGACATAGAAGATCTCTTGGACCGCGGGACTCCTTCTCAGGGGGCTGGAGATCCATGAGATCCTCTATGTCCCCACCCAATGGCACGGTCTGGGGATACTCTTTTTTTAGGTCAAGTTGCAGCTGGCACAGAGTTAGTGCACATGAAGGGCATGTTTACCAATGTGTTTCCTTCTGTAAAATGGCACAGGAGCATGGGCAAGGGCTTAGCACTCCTTCACATGGCATGGGTTTCAAAAGTACTCATGCACTGTTCATATCACGGAAAGCATTCTGTGCCAATTGGAGCTTAAAAAGTGGCTGCAAAGGTGTATTGCTCTCTTAGGGCACTTCCATCATCCGACCCCAAAGTTGAATTTCGGTGCACCCAATGATCAGCTAGTCCGTCCTTTACCCCCACGGTGGTGGGAGGAGGGGGTGGGCGAGGGCCTAAATTTAAAACCTCTGTATTTCTGGATTATAAACTGCTTTTGCAATGCTGCCTTGTTTCTAGATGCAGATCGTCCTCACTGAAGTAAGCAACGGAACGAGGAAGAGGAGGATGGAGTAAATGCATTTATGTATAAACTGCCTATCTAGAACGCTGCAGCGTACCATACATTAATAGGGTTATCAGACTTCACACCAAATGGGATTTACATATTTTAATTTAACATTGAAATCATTTGTGCATTCCAATCTATAAGTTTACTGATATTAAGTGATGTGCCCAGAATCACAGGATTTGTGCTGAAGTGCTGTAGCTGGGATTTCACAACCCTACAGGCCGGGTAAACTTGGAGACAAAATAAGGGGCAGACGGAGGCGTGGTGGCAGTTGGGTGTTTAGCCACCTGACTCTGTCCGGATCTTTCTAGAGTTTTGGAACAACTTCTCACCAACCAAGATGTGTGTCTGCAAATCACTTTTGCTTTTGATGCTTAGTTCATTTACCACATTTTTAATACAAAAAGAACAGATGATGGACGGAATGATGAACAGTGTCAAACATTTATACCCAGTCAGAGATCTGAGCCTAAATCCATCATTTATTTGCTCACCACGCCATTCCAGTTTGGACTCAGCGATATGCAAATCAGTCTTGACCCTGCTCCTCATGGGAACAGTGGCAGCTGCCACAAATGTCAAGGGGAGGGCGGGGGGACGATGGGGATGGGGGAAACAACTAAAAAAAAAAACACTGTTCTCACCGTTGCCTCCTGCCGCCGCCACCTCCTGCCACCTCACTCCTCTTCTGGTGTCCCAGCATTTATTGGGACACCAGCACAGGCTCCCCAGCAATCCTGGTGCTGCTCTCATGCTAAACCAAGCATGAGGGCAGCATTAGGATTCATCTGAGTGGCTTGGACTGCTGATCAGACACTTCCCTAGGGTCTGTGCAGTTTCTCAACCTTGGCTATTCAACACAGCCGGTTTGGAGAAATCTAAGTGCAAATGTGTGTTTGGCCAGCCTGAGACGGCCGGCCAAACCCACATGCGTACTTAGGTACACTCTCCCATCCTCCCCCTCCGCTCTCCTCCCTCCAGTGGCCCAGCACTGCCCCTCCCTGCACTGCTGGCTGAGCCACCAGATGACAAATGAAACAATAGTAAACTATTGCTTTATTTTATATCTGCTAGCTCTTAGCTGGGGGGGGGGCGGGGGTGACACCCTTGCGCCATTGTGGAGGAGCCACCCCTGCATGAGAACAGTCCAGCCTGAGCTGCCAGGCCAGGTCTCCCTGGACTGGACACAAGCATCCTGGGACTAGTTTTGGGGTGTCACCCTTCATCGCCCAGGCTAGCTTGAATACGGTTGCATTTTTAAGGCTGCTTTGCCAGGGCTGTAACCACTGGGTGGGGCAAGCGGGTCCCAGCCAGGCCTTAATGTGCTCTGGACCCCCAAAAGAAAGGCCTGGATCTTTGAGTTTCTGTTATATAAAATATAGTTATATTTGTCATGTTAAATGATGCATGTGATCTGCTGCCTCCCAAATGTGAAAGCGAAAGAAGAGCTTGAGGCTGAGGCAAGAGGGCTGCGTTGAGGTTGCTGTACACACCTGGGCAGGCGCACTGAATCATGCTAATATGTCTCATGCATATGACTCATGTGTACCTGGGGTCAGCTGCAAGCTGGATCCTCACTGCCGCAAGGAGGGCACCTCAGCAAGATGACCTGAAGCATGAACGTACTGCTTCTAGGCCTCTCCTCAAGCAGGATAGAAGTACCAACTGCAGGTGCAAGGATGGTAGGTGCCTCAGAGGCGTGTTAAGGAGGCATGGGAAAAATGGGCACATGCCCAGATCCCAGACCTTCCTCTGGCCACCTGATCTCTGGTTGAGGCAGCTGAAAAGCATCAGTTTTCTAAGAGTTGTGCTGAAAAGAAAAATTGTGCTGCAAAATCAAAACATTGAAAACAACATTTTTTCACTGATACTCGCAGCCTGAGCTTTAGTTGCTCACAACTGCTGTAAAGGTTAACAGGTTGGGCTAGGTATGTCCATTGTGCTACTATTAAAATACTTATGACTGTGTTACGATAAAAAAGCAGGCGTGGTTTCTCCACTAGGGCGGAGGAGCGTCACCCCCCAACCCCCCGCCTGCAGCTGCAAACCTTTTACCAAAAAACGATATTAAACTATGTTTATTATAATTTTTTTAGTAAAAGGGGCAGGGCCATGAGCACTGAGGGGGAGTGCTGTTGTTCATGTATGTTTGGCCGGCCGTCTCTGCCCGGCCAAACACACATGAGCATTAGGCCCCCTCCAGCTCGGCACTGTGTTGCAGGAGACAACAGGCACAGGCTCCCAGTCTGTCTGGGAGCTCCCTGGCTGGGCACTCCCAGCCAAGCCTAACTTGGCTCTGAGCAGTATCAGGATTGGCCGCAGGGCAGGCTGGGAGCCTGCGCGTGCAGCCTGCCTGCAGCAGAGGAGCGGCACGGAGGTGACGTTACAGGTAAGTTTTTTTTTTTATTAATCCCCCCGCGCGCGCCACCCCGCCCCTGTTAAGCACCGCAAGCTGCTCCTGTAAAAAAAAGTGAGGCAGGGCCATCAGGGATCAGCAGTAGCGATCTATAGGGCCTCTGTCAAGCTGGCAGGGAGGAGCCTGGGCATCAGCTCAACATTCTACGCCAGCTCGACCAAGAGCCGCGCCTCTGAAATCTCTCAATTCTACCTCTTTCTCTGACATGGAACCTCTATAAACATTTGCACTGGAGTCTGGATCGGAGATCATTTAAAGAATTATATGGACAAAGAAGATATCAGTCTGGGCCTCCTTTCTTGATGTTGTAATGCCGTAGTAACTGTATTCTCCCTGCGTTCCCAACTTATCTTGATTGTCTTTCCATGTTGCCTTTCCTGAAGCTTCCTCCGCAGCATTTTGTTGCAGTCTGCTGCCCCCTATCCCAGTATGAATTCAGGTCTGGGTGAAATCATGAGAAGGGAACGTACCATTAACAATGCTTTTCAAGTTATGTTTTTTTTTTAAAGTATAAGAAAAGAGTGCCAAGAAGAATACACCAATTGCATCTGTTCTTTTCCCATAGCGTAGCAAGTATGACAATGCCAAAATGTACGGCTTGTACAACATATGCACAGAGTAGAACACAGCACATGGGAACCCATACGCATGTAGGCCCATATTTATACTTTTTTTTGCACAGCTTTTTGACGCAAAAACTGCACAAAGTTACAAAATACAATTGTATTTTGCAAGTTTGCGCCGCTTTGGCGTAAAAAAATGACGCAAATGCGGCGCTAAAAAAGTATAAATATAGACCGTAGTCTGCAAAAATATTCACAGACAATTACATTTCTGAAGACCCCAGGTAATACAGGTACACACAGACAAACAGACATATGGCCAACCATGCACACAGACAGAGACACCCATACAGACAAAACCGCATCCATGCATATAGTCCAACATGCAGTATATATAACCACCAATACCACCCATGCAGGCAGACTAGCATATACAGGCACCCATGTACACCTGTTAACAGTGTGATCAATGGATGTCTGTGTGGCTGTATGATGTGTGCCTCCGTTAGTAATCCCTATACAAAGTCAATTCTTTCTGGAGCTGGAAGTGGTATTTTCAAACCTTTAATAGCCGTTGTTTTGAAAGAATAGTCTACTAGCCAAGGGGCCTGTTGGTTTACAGTTAGAAGCCCCTCTGTCCATCTACAGATTTAGATCTCACAAACACCTAGAGCTGGATTCCCTTCTCTGTCAGAATCTAACAAATTTCATGGATATGGAGTGTGGGGGGCATCAGGGAGGTGGGGGCATTGCAGTCTTTGCTGTAAGTGACCAATGACCGGTGGCTATTATGCTTGCTGTTCATCAACAAACATACAGACAATCATGCACACAGGCAAAACAGATACACAGGTGCTGACAAAGATATGTTAATTATAAATATTAATGAGTGTTTATGCGTTTTGATTAACACGAAAGTGATCGCAATAGTAAACAATTAATGTGCACGTTTGAAAATGTGCCCGCGGAAAGTGGTCACCAGATTTCACGAATTATACTAAAAATGACTAAAAGATATGTGAAATGTTGAAAATGTGTAATAATAATGTAGTAATATGCCATATTGAGATGTATAACGTATGTTTTACATTATATTGTAGAGCTAACTCAGCCGAAGTTGTGGCCTAGTTTTGCCAGGCCTCATGCAGAAGATAAATAATCATGCACTGTAGAGAAGCTAACGTGCTGAACTGACCCTGAACTACTCATTGCTAATAAAGTCAGTTTAGCTAGAATTTTCTGCAATGAATCGATGAACAAAATTTGCAACATAGACTGTGTACAGCAGACGAGATGTACTTTCCCAGGACTCGAACAATAGAGACACTGACTGGAGATGAAGATGCAACATTTTTGATACCTGATGAGCCGGATGGTAAGGACATCGGACCATGAACCAATCGACAACCTGAGAATGGCGTAATATTAGAATTCATAGATTTGTAGAATAAAGATTATTGGGTAGAGTCATAACGGATGACTAATTGACCAATTAGGAATTAGGGGATGGCTTGAGTAACTTTGATATAATGACGTGACAGAAGGGGAGAATTCAGATGTTAGGGGCAGATGTCGGAGTAGAAACCTTGTTCCGAAATTGATGCGATATTGGGGAGAAGAGACACAAGATTCTGTCATTGGGCTCATGCTCTTGAGGGCCTGATGCGTTGTTGATCGATTAATGACCTGAAGACGAAGACTGACTTTGTTGCTGATCCATTCTGTGGATAGGTAGCTATAAAAATGTGACTGTTACCTTTTGTGCCTTTTCTTTCTAGGTACCAACTGCACTGTCTAAATAGTTTTCTCTTAGCTAGATGTTTTTCCAAATTCATGCTCTAAATAGTTTTTGCACGAAGTCCCACATGCTAATGCTAATCTGGGTTAGGAAATGTCCCTATGGGGCGACGCTGACAGTGACAAATGATTGACGGACTGATTTGCTGAACTCTGCTATTAATGTTGACATATTCATCTTTTCTGTGCTATGCTGAAGCTTTAGAATGTATGTTTTCTCAAGTTCTGATTAGATTATGGTATTGGTGATTTAATCTTGAGTTGACTGAATAAAGTTTGAATTAACCTCATGAATTAGTATTGTAACTAATAGGGAAACAAAATTGTTAAAACGTATATTGGGTTGTGGTTATTCATGAATTGTTGACACTATTGACTCATAATTAATGTTTCTCGTAGTGGTTATTGATTTGTATATTGATTATTGATGAACATTGGTTACTACATAACTAAGATACTCCATGCGAATCTAAAGGTTAATCAGCCTATACGCGCCCCCTTGTAAGTTTACTTACTAAGGACCAGGCGCGCTAGCACAGGCTTCCACGTGCACAAGCCAACACTTATACATACACTTGTGCTGTAGAGGGTTTTGACATCACTATGTGCTCATCTACTAATGGACATCAAGAACGTGCACATCAGTCTAGGCTCAATGCTGCACATCACACTATGCCCTCTAATGCACAAAATCAAGTATCCCACTGTGTACCGCTCTATGCCCCTTGCTGTATATCGCCAGACGAACAACATTCAATGCTCCTGATGTGCGTCGGCCTGTACTTCCCTGAACTGAAGCACATTGTCTTTCACTTCCAGCATGCCAGACACAATGCAGTCGCTTGCTTCATATTATCTTTGAGCCTCATGTTGCAAGCCACCATATGCCCCCTGGAGGCACATACCTTTTACCCCTTGCTGCCTGTCAACCGTACTCTTGGGTGCCCTCATGTTCATTGTCATTGGATGAATAATTGAACCAGTTCTGATCTTTCTTGGATTTCTGATGAAGAAAGCCAGTAAACCTGCCATAAAAACAAGGTGCACAAAAATCAGATTCCTGTTTTTTGTTAGTTTGGCAAGCACACGCCACAGAATCTTAGGAGGGTATACCTACCTACCCAGCCTTAACCCTCATGCCCTCAGGCTTCTCATGGCAGTTAAAGAACTAACTTTCTGTCCCTTTCCATTGCCACCTCGCCTCATTTATCTCATTGCTCTCTCTTCACCTCTCTAGCAATCTCTATAACTTTATATACATATCACAGTTCTCACTCTATTTAAACTCGCCCCATCGCCTAGACTTACCCAACCGTAGTATCAATATGGCTCTCTCAGTTCTGCGCCTGTCTACCTCTCTCTCATGATCTCACCTATATCTCTCCACCGATCTCTATCCACTCCTCTTCATCTCTTCCTCCTTACCCCTCTATCTTACTCAACTTGCCTGTCTCGGCCAGCTCTCTGCACGTTCTGTTCTGGTCCCATCTCACATTCTGGGGGTCATTCCGACCCTGGCGGTCCATGACCGCCAGGGCCGGGGTAGACGGAAGCACCGCCAACAGGCTGGCGGGGCTTCCTGGGCAATTCTGACCGCGACGGTAAAGCCGCGGTCAGAAAAGGGGAACCGGCGGTTTCCCGCCGGTTTGCCCCTGGCATTCCGACCCCCTTCCCGCCAGCCTGTTCCTGGCGGTGTAAGGCTGGCGGGAACGGGTGTCGTGGGGCCCCTGGGGGCACCTGCACTGCCCATGCCACAGGCATGGGCAGTGCAGGGGCCCCCTAACAGGGCCCCATAAAGATTTTCAGTGTCTGCTTTGCAGACACTGAAAATCACGATGGGTGCCACTGCACCCGTCGCACCCCAGCAACTCCGCCGGCTCCATTCGGAGCCGGCTTCATCGTTGCTGGGTCTTTCCCGCTGGGCCGGCGGGCGGCCTTTTGGCGGCTCCCGGCGCCCACCAGGCTCAGAATGACCCTCTCTGTGTCTCTGCTCCATTTAGTTGAAGTCTCTTTCATTCTCTTCTCTTCGCCTCATCTCTCTCTCTTTCCTCCATCTGTCTCTATGTACAAAACAGACCTCTTTTAACCTCACTCTTAACCCTCTCACTTTGTTACCCCTGTGATTCTACCTCATTTCTCTCTGTCTCTCATCTCTCTCAACATCTCATCTATCTCTATATAAATGCCCATGATCTTTCACTACTAAACCTCTCACCATATTTTTGCTACCCAACTTCTCCACTTCTCCTCTCTTCCAAGTTCTGTTCCCTCAATACTTTACCCTTTCTCGCAACCATTCCTTCTCCTGCCTTTTTTCTCTATCAGTACCTCCTCTCTGCCTCATCTCTCTCCGCACTGCCTTTTTTTTCCAGGTCGGCCTCCGTACCTCACTTTACTCTTTCTACCACCCTCTTTGTACATTTCTCTAACTCACATCTGTCTCAATCTGTTTCATTATCACACAACACACACTAGTTCTCACCCTCTATTTATCTCTCTCTCTCTCTCTCTGTCTCTCTCTCTCACTCACTCACTCTGTTTCTGCCCTCGCCTCTGCCTCCCTACTGTACCTTTTTCATCTCACTTTCTACCCTTCACGCCTTTCCTTTCTTCCATTCTCTCTTTCTCACTTCTCTCTTTACCTGAGCTCTCTTTCCACTCACCTCTTCTAATCTTGTCCCTCTTTTTCTCACCGCTCTCTATAGCTTGAATCTCTACATACATCTCTCACTACCTCATCTATTATGTGTCTAACTTTACCCGTCTATCTCTCTATGTGCAACTCACCTTTCTTTCTTCCTTCAGGCGCTCTCTATGTCACCCCTTCGTGTGAGCCACCCCTCTGCCTCTCTCCAATTTTTCCTTTCCCTTTCTCTCTCCAGCTACCTCTCTACCGCACTCTAAACCGTGCCTGTCTCTCTGACTCTCATTCTGTACATTCTGTGCCCACTTCTTTCTACCTGGATGTCTCTTCCTGGCTACACAGCCTTTATCTTTTGACCTTATGTTCTTCTTTATCTCACACATTTCTCTATATCCATTTCTCTTTATCCTTTTCCCTCTACTTTGCCTTTCTTGCGACACCATACTCTCTACCTCTCTTGTTGTTTTCCTGTCTCCCACCCCGCTTTCATTTCTCTTACTTTCCAGAGTCGGAGGTCACTGTCTAGCTCGTGGTTCTGCAAAGTCGGTCCTGGAGAGCCGGGTCCATGCCAGATTTTTTGCATATCCACATTTAGATTTAATGTAGATTTCTGAATCATCTTTTTTCTAAATGTGGATGTGCTAAAAACCTGGCATGGACCCGGCTCTCCGGGACCGACTTTGCAGAACGCTGGTCTAGCTAAACATGTAACACGGAGCAAGAGGACAGGAAGGTAAGATAATTAAGGAAAAAATCAGATTTCATTCATTGGACAAGAGAAAATACTTAGAGCAGTGCTCTGATATAATCTGTGCCAGCAAGAATGCCAATTGAAGGGGCAGATGTAATTGTGATTATGAATTTATAGCACATAAACTCATGCACTAGTCCCCTAAATATCCTCCACATCAACATTTATTGTGTGTTCCCTACAGTGAGGGGAAGAGGTTGTTGTTTGATTTTGATTTTGCAAGACAACAAATCTAGATCCAAGTGTTAAAAGAAATGCCTTTAACATTGCTCGCTAAAGCTTTCCTTTGATCAATGCTTGTTAAAGCGTTTCTTTGGTAATATTTAGATGATGGGCTCCTGGTATCTTCAGTATTTGGCTGTTTTGGTATACCTCCTTTTATGAAAGTTTACATATCATTCAAAATGTTTGGTATCATCAGGCCCCTTGCTACCGCAAATTTAAGTTGCACATTAATCAACTAGTGGGGGGCACTGTGAGCTATGGTCAGAGATCTGAAAAGGGGAAAAAAGAGGAAAAGAAACTGAGAAGTTGCAGGGAGAATGTGAACCTAAGGAAAGGAAGAAGCTAATGGAATTAATGAGAGTGATAGAAAGGGGGAGGCAAGTGAAAGGGAGAATGATAAAGAGTGTGGTGCAAGAGATACTAATGAAATATGCTTTATTTGGGATGATAATTCCTGGGGCAGACATTCCTGTGTCTTTGTTGCCCTTTCTGTAAAGCAGTATTTCTTTAGCACCTCAAGTGTTCTGTCATCTTCAGGTAATAGTGTTGAATCCCTAGCAGGGCCATTTCAACGTTTCAGCCTTCTGAGGTTGATACATTGAGTATTAGTAAGTTAGGTAATGCTAACACCTCTTTTTCACAATTCTTCTAAACTGCAAACTGTAATAAGAGGCCCTTTATAAAAAAAAAAGTTATCTTGGATTGGGTCCTAAGCTGGCAGTGCAGTGCAGTGATTTGACCAGGCGTGTGGTCAGATTCCAGTGGGTCAGCAGCCCTGTGTGAAATTTGCATAGTTTTCTTTGCGGAAATTAAACAACATTATCCAAAATGCTAATCCAGAATTCTGCACTATTCGTACCATGAAATGGGTCCTAAAATTAATTTTAAATGTGAGGAGCCATTTTACACTAAAATAGTGAACAATTGCATGTGACTTAAATTTAAAAAACAGCCACTCATGTTATATTTGTTCCCATTGTTCTCGTGCTCCTACATTCACATTTTTACATAAATGAAATATGAATTACACAACACCATATAGTACTGTATTCTTAGGCATTTTGTGTACAAGAAAATGTAACATGAAATGCAGGAAATAAATGTGAGATTACACTGTCATAAGCTAAATTTTGCCTTGGCCTAACCTTTATCTATCCCAGGTCATAAAATGAGCACCCCTGAGTTCATTAACAGTACAACGTGCTGTGAGCATCAAAAGACATCTTTGTGAGTGGGTGCACACTTTACAAAGTAGGTATTTCCACACTTTCCTTGTTGAGATAGTCCAGCCACAACTTCTAACACAGAGATGGCTCGCTTTGTGGGAGTTCATGCAGTGTATCATTAGAATTCTTCCCATGTTACTCTATTGCAGTGGTTCCCAACCTTTTGATTTCTGTGGACCCCCACTTTGTCATTACTGTATCCCGGGGACCCCCACTGAATCTTTATTGGAATCTGGGGACCCCCCACTGAGTCATTACTGAAATGTGGAAACCTAAACTGTTAAAATGATTTAATTTTCTAAGCATTCGCGGACCCCCTGAGGAGGCTTTGCGGACCCCCAGGGGTCCCCGGACCACAGGTTGGGAACCACTGCTCTATTGTCCAACTTGTCTACATTTGTCTAGAGCTGCTTCAGCACCACAGCACAAGACCCTCAGAGTGAGAAAATAGAAACAAATCGCTCTATGAACTGCTCAGTCTATTGCACAAGTATTATTTGTGTTGTAGTGTATAAATTGCTGCCACATTTCCACTCTGTTAGTGATCAGAGGCTTGCAAACACAGCCTGCAGCTCTCGAGTAGAGCAGTGTATGCCAGCGATTGAAAGCCAATTACAAGCCCTGCATCATGTTTATAGTGTGATTACAGAGTAGTGCGTGTTACACAGACATTCAACATGCAGCTCAAGCCACATGTATTTGGCTGGCTGTTTTATGGGCTCTGGCACTGTCAGTCACATTCAAGTAAAACAGGGTGTTCCACATGGTAGGAACTTGAGCCAAGTGAGAACTGCAAGGCATTCAGAGCAGGACTCTTAACATGGTAATCATACACTTTCAGGCTAAGAGTGCCACATAAACTATGCAAAAAAGAAAGCAGAAAACTCTGGGTACTTCCCACGTTTTGATGGAGAGCAGCTCCCATATAAAGCAGCCTACCACACTACTGATAATCTGAATTTCCTCAACTTAAATGTATTAGTATAATAAGCATATGATTAGTGCAGTGCCATCCACGCCAAGCTAGAAACTGATAAATCCTTTTGCCATTATTACAGCAAAGTCCCTAATCATAGGACTTGTAAGCGCCATCCATGCAAAGCTAAAAAATAACAAAAGCCTTTTACCACTCAAGGCTCAGAATTATTGCTTTGGAATGGTAAAATACCATACAAGCCAACCTGGAGAGAATAAAAGCAACCCCTGACACATGTTTCACTCTTATCACAGCTTGTCAGAGAGTTTTACTCTTATTGGAGCTCTTCAGCAAGGTATAACTTTTTCCAGACAAAAGGGAGCACTAATTATCACGCAAAACGAAAATCTTTCAAGCTTAGAGATCCAAACAAATTATGCAGAACACAAACAGGGAACTCTGGGTAGTTCCCAAGTTTTGGTGGAGGGCAACTCCTATACAGAGAATCCTACAATACCACTGACACTCTAAATCTGCTCACACCAAAAGTCTATTTTTCTAGCAAAGCTTTTAAGCGTGAGGTTAGCACTTAGCCATCCATGCCAAGCTAGAAAGTGACAAAGACTTTGCCATTTTTACAGCAAAAACTTTAAGCATAGATTACCTAGTGCTACCCATGCCGAGCTGAAAAATGTCAAAAGCCTTTAACTACTCCAGACACAGTTTTACAGATTTGGATTCAGTTAACCTGCAATGAATAAAAGCAACCCCTGACACATGTTTTACCCGAATCACATCTTGTCAGAGAGGTATAGCTTTGTCCAGACACAATATCTATCTATCTACCTATCTCTCTATCTATCTATAGATATAACTATAGGGATAGATAGATAGATAGATAGATAGATAGATAGATAGATAGATAGATAGATAGATAGATAGATAGATAGATAGATAGATAGATAGATAGATAGATAGACAGACAGATAGATAAATAGATAGATAGAACTGTACAAATCAGTAAAAAGTGTTAGAAAGCGAAGAAGGACTAGTTCGGAACTATACATTTTTTTAAACATAGAAATTCACTTAAAAATCAAAGGTTACAAGGATGTTATTGTTAGGCTCACATTTTAAACATACAAAACCATAGAAATTCACCCATTATAGTCAGGGCTACTGGAATTATGTGATTCTGAGGCCGAGGCGATTTTCGCAGAATTATAGATTTGCCGCATTTGCCACATAATTCATCATCTGCCGCATAATCTGTAGATTTTAATTAACGGTTCAAAATGTACTAAAAATGCAGCAATATGTGTTGCCGCGCAGTCAAAGCCTATTTTCTAAGCTGGACTGGTTACATTTCTGTTGCTTATTGCTATTTTCTGGTGTTAAACTGTACTAATGAGGTGTTACCAAGTTTTCAAATGATGACATAATTAAGTAATACTGTTATAAAATGTGCCGCATTTTGTCGCATAATTTGGCTATTCTTGCTGCATAATTTGACTCACTCCTGCCGCATAATTCCAGTGGCCCTGATTATAGTTAGAGTTATCTCAAGTACCTATAACTCATGCCCTAAGGTAACTATAATGGGCACCCTCCCCATGAACTTATTACTTCACAAATTATGGCACTCATGACATCTTTGGTAACATCATTGATAATATCAATAAAATATTTGCAGTAAATGTTTTGGCGAAAAAACTGTAAATGGCGGAGACGAGAGGTATAGTTACTTTATGCCAAGATTAAAGACTTTTTTCAAACAGACGTTGTAGATTGAAATCATTACTTCCCACCTCATGTCATTTGTGGGGCCATGAACCACCCCAAGTTATACTTCTGGCTAGGGGCCTGCTGTTTGCGTCTTTTCTAGTTACATATGCGCGCAGGGTCACGAATCACACAACAAAACCGTATACAGTCACTCCACAGTGGTGTGATGTGCGCTGCCCATTGCTTCACCTGCATCTGACCAGGCACTGCTTACATAAGACGAGGTGCCCGCGTGTTTGCTTAGCTCTGGCACTTCCGCAGAAATATGTTTTTCCTTCTTTGCATCCAATGCAAAATCATAAGTCAGATGCCTTCTGTTCCGGACACGAACAGCGTCTGCCAAGTGACACCAGGTGCCATCCTGGCACCACCTGCCCCCCTGAAGTCCCTCAGGAGTGATCTGGGTAAACACGGGGGCTGGCAGCCTGCCAGGCCTCTACACCTCCGATGTGCCAGGCGCCTCGGCTGCAGGCCGAGGTGAGCATGGAGATGGTTTCATCTACACTCGTTTCTCACTGCACGGGTTTAACTCCTTGTGCTCCGAATTTAGTTGCTTTTTCTTGAAACAATTCTTTAATCAAATAAAACAGAGTTCACTAGGCCGCAGTTCACTCTCAAGTTTTCACAGTTTACTATAAAAGTGTAATAATGATAACAACAATACTCCATATTAAATGGCAGACTGAAAATGTGCAGCGATTAATATTCCTCCACAGCATATCAGATCTCAGAATAAAATAATGCACAAATACAGAGGTTAATTTGTAAATAAAAACGTGCCGGTGCCTAAAACTCTCCTCCGAAACACACGGCTACTGCAATGTGCGAGCACGGAATACTGAGGCAGCGAAATCCAAAAGCCATCTCGGGCCTTTTTAATCTGTTTACAGCCGCTCCCTGCCCCTTCAGCTCACTCTTGCAGCTTGCAACTTTCTCCCTTTGTCCCTTCCTGTCTTTCTTTTGCTCCTTCTTTCCCATTTGTGTCGTTTGCTCGCAGTAATTGCCTGATGCTGGAAAATAAGTGCGCCCTCAAAAATAAGTGCCGGTGCCCCCCATCAGCAGCCACCGGCTCAAATTAAGCACTGCACTAATACCCTCGAATTCCGTGGAATGACATAATCTGACTAACACAACTCCAGAATGCCTACCTCAACCGACGATACACACACTTACCGCAACAAGTAACCAATCCCAGGGCAACAAAGGGGTACAGCTTTCTCACAAGACGGTCAACCCGCCAACTCCCGGGGCCTACCGCCCCTCACACAGGGCACTATGCCCGCCCAACAGACACATTCTCCCTGATTACAATAACACCTGGTCTTCACCAGGACAGTCAACACATATCAAACCAGAGCAATGTTCAAGTTATGATTCGTGCCAAAAGTTATTTTCCTATGTTTTAGTTTCCCCCCTGTTGGGGAATGAAGATAGGAATACTGTGTGGACCAACCTATTGTGACTCTCAATCGCATGACGCTCTTAATGTACCGTATCGATTCCAAAAACTGTCTACGTAAGAATGCCTATATCTGGACAGGCGCTTGGCTAAGAGAATGTAACACTGTACGATTAAGGTTTTTCTCTTTTGCAATAAAACCACAATGAAGAATCATTTAAAAAAAAAGAATAAAATAATGAACAGATGCAGGAACTAAGAAGCACCTCTCCAAATTTTCCACCCTCACTCAATCGAAGAACAGATGCAGAATTTAAGAAACACCTCTCCAAACCATCCACCCTCACCCTATCCAAGAACGTACAGATGCAGAAACAAGCAGCACCTCTCCAAACCATCCACCTTCACCCTATCCAAGAACATACAGATGCAGAAACAAGAAGCACATCTCCAAACCATCCACCTTCATGCTATCCAAGAACGTACAGATGGAGAAACAAGAAGCACCTCTAAATCGTCCACCCTTACTCTATCCGAGAACGTACAGATGCAGAATCTAAGAAGCACCTCTCCAAACCATCCACTTTCATGCTATCCGAGAATGTACAGATGCAGAAACAAGAAGCACCACTCCAAACCATCCACCTTCACCCTATCCAAGAACGTACAGATGCAGAAACAAGAAGCACCTCTAAATCGTCCACCCTTACTCTATCCGAGAACGTACAGATGCAAAATCTAAGAAGCACCTCTCCAAATCTTCCAACCTCACTCTATCCGAGAACGTACAAATGCAGAAACAGAGAAGCACCTCTCCAGAACTTCCATCCTCACCCTATCCAACAAACAAATGCAGAACCAAAGAAGCACCTCTCCAAATATTCCAACCTCACCCTCAGTCTACCAAGTACAAACAAATGAGGAAACAAAGAAGCACCTCTTCAAATCTTCCACCCCACACACACTCTATCCAAGAAGAAACAAATGTACAAACAAAGAAGTACCTTCACAAATGTTCCACTTTCACTCTATCCCAGAAACAAAGAAAAGTAAGGAAGTAAGTTGAGGGAAAATCCTACCCCAAGTGCACATTTAGTGAGCACAAGTGGCTGCTGTTCTTGTTCTGTTGCAATTTGTGCTATTTCTTAGCACAAAATGGATCCCGCACGCAAGTAGGCATTTTTGTGCCAAAAAAAATAGTGTTAAATGCTCTTCTCCCATAACTCCCACTCTTGGCCCACTCCAATTAGTGCAGTTCCCCATATACATTTATGAATAAACTCACATCAGCAGTATGTATGCATTTTGCTGTGGGAATACTTGGCCGCAGTTTATTACATGCATGGACTCTTGCGATACATCGTTGACCTCGTAAATCACAATGGTCAGTCATAAATCAAGATGACAAGGCCATAAAACATTATTACAGTGTCATAATTCCTCCTGAGTGCCACATATCGTTCTTGACATGATCATAAATCATAATTAGAAGACAGGTCATAAATCACAGTTGACAGGTCATACATCCTCTCTGCCATACATAAATCATTTTGCAAAAATGGTTGACGTCACCTAAATCATCTCCGCTATAAATCAATCAAGTCCTTGTCATTTGTTTGTCATAATTCTGGTACCTTTTATTGTTGAGGCCATCCCCCATGCTGCTTTTTTGGGGTCATCTAGTTTTGCTGGTCTTTTGTTGGCTCTTTCTCTGATCGTGACGGGGGTAGCCGCTTACTGCTGTTAGGCTCAACTCGATACCTTGTCTGTCCATTTTGTGCCCTCTCAACCGGCAGGTCTGGGCTGCGAGTGCCGTGCTCCGTTTACTCCCCCATTGGCCTACTTACCCTGCCATAAGGCATCCCAAGTTAAGTGGCCTTTCTCCGGCACACCACTCTCTGATGTGCCTCCTTTACCAATGTACGCCTTTTACTGCCATGCCGCCTGTAGGGCTCACGTCCCTAGGTGGCTCCCCACTTTTGTCCTTTGGGGTTTGCTCCTTCTTTCTCTTTTCGTTGCAGCCCTCAACTACATTTATGGTTCTCACGAGTGCACCTCAGTTTCCCGGCAGCCAAGCCTCCCAAGGATCACTATATGGCAATGCATTCCTTTCTGATAGCCTGCCAGCTGCATTTAATCTGTATTAGAACATTGGAATGTTGGGGGCTCCATTGAAAACAATGGAGTGCTGCGGGCTTTTACTAGCCGGTAAAAGCTCGCAGCGCCAACATTCCAATGGGCTTTGTTCACAGCAGCAGCTGTGAACAAAGCCTCACGGAGCCGGAGGGGATTCTAATCCCCTCGGGGCTCCGTGAGCAATTTGTTTATTTTAAGAGAACATTCTGCCCTGAGTGGCAGAATGTTCTAATAGCCTTAGAACCCGCCGTAGCGGGCTCTACCGGCTATTAAAGTCCCTCTCCCTTGTTAAATGCCCTCGCCTTCGGCTCGGGCATTTAACGCGGGGAGCGGGCCTTTAATAGCCGGTAGAGCCCGCTACGGCGGGTTCTAAGGCTATATTGAAGCCTTTTAAATGTACTGTCTCCGCCACCCTGGCGGTGGTCTCCCGACCTTTGCCTTCTTCTGTGATACTGTACTCCTGTTATTCAAAACTGATTAACTTATGCCTCCAGGATCTTTGGGGCTGGAGTACCTTGTCCTGGTCTCAATAAATACTGTTGTATACTGCTTGGTGAGTGGTACTTGCTCAGCTACAGGCCCTTACATGCCTGGCTAAGCTGTCTAACCACGGGCCTGAGGCCCATTGTGACCCCGGGGGCCCATTGCGACCCCGGCTCTCAGCATTGAGGAGTACACCCCTTTTGACTGCAGCACCACTAACCTTACCTTTGCTCCCCCAGTGCCATACCTCGACTAGAGGGAGGAGGTATCCAACCTTAGTTGTCCTCATCAGGCACGTGTCGACCCTGATACTCCGTTTTTTTGTGGCCTCTCACCAGAGTTCTAATGGCCAGCCATCTGGATAGCCGAACCAGCTGTGTTCTGTAATCTTCTTAGCTACGTCTGCCAACCTAGTTTGCCTTGCCCCCTTGAGTTTTATTAAGGACATTTCTCCCCTTCCCAGGCTTACTGATATTAGTGGGTTGGCTACCCCCGCTTATGCTACAGGGCCGAATGTAGCGCTCGGTGCACCAGGCCTTTGATCTTATTGCATACAGGAGATTCGGGAGCTATCTGTTGTACTGATTTATAGGATGCTGCCAGCTGGCTTCAGCATTTGTTGCTCCTCCCATCGCAAATGACCTGCTGCTTCGCCGATTGCCCCACTATCCTCCTGCAGGCTTCCTCCAACGCTGCCCCCCAATTCTCCACAGCACTCTGATAGAGCGGAACGTGGTAACAATTTACCCGCGTTCGGACGCTCTTTAGGTCGATGAATCTTTTGACTAAGTGGGAACTCTCTGTACTCTTAATCAATCAACTTCATTAGATCGATAATCAATAACGAACATAAGCAACACCTTGAACAACATAACACTTAACAATTAATCCAGAATACAGTTCGGCGAACCCTGACCTTTCAGCCAGGAATAACCACACCAGTTTATTGCAAAGTTAGTGAATTTATTTCCCTATATTAACAAAGCTAGCACGATATAGATGTGTCTCAACATCAGATGATAAACATAAATGAACATTAATAGCTGTCCATAACGTCGAAACAAGTGTAATCTATGTAGCATTTGAATCACAAGACATTCGATAATGGCAATGCAAAGCACTAATACGATAATCTGCAATGGGCTAATTGCGTACATTTAGTCAGCATAACAAGATCTCAAATTGCATTGTGCGACATATGGAATCCTCGTCTAACCTCAAATTAGCATCAGCATGTGGGACTTCATGCAAAAACAATTTAGCAACATCAATTTAGAAAACTCCTAGCTAGGGTCTTTATCAAAATCAGCAGTTGGTTACCTAAAAGAAACACAATGCAATTTTACAGTTTCCTTTCATAATTACCAATTCCAATCAGCAATCAATGAATTCTTCGTCTCACAGGTATCGTTTCTCGAACAGCATAGGGACGAGACCAAGGGGCAGGGGTGAATGGGGCAATTGCCTCACGGCGGCAAGATAAAACTACTACTTCATGCAAAGGGACAAATCAAAGTTAAAGTCTCTAGGGCAAGAATCATTAAAGTCTCTTTCTCTCGACTAGAGAAAGCATCAAAGTCTCTCAAAATGGCGTCGCAGCAAAATGGGTCATAATAGCTACGAAGTCAAAATGGCGGGATGTCCGAAGATAGAGAGAGCTTTCCTCTCGTGCACCTGGGTTTTATAGACAACAGTTCAAGTCCAGTAGGGTCTCCATTGGTGGGTTCATAGGTTAGCTTCAATTTGACCAATCAAAAACGACAGTTCTCAAGCTTTTACTTAAGCATACATTATCCTTGGAGATGGATACGTAATTTGCAACATTGTCTCTCGATTAGCTTACTCTCAGAGCCTCCATTGTCCGCACCTGCAAGTCGACCTTGAATTAAAGAGAAAATATGCCAGGCTGGCACCAACTTTAAGATAAGCATGTGAACAGTTTCTGTGGAAAAGTACAGCTTCAAGCAGAAATACACGTTTAATAGCACAGTGGAAAAATACAAATATTTAAACCGTGAGACCAGGCGACTAGGCCAAAGCCTCCGCTAAAGTAATGCTAAGCTAAAACATTTCAAATAAGCAAATCGTAGCACATGTTTATGATTATGTCGGATTAGTGCAATTCTAATACACCACGTTATATAAAGCACGCGTATAAATGATGGCAAACTACTCTGAGGGCACATTTTGTCCCCTTACAATCTTCATTAATTCGGTTAATGTCACACATGATTATGTCAGCACTACGTTTATGCGTTAATAAATCAAAACCTTCATTTTCTGCTTCATCAATCCCTCCTCTGATGACTACTTGTCATCACACAAATTTAGCCCACAAATTTTATCCCATTAAAATTCTGTCAGCTCCCTTTTCCTTTTAGTTCCCCTAGTTTGCTCTTTGTATTCTTCTGCCATTCTTTTCATTATTTTCTCCTCCTTTCTTCTTTTAATTCTCTCCATAATCATTATTATTCCCCTTTTTATTCCCCAAATTCCAAATACACATATTATCACTATTAATATTCCTTCTATTATTTTCAATAATATTCCATTCCAAATTCCCCCAATCCAATGTCCCACTGAAGCAAGTCCCTTTCCAACCTTTTCCCACACTCCTGGTTCTTTCAGTTCTTTCAAATCTGCACTTTCTTTTGTTAGATTAGCAAGCATAGTTTTAATCTTCACACTATTATCAGGTATATAGGTGCAGCAGTGACGTGCACCAATCATTTTGCAAACGCCTCCATCCTTTGCTAAAAGAATGTCTAAAGCAAGCCTATTTTGAAGAGTCATAGCTCTTTCCGCTGCAAGTTCAGCATCCATCAGGATTATAGCACCTGAGAACTTTGTCAACATGTTATCCACTATAGTAGACAACTTTCTTATTTTGATGGAATTCAGCACAACTCCCAATGAAGGAATCATGGCTCCAAATATATCACCTACCACAGCAGCTGCGGTCTCTCTTTTCTGGATACGATGGGATCCAGGTGTCTTTTCAATCATCGATATGTCATCCAGTTGATAAACCTTTGGAAACACTATACCCAAATAACATCTTCCCCACCATCCCTTTGGAAGACGATAATAGGCATTATGCCCACAAATATAATACACCCCTGGAATGACAGGGTCAAGTCCGTCCATCATGAATGTCCATTTGGCCTTAAAAATAAACGTATGTTTGCATTCACTCGCTCCTACAAAAATATTATCATAGTAAGATTCACCTCGATATATACAAAACTTCCCTACATGCCAAGCATCTAAAGCAATTTTCCCTTGTGTCTTTATAGCAGCAAAATCATAATTATCTACTGAAGTCCTCTTATGCAGTTCTTTTTCTAATTTCGCCTTCATTTGAGCCCTTCTATCATCTGTGCGATCTAAAAAGCTTATTTCTACAGCAGAGACGGAGCAAGTAAGGTTCTCCCTATGAGCATGAGCCGTTTCAAAAGGTTGCATTGGCTCGAAAAAGTCCCTCATAATTTTGTAATCCCAATATTTTGCAGTCTCGCTTAGCTGCGCTATTATAGGAACATAGGCAAAGGTAACATCATAATTTGAGAAAAAATACTGTATGTTAGATTGACCATAAAACCTAGACATTACTATACTACATGTAATCCCGTATGTAAGAGGCATGTGGTGATAAGTCACCCCTTCCTTTACTGATGTCGGTATCTGTGTACACACATAACAATCTTTCGCATCCATAGTCTCAACATACTCTGTTAGTAAGCGATAGAAAACGTTATACGAAAGCTCTTTCTTATCATGCAAGAGCCTCTCATCCATTGCTAGTCTTTTCAATGGTGTTAGTTCAGTGACAGTAACAGGAACAATAGTAGAAGCAGCAATAGTCTTATTCTCGCCCTTTCCATGCATTCCAAACACAATTGCCATTATTATTAGTACACATGTTAGTACCAAGCCTATACACACGTATTTACAATATTTCTTTCTATTATTCTGCATAGCGTACCCAGGCATGATCTGTATAGAATCAGAGAGCTAGAAGCACTTATAAATGAAACTACTTAGCAATTCAGTTACAAAGCTGAACGAGCACAATGTTCACACCGTCTTCTTCAAAAGGCCAGTTACTTATCGGTTAGCAGCATTTGTCTCAATTTGGTTTAGCAATGTCTCAGCTGGTTGTTTGTCTCACGTTAGATTGCAGCAAGCGATACCATTTACTACCGTTTCAATCAACAGAGTCTATGAAACTTTTCTTTTCTATTGGTATCTCTTCTTCTTCTTCGTTCTCGATGCTTAGAGATACAAACTCATCAGTCCAATCATCGTTTACTGCATATGCCCATTCAGGACCGGAATACCTCCTGTTTGGTATCCTTTTCCTTTTCAATTTTGCTTCTCTTTTCGATTCTGCTTCGCTGGCACTCTCCTCCTTCGCCAAGTCTTTTTCTTCACTTGACGATTGTTCCACGACAGTCACTTCCTTTCTTTTCTCCTTCACTTTCGGCCTTCCTCCTTCGTTCAAACCTTCTTTACCCTTTTCTTTTATCGGTGAGATACTTAGTCTTCTTTTTGCACCGTGTCCGTTTGATGGACCTGCGATCCTTTCTGTAGAGGTTTGAGCTCTTTCGTTCTGTTCTTCTTGGTTCCCACCTTCAGGGGAATCAGTCACGTTTTCCTTTTCTTTTTCTGTATCGTCTGTTTCTGGGAAAGCCCCCTTCTGCTCAGGCTCTCCTGCCTTCTCACTCTCTTCGAGCCCTTCGTCACCGTTACTTTCTTCAGGCTCTGTATCACTTTCAGCTGCTTCAGGTTCCTTGTCACCTTCAGCTGCTTCAGGCTTTTTGCTACCCTCAGCTGCTTCAGGCTCTTTGTCACCTGCAGCTTCGTCGTCGCTGTCTGAACTTTCTCCTTGGTCTTCCCCAAGCGAGTAAGACTCTTCGTTCTCCAATAATATTTCTTTTTCTCCTGCTGTTGCTTGTTCGCTTTCAGTTCGCTTTTGTTCTGTCTCAGCACTCGGCACTGTTTTATCAGGCACTGGTAGTTTCAGCGCTTCAACTTCCTCATCTGTGGGACACAACACCTTCTTTGTATGACTGGCGTGAATCCAGTTGGGAACCCCCGCGCACTTCACAGCGGTAGTTGTCGTCAGGATCACTTGGAAAGGGCCTTTCCAACGGGGTTCCAGACACGACTTCCTCACGTGCTTCTTTATCACGACCCAGTCACCTGCTTTCAGTGCGTGTCCTGGACCTTGGATCGGTGGCAAGGTGGTCGCTTCCACCTGGTGAGAGAAAGAGCGAACCATGTCAGCCAGACCTTTGCAGTAGTCTAACACCATATCATCTGTAATATTCAAAAGCATGTTTGCGGGAACTGCAGGAAGTCTCATAGCCCTGCCCATGAGAATTTCGTGCGGAGACAATCCAGTTTTTCTATCCGGAGTGTTTCTCATTGACATTAGCACTAAGGGCAATGCGTCAGGCCACTTCAAATTTGTTGATGCACATATTTTTGCCATTCTCGACTTCAGCGTACCATTCATCTGCTCCACCAGTCCTGATGCCTCAGGGCGATAGCTACAGTGCAGCTTTTGCTCAATGTTCAGTGCTTCGCAAAGTAACTTCATCACCTCGTTATTGAAGTGACTTCCCCTATCTGATTCTAAAGAGATCGGGAATCCGAAACGTGGTATTAACTCCCTCAATAATAGCTTGGCAACTGTAAGGCTGTCATTTCTACGTGTGGGGTATGCCTCAATCCAATGACTAAAAATGCACACAATCACCAACACATATCTTAAACCTCCATGCACAGGCATCTCAATGAAGTCCATCTGCATACGACTAAAAGGACCGCTTGCCCTACCAATGTGGCTCGCGTTCACAACTGTTCCCTTTCCTGGGTTCATCTGTTGGCAAGTGACACATCGATGGCAAACTGCTTCTGCGGCTTGACGAAATCTGGGGTTAAACCAATCGGTTTTGAACAATCTTATCATGGCATCTCTCCCTAGGTGAGCTTGCCCATGATAGAACCGCGCAAGCTGTGATAAGAGACTATTTGGCAGAACAAATTTTCCCTCATGTGAAACCCATAGCTCGTCTTGTCTCTTTATACATTGTGATTTAATCCAGGAATCTCTTTCATCCTCCCTGACATTACTTTGTAGTGCTTTTAGTTCTTCTATTGTATCTACGACCTTCAAGGCAAATGCTTCAGCTGGTTCGAGTTCTGGTTCACTTATTGTATTCCAATCGTCCCTTAACAATATACAGTTCAAGGCACAAAATCTTGCGACTTGATCTGCATAGGCGTTTCCCAGAGACACATAGTCCTGTCCTTTCGTGTGAGCACTGCACTTTACCACTGCAACTTCAGCTGGCACTTGAATGGCATGTAACAACTCCCTTTTTCTCTCCCCATTTTTCACTGGGGATCCTGAAGAAGTCAGGAAACCTCTCTGTGACCATAGTTGTCCAAAGTCATGCACAATCCCAAACCCGTATTGGCTATCAGTGTAAATGGTGACTTTCATCAATGCAGACAATTGACATGCTCTAGTAAGGGCTACAAGTTCTGCTACTTGTGCAGAATAGACTCCTTGGAGCCATCCCGCTTCCAAGACCCCTGTCACAGTACATACAGCATATCCTGCTTTCAAAATTCCCACCCCATCTCTTAGACATGAACCATCAACAAAAAGAATTTGGTCATTTTCATCAAGTTTTGTATCCTTGATATCCGGTCGGGGTTTTGTGCAAAATTCAGTCACCTGAAGGCAGTCATGTTCGACGTCTTCAGCGTTCTCAATTTCAGCATGTTCTCCAGGAAGCAAGGTAGCTGGGTTCAACGTGGTGCACCTTTTCAGCTGCACATTCGGTGAGCCCAGAATAGTCGTTTCATACCTTGTGAGTCTTGCTCCAGTCATGTGCTGCGTTCGGGATCGGGTCAAAAGTATCTCAACTGAGTGAGGGACCATGACTGTTACTGGGTGTCCCATCACTATTCCTTCACTCTGAGTGAGGCTGATACCAACTGCTGCTACGGCGCGCAAACACCCTGGGAGTGCTGCTGCAACCGGATCCAGAGTAGCTGAAAAATACGCTACTGGTCTGCTTACGCCACCATGGGCTTGGGTCAAGACAGACAAAGAGCATGCATCACGTTCATGGCAAAACAATGTGAAAGGCTTTGTGTAATCAGGCATACCTAAAGCTGGAGCCCTGCACATGCACTCCTTTAATTCAACAAAAGCATCCATCTCATC
Source organism: Pleurodeles waltl (assembly GCF_031143425.1). Lineage (NCBI taxonomy): Eukaryota > Metazoa > Chordata > Amphibia > Caudata > Salamandridae > Pleurodeles > Pleurodeles waltl. Next base: position 63,993,990 of record NC_090436.1, read on the forward strand.
CCCTTTCAGTTCGATCTGATCCAAGGCATCCTTCTGGGTCAATTTCAGTAGAGGCTTTGCTAGAGATGAGAAGTTGGGAATCCACTGGCGACAGTATCCCACCATTCCCAAAAACTTCCTCACCTCCTTCCTTGTCTTTGGTGGACTCATTTGAAGTACACTGGTAATTCTTTCCTTCATTATTTTCCGTGACCCTTTCTCTATCTGGTGACCCAAGTATTTCACTTTCTTCTGACAGAACTGCAGTTTGGAAGGAGACACCTTGTGTCCATTCCCTCCCAAATGGTTCAACAGAGCAATGGTATCGGCTGTGCAGCCACTTTCTGTCTTTGATGCAACCAGTAAGTCGTCAATGTACTGTACTAAGGTTGACTCGAATGGTAACTCTAACTCTTCCAAGTCTTTCTTTAGAACCTGATTGAATATCGAGGGTGACTCAGAGAACCCTTGAGGAATTCGACACCAACTGTATACTCTGTCTAGGAATTTGAAACAAAAGAGGAATTGGCTGTCCTCATGAAGAGGCACAGAAAAGACTGAGAACCACTCAGCTTCGCAAGGGATCTGAAACATTATCACAGCCGGATTCGGTACGACAGGGCAGCACTTGATTATGATGTCATTTATTTTCCTCAAATCCTGCACAAGTCGGACTTTCCCACTTGGCTTTATTAGTCCCATTATCGGTGAATTACATGGGCTGCTTAATACTTCTTTCAGTACGCCCTGCTTCACGAATTCGTCAATAAGTTGGGCAACTTTCATGAGGGTATCTTGTGGCATGTGGTATTGTGGGGTCTGGGGAAAGATCACATTGGGCTTTACCATCACTTTTACTGGTTCTACTCCTTTCATCAATCCCACCTCTTTCCCTGTCATGTCCCACACTTCCTTTCCGACTGTTTCCCGTAATTCTGCTGGGATATCTTCTTCAGTTATCATTGGTAAAAGACAAATCAGAGGATACTCTTCGTCAACTGTTTCTATCTCATCCCCCTCTACACTGTCCTCGTCTTCCCCATCATTGCTCGTCTCTATTGTTATTCCTTCGTTTGAACACATGATCGAGCAACCCAATTTACACAATAGGTCTCTTCCTAACAGTGCTATCGGGCTTGAGTCACACACCACAAATTGATGTACCCCTTGATAGTTACCAATGTTGACTGGTATTGGATCTGTTATTGGGTTCGTCAGATGTCTGTTTGCTACCCCCACCACTTGAACTGTCCTCCCTGAGAGTGGCAAATTTGGTACTTCACTGCTCTTAACAGTTGAACGTGTGGCTCCCGTGTCAACCAAGAATGAAACACGATGACCCATTACTCTTCCCTCTACGTACGGACCCCTTTGATCGACTTCCAAGGATGCCGCAAGCACACAGTCTCCTTCTTCTCCTGAACTTTCACTCTCCCATACGTTGTTTATTCCACTCTCACTGTGTAATGGGAACTGTTGTACTGTGCCGTTTGTACTCATTACCTGATCCGTTACCTGTGGAGGAACCATCATTTGCTGCTGACTCATTGGTGCCAAAGGTATTTGCATTTGCTGATTAGGTACCAAAGGTAACTGCTGTTGCATCGGCTGCATCTGCGTCATCTGCACACGGGGCATCTGCATCTGCTGCGGCTGCATAGGTTGCAATCCCTGCAATTGATTTATAGTCTGAAAATTTGGGTTTGGACCTCTCATTTTTGGTCCTCTCATTGTCTGAAATGCATTGACATCATTGTTCTGCTGACCAACACCTACACCTGCACCTGCACCTTCCTGCACCACCATCGGGCACTCGCGTTTCCAATGACCTACGTTTCCGCACGCGTGACACGGCATCACCTTTTTCATTGCCTGCACACCCGTCACAACAGTGTTCAAATCCGGACCATTATTCACAAAACCTCCTCTACCTCTGCCTCTGGCCTGTGGCTGGAATGCCATGTTTCCTTGCAACTGCGGCTGCTGTTGCTGAAACGCCATGTTTCCCTGCAACTGCGGCTGCTGTTGCGGTACCTGCTGTTGGAACCCTTGCATCCCTGGCAACCCTTGCAGTCCTTGCAGACCTTGCAAGCCTGTCTGAGCCGCCTTAAGCTGCATCATCATCACCTTCTCTTTCAGCTTTTTCTGTTTCACCTCAATTTCGTCGCTACAGTATTTCGCATAAGTCAAGACTTCATCAATCGGTTTCGACTGCCAGCAGATCAAATGCGATTTTATCATCTGACTTATCTCTGGTCTCAGCCCTTCCACAAATCTGAACACAAAATGAAGCATATCTTTCGCCTCAATTGCTTCCGTGCCACTGTAATTCTTGAACGCCTTCAACAACCTCTCATAGTAACTATGAATCGATTCTTTAGCCTCTTGGGCAGTTCGATCAATTTTCTGCCAATCCACATTTTTCGCGGCAACCTTCGTCTTCAAATGCTCGATCACCTTATAGTACAGACACATCACCATAGGTGATGGTGCACCCGTTTCTCTGTCTCTCTCTGGTTCGCTTGTCGGCCAACCTACAGCTCTTTTGCAATCCTCCCACAAATCTGCCGGAACCACAATCTCGAATAAAGTGTTCAGGTCTTCCCAGAGACATTTTGCAAGCTTCACAAACCTATCAGTCTGTTGATACCATTCGATCGGCTTCTCTCTCAGTTTGGGAAAATCATTCGTAAAGGACTGAATATCGCTCCTGTGCCATGGTACATGTACTAATTTCCCCCCTGCTGTCTCCCTCATTGGTAACATGGTTACTGTTTTGCTGCTCTGCGGTCTTTTCTCATTATGCTCTGTAACACTGTCCCTCCTCTTATCCTTCCTCTTTACCCATCTGCTTTCCCATTTGTCTAAGCACCTCCACACTTGGGCACTCTGCAACAATTCTCTAAGGTGTGCCTTCATGCCTGCTGATCTCATGTGTTCAAAATCTGTAGTCCCAAAATCCAACCTATAGCTCCTGCTCAAGTGTTTCGTCTTGCCTATGTCAATCCCGTTCCTGTCTGCTACTTCCTGCAAACTTTTATGTACCTTGTTTACCTCTTTCGTGATCTTTGGACATAGATACCTCAATTCCTCTTCCGTGTAGGATTCTAACCTGTTCACACCCATATTCCCTTCCACCAATTCTTGTGCTTCCATGTTCAGCCTCATCCTGCTCAAGTAATCGTCTCCTTTCCCACTGTCTGAACTTTGTGTGGAATTTAGACTGTTGAACCACTGTGTCAGCTGTTGCGCATTTACCCCCATCAGTGTAGCATTCACATCGACTGCCATCGATGGTTGCGGCAACTTTTCAGTGTTCGATGTTAATGGTATTATCAGTGGGGGGCTCGACCTCACCAGTGTTGATTGAGCGCATACGGGACTAAACTCCATCAAGGACCCAGACCCAGTTGGCTGAGCCACTATCGGGGTTATCCCTGGAGTGTTTTCTATGCACCTTCTTTCTGTCCCATTCTGCAGCATTTGTCCCTGACTGCTCATACCTAAGTTAGGCTGACTATACAAAGGTACCACTGGACCTACGGTAATAGGTAGTGATATCGCATCTGGATTTTGTCCATTTCCCATATTCTGAGGCATGTTCATCCCCATATTATGGGCCATCATTGCCGGCATGCCCATCTGACTCCTCGTCATTTGAGCATGAGCGTTTCCTCCCTGCATCTGCTTTTGAGGCATCATAAACTGAGTTGATTCAGCTTGTGCCATTGTTGGGTTGTAACCATTCTGTACGCCCCTTACGGTTGGATCTAGAATCATTCCTCCACTATTATCACTGCTGTAGTACCCTGGCATCTGCGGCTGATAATGTTCTGCTGGTTTCAACACGGGCACATCTGGATACATTCTCCTAACCTGCGGTATCTGTGGGGTGAGCAGTAAACTCGGATCCTTAGATCCCGATGGTGCTTCTGGATTCTGCGTTTCACTGTTCTGTACCGATGCCGGAGGGGCAGAACTGGTACTTGGACCTTGTCCATTCTCTGCATAAGGTGGTGGACGGTCGTTCAGCAATTGCATTATCAACTCCTCATCCTCTAACTCCTCTTCTCTTCTCAACTTTTCCTCGTTCTCTCTATCCTTGGAACATTTCCTGTCTGTCTTACAGGTAGCTTTCTTACCTGTCTCCTCTTCATCTTTAGTAATTGCGAGGAACAATTTTATTCCCTGCAATACATCTGACCTCCACACCTTCTGCGCATTATCCCACCTAGCATCCGCTAGTGTCTTTTCTACCTTCCTCATCCTTGTTTCAAACTTGTTTTTCTGTTGCTGTCTAGCCATGAGTTCCCAGATTGCTAGAGCCTCAAACTGTGCTGGCCTTGGAGGCACCTTCATGTCATACATCGTGAATCTCAAATTTTCTAGGACCCTTATATTGAATGTCCCATGTATCGGGAATGCTACGCTCCCATGTTTCTCTGTCCACTTGTGCCATTGCTTTAGCCAAAGACACGGAGCTACCCCTTTTTCCTCCATTACAATGTAAGCTGGTGTGCCCTCGGGCGGCGTCTCCTCTCCTACGCTCGCTTTGATGTAAGACTCTCCCTTCATCGCGCTCCTGAATGCTTTAAGGAATTTCATCTTTCTCGTCTTTTGTTTAACCAAGTTTATAACCAATAGGTAACTTTTGTTTCACAAAGTTTGTAATCAATAGGTGACTTTAATTCCCGGAATACTCTTCACCCGCCTTTCCCCTTCCAATCGAGTCCCACAGACTGCGTCCAATCCGTGCGCGACCCTTCTCTCCAACCAACCTATCCCAGCGCGGCTCTTAGTGACGTCACACTCACACACACTGCGGCTGACAAAGCCTCGCGGCTAATCCTCCTTCACTCAGGTCCTCCCGTAACAACTTTTTGCAAGTATCGCGAGCTATCAAAACTAAAACAGATCTGTCGGTTTACTACAGGAAGGGTAACATAATCGCTTCAGGACCTTAGGGACCTTTCACTAACCTCGGCCACTATTCGATCTCTTTCACCAGCCTCGGCCGCTATTCGGTCTTTCTCAGTCCCCGCATTCGCAAGCAAATCTGACCCGCAGACCTACTCTCAACTTGTCAATGATCTGTTCTAGTGCACTTAGAATCTTGTCAAAGCCCGAAGTCGAAGTTCCTATCACTCCCTAACACACGTACCGACTCGTTGACCACGCCCGATCAACCTACTAAACCGCCCAGACCACAACATGGATCAACATACTCCGGAGTCTCTTGACCTCGCAGGGCCCGTCTCAACAACAACAACCACGTGGACCTTTTTATGCACAAAGCGCCAGACGCACATGAAGTTCGACGACTTCCCTACTCTCGTACTCGGAGCCGCACCTCCGCTATCTCCATGAAGTTCGACGACTTCTCTACTTCTACACTCGGAGTCGCGCCTCCGCTATCCTTAAAGAAAAATCCTCACAACCTTTTCACACACTCTGCGGCAATAAGCTGTGCAAGCGCAAAAACCCTAACTTCACTCATACCATCACTAGTACCGCCAGCGCTGATTCCACATCTCCGTTCTCTCCATTCGCAAGCTCCCGAGATCCCGGGAAAGTCGCGGTGGACCTAGCCCATCATCATCTTGTCAATTATTTTCATCCAAGAAAATCTAATTCAACTTCTCGAATGAGGCCTCAAAATGCGTAACCGTTAATTCGACACCATGTACTCTACTGATACAGGGTCCCAAAAGACGTAACCGTCCTCTGCTACCATCTACTGATAGAGCGGAACGTGGTAACAATTTACCCGCGTTCGGACGCTCTTTAGGGCGATGAATCTTTTGACTAAGTGGGAACTCTCTGTACTCTTAATCAATCAACTTCATTAGATCGATAATCAATAACGAACATAAGCAACACCTTGAACAACATAACACTTAACAATTAATCCAGAATACATTTCGGCGAACCCTGACCTTTCAGCCAGGAATAACCACACCAGTTTATTGCAAAGTTAGTGAATTTATTTCCCTATATTAACAAAGCTAGCACGATATAGATGTGTCTCAACACCAAATGATAAACATAAATGAACATTAATAGCTGTCCATATCGTCGAAAAAAGTGTAATCTATGTAGCATTTGAATCACAAGGCATTCGATAATGGCAATGCAAAGCACTAATACGATAATCTGCAATGGGCTAATTGCGTACATTTAGTCAGCATAACAAGATCTCAAATTGCATTGTGCGACATATGGAATCCTCGTCTAACCTCAAATTAGCATCAGCATGTGGGACTTCATGCAAAAACAATTTAGCAACATCAATTTAGAAAACTCCTAGCTAGGGTCTTTATCAAAATCAGCAGTTGGTTACCTAAAAGAAACACAATGCAATTTTACAGTTTCCTTTCATAATTACCAATTCCAATCAGCAATCAATGAATTCTTCGTCTCACAGGTATCGTTTCTCGAACAGCATAGGGACGAGACCAAGGGGCAGGGGTGAATGGGGCAATTGCCTCACGGCGGCAAGATAAAACTACTACTTCATGCAAAGGGACAAATCAAAGTTAAAGTCTCTAGGGCAAGAATCATTAAAGTCTCTTTCTCTCGACTAGAGAAAGCATCAAAGTCTCTCAAAATGGCGTCTCAGCAAAATGGGTCATAATAGCTACGAAGTCAAAATGGCGGGATGTCCGAAGATAGAGAGAGCTTTCCTCTCGTGCACCTGGGTTTTATAGACAACAGTTCAAGTCCAGTAGGGTCTCCATTGGTGGGTTCATAGGTTAGCTTCAATTTGACCAATCAAAAACGACAGTTCTCAAGCTTTTACTTAAGCATACATTATCCTTGGAGATGGGTACGTAATTTGCAACATTGTCTCTCGATTAGCTTACTCTCAGAGCCTCCATTGTCCGCACCTGCAAGTCGACCTTGAATTAAAGAGAAAATATGCCAGGCTGGCACCAACTTTAAGATAAGCATGTGAACAGTTTCTGTGGAAAAGTACAGCTTCAAGCAGAAATACACGTTTAATAGCACAGTGGAAAAATACAAATATTTAAACCGTGAGACCAGGCGACTAGGCCAAAGCCTCCGCTAAAGTAATGCTAAGCTAAAACATTTCAAATAAGCAAATCGTAGCACATGTTTATGATTATGTCGGATTAGTGCAATTCTAATACACCACGTTATATAAAGCACGCGTATAAATGATGGCAAACTACTCTGAGGGCACATTTTGTCCCCTTACAATCTTCATTAATTCGGTTAATGTCACACATGATTATGTCAGCACTACGTTTATGCGTTAATAAATCAAAACCTTCATTTTCTGCTTCATCAACTCCTTTCCCATGAAGTTATTTTTGTTGCGTTTTGTTTTATCGCGTTACTCGTAACCCAGTAGAGTGTTAAAGCCCTTCATGTCACATGCATTTTATATATATAGAGACAATGAATCCTGTATCTAACAATCAGTGTATAGGAAATTGTTAACTAACTAAGGAAGGACTCCCAAGTGTAGTATTCATTCTTCCTCCCTGCGCCATTGCAATTACAGAGTACCTGGCCTGACGAAGCACGAGCTGGAGATTTAAAGAACAAACTGAATGGCATTGGCTGCTCCCATAAGGATGTTTTTATACTCTACTAACCTTTCGTAGCAACATTAGAATAATTATAGACTGGGGAAGTCATAGTGTTCTAATCTATACTTTGTAGTTTGCATGCAGCCCATTCGTGCTGCTTAGATTACGTACTCTGAGTTTCACCTAGACATTGACCGATGGATCCCCGTCGAGTTGTTAGCAGTTACTTAACAGTTATCAAGGAAATGGCATTAATTACATCACACGTCGGACTGGCTAGATTAGCCGCGGCTGTGGGAGGGTGAAGTATGGTGGGCTCCGTCGGTATTCTTCCCCAATTACACCAAATGCACTCTGCTCCATCCTCATGGTTCTGTTTTGCCACGATCGGATCGTCTGATGCCTTTCCATGTGTCGTCTCCCCTCACAGAGATCATAAATTAAAGGAAAAAGTGTGGGGGAGACAGTCAAACACCTATGTATTATGTAAGAGTGGTGTAGCACATCATCACCAAACAAGTCATCTGCTTAAACAACACCCATAAAGGCTCATCCAGGTAAGTACCAATGTTTGTTTCCCCCTAACTTCCCTGAGGTTGCTCGTGGACATGCACACATGGTGAGAAGGTGTGGCTGAAAGTATGCCTTGCATACTTGTAAATTACCTTGAAATGGTACCTGTTACTTCTAAACACTGAATTACTGGTGTCATGTTTAATGCCCTTAGACGTCCTTCACTGTATGTTGTACACACTTTGGCAGCCGACCATGGGCCCTAATTAATTGATGATGGCCCTCACCCAAGATGTGAGCCTATTGATCATGTTGCTTGGGCATATATTCATGATGTCAGTTTCATTTTACCCCAGAGAAGCCCTCATTATTAAATGGCGTTTCCCCAAAGACCCTGTGAAGCACACATAAATATGCTTGCTTCCTCACTGCCCGGTTACGGCAGTCATTCTCCTGGCCTCCTAAAACTTGCCTGCAAAGACACACCTGCTTGCTTGAACCAGGGTTCGAACCAGGGAGGTCTACCAGAACTTAAGTACCCTGCACCTGCTCAGAAATTCCACAGAGGTCCATAGTCCCACAGAGGCACATGCCGGCTGGAAAACATCTTGCCGCTATACACAGGTGTGTGCACGCACCCAGAGGGGGTGCACTTTAGAAACCAAAGGCCACATTTACTAACGATTTTGCACGTCACAAACAGCGAATCTGGCTGTTTGCGATGTGCAAAATGCACTTCCCGATGAACAAACCTAGTTTTGCGATTCAGTAAACTTTTACCGAACCGCAAAACGGTATTGCGACTCGCAATTAGGAAGGGGTGTTCCCTTCCTAATTGCGACTCGTAGTCCCATGTATGATTGTTTTGTAACCACGAATGTGGTCGCAAAACAATCGCAGTTAGCAGCAGTGTCACACTGGTGCTAACACATTCGAAAACAGGAATGGGTCCCCATAGGACCCCTTCCCCTTTGTGAATGTCACTGAAATTTGTTTTTCAAAGCAGCCAGTCGGACCACTGCCTGCTCTGAAAAAATGAAACAAAAACGTTTCATTTTTAGGTCAAGCGTTAGCGTTCGGCCTCCTGTATACTAAAGTATACAATAGAGTGAGTTTCAACATTCTGATTTGTTAGTTGCAGTGTCCTTCAAAAATCCTTGCTTGCTAGTGGTCAGTTCTGCCTCTTTGTCCAGCCTTTTTTCACTTTGGGAGCAGCACAAAGTACTGTGTAATTACGCTATGTCCTGTTTATCTCTTCTGTAAGAGACTATTTGGGGCATTTGCCTGTTTCACCTCAACAGTGTGGGTGCTTGTTCAGCCCCTCCTCCCCACCAGCTCCCTCTGTAAACATAAACCAACAGCAGAGGGGGGATTTTCGAGGGCCAGCTCACCCTCGCTCTCTTCCTTTTGTTATTTTCAGTCTGTCTGGCAATAAAAGTCCAGTCAGTAATTTAGAACGCTATGAGCTCTAACTCGAGCAAACACGAGACTATTGCATTCAAAATGCTTGTTTGACACTGGGCCTCGTGGAGCAGGTGGCTGAACCAGACTTGTAGCTAAAGCTACAGTATTTGCTGCATGTTTTAGGCATGTCATGTCTCTGTGTTTTACTACTGTTTTGTTTTTACTGGGAGGGCACACAGTAACTTTTATTCCGGGCTAGTTCTGGTGTCACCTCGTGTTTTCTGAATGTTGTGTTTCTGTGCCTTTACAAATAAATATGCCTGACTGCATTTACTTTATTATTTGTAAACCAAGTATGGCGCTTTTTTTTGGAAAATGGAATGTTTTAGTCAGCGTATTTCTCTGGTTTATATTTTGTTTTGGTTCTTAGGGAGAGAGCACGCTGAAACTTTTTTTTAGCTTCCCCACACCTCTACTATAAATAGAACTTGTATCCAGGTCTCCAGTCGACAATGTTATGTGGCATGTTTTGCTTATGAATGCTGTGTTTGGGGGCATTTCAAAATATATGCGTTTTATTGACATTTGCTTTCACATTTGTAAACCATGTACAGTCTTTACTTTTTTACAAACCTCCAGCCACTTAAATGCTTAGATGTAAAAACAAAATTTTTGCACTTTTTCAGGAAGACTGGGATGGTCTTAAAAGACGGTTTCTCATTATAAATGAGTTACATTGGTCTGTGAGGACGTTTTCATTACGGGTGGCCGCATTTCCCCGTTCCCTACCTGCCCAGAACAAGCAATAAAATGAGCTGCAGATAAGGTATATCAGATTGACGTTTAGGAATAACTTTAACTTCTGCTTCCTTCCAGTACATGCACAATTTCTTTAGGACTGCATCGTTTTTTGAATAAATAAATGTGTTCACCTAACATCATTTCATGTACATTATTGATCGCCTCTTAAAATACTCAATACACAATGCAACGTTTTCACAACTGATTTTAGTCTCTTTTACAAATTGTTCTACGCTCGGCTGCTGCTGTGCAACTGTGGCTTTGCAAAACTGTAACACTTTGTTTGTTTTCAGTTTTTCCTTTGGGTGGGGGTAAATGTTTACTGCTTTTCAAATTCATTTTTCCTTCTGCCTACTTTGGTTAGATTACATAAACATTTTTTCAAGGGGAAGCATTATTTTTAGCTTAATTCACCAAACTGCATATTACATGCATTGTTGCAATTCTTGTGTCAAACACAAAGTCCCATCTTCAAGGCTGGATTTTGTTTGTGTTACCAATTTAACCGTAAATGACAGATGCCATGAAACTGTGTCTTGGCCCATGACAAGCTAACAACATAGTAACTCTTCTGTGTGCATTTTGTTGGAGCTTGAGCAGCACTTTTACTGCCTTTCTGTTGCTGGAACAATCCAGAATGATGCAGAAGAGGGAAAGGTACATGATTTTATAATATGTTACTTGATATTACTTTTCAGACGCAAACAGAATGTTGTAGTGCTGCTCACTTGCATCGAGGCACTTGTCTATCTGTCTGTGTGTTAAAATTCACAGTTTTTTTCTGTTTCTCTACAAATGTCTGTACCTGATAGAGACATACTTTTTAGATCCAGCTTTTTGATTTTGCTAAACTTGTGTCTGAACATACAGAGCATATAAGAAGCCCTCTTTATCTATTGGCCTATATTGTCATTTATTTCACTCCACATAATTCCACTGCACACAATACCACATAATTCCACTACACACCACATATACCCACTCCAAAACACATAAGTAAAAAATATTTACAGACCCAATACCTCTAACTCTCACAAATGCGAGACCTACTGCATTGCAAATGCTTGTTTGTTTTTGTAATGCATCTCGTTTTCCTTTAATTAAAAGGGGCTGCATTACAAAAAAAAACTGCTTTATTTAAAAGCAGTCACAGACATGGTGGTCTGCTGTCTCCAGCAGGCCACCATCCCGGTGAGGACCGCCATTCCCAAGGGGGTCGCAAACTGCGACCTACCTCATGAATAATCATGAGGTTGGCATTGGCGACTCCTTTACGAGTCGCAAATAGTGTCAATGACACTATACTACATACAGTTTTGCGAGTCGCAAACAAAAACTTTGATACAAGTAGCCCCAAGTTATGCTTCTCTTGCCTTTGCTTGTAGATGCACCCCATGGCTCATGTATGCATGCCCTCATCTTTGCAGCAAGCAGACAAAGATGCCCTTGCCATGACGTATGCGGGCTAGCACCCAGAAGCACGCACCCACAGTTGCGCCTCAATAACCAGTAGTAGTGTTTTTTTTGTTTTGTTTTTGTAGGGTTAACCCAAAAAAGTGAAGGTTTCTGCACCCCATGGGAAGCCCCTTCAACTTGACCTGGAACCAGTTGCCCGCCAGGTTCCGATACTTAAATCTCCCACTACTTAATGCAGTTTTAAATGAAAGATTACCAAATTTACAGCGCCTGAGAGTTTCACTGTCTGCACCTCCCTTCATACTGGCGAGGTATGCAGAACCAAGTTTTTAAATCGCTTTGCCATCAGGACTCCTTAGCTTGCTTGTTATTACAGGAAGTCAAACAGGATACAGCATGGATGGAAAGCGTTTATTATGTGATAATTAGCTTATACGGTTATGCAAAATGCCTAAGCTCGTCTGCCTTACACAGGAACTAATGTTTTTAATCTAAGTAATAAACCTCTCAACTTATTAATTACTTTGTGCATGCAGTCGCAGCTGGCGCTCTTGCATACCTGATAAAGGAGCGCTGTTATTTCTAAGGCCAGTATACCTGCGCTCCGCCTCTGCGGCGTGCTGAAACCGCTTCTGTAAAGGTGACCGCAGCCCCCAGCTCGGCTCGTTAGACTATTGTAACAGTAGTGTTGCCACGTTACGATGTTACAAATCATGTAATGTTAAATAAAATGATAACCTTACTGCGCTAAATCATAAACATTGACGCCTTTATTGTGTTCCGCCTGTTCAATTTCATTTGGGTCTTGCCACTTTTCGATTAGGTTGCTACTTCGTTTATTTATTTTACTGCAGGTTTATATAGCAAGACTCAACCCGAAAGTATTGGAGCACTTTAGCGTGAACACTAGCTACATTACAAAAGAAACCATTTGTTTTCGATAGTCAGGGGAGATTAAGGGCCATATTTATACTTTTCGACGCACAACTGCGCCAACGCAGTTGTGCGTCAAAATATTTAACGCCGGCTAACACCATTCTGAAGCGCCATTCGGGCGCCGTATTTATTGAATGACGTTAGCCGGCGTTAGCCGGCGCTGCGGAGTGGTGTGCGTAAAAAAAAATGACACACACCAGGCAGCGCCGGCGTAGGGGAAAATGGAGCTTGGGCGTCAAAAAATGGGGCAAGTCAGGCTGAGGCAAAATTATCGCCTCAACCCCATTTGCGCCATTTTTTTTTAACGCCCAGATGCCATTAACATGACTCCTGTCTTAGCAAAGACAGGAGTCATGCCCCCTTGCCCAATGGCCATGCCCAGGGGACTTATGTCCCCTGGGCATGGTCATTGGGCATAGTGGCATGTAGGGGGGCACAAATCAGGCCCCCCTATGCCACAAAAAAAAATATATATATACTTACCAGCACTTACCTTAAGTTCCCAGGGGTGGGTCCCTCCATCTTTGGGCATCCTCCTGGGGTGGGTAAGGGTGGCAGGGGGTGTCCCTGGGGGCATGGGAGGGCACCTGTGGGCTCCTTCCGAGCCCACAGGTCCCTTAACGCCTGCCCTGAGCAGGCATTAAAAAATGACGCTAACGCGGCTAGACGTCATTTTTTAAGGCCCGCCCACTCCCGTGCGTCATTTTTGCACGGGAGTGTAAATAAGGCGCACAGGCCTGGGAGTCATTTTTTAGACGGGAACGCCTACCTTGCATATAATTAATGCAAGGTAGGTGTCCACGCTAAAAAATGACGCAAACTCCATGAACTTTGGCGCTAGGCGCGTCTAACGTCAAAGTATAAATATGGAGTTAGTTTTGCGTCGAATTTGCGTTAAAAAAAACGACGCAAATCCGGCGCAAACAGAGTATAAATATGGCCCTAAGTGATTTGCCCAGACTCACAGGATGTTGAGCCGACACCGAGACTCAACATTGCTCCTCAACGCCAAAGGCAGGCGCTCTGGCCATTACGCCACACCCTTTAACCAAAATTGGTTTTACATCAGAGCAGCGGGTCTGGAGACCACGGAGGGGGCTGCGGTGCTTTAGGGGGTGGTTTTCTGCCGCCCCTCGAAGGGACTCCTCCCTGGAAAATCCGGGAGCTCCAGGCCTCACCTGTGTGTCCGGTGTGCAGCAGTCACAAGCCACCCTAACTGCAATAGCATTTTCTAACCTGTGTGTTTGCTTTTTCTATTCGTTTATGTACAGTGTGCCCAAAAAGATGTGGGTGCTATGTCAAACACCTAAATAAAAAGGTAATGTTTGTGAGTAGGCACGGAGAGATTATGGGGGTCATTCTGACCCTGGCAGTCGTTGACCTCCAGGGTCACCGACCACGGGAGCACCGCCAACAGGCTGGCGGTGCTCCTAAGGGCATTCTGACCGCGGCGGTTCAGCCGCGGCCAGAAAGGGAAACCCGGCGGTCTCCCGCCAGTTTTCCGCTGCCCTACAGAATCCTCCATGGCGGCGGAGCGCGGTCCGCCGCCATGGGGATTCTGACACCCCCTACTGCCATCCTGTTCCTGGCGGGTCTCCCGCCAGGAACAGGATGGCGGTAGGGGGTGCCGCGGGGCCCCTGGGGGCCCCTGCAGTGCCCATGCCAATGGCATGGGCACTGCAGGGGCCCCCGTAAGAGGGCCCCACGTAGTATTTCAGTGTCTGCAAAGCAGACACTGAAATACGCGACGGGTGCAACTGCACCCGTCGCACCTTCCCACTACACCGGCTCAATTCTGAGCCGGCGTCCTCGTGGGAAGGTAGATTTGCCCTGGGCTGGCGGGCGGCCTTTTGGCGGCCGCCCGCCAGCCCAGGGCAAATCTCAAAATACCCTCAGCGGTCTTGCGACCGCGGAGCGGTATTTTGTCGGGGGAAAACTGGCGGGCGGCCTCCGCCGCCCGCCAGTCTCAGAATCACCCCCTATGTGCTTTGCCCAAAATCACAGGATGTCGAGCAGACGCCAAGTCTCGAACCTGGTTCCACAGCTCCCCGGTTGGAGGCCCTGGCTGTTGCGCCACACGGTCTGCCTGCGCAAAGGGTTTTCACTAGGTCAGTTTAGGACCAGTGGACTGCAGATTACACTCCCCATACCTGCATCTGGCGCTGAACCCTCTACGCCAGTGGTTCCCAACCTGTGGTCCGGGGACCCCTGGGGGTCTGCAAAGCCTTCTTAGGGGGTCTGCGACTGCTTAGAAAATTAAAAAATATTAACAAATATTGACAAATTAGGTCCCCAGCTTCCAATAATGACTCAGGCGGGGGTCCCCGGATTTCAATGATGATTCAGGTGGGGTCCCTAGGTTCCATTAATGTTAAAATGGGGGTCCACATAAATCAAAAGGTTGGGAACCACTGCTCTACGCCATCCCTTTGCTGTGCTTGGGTACGAGCAAGGCAGGGGCCACCCCTGCTCCCGGCACTGGCCGCCCTCCATGAGCATATCACCATCCACTTCCCCCTGATGGGGAAGTTGTACTCTTTTTCCCTTCACTTTTCAGTGCCTGTCCTTGCAGCCTACATGCATTTAACAAGCCTACCAATAAAAGGCCAATCCTGCCCCAATAGATACATTGGCAATTCTTGAATCTCAACAGTTCCCCAACGAGACACGCTTCAAGGCCCTGTGACACGCCAAACCTTTTTGTCTGGAAATATCACTTCCTTACGTGAACAATAAAGGTGACCACACGATACTGATAACCCGTCCTGGCTCCGAGACCTGCTCCGTGCGCTAACAAAGCTCTCTCACCTCCACAACAAACCAAAGCCACTTTCCTCAAGACTGCCACCCGACCCTTATAAGTCCTTTACCAACGGAGCATACAAAGAGAGCAGTCTACCTTGGCAAAATACCCCAACCGTGCTACCACACAGACCTCCATTGCCCTCCTTTAACTGTTGAGCCTTTACTGTTGTCATAGCGCTGCTACCCCTAGTCCCTTAGTGGGTGTGCAATTGGCGTTTATCACAATATCATGCATGCGACATAATAAATGCTAGGACAACATTTGTGGGTATAATATGTCGCAAGTTTATTATTTACACAGGTTGGGTTAGCTTACGGGAAATCCCGGTGTCGGAGATGAGTTTCTTAAACATTGGCCGACACCCATCCTGAGAAAGCTAGAGCTTTTCCGTCTGGTGTTCTGTGCACCAACATGCTTAGCATCTTACAGCTCGTTACTTTATTGTGGTTGACCACTTTATCAATTTTGTCATGCTCCTGACAAGTCAGAGCAAGACCCGGGCCAGTCTCCACAGTTGCTCAGGGTTCCAACTGTCCCTTGCGGGATTAAGGAGCGCCGTCGCGTCATCCCAGGCCCCGACTTAAAGGCTCCAAGTAGCCTGAGGAATAGCTTTTGGCTCCAGGAATCATCTGGAGGCCTTTTAATCAATTTTAAAGCTTTAAGATCGCCGTGTAACTCCGCTTTTTATTCCCCTGAGAGGGGAGCGCGATGCCCATGAAGTGCTTAATTGGTGCCTGTTGTTTCCAGTGCTGAGCACCGGCACTTATTTTTGAGGGCTGGCGCTTACTTTTCTGCCTCAAGCATTTACTCCGAGCAAAAGACACATATGGGAAAGATGGAGGAAGTGAAAAACGAAAAAGAGTCACAATAGGAGAAAGCTGAAAGCTGCAAGAGTGAGCTGAAGGGGCAGGGAGTGGCTGTAAATAGATAGAAGAGGCCCGAGATAGCTTCAGGATTACCTGCCTCAGCATTCCGGGCGACCTCTGTCATAATGCTGTACAATCTCACTGAATGTTTAGGTATTTTATGGAATGACGCTATACAGAATTCTGCGAATTACGCTCACCCCTAAAATATGTCCTAAACTAGGCAATTTCTGAACCAGTGCCCCTCACGTGATGCCAGAGAGGACTGTGTTGTGAGAAATATATATCACTAAAATAGGATTTGCCTGAGTGGTGGGAGTGTGGCATACTTCTGCAGGGTGGGGAGGAAAGAACAGTAAAAGGTCGTGCCTGGGCTTCAAGGCAAGACATTGCAGAAAGGAAAGGTGGGGAAGCAGGGAGGAGAGCCACAGCCCCCCCCCGGGGAGCCTGCTACGGGGAACACTAATGACAGTGCTTTATGCATCTGAAAGGGAAAGAAAAAATATCCGCGCTGCTAATTTCCCACCGCTGTGACGCATTGATTTGCTGCCAGCACAAGATCAAAGCTTTGCGGGGCTCAGGGCTCCAGCTCCCGGATTCTCGGTGCCTCGCGCAGATGAAGGCAGCCTGCGAATGTACAACTTCCAGGCTGAGAGGCAAAATCATACAATAAATAGCGACGCAAAAAACCTTTGAAGCGCACTAACTGGCGGGGAAAATGGCGCTGGGGGCGTGTTTGATGCTGGGACGGGCGCGAAGGATGGGGGGGACCTCTCAGATTAATTTCAAAGATAGCGGAGGCCGTGTCTGAGCCGTTTACAACCAGCACGTTTTAAGAAAAGTCACCATTAACAGAGGCGGTAGATGTAGGGTGACCACCTGGCATTGAGGCAAATTCTGGACAGGACTGTAAACAATTCAGGACAAAGGGTCAAATTTCAGGACAAAAATTCAGGACAAAGGGTCAAAATTCAGGACAAAAATTCAAGAACAAACGTCTGTTTTACAGACACATGCAAGAGAGGCCATGCCTCACTATGTTGTCAGTGCATTTATTTACTCTTTTTTAACATAGCACTATTTATTCACTGTGGACCTTTTGTGATTGCCTCCTGGTGTGCTACATTCAGGTGTCACATTACGTCCTTGTTCAGTAGTAAATTAATGCCCTTCACAGCAAGGCCATCACCCCTACCCAGATCTACCCGATCTTTCCTGAAGAGAAAGTAACAGCAACATTTTGATTATGTTTCTGAACATTTCAAAACCCCTGGCAAACAGTTTGGGAAACATTAAGGTAATTAACTTTATGCTAGTTTAAACAAATTGAACAAAAACATCTGGCTTACCCCAACCGCCCATGGACTTTCAACCTAATTTTTTTTAAAGAGGCAGGGCAGATGGTGTGGGTGACAGTCTCACACCTAATGACAGGATGTGATGTACCCCTAACTTGTCTGTAGTCTCACTGCACTAGAGTGTATGTTTGGGACTCTACATTTATCTCAGAAATGGGAGCCCGGACTACCAATAAAAGATAATAAAAGAGTAGGATGAAATTGAGATAAAATGGGAGATCCACGGCAAGTAATTCAAAGGGTTGTTGCTAACAACTGGATAAATAAAGAAGAGAAGAACAAGGTGGGACAATTCCTAAAATCAGACAAGATGGGATCCACCAAGACTATTTGAAGGTATTGGGTACCTGGGGAGTTGTCTGCACACAGGAGCGAAACAGAAGGGGCACTGTCAAGTGGTTGAACAATCAACACCCATCCACCTTGGCAAACTCTTCTGGTGCAATGGTTCGCTGTTAGTGCTTGTGAAGGGTGAGCAGGGGCCAGACCCCTTGCAAGGTTGTGCAAGGCAATTGCCTGCTTAGTCCATGTCTTTATATGGTTTTGAAATTGAGCAAAAGCCATACTAGAGATCTGGGTTATCCCTAGGTGTCAAGTACACATAGAATCTTCAAAATATTTGGGATGTAAATTGCACAAACAAAATTTAGAAATTTAAAAATGTAATTAGTGTTTCTTTAACATATGGCACTGTTTTCGCCTTCATATACAATTAGATCTCAGATTGAACTGGGAACCAGTTTCCTTTTGATACCTAGTGATTAATATCTACCATTCTTACACTGATTTCCAGGATGAAAATCTTGGCAGAGCGAATGGTCCCTCCAAGCCCAGTTTGCTTTTTGGTTTTCTCTTCTGCTTTCTGTAGAGCCCATGTGGCACTAGTGAAGATGGTGTGCTACCCCAATGATAGTATTATTTTGCAAACCTTCCCCTGCTCGTCCTTCATTCCTTCTTCAGACAGGCCACACATCTGATTTGGTCGCTGCGGCACCATCGGGAGCTCTTTCCACTCTAAAGCTAACTGTGACTGCGGGTGGATTAGATCTTCTGGACTTAGAATGCTTTTATTCAGCTGCAGATGTCCAATGGGTGACTCACTGGCTTTCTGCCCACCTCCCTGCATGAGATGGGGTTTACCAGTAAAGACTTTTAAGGAAGGCTTAATGCACTGCTCATCGTTTCCTACTGACCATTCTATGGATCACCATCCGGGGTTATCATGCATGGCTTTCTCTTGCCTTGCCAGAACCTGTAAACTCACTGACGTGAAGAAACCCTATGCTCCTGCACTACCTTTGCTAAGTCTTCCCACTTGCACAGGATGGCTGTGCTCAGAGCAACTCCATCAGTGGCATGTTGCAGGTGTCTTAAAATTGGGGACTTTGTTTCGGAACAGTGAGCTACTAATTTTCCAAACCCTTGTGGCAGACTACCATCTTCACCCCGGTCAACTCCTTACTTACAAGCACCTTAAATAATCATTAAGGTGGTCATTCCGACCCTGGCGGTAAAATCCGCCAGGGCCGGGGACCGCGGATGCACCGCCAACAGGCTGGCGGTGCATCCATGGGCATTCTGACCGCGGCGGTACAGGCGCGGTCAGAAACGGGAAACCGGCGGTGTCCCGCCGGTTTCCCGCCGGTTTCCCGCTGCCCTGGGGAATCCTCCACGGCGGCGCTGCTTGCAGTGCCGCCATGGGGATTCCGACCCCCTTACCGCCATCCTGTTCATGGCGGTTTTCGCCGCCAGGAACAGGATGGCGGTAACGGGTGTCGTGGGGCCCCTGGGGGTCCCTGCAGTGCCCATGCCAATGGCATGGGCACTGCAGGGGCCCCCTAACAGGGCCCCACCAAGATTTTCAGTGTCTGCCATGCAGACACTGAAAATCGCGACGGGTGCAACTGCACCCGTCGCACCCTTTCCACTCCGCCGGCTCCATTCGGAGCCGGCATCCTCGTGGAAGGGGGTTTCCCGCTGGGCGGGCGGGCGGCCTTCTGGCGGTCGCCCGCCCGCCCAGCGGGAAACTCAGAATAACCGCGGAGGTCTTCTGACCGCGCAGCGGTATTCTGGCGGCTCCCGCCGGCCCTGCGGTTACCGCGGCCGGCGGGAGTCAGAATGACCCCCTAAATGCCCTATTTCATGTCTGCTACCTAGCACTAACCCTACAAGAGGTGTGCCAGAAGCTCTGTACCATAGGAAATGGTGGCAAACTGATAGAATGGGTGTACAGACCTTTCCTGCAACATGGAAACCACTCCAGGTCTTCTCGTCATACTACCTGGGTGATTGATGTAGCCAAACCTCTGCAAGATATGGACTAAAATACTGGACTTTCCCCACAAAGTATCCCACAGCTGTCACTTTAAGTAAATTCATAGTGCTTCCTTGTGAATGCATTCTACCCATTGCTTGCCATTGGCCTTGTGGTTTGCAACTCACAATTTGTTGCTTTCAATTTGCTGGCTTTATTTGTTTTAGGCTATGCAGCTTGAATTCGTCCCTTCCCTTGCCAAAACCTTATTTACAGTATCCTGCCGAGTGCTCCCTTTCTGTAAACAGGCCTGTAAATCTTGTTCTTATCTTATCATATTTGCTGTGCATTCAAAGAACAAAGTCAAATGTCAGGCTGTGTCTTCGGTGGGAACTTAGTGTTTACTTTCCTTTCTCTGACTTCAAAGTGAGAGGATTTATGCGACAATCTTGCTGGATACTGGGATTAGGAAAGAGTTTTTTCTATCACATGACAACATTTAAATAAACTTCAGAATATATCAGAATTAGAAGTACAAATCAAGCACCTTTTTGTTAATTCTGAACTGTGCTGTAAACAAATACCTTTACATGATTAAAACAAATCATTGCATTAGGTGATGCAATTTCCACACATCATCATCTGTGCACAATATAGTTAGATTTGAAAAACTGTATATCTGTGCAAATGTAATGGTCATTTTAATAAAAAATGTGTTGTCTGTAATGGCAGTGTGTTTGCATATCATCCATACTGCACTCCACTCTGCTCTGCACCACTACACGCCACTGCACCCTAGTCTGTATCACTCTACTCCACTCCATGCCACTGCACTCTTCTCCATTCGGAACCACTCCACATTATGCCACTGCACTCTATGCTACTTCACACTGTGCCTCTCTACTCTACTCTGTACTACTCTACTCTAAGCCACCGCACTTTGCGCCTCTCTACACCACTGCGCTCTGCTCGTCTGCACGCCATACCACTCCAGTCTAGGCAACACCAATCTAATCCGCACAACTCCACTCTCTGCCACTCTGCAACGCTGCACTGTACGCCACTGCACTCTAAGCTAATGCACTCTATGCTAATGCACTTTACTCTGTAACACTCAACTCTATGCCCCTGCACTCTACATCAGTACACTGTACATCATTCTAATCTACTCTGCACCTCTGCACTCTATGCCACGGCACTCTACACTACTTTACTCTATGCCATCACACTCTATGCCACTTTATGCAACTCCACTCTAACCTGCACTTCTCCACTCTAAGCCACCTCACTATACTGTGAAATAATCTACTTTATGCCACTGCACTCTGTGCCACTGCATTCTATGCCACTGCACTCTACCCTGCACCTCTCCACTCTATGCAACTGCACTATACTCTGAAACAATCTATTCTACGCCACTGTACTCTATACCACTCTGACCACTGCACTCTAGTTCAATGCACTCTACACCACTGCAAGCTGACACTCTGCAACACTGCTCTGGCCGCCACTATAGTCTACACCACTCTGCTCTGTACTACTGCCTTTTGCACCAATATACTCCATTCCACTGCATTCTATGCCACTCTACTCTGCCAAATGCCACTCTATGCAACTGCACTCTACACCAGTGCACTCTAAACAACTGCACTGCCCTTTACTCTGCACCACTGTACTCTATGCCACTGTTCTCTGTACCACTCTACACCACTGCACTGACACTCTACTCTGCAACTCTGCACTCTACACCACTCTACTCTGTGCCACTGCACTCTAGGCACTATACTCTACTCTACACCACTCTACAATACTCCACTCTGCACCACTCTACACCACTACACTCTATGCCACATGAGTCTACTCTGCACTCTATGACACTGCACCACTCTGCATTACTGCCCTCCCTGCTACTCCATTGTATGCCACTCTACTCCACTGCACTCTATGTAACTCTACCCCATGCATGCCACTCTATGCCACTGCACTCTGCGCCAATGCACTCTAAACAACTGCACTGTACGCCACTGCCCTCTACTCTGTACCACTGTACTCTACGCCACTGCTCTGTGCCACTCTACTCCACTCTACATCACTGCACTGACACTCTACTCGGCAGTGTTGCACTCTCCACCACCGTACTATACACCAAAGTACTATGTACTACTGCATTCTATGCCACTGCACTCTATGCCACTCTACTCTGCATCACTCCACTCTACAGCACTTTGCGCTACTCTGCACCACTCTACACTACACCACTGCACTCCCTGCAACGTGAGTCTACTCTGCAATCTATGCCACTGCACCACTCTACACTACTGTTCTCTCTGCTACTCTATTGTATGCCACTCTACTCCACTGCACTCTATGCCACTCTACTCTGTCCCATTCCACTCCATGCCACTGCACTCTACGCTAACACACTCTAAACAACTGCAGTGTACCCCACTGCACTGTACTTTGCACCACTGGGCTCTACGCCACTGCTCCTATGATACTCTACTCCACTCCACACCACTATGCCACTAGCTTTAAGCCATGCTGAACAGCAGCTACTCTGGTGTATAACATGGCTAATGGTTAAAACACATTAGCAAAGCCAATAACTCTTTCGTAGATGAGACCTATTGGCTTTGCCAATGTTTGTTAGTACTATGAGGTATTGAGGTACCTGAAAGAACTGTGAAAAATACAATTAAATCATAATAAAGGCTGCTACAAAATGCGTAAATACATTTCGGTTAAATTAAAAAAAGTGCTTCTCAAATACAGATTTGAATAATATACAGTTTATACCTAGTGATAAAAAAATTTATAACACTCCATTAAAACCACAAATTCCACAGCTCACCTTGGAACACCATTACAATACCTCTCTGAAAGAAATATCTTTGCCACCAGAAAACTTCAAGTGACTCCTTTTAGTAAAGTCAATGCAGGTTTTCAAGCCCCTTTGTATTTGCAGATTTACCAGTTGCCCACATTTGCATGTCTTTAGGGAAGGAGACCCCCTGGCAAGAAGGCCTTTTCTTATCTGTCTGCCCCTCCCTCCCTCAGAGCACAGGAGACTCCCTGCCTTCCAGCCCAGCTGGGGAAACTCCTTTGCCCATAATTTTGTCCTGCCTCCGTTGCCCTTTAGGTGAAAGGCTAAAATTATGGACAAATGCCGTCCGTTAAAGCTTTCATCACGGACAACGGACAGCAGGGCGAAATTACGGACAGTCCGTGAAATTTACGGACGGGTGGTCACCCTAGTTAGGGCACGGTCTCGATTTTGCTTTTGGGATGCAGAACAGTGACGTTTAAGACTCACTCTGAGCACTGAAAGACACGTCACAGCAGTGGCGTAACGAAACTGCCCCCTCCCCCGTCCAAAGCACATGGAGGGGACCCCTCCGGGCTCACTTAGGACCTCTCAGGCAACGGTACTGTGCTGAGGGCCCCCCTGGAGCTCAGGCCCCCAGCACAGGGAGGGCTGCAGGGGCCTTTGTTACTCCACTGCTTCACAGAACTCAGCCAACTAATGAGGAAATGGGTGCTCAGCAGTAATATGGGTGCCTCTATCAATGAATCGCCCACATGACCACAGCTTATAAATCTGGGGGTATTGTGGGGTTAAAGATACAGCATGTCAATGAAGCCCCCACCCATTCCCATGTGCCCAACACATGGTGGTGGCCTTGGCCTCAGCTTGCTGAGGCCGCAGACATCATGCACCTTGTATCACTGCTGCACCTGCAAGCCTGCCTTCTATTGCATTGTATCTACACAGGGGTGCAACCAGGCCCGGCTCCTGGATTACTGGTGTAACGAAACTTGAGGTGACCCCTTTCAAAATACATGGAGGGGGGCCCCCTCCCGGACTCTGTCAGGAGCTCATAGGCCAAGGCACGTGGCTGGGGTGTCCTTTGAAGCTTGTGGCCCCCGCACCTCGGAGGCTGCGGGGGCTAATGTTACGCCACTAGTCAGGATTCTGAATCTGGGAGGGCTATCATAAAACCTGGGTGGGCCACGCAGGCAGATGGGGCAAGAGGGTAAAAATCAGGATATTTGGAGATCTTTTTAGATTCTGCTGCATATGAACATTTCTATGGAGTGACAGTAATATACCTTTTGTAATGTTGGATCCAGTGGATACAACCTATGCTGTGCCCACTACACAGTTTTCTGTCTTTGGCTTTAAACTACCTACTGATAGTAGCTTGGAGTGTCTTTTTGGATGATGTGATAACATGATCTTTCCCCCTTTCTGAACTCACATGGTCTACACAAAAGGCTATTCAGAAGGGTTTGTAGGGCACTGGTGACAAACTAATTGCAGGATGCCATTCTAAGTTTTTTTACCAACATTTGTTCGAGCATCCATAGCAAATGGTTCATTTTAATAGATATTGTACTGTCACTCATCAAAAGCTGAGAATATTTAAAGAGAAATTTACAGATGGTGAAGAGTTGCCTTTATGTAATTTTGGAAGCATGAATGGTAAAGTGAGCCTTTTAAAAACATATGTTTTTATAAGTATGGGAAGACAAGTTTCCTCTCATGAGTTTTGGAGAAAACTGGTAAATGTTGCATTTTAATACATACTGGGTCAGTCCCATTGCTTACAACAATATAGGATATGAACAGATTTTTACATGGGACTTGTAGGTTCTCTCTAATAATTATTTAAAGAAAATGCATGGTGCATTTTCAGCACTTGGAGAAGTGGTAGTGACAGCCACAAGTTAGAGGATGAGGAAAAGACACAAACGAGAATGAGTTTAAAATGCACTTAGAAAAGAGGGTGATTTTATAATAGGTGAGTTGTGATGAAAGCTCAGACTGATTAGGTCACATGCTGAACGACAGTATAACTGGCGTATTCCCTGACTTGTGATTGACTCTGACCCAGCCCCAATAGTTCTTCAAAAACATCAACTGTAACAAATCCTCACCCCTTAATAATCAATTAGAATTGTTGCATTTCTATAGTGTTTTTTGCACCTCTTGTTGAGGATTCATAGCGCTTCCTAATTAGACCACTAGTAGAACCCAATCTTACAGCCCATGGATATGGATGGGTGTTTGTTGTGGTGTCATCTTCAGGGTAGATTTTTCATGTTTTGTGTGAGAGCGTGCTTGTAATGTGTCACAGCAGCATGTACATATGGAACATGAGGAGGTATACAAAAGTGAATGTGAGTCTCATTCAGTGACAACTTTGTCACTTTCAGGAGAGCCCAAGTCTTTGAACTGCACACTGCTGGGTGTGACATTCATTATTCTTTATGGGGACGAGATCCAGGATTTGCCTGGAAGGACAAGAGAAGATGCTCCCTGAAGGGGAAATGGTTGGAGTCTGCCCTGGCACAAAATTAGGCTAAGCCCTGCGGGTACTGTTAGACTACCAGTGAATCACTTTATGGAGCCCCCTTTGCACCACGAGTAGACATCTTTGAAGAATGCACCCTGAAGAAGGAGAAGCCCCAAGACCATGGAGGAGCATTCAGGCCATTGTTAGATAAATACTATATAATGTGGTGAAATCCAGCTTAGTGGCGTTCAGTCCATGACTGCATCCAGACACTGCTGGAAATGAATAAAATCTACTCCGGGATCCCATAAATTAGAGGTTAGGGTTTGGCAACAGAAAAGGGGGGGACTTGCGGGTGGCACAATCAAGTCAACAAGGACAAATGTGACAGTCAATCTATCCTGGCATACTTAATTGGTCACAAACATGTGGTATTTTAAAACATAATATTTTAAAACATATTATGAGGTTGGGTAATTACTGCAGAGATCTTTGTGTTTCCAGCAATTGTGAGGACATACAAGTTGTAAGATACCTTTGGGGGTTAATGCACATTGTGAAGATATTTGTGTTTTGTCTAGTCACAGTTGTAGCATTGAAGGTTACGATAAACGTACCTGCTGCACAGCAAAACACTACATACAGATCATAGATTTGTACTTTATATAGGTAGCTCACTGGGTACCACTTTTGTAACAGGGATAATCCTGTTACTTGCAGTTCATAAGTTACAATCCTTCTAATAGTGCACTTTGAGATATGAATCAGTATCAAGGAGTATTAGACCTGGCACACTTGAGGTAGTGTTTCTCCAAGTATTTTGCCTTTTCACATAGGTTTTGCTGATTCTCTTTTAGCGGCTTTAGGGTTCTGGGCACTTTCCCACTGTAAGTACAGTGTTAAAGTGAGTGTGCCCATCCTACAGATGTTAGGAAGTGACGCTTACCAGTGTGTGCGCACTTGCACCAAGGGTGTTTTCAATCGAGTGCTAAGCCTGCCGTTGCAGGCCTGAGTGTGCAGAACTTGCACCATGGTGTTGTAAACATGTGTCCATTCCAGGCCATTTTGTGCGCACTTGCACCAAGGGTATTTTTAAACATGTGTCCAGCCTGCTATTGCAGGCCTGTGTGAGCACCATTGCACGTATGCTCTGATTGGCCTTTCTAAATCCCCAGCCAACTCTGAGGAGACCTTCCACTACCAATAGGGCACCCCTGGGGTTCGTCCTTCAGGGTTAAAGCGAGTGGTAGGTTAAAGGCAGGGCAGGTACACTGAGGCGTTCTCTACCCAGGTGGTGAAGAATGCCCATGTGTGTTTTCTCTACCTCTCAAGTGGCGAGGTGGAAACATGGTAGGACTGGCCTGTTGGACAATCAGGCAGTGCCTGATGGGCTGGTCTAACAGATCAGTGTGTGGGGTGTTTTTTTAGCAGTTGTGGGGTGGTTTTATGACCAGGTGGGCCAGTTCTTACTGTTGATGTCCCTGACATTACCACTTATTTAACTGTCTGCTTCACTAATGGGACCGCTTTTATTTTGCTGTCAAGCCTATTTTTTTGCCCAAGTCCGACCCTGGCAGGAAATCAACTCTTTTCAATAGTTTCCAGCTCGTTTTCCCTCTCTCCATGTGTAATAGGCTCCTCGGTGGGTGTGAAGGGAGCGGATATCGCGTGACCCACGGTGGTACAGTGTGAGTTGGCAGGTCTGCTCATGGATGGACCTTTTCTAACCCTATACATTTATCGTGTGTGCATGAAATTGACTATATATGATATTATGACTGAGCATCAATGAATGAATAAATAAATGCATGCATTTTATTTATGTCAATTAATTAAAATTGATACAGTTAATCACAATAAGTTAATTAAAAGTAAGATCAGATAAAAACATATGAGCAGCAGTCCCACAATAGCAAAAAGCAGTAAAATGAATAAATATAATTTAAAATGATTATCCTGCTGCGATGGAGGTAACTGGGGTAGTCAAGTCCTTTGCTGCCTGGTGGTGGTGAAAATTATGTTAACAAATTTCCCAAAGCATGCTAAGGACATGGGGACAGTGGTAGTCTGTAGGAAGGTAGCCTCTTTCTAGCCTTGTTACCCCCACTTTTGGCCTATTTGTGAGTATATGTCAGGGTGTTTTTACTGTCTCACTGGGATCCTGCTAGCCAGGACCCCAGTGCTCATAGTGGAAACACTATTTGTCAGTGTGTTTTATATGTCTCGCTGGGACCCTGCTAGCGAGGACCCCAGTGCTCATAGTTTGTGGCCTGAATGTGTTCCCTGTGTAATGCCTAACTGTGTCCCTGAGGCTCTGCTAACCAGAATCTCAGTGCTTATGCTCTCTCTGCCTTTAAAATTGTCACTGCAGGCTAGTGACAATTTGTAACAATTCTGATTGGCACACTGGAACACCCTTATAATTCCCTAGTATATGGTACCTAGGTACCCAGGGTATTGGGTTTCCAGGAGATCCCTATGGGCTGCAGCATTTATTTTGCCACCCATAGGGAGCTCAGACAATTCTTACACAGGATTGCCAATGCAGCCTGAGTGAAATAACATCCACGTTATATCACAGCCATTTTACACTGCACTTAAGTAACTTATAAGGCATCTATATGTCTAACCCTCACTTGGTGAAGGTTAGGTGCAAAGTTACTAAGTGTGAGGGAACCCTGGCACTAGCCAAGGTGCCCCCACATACTTCAGGGCAATTTCCCCGGACTTTGTGAGTGCAGGGACACCATTACACTCGTGCACTACATACAGGTCAATACCTATATGTAGCTTCACAATGGTAACTCTGAATATGGCCATGTAACATGTCTAAAATCAAGGAATTGTCCCCCCATGCCAAATCTGGTATTGGGGTGCCAATCCCATGTATCTCTGGGGCTCCAGCATGGACCCCGGGTACTGCCAAACCAGCTCTCTGGAGTTTTCACTGCAGCTACCGCTGCTGCCAACCCACAGACAGGCTTCTGCCCTCCTGGGGTCTGGGCAGCCCAGTTCCAGGAAGGCAGAACAAAGGATTTCCTCTGAGGGAGGGTGTTACACCCTCTCCCTTTGGAAATAGGTGTTAAGGGCCTGAGAGGAGTAGCCTCTCCTGGCCTCTAGAAATGCTTTGAAGGGCACAGATGGTGCCCTCCTTGCATAAGCCAGTCTACACCGGTTCAGGGATCCCCCAGCCCCTGCTCTGGTGCGAAACTTGACAAAGGAAAGGGGAGTGACCACTCCCTGGCCAATCCTCCTTGGTAGTGTTGAGATGACCGCCATGCTCAGTTTTCTTGAACCCGTGTTTAAGTACGTCTGCGGGTGCTGCCGGCTTCTGCATGGGCTCTCTGTGTTGCTGAGCGCCCCCTCTGTCTCTTCGTCTAAGGGGCGACCTCCTGGTCCTTCCTGAGACCCGGGCAGCAACCATTTACTTCAACCGTGACCTTTGCAGCTAGCAAGGCTTGTTTGCAGTCTTTCTGCGTGGAAACAACTCTGCCTCCTCCAGCACGCCGTGGGACATCTTCTGTGCAAAGGAGAAGTTCCTGGCTGCTTCCAGTGTTGCAGAATCTTCAGCTTCTTCCACCCAGAGGCAGCCATTTTGCACCTTCATCCAGGGTTTAGTGGGCTCCTGCCCTCCCCCCCCGGACTCTTTTGTGACTCTTGGACTTGGTTCCCTTCCTTTACAGGTCCTCAGGTCAAGGATTCCGTCTTCAGTGCTTTGCAGTCTGTTGTGGTCTTTGTAGAATCTCCTATCACGACTTTAGTGTGTTTCTGGGGAAGTAGGGTAACTTAACTCCTACTTTTCAGGGTCTTGGGGTGGGGTATCTCGGACACCCTTAGTGTTTTCTTACACTCCCAGCGACCCTCTACACACTACACTAGGCCTGGGGTCCCTAAGTGGTACGCATTCCACTTTCTTAGTATATGGTTTGTGTTGCCCCTAGACCTATTGCATCCTATTGTATTCTACAGTGTTTGCACTACTTTTCTTACTGTTTATGTACCTGATTTTGGTTTGTGTGTATATGTTGTGTATTTTACTTACCTCCTAAGGGAGTATATCCTCTGAGATATTTTTGGCATATTGTCACTAAAATAAAGTACCTTTATTTTTAGTAACTCTGAGTATTGTGATTCTTATGATATAGTGCTATATGATATAAGTGGTATAGTAGGTGCTTTGTTGGCATCATATGTGATTTTGCACTTTTTCTGAGCATGGTTTGTGGCGTTCCATCTAAAATATAGGCAACGGTGCATTTCCCCGTCCCAAAAAAATGCAAAATACTAGACCTGCATTTCACATAATACTGTTTAATTTTTTAGGGGTGTCGTGTAAGATCCTTAGGTTGACCAGGCTTTAGCAGTGAGCCTGTCGTTGAGCGGCCAATGCTCTTCCGCCTTCTGTGTGGTTTTTCCAGTTTAACTTGGCACAGAGCCTCTTGACAAGCTCTCCATTCTTCTCTGTGTGAAAACCTCAGTTGCGACAGGGTGTCAATATTCCGCCTACCAAACACTGCATGCAACCAGTGTTCTGCAGTCTTCTTTTTTGCAAACTTGCACACTTGCACTGCCTGCGTGGCTCAGGTTATTTCAGTTATGAGTCTTCCCAGTGCAGTGGAGCGATGTCTGCTTTAGTTGCACAACATCCTCACAACTGCTTCATCACAGGTAAATAGCAAGTGAAGTGAAGCAGCTCCAGTAACGTATTGTACGTCCAAGGACGTCAATTCACTGAAATATCCAGCGGTAGCGGAAGTGACTTCACACGCCCTTTGACCTCCACTTTCACTCTCACATACGTATACATACACACACATTTACACTTGCATACACTCTCTCACATAAACACACTCTCACCCACAAGCACAGACACAACATACATTTAAAAGCATTTTTTACTTACCTCAGCTGCCATGGAAGGGCACATTCCAGCTAATTGTACTCCATTTGTACTACACTAATAGTGAAAAATACATTATTCACTATTAGTGTAATAGAAAATTGACAGAAAACAGAGAGCGGAGCCCCAACTGAGATCTTTAAGGACGAGCTGCCCCTGTGTTCCTGGCAATGAATTTGCACATTCGAAGCCAGGGGCCGCAAAAGGCAAGGACTTTCCAGTTGATTGTAGTTGAGGGACCTGACAGCAGGGAGTTGTGTGGAGCATTGAAGTAGTTTGCCTAGTAAAAGTTTCTCATTATCCCTGCTATTCTCCACATTTCTGTCACTCTTTGAAATATTAGATCACCACTTTTGACAGGGTTCCCCGTGCGTGGATGACATGGCAGACATCACAAAAGTACATAAACATACTTAGGGGAAAAATATCACTTCCAAGCTGGCTGGAGCAAGCTTGTCCACACATTCGACCAGTGAGAAATAGGTCCCGTAGTTGAAGTCAAGCATTTGCAATGCAATAGGTCTTGCATTTTCTTAAGTTAGAGCTATTGGCATTGTCAATTCATAAATGGACATTTCTTGCCACATAAATTGGTCAACCGTGCCTCATAATTTTGTCTTTTCCTGTCCTATAATTCCAGTGGCCCAGCATTTAACTAAAGCACTTCCATTTCCATTATTCCTCTATCTTAAAACATATACAATAATCATATAAACCTTTATCAGAAATAAACTTTTGTCATTAGAGTGTAATGCTCAAAACACCATACAAAAATATCATTTGGGATTGATTGGAAGGTGACAAAAAAAGAGGGAGTCGGGAGTAAAGATGGAGAGGACAAGTGGCGTAGGAATGGTGTAATGGGCCCTAGAGTAAAAAAGGAAAATGGTTGACTGCAATTTCAGTAGAAAGATTTAGCAGCAATTAGAATTGAGTGAGGTCCACAGGTCTCTGGGCCCCGGTGCCACTGCACCTGTTGCTCCATTGATAACTATGACTCAGGAGAGAAAGCTGATGGGGCAGAAAAAGAGAAGCGAAAGGAATACAACAGACAAAAGGACGAAAGAGAAGGGGTCACAAAGAAATGAAAGAAAGAAGGGAAAGAAAGAACGAGAAAATGAAAACACAAGAGAAGAAATAGAGCAAAATTGTGAGACAAAAGGAAAAAGGGAAGGAAGCTAGCGAATTAAAGATAAAGAGGAAAAAGTAATGAAAGAAGTGTGAAAAGAAAGAGAAAAATGATCATTAGAGAAAAAAAGAGAGATAGTGAGAGAAACAATCAGCGGAAGAACCGGGCATGTATGTACTGACGCATTTCCCACAGACACAGAATGGGAAAACCACTTTGACACTTTGGGTCCTGAAAAGTAACTTGTGGCTTCCACATACAGACGTCAAAAAGAGCAATTTATAGGAAAATGAGAATTGACAAATAAAGATAAGAAAAATACAAGAGAAAGGATGGAAAAAAGATCTACAAAAATAAGTGAAAGGACACAAACCGTGTCAAAGAAAAGAGCAAATAAAAATGACAAAGAAAGAATGGAGGGAAGAGAAAAAATAGTGAAAGAATGAACGCCTGATGAAGAAAAAAGAGAGAAACGAAACAAGGAAAGAAATAACGAAGTTTTTGCAAGTTTGAAAGGGGAGGTAGCAAGAGAAAGAAGGAAATAAAAAAAGGGAGAGCAGTAGAAATAAACATTTGAAAGAAAGAGCAAAACTGTTAACGTGGATTTTAAGAACTGGAAAGAGAAAAGTGGGGGAGAAAGAAAACATTGAGAGTAAACAGAGTAAAGGAAAGAGCGGCGTGAGATAGGTGAAACATACCTTCCCAAATAAAGATGGCAGCTAAGAATAGATTTAATTGGCTCACCCACATCCTCAAACAGAAGTCAGAGGGTGGAACAGCAGGGGGCCCTGCAGAACAGCAGGAGGTGCATTAGAAGATTTGCATGTGAACCCCTGTACACAATATTGGGGCACTTCAGGATTGGGGGTATGGACAGAGCTGTGTCCCTGCCCAGTCCTGGAATAACAGAAAGTCAGTGGGTGAGGAATGAGGAACGGAGCGCTGTGTAATTCCTGGTATTGGAATAATGGGGCGCTGCAGGTTAGGGTTGAGGTGCACTGACAGAGTTGTATCGGGGCTGCAGTACCGGAATAGTAACGGGCACACAAGGTCAGAAGTCAATTATGTTAATGGAGCTATGTGTGGATCCTAGTATTGGCGTGCCAGTGTTGCTGAGTGTTAGCCTGGAGGAGCCCTGGTGAAGCTATGAGTTGCCCCCAGTATGAGAGTGCCATAGCCTCTGAACCACAGAAGCAAGGAAGGGCGTGTGTGTGAGCCTTAGTACTGAGAAGAAATGTGCATTGAGTGCTAGAATTGATGGATTCTGGCGGAGCTGTGGTGGCTCCTATCAACAGTGGCGTTGGATGTTAGACTTGAGGTGCGCTGGCTGAGCTGTATTTTGCTCTTTTGGGTCCACTATAGGCTTGGCAGTGGGACTAAATATTAGAATTGAGCTGCTGTAATGGAACTGTATGTGAGTGGGTCCCAGTATAGGAAAGTAAGTGACGTCACTGGGGGGGGTGGGGGTAATCAGGGTGCGGGGGTGGCCTCATCCAAAGAGCCATGTCTTGAGGTTCTTCCTGAAGATGGCTTTGAGCTGCACCCGAGGTCCTAGTACTGGAACAGCAGAGTGTACTGACTGTAGGAACTGAGGTGCTCTGGCAGACAGCGTGCGTTGGGTTCTGGCACGGGCAGGGCTGAGGGTCCTGGAGTGTGTGAACTGAGGTGCATTGATGGAGCTGCAACCGAGGTCTCAGTACTGGAACAGCAGTGTGTACTGACTGTAAGAACTGAGGTGCTCTGGCAGACAGCGTGCGTTGGGTTCTGGCACGGGCAGGGCTGAGGGTCCTGGAGTGTGTGAACTGAGGTGCATTGATGGAGCTGCAACCGAGGTCTCAGTACTGGAACAGCAGTGTGTACTGACTGTAAGAACTGAGGTGCTCTGGCAGACAGCGTGCGTTGGGTTCTGGCACGGGCAGGGCTGAGGGTCCTGGAGTGTGTGAACTGAGGTGCATTGATGGAGCTGCAACCGAGGTCCCAGTACTGGAACAGCAGTGTGTACTGAGTGTAAGAACTGAGGTGATCTGGAAGACAGCGTGTGTTGGGTTCTGGCACGGGCAGGGCTGAGGGTCCTGGAGTGTGTGAACTGAGGTGAACCGATGGAGCTGAGCCCAGGGTCCCAGTACTGGAACAGTAGTGTGTACGGACTGTAAGAATTGAGGTGCTCAGACAGACAGCATATGTGGGGTTCCTGACACCGGCACAGCTGACGGCTTGGAGTGTGTGAACTGCGGTGCAGTGATGGAGCTGCACTTGAGGTCCTAGTACTGGAACAGCAGAGTGTACTGACTGCAAGAACTGAGGTGCTCTGGCAAACAGCGTGTGTGGGGTTCCTGGTGCCGGCATGGCTGAGGGCCTGGAGTGT
This sequence comes from Pleurodeles waltl, assembly GCF_031143425.1. Lineage (NCBI taxonomy): Eukaryota > Metazoa > Chordata > Amphibia > Caudata > Salamandridae > Pleurodeles > Pleurodeles waltl. The sequence continues at coordinate 64,027,570 of NC_090436.1, forward strand.
GTGAACTGAGGAGCACTGATGGAGCTGCAAGTGGGATCCCAGTATGGAGTAGAAGTGGGCACTGTCATTAAGGATTGCGGAGCCCTGGTAGAGCTGGGTAACTAGGCTACAAGCAGTTACAAGCAATCCTCCGCCCTTGCTCTTTGCACACAGACAGGCGTACTTGGTAAAGAAAATCCAAGCATAAGGAAGGGCGGGAGCCAGGCAGCTGAGAGAGTGTGCAGAGATCCCACAAAGACCAAAAGTGATCAAGATAATAGCCTGATTTATAGCCTTGTTTACAGCTAAGCTCAGACAAAGAATGCTTTGCAAATGAAAAGGGAAGTTTCCCTGGACAAAGGAGCAGGAAACAAAGTAAAAACAAAGCTCCCTACAGCCCAGATAAACAGGACAAAGCTTAATTGTACAATAGTTGGTCCCTGCTCCCACACACACACAAAAGAGGGCCAAAGAGGCATGACTAGCAATCAAGAATTTTTAAATGACACTGAAACTAACAAGTGAAATACACAGAAGCCCACAGAAGAAGTATACTTAAATGTATACAAGATGTTGTATGCTTACACTTGACCTAATAGAGAGGATTCTAGAAGTGCTGTTGTTTCCTTAAGTTTTAAAGAGTTCAAAAGCTCAGAGGTCTTTAGTAATTTCATAAGACTCACAAATGAACAAGACCCATTGTTAGCAAGTGGAGGAGTGTCCTCCTGGCACTTGAGGCTCGAATCTTAGAGAAATATTTCTCTCCCATTGTGGTAGCTAGAAAGTCATCAGGCCATATTTGCAAAACCTGAGGAAAAATTACCCTCTCGTCAGTTCGTCACTGCTCCTAATTCAAATTATTATAGAATGAGGTGATCCCTGACTGCAGGCAGCCCCTTTTCACAAGCAACCCAAGCTTAATGCTCTTAGTCCCCTTTCCATGTTTATACCTCATAGGATAGATAACACTCCTCTGCAGCACATATAGAAAGAGCAAAACGCCATTTTACAGGAAAGTGTCCCTTCCTGCACATAAACAATCATTAAATAATGATGGATTGCTACTGCATTCTGCTGCACACATAGAAGTAACAGATCACCATTGTAGATTGTTTAACTTCATAAACAATCATTCCCTGCAACGCAGGCACCCTTGCACTATGGAACCGGTACAGGGGAGGACACAGGGGTGCACTGATTCTTGTAAATAAGGCGCATCCTGCATTCTGGAAATGACGCAGCTCGGCGCAGCACAAATTGCTTCCAGCACCGAGCTGCGCCATTTCCTAGTAAATGAGGCCCTTATTCTAACTCACTCACACTTTCTCACTCTGATTTTTACTCTCACTCACTCGTTCTCACTCTTTACTTATTTTCTGTCACAGTTACACTCGCTCATTGTTACTCACTGTCACCCATTCTCATTCACCCCTTCTTGTTCCCTCACACTTTCTGTAACTTCTCACAGTTATTCTTATTCATTCTCACTTACTCATTCTCACTCACTTCCAGTAATTATTTCGCTCATGCACTCATCCTCAATCACTCTGACTCAATCACACTCAGTTAGTCAACCTCACTCATTCTCACTCACTACCTGCTACTCACTCTAAATTAGTTTATCTCTCACACCCACACCTTTACACATACAAACACATGCTCACAAATACAGACATCTATCTTACACAAACACAGTCTCATCTGCATACATGGACAAAACATAAGTAAAAAAAAAATTGTTTTACTTACCTCATCTGTCGGTGAATGTCTGCTCCAGTTCCTGGTGCTCAAGACAAATTACACTACTAGGGAATTATATATCATTCATTATTAGTATAATAACATATGGGTAGGAAAAAAGGTGGGTGGAGCCCCAGTGCACAAAAGTGTGAGACACCCCTTTGTTCTTCACATTGATTTTACCTACCTCTCATCTACCTCTCCTCTCAGCTGTCTCTCTTTCTTCTGTCCTCCCTCTCTTATGTCTCTTTCAAGGCTGTATCTTTATCACCCATTTCTCACACCTGTTTCACTCACTATTTCTGTCTCACTTTGCTATGTCTTTCTCGTCTGAATGCCTGTCACTTCTCTCTCCTGTCTTCCCCTCACTACTTCTCTGCAATTTCTTCTTCTCCTTCATCACCTCTCTCATCTGTCTTTCCCACTCTCCCACCAATGTTTTCCAACATCTCTCACATCTTCTACCTCAGATATTTCCCTCTTTCACTCTCTTTATCTTTCTTTCTGTCACACAAATCTATGTCTCTGTGTGCCTTGCCTGTCTCTCTGATGCATCTTCTGGTTTCTCTAAATCTGCTGATCATCTCTTGTGTCTGTCTTATTTCTCGCTCCACTGACAATGCCCAGAGAGAGCCAAAGACATTGAGGCTTAGGGGGGTTGCAATGTTTCATTTCCCTTGTGGAATTGGCAGAATTTGGAAATCGGGCCAAATTCTGACAATCACAGTGTGGCGATTTGTTTCCTGTGAGCATTCAGAAATGCCAGCGACATATGGTGTCCCTTGGCTCCTTTTCCTAATGTGGGTGATCACGGGCAGTCGTGGTCAGAGGGCTGCTTCTTGAGTATATTTGCTGCAGCTCAAGTAGATTTTCTAATCAAGCAGCAGGAAAGTCAAATCGAATGGCTGCATTCTCTTGCGCACTGCACTATCCTGTTCGCATTGAATTTTTTAATCGCTGCTCACACTACTGGTGCTAAATTGCAGCATGACGTGCATATTTCCTCCCATTGGTGGAACTCTGCATAATCTCACAGAGTTTTTATACAACCCTATTGGAATTCTGGTGAGTTCCTCCCAGCACTAATTGAGGCACCTCTTTGCTTGGCCTGCTCAAACACCAACAATAAATTAATTTTATAGCAATCTTATATCACAGCATATGCTGCACGGCAGCTCAGGCCAGAGCCAATAGACTGGAATATGAATGAAGGCAGCAAGGTCTTATTGCAGTGATATTTATGGCATGAGAAGCCATCACTCCTTTAACAACCTTTTAGGCCAGGGGGCGCATAAGCAACCTGTGGCAATCCCTAAAGGATGGCCATGAGAAATGACAGAAACCAACTTCCAATACAGCACATGGGATGGAGCTGGTCAATAATTTTGGGTCCTGATCTCACAAGAATCTTTTACCAGTCTTGATAATTTGAAAGGTGCATTGTTTTATCAAGTGGATCCGATGAGGAAAACAGGTTTCTGGCTGGAGCATAGTGGCATGTCGGTTTTTGAAGGTCATCACATCCTTTGGCCAATAGTCGCTTTTTTGGATAATGCACAGAGTTTTTAGTTTGAACCTACATTTATGCGGGAGCTAATGGAAAGCTTACGTGGATATAGTAATGTGGTTTCTTTTTAGATCTTGCATAACTGTACAACTGTCGCCAAACATATTGTTACCAGTTCTTTAACATAGGTAGAATGGCCTTTGGTTCCACCCAGATGAGTATTAGTCTCTGATCTCTTGCTCTTTTCATTCTATCTCCCATGAAGCCATTGAAGTAAAGCAAAATGTTTGGCCCCCCCTGCAGAAAATGATAAGGGGCCCCCCAGTCGCCTATGTCCCCCAAACTTTCATGGGGTTTGGGCTCAATGGATGCCCCCTGAAACTTTCATAGGCTTTGGGCTCAATGGGTGCCCCCTGAACGGTTTGGAGGGCCCCCTGCACCGCAGGGGCCTGTTTTATGTCCTTGCAGAAAGTGTTTCCACTAGAATGCATAAGGAACTATTTTACATCTGAAAAGTGCATTCAACTTTATGTTCAATAATTTAAATACTATTTGCTGTCAACACAGAAAGCAATCTTTTTTGCTACCTTCCCTCTCAGCACTGGCACAGCCAGTAGGGAAGATTGTAATATGATAAACTGCATTTGTGCCTACAATGCATGTAAACACCATTTGGAAATGCCTATGTTTGTGTGTTGGCACATTAAAGCCAGACCTATTGACTTTGCCAGTGCTTGTCCTCTGGCTGTCTGGGTTTGCACTCTTTCCAGTTCAGCAGTGGGGTTTTTGGGAGATCCAAAAACACTTTTTCGGAGGATGACCAAAAGGACTGTGAATGCCAAAAACAAGAATTAAAAAATCCACTGATATCTTTAAGGTGTATCTTTTCACTGAGTGAGTTAGATGAGCAATCGTGACAGACTGGTTAGATCCAGTCATGACTCATGCTAATTAAAAGGGGCGGGCGGTGCACACTGCGGTGGGGGGAGAAATGTAATTAAATAAAAAATAATTTTAAAAACCCACTTACTTCTGCTCCTGCTCCTCTGCCTCCTCCTGTTTCGCTGCAGGCAGGCACAGGCTCTCAGCCTGCCCTGCACCAATTCTGACACTGCTTAAAGCAGCATTAGGATTGACTGAGAGCGCACCAAAACTGTGTTGTTGGGCTGGAGAGAGCCCTGTGCGCATGTGTGTTTGTCCGGCCCTAGACGGCCGGCCAGACACACATGCACTCTGAGGGGGAGTGTTGTGCACTCCCCCTCTTTGTTCGTCATCCCAGTGGCCCTGCCCCTTTTCCCAAAAAACGATCATAAACAGTTTATGATCGTTTTTTGGGAAAAGGTTTGCAGCTGCCACTGCTGGTCGGGGGCAACGCTCCTCCGCCCTTATGGAGGAGCCGCACCTGCTAAGATATATTTAAGTTATTCCACCCTTCAGATATCAAAGGCAGAGGGATTGTATTCTGTGTCTCTGTTTTCTCTCTAATTCTATTCCCCTTTCTCTATTTCTACCATTGCTCAAGTTATTGTATTGTGTGTGGTCAGAGGTGGATGTGGTGAAGCGTGGAACAGTGCATTGCACCCTTTGGATCCAGAGTACAAGGTTATGCTTTCTGACATTTACTCTGTTTTTACAGGGAAACAGTGGCAGTAAATTCTAGGAAGGCTTTTCTTAAGGCAATTAGATTTCATGTCTAGTTCAATTTTAGGGCAAATATTAGTTGCCTCTTCCATCTATGTGCACAGGCCACGCTGTGCTGAGTCAAGCCAGGAGGGGTACATGCTCAATTTCTAGACAGCAAAGATTGCGTGCAACCTGCAAGCCTAACATTGTTCTGTTATTTTTATTGGTCATGAATGAGCCTTCTTGGCCCAAACCCAAGGGTTACAAGAGCTCTGGGTTTTCTTAGAAAATTATTCAGATATCTAAAATCTCTTCAATGTATTGAAATTGCAGTGTTTCAAGCAAATTTAATTCTCACCATCACCAGCTTTTCAGGAAGTAGAAAACATCGCACTCACCTCGCAGACACTCCTCATGCATTGTACACTCATATCATAGGCGGTGTCCTTCTTTCTCTGCTCCATTCACAGCCTTAGATGTTCTACAGAATACATAGCAATCATGGTATTGTGCTAAATGGTCCTGTGTGGGAATTGGGGGATTTCAGACAACTAGCCAGACCTCTCTCAACAGAGAATCCAGCAATAGGCTGTCAGTCATTACTCCTGGAGGCATTCATACTCAGTACCATCACCCCTTTCCAGTAGCTACTGGCACAATACTGCTACCAATGTCCTATCAAAGATTTGCTCATCAGTTCAATATGCTGATTAAATTCACCCATACACACACACACACACACATATCTATCTATCTATCTATCTATCTATCTATCTATCTATCTATCTATCTATCTATCTATCTATCTAAATATATATATGTATCCCAACAACGCCAACTTACCAATGTATAATTTTGTTTAGAAAGGAAGATGTATTAGGTGTATCTCATGTTATTAACAATTACCAAATGAATAGAGGTATTGAATACCTCAACATGCAGGCGGAAGGTATAAGTGATATAAAATGCTAAGCTCTCCAATATGGCCGACACGCTTGCAGACAATGGAAGAGGGCATGCTGGTCTGTTTTCTATGTTGTTGATGTGTATACTGCTGTATTGTTTTATATTGTCACCAAAGTGTAATGGCGTGCATTTAGACCTGTGAGCAAGGGAGCGAAGGCTCCGAAACGCATCAGGCATATTGTTGCTGCACTTGAATTAAACATGCTTCAGCAATAAAAGAGCCACGGTGCGTTGCTTTCATGACGCCGAGGTGGTCCGTACATTGAGGCAATGCGTTGTTGGGATATTCTACGGTTCACTACCCTACAGTGGACTCGCCACTACAAAGAGGCTGTAACTAAGCGACAGGAGTTGATTTATGTATAGACATATATACATGTACATACAAGTCTCCATTGGGTACATCTAGAGGGAATGTAAGTATTAAGAACATCTTTGGCTCTTGTCCTTCACATCGTAGAGAATGGAACTGGACCAGATCTCTGGTTTCTATATTTGTGGAATGTTCACGGCCTGCAAATATAGTGTGAGACATGCAACTTACCCTTTACGTTAAAGGAAAGGAGCATTGACAAATGCACAACCTGTACATCAAACCTCACTATCTGGAAGAAAAAATATATAGTCAGCACAATATTTCCTGTGAAAAAGAGGATTTTAGAACACGTGAGGGTCTTCAGAAGAGGAGACCTAAAATATCCTTTCAAGTGACATTTGTAGAGTTCCATGATGCTTAAAGACACAAGAACCATATGGGTTGTATGTAACGAAGGAGCTAATCATTTCCCAAACTGAAAGCCATCCTGTAATCTCTTCGAGGGCTAGTAGATTTTTGCAAAATTTCGTGATGTAATAGCGTGTTGTTTATATGTGTTTTTTTTTTTCCTTTCGCAGATTTACTTAGTGCTATTCTAGCGATCGTGAGTCATGGATCATTGGAAAAGGAATTAATTGAACCGTCTGTTTTTGATTATGAAGGTTTCAGTATGATTATGAAATGAAATAGACCACGAGGCATAATTATTTTTGCTGAAAATCAATGGGAGATTGAGATGAGAATCATGAAAATTTTCTGGTATAAAGTTTCTTGAGATTAGCGCACTGGGGCATGATTATGTAAAGAGGAACACAACTGTACTGTATTTGCTTGAAATGTGATTATATCATACATTTTGCAGATTTTTGGAAATTTTAAATTTTGATGAATGATGCACACATCAAATAAAAAGTTTAAGTTGTGTTCGCCACCTTTATTCTAACCCTGATCTAAAAGAAATGAAAGTATAAAAAGAAAGTGATGAATGGAATGCTTGAATTAATCTCATTCCAGTCCATTGCACACCATGACACCTCAGTTTGGACTCACCCATATGCAAATCAATCTTGGTTCTGCTCCTCATGGGAACTGCCCAGCCCGAACTGACAGTCCAGGACTTCCCTGAACTGGAACACAAGCAACCCAAGACCGGTTTTATCCTTACTAGGCATCATCTGTTGGGTATAATTTGCAGTGGCTTACAGTGGCTGATTTGCATATGACTGGGTCCAAACTGAAGTTCAGATAAGAGTCCTCATCATCTAATGAGAAAACAGCTAAGAAAAAATTGATTCTCTAGAATTTTCTAACCAAGCACTACCTTCTGTTTATGATGTGATAGATAATGCTTTGACCTCTTTATGACCACATACTGAGACTATTAATAAGCAATGATCGATTGTGGTAGGAATAAAACAATTTTCCCTACTACTGCACAGTGTTCATCTCAATACTTGTACCAAATTCTGAAGTGCTCATGATGTACTCATATTTGCTACACTTCATCACCTATTGACCTCCCCACCAATCCAAATGTGATTCCTGGTGTACAAGCAGCACTAGTAGCTACACACATGGATAATCTGGTTGATTTTAGGCATATTAATATAAAGGTAAAGTCAAACATTAAGTGACGAGGACTAGTTGATGAGAGTATCCCTTCCAGTTCAAGCACATACCAGAAATACAAAATAAAATGTATCTAAAGTAAAAGAAGTTGCTTGCAAATTAGGACTAATAATGGACAAAATAGAGTTAAGATTTTATGCAATAAGTGTATGAGGAAATGTTCAATCCCAGGGGAAAGATATACAATAGATAAGAAAACAAAGACAATGAAAATCAAGTCTCAGAAAAAATCCTTTGCAACAATAGGGGCCAACTAACGACTTGCAGGCAAGACAAATAATATCCACATTGAAGATCCAATAATAACCATCTGTCAGAAGAGACGTTATACCATCTAAATGAGTACCTTTGTCTCATCATGTAAAGTGCCAATAATCTAAACTAAGAGATCTGAATCTACTCTAACAAATACAACTCAACATCTGGTTAAATGGGGCTAAGTGGATTTATTATGGGAACCGATCAAACCTTTTGAACATTTTATGGAAAACCCCAGAACTTAAATGGATACAGTCCAGGGATTTGAACGTAATATCATACATAGCAAATGCCTCAAACAATTCATATTTACTCACTTGAGTAATCTTTCAGTGTAAAATATATTATGGAACAGTTTTATATATTGAGAAAAAACTATAAAGGCCTAGAATTCCAGTAAGGGAAAGGTTTACCCACTCTTTGTGTATGCCTTGAAACCTAATCCCTTATTGTTCTACTAATGAGTCTGAACATATTGACTTTTTCATTAGTTTGCAGCTTGTTGGATCAACAGGGAATTCAGGCTTTTTAACAGCTGAAGATTCTTGATTGGACTAGCTTAGCAAGGCCCAAAAGATTAATTTTGTTAACAGCGTTTAGATAACACTAATGATATATTCAATTATGGAAATATGTTCATAAGAACGTATACAGGATTTGTTATATCTTTATGTGGTATCCTGCAAAGGGAGGAAATTAATGCTTAATCTGAATGCTTAATCTAAATTATCCAGTCTTTCTGCAGTATGTTTCTAATCACAGTGGTTTTAGAAACATCCTCACGCATTGCTTATATCTTTCTTTAGAAAGTAACGTCCAGGTTATGCTTAGCTTATCAGTATATGTTAGAAATCACCTGTGATTGGTACCAGTATTAATGAAAAGTGTTTATATATAATGTGTAACAATCCATCTGGCAACAGGTAAAGCTCAAATAATATCTTTGAAAAACACAATATCATATATTTACTACGTGACAAGCTGAATAATGAAACTGATCTTGGAGAATGGCTGCCATGTTTGGAGATGTCCAAAAGAGCCTATAACCGTAATGGATAACTAAAATGCAGCCTGGGGGTTGTAGAAGAATTAACGAGTGGTTACAGTGGCTGAGGTTAGATACTGTGATTATTCACAGGAAATATTGTTGATTATCTATTCATAAATACTCACAAGAATTAACCTGATTGTAAAAATGTGTAGACCTCTATCAGACGCAAATTTACTTGCATTGTTGTTTCTTCTCAGAGAACCATAGATTATACTTTTGTGTTATATTAGTTGTGAGAAAAGTTAAGGGCTTTTGAAACAGATGATAGGATTTAAAATAATCATTTGCCCGAAGGCTCAGTTTTGATTTATGATTAAACCAATTATGTATTCCAACAATGTATACAACAGTTAAGGCTGAATTTTGAGACTAGGAGACTAGGTTGGAAAGCCTTGTTTTCTCCCATTGAAGAGGATAATGTTTTAGCAGGCATTTAGAGTAGTTCTTCTGTAGAATGTCTTTCAGTCCCAAACTAGAGCTCCTGGTGCAGCTGACAATAATGGTTACTGAGAGTGGTCAATCAGAACAAAACATGATAGGTCATAAAAATGGTTTGACCAAGATTGCCTGATGTTGAAGATAATTATAAACTGTCATGAAAAGTCATCCTTTCTCAGTTAAGGGAATCTATAATACATGAGAGGCTGCTAACCTTATGTAAAAGCATGTCTCTCATTTCCTTATTTAAGGAAACTTGTGAAGTTCATAGTCACCTGTAATGAAGAAATGACAGAGTAGCTCAACTGTAACAACTTACTACAGTTGAGTTCTGATGTCACATTGCCTGCTGCCAGCAGCTCTGGGGAATGGAAGGCCAGAGAACACAATTAAAGATCCATTTAAAAACCGAAAGGCGGCTTTTCCTTTTCTGCACTGCTTTCTTAGATGAACATTGGTAAGCAGAAAGGAGGCAATATATGGCAATATGTGTGTTTTCCATGCTCTAGGAAAGATAAGAGTCTCACTGCACGTTTCTAAACGCCTTAAGTGACAACATTTTGTTTTAAATCTGATTTGTATTAAATTGATCCAAATATCTTTTTGAAACAAATATCGAACTGCTTTTTGGTGTGTTTATATTTTGTACTAGAGATTCTAATTCTATTCTTCATTATTCTTGTGAAAGAGCATCACAACAAGGATTTAAATGGGCTTTGGGAAGGCACATGGTGTAGCCATGTATTATAAGGAACAAAGTACCCCCTGCCAAATACTGTATATTTGTGCTATCAAGTGTATCTTTTTTACACATTCTATAGTGCTGTGGTACTCAAACTGTACTCCTGCAGGACCCTTACAACCAATGGAAGGCCTCCATGGAGTTCTGCATAGATTTTACTTCCTTTTATGGATCCCGCAGGAGTGTGGTGAGACTATCAAAAACACAAAAAAACTTGTGTTTAGTATGAAAGAGTGTTTTTTATTTAAATTTGAGCCTACAGCTTTTCTAATTGGGTCACTTAATGAGAATCCATTGAGTCTATTTTGTGAAACTGCCTCATTTTTGGATATATTGTGGCCCAGCTGGAGTAATGTAGTTCCTATGACAAAAACATGAAAGACATATGATTAGTTGAAATCACTGTCTTGCTCCATTTAGAGGAAGTTCCTACCCTTTTAACCTCATTTGGGGCTAACACTTGTCTTTTAAGGCATCTAGTTCTAGGGCCTTATACTATCACATTTTTGATGAATTCCTCTGAAAATAGCATCAAGAGAGGAGAGGGAAGTTCTTGAAGAGGCACAGCAACCAACTCCACCACCTGTGACAGAATAATTACTCAGACAGTTCTTCACTATTCCCAGTGGTGTAACAAAGCCCCCCGCAGCCACAGTGGTGTGGGGGGGGGAGCGAGCTCCAGGGGGCCCTCTCAGCACAGTACCCTGGCCTGGGACCTCAGGAGTGAGTCCAGAGGGGGGGCCCTCCATGTATTATGTGTGAGGTCCCTCAAGTTTTGCTATGCCACTGACTATTCCTCCAGGATAGAAGACTTTTATAGCAGAAATAGCTACCTACCACACTTGTGGAAATGATCTTTCATGCAGTGCAGTGAAGAAGTGCTCTGATGGGACTTCGGAATGTTGAAACACATGAGGTCAGTGCATCCCACATACCTTGCGAGAGAGGAGCAGCAGTGAGATGCTGAGGAGGCTTTGACCTCTGCATAAGGGCCATCTTTGGGATCATGTTCCACCTGAAGTCCCCCAGCACCAATCTCAATTATCTGTGCGCACCAGCATATGGTGATTTATTATGGAAAATGCCAGAAAGTGGTGGTTGTTCATAAGCAAAGCACTGCCACCTGAGATAAGCTGGTTATCCAACGCTAATGTGGAAAAAATAGTTTTTTTCCAATCTCCAAGTTTTATGCACTTTTTTCTAGTTTTAGGTGAAGGTCCTGATTTAGAAATTGTCGGACGGGTTACTCCGTCACAACCGAGATGGATATCCTGTCCGCCGAAATATAAATCCCATTATGTCCTCCTGGATTTATCCCGTCCTTCAATATTTAAATCAGGCCCTAAATTTCCTTCAAGCATTTTGTAAAATTTTAAAATATAAAAAACTCAAAAAAGGGTTCTGGTCAGAACCGACTTTCTAGGTTTCAAAATAAAACAAGCATTTGCAATGCAATGGGTCTCGCGGTTGCTCGAGTTAGAGCTATTAGCATTGTAAATTCGTGACCAGACTTTTCTTGCCATATAAATTGAAAATGACAAGTAAAACAGTTGACATAAGCAAGCTGATTCAAAGCACCACGGCCGCCTAGAGCGTGAGCTTGAAGGAGAGACACAAAAGGAAAAAGAAGTTTGCTTGCAGTCAAACATATCAGCAAACGTGCAATTATTCATGTAACAGGGTCGCTGCCTAAGGCGGTAACAAAATCGGCCCAAGGAGGGGCAAACGTAAAGCATTTACCAATGGTAATAAAGGATTTTTGAAAGGCAAGCCCACAAACGAGTGATAGTGATGGGCATGCGGTGGGTGTGGCTAAAAGTCCACAGAGAGAATACAACACGTCAGAGCGCTCGACCTAAAAATTTAATGGTGTTTGTTCTATGTCTATTTATGTTAGTTTAGCATAATAGTCTGTTATAGCAATATATAAATAATAATAAAAGGTAAGTTTATTGTTATAAGTGTAATCTAATTCCAAACACTTAAAGTTCAGTAAGATTTGAAAAAATCATGCTGTGGGTTCGTGTTAGTTTTTTACTGCAGACTTGATACAAAATTCAAGTTGGTTCTTATGAAGCAACAGAAATTACTGTTTGTGTTGGTTTATAACAAAAGGAATTAAATGCGGTGCAATACAATACCTTGCATTACTTTGCATAAAGGAGACGTTCCATGAGTGGTGTATGGGCGATCCTGTGCATCCACTCATAGATTTTGATGCAAATCGATATCTGCAAATCCTACTCTTCCCTGAGGCTGGCAAAAGAAATAAAAATATATTTATTTCTGTTTTTTGCATTCTCTTCACATATGTCCTGCATTCTACATGTATAGTTTTTGTGCAGGAAGGGACAAAAGCTATCCTGCCCACAATGTAGATGCCTTTGCACTATAACACAAGGTTTCTTGCATTGAGCCAAGGCTTCACAAAGTGTGCCAGTGCATTGTGAGACCACAACTGTGTCATTTCTCAGTTCATATCACACAATCAAGGCCAGCTTTAGCACTGGTGGTGCCCAGTGCGACAATGAATGTAGGTACCCTCCTGACCACATCTGCCATGGAATCCCTCACTACCACGCTTTAACAGAGCCCCTCAAGTCACCATACCCACTCTCTCTCAGATGTATTTAATTAGTTTTATAGCATCACTCACACCAGTGTACAATCAATCCTATGTGTGTAAATCAGTGTATAGGAAATGTTGCGTAAGACAAGACTACAAGGTCTAGGGGTCATGGCATCCATACTGGTAGGCAATGTAGTTTAAAAGTGCTTGTCCTGCAGAAGCACAATCTACGATTTTAACTTATGCACTACAAGTAACAAAGTAACAAAGGATCCCTGTGATAAAAGCAGTAACTCGCTGACCTATTTACATTATATGCACTTCTGTGATCTGCATGGTACATGTGCTTTGCAGCAGGTATATTAACCCTCAGTGCTACCTTAAAGTCAGAACTTCCACTAGGCACAACTCCAGTCTCTCTCAGGAAAGAACATTAATCACAGAGATAGCTTGACATTTTTTTTGTTGCCTGAAAATAGCTGAAGGCAAGGAACACCGGCAGCAGGTGCTTTTAAAATCATAATACACTTGCAAACATGGCACTTACAAACGTGGCACCGGTCGCACTGTCCTAGAGCCGGCCCTGCGTACATTTTTGCTAGTCAATGCAAGGCAGCGCAGCAACTTCGCTTGCTGTACTGTGTTGCACCGGTTCTTTGTTAATCTGGTCTACTGTGCCTAAGTTATATGTCCATGCTCCACCTGTGAAGAGGTTTGCACAAGGTGAAGGCTGTACATAGAATGGCCTTTGCCATGTAATGAGGCCTGGATATCTGGATGTACTGGACTCTCTGTGGAAAGCTGCCTACAGGGAGAAGGCAGAGCATAGTACAGGCTTGCTCACTTAATGGAGTTTGGGTGTCTGGAGGGAATGGCTTATTCCTAAAGAGCTGAACACAAGGTGGGACCTGGCCCCCTAATAGGGCTTGAGTGTGTGGAGGGAGTGGCCTGTCCACAAAGAGCTGTGCACAGGATGAAGGTTGTGCATAGAATGGCTTGGCCACTTAATGGGCCTTTCTTTGTATGTAGGGAGTGAGCTTCGTGTACTAGGCGCTTGGCCACCTAATGGCACTTGAAAGTGTAAAGGGAGTGGCGTCTCCATGAAGAGCTGTACACAGGGCAAAGGCTGTGCATAGGAGGGGCTTAGCCTCCTAATGGGGTGTGAGTGTGTCGAGGGAGTGGCCTTTCCATGAATAGCTACATATAGAGTGAAGGCTCTGCACAGTAGGAGCTTGACCACGTAACTCCTTCAGAGCTCAGTTGACGGACTGCATTGGGTTGGTGAAGTGCATGCATGGGCTCAGCTGGCACCTGTGTGAACTCATTTGAGTGCCCACATGATCTGGTATGGATGCCTGCATGAGCCCGGGGGAGTTCCCGTGCAAACTCACTCAAGTGCCTGATTGAACTCAGTGCAGTAACAGTATGAGCTCAATGGAGTGGCTGCAGGAGCTCAGTTGGGTGCCTGCATGAACTCAATGGATTACCTACATAACGTCGGGAGTTTCTACATATTCCATCAGGACCTCAGGGAATGAATCACTCCGATTATAATTATATATAAGAAGCTCTACTGAATTTGTTTTTAAGCTGTATATTAAACTTTCCACTTTCTGCAACTGCTGTCTCTTCTACTGCATACATTCAAGCCTAATGTTATTATTGTTGTCGGATACTGTGGTGTGAGAAAGGTCTTAAAGATGCTTACTAGCAAGCACTGCACAAAGGTTATCCGGTTTTGCTTTGGACATAGTTGTAGATTGTGGATTGTACTCTATGGGGCCCTACTACCCAATTTAAAAGGCCTCATACCAGTAAAAGAAGCAAAGCATCTTACCATAAACACCCCAAGACTACAACTTTGTACCAAGAATCCCAAACCAGACAATATACAACCTAGTAAACTTTTCATCACAGGCGTCGCCGTCATATCAATGATCTCAGAATATGTAGGTAACTAAATACAACATTTTTACTAGCTCTGTCAAAGTACTGCAGATAGCAAATAAATGTTGTCAATACTATAGCAAATCCCAGGGCAAGAATACTGTACCCTGGTGACAAAGCCTGTTATCAACCTTTACACTTCAATTTCACACAGTGAGGGCCTCATGGCTATGGAATAATTATTCAATAATTCTTAAAAAGAAAATCATAGCCAGGATTCAACAACAGACAACTGCACGAGGTGCCCTCTTGTAGTCTCCTGCGGTTGGAATGTATATATTATAGAGTTTCTACTCCTAAT
The DNA here is from genome assembly GCF_031143425.1 of Pleurodeles waltl. Classification (NCBI taxonomy): domain Eukaryota; kingdom Metazoa; phylum Chordata; class Amphibia; order Caudata; family Salamandridae; genus Pleurodeles; species Pleurodeles waltl. The sequence continues at coordinate 64,042,636 of NC_090436.1, forward strand.
CATCGTGATGCAATGGGACATGAACATCTTTCAGTAATACTCACACAGTGACAGTGAGTTTAACAATTAATTGACAAATAACATTAGTATCACTAATGCAGGTCCCATTTGAACCAGTGCTTAGTTTGTGCTTGTTGTTTCCGGTGCTGAGCACCCACTTATTTTTGCGGGCCGGGGCTTATTCTTCTGCCTCAAGCATTTCCTGCGAGCAAAAGACACATATGGGAAAGACGGAGGAAGAGAAAAACGGAAAAGCGTCCCAAAGGAACAAAGTAGAAAGCTGCAAGAGTGAGCTGAAGGGGCAGGGCTTGGCAGTATATGGATTGAAGCGGCCCGAGATGGATTCAGGATTACGCTGCCTCAGTATTCCGAGTTCCCTCATTTAATTTCAGCAGCCGCGTGTTTGAGGAGGGCTTTGGGCCCTGCACCTTTTTATTTACAAATTAAGCACTGATTTGAACTCTTGCTCCTTTCAGCTTCAGGCGCTGGGGCACGAAACTGTAACCTTGAACTTGCGCAGTTAGCAGGGCCCAGGTTTCAGGCTCAGCTTTTTCACCCCATCTTTTCCAAACTCTATGACAAGAAGGGAAAGGGCGGGTGACAGGCTGATTGGCGTGTAGCCATGGGCACTGCAGGCCTTAAACCTGAGCTCCCATGTCCCCCATTAGTTATGACGCTTAGCAGGTCACAAGTGGGCCATTTTTTATTAACAACAAATAGACGTTGCATCATTGTCCACGGACTTTGGATCTCGAAGCTCTGCATAGCATATAACTGGCACACCACAACTATACATCACTCATTACTCTGCCTGTGGGGAAAGTATTGGAATGACACCATAATATTCCACAACAGACAAAAATATTGTGAAAACTATTGTGGAAATAATTTTTTTTTAGGTGAGCAGTACAACATCTCATAAATACAGCATCATGTGATATTGGCATTTACAATGTGAGGAATTACCATGCAAAACACCAGAGCACTCAGAATGAGTCCCTAAATGTTATTCTGCTTAAATCCTGCCTTTTTCTCATAAAACGTTACATAATCCAATGTTCAGGGTGAAAGGAGGAAAACTATGGACATTTAAACATTAGCTTTATGCTTCAAGGGATAAAATAATAGGATTTGCACAAGGGTAGCAGGTTTATGAATTCAATTTTGGAATTGTTCTCTTCCTTGTGAACATTTTAATTGCTTTGTTTTAAAATGCAGTTTTAATCTGTATTCTGTCATTTAATTTAATGGACTTGGAGTGTATGTTTATCTACTGAATTAATGACGCGTAAATTTGTTTCCTGCTCCCCATACCATGACTAATGAGTAATAATTTACATAATTCAGGACTAGCTCTTTGTGAAAGCAGTTTTATACTTTTCAAGTGTTGGTATGCAATGGTTTTAAGTAGCTTTGTCATGAACCTGGATTCATTCACATTTTTTAGATTAGTTGAAAATGTTGGAATTACTGCATACGTATCATTCATTTGTCATATGTCATTTCAGAACGTGCAGTGATGTCATCAACGATGTCTTAGAACATGTCATGAGTGATGTAATATGTGAAGTAATTAGCAGTCCATCTGACTCGTGTGGCCCCTGGCCCCTGATGACTCCATTGGTGAGATCATTGATAGATGCCTCAGTGCCATCCAGGGAACCCACAATGTGTCCCTCTCTGGGGACAAGTGAGGAGCCCCAGAGCTCCCGCAGCACCTGTTGGCTCCAGAACCAGCATCTATTGTGGTGCTGGCTGGGGATTGGGTCAGTTTCTTTGCTCCCACCCAGGCAGGGAAGCATCTTTCACTGCTCCCGCTGGGCGAAAGCAAAGTTGTGTTCCCTGCCTGAGAGGGTGTGGTGTGGGAATAGAGTTCTATTCCTTGCCCCCTCTGTCCTGAGCAGCGAACTACAGGGATGGGGTTGCTGGGGCACTTCACTTGAGTTCTGGGGAGTGGGCTCTCTGGAGCTGACCTTCAAAGAGAGGCCGCAAGCACACCCCATCCCCAAAAAAATACACTGACCCTGAGGGATATGTGGGAAAGTGCCTCTTTTGACATGGTTAGCCCCCCACTTTTTGCCTGGAACATGATGTGGTTTTGAACTGTAACTGCCCTGGGCCCCTGCTAAACAGGTTCCCAGGGACAGATCTCTTTCTCCTAACCTGTACTGTGATTGGAAACTTCAGCCACCCTTGTAAGTCCCTAGTAAATTATACCCCTGGTACCTAGGGCATGGGTACTGATGAGGACCCCCCAGACCTGCGGCATCAATGTGCCACTCTGAGAGGCCCCACGCCAGCCTTATGCAGATTGCCAATGCAGGTTGCATGACAAGGTGTCCCGAAAATTACAAACACGACATGGCACGCCACATGTATGACATAGGCTCTAACACTGTATGTGATATATGTAAGTCACCCCTCTAGCAGGCCTTACAGCCTTAAGGCAATGTACATTATATTACATGTGAGGGCATATTTGCATAAGAAGATATGCCCCTGCTATGTCTTTGATGATTCTCAGACATAGTGAATGTAGAGGGAAGCCATTTTTAATGCATGTGCTGGACACTGGTCACTACAAGTTCCCCAGTTACACAATGGCCTCTCTGAACCCTGGGTTGTTTGGTATCAAACAACTCAGCATAATAAATCCTCACTGGTGAAGGAAACCCCAGATTCAGCCCCCCATGTTAAGTGAGAAAACTTGCAGGAAACTTAACAAGAATAGAGGGAGTGGCCACCTTCATGCCTGCACCACCCCTAAGGTGTGGCAGGTGAGGTGACCACTCCATTTAATTTTCCTCCATCTTGACCCCCAAAGCCTTTCCTCGGCAGAGGTGACACACCTCCTCCCCCAGGCAGTCATCCTGCTCAGGCGGGAAGATTCAAAGGCTATACCACCTTTGAAATGTGACCCCAGCCTCTGCTGCTACCAGCAGAAGGCAACCCCCAGCTCCAGCACCCATGTTAAGTGGGAAAACTGGCAGGAAACTTAGCAAAAATAGGGGGAGTGGCCACCCTCAGCCTGCACCACTCCTAAGGTGTGGCAGGCGAGGTGACCACTCCATTTAATTTTTCTCCATCCACCTGAGACCCACCTCCTGAGTGACCCTGCTGACCTGCAATCCACCCTCACAGCTGTCTGCTCCTGACGACAAGGAGTCCAAGACGCACAACGCCTGGCTGACCTATCTGCGCTGCACCTGTTATCCCTGGCCCCCTCACCGACCAACCAGCTGTGCCCTCGTGGTCCCCAAGCCCTTGTAACCTCCTCCCCTCTAAGGACACACAGCGGAATTACCTTTAAGTCCCTTTATGCAGTGTGTTTACAAGTGGCCCCCTTCTCTGTGTGCCAGCTCCAAGACCTTTAGCTGCTGTTCCCGCTTGAACCGGGAGCCACCCGGCTGGACCATTGGACGTCTCCACAACCTTGACCTAAAAACAGAAGGTGACACTTGTGAGAACATTTACTGATTTTATATGCATTTTCTAATTTTTCCCATTGATTCCTATGGTGCGTAATTATGCACAAAACCAGTACATTTTCTAAACTTTGAAAAATCATAATCAAAAACATGCTTACCTCAGAACAACAATCTTGATCTTAAATAATTCATAAAAGTCTACAGTATTTTTGTAAATTGGTCTCAGATTCTTCTTCCGAGTGTATGTCTTCATTTATTGATTCTGTGAATACCGCAAATGCTTAGCACATCTCCAGATAAGCCTAACCGCTTGCCCATGCTACCACAAAAATAGAGCATTGAGTTGTCTATTTTTGCCTCTGGATACCAAGATGGGGTTGGGTGGACTCTCTGCACAGTGCATGTCATTTTCGTTCAGTATATAGACAGCCAGCCTCCTACAGGATAGGGTCCCCAGGGCCTCATGGAGGCTTGAGGAGTGGGGGCGCATACCTCCCCCCCTTAATTATTCTATCAGGCTACGAAGCTCAAGGGACAAGGAGGTAAGCCTCATGCCACCTTCCCTAAAAAAAAATAGGCCCTGTGGGGAGGGGTCCTTTGGGCCTACTAAGGCTCAGGGTAGGGGGATGCTTGCTCCTAGTATAAAATAAGGTGGCCCTGAGGGATTAGGTCCTCTGGGTCTAAGGAAGGCTAGGTGAGGGAGGTTTTCCCTGAAAAACCAAATCACCAACCCCTGGCCCACCCGGGGATCATTTATTCAAAAAAAAGGTGCAGCCACCAATTTTTTCACAGTGATCCTTTGGAAGAACCGATGGATAGTGGCAAAAACATATTTTTTACAATTTTACGCTCCCGGGGGGAACCCTCACTCCCACAAGAGTCAGGATCATTAAAAAGAAATCTAGACGGAAAACCAAGTCCCTGAGTCCTGTAATGGCTGCTGCAACCTTTCTTTTCATGTTGCATCCAGTTAATCAGAACGCAAGCTCCCACAAGAGCAAGGTGGCTGACAGGAAAAAAAAATGCCCCTTCGCCCTATCAGATGGCTCTATTTTTTGAAGCTGGAGGATTGCAGGACTCTGGCAAGAGCCCCGCAAACACAACAATCAGATATACAAAGTTTTTTAACCTTAATTTGTCAACAACTACTTAGGAAATTTACACTAATTCACAAAAAGCACGCTTTTTGGACTAAGATCTAGCTTTCTACCAGATTTGGTGTAATACCGTTCAGCCATTTTTGTGATATTGCTGTTCAATTTTTCTATGGAAAATTACATGGCTAAATTGCATTTTGTAAACCCTCTTTTCTCTCGGGCCCGTGCTTGGTAGTCCACCTTGAAATGTTCTGGAAAGGAGCTGAGGTGGATGAACTTTTTTTGGCTCGTTTCGTGAACATTCGTGAAATTGTGCTAAAGTAATTAGAAAACAAAAATGCTCTTTCTATGGTAACTCTTGTGTCCTCCCCAGCTCGGGAGAATTCACAAGAACACGCCACACATGGAGCTTGTAGGTAACATCTTTATTCATCAGCGTACAACATTCAACTGACTTTTCATTATCTCGTAACCATTTTTGCCCACACCTTAACGCTTCTCAAAATGACTGCATAATTCCTTCATTGAGTCCTCCCCAGGCAAGAAGTCCTAATGCTCACAGTCCTAAGACACTACATCTCCCCTTTGTTAAATAAAAAGACACAAACAAAAAGACATGAACAAATAGCAGCATTATATTGCCTCGATCAGCCGTATAGGTGGTTGCACAGTTCGACCAGAGCAAACAACTATGTCCCGGGGGTGGGCACCCTGGTACATAGCAGGAGCCTGCACTGTGGGGTTGTGGTCCCCAGGAGGGGGGGCTGCGCAGCTCCCTTCCTTCTAATTGCATAGACCGCCGTAGAGAGGTGGTGGTCCCCGGGGCTGAGAACAGCCTGGGAGAGGGGCCCCGTAGCACCCCTCCTTTAAAAAACAAGAAAAAAAACAAAGAAAGCCCCGCGGAGGTAGCAGTCTCCAGGGTGTGGGGGGCACACGACCCCTTCAACCATTTTATTTGCAGCCCGGAGGAGGTGATGGTTCCCAGGACTGTGGGGGGAAATGCGCCCCCTTATTTATTTACTGTAATTTGCCCTGAGGAGGTGGTGGTCCCCTGGACGTGGCGGGGTGCCACACTGGCATCCCCAGGATAGTTAATAACCAGTGCCCCAGAGAGGTGGCAGTCCACTTTTTTTAACATGCTTTGCCCTGGGGAGGTGGTGGCCTCTGGGGAGGGGGGCGCGCAGACCCCCCTGCATTACTTTAACATTTTACCCCAGGAAGGTGGCCATTGTAGGAAAGTACTATCTTGCCTGGCATTTTACCCCCATATTTCACTGTATATATGTTGTTTTAGTCTATGTGTCACTGGGACCCTGCCAGGCAGGGCCCCAGTGCTTATAAGTATGTGCCCTGTATCTGTTCTCTGTGTGATGCCTAACTGTCTCACTGAGGCTCTGCTAACCAGAACCTCAGTGTTTATGCTCTCTCTGCTTTCCAAATTTGTCACTAACAGGCTAGTGACTAAATTTACCAATTCACATTGGCATACTGGTACACCCATATAATTCCCTAGTATATGGTACTGAGGTACCCAGGGTATTGGGGTTCCAGGAAATCCCTATGGGCTGCAGCATTTCTTTTGCCACCCATAGGGAGCTCTGGCAAATCTTACACAGGCCTGCCAGTGCAGCCTGAGTGAAATAACGTCCACGTTATTTCACAGCCATTTACCACTGCACTTAAGTAACTTATAAGTCACCTATATGTCTAACCTTCACCTGGTGAAGGTTGGGTGCAAAGTTACTTAGGGCCAGATGTAGGTAAGTATAATTTTGCGACTTGCAATTTGCGAGTCATAGCGACTCGCAAATTGCAACTCGCAAAACCAAATGTAGAAAAGTGTCTCAGACACCTTCTGCGACTCGCTATGGGGTCGCAAAGACCCACCTCATGAATATTAATGAGGTGGGTCGCAGTTTGCGACCCCATAGCGAGTCCATGCCCTCACAGGGATGGTGGCCTGCTGGAGACAGCAGACCTCCATGTCTGTGACTGCTTTTTTAATAAAGCAGTTTTTTTTCTTTCTTTTTGCAGCCCGTTTTCCTTAAAGGAAAACGAGCTGCAAAAAGAAAAACTTCCGAAACCATTTGGTTTTGGTTTTTTCAGACCACTGCCTGCTCTGAAAAAACATTGTTGTTGACATTCACAATTTGAGGTTGTGCATCGCGTTAGGCCTTTTACACGCCGCAAACTGCGATTTTCGCAGTTTGCGATGTGCAAAAGGCTTCCTACATCTGGACCTTGGCTAGTGCCAGGGTGCCCCCACATCGTTCAGGGCAAATTCCCCGGACTTTGTGAGTGCGGGGACACCATTACACGCGTGCACTGTACATAGGTCACTACCTATGTACAGCGTCACAATGGTAACTCCGAACATGGCCATGTAACATGTCTAAGATCGTGGAATTGTCACCCCCAATGCCATTCTGGCATTGGGGGGACAATTCCATGATCCCCCGGGTCTCTAACACAGAACCCAGGTACTGCCAAACTACCTTTCCCGGGGTTTCACTGCAGCTGCTGCCAACCCCTCAGACAGGTTTCTGCCCTCCTGGGATCTAGGCAGCCCTGGCCCAGGAAGGCAGAACAAAGGTATTTCTCTGAGAGAGGGTGTACACCCTCTCCCTTTGGAAATAGGTGTGAAGGCTGGGGAGGAGTAGCCTCCCCCAGCCTCTGGAAATGCTTTGATGGGCACAGATGGTGCCCATCTCTGCATAAGCCAGTCTACACCGGTTCAGGAATCCCCCAGCCCTGCTATGGCGCAAAACTGGACAAAGGAAAGGGGAGTGACCACTCCCCTGACCTGCACCTCCCAGGAGAGGTGCCCAGAGCTCATCCAGTGTGTCCCAGACCTCTGCCATCTTGGAAACAGAGGTGTTTATGGCACACTGGACTGCTCTGAGCGGCCGGTGCCAGCAGGTGACGTCAGAGGATCCTTCTGATAGGCTCTTACCTCTCTTGGTAGCCAATCCTCCTTCCTAGGTAGCCAAACCTCCTTTTCTGGCTATTTAGGGTTGCTGCTTTGGGTATCTCACCAGATAACGAATGGAAGAGCTCACCAGAGTTCCTCTGCATCTCCCTCTTCACCTTCTGCCAAAGGATCGACCGCTGACTGCTCAGGACGCCTGCAAAACCGCAACAAAGTAGCAAGACGACTACTAGCAACCTTGTATCGCTTCATCCTGCCAGCTTTCTCGACTGTTTCCAGGTGGTGCATGCTCTGGGGGTAGCCTGCCTCCTCTCTGCACCAGGAGCTCTGAAGAAATCTCCAGTAGGTCGACGGAATCTTCCCCCTGCAACCGCAGGCAACAAAAGACTGCATCACCGGTCCTCTGGGTCCCCTCTCAGCACGACGAGCGTGGTCCCTGGAACTCAGCAACTCTGTCCAAGTGACTCCCACAGTCCAGTGATTCTTCAGTCCAAGTTTGGTGGAGGTAAGTCCTTGCCTCCCCACACTAGACTGCATTGCTGGGTACTGCGTGATTTGCAGCTGCTCCGGCTCCTGTGCACTCTTCCAGGATTTCCTTCATGCACAGCCAAGCCTGGGTCCCCGACACTCTAACCTGCAGTGCACAACCTTCTGAGTTGTCCTCCGGCGTCGTGGGACTCCCTTTTGTGACTTCGGGTGGACTCTGGTTCACTTTTCTTCTAAGTGCCTGCTCAGGTACTTCTGTGGGTGCTGCCTGCTTCTGTGAGGGCTCCCTGACTTGCTGGGCGCCCCCTCTGTCTCCTCATCCAAGTGGCGACATCCTGGTCCCTTCTGGGCCACAGCAGCATCCGAAACCCTAACCGTGACCCTTGCAGCTAGCAAGGCTTGTTTGCGGTCTTTCTGCGTGGGAAAACCTCTGCAAGCTTCTTCATGACGTGAGACATCCATCCTCTAAAGGGGAAGTTCCTAGTCCTCTTCTTTCTTGCAGAACTCCAAGCTTCTTACAACAGATGGCAGCTTCCTTGCACCCTCAGCTGGCATTTCCTGGGCTCCTGCCCACTCTCGACACTGTTGCGACTATTGGACTTGATCCCCTTGTCTCACAGGTACTCAGGTCCGGAAATCCACTGTTGTTGCATTGCTGGTGTTTGTTCTTCCTGCAGAAACCCCCTATCACAACTTCTGTGCTCTCTGGGGGTAGTAGATGCACTTTACACCTACCTTTCAGGGTCTTGGGGTGGGCTATTTTTCTAACCCTCACTGTTTTCTTACAGTCCCAGCGACCCTCTACAAGCTTACATAGGTTTGGGGTCCATTCGTGATTCGCATTCTACTTTTGGAGTATATGGTACACTGCTTGCATTACTTTTCTTGCTATAACCTGCATAATTTTGGTTTGTGTACATATATATTGTGTATATTTCTCATCCTCATACTGAGGGTACTCACTGAGATACTTTTGGCATATTGTCATAAAAATAAAGTACCTTTATTTTTAGTATATCTGTGTATTGTGTTTTCTTATGATATTGTGCATATGACACCAGTGGTATAGTAGGAGCTTTGCATGTCTCCTAGTTCAGCCTAAGCTGCTCTGCTATAGCTACCTTCTATCAGCCTAAGCTGCTAGAAACACCTCTTCTACACTAATAAGGGATAACTGTACCTGGCACAAGGTGTAAGTGCCTCTGGTACCCACTACATGCCAGGCCAGCCTCCTACAGCCATCCCTGGGGTTATAATATGCCCTAGGAGAGGGGCCCCTGTGCGTCCTCTCCTGTTTTTTTTTTTTAGCTCCCAATGCCCCCTGAACCTGGCCCACCTGGGGGAAAATGAAAGGAAGAGCCCGAAAGACAACGTTTTAAAAAAAAATTGGAAAAATCTGCGGATCTAGACATGGATTTTTCTGAGATTTTAAAACAAAAATGCCTTTAAGCCCTGGTGGGGTTCCTTGGAGACCCCGCACCAAGGCTAGGGGCTCAGGATGTCCCTACCCTGGCCCCTTTTCTTTTTTTTATAAGATGAGCCCCAAAATGTCTGCCAACACTTCCTTGTTGAAGTGTTGGCAGCCAATCCGATATCAGGCAGGGGACAGTTGGATCCACGGAGGATCCACGTCCCTAGATATCTATATTTTTTTAAACTCTAATATCTGAAAAATGACTGAATGGATTTATACCGAATGACAAGAAGCACGCTTTCTGTACCAGGAGCTCGTTTTCTGCCAAATTAGGTGTAATTCCGTACAGCGGTTCGGGCTGGAGTCTTGTTCAAAACCCGTAAGGAAAATGGAAAATGTGTTTAGGGCCCCTCTTTTTTCAGCTGCCACGTGCCGGCTCACCCCAAAACTTTCATGACAGCAGCTGAACCGACTACAGTATAAGATTTGAAAGTTTCGTGAAGATTCATCAAGCAGCGCCAAAGTTATTGGAAAGCAAAAAGTGCTCTTCCTATGGAAACTAGGACTGCTAGTAGGTAACGTATATATTCAATGAAGAAATCAGAGATTACAGGGACGTTATAGTTAGGTTCTGAATTTACATAGCTCTGAATATGCAGTAGTGATAATATCAATGATGCCATAGATGATGTCATGAATTATGTAATATGTGGGGTAACTAGTGTTAACGCTGAATTCTTACTAATAAATATTCATGTATTCTGAATTATGAATCTGCATAGAAAATGAATTAATAAAGAAAATAATGCACGCCTGGGAAAATGTCCCTACTTGAGTGTCCATCAGTAATCACGAAGTGTCCTTATTAATTGCTCATTAATGTGAAATTACATGCTCATGTTTAGGTTAAAGTAGTAGTATGTTATATTAATGATCATGTATTATGTATTTGCTTTATTAATTGTAGGTCTTAAGTTAGAGAGGTCTTGGGCCTAATTGCACAGCTTCGTGTTAAGTTGCACTGTTTAAATGATTCACACAAAATGGCTGCGTAGAGAAACAGATTTGTATTTTTCCATTGTGTTGACCAAATGCTAGTAAATGATTTTCTTTCCCATGAGAACTGCTTGCTAGCAAATGCTGTATTAGCTACAGATACATAGTAGAATTTGGGGGGATATTTATACTTGCATTGTGCTGAATTAGCATAATTTTTTTTTTTCTACGCTAATTTAGCGCAAACTTAACTCCATATTTATATTTTGCCGCTAGACCAGTCTAGCGCCAAAATATTAGAGTTAAGGTCATTTTTTGGATGAGTGAACCCACCTTGCGTCAATGAGATGAAAGGAAGGTGTTCCCGTCCAAAAAATGACTCAAAGCCCCTAGTACCTCCTTTGTCCTCCCATGCAAAAAAGTTGCACGGGGAGGTAGGCCTAAATAATGGTGCTAAGTTATTTCACGCCTGGGTCATAGCAGGCGTTAGGGGACCTGTGGACTCATTTCCACTGTCAAACACTATGGAAAGAGCCCACAGGTGCCCACCCCAAGCCCCAGGAACACCCCCACCCACACCAGAGGGACACCACAGGATGGGCGGACCCCATCCCAGGTAAGCAGGTTAAGTGGAGGTAAGTATTTTTTTAATTATTTCAAAGTGCCATTAGGGGCCTGAAATGGGCCCACCTACATGGAACGGGGTGCAATGGCTATGCCCAGGGGACCCTTGTCCCCTGTACTGGCCATTGGGGTGATGGGCATGACTCCTATTTTTTATAAGACAGGAGTCATGTGGTATGGATGGTTTTGCGTCAGGAAATGACGCTGTGCTGGTTGAAGGCATTTTTGTTGCCTCTAAACAGCCTAATGTCATTTTTTGGTGCAAAACCCCCTTCCCCCATACCACCACCCACACCAGGCTAACGTAATTTCCGCAGATGCTAGCTCCCCCTTAGCGCTGGCTTGCGGGGTTCCATAAATTTGGTGCCCGGCTGGCGCTTTGGAATGCCGCAAGACGGCGCTATACTTTTTGACGCAAAACTGCGCAAACGCAGTTTTGAATCAAAAAGTATAAATATGTGCCTTAGTGTGTGTAAAAGTGATGTTCCCAGGAGCTAACAATGGATGCACTGACTGGAGGACAGAGAGATACAAAATTGTTACCTGACGAGTCCGACAATGGGAACAGGAGGAGAGGAGCCAATCATTGACATGTGAAAGACAGTTTAGTTATATCTTTGATTTGAAGTCCTACTTTCATTGGACTAAATGTAAACAATGTGGGAAGAAGTCCTAGAGAACCTTAACTTAGCCCGACTGCACTGAAGGGAGAGAGCTCTTTCTTTTCTTAATCCTTTGCTGAGAAGCGCCATTCCAATTATCCCCATCCTAGAGACTTTCCGTTTCCTTTTTCATCCCTGAGGTGTACTGGCTTTGATCCATTGTTGAGAGAACTCTATCTTACACTTATTGCTAAATTCCTATGCTGATGCTGACCGAACAGATGTCCAATTGACAAAGACAGTCGCAGCTTGCTGATCCATATTGAGGAAAGGTACTAACCAAATGTTACTGATTGATGTAATTTGTCTTTTGTTTCTAGGTACCAACCTCTATTTTGATAGAAGAATAGTTAGATGTTTTCCAAATTTGTGTTGACTAAATTGTTTTGCATGAAGCCCAAATATTCTATTCTAATCAGAAGGCTAGGTAGGAGACTCACAAAAGATGTTTGCTAATTATTAACAACAGTTATTGTCAGTTCTTTGTTGAATCTAAATGTGTACTATTTCTATTGTGCAGTTATTCTTGCTATTGAGTTGTACTGTAATCTTAGATATAACCCTACATGCTTTAATTAAATTGAGATTCTTTAGAAGATATGGTCAACCAGTGTTGTTTCTGACTGGTTTATTTGACTTTGAGATTAAGTTACGTGATATTAGCCTTATTAACATAGGGAAATAACCATTCTAATTTTTACAAGGTGTGGTTATTCATGGCCAAAGGGTTCATGGTGCGTGGAAATTACTGACTCCGAAGAATATTGATTCTATTGATTGATATTGTTATTGATTGGTATTGAAATTGAGTCTTATTGTGGGAATTACTCTAAGCGTAGGCAAAAGGTCCATCAAACCTCTAACGCGTCCCTTTATAAATTAAAGATAAGAAAACAAACTAAGGTCAGACATGCTAACACTAGCTGTGCATGGCCAGGGTGTGTGTTGGCAGCCAATTAGATTACAGGACAGGGACTCTCAGATCCGCAGAGGATCTGCACCTGTAGACTTTCAAAACAACAGCTGAAGTGAGTGGCATACTAGTTCAGAAAACATTTTAAATGGCACCAAAGTTACTGGCAAAGCAAAAAATGCTTTTCCTATTGAAACTATGTCCTAACTATAACCATCTGGTGGCTGCCAGTAGTGTGGGTGTATGTGTGTGTATGTTTATATATATATATATATATATATATATTTATATATATATATATATATATACTTATATATATATATATATATGTACTCCTCCTGCCCTCTGTTGTCCAATTCTATGCCCCATCACTGCCCTCCTGCTTAGCCTCTGTGCTTAGCTTGCTGCCTCTACTCTCCTTTCCCCTGCCCTCCGATGTCTGTGTGCATGCCCTTGCTTCCTCCTTTTTTCCCACCATGTTCCATGTTCCATGTACCTGCCACTTCTCTTTCTATCTACTCTGAGTGTTCTGTTGAGCTGCCACTGCCCCTCCCACCTTCCTAGCATGGTCAGATGGCTGCTGCATATCTCTGCCATCTACATCTCGCCTGTCCGAGTTCCATTCCCCTATCCCCTCCCTTCTGTCCTCCATGGTCCATTTTGCCTCCACTCCCTTCTGCCCTCCATGCCCTGTTGTACTGCAACTGATCCTCCTGCCTGCCCTACGTGGTCTGTTCTGTAGGCCCCTTCCCTGGCCGTCTCTTGTGTGTGTCCAGCCCCTATGCCTCCCTTCTGTCCTCTATGATCCTTTGTGCATTCCACTGCCACCGCCCTCTCACCCACCGTGGCCATTCTGCTACAACTAACACTCCTGCTTGCCAAACATGGTCTTCTGTGAATCCACAGCCCCATCATGTCTGCCCTGTGTGGTGAGCCGACTGCCCCTGACCACCTCCCACTTTCCCTCTCTTGTCTGTGTGTATGCCACTATAGTCTCACTGTTGCCCACCATTGTGTATCTTGCTTCCAGTGCTCATCCCGCCTGCCGTCCATGGTCAGCTTAATGCTCCTGCCCTGCCCTCTTGCCCAATATCCTCCGTTTTCCATGTGCAGGCCCCTATCCCCTCCCTCCGGCCTCGTCTGGTCTGTTGTCGTGCCCCTGCCCCCTCCCTCCTGCCTGTCTCTCTGTCCAGTATGGTTAGCTTGCTGCTCCTGCCTCTTTTCACCCTGCTCTCTTTTGTCCATATGCACGGTCCTGTCATCTCCCTATTGCTTTCCATGGCCTGCTGTGATCCAATGTACTATATTTGCAAACATTATGAACTTGGTAAGAGAGAGATTTTGAAAACAAAACCTGGGAAATTGATTTTACCCATAGACTTAAATTGAAAAAGAGGAGATTTTCTGCAGAAGACAGATAAAATAAAGCCCTTAAAGCCCTTTTGGGATTAAAACAACGTGACTCTCCTGTCTGAATTGGGTCTGCTAGCATGTATGGTTTTACTGCCACTGCCTCTTTGTACTGCCCTCAATTGTCTGTTATATTGCCACAGCCTTTCTTGTCTGTCCTGCCTGGTTGTTTTTTTGCCCCTGCCCCCCTTTCCCTTGCCCTTCATAGTATTTTGTGCTGCCACTGTCCCTCCCGCCTGCCCAGCGTGGTCAACTTGTTGCCTCTTCACCTTCCTCCCAGCACTCAAATATCCCAGCCCGTGCCTCTGACTGCTGCCTCCTCACAGTTTTCTGATGAACAACTAGATTGCTAACATTCTATGTTTATTACAAAAGTGTGGCATGCCTTACTAAAGCATTTCCTTTATGGATATATGGTTTGTGCTCTAAACAACTAAAATGAGGACATATTGTCTGAGTTCTCAAACAGTGACAAAGCACTTTTAAATTAGTTGCTGTCTTTATGTTTTTTGTCCAGTTAATTACTTGATTATATGTTTCACTTAGGGGGACAGGATGTAGCGTTATGGTCAGAGCTGCTGACTTTGCAACCGAGTTCAAGTTTCAGCACCAGCGCGAAATCCTGTGATTCTGGTCAAATCACTTAGGCCCTCATTATGACATTGGTGGTAAGTCCTGCTTACCGCCATGCCGACTGCCGCCAACATACCGCGACCGCGGCGGTATACCACTACCCATATTATGACCCACACATAGCAATCCGTCACTATACAGACACAAATACAAGTTTGCCAGCCCAAACGTCAGTGATAAAGTGGCAGTATCCAAACCCACACCGTTACGCCAACTGAACTACCCCCACAGCATTATGACCCAGGAATACACACACTCAAACAAAACAACACCACATTGGATAATTCAAAATACACACACCTGACACTCATACACACACCACACCCACACCACTATAAAACACACACTCACACCACCAACATCCCTTTACGACTACATAATAATTTACAACTGAGAGAGAGACACCAAGAGCACCCATAAAACCAGAGCCACATAACACCATCACCCATACAACATCTACGCACCTCTCAGCACACACCCCAACACATCAACCCACACACCCTCACACACACCACACACACTACCCCCATGGCACCACAAAGACACCCAGGTTCTCGGAGGAGGAGCTCAGGGTCATGGTGGAGGAAATCATCTGGGTAGAGCCAAAGCTATTTGGATCACAGGTGCAGCAGACATCCATTGCAAGGAAGATGGACCTATGGCGGAGAATCGTAGACAGGGTCAACGCTGTGGGACAGCACCAAAGAACAAGGGATGACATCAGGAAGAGGTGGAACGACCTACGGGGGAAGGTGCGTTCTGTGGTTGCAAGACTCCAGATAGCTGTACAGAGGACTGGTGGTGGACCCCCACCTCCTCTCCCACAGCTAACAACATGGGAGTAGCAAGTATTGACAATACTGCATCCTGAGGGCCTGGAAGGACTAGTCAAATCTTTACTGCTTTCCCCCCACCTGCATGCCATCACATACCCCCACCCTCACTCCCATCACTCCACCACTCCACCACTACCCACACACCCACCATCACAACCCACTCACCCAATGCCAAGCCCTGCATGATATACCAATGCATGGACACCACTCAAAGACCTGCATGGACACCCATCACTAAAGAATGCACACTAGAGACAATCACCTGGCCCACCAAATAACAACATTCACTAAGGCCAATCTGCCATGGCAATATCAACCATAGAGGGCAACATACCCATGCACAAGATGACACACGCAGAAACTATAAGACTGCATTTACATCCCCACAGGTCCCCCACACAATGTCACCAGAGAGGAGGTGCCAGCAACATCCAGTTCCCCCACAGAAGAGGCCCACAGTGATGACAGCAGCTCTGCACGCCTGGATCAGGATGACCTACCTGGCCCATCAGGGACCTCCGGATAGTCGGTTACCCAGCCACAGTCCCATACCACCACAGAGCCTCCCCCTCAGGAAACACCACCCCAGCACCCACCCAGCAGGCCCATACCTCTGCCCCCAGGACACATCAATTAGCAGTGTGTCCACCACTACAGGGACCCCAGGCAACCCCACAAACACAGGACGATCAGAGACCTGGGATCAGTGGCAGTGGGCACACGGTTCAGTGGACAGAGGCACAGGACAACAGGGAAGCTGGGAGGACTGCTGTGCGTCAAGGGGAGGACAGATCCAGGGAACTGACCCTCCATGAGGCACTCACCAACATCCTAGGAGCATACCACCATTCCAAGGAGACGATGGGCCAGATACTGGCCAACTTGCAGGAGACCCAGCGGCTGCAGGAGGGACAGTACCTGGGGATCAGGGAGGACCTGAGGGACTTCCACACCACCCTGGCCACCATTGCAGGGGTGCTGGCTGATATGGCCAACACCATGAGGGAGGCAGTGGCATACCAACTGGCCCCTGATACTAGCCACAACGATGAACAGCCCTCCAACTCCGCCAACGCTAGTGGACAGGAACAACAGGCAAAAGGAGAACCACCACACAAACGGTCCCTGTGATCCAGGCAGAAGCCAGAGAACATTGCCAAGACCCCCGCCAGGAAATAAGACTCTCCTGATTGTCACCCTTGTGTCCCACTCTGTTACCCTGTCCACCTTGAACTGTCATTGCTCCACTTCCTATGCCCCCTTGGACAATGCACCTGTGATACTAATAGACTGAACTCTATCCTGGACTTTCCTCCATCATCACCCCAGCCCATTGCACATCCCCATTTACTTCTCAGCACTGAAATAAACACCCTCTTAAAAAATACAAGTATGGAATTTGTCAAATGATTTAAGGATGTATTCGTTTAACAATCTGTAAACATCACAATTAGACTGCACAGTTATGTATACAAAGGTATGAACTGTAATGTGCTGTAGTCAATACACCAGGAGCCAGAGTAGGGCAAAAAGATCTGTCAATAGACATAACAAAGGGTACAATGAGTGGCCAGAGTAGTGGGAACAGCAGCCTGCCTAGAGAAAATTAACTACACAAAACTGCAATGGAAGGTGAAGTTACAGTGTCTTACCTGTGTGTCATTGGAAGTACTGTCGTATGATAGTTGTTCTGTTGTCCACATCCTCAACCTCCTCTTCGTCACTGTCCACAGGCTCCACAGCTGCCACACGCCCATCTCCAGCCCCATCCTCTTGCAGAAAAGGCACCTGGCGTCTCAAGGCTAGGTTGTGCAACATGCAACATGCCACGATGATCTGGCACACCTTGGGTGAGTAGCACAGGGATCCACCTGTCAAATAGAACC
Source organism: Pleurodeles waltl (assembly GCF_031143425.1). Classification (NCBI taxonomy): domain Eukaryota; kingdom Metazoa; phylum Chordata; class Amphibia; order Caudata; family Salamandridae; genus Pleurodeles; species Pleurodeles waltl. The sequence goes on from NC_090436.1 coordinate 64,059,950, forward strand.
TGGCCTTCAGGAGGCTAAAGGTGCGCTCAATAATTCTTCTAGTACGCCCATGTGCCTCATTGTAATGTTCCTCTGCCCTTGTCGTAGCATTCCTCACTGAGGTAAGTAGCCATGCGAGGTTGGGGTAACCAGAGTCACCTGCAAATATTGAGGGATACCTGTTAGCCACTCACTTACCCTTAGGGCCAACCCCACACCCATATACCAACAGACACTGGGTGGTGACCATGGGCTCACCTAGTAGCCACACCCGTTGCCTCTGGAGTTGAGCCATCAGATATGGGATGCTGCTATTCCTCAGGATAAAGGCATCATGCAAAGACACAGGATACTTAGCATTATCATGGGAGATGTACTGGTCCGCAAGGCACACTATCTGCACATTCATAGAATGAAAGCTCTTTCTATTTCTGAACACCTGTTCATTTCTTTGGGGGGGGGGGGCGCAAAGGCAATATGTGTACCATCAATTGCCCCAATGATGTTGGGGATATGTCCCATTGCATAGAGGTCAGCCTTCACTGTGGCCAAATCCTCCATATGGGGAAAAAGATATAGCTGAGCATGTGTTTCATCAGGGCAGACAAAACTCTGGTCAGCATGTTTGAGAACATTGGCTGTGACATCCCTGCTGCCATGGCCACCGTCGCTTGGAAGGTGCCACATGCCAAGAAATGTAGCACTGATAGGACTTGCACAAGAGGGGGGATCCCAGTGGGCTGACGGATAGCTGAGATCAGGTCTGGCTCCAATTAGGCACACAGCTCTTGGATTGTGGCCCTATCAAGTCTTTAGGTGAGGATAATGTGCCTGTCCTCCATTGTTCCCAAGTCCACCAGGGGCCTGTACACTGGGGGATGTCGCCATCTCCTATTCATCCTCAACGGTTGTACTCTAGGGGGAAAAATGATGAGCATCTGGTCAGTTTTCAACATTTCCTCTTTGTACAATGCATTGCATGTTGTGACAGAAACAGTATGTTTATGTTAATTCCCAAAATGTGCTTATGTCGGCTGTCACGCAGTCAGGTGCCATGGCCTGCACCCCTGTGAAATGACGGATGCCTGTCCTGTGTGGAGGGACAGGTGGAAATGAGGTAATTCCGCTGACGTTGTGCGCCGTTGCGGGAGGCGGTCAAGAGCCGCCATACAACTCCTCATTGGTTATCATTGGGCCTATGGGTTCCGGTAGTCAAAGGTGATGTACGCCAGCGGTGATGGTACACCCCGCCGCGGACGTGACCGTCATTTTCTATCTGTTTATTCACTTGCTACCTGACCTTCAACAGGAGAGGACCTACACTGCAAGTGCTGCTGTGACCTGTACCTGGAAGCGACCATGGCTCGAGTCTCTGGGGAAAGGGCCCCAGCCTTCACTTCGGAGGAGTTGGAGAGACTGTGGATGGGGTCCTACCCCAGTACCGATCGCTTTATGGGCCTCCAGACCAACAAGTGAGTACACTGTGTGTGAGATGCATGGGGCATGAATGCATGGAGTGCTGTGTGCGAAGGCCTCATGTAAATGGAGTCTGGTTGTGGGGTCCTGGGCAGAGTGCTGCATGTATGGTGGGCAATGTATGTGCGTAAGAGGATGGGAGGGATATGGTGGGCCATGAGTGTAACAGGTCGGACGGTATGACTGATAGCATTATTCTATGTTTATTTTTCTGCAGGTCAGCGCCCATCAGAAAAAGGGTAAATGGCGTGCCATCGCCAAGGATGTGCGGACCATGGGGGTCTACGGCAGGCGGGGCAGCCACTGTCGCAAACGGTGGGAGGACCTGCGACACTGGGCAAGGAAGACAGAGGAGGCCCAGCTGGGGATGGCCTCGTGAAGTGAGTGGTATCCAAAAGAAGAATGTAGTCCACACTTCAATGGTTGAATTCCTTAGAGTTTAATCCAGAAAGTATTTACAAGTAAATTGGAACTACAACCTGCTCCTTAGCCCACCAAGTTGCCTCCAACTGTCCAGCAGAGAATGCATCCCCACATTCCGGACAGTGGAATAGTCAGCAGACCAAGGGGAGAGATGGAAGATACCAAGTGCAACAAATACAAATAAATAAATGAAATACACAAAACATACTAATAATAAATACGAAATATGGAAAAGAAGAGAACCTTGATGCTACACAATTATACAATACTACACCATCCCCCTCCCCAGAAAAGAAACAAAAAAAAATCAAAATTACAGAACAACAATTCTATTTAGATTCCAAATACGTCCATCATCAAGTTTAACTGCCCCCTTGAACACCTTTACAACTTTATATATTCTGCTAAAATGTGACAAACCAGATTTGTGTTTCTCAGGTAATTTAACTTTAACACTATCACCTGCTCGTACAGTACATTCCTTCACAGATTTGCGAATATCATAAATTTCTTTCCTCTTGCTTCGAAGATATCTATCTTTTTCAATAGCTTCTCTCTTGACAGCTTCCTTATCAAGATCTGAAGCAAGATATTTCTTCACCCATGGGGGACTGATTTTGGTATGTGGTACATGCTTCCTGAATAATATGAACGGAGTCTGACCTTGTAGGAAAGTACCATCTTGCCTGGCATGTTACCCCCATATTTCACTGTATATATGTTGTTTTAGTGTATGTGTCACTGGGACCCTGCCAGCCAGGGCCCCAGTGCTCTTAAGTGTGCCCTGTATGTGTTCCCTGTGTGATGACTAACTGTCTCACTGAGGCTCTGCTAATCACAACCTCAGTGGTTATGCTCTCTCTGCTTTCCAAATTGTCACGAACAGGCTAGTGACCAATTTCACCAATTCACATTGGCATACTGGAACACCCTTATAATTCCCTAGTATATGGTACTGAGGTACCCAGGGTATTGGGGTTCCAGGAGATCCCTATGGGCTGCAGCATTTCTTTTGCCACCCATAGGGAGCTCTGACAATTCTTACACAGGCCTGCCACTGCAGCCTGAGTGAAATAACGTCCACGTTATTTTACAGCCATTTGCCACTGCACTTAAGTAACTTACAAGTCACCTATATGTCTAACCTTCACCTGGTGAAGGTTGGGTGCTAGGTTACTTAGTGTGTGGGCACCCTGGCAATAGCCAAGGTGCCCCCACATCGTTCAGGGCAAATTCCCCGGACTTTGTGAGTGCGGGGACACCATTTCACGCGTGCACTATACATAGGTCACTCCCTATGTATAGCGTCACAATGGTAACTCTGAACATGGCCATGTAACATGTCTAAGATCATGGAATTGTCACCCCAATGCCATTCTGGCATTGGGGAGACAATTCCATGATCCCCCGAGTCTCTAGCACAGACCCGTGTACTGCCAAGCTGCCTTTCCCGGGGTTTCACTGCAGCTGCTGCTGCTGCCAACCCCTCAGACAGGTTTCTGCCCTCCTGGGGTCCAGCCAGGCATGGCCCAGGAAGGCAGAACAAAGGACTTCCTCAGAGGGAGGGTGTTACACCCTCTCCCTTTGGAAAAAGGTGTCAGGGCTGGGGAGGAGTAGCCTCCCCCAGCCTCTGGAAATGCTTTGATGGGCACAGATGGTGCCCATCTCTGCATAAGCCAGTCTACACCGGTTCAGGGATCCCCCAGCCCTGCTCTGGCGCGAAACTGGACAAAGGAAAGGGGAGTGACTACTCCCCGGACCTGCACCTTCCAGGGGAGGTGCCCAGAGCTCCTCCAGCGTGCCCCAGACCTCTGCCATCTTGGATTCAGAGGTGTGCTGCCACACTGGACTGCTCTGAGTGGCCAGGGCCAACAGGTGACGTCAGAGACTCCTTCTGATAGGCTCTTACCTGTGTTACTAGCCTATCCTCCTTCCTAGCTAGCCAAACCACCTTTTCTGGCTATTTAGGGTCTCTGCTTTGGGGAATTCGTCAGATACCGAATGCAAGAGCTCACCAGAGTTCCTCTGCACTTCTCTCTTCATCTTCTGCCAAAGGATCGACCGCTGACTGCTCAGGACGCCTGCAAAACCGCAACAAAGTAGCAAAGACGACTACTGCAACCTTGTATCGCTTCATCCTGCTGGCTTTCTCGCCTGTTTCCTGGTGGTGCATGCTCTGGGGGTAGTCTGCCTCCTTCTTGCACCAGGAGCTCTGAAGAAATCTCCTGTGGGTCGACAGAATCTTCCCCCTGCAACCGCAGGCAACAAAAGACTGCATCACTGGTCCTCTGGGTTCCCTCTCAGCACGACAAGCGTGGTCCCTGGAACTCAGCAACTCTGTCCAAGTGACTCCCACAGTCCAGTGACTCTTCAGTCCAAGTTTGGTGGAGTTAAGTGCTTGCCTCCCCACGCTAGACTGTATTGCTGGGTACCGCGTGATTTGCAGCTGCTCCGGCTCCTGTGCACTCTTCCAGGATTTCCTTCGTGCACAGCCACGCCTGGGTCCCCGACACTCTAACCTGCAGTGCACAACCTTCTGAGTTTTCCTCCGGCGTCGTGGGACTCCCTTTTGTGTCTTTGGGTGGACTCTGGTTCACTCCTCTTCCAAGTGCCTGTTCCGGTACTTCTGCGGGTGCTGCCCGCTTCTGTGAGGGCTCCCTGACTTGCTGGGCACCCCCTCTGTCTCCTCATCCAAGTGGCGACATCCTGGTCCCTCCTGGGCCACAGCAGCATCCAAAAACCCTAACCGCGACCCTTGCAGTTAGCAAGGCTTGTTTGTGGTCTTTTTGCGTGGGAACACCTCTGCAAGCTTCTTCACGACGTGGGACATCCATCCTCCAAAGGGGAAGTTCCTAGTCCTCTTCGTTCTTGCAGAATCCACAGCTTCTACCATCCGGTGGCAGCTTCTTTGCACCCTCAGCAGGCATTTCCTGGGCATCTGCCCACTCTCGACATTGTCGCGACTCTTGGACTTGGTCCCCTTGTTTCACAGGTACTCAGGTCCGGAAATCCACTGTTGTTGCATTGCTGGTGTTGGTCTTCCTTGCAGAAACCCCCTATCACGACCTCTGTGCTCTCTGGGGGTTATAGGTGCACTTTACACCTACTTTTCAGGGTCATGGGGTGGGCTATTTTTCTAACCCTCACTGTTTTCTTACAGTCCCAGCGACCCTCTACAAGCTCACATAGGTTTGGGGTCCATTCGTAGTTCGCATTCCACTTTTGGAGTATATGGTTTGTGTTGCCCCTATACCTATGTGCTCCTATTGCAATCTACTGTAACTTTACATTGCTTGCATTACTTCCTTTTGCTATTACTGCATATTTTTGGTATTGTGTACATATATCTTGTGTATATTTGGCATCCTCATACTGAGGGTACTCACTGAGATACTTTTGGCATATTGTCATAAAAATAAAGTACCTTTATTTTTAGTATATCTGTGTATTGTGTTTTCTTATGATATTGTGCAAATGACACCAGCGGTATAGTAGGAGCTTTGCATGTCTCCTAGTTCAGTCTAAGCTGCTCTGCTATAGCTACCTTCTATCAGCCTAAGCTGCTAGAAACACCTCTTCTACACTAATAAGGGATAACTGGACCTGGTACAGAGTTTAAGTACCCCTTGGTACCCACTACAAGCCAGGCCAGCCTCCTACAGACCTCTACTAGAATGTGGATTAAACCTATATTCTTCCACCTTAGACTCAACTAACTTTTCCCAATGATCTCCCATAATTTTAGCAAACTGTATAGTTTCCTTTAACGTTCTATTAAAACGTTCCACCATGCCATTTGTCTCAGAATGATACAACGCACATTTCTTGTGAACTATTCCCCTAGAGGAAAGAAAATCACACCTCAATTTTGAGGTAAATTGAACCCCATTATCTGACAAAATAACTTTAGGATTACCTTCCCTGCTGAAGACCTTAGAAAGAAAATTACTACAATTTTTGAAGTAACTTCTGAAGTGATTGTCACCTCTGGCCACTGAGACAACATATCCATAAGTATTTAGAATAAGACCCTGAAGAATTGGGCCCCATAATATCGATGGAAACTTCTTCCCAAACATCTTTTGGGATTTCTTTAAGTACCATAGGCTGAGTCATGATTTTCAAAGTTTTATCAGCTAGACGGCATTCAACACACTCTCTAACTTTCCTTTCCAAAGCAAGATCCATTCCAGGCGACCAATACGTGGTCCTCATCCTTTCCTTAGTTTGACTAATGCCTTGATGACCTGAATGAGAAAGATCAAGAAGACGCTCACAGAGGCAAGATGGGGGTACTAATTTACTTCCCCTCAACAACAATCCATTGTGTATCCACAGTTCATTCCATATTTTTTTAAAGGCAGAACAGAACTATCACTGCTGCTCCCTAATTGTCCAGATTTGAGTAAATCTGTTACCTTTACCAATTCCTCATCCTTAGCCATCCCTTCCAACCACTCCTGTTCCAAAACACACCCATCAGTTATAGCACAAACTTTCACTTCATCATCTGTCCACCACGACGTACAATTCGTATCATCAGTCACATCAATCGAACTCAATCTAGATAAACAATCAGCAGTCTTGTTGTCACACCCTGGGACATATTTTACAACAAACTGGAAATCTTGGAGCGCTACCACCCACTTGCAGATATGAGAAGATACATTATCTAGGCCTTTTTTTCCAAAAATCTCTCGCAAGGGTTTATGATCAGAATGTACTTCGACACATATACCCCAAAGGAATTGTTTGAATTTTTTAATAGCCCAATAAATGGCTAACGCCTCTTTCTCAATCGTGGAGTATTTAAACTCCGCCCCACGCAAGGTGCGTGAGGCCAAGGCAATGGTGATATCCTGATCATCTCTCAATTGTTTTAACACACAGCCTAATCCTTTTTCAGAAGCATCTGTTATAAGATAACAAGGCAGACCAGGCTGAAAACTACTAAGGGATTGGGCAGATGATAAAGCATTCTTCAAATCTTGAAATTCCACCTCACACTCTTTAGACCACAAGAATTCAGTATTCTTCTTGATAGAACTTGACCTTTTAGCAAAATTGGGAATATACCTGGCATAGAATTCAGCCATTCCTAAGAACACTTGAATATCACTTTTGTTTTCTGGTGTGGACAAATTAACGATAGAATGTACCAAATCACTTTTTGGCCTAACTCCACTGCTCGAAACAACATGACCTAAGTATGTAATCTCAGACTGTAAAAATTTGCATTTCTCTTTCTTTAAAGTTATACCCTTAGATCTGAAAATACTTAGTACATCTCTTATTTTTCTCTCATGCTCTTCTTGTGTATCCGTGAAGACAAGAACATCATCCTGGAAGAAACAAACACCATCCAACCCCCCAATATCTCGCTCATTAGTCTTTGAAACACTGCAGCCGCAGAACAAAGACCAAACGGCATCCGGTTGAACTTAAAAACACCAAAGGGTGTATTGAAAGAAGTGAGTAATTTAGAATCTTCAGTCAATTGCACTTGATGATACACCAAAGTCAGATCAGGAGTAGAAAAGAACTTTGCATTTCCCAAAGAACTAATCATTTCTGCAATGTTCGGTAGTGGAAACTTATCTTCGACAACCTGTCTATTAAGGTTGCGAAGGTCAACACAAAGTCTTACATCACCAGAGCGTTTGGTTGCTACTACAATGGGGGCCATCCATTGTGCTGCCTCCACCTCTTCAATTATCTTATTATCCTTTAGTCTCCGAAGTTCCAGCTTTACTTTCTCTCTTAAACTTATAGGAACATTTCTTGATTTGCAGGCAACAGGTTGAGCATCACTCTTCAACACGATTTGATGTTTATAGCCTTTGATGCACCCAACACTAGAATTGAAGACATCAGGAAATTCAACCCACAAATCGTGTTCTAGATCCGAAACCTTCTGTACTAATACTTGAGGTACAGCATTTGGGTTTAAAATGATCCCCAGTTCTTTCTGATGAGGCCAACTCAAAATAGTGTCTCCTACAACAGGAAGATAGATTTTACCAAAGGTTTCATTCCCTTTAAATCTGATGCACGCATCAAAGTAACCCTTCAATTCTATGGGTTTGCCACCATAGGAGTGAGGTGTCACATCAGGGTCCTGTAGATCTACTTTCCCATCAAAATATTTTTCATAATCTCTTACTGAGACAAGAGATAGTTGTGCACCAGAGTCCATCATCATGGAAATAGATGTTCCATTGAGTACGACAAGATCAGTTGGATATTCGCAACGAACGGCAGAAACACAGTTGACATCATTGACTATCTGTAAAATAAAGTCTTAGTCCTCATTGTCACAAGTTACTTCATTAATTTTTATATTGCTTTTGTTGGTAGATCCACAGCATTTAGCAAAGTGCCCTTTCTTGCTACACTTGTTGCAAATAACATTAACTGCTGGACATTCTTTACAGTTCGCTAAACGTGTTGGGGACCCGCACCTGAAGCATACTGCTTTAGGCTTGCTCTTGGGATTAAAACTAACTTTAGATTTCAAATCTACCTTATACACAGCGCTGGAAGCTTTGGATTTCTTTAAAGTCTCAATGCAAGATTCAGAATGTTCAATTTGTTTAGCAACTTGCAGCACTTCATCCAAAGACGGATCACTTTTGGACCTAAGTGCTTCTCTGATCTTGTCACTCCTGCACTCAAGCATAAATTGGTCACGAATACGTTCATCAATATTTCCTCCAAAATTGCAGAGCGCAGCTAGTTTACCAAGATTCGTGATATAGTACACAATCTACTCTTCTTCAGACTGTTTACATTTCCCAAAATAAAACCTTTGAAGAATAAGGGAAATTTTGGGTAGAAAATGTCTATGAAGCCTGAGTAGTGTTTCCTCAAAATCATTCATGGGTGCGTCTCCTACAGCTCCATCTGAATTTGAGATTGCAGGTAAGGTCTCTAGAATTTCCTGGCCTTCTGCTCCCAAATAATGCTGGAGTACAGATGTTTATCTTTCTGTATATAGGTTGCTTCCACAAACTTTCAAGTAAGTTAAAAATACTTTTTTCCATTTGGGCCATGGAATTGGAGGTTGACCAGGAACAGACAAAAAGAAAGGTGGTGGAGAAATGTTTTGCATATTTGCGTTACAGTGAATACAAATTATTGTCCGTACAAAAAAATGAACAGGTACTGTTTAAACGAAAAAACAATCAAAATTGTATGAATACAAATTATTCCTAATATTTGCATTCAAGGTTGGAAACAGAACACCTCTGAGTTAAAAGACACGAGTAAAAGAATGTTGCATGGCAACAGTAACAAGCTTGTGAACAGCTGCTGAAACAACACAGCAGCACGAGCGGGAGTAAACGTGCGTGCAAGCGGCAGGCACGAGTGAAAGAATGTTGCTTAGCAACTTCAACAAGCTCGTAAACAGCTGCTAAAGCAACACAGCAGCGTGAGCGGGCGTAAGCGTGCGTGCAAGCGTCAGGCACGAGTGTGAGAGAGCGCGTATGAGAACGGTCTCCTACAAACAACATGAACGTGAGTAACGTTGTAAGGCTGCAACGCTAACACGTAATTAAAACATAAACAGGATTACACACGTTCAGCTGCTGTCAGTCAACACGGCAGCGTGGAATTGTAAAATAAATGTGCTGTAACGCTAACACAATAAACGCATTCAGAAGCTGCTAGGCAACACAGCAGCGCTAAAGCTAATGAAAGAATGCGCGTGATGGAAAAATAATAGTTGAAGTTCCCTACTCTCAGAGGTTAGAAAAACGAAGGAAAAAAAAAAACAGAGAGGCTGCACAGTACCTTTCTAGTTGAAATGAAAGAACCATTGTTCTTAATGTTAACTGTGGTTGGAGTTCCTCTGTTCCTCTATAAGACACAGCACAACGTATATTTGACATCCCATCCTCGTCGCCAAGTGAAGTGAGTGGTATCCAAAAGAAGAACGTAGTCCACACTTCAATGGTTGAATTCCTTAGAGTTTAATCCAGAAAGTATTTACAAGTAAATAGGAACTCCAACCTGCTCCTTAGCCCACCAAGTTGCCTCCAACTGTCCAGCAGAGAATGCATCCCCACATTCCGGAAAGTGGAACAGTCAGCAGACCAAGGGGAGAGATGGAAGATACCAAGTGCAACAAACACAAATAAATAAATGAAATACACAAAACATACTAATAATAAATACAAAATATGGAAAAGAAGAGAACCTTGATGCTACTCAATAATACAATACTACACCTCCCAATGAGGAAGGGGTGCCCGTCGAACCCTTACCCCCCTGATGTTCCGCATACTGGTGGTAGCCGATCCGGAGTTGGATGGGCGCTTGAAGGCATCACAGCAGCCACAAAGGGGTGAGTACAGTGTCCAATTCAGCAAATTGCATGTGGTGGGGAGTTATCTGGGTGGGGGATGTGGGCCTGTGGGGGCCCCTAGGCCAGGACGAACACAACATGGCAGGGTAGGTTCCATGTTGGGCAGGGTCTGATGCACTCTAGCCCCAAACATGCTAATGGGCATCTACTACTGGGCAGGGTCCTGTGGGTCTCAGGTAAGCTGCTATTGGCGTTAGGCAGTAATCTCCATGGCCTGGTGACTAGCATTGTAACTGGTAGTGCATGGCCTAGTGCATAGAGCTGTTCCCTGTGTGTTGTGCACGCCAACGGTGTTGTTGTTGCTGGCATTGACCAAGTGTATCCTCTGTCTCTTCCCCCCCCTTTTTGTTTTGTCACCATATCCTTCTGTGCATTAGCGTCATCTGGTGGAGGGGCAGAGGCACCAGCGATGGAGGGAGCTGCATCCCACATGACCCATGAGGCCGAATCCACCAACGGTGAGGGCACCAGTGGGGCGGAGGGTGAAGGGAGTACCATGGCAGAGACTGGAGGGGACAGATCAGATGGAAGCTCCCTGGTGGTGGTGGACACCTTTGTGCCCACCCTAACTACAGGTACAGCCGCCACCCCGTACCAGTACCGCCCTCCTAGCAACCCCTCAGCATGTTTCCTGTGCCCGCTCACCCAGGAGTGTGGGCATCTCCTTCGCCTCATGCTCCTCAGGCCCTGCCCCAGTCAGCCCTGCTGTCCTCAGTGAGTAGTCTATTGACCTCCTGCGATCCATCTCTGTTGGGCAGTCAACTATAGTGAATGCCATCCAGGGGCTGGCAGGGCATTGGCAACAAACAAATACATTCCTGGAGGGCATTCACTCTGGTGTGGCAGCCCAACAGAGATGATTCCAGGCTCTGGCCTCCTCCCTGATTGCAGCCATTGTTCCTGTCTCTATCCTCCCCCCTCCAACTTCCTCTAACCAGTCCCATTCCCCTCAACCCCAGCCTATCCCAAGCACACCATCAGACCAGCATGCACACTTCATCCCACAGGCACTCACACAAGCACCATCCAGATGCAGACACAACAACATCCACTGCCTCCACTGTGTCCCCCTCCTCCTCCCAGTAGCGTCTCCACTCACACCTGCATGCACTACATCCACACCCACTGCCTCCATCACGTCTATCAGTACACACCCCTCACTGGCAGTCACCACACCCACATTCATGCACATGTCTCCTGTGTCCTCTCCCACTGTGTCTGTGCCTCCTTCTCCCAAAGTACACAAACGCAAGCCAAAGGCAAGAAGGGACCACCAGCTGCCAAGGGCAATTACAAAGGTTCGGACGCAGCAGGCAGGATGGATATGAGGCCTGGTGTTGGAGCAGAATCTGAGCACACAACACCAGCAATGGCACTTCAGCTGTCCGAGGCTGCAGAGGATGGGCTGGAGCCTCCCACCAGCACTGCCACCAGCACTGCCACCAGCACCGCCACCTGCACCGCCACCAGCACCATTGCCAGCAGCAGCAGTCCGAGTGGGCAGCCGTCCGAGGATGCGGGGGATGGGCTGGAGCCTCCCCCCACCACTGGCAGCACCACCCCCAGCACAGCCGTCCGCGGCTGCAGGGAATGGGCTGGAGCCTCCCCCCACCACTGGCAGCACCGCGTCCAGCTTCGCCGCATCACTGCCACGTGCACCGCCACCAGCACCACTGCCAGCAGCAGCAGGCCCAGAAGCGGCCGTCCAAGGCTGCAGGGGATCGGCTGGAGCCTCCCCCCACCACTGCCAGCCCCAACACCAGCACCGCCACTGCCACCACTAAGCAGCCGTCACCATCGGGGGGCAGTGTGTAGTCGTGCCTCCATGGGCTGTAGTGCGTCCTGGCCCCTGCAAATCCTGTAGGTGTGACACCCAGGTGACATACTGTGACCTTGTACTCCTCAAGTGCATCACAGGGCATAAAGCCCCCTCCAGAACCAGTGGAAGAAGGCATCCACTCACCACCTCCTAACCAGGATGAAGCACACTGGGCACAAACCCCCCTCCAGAACCAGTGGAAGAAGGCATCCACTCACCCCCTCCTTGACAGGATAAAGCACACTGGGCACAAAGCCCCCTCCAGAACCAGTGGAAGAAGGTATCCACTCACCCCCTCCTTTCCAGGATGAAGCACACTAGGCACAAAGCCCCCTCCAGAATCAGTGGAAGAAGGCATCCACTCACCCCCTCCTTACCAGGACAAAGCACACTGGGCACAAAGCCCCTTCCAGAACCAGTGGAGAAGCCACCCACTTGAAAGACTGCGGCCTTGCACTCCCCAGGACCAAGCAGTGGGCAGACCACCCACTTGAGAGTCTGTGGCTTTCCACTTCCCAGGACCAAGCAGTGAACAAACCACCCACTTGAGAGACTGTGGCTTTGCACTTCCTAGGACCAAGCAGTGGGCAAACCACCCACTTGAGAGACTGTGGCTTTGCACTCCCAAGGACCAAGCAGTGGGCATGTAGCCCCCTTCGGGAGTAGTGGCGTTGTACCATCTTCCAGCTGAGGTGACCCCCCCTTCCCCTTCCCCCTGAGGTGCCTGTGTTTTTTCGATCTGATGCCCCAGCAGTGCTCTCTCCGTATTGAGGCAGGAGTCAAGTGGGGCCTTGGCCCATGTGATATGGCCCTGTTATTATTACACTCACTTTACTCTATTCCTTTTGTCCTTGCATTATTCCTGAGGGGTACAGGGTGGATATGTAATGTTATTGAATCTGTTTGTGTGTATTTTGTTGGGGGTGGGGGTGTTGCGTGGTGCGTGTGTGTGTCACTCTCTTTTTCCTCCCCCCCTCCCCTGTGTGCTAGGGGCGGTACTCACCGTGGTCGTGTTCGCCGCCGTTGGTAATCCTGGTGTAGGAGGAGGTAGACCAGCATGTGCTTGTTTCTACCGCCGTGGCGGTCGGTGTGTTAAAGTGGCAGACAGTGTTGGCGGTTCCCGCCGTGGACATAATTCCATTTTTTTTACTGCAGGCCTGTTGCCGGTATTACCGCCACTTTATCACCCACCGCCAGGGTTGTAATGAGGGCCTTAATCTCCCCATGCCTAAAACTAAATTGAATGCGTCTTTGTGTAATGTAACTGATGCTCATGTAAAGCACTCCAATACCTTCGGGTCAAGTCTGTGCTATAGAAAAAACTGCAAAAGAAACAAATCAATTAAGTGTTTTTCACACTTCTGTCATTGGGCTATACTGGGGCTACATTTGGGTGATATTTGTTTCACATTTTGACTATGTTTTCTCTGGTGGTCATTTTGGGAGACTTATTTGTTATAAAGCTCCCTAATTTCCTCATTTACTGCAGTATCCTCAGTAGAAAATGCTTTCAGTTTTCGACTTTGATTCCATCAAGATGGCGTTCAGATGTGTCACGTTATTGGCATACCTTCAGAATGTCAGCACTCTAGTTGGTCATTAGAACAATGTAGTACAGCCGCTCATCACCAGGGAGTTAACTGGCACTCTGCTGCTGATGTTGAAAGTGCATGTGTAAGTCTGCACGTGTGAATGTTTTAATGAAATAGAAGAGGAAGACATTTAAGAACTCTCTTAAGATATGTCCCAATTTGTCTTTCTACAGCACTAACCATAATTTCTGTGACAAAATTAAGCCCCTCATTTTGTTCTTTCTAAATTAAATGTTTTAGGTCTTCCCAGTTGAATTCAATCAAGATGGCTTCAGGTGTGCCACACTTTTGTCATAAGTAAGACTGTTAGCGTTCTAGTTGTTCTTTACAACACTTTGGGAGGCTGCAGTAGAACACAAGGGAATCAACTATACTGCTCCTGTTGGAATTTCATGTTTTACTGAGAATGTCAGACTTCATTCTCATATGGCTGAGAAAGATAGTGTGGATTTACAGAAAATATGCTCTTATTTAGCTTCTGGAGCACCTTCTTTAACCTTTATGGGAAAATCATGAGAAACCAGTTTTCTATTAAACATGATTTATGAAATCCCAGAAGGGTAAAATCACCTTAAAAAAACACGCCAATTCCTAAATGAGTATGGTACCATCAACAAATGATTTATATTGTGACTAAAAGTTGTTATCACTCTTTTTTTGTTCTGCTTTTTGTGACCCTCAAAACCTGTCATTCGCTACAGGTTAACCCCTTCTGTGCCGAGGACGTAATCATTACGTCCTCGGACAGAAGCTCGGAGGGATCGCTAGCGCTCCCTCCGTAGGCTTCCCTCCCACCCCCCCTCCCCCCCCAAAGCAGGAATGAAAGGGGAAGCCCTTCCTCTTCCACCCCCGACCACTTGCGGTGATTTCTGATGACGTCAGCGAGCGATCGCGTGCTGACCTCATCAGAGACCACCTGCTTTGCATTTCTCTTCCGATCATGTGATGGGGCCTGAGAGGCTTCAAAGGGAATGAAGCGTATTTCCTTCCCTTTGAAGTCTCTCAGAGCATTTCAGAAGCCGGATCGTGAATCGATCCAGCTTCTGAAATGCCCACTAGACACCAGGGATTTATTTATCAACAGAAATTGGCATAAGGGGAGCAACCCCTTGGGCAAGGGTCGCTCCCCAGGGGGGGAATTTTTTTCAAGGCCTTTTCTGCCCCCCCTTTGGGCAGATCGGCCTATTGTTATGAGGCTGATCTTCCCCTGGGAGGTAGAAACCTCTAGCCGCCTGGGATCATTTTTGTGTGTGTTTTTTTGTTTATTAGAGGTGGGAGCGACTCCTTAGGCAAGGGTCGCTCCCCTAGGGGGCAAATTATATTTAGACCATTTCTGTCCCCCTTGGGGGCAGATAGGCCTATTTTTATGAGGCCAATCTGCCCCCAGAAACCACTAGACATCAGGGAGTTTTTTTTTTTTAAGGCAAATTCTAGCAAGGGGAGCAACCCCTTAGGCAAAGGTCGCTCCCCAGGGGGGGCAAATTTATTTTAGGCCATTTCTGCCCCCCATGGGACCGATTTTTGGTTAGGCCAATCTGCCCTCAAAGGGGCCAGAAACCACTAGGCACCGGGGATTTTATTTTTTGCGTCAATTTCACACAAGGGGAGCGACCCCTTAGGCAAGGGTCGCTCCCCTGGGGGGAAAATTTATTTTAGACCATTTCTGCTCCCTTTGGGGGCAGATCGGCGTATTTCTATTAGGCTGATCTGCCCCCGGGTGGGCAGAAACAACTTAGGCACCAGTGATTGCTATGTGTTTATGTGTGTGTTTTCTTTAGGGGGGCAGCCCCTTGGGTAAGTGTCGCTCCCCATGGGGGCACATTACTATTGGCCATATCTGCCCCCCTTGGGGGCAGATTGGCCTGTTTTTGGAAGGCCCACCTGCCCCAAGGGGGGGCAGAAAGCCCACCAGAGACCAGGGAAGTTTTATTTTCCAAAATAAGAGGGTGGAGGTATGGCCATACCCCCACCCCAAATAAGTGGGGCCAAAGTTGTTCTGCTCACCAGTGGGCAGATGGGGCAATCACCCCTGATCCACACCCCGGGGGGCAGAAAGTCTACTAGATGCCAGGGAATAAAAAAAAATGTGGGGTGTTGCTACCAACCAGTATGGGCCTGGTTATGCCCCCACCGCAACTGAAGGGGGTAACAGTCTTTCAGCTCTCCCCGCACACTAAAACATCTTATCCCACGGCAAGCAAGAGGACATTTGATTATTTGGGGTTTTGGTTTTATATTTGGGCCATGAGAGCTTGGCTAACTCTCAAAATCGTCCCACTTGGAATGGTGAGGGCTGCACTTTATGGACTTTGGGACGCTGCCATGTAGAAAAATCCACAAGACCTAGACCCATCTGAAAACTAAACATCTGGGTGATTCCAGGGTTGTGTGTTTCACATGCACCCTGCACCATTTTCTTACCCACAATGCTCTGCAAACCTCCAAGTTTGCTGGAAATCACACATTTTTCCCAACCGTCGGCTCAGTTTCTACACGCCCACTCGTCAGCTTCGCTCCGCCAACCTCGCACTCGCCGCCGTCCTTCGCATCTGCCGCACCACGGCAGGTGGGAAATCCTTCTCCTACCTGGCGGCCAAGACATGGAATTCCCTCCCCACCAACCTCAGGACCACCTCGCATTCCAGAGGCAACTCAAGACCTGGCTCTTCGAGCAGCAGTAACCCCTTCCCCCTAGCGCCTTGAGACCCTCACGGGTGAGTAGCGCGCTTTATAAATGTTTTTGATTTGATTTGATTTTACATTTTTGTGATGGAACCTTCCGGAATCTGCAGGAATCCACAAAATTCCTACCACCCTGCATTGTCTCATTTATACTTTTTTTTCAAACTGCCCTTTTGGACCTGCTTTGGTTCGCCCTCAATTTCAACATGTTTTTGGCTCTTCCCTGTCGCAGGCACTTTGCCCACATATCAAGTGAGGTATAATTTTTTAGCTAAATTTGAGGTTTGCTGAGGATTCTGGGTAAGAAAACATTGAGTATCTATGCAAGTCACACCTCCCTGGACTACCTCGGGTGTCTAGTTTTCAGAAATGTTTGGATTTGGTAGGTTTCCCTAGATGGCTGCTGAGCCCAGGACAAAGAACGCTGGTGCCTTTCCCCCTGCAAAAACAGGTCGTTTTGTATTTGATAATTTTGATGTGTCCAGATAGTGTTTTGGGGCATTTCCTTTCGCGGGCTCTAGGCCTACCCACAAAAGTGAGGTATCATTTTTATCTGGAGACGTGGAGGAATGCTGGGTGGAAGGAAATTTGTGGCTCCTCTCAGATTCCAGAACTTTCTGTCACCAAAATGAGAGGAAAAAGTATTTTTTGGCCAAATTTTGAGGTTTGCAAAGGATTCTGGATAACAGAACCTGGTCAGAGCCCCCACAAGTCACCCCATCTTGGATTCCCCTAGGTGTCTTGTTTTAAAAAATGCTCAGGTTTGGTAGGTTTCCTCAGGTGTCGGCTGAGCTACAGGCCAAAATCCACAGGTAGGCACTGCTTTTTATAAAAAAATGTGATGTGTCCAAGTTGTGTTTTGGGCCCTTTCCTTTCGTGGGCGCTAGTCCTACCCACACAAGTGAGGTATCATTTTTATCGGGAGACTTGGGGGAACGCTGGGTAGAAGGAAATTTGTGGCTCCTCTCAGATTCCAGAACTTTCTGCCACAGAAATGTGAGTAACATGTGTATTTTTAGCCAAATTTTGAGGTTTGCAAAGGATTCTGGGTAACAGAACCTGGTCCGAGCCCCGCAAGTCACCCCTCCTTGGATTCCCCTAGGTCTCTAGTTTTCAGAAATGTACAGGTTTGGTAGGTTTCCCTAGGTGCCGGCTGAGCTAGAGGCCAAAATCTACAGGTAGGCACTTCGCAAAAAACACCTCTGTTTTTTTCCAAAATTTAGGATGTGTCCACGTTGCGCTTTGGGGTGTTTCCTGTCGCCGGCGCTAGGCCTACCCACGCAAGTGAGGTATCATTTTTATCGGGAGACTTGGGGGAACGCTGGGTGGAAGGAAATTTGTAGCTCCTCTCAGATTCCAGAACTTTCTGCCACAGAAATGTGAGGGACATGTGTTTTTTTAGCCAAATGTTGAGGTTTGCAAAGGATTCTGGGTAACAGAACCTGGTCCGAGCCCCGCAAGTCACCCCTCCTTGGATTCCCCTAGGTCTCTAGTTTTCAGAAATGCACAGGTTTGGTAGGTTTCCCTAGGTGGCGGCTGAGCTAGAGGCCAAAATCTACAGGTAGTCACTTTGCTAAAAACAGCTCTGTTTTCTGTGATATGTCCACGTTGTGTTTTGGGGCATATCCTGTCGCGGGCGCTAGGCCTACCCACACAAGTGAGGTATAATTTTTATCGGGAGACGTGGGGGAACGCTGGGTGGAAGGAAATTTGTGGCTCCTCTCAGATTCCAGAACTTTCTGCCACAGAAATGTGAGGGACATGTGTTTTTTTAGCCAAATGTTGAGGTTTGCAAAGGATTCTGGGTCACAGAACCTGGTCCGAGCCCCGCAAGTCACCCCTCCTTGGATTCCCCTAGGTCTCTAGTTTTCAGAAATGCACAGGTTTGGTAGGTTTCCCTAGGTGGCGGCTGAGCTAGAGGCCAAAATCTACAGGTAGTCACTTTGCTAAAAACAGCTCTGTTTTCTGTGATATGTCCACGTTGTGTTTTGGGGCATATCCTGTCGCGGGCGCTAGGCCTACCCACACAAGTGAGGTATCATTTTTATCGGGAGACGTGGGGGAACGCTGGGTGGAAGGAAATTTGTGGCTCCTCTCAGATTCCAGAACTTTCTGCCACAGAAATGTGAGGGACATGTGTTTTTTTAGCCAAATGTTGAGGTTTGCAAAGGATTCTGGGTAACAGAACCTGGTCCGAGCCCCGCAAGTCACCCCTCCTTGGATTCCCCTAGGTCTCTAGTTTTCAGAAATGCACAGGTTTGGTAGGTTTCCCTAGGTGGCGGCTGAGCTAGAGGCCAAAATCTACAGGTAGTCACTTTGCTAAAAACAGCTCTGTTTTCTGTGATATGTCCACGTTGTGTTTTGGGGCATATCCTGTCGCGGGCGCTAGGCCTACCCACACAAGTGAGGTATCATTTTTATCGGGAGACGTGGGGGAACGCTGGGTGGAAGGAAATTTGTGGCTCCTCTCAGATTCCAGAACTTTCTGCCACAGAAATGTGAGGAACATGTGTTTTTTTAGCCAAATTTTGAGGTTTGCAAAGGACTCTGGGTAACAGAACCTGGTCCGAGCCACACAAGTCACCCCTCCTTGGATTCCCCTAGGTCTCTAGTTTTCAGAAATGCACAGGTTTGGTACGTTTCCCTAGGTGGCGGCTGAGAAGAGGCCAAAATCTACAGGTAGTCACTTTGCTAAAAAACAGCTCTGTTTTCTGTGATATGTCCACGTTGTGTTTTGGGGCCTATCCTGTCGCGGGCGCTAGGCCTACCCACACAAGTGAGGTATCATTTTTATCGGGAGACGTGGGGGAACGCTGGGTGGAAGGAAATTTGTGTCTCCTCTCAGATTCCAGAACTTTCTGCCACAGAAATGTGAGGAACATGTGTTTTTTAGCCAAATTTTGAGGTTTGCAAAGGATTCTGGGTAACAGAACCTGGTCCGAGCCACACAAGTCACCCCTCCTTGGATTCCCCTAGGTCTCTAGTTTTCAGAAATGCACAGGTTTGGTAGGTTTCCCTAGGTGGCGGCTGAGCTAGAGGCCAAAATCTACAGGTAGTCACTTTGCTAAAAACAGCTCTGTTTTCTGTGATATGTCCATGTTGTGTTTTGGGGCATATCCTGTCGCGGGCGCTAGGCCTACCCACACAAGTGAGGTATCATTTTTATCGGGAGACGTGGGGGAACGCTGGGTGGAAGGAAATTTGTGGCTCCTCTCAGATTCCAGAACTTTCTGCCACAGAAACGTGAGGAACATGTGTTTTTTAGCCAAATTTTGAGGTTTGCAAAGGATTCTGGGTAACAGAACCTGGTCCGAGCCACACATGTCACCCCTCCTTGGATTCCCCTAGGTCTCTAGTTTTCAGAAATGCACAGGTTAGGTAGGTTTCCCTAGGTGGCGGCTGAGCTAGAGGCCAAAATCTACAGGTAGTCACTTTGCTAAAAACAGCTCTGTTTTCTGTGATATGTCCACGTTGTGTTTTGGGGCATATCCTGTCGCGGGCGCTAGGCCTACCCACACAAGTGAGGTATCATTTTTATCGGGAGACGTGGGGGAACGCTGGGTGGAAGGAAATTTGTGGCTCCTCTCAGATTCCAGAACTTTCTGCCACAGAAATGTGAGGAACATGTGTTTTTTTAGCCAAATTTTGAGGTTTGCAAAGGATTCTGGGTAACAGAACCTGGTCCGAGCCACACAAGTCACCCCTCCTTGGATTCCCCTAGGTCTCTAGTTTTCAGAAATGCATAGGTTTGGTAGGTTTCCCTAGGTGGCGGCTGAGCTAGAGGCCAAAATCTACAGGTAGTCACTTTGCTAAAAACAGCTCTGTTTTCTGTGATATGTCCACATTGTGTTTTGGGGCATATCCTGTCGCGGGCGCTAGGCCTACCCACACAAGTGAGGTATCATTTTTATCGGGAGACGTGGGTGAACGCTGGGTGGAAGGAAATTTGTGGCTCCTCTCAGATTCCAGAACTTTCTGCCACAGAAATGTGAGGAACATGTGTTTTTTTAGCCAAATTTTGAGGTTTGCAAAGGATTCTGGGTAACAGAACCTGGTCCGAGCCACACAAGTCTCCCCTCCTTGGATTCCCCTAGGTCTCTAGTTTTCAGAAATGCATAGGTTTGGTAGGTTTCCCTAGGTGGCGGCTGAGCTAGAGGCCCAAATCTACAGGTAGTCACTTTGCTAAAAACAGCTCTGTTTTCTGTGATATGTCCACGTTGTTTTTTGGGGCATTTCCTTTCGCGGGCTCTAGGCCTACCCACAAAAGTGAGGTATCATTTTTATCTGGAGACGTGGAGGAATGCTGGGTGGAAGGAAATTTGTGGCTCCTCTCAGATTCCAGAACTTTCTGTCACCAAAATGAGAGGAAAAAGTATTTTTTGGCCAAATTTTGAGGTTTGCAAAGGATTCTGGATAACAGAACCTGGTCAGAGCCCCCACAAGTCACCCCATCTTGGATTCCCCTAGGTGTCTTGTTTTAAAAAATGCTCAGGTTTGGTAGGTTTCCTCAGGTGTCGGCTGAGCTACAGGCCAAAATCCACAGGTAGGCACTGCTTTTTATAAAAAAATGTGATGTGTCCAAGTTGTGTTTTGGGCCCTTTCCTTTCGTGGGCGCTAGTCCTACCCACACAAGTGAGGTATCATTTTTATCGGGAGACTTGGGGGAACGCTGGGTAGAAGGAAATTTGTGGCTCCTCTCAGATTCCAGAACTTTCTGCCACAGAAATGTGAGTAACATGTGTATTTTTAGCCAAATTTTGAGGTTTGCAAAGGATTCTGGGTAACAGAACCTGGTCCGAGCCCCGCAAGTCACCCCTCCTTGGATTCCCCTAGGTCTCTAGTTTTCAGAAATGTACAGGTTTGGTAGGTTTCCCTAGGTGCCGGCTGAGCTAGAGGCCAAAATCTACAGGTAGGCACTTCGCAAAAAACACCTCTGTTTTTTTCCAAAATTTAGGATGTGTCCACGTTGCGCTTTGGGGTGTTTCCTGTCGCCGGCGCTAGGCCTACCCACGCAAGTGAGGTATCATTTTTATCGGGAGACTTGGGGGAACGCTGGGTGGAAGGAAATTTGTAGCTCCTCTAAGATTCCAGAACTTTCTGCCACAGAAATGTGAGGGACATGTGTTTTTTTAGCCAAATGTTGAGGTTTGCAAAGGATTCTGGGTAACAGAACCTGGTCCGAGCCCCGCAAGTCACCCCTCCTTGGATTCCCCTAGGTCTCTAGTTTTCAGAAATGCACAGGTTTGGTAGGTTTCCCTAGGTGGCGGCTGAGCTAGAGGCCAAAATCTACAGGTAGTCACTTTGCTAAAAACAGCTCTGTTTTCTGTGATATGTCCACGTTGTGTTTTGGGGCATATCCTGTCGCGGGCGCTAGGCCTACCCACACAAGTGAGGTATCATTTTTATCGGGAGACGTGGGGGAACGCTGGGTGGAAGGAAATTTGTGGCTCCTCTCAGATTCCAGAACTTTCTGCCACAGAAATGTGAGGGACATGTGTTTTTTTAGCCAAATGTTGAGGTTTGCAAAGGATTCTGGGTCACAGAACCTGGTCCGAGCCCCGCAAGTCACCCCTCCTTGGATTCCCCTAGGTCTCTAGTTTTCAGAAATGCACAGGTTTGGTAGGTTTCCCTAGGTGGCGGCTGAGCTAGAGGCCAAAATCTACAGGTAGTCACTTTGCTAAAAACAGCTCTGTTTTCTGTGATATGTCCACGTTGTGTTTTGGGGCATATCCTGTCGCGGGCGCTAGGCCTACCCACACAAGTGAGGTATCATTTTTATCGGGAGACGTGGGGGAACGCTGGGTGGAAGGAAATTTGTGGCTCCTCTCAGATTCCAGAACTTTCTGCCACAGAAATGTGAGGGACATGTGTTTTTTTAGCCAAATGTTGAGGTTTGCAAAGGATTCTGGGTAACAGAACCTGGTCCGAGCCCCGCAAGTCACCCCTCCTTGGATTCCCCTAGGTCTCTAGTTTTCAGAAATGCACAGGTTTGGTAGGTTTCCCTAGGTGGCGGCTGAGCTAGAGGCCAAAATCTACAGGTAGTCACTTTGCTAAAAACAGCTCTGTTTTCTGTGATATGTCCACGTTGTGTTTTGGGGCATATCCTGTCGCGGGCGCTAGGCCTACCCACACAAGTGAGGTATCATTTTTATCGGGAGACGTGGGGGAACGCTGGGTGGAAGGAAATTTGTGGCTCCTCTCAGATTCCAGAACTTTCTGCCACAGAAATGTGAGGAACATGTGTTTTTTTAGCCAAATTTTGAGGTTTGCAAAGAACTCTGGGTAACAGAACCTGGTCCGAGCCACACAAGTCACCCCTCCTTGGATTCCCCTAGGTCTCTAGTTTTCAGAAATGCACAGGTTTGGTACGTTTCCCTAGGTGGCGGCTGAGAAGAGGCCAAAATCTACAGGTAGTCACTTTGCTAAAAAACAGCTCTGTTTTCTGTGATATGTCCACGTTGTGTTTTGGGGCCTATCCTGTCGCGGGCGCTAGGCCTACCCACACAAGTGAGGTATCATTTTTATCGGGAGACGTGGGGGAACGCTGGGTGGAAGGAAATTTGTGTCTCCTCTCAGATTCCAGAACTTTCTGCCACAGAAATGTGAGGAACATGTGTTTTTTAGCCAAATTTTGAGGTTTGCAAAGGATTCTGGGTAACAGAACCTGGTCCGAGCCACACAAGTCACCCCTCCTTGGATTCCCCTAGGTCTCTAGTTTTCAGAAATGCACAGGTTTGGTAGGTTTCCCTAGGTGGCGGCTGAGCTAGAGGCCAAAATCTACAGGTAGTCACTTTGCTAAAAACAGCTCTGTTTTCTGTGATATGTCCACGTTGTGTTTTGGGGCATATCCTGTCGCGGGCGCTAGGCCTACCCACACAAGTGAGGTATCATTTTTATCGGGAGACGTGGGGGAACGCTGGGTGGAAGGAAATTTGTGGCTCCTCTCAGATTCCAGAACTTTCTGCCACAGAAACGTGAGGAACATGTGTTTTTTAGCCAAATTTTGAGGTTTGCAAAGGATTCTGGGTAACAGAACCTGGTCCGAGCCACACATGTCACCCCTCCTTGGATTCCCCTAGGTCTCTAGTTTTCAGAAATGCACAGGTTAGGTAGGTTTCCCTAGGTGGCGGCTGAGCTAGAGGCCAAAATCTACAGGTAGTCACTTTGCTAAAAACAGCTCTGTTTTCTGTGATATGTCCACGTTGTGTTTTGGGGCATATCCTGTCGCGGGCGCTAGGCCTACCCACACAAGTGAGGTATCATTTTTATCGGGAGACGTGGGGGAACGCTGGGTGGAAGGAAATTTGTGGCTCCTCTCAGATTCCAGAACTTTCTGCCACAGAAATGTGAGGAACATGTGTTTTTTTAGCCAAATTTTGAGGTTTGCAAAGGATTCTGGGTAACAGAACCTGGTCCGAGCCACACAAGTCACCCCTCCTTGGATTCCCCTAGGTCTCTAGTTTTCAGAAATGCATAGGTTTGGTAGGTTTCCCTAGGTGGCGGCTGAGCTAGAGGCCAAAATCTACAGGTAGTCACTTTGCTAAAAACAGCTCTGTTTTCTGTGATATGTCCACATTGTGTTTTGGGGCATATCCTGTCGCGGGCGCTAGGCCTACCCACACAAGTGAGGTATCATTTTTATCGGGAGACGTGGGTGAACGCTGGGTGGAAGGAAATTTGTGGCTCCTCTCAGATTCCAGAACTTTCTGCCACAGAAATGTGAGGAACATGTGTTTTTTTAGCCAAATTTTGAGGTTTGCAAAGGATTCTGGGTAACAGAACCTGGTCCGAGCCACACAAGTCACCCCTCCTTGGATTCCCCTAGGTCTCTAGTTTTCAGAAATGCATAGGTTTGGTAGGTTTCCCTAGGTGGCGGCTGAGCTAGAGGCCCAAATCTACAGGTAGTCACTTTGCTAAAAACAGCTCTGTTTTCTGTGATATGTCCACGTTGTTTTTTGGGGCATATCCTGTCGCGGGCGCTAGGCCTACCCACACAAGTGAGGTATCATTTTTATCGGGAGACGTGGGGGGAACGCTGGGTGGAAGGAAATTTGTGGCTCCTCTCAGATTCCAGAACTTTCTGCCACAGAAATGTGAGGAACATGTGTTTTTTTAGCCAAATTTTGAGGTTTGCAAAGGATTCTGGGTAACAGAACCTGGTCCGAGCCCCGCAAGTCACCCCTCCTTGGATTCCCCTAGGTCTCTAGTTTTCAGAAATGCACAGGTTTGGTAGGTTTCCCTAGGTGGCGGCTGAGCTAGAGGCCAAAATCTACAGGTAGTCACTTTGCTAAAAACAGCTCTGTTTTCTGTGATATGTCCACGTTGTGTTTTGGGGCATATCCTGTCGCGGGCGCTAGGCCTACCCACACAAGTGAGGTCTCATTTTTATCGGGAGACGTGGGTGAACGCTGGGTGGAAGGAAATTTGTGGCTCCTCTCAGATTCCAGAACTTTCTGCCACAGAAATGTGAGGAACATGTGTTTTTTTAGCCAAATTTTGAGGTTTGCAAAGGATTCTGGGTAACAGAACCTGGTCCGAGCCACACAAGTCACCCCTCCTTGGATTCCCCTAGGTCTCTAGTTTTCAGAAATGCATAGGTTTGGTAGGTTTCCCTAGGTGGCGGCTGAGCTAGAGGCCCAAATCTACAGGTAGTCACTTTGCTAAAAACAGCTCTGTTTTCTGTGATATGTCCACGTTGTGTTTTGGGGCATATCCTGTCGCGGGCGCTAGGCCTACCCACACAAGTGAGGTATCATTTTTATCGGGAGACGTGGGGGGAACGCTGGGTGGAAGGAAATTTGTGGCTCCTCTCAGATTCCAGAACTTTCTGCCACAGAAATGTGAGGAACATGTGTTTTTTTAGCCAAATTTTGAGGTTTGCAAAGGATTCTGGGTAACAGAACCTGGTCCGAGCCCCGCAAGTCACCCCTCCTTGGATTCCCCTAGGTCTCTAGTTTTCAGAAATGCACAGGTTTGGTAGGTTTCCCTAGGTGGCGGCTGAGCTAGAGGCCAAAATCTACAGGTAGTCACTTTGCTAAAAACAGCTCTGTTTTCTGTGATATGTCCACGTTGTGTTTTGGGGCATATCCTGTCGCGGGCGCTAGGCCTACCCACACAAGTGAGGTCTCATTTTTATCGGGAGACGTGGGGGAACGCTGGGTGGAAGGAAATTTGTGGCTCCTCTCAGATTCCAGAACTTTCTGCCACAGAAATGTGAGGAACATGTGTTTTTTTAGCCAAATTTTGAGGTTTGCAAAGGATTCTGGGTAACCGAACCTGGTCCGAGCCACACAAGTCACCCCTCCTTGGATTCCCCTAGGTCTCTAGTTTTCAGAAATGCACAGGTTTGGTAGGTTTCCCTAGGTGGCGGCTGAGCTAGAGGCCAATATCTACAGGTAGTCACTTTGCTAAAAACAGCTCTGTTTTCTGTGATGTGTCCACGTTGTGTTTTGGGGCATATCCTGTCGCGGGCGCTAGGCCTACCCACACAAGTGAGGTATCATTTTTATCGGGAGACGTGGGGGAATGCTAGGTGGAAGGAAATTTGTGGCTCCTCTCAGATTCCAGAACTTTCTGCCACAGAAATGTGAGGAACATGTGTTTTTTTAGCCAAATTTTGAGGTTTGCAAAGGATTCTGGGTAACAGAACCTGGTCCGAGCCACACAAGTCACCCCTCCTTGGATTCCCCTAGGTCTCTAGTTTTCAGAAATGCACAGGTTTGGTAGGTTTCCCTAGGTGGCGGCTGAGCTAGAGGCCAAAATCTACAGGTAGTCACTTTGCTAAAAACAGCTCTGTTTTCTGTGATGTGTCCACGTTGTGTTTTGGGGCATATCCTGTCGCGGGCGCTAGGCCTACCCACACAAGTGAGGTATCATTTTTATCGGGAGACTTGGGGGAACATAGAATAGCAAAACAAGTGTTATTGCCCCTTGTCTTTCTCTACATTTATTCCTTCCAAATATAGGGGTGTGTGTAAAAAAGACATCTATTTGAGAAATTCCATGTAATTCACGTGCTACTATGGTCACCCCGGAATTCAGAGATGTGCAAATAACCACTGCTCCTCAACACCTTATCTTGTGCCCTTTTTGGAAATGCAAAGGTTTTCTTGATAGCTATTTTTTACTCCTTATATTTCAGCAAATGAATTACTGTATACCCGGTATAGAATGAAAACGCACTGCAGGGTGCAGCTCATTTATTGGCTCTGGGTTCCTCGGGTTCTTGATGAACCTACAAACCCTATATATCCCCGCAACCAGAGGAGTCCAGCAGACGTAACGGTATATTGCTTTCGATAATCTGACATTGCAGGGAAAAGTTACAGAGTAAAAAGTAGAGAAAAATTGATGTTTTTTTCACCTCAATTTCAATATTTTTCTTTTTCAGCTGTTATTTTCTGTAGGAAACCCTTGTAGGATCTACACAAATGACCCCTTGCTGAATTCAGAATTTTGTCTACTTTTCAGAAATGTTTAGGTTTCTGGGATCCAGCATTGGTTTCATGACCATTCCTGTCACTGACTGGAAGGAGGCTGAAAGCACAAAAAATTGCACAAATGGGGTATGCCCCAGTAAAATGCCAAAATTGTGTTGAAAAATTGGGTTTTCTGATTCAAGTCTGCCTGTTCCTGAAAGCTGGGAAGCTGCTGAGTTTAGCACCGCAAACCCTTTGTTGATGCCATTTTCAGGGGAAAAACCACAAGCCTTCTTCTGCAGCCCCTTTTTCCAATTTTTTTGAAAAAAACGAAATTTTCACTGTATTTTGGCCAATTTCTTGGCCTCCTTCAGGGGAACCCACAAAGTCTGGGTACCTTTAGAATCCCTAGGATGTTGGAAAAAAAGGACGCAAATTTGGCTTGGTTAGCTTATGTGGACAAAAAGTTATGAGGGCCTAAGCGCGAACTGCCCCAAATAGGCAAAAAAAGGCCTGGCACAGGAGGGGGAAAAGGCCTGGCAGCGAAGGGGTTAATATCTCAACAACTACGGATTTACACCAAATAACCAAAAAGCGTGCTTTCTGGACCAAGAGCTAAATTGGGGGATGGGGGGCGACAACATTTGTTTTTCCCATGCAATTTCACATAGGGATTTTGAACTTGACTACAAATTTCTGGCAGAAAACTAGATCTTGATTCAGAAAGATCTCTTCTTGTGATTTTGTGTAAATTCATTCAGTAGTTTCAGAGTAATGAAAGGAAAAAGGCATTTGTATATCTAGAGTCACAGACACTTTAGGGAGGATCCGCAGATCCAGAGGAAAAGCAAGGGCCTGATTGGCTGGCCACAACCTGAGAGCAAAGTTGCGGCTGCCATTTTCTTTCTCTCATCAGGTGAGTGAAAAACATTGCAAAACAGACATAAGGGGTCAGGATAGAGGTATCCTGACCCCATAGTAGAGATGGAGGGGTCCCTGAGGACACAAATAGACCACATTTGTTCCTGGCTGAATCACAGATCCACTCCGGGGCTCAGCGTGGCCCCCCAGTGTAAGTTCTTTAAAAATGAATAAAGTGGTGGAGTGGTATTGGATGCATTTACTGAAAAACAAAGGTTATATTTATAGTTAATTTTGGTAATAAGATCCTAGGGTATTTTAAATATAAAACCCAGAGCTCCACTGGCATGATATTTGATATGCTGTTAGCAAGATAAACCCAGTGCAGGAATCTCAAAGTTCAAGCAGATTCGACAGAAGACAAAGTTGAAGCTGGGTTTAAAGATTATTTTATTTTATAATATCTTTAGTGTTATATCATGGTTTGTAATAACAATAGCATATTTAGGTTACCCTCAGTAAATGTAGATTCATGCAACTCGTTTAACTGTGGAAGCCCCCAAGGGGTGACAAAGAATTACTCATTGCTAATGATTTTCTAACCTGTTAAAGCCTTCCACTGCCTTCAATCATGCATAACACAGGTTGGCCATTGGTTCTAGCCTGGATGATGATTTTATTCACTCACTGTTGGGGCTGGCCCTTTTTGCTGGATTACCCCAAACCTTTTACCTTCCTCATTCTATTTTTCTGCACTTCTATTTCTTGGCTTTAGGACTCTGGGCACTTTACTACTACTAGTTAGTGCTGAAGTGCAAGTTCCCTCTCCTCTAAACAGGATATGATTGGCTTACACCTGTTTGGTATATTTGATTTACTTGTCAGTGCCTTGTAAAGTCATATACCATATGGCAAGTGCCTGTCAATTAAATGCAACTAGTGGGCATGCAGCACTGAGTGTGCCACCCACAGAAGTGAAGTAGCCTTTCAAACCTGTCTCAGGCCTGCCACTGCAGTGCCTGTGTGTGCAGTTTACTGCCACTTTGACTTGGTATTTACAACTACTTGCCAAGCCTTAAACTCACCTTTTATTACACATAGGTCACCCCTTAGGGAGGGCCTAGGTAACCCCATGGGCAGGATGCTGTGCAACTAAAAGGTAGAACATGCACTTTAATATTTTGCATGTCCTAGTAGTGACAAACAGTCTATTTTGTTTTTCACTACTATGAGGTTTGCTTCTTCCGTAGGTTAGCATTGGGATTTCTCTTATACACTATTAAGTAGCAATTCCTATCAGAAAGGAGTAGCTTTATCATGTCTGGTATGTTTGGAATGGTAATGATAAGCCCTACATACTGGTGTAGTTGGATTTTACATTACTATTTTAGAAATCCCACTTTTAGAAAGTGGGCATTTCTCTTAGACCCTTATAACTCTGTGGGCTTTGCAGCTTGTCTCCAATCCACGTCTGGCCTGGGTGACATGTGCATACTCTCACGGGTCTCCAACCTTTTTTGTAGTAAAAGCAACTTATGTTGATGAAAACCATCCAGAGCTATGAATATTATTAGAATTTTAATACTGACCAAATCAGACAAGTTTACATGTTTGTTTTAAATATAAACTTTCCAGTTTTTGTAGGCTTGGCTACACGCAGGGGGGCTATTTATGGGTAGCTCGAGAGTTAATAGTATTGAACAGCCACAGCACAAGAAGGGCTGCCTGTGACAGGGGATGCATCTGTATATTTATAGTCTTCCTGGGCTGGGAGAGGGAGAGGCGGTTCACACTTACATATCAACAGGCCTTACAGAAGGGCTGACTTACCACCTACTGATCGTCTAAAGCCAGGGCTGGGTTGAAAGTGATTGTTGTGCACTTAAAAGGGTTTCTTTGAAGTCACCCCCCTTGATCAAAGGCAATTTTGAGCATAAATACTGGGGTTCTGACCCCATGATTTTAGCACTGTGCTGGACATGTAACCAGACGCTGCTGGCTCTACATACTGCATTTTGCCAGAGGACTGTTGTGCTGTCAGGAGGGATCACCATTAGGACTACCTGCATTGTTGTGCTGGCCTGCTGCCTGCTGGGCTACTGAAGAGACTGGCACTTTGCCAAGGACCTTTGGGTGCTTGGCTGTCTGCCACTCCCCGTGTACTCCCCAAGTGTTCATCAAGGAGCCCAGCACGTGGTGAGTGCTATTTACAGCTGCTGGCTTTTTCAAGCTCAGCACGTGGTGACCGCTATTTACTGCTCCACTCTTTGCTGTGTGAGTGCCCTTCTGCTTCTGAGCACTGGGCGTGTGAAGGGCTTTATCCTGCCTTAAAAGGACAGATGCTGTGGGGAGAAGCTCATCTAAACTAGTGGGTGCCACGTCTACCACGATCCAGCTTAGGGCGGTGAGCTCCACTCAAGAGCAGAGCAGTGGAAGCCAGTGGGGGAGCAAAAAAACACCAAACCCTGCACTGATCTAGGGGAGTTCTCTTTCGACATGAGCCCATACTAAGACGCCACTGAAAGGTATTACGTCCCTCAGGCTGCACCGCACGGTCACGTACATCGTTGTTCCAGACTTGCAAAGCAAGGTCCCTCGTGTGTCGGCATGCATGCTCCAGCCTGGCCTTCATCTTCAATCTTGACTGCAGAGTGCCTCACCTTCCAGTGGATGCATCCATTCCCTGAGGTGCTGGGGCACCAGGACTTTGCTATTCTCTCCCAGAACCCTCCAAAGGAGACCTGAGTAGTGCCCATGCCGAGCCGGGCTGCACTGGGTGACTGGCAGCTGCACTGCACACTCGCAGGCAGCTGCCTTTGCCTAGTCCATAAGCGGGGGACCCAATGAGGTCTCCCCTGTAGAAAGCTGGCCTGTGTGTGGTGGGTACCTAAGGTATTTACACCTTATACCAGGTTCAGGTATCCCCTACTAGTGTAGTGTATGCAGTGTCTAAAAGCTAGGCTCTATGGAGGTAGCTGTGAATGAGCAGCCAAGGCTTATCTAGGAAACATGCAAAGCTCATGCAATACCACTGTAGTCACACAGCACTTACACACATTAAAGAAAACACTCAGGGGCTCATTCAAACCCTGCGGTGGCGGTACAGACCACCGCAGACAAGGCCCCAATCTGACCCTGGCAGAGCCACGATGTTCCAGCCACCGACACCACCAGGCTGCAGCCAGGCTGCATGTTCATGCAGTTGTAATCCACCAGGGCAGTGCTGCAAGCAGCGTGCCCTCTGGATTACGGGTCCCCATCCACCAGCCTTGGTGATGATGAACACCGCCATGGAAAGGCTGGCAGAATAGGGGTGTCGGGGGGCCCTGCACTGCCCATGCACTTGGCACATCACGCATTTCACTGCCCGAATTACGGGCAGTGAAATGCGAGACGGGTGATATCGTACCTGCTGCAGCGCCACGGAATCCTAACTATTATTCACACTGAATAGTGGATTCAGCGCTAGAGGACGATGGATCGACGTGACATAGGTTTGAGGGGATGTCATCAATGAGCGATGCAAATATCAACAAAGGTCAATGACCATCATTAATATTAAACTACACTCAATAACCACACCAGTTTATTAAGAAGAATTTATGAATTTATTTCCCTATATTAACAATGCTAATGTCACAAAAGTAACTCTCAAACACAAATGATAGGCAAATAGGATCAATAGCGGTTGATTAAAGTGTCCTATATTTGTCAATCTGATTAAGACAATCAAACAAATTATTTCCAAAAGAATCACACTTATCAATAATACAAACACTGGTAATAATGGCAAAGTATACATTAGTTCAGCATTAAAATGATTTCAAGTTAAGTCATGATCATTTCAAATGAGTTCCCTCACTAACCGCGAATTAGCATCAGCATGTTGGGCTTCATGTGAAAATAATTTAGTAACATAAATTTAGAAAAACTCTTTATCTCAGTTAATGATGAAAAAATATATTAATAAAATGCAGCAATTAATTCATATGTTGCAGCTGGTACCTAGAAAGCAAAAGAGACACATATTACATTACAATGACATACTTTACCAATAATAAAAGTAGAAACAGCAAGTAGCTTGCTTCAGCCAGGGGACACCATCAGTTATGTCTTCAGAAGTTTTGGGCCTAACAACAGATAAACCCACTCAGTCTCGAATCATCAGAATCTTGTAATTGAATCGAATCTCCTCTGCTCTAATCTGACACCAGAGAATTCTACCCAAGTTGGTATACTAAATCCTAATATGTTTATGATTGGTCATTCTATGGGGTGGTTAGGTTTCAGCCAATCAAGAACTAAATTGATGACCTAAAACACAACAAATCTACACTAACTAATAACAGTTTCTTCAAAAATGACAATTTCTCTTCCGTCTCGTCTGTAGCTCCATTGTTTCATCGCCTCTCGAATGTCTTGTCTCAGGAAGAAACTTTTACTGTTTCAACTCACTTCCATCCTCGAGGAAAAAACAAATATTCGTAACATTCTCAAACAATAGGACATCTCATCTTATGCAATGTTTGGTTAAGACATGACCTTGTAAGACATAACGCTGCAACCCACTAGGGGTAGCTGTGGGCACATCTACACAAACTTCGAAAACACTTTCATGTAAGCTTTCAATTATGGAAAATAACCTCAGCATCTAGTTAGAATTTTGCTCAGTTAAGGACAGAAAAACGAACATTGATCATTTTTAAAAATAAACCGTTTTACACGTTAATTTATTACACATTTTAATATGAAAATCTTTAATAAACATATTAGAAAATTCACACTCTCACACACCCGACGCACCACAAAATTGCCGCTGGCTCAATTATGAGCCGGCGTCAAGGTTGTGGTGAGTGTTCCGCTGGGACAGCTAGTGGAAATGCTGTTTTCATCTTCTGACCCAGCGGAACACTCCAAATATGGCAGGTAAATGACCTCCAGTTCTGGTGGTCCTTTGCCTGCAGTGGCTTCGGCGGTCCTATGAAAGCCCACCGAAGTCAGAATGACCCCCTCAGTGTTACAAAAATAAAGGTATTTTATTTTAGTGACACAGTTATCAAAAAGTACTAGAGAGACAACCCTCCAATAGCAGGTAAGTAACACACTACATATGTACACTAGTAATAAAAAATCAACATAAAAAACATAGAAAACAGTGCAAATAGCAATAGACTATAGGGACCCTAGGGGGAGCCCAAACCATATACTAAAAAAATGAAATGTGAATGCAGGACCTCCATCTAGGTAGGTGGAATCTGTAGATGGGAGCTGGGGGAACTAGGAAACTCCAAAGGTAAGTACCACAGTGCCCCCCAGCGACCAGGAAGGAAGGAGTAAGTTACTGGATTTTCCCTAAACCACCCAAAAGGATTAAAAAGAAGATAATGCAACACCCAGAGAAGACTGCAAGATACCAGTGGTGGATTCCTGAAGGGGAAGACCTGAAAAGAAGGGGACCAAGTCCAGAGTGTCCGGTGGTGGCAGGAGCCACTACCCACCTGTCTGTGGTGGCAGGAGTTGGTCAACGGAAGGATGAAGATGGTTACCAATGCAGCCTTGGAGTTGGCGAAGAGCTCCTGGAGGATGCAGTCAATGTTCCACACTGGATGGAAGATTGCAGTCTGTCTGTGGCAAGGAAAAACCACAAACAAGCCTTGGCAAAGGCAAGAGGCATGTTAGAAGAAAAGTTGAGTTGCCGGGGACCAGCAAGGTCCAGGAAGACTCAACCTCTGGGGGGCTCAGGGAACCATCAGCAATGAAGAGAGTCCACAGAAGAAAAGGCAGCCCCCACAGGAGCATGACAGGAAGAGGGGCCAGGAATCGCAAAGGAGCCCACGCAGCAGAACTGAAGAAGGGTCCCACGCCGCAGGAGAAGCATTCAGAGGGCTGTGCATCACAGAGAAGAGTTCCGGGGGCTGGAGTTACACAGAGCCTGAAGATCCCTTGGAGGGGATGCCAACAAGCCTTGGTAGCTGCAAGAGACGCAGAGCACAGGGGTACTGTCCTGAGTGGAAAGGCAAGGGCTTACCACCACCCAAGTTAGAAAGCTGGCAGAGAGGACCACCGGGGTCACTCCAGACCACCACCCCTGATGCAGGATCCACGCAGCTCTGGAAGAGAGGAGATCCACGCAGCCGGTCTTCCTTGCTGTTGGTGCCTGCAGAAGCAGTGTAGTGACTCCTTCACTCCAAGGGAGATTCCTTCTTCCTTCTCGTGCAGACTGAAGACTTTGCCACCCTCAGAAGATACCCGGGGGGAAAATGTTGCAGAAGCTGGAAGGAGCCATGAAAACAATGTTGCAAGCACAGTCATCATCGCGGATGCAGATTGTTAGTTCCTGGAGTGTCCAGTCGCAGTTCCAGTGGCTAAAAGTCAAAGTAGAGGTTGCAGGGGAGTCCTACTGGAATCTTGCAAGCCGAATCTGAGGACCCACCCAAGAGAGAGACCCTAAATAGCCCTGGAAGGGGGATTGGTCACCTAGCCAGGTGACCACCTAACAGGAAGGGGCTCTGATGTCACCTGTCTGACCTGGCCGCTGAGATGCTCCTAGAGGCCTCTGCCCACCTTGGATTCAAGATGGCAGAATCAAGGGACCCTCTGGAAGAGCTCTGAGCACCACCACAAGGTTGGTGATTGACAGGGGAGTGGTCACTCCCCTTTCCATTGTCCAGTTTCACACCAGAGCAGGGACGGGAGGTCCCTGAACCAGTGCAGACTAGTTTATGCAAGGAGGGCACCAAATGTGCCCTTCAAATCAAATCAAATCAAATCAAAAAACATTTATAAAGCGCGCTACTCACCGTGAGGGTCTCAAGGCGCTAGGGGGAGGGGGTTACTGCTGCTCGAAGAGCCAGGTCTTGAGCTGCCTCCGGAATGCGAGGTGGTCCTGGGTGGTCCTGAGGTTGGTGGGGAGGGAATTCCATGTCTTGGCCGCCAGGTAGGAGAAGGATTTCCCACCTGCCGTGGTGCGGCGGATGCGAGGGACTGCGGCGAGTGCGAGGTTGGCGGAGTGAAGTTGACGGGTGGGTGTGTAGAAACTGAGGCGACGGTTGAGGTCTTCGGATCCCTTGTTGTGGAGGGCTTTGTGTGCGTGGGTGAGGAGCCAGAAGGTGATCCTTTTGTTGATGGGAAGACAGTGCAGGTGTCTCAGGTGGGCGGAGATGTGGCTGTTGCGGGGTATGTCGAGGACGAGGCGGGCGGAGGCGTTTTGTATTCGCTGCAGATGTTTCTGGAGTTTAGCGGTGGTTCCTGCGTATAGGGTGTTTCCATAGTCCAGGCGGCTCGTGACGAGGGCGTGGGTCACAGTCTTTCTGATGTCGGCGGGGATCCAGCCCTTCAAGGCATGCCAGTGGCTTGGGAAGGCTACACCTCCCAATCATGATTCACCTATTTCCAAAGGGAGAGGGTGTTACCCCCCTCTCCCAAAGGAAATCCTTTGCTCTGCCTTCCTGGGCTTGAGCTGATCAAGCAGCAGGATGGCAGAGACCTGTCTGAGGGGTGGCAGCAGGTGGGCTGCCCGGAAAACCCCAGAAAGCTGGTAGGGGTAATGCTGAGGGTCCTTGAAGGAGCCCCAGAGTGCATGGAATCATACTTCTAATAATGGCAACAGTATTGGGGTATGACTGTGACATATTTGATACCAAACATGCCTAGGTTCAGAGTTACCATTATGTAGCTGGACATAGATAGTGACCTATGTCCAGTACACGCATAAAATGGCATCCCTGTACTTAGGAAGTCCATAAAAATGGAGCTGGAGTTTGTAGGGGCACCCCTGCATGCAGAGGTGCCCTCACACACACAGGTACCTGCAGCTTGCCCTCTGGGCTAGGAGGGCCTACCATAGGAGTGACTACAGTGACCTGGTGCAGTGACCTGTAGTGAAAAGGGTGCATGCACCCTTTCATGCAGGCTGCAATGGCAGGCCTGCAGATACAATTTGCTTGGGCTCCCCATGGGTGGCATAATACATGCTGCAGCCCATGGGGGACCCCTGCTACCCCAATGCCCTGGGTACCTGGTTACCATATGCAAGGGACTTACAAGGGGGAACCAGTATGCCAAATGTGTGGGGGGGGTGTGGTCCAGGGAACCAAGTTTAAAGGGAGAGAGCATAGTCACTGGGGTACTGGTTAACAGGATCCCAGTGAACACAGTCAAAACATACTGACAACAGGCAAAAAGTGGGGGTAACTATGCCAGAAGGAGGGTACTTTCCTACATCCCCGCTGAACCTGGCAGTGTGTGTGCACCCTGTTGGGATGCACTTTGGGGGATTCTTTGCTCTTTATTGGCATTACGGGCCAAAGCCTCGACGGACGCCCCTGGCTGTCACTAAGGATCGGCCTGGATTACCATATCACGATGAGTAGATGCACAGGTAATCCTGCTGTCTACACCTGGATTATAAATACGCTCATTTTCAATAAGGCACACAAATCTACCGTAATCCTGCCAGTAGGCGCGCAGAGGGCACTGGCCCCAAGGTTTTATAGTTATATGTGGATTTCCTGTGGTTGCCTCTAAATCAGGTCTGCATTACCTGCATAGTATTTATGGTTTGTTGATACTTGATAATTAATGCCCTTTACCCTAACCTAAACTGGAATTACCTGGACTGATGTTATGATGTATGACATTTGTAGGGTCAAGCGCAAAGCGCTCTGTCCCTGGTGTAATCTCTTCTTGGGCTTTTAACCATGCCCATCAGTTTGGTTGGATTGTGGGCTAGCCATTTAAAAAGCGCTTGATTTAATTAGTGAAAGGCTTGCATACGTCATGCCTTTTCCGGTGTTTAGCCCACCTCGAGCGCACCGGCCAACTACTGAAAACATATGAGGCTCCATGTTTTTGGTATGGTTTCTTGACAACTTTTTCTCTTTAATTCGTAGGCAGCACGATCTCGCTAGGTAGTAGTCGAGCGCGTTGCATGACATCGACCCTGTTACATGGATATTTGCACTTTTGCCGTTTACATGGATAATTGCACTTTTGCCAATACATTTCACTGCAAGCAAACTTCTGTTTCCTTTTGTGTGCCTGCTTTGCACTCATGACGGCCATCGGCTCGCTTATGTGAAACTGTATTACTTTTCATTTTCAGTTTATGTGGCAAGAAAAGTCCGGTTAGTTATGTGAAACTGTTTTACTTTTCATTTTCAGTTTATGTGGCAAGAAAAGTCCAGTTAGGAATTTACAAGGCTAATAGCTTTAACTCAAGCAAACGCGAGACCCATTGCATTGCAAATGCTTGTTTATTCTTTTATTGGTCAGAATAATGAGTACTATCTCAGTATTTGCATAATATGCACGGGATTTATGATTCATGTCATTTTAGTCATGTTTTATGTACAATACACTATATATATTTGTATATAGTACTGTGTGGAATCTCTTTTGTGGTGTATTGTGTTGCTATATGTGTGTGTTGTGCAAACAATTTACACATTGCCTCTAATGATAAGCTTGACTGCTGTGCGCCAAGATACTAGAAGGAGAGCACAGGTTATCTCTGATGTGTAACTTACTTGCCCTGACTACAGTGGTGGGCTCTGCCTGGCTTAGGTGCACACCCTAGCCAACTAGAAACCCCATTTCTAACACCCACCCTGTTCGAATGGGTTCATTGATCAATCTTTGGTCCTGAGGGCTGTAAATGGGCAACCTGATCTAAACGACTCCTTATCCAATGAGGGATTTTATTTCTTGTAGTAAGTCCAAGCACAGTCTGCAAACCTAGCTGCTGAACTGTCCACTCACTAACAGTCCAGATATTTCTAAATTTTAACCCTTTCAAACACACTATTGTAATGCTAATATCTTGGTTTGATTTACTCCAAATCAAGCAATGGCACTTCCTCGAGTAATGTTTTAGTCTAATGCCAAGTTTACTGTAATTCCCTCTAGGGTTTCAGTAGAGGAGAGAAAAGATTCATGTGGCAGTGCATTTTTGTCAACCATTTAAAGTGTACCCCCCACTTGACAGGTTTGCATGAAATTCAAAACGACACAAGTAATTTAAACATGTGTCTGCCAAGTGTTGTGTAGACCCATAAAACAGTGGCAAAGTTATTTACAAATAAATTATTTTGTCCCCCCTCTTTAACTTTGATCATCTTCTCAGATCTGCATGAAAGTTAAGATTCTTGCACTGGTCTTAGCATAATATTAGCCTGTCAAAATGTTTACAGATTTATTACAGAGCAAGATTCCTGTACAAGCCTTTGCATGTTAGAAGCCTCGCAAATTGTTCGAAGATTTATTACAGAGCACCAAAGTTATTAGCAGAGCAGATTAAATCATTTTTTACCCATTTTAAATTTGCTCTCCGTTGGTGGATTTGTTCAAAACTTGCCATAACCGCAGAAGATTAAAGAGAAAAATCTGCCACATTTCATATGTATTTGTTAAATGACACCATGGTTATTTGCAAAGGGACATGTTTATCCCCCTTTTAAACGACCCCCCTTGACAAATCTGCACACATTTGAAAAAATTCCAAACGAATGGAACACACACTAAGCATCTGCCAAACTGCATAGAATTGGTCAATCAATCAATCAATCAATCAATCACTGCATTTGTGAAGCGCGCTACATACCCGCGAGGGTCTCAAGGCGCTGGGGAGGGGGGGGTGCTACTGGTCGAAGAGCCAGGTCTTGAGGAGTCTTCTGAAGGCCAGCAGGTCCTGGGTCTGTCGTAGGATGGTGGGGAGAGTGTTCCAGGTCTTGGCGGCGAGGTAGGAGAAGGATCTGCCACCGGCAGTGGTTTTTCGGATGCGGGGGACTGTGGCGAGGGCGAGGTTGGCTGAGCGGAGGCTTCGGGTGGAGGTGTGGAAGCTGAGTCGGTTGTTGAGGTAGGTGGGTCCGGTGTTGTGCAGTGCTTTGTGTGCGTGGATCAGGAGCTTGAAGGTGATCCTTTTGTTGACGGGGAGCCAGTGCAGGCCTTTCAGGTGGAGTGTGATGTGGCTGTGGCGGGGGACATCGAGGATTAGTCGGGCCGAGGCGTTCTGGATGCGTTGGAGTCGTCTCAGGAGCTTGTTTGTAATTCCTGAGTAGAGGGCGTTCCCGTAGTCGAGTCTGTTGGTGATGAGGGCCTGGGTAACGTTTTTTCTCATGTCGAGGGGGATCCATTTGAAGATCCTGCGGAGCATACGGAGGGTGTTCAAGCAGGACGCGGAGACGGAGTTCACTTGCCTGGTCATGGAGAGAGTGGAGTCGAGGATGACCCCCAGGTTGCGGGCGTGGTCCGTGGGTTCCGGGGCTGTGCCTAGTGACGTGGGCCACCAAGAGTCGTCCCAGGCTGATGGGGTGGGTCCAAGAATGAGGACCTCCGTCTTGTCTGAGTTCAGCTTCAGTCTGCTGTCCTTCATCCAGTCGGCTACTACCTTCATTCCTCGGTGGAGGTTAGCTTTGGCGGTGTGGGGATCTTCGGTGAGGGATATGATCAGCTGGGTGTCGTCGGCGTAGGAGATGATGTTGAGGTTGTGTTGTCGTGCGACGTGGGCGAGGGGGGCCATGTAGATATTGAACAGTGTCGGGCTGAGGGAGGATCCCTGTGGGACGCCGCAGATGATCTCAGTGGTTTTGGAGCGGAAAGGTGGGAGGCGGACGCTCTGGGTTCTGCCGGAGAGGAAGGATGTGGTCCAGGCCAGGGCCTTCTCTTGGAT
Source organism: Pleurodeles waltl (assembly GCF_031143425.1). Classification (NCBI taxonomy): domain Eukaryota; kingdom Metazoa; phylum Chordata; class Amphibia; order Caudata; family Salamandridae; genus Pleurodeles; species Pleurodeles waltl. The sequence continues at coordinate 64,099,236 of NC_090436.1, forward strand.
ACCGGCGTCATGGAGGCGTGCTGATAGGGTGTGGTGGCAGACCGTATCAAAGGCTGCTGATAGGTCCAGGAGGATGAGGGCGGCTGTTTCTCCTTTGTCCATCAGGGTCCGGATGTCGTCAGTGGCGGCGATGAGGGCGGTCTCGGTGCTGTGGTTGCTGCGAAAACCAGATTGGGAAGGGTCCAGGATGTTGTTGACTTCGAGGTAGCGGGTCAGCTGTTTGTTGACAATGTTCTCGGTCACTTTTGCCGGGAAAGGGAGCAGGGAGATGGGCCGGAAGTTCTTGAGGTCCTTGGGGTCCGCCTTGGGCTTCTTCAGAAGGGCGTTGATCTCGGCGTGCTTCCAGCTTTCTGGGAAGGTTGCTGTCTCGAAGGAACAGTTGATTGTTTTCCGGAGGTGGGGCACGATGGCTGCGCTGGCTTTGTTGAAGACGTGGTGAGGGCAGCTGTCCGATGGGGATCCGGAGTGGATGGAGTTCATGGTTTTGATGGTGTCTTCGTCGCTGACGCTGGACCAGACGGTCAGGCGACTGGTGCGAGTGGTAGTCACAGGGGTGGTGGACTCGGTGGTGGGTGCGGGGGGGTCGGGGTTGAAGCTGTCGTGGATGTCGGTGATCTTGCGGTGGAAGAAGGTGGCCAAGGAGTCGCACAGGTCTTGAGATGGCGGGATGTCGTTGGTGATGGAGCTGGGGTTGCAGAGTTCTTTCACGATGCTGAGGAGCTCTTTGGTGTTGTGTGCGTTGTTGTCTAGGCGGTCCTTGAAGGTGGTCTTCTTGGCGGTCCTGATGAGTTGGTGATGTCTGCGGATGGCGCTCTTGAGGGCTGTGTGGTTGTCTGGTGTTCGGTCATGGAGCCATTTCTTCTCCAGCTTCCGACAGGTGTGCTTGGAGATCCGGAGGTCCTCGGTGAACCAGGCGGCTTTCTTGTTGGTGTGGTTGGTTGTAAAGGTCTTGAGAGGGGCGAGGGTGTTGGCGCAGTTGTTGATCCACTGTGTGAGGTTGGTCGGGGCGGTGTCTGGGTCGGTGGGTGGTCTCAGGGCGAGGGCGGTAGTCAGTTGGTCCTCGGTGACCTTGCCCCAGCAGCGGCGTGGTAGCTGTTGGGTGCGGTGGTGTGTGGTGGGTTTTCTGAAGGTGAAGTGGACACATCTGTGGTCGGTCCAGTGTGGTTCGGTGGTGTGGTTGAAGGAAACGTGGGGGCTTGCGGAGAAGATGGGGTCGAGCGTGTGTCCAGCGGCGTGAGTGGGTGTCGTTAGGAGCTGTTTGAGTCCGAGGTTGGCGAGGTTGTCAATCAGGGCGGTGGAGTTGGCGTCGTTGTTGTTCTCGAGGTAGAAGTTCAGGTCCCGAGGAGGAAGTAGTCCGTGGAAGCGAGGGCGTGGGTGCTGATGAGGTCGGCGATGGTGTCACTGAACTGTGGGCGGGGTCCAGGAGGTCTGTAGATGAGAGTTCCTCTGAGGGTGGTGTTGGGGTCGGTATGGATCTGGAAGTGCATGTGCTCGGCGGTGGTGAGGGTGTCATCGGTGTTCGTTGAGATTTTGATGAAGTCTTTGTGGATGATGCCGATTCCTCCTCCCACTCCGTTGGTTCGGTCTCTGCGGGAGATCTTGTAGCCCTGTGGGATGGCTGTGGCGATGTCTGGTGCTGAGGTGGCGTTCAGCCAGGTCTCTGTCAGGAAGGCGACGTCGGGGGCGGTGGAGTCTAGGAGGTCCCAAAGTTCGATGGCGTGCGGAGCGGGTGTTGAGGAGGATGCAGCGGAGGTGGTTGGGTTCTCTGGCTGGTGGTGTGGAGGGTTGGATGCTGGTGAATCTGCAGTTCCGGCAGGTGAAAGGCCCCTGGGTGCGTTTTGGGGTAGCCCGGTAGCAGGGGTGGTCTTGTCTGGTGTTGAGTGCGTGGAGGGTGCTTGCGTCGTAGTGCAGTCTGGCTTTGCGGGGGGTGGGTTCCAGGGGTTCTGGTGCTGGGTGCTGTCCAGGCGCGGACGGGTGCAGCCGGGCTTGCCTTAGGCGCGACAGCGACGCGCCCGCTTCGCGGCCTCCAAATTATGCTAAGGTTATGAGCAAATCAAAAATACAACTTGTCAGCTGTCAAGATGTCTCTAAAATGTAACCTCTCAGTCTTCTTGTCCAACCTAAGCACCTCTTTAAATACAAATTTCACTAAAACTGCTAACCAGATTTAGATTAATCAACAAAAGCACAATCCTACGGGAGGGTTTTTCAAGGTGTCCTGATTAATGTCCTTATTAATGTTAAATCTCTGAATTCATTCCTGATCAATGCAGGTAATAATATTAATTTGCCAGAATCTTCTTTTCCTTTGAGTACAAAGGCAGAAAAGTGAAGAGAGAAACTGCTGTCAGGATCAGAAGTTACTGAAAACAAATTGGAACACTTTTTAATGCAAGAGTAAACAAATTTGATAGTCTTCTGTTACATTACCCGGATCAGTTCTTCTACTTCACAGTGCGTTGCAGTAGTTGTTAAAGATAAACTCAACTTTGATGAGCAACAACACCTAGGTGAGTGAAGGCGATGCTCTCAGATTTCCCCTATTTTGTTTTACCCCAGTTCCTGTCTCACAACGATGCTTATATTAAATATAGTGCGTTTGGTAGAGCCTACAAATTACTAGATATTTTTAACTTTTCTCTCTCTCTATGTATCAACTCTGCTTGATGCTAACCTACTTCTGCCCCGACAGTCAAAGTGCAATCTCACTCCTCCTGAACATATCTGCTCCCACCCCATGGTGCAAATAAATATTCACTGGGTCTGGCTCGAACTATCAGGATGCACAATATGCTATGAATGCTTTTAAGGTTTGCGCAGTTAACCAGGGGCGGTTCCTCCGTTAAGACGGAGGAGCGTCACCCACCTGCCAGCAGAGGCAAATGAAAAATGAAATGGTAATAACATGTTTATTATCATTTTATTTTTTGTTAGGAACCGAGTCTTGGGGGTGGGGCCGTAAGGAAAATGGTGGAGGAGTGGTGTGCACTGCTGTCATATGCGCATGCCGGTTTAGCCTGCCATCTTACGACGGCCAAACCGACATGTGCATTGACATCTCTCCAAACCAGCTGCATTGCTGGGTGGAGAAAAACAGCAGGCACCGACTCCCAGTCTCCATGGGAGCGCACAATCAACATGCTCCGTCCAATCCTGATGCTGCTCTCATGGAAATTGCCTGCATGAGAGCAGCGTCTGTATTGGCCGTTGGGGACTCTGGAAGCCTCAGCTTGTGCACACACACACCGGAAGAGTGAAGAGTGGCAAACGGCGAATGACGAGCAGCAGGTAAGTTCTTTTTTTTTGTTTACCTATTGCTTCCCCCCAAACTCCCACACCCCAATACCATCCCTGACACCGTCCACTACTGCAGTTATTGGCGCACATTCAAACCCAAAATGAGCCAAAGACAGCAATTATCTCTGAGTCACATGATGTTCTTTCAGAGGGAAGGAAATAAACCCACAATGGCTAAAACTTTAGTTTAATATGACAGTATTAGCCAGATATGTAGAAAATATACATGCCGTCTTTCCACTGATACTGTTATACTTATTTATCTTCACACTGCAAAAGTGATGTTTGTAGGTATTTGGTAACAGAAGTTAAAGAAAAAAAAGCTTTAGGGAAAAATGCCATAGCAGCAGCTTCTTAGCAGTCAGTCCTACAAGCCCGGCTTGTGACTCCACGTCACCTTTTTAAATATGTATCGAAACATCATGTTTCAGATTTCAGCCTACCATTTAATGCATATTTACAGCTAACACAAAAAGGCATTTTAATCACAGAAATGGCTTTTCTTTGCAGAGGCCTAAAAACTGTGCTTTCGAATATGCTGTTTTGCATTTTCACTTATGCACAACGGGGAACATTTGACTTGCCAAAGCATCGAATATGCCAATCTAATTATAAAATCAAGTTTTATTTTTAGGGGAAAACACATGCAGTTAGGAATTGTTAAGCAGGTCCCAGCTGCACAAGAGATTTAAATGCCTGATATCCAGATTCCTATAAGCCAAAATTTGAAGGGAGTATGACAAAATATGTATTTCCTACCATTTTACTCCAATTAAAGCAACATTCTGTATTATGCTACTTTGCTTGCTGTGACAATTTGTAATGCTAAGCACACTGTGGGAACTTGTGTGTTTGGTGTGTGAGTAAAACATGCTTTCTATGTTTTAATAGATTCTGCAGCTACCTCTGTCTATCTGTAGCTATCTGATAGCAGCGTAAGTGCACTTGGCCAGATTTCCAATTGTCTAACTGCAGTGTTTGCTTCCTGGGCTGAGCATTGCCATGGAAATGCGATGGAGATGATTTCTTCAGTTTCACCTACTGTCACTGGAAATTCCATAGCTGCTTAAACAGAAAGCCCCTTTGACTCTAGGAGAGATCTCTGTACTTTAAAAGTAAATAGCAATAGTGAATAAACCATGAACATATAAGTAATTATATCCATTGAATTCTTACGTTACGTCTTATTGTAAATCTGTAATACCATGTGGGAACATTTTGATGAGTCCCACGGTAGCAATCAGAGCCCTTTGCCACTGGTGCGTTCGGGCTTTACCCTTCTATTGTGACAAACATTGAGGACCAAGTACATCCCTTTAGTATTCCACCCTTAGAATAGCTAAGTCAAGTAGGTCAAGGCATACAAAGGGTGGTAGTGTGGGGTAGGACCTTAGAACACAATTAAACCAGCGGTCGAAGTGTATTAAAAACGATGGGAACTGTGATGCTGCATGCAATGGGGGCGGGGTCAGTAAGAGTGGGCGTGCGGCCAAAGGTGTGACTGAAAAATCAATATATTCTGTATCTGTAGGGCTTTCACCTTCAGGTAGCTACATATAAAATAATGCATAGCTTAAATGAAAAATAAATAAAAAAGTAAAGTAATCAGTGGGAATTGTGCTACAGTACAATATGAAACCTCAGTTAATGCACTGCAGAGGTCTGTGTGTGTAAACAGAGAGCCACAGAATTGGATCTTGGTTGGTTTAGTGGAGAACAGTGGTGTATTTTTAGTGCTACAAGGCCACAGCCTGTGACAGAAAGCACTGTGAATATGTAAGTCATTATTTTAATCTTGCATTACACACAGTACGATAGGCTGCTACAAAAGGACCCTTTACATCCACAGATTTACCAGTTGCATTTTCATTTGCATTTCTTTCAAGCAAGCAGGCACCCTGACATGAAGGTTTGTTTATTGTTCAGATGTATGTCTGACTTCTGTTTCACTGCACAGCAGACTCCTTGAATGACATCTCAGCTGAAGCATTTAAATTATCAGAATTAACCATTCCGGGACCGTTGCCTTTTCACAAAAAAGTAGGGCAATGTTTTTTCATAACTTTAAAAAGTATGGGCATGTCACCTCTGAAGTAAACAAATAATAATAGTCTACAATGTACTGTGAGTTCTAGGACTTAAAGAACAAGCATTTGCAATGCAATGGGTCTCGAGTTTGCTCGAGTTATAGCTAATAGTGTTGTAAATGCGTAACTGAACTTTTCTTGCCACATAACTTGAAAATGAAAAGTAAAACAGTTGACATAAGTGAGCCGATTCAACGCACCACTACTGCTATGAACGTGAGTGCGAAGGAGAGACACAAAAGGAAAAAGAAGTTTGTTTGCAGTCAAACGTATCGGAAAACATACAATTATGGATGTAACAGGGTCGATGGCCAAGGCGGTAACAAAACTGCCCCACGGCGGGACAAACGTAAAGCATTTACCAAAGATAACAAAGTATTTTTGAAAGACAAGCCCATGAATGAGTAATAGCGATGGGTGTGCGGTGGGCATGGTTAGAAGCCCACCGAGAGATTACAACAGGCCAGAGTGCTTGCGCTTGACTTAAAAAGTACTTAATTTCTGACACCCAATGTTGTACTGTACATATAAAACTCAAAGGACATCATGTTAAGCACAAAGTTATTGTCATTCTCTGTGTGGGTGGAAACTTGCCACTGTATTGGCACACTGCATCCCCAGTTACTGTATGGAATAGAAAAGAAGACAGTAAGTACAACAGAAGGCATGTAGCCAGATTCCTGCCAGACCCTTGCTAAATTCACTTCTGGATAGTTACTAGGTAGCAAGTAAAACAGGCTTGCCAAGATCTCAGTTGTTTCTATGCGACAAAGGTTGTACACTCCACCTTCCTTGTCACTGGTCGGTCCACTTTTGCTGGCTGAGAGCAGAGAAAGTCAGCTCCTGGTGGTGAGCAGGAATGCAAGGCCAACCAAGAAAGATCTTGTTGACATGGCCTTAGACTAGCTGAGGCCACTAGGGTGCTTTGGTGCAAAGGTGCATATGCCCTCTAAGAAGGTAAGGCAGCGTGAGTACAGGCAGTTCTCAGTCAGTGTTGCTGTGTGTCAGATTGTGTTTGTAGGGGAGTCTTCCTGATGCCCAGCAAATAAACCACCACCCAAACAAAGTGAAGTGACCACTGTCTGCTGTGGAGGTGATCTAACAGATATCAGGAAGATCTAACATTGATGGATACACCCCCAAACTCCGAGCTTTCAAATGCAAGTGCAAATGACTGGAGAGGCGATGGCATTCCAGCAAGAACACTTCCGTCGTTACCTCCTTCTAAATGGCTCTAAAAAAATACCACCACCACCTCAAGCCAAAAAAGATTCCCTGACTATCAGCATTGAAGCAAGAACCAACCACACAAATGAACTCTTCAGCATCATTAGAGAATTATCTTGCCTTTTTGCCACCAAGACCTTGATCTGCCCCTTCGAAGCCCTCTGCCACTCCCTGGCAGACTACTTCCACAGCAAGATAGCAGACATCTACAGCAACTTTGACCAGCAGCCATCCAACCACAAAAACCTCCTGACACACAGTGACAACCCCCACAGCCACCTCACCGAATGGACCCCACTCACCATGTCCATCACCTCTGCAATCATGATCTCCATTTAGTCCAGAGCACCGACAGACCCCTGCCCCCACCTCCTCTTCAACCTTGGACAGAAGGAAATCAGAACCATGTTCACCACCATCAACACTGCCACGTTCCCTGACACCTGGAAACACACAGAGGTGAACCACCTCCAGAAGAAGCCCTCTGCCAACCAAGTGAGCTCAAGAACTACCACCCTATTTTGCTGCTCCCCTTCCCAGCCAAGGTCCTGGAGAAAGCCATCAACCACCCGCTAACAGATCACCTGGAAAGAAACAACTTACTCAACCCCACACAGTCAGGCTTCCACTCCAACCACAACACCAAGACTGCCTTGATAGCTGCAAATGACGACATCTGAGCCAACTGCGGCAAGTCAGCTGCCTTGTTCCTCCTCAACCTCTCAGCAGCCTTCGACGTTGCATCCCACCACACCCTCATCGCCAGACTCCACCACATTGGCGTCAGAGGAAGCACCCTCAAGTGGATTTCCTCCTTCATCAGGGGATGCACACAAATAATCCACCTTCCCCCGTTTACCTCCGAACCCAAGAACATCATCTGCGGAGTCCCCTAGGGATTGTCCCTCAGCTTCACACTCTTCAACACCTACATGACCCCATTGCCGACATCGTCTGCAACCACGGAATCAACATCATCCTATACGCAGACAACACCCAACTCACCCTCTCCCTCATGGAGGACACCGCCCCCAAAAAGATGCAACTTCCAGAAAGCCATGACCAACGTTGCCGACTGGATGAGATCAAACGTCCTGAAACTGAACACAGACAAGACAAAAGTTCTCATCTTTGGAAACAACACCTCCCCAGGGGACAACACTTGGTGGGGCCCGCACTCGGACCATCATGTACTCCCACTAACCACGCCCGCAACCTCAGCATCATCCTGGATAGTGACCTCTCCATGAAGCACCAGGTAAACTAGCTTGCCTCTTCCCGCTTCCACACTCTGCGAGCTTTGCAAGATCTTCAGGTGCATCCACACCAGCACCAGGAAAACAGTAACCCAAGCCCTCATCCCCAGCTGCCTAGACTACAGAAATGCACTGTACACTGGATCCTTCACCCACCTTCTCAAATGATTACAGACCATCCAGAATGCTGCAGCCAGACTTACCCTCAACTTCCCCAAATGGACCAGCCTCATTCCCCACCTTAGAAACCTCCACTGACTCCCCATCCCGAAGAGATGCGTGTTCAAGCCACTGACCCTCACTTACAATGCCCTCCACAAAGCCAGTCCCTCCTACATCAACCACTGCCTGAACTTCCATTAACTGACCAGACATCTCAGATCCACCTCCAGCACCCTCGCACATGTTCCCTGCATCTGACGAAGCCGCAGTGGAGGCTGCTCTTTCTCCTACCTTGCTGCAAGTCATGGAACAAACTCCCTCTCCACCTCCGTCCTCTCCTTCACTCGCCGACTTCAGCTGGGAGCTCAAGACCTGGCTCTTCGACTGAGGCTCACCATACCCAGTGCCTGGATATCCTCTGGGATGACAAGCTGCACTTAAGAAATACAGATTGATTGATTTACAGAGCATGCTATGAGTAACTTGACACATCGGCACATGCTTTTCAGTGCCAGACAGAGGACTGTGGACACCGGGGACTTCTAATCCCAAATGACACCTAAACAACACATCCAAGGGCGGGTGGGTCAGGATGGTGCTAAACCCCACTTTCATAAGGCAGTTTGTCCCAACATAAGGTGTAAATCACCATATGAAAAATACAGTCAATTAACAAAGGAAGAACTCAATAAGTGTGTTTTAGTGTGGAATTAGAAATTTAGAATGATTAATTACAAAAATTAAAAGATGTACAATACAGGATAATTTGATTGCAGATGCATGCATTCAGCATTCATTGTCATAAAGTATCTCAGCAATAGGACAATCCAGAGTAATAAGGCCAATATTTATACTCGGTTTGCGCTGAATCAGTATAACTCTTTTTTTAACGCTAATTCAGTGCAAACTTAACTCCATATTTATACTTTGTCTAGCGCCAAAGTTATGGAGTTTACGTAATTTTCTGGATGTGGAAACCTACCTTGCGTCAATGAGATGCAAGGTAGGCATTCCTGTGCAGAAAACGATGATATGGCCATAGTGCCATATGTTTCCCCGTGCTAAAATTTAGCATGGGAGATGGGGGCCTTAAATAATGGCGCTAAGCTTGCTTAGCGCCATTATTTAACGCCTCGGTCTGGGCAGGCTTTAGGGGACCTGTGGGCCTTTTTCCATGGTCAGAGACCATGGAAAGAACCCACAGGTGCCCTTCCCTGGCCCCAGGGACACCCTCACCCACTCCAGGGAGACACCTAAGGATGGGGGGACCCCATCCCAGGTAGGTAGAGGTAAGTAGAGGTAAGTATGTTTTTTTTTTTTTTGTGCCATAGCGGGGGCCTAACTTGGGCCACCTACATGGCACCGTGCCCAATTGCCATGCCCAGGGGACATAAGTCCCCTGGGCATGGCCATTGGGCTGGGGCACATGACTCCAGTCTGTACTAAGACAGGAGTCATGTGTCATGGGGTTTTAATGTCAACAAATTACACTAGTCTGGTCAGAGGCATTTTCTAGCAAATCAGAACATTAAGATGTAATTAAGATGAAAAGCATCACACAGTCTTGCACTATCGCATTGCATGAATATTCCACGGACTCTCCTCCTGGGAAATGTGAGAGTAACACATGGTCCATGCCATTTGTGGTGATTTTCAGGTTGAAAGGCTTAGCAAAAGGCTCTGAGGGAAGGCCGAGAAAAGGAGCAAGTAAGTTCAGGTCTGCACTACTTGAAAACAGATAGGCAGATAAGACTGTAAGTGGAAGTGGCCATTAAAAATTCTTCACTAATTAAGGAAACTGAAAATGGGACCTGTGGACATCCACTCATGGAACCATTGGTATTTCTGTTTGGAAGGTGAAGCATCTGTTGGCCTGCAGGATGGCATTAGAGGAGGTTGCAGGATTGTTGGTTGTATTTGGCATCCCTTTCAGAAATTAACACTTGGTAACAAGGAAAAATTGAGATTAATAATTTAAAGTAATGATGACAAATGTAAGAAAAAGGGACAGTCACAGGAGGAAAAAAGTGGATGAATGAAGCACAGCAGGGCCTTTGAAACCAGACTGCAAAGACAAGGGAAACTCATGCGGCATACTGCTCAGGCTTAGGATGTCAAACCCTGAATGAAATGCATAGAAAGCCTTGACATGGAAGGTGAACAATCATAATGGTGTGAACAAATAGATCTATGACAATTGTTTTATCTACTTTGGACTTCACTTGAATACCACAAATTGGAGTACGTAGTGATAGAATGAACACCAGAACAAAACACCAACCAGCAGCTCATTAGATAATGAAGGCTTTTGATTATGGCTGAGCACTGTGTAATGCCCTCCCCCTTCGGAGCAAGGCTTTCATTTACCAACATAACCTGTGCACTTGTAAAGTGCACATTCAGCTATTTAGACAACTAGACACAGAATAACAAACATTTCTTGGTACCCAACTAAATGCTTGTAATTACCTTAGTTGGATGAAAGCTGATAGGTCCCCTCAAGATTCGAACCCATGAGAATTAAGTCAAATACCAATGCCTGGTCTGAATGTACTGATCCACTGAGCCATCACGCCAACATTAGAAACAAAATGTTAGAATGACGAGTACGGAGAGTTTTAATCCCACTGACTTTTTAGCTTTTTGGACTTTTGCCATGAGAGAGTATTATTACTTGAGTCTGTTATAATGGATTGGAAGTGCTAACCATCAGTATCCTTGTTTTAAGATAATACCCACTGCTTCTAAGCTTCATTAAGAGGCTTTCAGGTGGTTTCACGTGCACAGTTGTGCACATCAATGTGCACATGTGCATTGGCCAAGCATGTGAGATTGCAGTCTAATTCACGCCAATATCTATGCACAGGCAGTCTGTCACAGAAGAGACCCCTCAATGGTTGGTGCTCACGTGAGGTAGGCCTTATAATGTGGGTGGGCATTCACAGTGTTCTTAACTGAAAAGAGTGTGATTAATATGTTACAATGTATGAGAAAAACTTGCACCAAATTACAATGTATCCATAGTTAGGCCTAGAGATTAGCATGACACACAAATCCTAAAATGAATCAGGATACTGAGGGGCAGATTTAAGGAAAGTGGCGCTGCACCCAGGGTAGCGCCACTTTCCTTGCACCCCTTAGTGCCCCCTACCACCACCAAGAGTAAAACACAACTTTTCTTCTGCACTCAACTATTATAGGTATTAATGACTGTCCTTGTTTGGTGATACCATCCTTAGTGATTTTACTGATGGTACATTGGTTTATTATACACTTTTGCTTTTATTAATGTGGTGCTCCTCTGACAAAGTCAGTAGGTCTACATTTGATATTTATGATCCATTGTAGTGTTTTTCCTTTTATAAGTAAAAGCACTGACTGGACAGTGATTTTTTGGGTGTTGTGTCTTGCATGCCTTTGCATTTGAGTACTAGACTACGGGGTTTATTCCAACTTTGGAGGAGGTGTTAATCCGTCCTAAAAGTGACGGTAAAGTGACGGATATACCACCAGCCGATTACGAGTCCATTATATCCTATGGAACTCGTAATACGGCTGGTGGTATATCCGTCACTTTTAGGACGGATTAACACCTCCTCCAAAGTTGGAATAACCCCCTACATCTCTTCCTCTTGAGTGGCAGCAGCAGAGAGGAGAAGTGGGCTGGGCACTTTAAGGCGCATATTTATACTTTTTGTAGTTGTATTTTGTAAGTTTGCACTGTTTTTGCATAAACAAATGATGCAAATGCGGCGCTATAAAAGTATAAATATGGGCCTAAATTTAAAGTGAGCATGTCACTCAATACAATCCTCGTGCTTCCCTCCTGCTGGTTAACAGCATGAGAGCAGCCCCAGGATGGGTGAGAGGAGTTGGGTAGGCCCACGCTGGAGAAAAGAAGAGCACCAGGACCAGGATCAGAGCGAGGATGTGCAGCAAGGTAAGTGACTTTTATTTCCTTTTTTTAATGTATTTTGGGTGCATGTATGCCCTAAATCGCCGACATGCATTACATTACTGTTTTAGAGGTAAACATTATAACTTTAAAATGATAATGTAATGCCTGAATTTAGTTAACATCATTTTGTGCTTCCATGTAACTACCACCCATTTGCCCACCACACCACTCGCCATAGTTGGCAGCCGCCACTGCAACAGGGTACTTAGGGGCATACTTAAGAGCCCCTAGCACAACCGGAGTGTCACTTTTGTGATGCTCCGGTGGGCAATGCCCTGTGCCGTATTTACAAGGTGGCGTTAAGCCACTGTTTGTGGCTTAAGGCCACCTTGTAAATACAGCTCATTCCCGCGCAGCACTGTGTGTTGAAGGGGCTTGCAACACCCATTACATTTTGACGCTGCCCCAGATTTACGAGTTTTCATAAACCTGGGGCAGCGCCAAAATCTAACACCAACCCAGGGGTGGCCTTAGCATGGCGCAACAAGGAGAAATACTTTTTTCTCCTCGTTTTTTGCTCTTTCTATGTGTGCTGCATTGTGCAGCACACGTAGAAAGAGCAAATTAACCTTTAAGATTGTTTTTGTGCAGGAAGATGTTCCTTTCTGCACAAAAACAATCTCCCTCTCATCTCAACACAGCCATCCTTGCACTATGGTGCCAGGGTTGCTGCGTTGGCGCACTGCAGCAAATTTAGCGCCATCACAGGGGGAAATACTGGTGTGCACCGAATTCTAGTAAATACAGCACATCCCTGCGTTTTGAGCATGACGGTGCACGACAATGCCAAATTCTGCACAGCGATGCACACTGTCATTTTCTGTTAAATCTGAACCTCAGTTCTCATGAGACAGAAAGCTGCAGATCTATTACTTGAGAGCTCACACCTTTCCCAACTATTAACCCAACTTCTCACAAGTGTGCATTGATGTTTGTTCTTCTGCTGAGTACCAGTGCTTGATTCATAACCAAATTGGAATCAGGTCAATATTTAGCAGCCCTGCTCATAGTCAGTATTGGCAGCAATAGTCTTCATAAAAGCAAGCCAGTATGGGAAATGATTTTTGTGTGACAGGCACAAAATAATGAAACCCTGAGGATAATACACACAATATTACATTAAAAAAAAGCCATGATTACCTGAATCATAACGTTTCCTGGTGCATGCCTATAAGACAGCCACATCTGAGGTCTCATTCGTGAAAGTAACAGCATGTTGAACTGCAGGAGCACGAGAAAAAGGGCCCTTCGCTGTTCACTGTTATGGTGCATTGTGAATAATGAATCTTATTTTTCCCATTCTGTATGTCTCAAACTCTATGAGCCTCACCCAGGTGGGGGACACTGGGAACAGGATGCATAATTTGTTTTTTCTTTAGGCATAATTTTGACAATCCTGACACAATAGTCGGTCCTTCACAGCCATTTCAGTTAAAACAGATCTTTCTGTGCTATACAAGAATACTTATTCATCATAAACACCATAAAAAAACTTGCATTTGCAATGCAATAGGTCTCGCATTTGCTTGAGCTAGAGCTATTAGCATTGTAAATTCATAACTGGACTTTTCTTGCCACATAAATTGCTCAACCCTGCCTCATAATTTCGTTTTTTCCTGCCATTTAATTCCCGGGGCCCTGCAGATAACTAAAGCATTCCCATTTTCCTTTTTCCTCTATCTGCAGCAGAAAATGAAAATATTGCCATTTACCATCCTAATTTAAATCTGCCAAGCAAATTTCAATAGAATACCACTTTCACCACTGCACCATCAGAGTTGCTGGTTGACTAACACAATTCCACAATAAAAGACACAAGAGAGCCACAGAGGAGAAATAAACAATAAGGGTCACCCAAACATATCAAAAGTTGTTAAACAGTCATAGTGTAATACGGATGTTAAGTTGGCCTGAATTATGGTCATAATTGTAATAAGAAGAGATTATTAAAACATATACAACTTTAACAGAAATAAACTTTTGGCATTAGACTACAGTGCTCAAAACAGCCCAAAGGAGATAACCATAACAAAAATATCATTTGTACGAAACATGCTCATGTAATCATATTGTTTACCCTTAGAGGGAACAACCCCATGGCAAAAAGCAGAAAAAAGCAATGCAGTGTAATCATAGCCTTAGCCCCTATGGAGCATTTGTAGGGCTAGCAAGCCGACTGTAATAACATTACAAACAAGGCCTTTAAAACAAAACTTCTCCCAGCTGTAAAAACAAAAGTTACAGCCACGAAAAAACGTAATGGTTAGAGGGGTTATTATTTTGGGGTCCCCACTAACCTAGTGTGGGGACTCAGAGATGATGTAGACAGAAAGAGCATTTTGAAGGTGGTCCCATTGTCCTAGGACCACCACAGGCTGAGTTATAAGCAAACATGTTTTGTAAAAGTAATGTCCTGCAAAGCATTATGGGACGAGTTTTGTAGTATGTGGCCTCAATGCTCAGAAAAGCCCCTAGAGGACAACACAATAAAATAGCATTTGGAAGAAACATGGTCATGTAACCATACAGTCAGCTCTTAGAGAGCGTAACCCCATTAAAAAAAATGAGAAAAAGTAATGCAGTGTAACCATATATTTAGCCCCTAGAGAGCATAGTGCATTAACATTTTCTGAGCTAACAGACCTACAGCAATGATATTACTAACAAGGCCTTTAAAACAAAACCTTTCCTAGCTAGAAAACAAACACTTTAACCATGAGAAAGCTTAACAGATATTGAATGCTGGGAGAGGTTATTATTTTGGAGTCCCCACTAGCATAGTGTAGGGATTCAGAGGTGATGTAGACAGAGAGAGCACAAAGTGATGAATGTTTTGAAGGTGGTCGCATTGTCCTAGGGCCACCACAGGCTGAGTTATGAGCAAAATGTTTTGTAAAAGTAATGCCCTACAAAGCATTATGGTTCAAGTTTCCGTGCCATGATTATTTTAATATGTTGATATGACTATAATGCTTAAAAACAGCCCCTAGAGGAAAGCACAATGACAACATGTAGGAGGCTGGCCTGGCTTGTAGTGGGTACCAGAGGTACTTACACCTTGTGCCAGGTCTAGTTATCCCTTATTAGTGTAGAAGAGGTGTTTCTAGCAGCTTAGGCTGTGGTAGGATACATGTAAAGGTAGCTATGGCAAAGCAAAACACCCTTATAATTCCCTAGTATATGGTACTGAGGTACCCAGGGTATTGGGGTTCCAGGAGATCCCTATGGGCTGCAGCATTTCTTTTGCCACCCATAGGGAGCTCTGACAATTCTTACACATGCCTGCCACTGCAGCCTGAGTGAAATAACGTCCACGTTATTTCACAGCCATTTACCACTGCACTTATGTAACTTATAAGTCACCTATATGTCTAACCTTCACCTGGTGAAGGTTGGGTGCAAAGTTACTTAGTGTGTGGGCACCCTGGCACTAGCCAAGGTGCCCCCACATCGCTCAGGGCAAATTCCCCGGACTTTGTGAGTGCGGGGACACTATTTCACGTGTGCACTATACATAGGTCACTACCTATGTATAGCGTCACAATGGTAACTCCGAACATGGCCATGTAACATGTCTAAGATCATGGAATTGTCACCCCAATGCCATTCTGGCATTGGGGAGACAATTCCATGATCCCCCGGGTCTCTAGCACAGAACCCGGGTACTGCCAAACTGCCTTTCCTGGGGTTTCACTGCAGCTGCTGCCAACCCCTCAAACAGGTTTCTGCCCTCCTGGGGCCAAGCCAGGCCTGGCCCAGGAAGGCAGAACAAAGGACTTCCTCAGAGAGAGGGTGTTACACCCTCTCCCTTTGGAAATAGGTGTCAGGGCTAGGGAGGAGTAGCCTCCCCCAGCCTCTGGAAATGCTTTGATGGGCACAGATGGTGCCCATCTCTGCATAAGCCAGTCTACACCGGTTCAGGGATCCCCCAGTCCTGCTCTGGCACGAAACTGGACAAAGGAAAGGGGAGTGACCACTCCCCTGACCTGCACCTCCCAGGGGAGGTGCCCAGAGCTCCTCCAGCGTGCCCCAGACCTCTGCCATCTTGGATTCAGAGGTGTGCTGGCACACTGGACTGCTCTGAGTGGCCAGGGCCAGCAGGTGACGTCAGAGACTCCTTCTGATAGGCTCTTACCTTTCTTACTAGCATATCCTCCTTCCTAGGTAGCCAAACCTCCTTTTCTGGCTATTTAGGGTCTCTGCTTTGGGGAATTCTTCAGATACCGAATGCAAGAGCTCACCAGAGTTCCTCTGCAACTCCCTCTTCACCTTCTGCCAAAGGATCGACCGCTGACTGCTCAGGACGCCTGCAAAACCGCAACAAAGTAGCAAGACGACTACTAGCAACCTTGTATCGCATCATCCTGCCAGCTTTCTCGACTGTTTCCAGGTGGTGTATGCTCTGGGGGTAGCCTGCCTTCACCCTGCACCAGAAGCGCTGAAGAAATCTCCCGTGGGTCGACGGAATATTCCCCCTGCTAACGCAGGCACCAAAAGACTGCAACACTGGTCCTCTGGGTCACCTCTCATCCTGACGAGCGTGGTCCCTGGAACTCAGCAACTCTGTCCCAGTGACTCCCACAGTCCAGTGACTCTTCAGTCCAAGTTTGGTGGAGGTAAGTCCTTGCCTCCCCACGCTAGACTGCATTGCTGGGTGCTGCGTGATTTGCAGCTGCTCCAGCTCCTGTGCACTCTTCCAGGATTTCCTTCGTGCACAGCCAAGCCTGGGTCCCCGACACTCTAACCTGCAGTGCACAACCTTCTGAGTTGTCCTCCGGCGTCGTGGGACTCCCTTTTGTGACTTCGGGTGGACTCCGGTTCACTCCTCTTCTAAGTGCCTGTTCCGGTACTTCTGCGGGTGCTGCCTGCTTCTGTGAGGGATCCCTGACTTGCTGGACGCCCCCTCTGTCTCCTCATCCAAGTGGCGATATCCTGGTCCCTCCTGGGCCACAGCAGCATCCAAAAACCCTAACCGCGACCCTTGCAGCCAGCAAGGCTTGTTTGTGGTCTTTCTGCGTGGGATTACCTCTGCAACCTTCTTCACGACGTGGAACATCCATCCTCCAAAGGGGAAGTTCCTAGTCCTCTTAGTTCTTGCAAAACACTAAGCTTCTTCCATCCGGTGGCAGCTTCCTTGCACCCTCAGCTGGCATTTCCTGGGCATCTGCCCACTCTCGACACTGTTGCGACTCTTGGACTTGGTCCCCTTATCTTAAAGGTAATCAGGTCCGGAAATCCACTGTTGTTGCATTGCTGGTGTTGGTTTTCCTTGCAGAATCCCCCTATCACGACTTCTGTGCTCTCTGGGGGTTGTAGGTGCACTTTACACCTACCTTACAGGGTCTTGGGGTGGGCTATTTTTCTAACCCTCACTGTTTTCTTACAGTCCCAGCGACCCTCTATAAGCTCACATAGGTTTGGGGTCCATTCGTGGTTCGCATTCCACTTTTGGAGTATATGGTTTGTGTTGCCCCTATACCTATGTGCTCCTATTGCAATCTATTGTAACTTTACACTGCTTGCATTACTTCCTTTTGCTATTACTGCATATTTTTGGTATTGTGTACATATATCTTGTGTATATTTGGCATCCTCAAACTGAGGGTACTCACTGAGATACTTTAGGCATATTGTCATGAAAATAAAGTAGCTTTATTTTTAGTATATCTGTGTATTGTGTTTTCTTATGATATTGTGCAAATGACACCAGTGGTATAGTAGGAGCTTTGCATGTCTCCTAGTTCAGCCTAAGCTGCTCTGCTATAGCTACCTTCTATCAGCCTAGGCTGCTAGAAACACCTCTTCTACACTAATAAGGGATAACTGGACCTGGTACAGAGTGTAAGTACCCCTTGGTACCTACTACAAGCCAGGCCAGCCTCCTACATTGGTGGCAGCGGTGGGATAAGTACTTGTAACTACTTACCACTTTGTCATATTGTACTTTTCATAAGAGAAAAATATACAAAACAAGTTCAGTGTATGTACACCTAACCAAAAAGTTTTGCTTTTCTTCTCTTACACTTTCTGCTAAGTGCTGAAAAGTACTCCTAAACTTTCAAAAAGTTTCAAAAGTTTGAAAAAGTTTTTTTTTCTGTTCTTTAAAAAGTCCTGAAACTTTGTCTCTCTTCTCACTTTCTCTAAGCCTTCTTCTATCATGTCTGATGTAGGAACTTCTCTTAAAATGGTCAATACAACATATGACAATCTTAACTTTAAGAGCCTAAGGAGTCTCTGCATTGATAGAGGTTTAGTGGTGGGAAAGAACCCTTCTAGAGAATTTCTGTCTAACATGCTTATTGAAAATGATAAGGCCCAGGGTGGCACCTCATCTGAAAAGTTAGTAGATAGCTCACACTCTGACTCAGGGGAGCCCCTTGAGAGAGTGGTACAGGTTTCTCTTCCTAATCTGCCCCTTAGCAGACCATCTAGCAATGCTGGTAGTAATAGAAGCTCCCATCATAGTAGGGATGTTTTTGTTCCTGAAGGCCAGGTTGTTAGAGTGCAAGCTGTTAGAGGCAGGTCTCCCTCTGTTGAATCCAATATTTCTTCTGTGTTCAAGCATTCCCAACCAAAAGACCTTCAAGACAAATTGTTAGAAAGAGAACTCAATAAGTTGAGAGTGGAAGAGACCAGGCTGAAGCTTAAACAGCAACAGCTGGCTCTAGACAGGGAATCCCTCGATCTGGAGAAGGAGAGACAGAGGTTGGGGTTTGGACCCCATGGTGGCAGCAGCAGTATTCCTGATAGCAATCCTGTGAGAGAGCATGATTCCAGGAATCTGCACAAGATAGTTCCACCTTACAAGGAGGGGGATGACATTAACAAGTTTGCTGCACCTGAGAGGGCCTGTATGGTACAGGGGGTCCCTCAAAGGCAGTGGGCTGCTATCCTATGGCTATCTTTCAATGGAAAGGGTAGGGATAGGCTCCTTACTGTTAGAGAAAGTGATGCCAATAATTTTGCAGTTTTGAAGGAAGCACTCTTGGATGGATTTGGCTTAACCACTGAACAATACAGGATTAAGTTCAGAGAAACCAGAAAAGAGTCCTCACAAGACTGGGTAGACTTTGTTGACTATTCAGTGAAGGCCTTGGAGGGGTGCTTACATGGCAGTAACGTTTCTGACTATGAAAGCCTGTACAATCTAATCCTGAGAGAGCATATTCTGAATAACTGTGTGTCTGATTTGTTACACCAATATCTAGTGGACTCAGATCTGACCTCTCCCCAAGAATTGGGAAAGAAGGCAGACAAATGGGTCAGAACAAGAGTGAACAGAAAAGTTCATACAGGGGGTGTTAGACCTGACAGCCTTAGGGTAGTCACCCCTAACTTTTTGCCTGCCTCCCTCCTCGTTTTGGATACTGTTTTTGCTGGTTTTTAGACTCTGCGCACTTTACCACTGCTAACCAGTGATAAAGTGTATATGCTCTCTCTCTGTAAACATGGTAACTTTGGATCATACCTGATTGAACTATTTAATCTACTTATAAGTCCCCAGTCATGTGCACTCCAGGTGCCTAGGGCATATAGATTAAATGCTACTAGTGGACCTGCAGCACGGATTGTGCCACCCACTTAAGTAGCCCCTTTTCCTTGTCTCAGGCCTACCATTGCTAGGCCTGTGTGTGCAGTTTCACTGCCACCTCGACTTGGCATTTAAAAGTACTTGCCAAGCCTAGAACTCCCCTTTTTCTGCATATAAGTCACCCTTAATGTGTGCCCTGGGTATCCCCTAGAGCAGGGTGCTGTGTAGGTAAAAGACAGGACATGTACCTGTGTAGTTATATGTCCTGGTAGTGTAAAACTCCTAAATTCGTTTTTGCACTACTGGGAGACCTGCTCCCTTCATAGGCTAACATTGGGGCTGCCCTCATACACTGTTGAAGTGGCAGCTGCTGATCTGAAAGGAGCAGGGAGGTCATATTTAGTATGGCCAGAATGGTAATACAAAATCCTACTGACTGGTGAAGTCGGATTTAATATTACTATTCTAGAAATGCCACTTTTAGAAAGTGAGCATTTCTTTGCACTTAAATCCTTCTGTGCCTTACAATCCACGTCTGGCTAGGTTTAGTTGACAGCTCCTTGTGCATTCACTCAGACACACCCCAAACACAGGGTACTCAGCCTCACTTGCATACATCTGCATTTTGAATGGGTCTTCCTGGGCTGGGAGGGTGGAGGGCCTGCCCTCACACAAAGGACTGCCACACCCCCTACTGGGACCCTGGCAGACAGGATTGAACTGAAAGGGGACCTGGTGCACTTCTTAGCCACTCTTTGAAGTCTCCCCCACTTCAAAGGCACATTTGGGTATAAAACAGGGCCTCTGCCCTACCTCATCAGACACTTGCTGGAGAAGAAACCGGAACCAGAAACTACATCCTGCCAAGAAGAACTGCCTGGCTGCTCAAAGGACTCACCTGTCTGCTTTCTACAAAGGACTGCTGTCTTGCTGTTGCCCTGCTGCCTTGCTGAACTCTTGTCTGGCTGTGAAAGTGCTCTCCAAGGGCTTGGATAGAGCTTGCCTCCTGTTCCTTGAAGTCTCAGGACCAAAAAGACTTCTTCCTTTCCCTTGGACGCTCCGTGCGCCGAAAATTTCGACGCACAGCTTGTTTCGCGGCGAGAAAAACGCCGCACACCGACGCTGATCGACGCGACGCCCTCGGGACGATCGAGACTTCGACGCACAACCTCGCAAGGACAAAGCCGCTCGACTTTCCAGGAGAAATCGACGCGACGCCCACCGTGAGTGCGAAACTTTGACGCACGGCCTCGCAAGGACAACGCCGCCCGACTTCCAAGGAGAAATCGACGCGACGCCTGCCGTGAGACCAAACTTTCGACGCACGGCCTCGCAAGGACAACGCCGCCCGACTTCCAAGGAGAAATCGACGCGACGCCTACCGTGAGATCGAAACTTCGACGCGCAGCCCCGCAGAACGACGCGCAGCCGGAAAACAAGCAGGAGAATCCACGCACAGACCCGGGACATCTGGTAATCCCCGCGATCCACAAAAAGAGACTGTCTGCGCGCCGGAAAACGACGCCCGACTTCCCCGCGTGGAAAAGACCGACGCAAGTCTGTGTGTGCTGAGGAGAAATCGACGCACACACCCCTTTTTCCACGCATCTCTTCTCCTGTGGCCCTCTAAGGAGATTTTCCACCAGAAACCAGGTACTTTGTGCTTGAAAGACACTGTATTGCATTCTAAAGACTTAAGACACTTTATATCACTTCCCTGTGATATTTCTACAATTTTCCATTGCAACTTTATTCTTTTTTGACCTACAATCATCCTGATAAATATTATATATTTTTCTAAACACTGTGTGGTGTATTTTTGTGGTGCTATATGGTGGTATTGTATGATTTATTGCACAAATACTTTACACATTGCCTTCTAAGTTAAGCCTGACTGCTCGTGCCAAGCTACCAGAGGGTGGGCACAGGATAATCTTGGATAGTGTGTGACTTACCCTGACTAGAGTGAGGGCTTTTGCTTGGACAGGAGGTAACCTGACTGCCAACCAAAAACCCCATTTCTAACATTGGTGATCAGCGGTGAGGATAGGACTTGTATTTGTGCAGTGACATACAGTAGCTAAGTATTTCACTACATACCCACAGTTGAAGGTCAACTTGGTTTTTATCTCTTTTTGAAAATCCGTTTTTTCCTGACAATTTTCAAAAACTAAATCCTCACTCAACATGTCTCTGACTGGGTCTCAGACAGGGGACTTTGACCTAGTCCAGTTGGATACATACACGGTCAAACAACTAAGAGGATTCTGCAGGGCATTAAGGGTACCCACCCAAGGGGCCTCCAGAAAGGAGGACTTTCATGTGGCGCTGAGGGCCTGGGCAGAAGCCCATTTAGAGGATGATGAGGAAGAAGAGCCAGAAAATGGCCCCTCAGAAGGATTTTCACTATCTATGGATGGTGTTACCACTGCAATTGTGCACCCTTCCAGACCAGGGAGCAGTGTCTCCATGCAAAGCCTGACCGCAGAGGAAAGGAGAGAGGAAAGGGAGTTCCAATTGCAAATGGCAAAACTGAAAATTGAGGCACAACAGGAGGAGAGGAGGGCAGAAAGAGAAGCCAAACAAGCTGAGGCTGAAAGAACAGCCAAACAGATTGAAGCTGAAAGAACAGCCAAACAGATTCAAGCAGAAGCTGAAAGGGCAGCCAAACAAGCAGAAGCTGAAAGAGCAGCCAAACAAGTGGAAGCTGAAAGAGCGTTGGCTGAAAAGAAACTATTGTTGGCTCATGAACTGAGTCTCAAGGAGCTGGAGATCAAGGCTAGACAGTCTGAATCCAGCAATAATGGTGGCAGCATACAGACAGGACCTGCTGGAGAAAAGAAGGTTCGTATACCCAAAAATGTGGTGCCCAGTTTTGTGGTGGGAGATGACATAGATAAATGGTTAGCTGCTTATGAAGTTGCACTAAGGGCTCATGAGGTTCCTGAAGGGCAATGGGGGGTAGCTATGTGGGGTTATGTGCCGCCATTGGGGAGGGACACACTTCTCACATTGGACCCACCGGATCAAAACACATACCCACTCCAGAAAGCCACTTTACTTGCCAAGTTTGGGCTGACCCCTGAAGGATACCGTCAGAGGTTCAGGGACAGCACCAAACAAACCACACAAACATGGGTAGATTTCTTTGATTTCTCTAGTAAGGCACTGAATGGATGGGTGCGGGGCAACAAAGTAGCAGATTATAAAGGTTTATATGACTTGATCCTGAGAGAGCATATGCTTAGTGTTACTTATACCGATTTGCGCCAGCACCTAGTGGATAGTAAGCTGACTGATCCCAGGAAGCTTGCTGAGGAGGCGGACCTCTGGGTTAGCACCAGAGTGTCCAAGAAGGTACCTGGGGGGGACTCCCACAAAGGTGGTCAGGGTTCCCAACAGAAGAAAGAGGGGGGAGATAAACTTACAGATAAGGAACTCTCTAAAGGCCCCCAAAAGAATTCTCAGGGAGGGGGTGGCAACCCTTCCTTTTCCAAATTTGGGAAGAAGCCAGGGACATTTGACAGGTCAGGAAAATCTAGCCCCAAATGCATGGAGTGTTACCAATATGGTCACTACAAAGGCGATCCACAGTGCCCCAAGAGGGCACCGTCCACTACCGGACAGGCGCCTGGGTTGACTAGTGTAGCACTCGGGGGGGAGATGGACCCCACTAGCTTTGGGGAGCAGGTAGAGATTTCCCTAGTGTCCCTGGGAGAAGGAGAAATGATGTCCAAGGTCCACATGCCTAAAAATACTTCCAAGTACCGGCAGTGGGTCCTCATTGATGGGCAAAAGGTGGAGGCTCTGCGTGACACAGGAGCCAGTATGACTACTATCAAGAGTCAGCTGGTGTCCACAGAGCAGATAATCCCTAATACATTCCACCAGGTCATAGTCGCTGACAACCGCGAGAGTCACCTACCGGTGGCTCGGGTTCCCTTTGAGTGGGGGGGGGTCTCTGGTACTCTGAAAGTAGCTGTGAGTCCTGCCATGCCTGTAGATTGTCTGTTAGGCAATGATCTAGAGCATACTGCTTGGAAAGAAGTAGAGCTCAGATCTCACCTGGAGATGTTAGGGTTACCTGAGTGGGTCTGCATGACCACCCGGTCCATGGCTGACCGAGAGGGAAGTCAAGGGCATCTGGAGCCTGGAACGATGGCCCAGGGAGCTGCCAAGAGGAGGGACGAGGGGCGCGGGAAACCGGCCCCAGAAGTTCCCTCAGTGGCTGACGGGGCTCCTGAGGAGGAGACTCCCGAGCCAACTGGGGAAGACATTGCCACAGTAGGTGACTTACCGGAGCTTGCTGGCTGGCAAGTTGAGGGTGGACCCACCAGGGAGGAATTCTGCAAGGCGCAGAAAGAGTGTCCCACTCTAGAAGGGTTGAGGAAACAAGCCTTAAACCAGGCAGCAGGTGACGCCTCTGGCAATCACCACCTATATTGGGAGAATGATCTCCTCTACAGTGAGCCTAGGGTTCCGGTCTTTGGGGCAGCACGTGTGCTGGTGGTCCCCCAATGTTACCGAGCCTTCCTACTGGGTCTGGCTCACGACATTCCCCTGGCAGGACATTTGGGACAAGACAAGACCTTCAACAGGCTTGTCAACCACTTTCACTGGCCCAAAATGAGGACACACTCAGACAAATTCTGCAGGGCTTGTCCTACCTGCCAGGCTAGTGGTAAAGCAGGAAAGAGGGTTAAAACCCCCCTGATTCCACTTCCTGTCGTTGGCACCCCCTTTGAAAGGGTGGGCGTCGACATTGTTGGCCCCTTGGACCCCAAAACTGCCTTAGGCAACAGGTTTATCCTGGTTTTGGTGGACCATGCCACCCGGTACCCAGAGGCAATCCCTCTGAGGACCGTAACTGCATCGGTGGTAGCCAGAACCCTGATGGGGATATTTACCCGTGTGGGATTCCCCAAGGAGATAGTGTCTGACAGAGGCACTAACTTCATGTCCGCGTACATGAAGCATCTGTGGGATGCGTGTGGTGTAACCTACAAGTTCACCACACCCTATCACCCCCAGTCTAATGGGCTTGTGGAGAGATTCAACAAGACCCTGAAAGGCATGATTGGTGGCCTCCCTGAGGCCATGAGGCGTAAATGGGACGTCCTCTTACCATGCCTTCTCTTTGCTTACAGAGAGGTCCCCCAGAGGGGGGTAGGGTTCAGTCCCTTTGAGCTTCTCTATGGGTACCCCGTCAGGGGACCCTTAAGCATTGTCAAGGAGGGATTGGAGAACGCTCCAAAGACACCCCCTCAGGACGTGGTCAGCTACATGTTGGCCCTCCGCAATCAGATGACCCGCTTCTGGAAAGAGGCCCAAAGTAACCTGGAGGCCAGTCAAGAGGTGATGAAACAATGGTATGACCAGAAGGCCACTCTGGTGGAGTTTCAACCTGGAGACAAAGTGTGGGTAATGGAGCCAGTAGAGCCCAGAGCTCTCCAGGACCGCTGGTCTGGCCCATTTGAAATAAAGGAGCGGAAAGGGGAGGCCACTTACCTAGTGGACCTCCAAACCCCTAGGAACCCCCTAAGGGTGCTCCACGTGAACCGACTAAAAGCTCATTTTGAGAGGTCGGAGATCAACATGCTTCTGGTCACAGATGAAGGAATGGAAGAGGAGAGTGAACCTCTCCCTGACCTCCTCTCTGCCCAAGAAGGTGATGGGTCCGTAAGCGGGGTCATTCTGTCTGACTCCCTGACTCTAAACCAGAAAGGAGACTGCTATGAGCTGTTGGAGCAGTTCTCCCCCCTCTTCTCCCTTACTCCGGGACTGACCCACCTCTGTGTTCATGATATTGACACCGGTGACAGTCTCCCTGTGAAAAACAAAATTTACAGGTTGTCAGATAAGGTGAAGGCCAGCATCAAGGAGGAGGTCTCCAAGATGTTGACGCTAGGGGTTATTGAGAAGTCCAGTAGTCCCTGGGCCAGCCCAGTGGTGTTGGTCCCCAAGGCTACTGCCCCAGGCGCGAAGCCAGAACTCCGGTTCTGCGTGGACTACCGGGGTCTCAACTCAGTCACACGGACTGATGCTCACCCCATCCCCCGAGCTGATGAGCTCGTGGACAGGCTAGGCGCTGCCAAGTTCCTGAGTACGTTTGATCTTACTTCAGGGTACTGGCAGATCGCCCTGACTGAGGGGGCTAAGGAAAGGTCCGCCTTTTCCACCCCTGACGGCCATTACCAGTTCCGGGTGATGCCGTTTGGATTGAAAAATGCCCCCGCTACCTTCCAACGGTTGGTTAACGGGGTCCTGGCTGGCAAGGATGCCTTCTGTGCAGCCTACCTGGATGACATAGCTGTCTACAGTTCCAGCTGGGAGGAACACCTGCTCCACCTCAAGGAGGTGCTTCAGGCCCTGCAACAGGCAGGCCTGACCATCAAGGCTAGTAAGTGCCAGATTGGGCAGGGTTCCGTGGTGTACTTGGGACACCTAGTAGGTGGTGGCAAGGTGCAGCCACTCCAGGCCAAGATCGAAACTATCAAGGCCTGGCAACCACCTCGAACCCAGACTGAGGTGAGGGCCTTTTTAGGCCTCACCGGATACTACCGCAGGTTTGTCAAGGGCTATGGTACCATTGTGTCCCCCTTGACACAACTCACGTCCAAGAAGCAACCTAGGTTGGTGAATTGGACAGAGGCTTGTCAGAAAGCCTTTGACGCCCTAAAGGAAGCCATGTGCACGGCCCCCGTGCTCAAGGCCCCTGACTACTCCCAGGAATTTATCGTGCAGACAGACGCTTCAGAGCATGGCATAGGGGCAGTCCTAGCACAGCTAAATGAGGAGGGCCAAGATCAACCGGAAGTCTTTATTAGCAGAAGGCTATTACCACGGGAACAGAGGTGGAGTGCTATTGAAAGAGAAGCTTTTGCTGTGGTCTGGGCACTGAAGAAGCTGAGGCCCTACCTGTTTGGGACTCACTTCCTAGTTCAGACAGACCACAGGCCCCTCAGATGGCTCATGCAGATGAGGGGTGAGAATCCAAAACTTCTGAGGTGGTCCATTTCCCTACAGGGGATGGACTTTACGGTGGAACATCGCCCAGGGGTTGACCACGCCAATGCTGATGGTCTCTCCAGGTACTTCCGCCTTAGCGATGAGAGCTCCCAGGAGGTCGGGTAGCTCTCCCCACTTTCAGCTGGGGGGGACACATGTTAGACCTGACAGCCTTAGGGTAGTCACCCCTAACTTTTTGCCTGCCTCCCTCCTCGTTTTGGATACTGTTTTTGCTGGTTTTTAGACTCTGCGCACTTTACCACTGCTAACCAGTGATAAAGTGTATATGCTCTCTCTCTGTAAACATGGTAACTTTGGATCATACCTGATTGAACTATTTAATCTACTTATAAGTCCCCAGTCATGTGCACTCCAGGTGCCTAGGGCATATAGATTAAATGCTACTAGTGGACCTGCAGCACGGATTGTGCCACCCACTTAAGTAGCCCCTTTTCCTTGTCTCAGGCCTACCATTGCTAGGCCTGTGTGTGCAGTTTCACTGCCACCTCGACTTGGCATTTAAAAGTACTTGCCAAGCCTAGAACTCCCCTTTTTCTGCATATAAGTCACCCTTAATGTGTGCCCTGGGTATCCCCTAGAGCAGGGTGCTGTGTAGGTAAAAGACAGGACATGTACCTGTGTAGTTATATGTCCTGGTAGTGTAAAACTCCTAAATTCGTTTTTGCACTACTGGGAGACCTGCTCCCTTCATAGGCTAACATTGGGGCTGCCCTCATACACTGTTGAAGTGGCAGCTGCTGATCTGAAAGGAGCAGGGAGGTCATATTTAGTATGGCCAGAATGGTAATACAAAATCCTACTGACTGGTGAAGTCGGATTTAATATTACTATTCTAGAAATGCCACTTTTAGAAAGTGAGCATTTCTTTGCACTTAAATCCTTCTGTGCCTTACAATCCACGTCTGGCTAGGTTTAGTTGACAGCTCCTTGTGCATTCACTCAGACACACCCCAAACACAGGGTACTCAGCCTCACTTGCATACATCTGCATTTTGAATGGGTCTTCCTGGGCTGGGAGGGTGGAGGGCCTGCCCTCACACAAAGGACTGCCACACCCCCTACTGGGACCCTGGCAGACAGGATTGAACTGAAAGGGGACCTGGTGCACTTCTTAGCCACTCTTTGAAGTCTCCCCCACTTCAAAGGCACATTTGGGTATAAAACAGGGCCTCTGCCCTACCTCATCAGACACTTGCTGGAGAAGAAACCGGAACCAGAAACTACATCCTGCCAAGAAGAACTGCCTGGCTGCTCAAAGGACTCACCTGTCTGCTTTCTACAAAGGACTGCTGTCTTGCTGTTGCCCTGCTGCCTTGCTGAACTCTTGTCTGGCTGTGAAAGTGCTCTCCAAGGGCTTGGATAGAGCTTGCCTCCTGTTCCTTGAAGTCTCAGGACCAAAAAGACTTCTTCCTTTCCCTTGGACGCTCCGTGCGCCGAAAATTTCGACGCACAGCTTGTTTCGCGGCGAGAAAAACGCCGCACACCGACGCTGATCGACGCGACGCCCTCGGGACGATCGAGACTTCGACGCACAACCTCGCAAGGACAAAGCCGCTCGACTTTCCAGGAGAAATCGACGCAACGCCCACCGTGAGTGCGAAACTTTGACGCACGGCCTCGCAAGGACAACGCCGCCCGACTTCCAAGGAGAAATCGACGCAACGCCTGCCGTGAGACCAAACTTTCGACGCACGGCCTCGCAAGGACAACGCCGCCCGACTTCCAAGGAGAAATCGACGCGACGCCTACCGTGAGATCGAAACTTCGACGCGCAGCCCCGCAGAACGACGCGCAGCCGGAAAACAAGCAGGAGAATCCACGCACAGACCCGGGACATCTGGTAATCCCCGCGATCCACAAAAAGAGACTGTCTGCGCGCCGGAAAACGACGCCCGACTTCCCCGCGTGGAAAAGACCGACGCAAGTCTGTGTGTGCTGAGGAGAAATCGACGCACACACCCCTTTTTCCACGCATCTCTTCTCCTGTGGCCCTCTAAGGAGATTTTCCACCAGAAACCAGGTACTTTGTGCTTGAAAGACACTGTATTGCATTCTAAAGACTTAAGACACTTTATATCACTTCCCTGTGATATTTCTACAATTTTCCATTGCAACTTTATTCTTTTTTGACCTACAATCATCCTGATAAATATTATATATTTTTCTAAACACTGTGTGGTGTATTTTTGTGGTGCTATATGGTGGTATTGTATGATTTATTGCACAAATACTTTACACATTGCCTTCTAAGTTAAGCCTGACTGCTCGTGCCAAGCTACCAGAGGGTGGGCACAGGATAATCTTGGATAGTGTGTGACTTACCCTGACTAGAGTGAGGGCTTTTGCTTGGACAGGAGGTAACCTGACTGCCAACCAAAAACCCCATTTCTAACAGGGGGTGACAAGGATGGCAAGATGATGGATGGTAAGTCTTCAGACAAGGGTGGGGACAAATCTAAAAATGAGTCTTCATCAGGCCCACAAAAACACTCTGGTGGGTCAAAATCCTCTTCTAATCATGTAAAAAAGCCTTGGTGTTATTTATGCACGGTAAAAGGCCATTGGACAACTGATGCCAGTTGTCCAAAGAAAAACACCAAACCTCCCACTACGACAACCCCTACTGCAACCTCTAGTGCCCCTAGTAATAGCAGTGGTAGTGGGAGCAAACCTACTAATAGCCAATCCAAGGGAGTAGCTGGGCTCACTTTTGGTAATTTAGTTGGGGTTGGTCTTGTTAGGGAGACCACAGAGGCTGTGCTAGTCTCTGAAGGTGCCATTGATTTGGCCACCTTGGTTGCTTGTCCCCTTAATATGCATAAGTACAAGCAACTTCCCCTAATCAATGGTGTTGAGGCTCAGGCCTACAGGGCACAGGTGCTAGTGTTACCATGGTAATAGAGAAACTGGTACACCCTGAACAACACCTACTTGGTCACCAGTACCAAGTGACAGACGCTCATAACAACACTCTTAGCCACCCCATGGCTGTTGTGAATCTCAACTGGGGGGGGGTTACTGGTCCAAAGAAAGTTGTGGTTGCTTCAGATTTACCTGTAGACTGTCTACTAGGAAATGATTTAGAGACATCAGCTTGGGCAGAAGTGGAGTTGGAGGCTCATGCAGCAATGCTGGGCATTCCTGGGCAGATTTTTGCTTTGACAAGGGCTCAGGCCAAAAAGCAAAAAGGACAGGGTGACTTGGATCCTAGAACAATGGACCAAGTGCTCCCTAAAGCTAGGGGTAGCAAGGGTAAATCCCTACCCACTATCCCTCCCTCTACAGATGATTCAACTTCTGAGGAAGAAGAATTTCCACCCTGTGCAGAACCTTCACCAGAGGAGCTGGCAGCAGACACTGCTGAGCTTTTGGGTGGAGGGGGCCTGCCAGGGAGGAGCTGAGTGTGGCACAGCAATCCTGTCCCACATTAGAGGTTCTCAGACAGCAAGCTGTCAAACAGCAAAATGGGGATGTCAGTGACTCACATAGAGTTTACTGGGAGGACAACCTCTTGTACACAGAGGCAAGGGACCCAAAACCTGGAGCAGCCAGGAGATTGGTCATTCCCCTGCAGTACAGAGAGTTCCTCCTAACTCTGGCACATGACATTCCTTTGGCTGGACATTTGGGTCAGATTAAAACATGGGAAAGGCTTGTCCCCTTTTTTCACTGGCCTAGGATGTCAAAGGACACAAAAGATTTCTGTAAGTCTTCCGTGACCTGCAAAGCCAGTGGCAAGACTGGTGGCACTCCAAAGGCTCCCCTTATTCCACTACCTGTGGTTGGGGTTCCCTTTGAAAGGGTAGGGGTTGACATAGTTGGCCCCCTTGACCCTCCTACTGCTTCAGGCAATAGGTTTATCTTGGTGGTAGTGGACCATGCCACAAGATATCCTGAAGCTATTCCTCTAAGGACCACTACAGCACCTGCAGTGGCAAAAGCCCTCCTGGGAATCTTTTCCAGGTTGGGTTATCCAAAAGAGGTTGTTTCAGACAGGGGTAGCAACTTTATGTCTGCATACTTGAAGGCTATGTGGAAGGAATGTGGTGTAACATACAAATTCACCACACCTTATCATCCACAGACAAATGGACTGGTAGAGAGGTTTAATAAAACTCTCAAAGGAATGATAATGGGACTCCCTGAAAAACTCAGGAGGAGATGGGATGTCCTGTTACCTTGCCTCCTTTTTGCTTACAGGGAGGTACCCCAAAAAGGAGTGGGCTTCAGCCCCTTTGAACTCCTATTTGGACACCCTGTAAGAGGTCCCCTAACACTTGTGAAGGAGGGTTGGGATCAACCTTTAAAAGCTCCTAAGCAAGATATAGTGGACTATGTACTTGGCCTAAGATCCAGAATGGCGGAGTACATGAAAAAGGCCAGTAAAAACCTTCAGGCCAGCCAAGAGATTCAAAAGCAATGGCATGACCAGAAGGCTGTTCTGATTCAGTACCAACCAGGACAGAAGGTGTGGGTATTGGAGCCTGTGGCCCCAAGAGCACTCCAAGACAAATGGAGTGGACCCCATCTCATTGTTGAAAAGAAGGGCGAGGTCACCTACTTTGTTGACCTGGGCACTGCCAGGAGTCCCCTTAGGGTGCTCCATGTCAATCGCCTAAAACCCTACTATGACAGGGCTGACCTCACCCTGCTCATGGCAGCAGATGAGGGACAGGAAGAAGAGAGTGACCCTCTCCCTGATCTCTTCTCTTCCACAGAAGAGGATGCTCTAGTGGAAGGTGTAGTTTTGGCAGACTGTCTTACTGCTGAGCAGAAAGACAACTGCATAAATCTCCTAGGTCAGTTCTCTGAACTCTTTTCAACTGTGCCAGGCACCACATCTTGGTGTGAACACACAATTGATACTGGAGACAGCATGCCTGTCAAAAGTAAAATCTATAGGCAGCCTGACCATGTGAGGGACTGCATAAAGCAAGAAGTTCATAAAATGCTTGAATTAGGAGTGGTTGAGCATTCTGAAAGCCCATGGGCCTCTCCTGTGGTGCTTGTACCAAAGCCTCACTCAAAAGATGGAAAAAGGGAGATGAGGTTTTGTGTACATTACAGAGGTCTCAACCAGGTAACAAAAACTGATGCTCACCCTATACCCAGGGCAGATGAGCTCATAGATACACTGGCATCTGCCAAGTATCTAAGCACCTTTGATTTGACTGCAGGGTATTGGCAGATCAAGTTATCAGAGGATGCTAAAGCAAAAACTGCATTTTCGACTATTGGAGGGCACTACCAATTCACAGTAATGCCCTTTGGTTTGCAAAATGCACCTGACACTTTTCAGAGGTTGGTGAATACAGTCTTGCAAGGGTTGGAGGCTTTTAGTGCAGCATATCTAGATGATATAGCTGTCTTTAGCTCCACCTGGGAAGATCACCTGGTCCACCTGTGGAAAGTTTTGGAGGCCCTGCAAAAGGCAGGCCTCACTATCAAGGCTTCAAAGTGCCAGATAGGGCAGGGGAAAGTGGTTTATCTGGGACAACTGGTAGGTGGAGAACAGATTGCACCACTTCAGGGGAAAATCCAAACAATCATGGATTGGGTTCCCAATACAACTCAGACCCAGGTGAGAGTCTTCTTAGGCCTCACTGGGTATTACAGGAGATTCATTAAAAACTATTGCTCCATTGCAGCCCCACTTAATGATCTCACTTCCAAGAAGATGCCTAAAAAGGTATTGTGGACAGCTAGCTGTCAGAAAGCTTTTGAGGAGCTCAAACAGGCCATGTGCACTGCACCTGTCCTAAAAAGCCCATGTTACTCCAAGAAATTCATTGTTCAAACTGATGCATCTGAATTAGGGGTAGGGGCAGTCTTATCACAACTCAATTCTGAGGGCCAGGATCAACCTGTTGCTTTTATCAGCAGGAGGTTGACCCCTAGAGAAAAGTGTTGGTCTGCCATAGAGAGGGAGGCCTTTGCTGTGGTCTGGGCACTGAAGAAGTTGAGGCCATACCTGTTTGGCACTCACTTCATTGTTCAGACAGACCACAAACCTCTACTTTGGCTAAAACAAATGAAAGGTGAAAACCATAAATTGTTGAGGTGGTCCATATCTCTACAGGGAATGGACTATACCACGGAACATAGACCTGGGAGTACCCACTCCAATGCTGATGGACTCTCCAGATATTTCCACTTAGACAATGAAGACTCATCAGGTCATGGCTAGTCTTATTGTACTTCGTTTGGGGGGGTTTGTGTAGGAAAGTACCATCTTGCCTGGCATGTTACCCCCATATTTCACTGTATATATGTTGTTTTAGTGTATGTGTCACTGGGACCCTGCCAGGCAGGGCCCCAGTGCTCATAAGTGTGCCCTGTATGTGTTCCCTGTGTGATGACTAACTGTCTCACTGAGGCTCTGCTAACCAGAACCTCAGTGGTTATGCTCTCTCTGCTTTCCAAATTGTCACTAACAGGCTAGTGACCAATTTCACCAATTCACATTGGCATACTGGAGCACCCTTATAATTCCCTAGTATATGGTACTGAGGTACCCAGGGTATTGGGGTTCCAGGAGATCCCTATGGGCTGCAGCATTTCTTTTGCCACCCATAGGGAGCTCTGACAATTCTTACACAGGCCTGCCACTGCAGCCTGAGTGAAATAACGTCCACGTTATTTCACAGCCATTTACCACTGCACTTAAGTAACTTATAAGTCACCTATATGTCTAACCTTCACCTGGTGAAGGTTGGGTGCAAAGTTACTTAGTGTGTGGGCACCCTGGCACTAGCCAAGGTGCCCCCACATCGTTCAGGGCAAATTCCCTGGTCTTTGTGAGTGCGGGGACACCATTTCATGCGTGCAATATACATAGGTCACTACCTATGTATAGCGTCACAATGGTAACTCCGAACATGGCCATGTAACATGTCTAAGATCATGGAATTGTCACCCCAATGCCATTCTGGCCATCCCCCGGGTCTCTAGCACAGAACCCGGGTACTGCCAAACTGCCTTTCCCGGGGTTTCATTGCAGCTGCTGCCAACCCCTCAGACAGGTTTCTGCCCTCCTGGGGTCCAGCCAGGCCTGGCCCAGGAAGGCAGAACAAAGGACTTCCTCAGAGAGAGGGTGTTACACCCTCTCCCTTTGGAAATAGGTGTCAGGGCTGGGGAGGAGTAGCCTCCCCCAGCCTCTGGAAATGCTTTGATGGGCACAGATGGTGCCCATCTCTGCATAAGCCAGTCTACACAGGTTCAGGGATCCCCCAGCCCTGCTCTGGCGCGAAACTGGACAAAGGAAAGGGGAGTGACCACTCCCCTGACCTGCACCTCCCAGGGGAGGTGCCCAGAGCTCCTCCAGCGTGCCCCAGACCTCTGCCATCTTGGATTCAGAGGTGTGCTGGCACACTGGACTGCTCTGAGTGGCCAGGGCCAGCAGGTGACGTCAGAGACTCCTTCTGATAGGCTCTTACCTTTCTTACTAGCCTATCCTCCTACCTAGGTAGCCAAACCTCCTTTTCTGGCTATTTAGGGTCTCTGCTTTGGGGAATTCTTCAGATACCGAATGCAAGAGCTCACCAGAGTTCCTCTGCATCTCCCTCTTCACCTTCTGCCAAAGGATCGACCGCTGACTGCTGAGGACGCCTGCAAAACCGCAACAAAGTAGCAAAGACGACTACTGCAACCTTGTATCGCTTCATCCTGACGGCTTTCTCGACTGTTCCCTGGTGGTGCATGCTCTGGCGGTAGCCTGTCTCCTTCTTGCACCAGGAGCTCTGAAGAAATCTCCCGTGGGTCAACGGAATCTTCCCCCTGCAACCGCAGGCAACAAAAGACTGCATCACCGGTCCTCTGGGTCCCCTCTCAGCACGACGAGCGTGGTCCCTGGAACTCAGCAACTCTGTCCCAGTGACTCCCACAGTCCAGTGACTCTTCAGTCCAAGTTTG
Organism: Pleurodeles waltl; assembly: GCF_031143425.1. Lineage (NCBI taxonomy): Eukaryota > Metazoa > Chordata > Amphibia > Caudata > Salamandridae > Pleurodeles > Pleurodeles waltl. The sequence goes on from NC_090436.1 coordinate 64,133,694, forward strand.
GTGGAGGTAAGTCCTTGCCTCCCCACGTTAGACTGCATTGCTGGGTACTGCGTGATTTGCAGCTGCTCCGGCTCCTGTGCACTCTTCCAGGATTTCCTTCGTGCACAGCCAAGCCTGGGTCCCCGACACTCTAATCTGCAATGCACAACCTTCTGAGTTGTCCTCTGGCGTCGTGGGACTCCCTTTTGTGACTTCGGGTGGACTCCGGTTCACTCCTCTTCTAAGTGCCTGTTCCGGTACTTCTGTGGGTGCTGCCTGCTTCTGTGAGGGCTCCCTGACTTGCTGGGCGCCCCCTCTGTCTCCTCATCCAAGTGGCGATATCCTGGTCCCTCCTGGGCCACAGCAGCATCCAAAAACCCTAACCGCAACCCTTGCAGCTAGCAAGGCTTGTTTGCGGTCTTTCTGCATAAGAACACCTCTGCAAGCTTCTTCACGACGTGGGACATCCATCCTCCAAAGGGGAAGTTCCTAGTCCTCTTTGTTCTTGCAAAACACTAAGCTTCTTCCATCCGGTGGCAGCTTCCTTGCACACTCAGCTGGCATTTCCTGGGCATCTGCCCACTCTCTACACTTTCGCGACTCTTGGACTTGGTCCCCTTATCTTAAAGGTACTCAGGTCCGGAAATCCACTGTTGTTGCATTGCTGGTGTTGGTTTTCCTTGCAAAATCCCCCTATCACGACTTCTGTGCTCTCTGGGGGCTGTAGGTGCACTTTACACTTACCTTACAGGGTCTTGGGGTGGGCTATTTTTCTAACCCTCACTGTTTTCTTACAGTCCCAGCGACCCTCTATAAGCTCACATAGGTTTGGGGTCAATTTGTGGTTCGAATTCCACTTTTGGAGTATATGGTTTGTGTTGCCCCTATACCTATGTGCTCCTATTGCAATCTATTGTAACTTTACACTGCTTGCATTACTTCTTTTTGCTATTACTGCATATTTTTGGTATTGTGTACATATATCTTGTGCATATTTGGCATCCTCATACTGAGGGTACGCACTGAGATACTTTTGGCATATTGTCATAAAAATAAAGTAGCTTTATTTTTAGTATATCTGTGTATTGTGTTTTCTTATGATATTGTGCATATGACACCAGTGGTATAGTAGGAGCTTTGCATGTCTCCTAGTTCAGCCTAAGCTGCTCTGCTATAGCTACCCTCTATCAGCCTAAGCTGCTAGAAACACCTCTTCTACACTAATAAGGGATAACTGGACCTGGTACAGAGTGTAAGTACCCCTTGGTACCCACTACAAGCCAGGCCAGCCTCCTACAGGGACCCCCTGTACCATAAAGGCCCTCACAAGTGCAGCAAACCACTTGTTGATGTCATCCTCCTCCTTGTAAGGGGGGACTATCTTGTGCAGATTCCTGGAATCATGCTCTCTAACAGGATTGCTATCAGGAATACTGCTGCTGCCACCATGGGGTCCAAACCCCAATCTCTGTCTTTCCTTCTCCAGGTCTAGGGATTCCCTATCTAAGGCCAGCTGTTGCTGTTTAAGCTTCAGTCTGGTCTCTTCAACCCTCAACTTATTGAGTTCCCTTTCTAACAAGTTATCCTCAGGGTGGGTGGGTTGGGAATGCTTGGACACAGAAGACACGTTTGAAACAACAGAGGGGGGTCTGTCCCTAACTGACTGGACCCTAGCAACCTGGCCTCTAGGAATAAAGACTTCCCTACTGTGATGGGGACCTACATTACCACCAACATTACTGGGTGTCCTGCTAGGGGGCAGATCCTGATCAGAACCCTCCCTACCTCCCTCAAGGAGATCCCCTGAGTCAGATTGGGAACCTTCTATTAACCTCTCATTTGATGTGCCTGCTTGGGACTCATCATTCAAAATAAGCATGTTAAATAGAAATTCTTTGGTAGGGTTCTTTCCTATCACTAAACCTCTCTCTAGGCAGAGACTCCTTAGGCTCTTGTAATTCAAATTGTCATAAGTTGTATCGACCATTTTAAGAGCTGACTCTACTTCAGACATGATAGCAAAAGGTTTAGAGACAGTGAGAAGGAAGAAAGAGTTTCAGAACTTTTTAAAGAACAGAGAAAAAACTTTAGAAACTTTTAGAAGTTTAGAGAAACTTTTCAGAACTTTGTAAAACGTTTAAGAGGAGAAAAACAAAACTTTCTGGTTAGGTGTACATACACTGAACTTGTTTTGTATATTCTTCTCTTATGAAAAGTACACAATGACAAAGCGGTAAGTAGTTACAAGTACTTATCCCATCGCTGCTTCCAATGTAGGAGGCTTGCCTGGCTTGTAGTGGGTACCAGAGGTGCTTACACCTTGTGCCAGGTCCAGTTATCCCTTATTAGTGTAGAAGAGGTGTTTCTAGCAGATTAGGCTGATAGAAGGTAGCTATGGCAAAGCAGCTTAGGCTGAACTAGGAGACATGTAAAGCTCCTACTATACCACTGGTGTCATATGCACAATATCATAAGAAAACACAATACACAGAAGTACTAAAAATAAAGGTACTTTATTGTTATGACAATATGCCAAAAGTATCTCAGTGAGTACCCTCAAAGATATATACACAAGATATATGTACACAAACCAAAATTATGCAAGTAATAGCAAGAAAAGTAATGCAAGCAGTGTAGAATTATAGTAGATTGCAATAGGAGCACATAGGTATAGGGGCAACACAAACCATATACTCCAAAAGTGGAATGCGAACCACGAATGGACCCCAAACCTATGTGAGCTTGTAGAGGGTCGCTGGGACTGTAAGAAAACAGTGAGGGTTAGAAAAATAGCCCACCCCAAGGCCCTGAAAAGTAGGTGTAAAGTGCACCTACTACCCCCAGAGAGCACACAAGTCGTGATAGGGGGTTTCTGCAGGAAGAACAAACACCAGCAATGCAACAACAGTGGATTTCCGGACCTGAATACCTGTAAGACAAGGGGACCAAGTCCAATAGTCGCGACAGTGTCGAGAGTGGGCAGGAGCCCAGGAAATGCCTACTGAGGGTGCAAGGAAGCTGCCACCGGTTGGAAGAAGCTTGGAGTTCTGCAAAAAAGAAGAGAGCTAGGGACTTCTCCTTTGGAAGACGGATGTCCCACGTCGAGATGAAGCTTGCAGAGGTATTCCCACGCAGAAAGATTGCAAACAAGCCTTGCTAGCTGCAAGGGTCACAGTAGAGGTTTTTGGGTGCTGCTGTGGCCCAGGAGGGACCAGGATGTCGCCACTTGAAAAAGGAGACAGAGGGGGCAGCCAGCAACTCAGGGAGCCCTCCCAGAAGCAGGCAGCACCCGCAGAAGTACCTGAACAGGCACTTGGAAGAAGAGTGAACCGGAGTCCATGCGAAGTCACAAAAGGGAGTCCCACGACGCCGGAGGACAACTCAGAAGGTTGTGCACTGCAGGAAGGAGTGTCGGGGAACCAGGCTTGGCTGTGCACAAAGGAAATCCTGGAAGAGTCCACAGGAGCCGGAGCAGCTGCAAATCATGCAGTACCCAGCAATGCAGTCTAGCGTGGGGAGGCAAGGACTTACCTCCACCAAACTTGGACTGAAGAGTCACTGGACTGTGGGAGTCACTGGGACAGAGTTGCTGAGTTCCAGGGACCACGCTCGAAAGGATGAGAGGGGACCCAGAAGACCAGTGTAGCAGTCTTTTGGTGCCTGCGTTAGCAGGGGGAAGATTCCGTCGACCCACAGGAGATTTCTTTGGAGCTTCTGGTGCAGAGTGAAGGCAGGCTACCCCCAGAGCATGCACCAACTGGAAACAGTCGAGAAAGCCAGCAGGATGAGGCGATACAAAGTTGCTAGTAGTCGTCTGGCTACTTTGTTGCGGTTTTGGAGGCGTCTTGAGCAGTCAGCGGTCGATCCTTTGGTAGAAGGTGAAGAGGGAGATGCAGAGGAACTCTGATGAGCTCTTGCATTTGTTATCTGGTGAGATCCCCAAAGCAGAGACCCTAAATAGCCAGAAAAGGAGGTTGGGCTACCTAGGAAGGAGGATTGGCTACCAAGAGAGGTAAGAGCCTATCAGAAGGAGCCTCTGACGTCACCTGCTGGCACTGGCCACTCAGAGCAGTCCAGTGTGCCAAAAACACCTCTGTTTCCAAGATGGCAGAGGTCTGGGACACACTGGAGGAGCTCTGGGCACCTCCCCTGGGAGGTGCAGGCCAGGGGAGTGGTCACTCCGCTTTCCTTTGTCCAGTTTCATGCCAGAGCAGGGCTGGGGGATCCCTGAACCGGTGTAGACTGGCTTATGCAGAGATGAGCACCATCTGTGCCCATCAAAGCATTTCCAGAGGCTGGGGGAGGCTACTCCTCCCCAGCCCTCACACCTATTTCCAAAGGGAGAGGCTGTTACACCCTCTCTCAGAGGAAGTCCTTTGTTCTGCCTTCCTGGGCCAGGGCTGCCTGGACCCCAGGAGGGCAGAAACCTGTCTGAGGGGTTGGCAGCAGCTGCAGTGGAGACCCCGGAAAGGCAGTTTGGCAGTACCTGGGTACTATGCTAGAGACCCAGGGGATCATGGAATTGTCCCCCCAATGCCAAAATGGCATTGGGGGACAATTCCATGATCTTAGACATGTTACATGGCCATGTTCGGTGTTACCATTGTGACCTATGTACAGTGCACGCGTGTAATGGTGTCCCTGCACTCACAAAGTCCGGGGAATTTGCCCTGAAAGATGTGGGGGCACCTTGGCTAGTGCCAGGGTGCCCACACACTAAGTAACTTTGCACCCAACCTTCACCAGGTGAAGGTTAGACATATAGGTGACTTATAAGTTACTTAAGTGCAGTGGTAAATGGCTGTGAAATAACGTGGATGTTATTTCACGCAGGCTGCAGTGGCAGGCCTGTGTAAGAATTGTCAGAGCTCCCTATGGGTGGCAAAAGAAATGCTGCAGCCCATAGGGATCTCCTGGAACCCCAATACCCTTGGTACCTCAGTACCATATACTAGGGAATTATATGGGTGTACCAGTATGCCAATGTGAATGGGTAAATTTAGTCACTAGCCTGTTAGTGACAAATTGGGAAGTAAAGAGAGAGCATAACCACTGAGGTTCTGGTTAGCAGAGCCTCAGTGAGACAGCTAGGCATCAAACAGGGAAGACATATAGGCCACAATCTTATGAGCACTGGGGTCCTGGCTAGCAGGGTCCCAGTGAGACAGTGAAAACACCCTGACATATACTCACAAACAGGCCAAAAGTGGGGGTAACAAGGCTGGAAAGAGGCTACTTTCTCACACAACAGCATTGCTAAGAAACATCGACACCACAATCACAATAATATTTGTAAGAAAGATGGTCATGTAACTATATAGTTAGCCAGTAAAGAACTTCCACACACAATAAAATAGAAATAAACAATGCAGTGTAACCATATATTTAGACCCTAAAGAACATAGTGTATTATGTATATTCAGAGATAGCAGATCTGTAGCAATGATATTACAAAGAAAGCTCTTAAAACAACTTCTCTCAACTGTAAACCAAGAGTTCCAGCCATGAGAAAGCTTAAACAGACACTGAATGGTGGGAAGGGTTATTATTTTGGGGTCCCCACTGACCTAGTTTGGGGAAAGATGATGTAGACAGAAAGAGCACATTGTTGTTGGTAGTGGTCCCAATGTCCTAGAACCACCACAGGCTGAGTTATGAGCAAAACTGTTTTGTAAGTTATGCCCTGCCAAGCATTATGGGTCAAGTTTTCCCTAGTGCAGTGAATATTGTAGTATTGGCTCTCCCACTGCGCCGGGAGAGCCGCTTTCACTTTGAGGATTTCTGTTTTAGGTAAAGCATTCACCAATTTCAAGTGTTTAGGGGGAGAGCCACAGGAAATCACTCTGATTAGGTAAATGTGGACAATGTGACCAGAGCTCCAATACCACCAATCAAGTTCATGTTCTTGTGTCTGTTCGCGCTGTGAGCACCATGGCCACTGTGCAGCACGAAGGGGAGAAATAAAAGAAATAGGGGCATATTTAAGAAAAGTGACGCTGCATTCAATGCAGCGCCACATTCCTTGCACCCCTTAGCGCGCCCCCTAATGCTACCATGTGTGTGCCATATCTAAGACACGGCTCGTCAGGGCGATACTTCGGGAACAAGCGTCAACATTTTTGACGCTTGTTTGGTGCTTTGCACGGTTAGCGTAAAAGAAAATTACGCTAATCCTGCAAAGCACATTGAGGCCCATTATAAATAATGGTGTGCCTCCTTTTAAAGCCTGCTCTGTGCAGGCGTTAAAAATGCCCAAAAAAATGGTGCAAAGAAATCTTTTAGATTTCTTTGCGCTTTTTTTTCGCCCCCCCCCCCCAACAGGAGAATGCCCCTTTTGCATACATTATGCCTGGTGCAGGCATAATGGGGTGCAAGGGGTTACAAAGTGGCACAATTCATGCATTGTGCCACTTTGTAAATCTGGCGAAGCAATTTTGGCCTTGTTGGTCCATATTAGCGTAAAGAAAATGACACTTATGTGGTGCAAGGAGGTGCTAGGCCCTCTTAAATCTGGGCCATAGTTCGCCCAGAATGAGAACAAGCGTTTGCAATGCAATGGGTCTCGCATTTGCTCGAATTAGAGTTATTAGTGTTGTAAACTCCTAACTGGACTTTTTTTGCCACATACTGCAATTTCACATAAGCGAGCCGATTCACAGCACCAGGGCCGTCATGAGCATCAGCGTGAAGGAGAGACACATGAACAGAAGGAGGAGCGTGGGGGGGGAGCGAGTTGTAACCCTGCCCAAATGGAACATACCCCTTTGATTACATGGTGTCCTGTCTCTGTGGTAGGCCACCATGCCTTCACTTACTGGGTGGATATGTTTACTTTAAATGATCTGTACATGTGCACAAAAGGATGCGTATCTGTGTAAAAAGGTAGATGTGAGTGGGAAGATGCAGGAGATGTCTTTACATGGGTGTAATAAGGTATTAGAATGAGAAGTTGCATATCTTGCGAAAGCGTAATATGTGTGCTTGAGAGAGTGAGAAAGAATTTGTGCGAATAGATGTGATGGGTGTATGTGAAGATATATAAGTGAATACATATGTGTGTACCAGGATGTGTGTGCTGGTGTGGGTGAAAGAACACATGTAACGGAGAAGGTGGGTGCGGCTGTGCAACAAAGTGTCTGACAGGGAATTAAAGCATAGGTGCATAAACTTTGTGGGCCTTTCCGTAAATACATTTTTTGAATGAGAATATGCATCTGTTTGGGAGATTTAAATGAGGTAACATGCCTGTGTTTCTGCTATAGGCAATATCTATCTATGTGTGCCTCTTATGCTTATGGGCTGTGTGTATGAGTCCTGTGTGTGATTTCATACCAGTCTGAGGTTATATTTTTATACATTTATGTTTGTGTGTGAGAGCAAGAGAAAGATGTGTTTAGAGGAATATTCATAGACGTCAGAAGGTGGGGAATAGGGGTGCTGAAGCACCCCCAAAATAACCATGCTGAAGTTCAGGAAGTGAATGAGCATTAAAGATACCTTTAACTTTTGTTTTTAGCTTGCTACATTTGCTGTGAGTTCAAAGACCGAAGTCAAATGTCAGGCTATCTCTTCTGACAAATTGCTGCTTATTATTTTAACTGGAGATTGGTGTTTACTTTTCTTTCTCTGACTGCAAATGTAGTTAGAGCATTTTGTGTGTAAACGATCTGACAATCTTGCTGGAGTACAGGGAGTGTGAAAGGAACGGCTGTAAAATGCAATTTTTTCTAACACCCAGAACAACAATAAAATGCGTGTAAATTACTCAGTAGTTAGGAAAGCAAAAACAAAGCATATTTTGGTAATTCTGATGTGAAATGGAAACAAAGATTTTGTTAGGATCAAAACAAATCAAAACACTTTAACTGGCAATGTGCAAAGGATACATAGTTCCTGAAACCGGATTTCCACACATTTGTGTGCTATTTTTATTTGTAAAATTGTATGTCAGCGAGAATTTGTGGCCTTTTCCGAAAGAATGAACTGTAAATGACAGTGCATTCCCACACCTTGCTTTAGTTATATATTTGGGACAATGTGCTCCAAAATTCACCACCCTCACCACTCTCCTGCTGAATGGGCTTGGGTCATTTGCCATATTTGTTCTTTGTGTGACGCTTGGATTTTTCACCCTCTTTATGACTTCAGTGATGTAACATTAATAGCAGCACCCCCACTCTCAAAAATGTTCCGTCACCTCTGGGGATATTATTAAACGCATACAGCAAAGATGCAGTGGACGCGTAGAACTTTTGAGACGAAATTACCACTGTGCTAAAAATAAATGTATTAGTATTTCACTATCAGGACATGTACAACATACCAGTGCAGGTCCTACCCATGAGGCTGCCTTGGGTCTACCTTAGGGGTGACTTACATATAATAAAAGGCCGACACTGCATTTTTTACTGTTTGTGTTTTTCCGAGTGTCTCCAGAGACCGCGCTGATTGGTTCCGACAGTTCCTCTGAGTGGCATTTAGGATTCCCTGCGGCCTGCTCTTGTGCATGTTTCAGAGTCGGTGACTGCGGCGTCTAGGGCTGCGCACCCTCCCCAGCCCCGCCTCCTTCTCGTTATGTCAGCAGAGTGCTAGAGGGGGGGGTGGAATGTTTGTGCATTCCCAGGGCCCAGCGACTGCCTCTGCACTTGGAGCAAATTCAATTAAAGTGATTTGTGAAGGTAAATCGAACCCAAGAGCCAGACTTGCTGTCTCCAGCACTTTGCCACTGGTACCTACATTCACAACTGACAATTGTCCAGTTGCTCTGAGTGCTGTTTATGTTTTAATGAGAGTGTTGTGTAAAACTAATTGTCAGCATACAGCTGATGCTACACACATAGAGGATTTCTAAGGTTCAGTGCAGATCTATTTGGCAAACCTTGATGGACTTTCAATAAGTGCTTAATTTGTAAGTAAAGAGGTGCCGGTGCTCAAAGCACTTCTCTTAAACACGAGGCTGCTGTAATTAAATCTGCTAGCACTGAATACGGAGGCAGCGTAATTCTGAAGCCATCTCTGGCCTCTTCAATCCATTTACAGCCACTCCTTGCCCCTTCAGCTCATCCTGCAACTTTCTACCTTCTCCCTTTATGACGCTTTTTAGTTTTTCCTTCTTCCGTTTTTCCCATATGTGTCTTTTGCTCGCAGCAAATGCTTGAGGCATAAGAATAAGCCCCGGCCCTCACAAATAAGTGCTGGTGCTCAGCACCGGAAACAACAAGCACAAGTTAAGCACTGCTTTCAATGCTTGTATAACCTAGCCGTTCTTTACAGATCATAACATAACATAGCATAACATAACATAAAGTTAATGCCATGAACATTTTCAATAAACATTCTAGTAGTTCATCACTGAACTAGAGTGCAAATCATGTAGTTAAAATGGCTGCCTGTTTGTGTATGCCCCATCATCAGCGGGGGCTATCATGTGCACACAACAATCTGGCGCCGCTCTGCTGGTGGCACCTAGATCTGTCCTCTGCTAGAATTAGCCCTGGCGGACCTGTCAGCTGCTGTGAATCAGGAGATGATGTCTCTGACTCCCATCTGGCTGCTGCAAGCTCCCAAAACAAATGCAATAGCTCCAGATTGATGTTCAGGGGCCAGACATCAGACAGAGAAAGCAGGAAGATTGGAAGGATTTTTTTTTAATGGACCTTAAACCCGAACTTTATATGTCAATCGCACAAAATGTGTATGATTTGCAGGGAATTGCGGAGTGGCGTTAATGTAATGTGCTGTTCATAATTTGATGCTCAGTATGTTGACCTCTCAAGGGTGCCAGAGTAGTTTTCAGAAACCCAGCTGCTCGTGGAGGGTTACTTATGCTTGTCAGAGGCAGTGATGTGCACTGTGACCCAACACTGATCACTGTATTGGGGAATGGGGGAGCTCTTCAAGTTGTCAGGGCTGTGCTTTTGGGTGCTCGGGGTGCTAGGACCGGTGTGGGTTACTTATTATACAGACTCTTGCCTCAAACATTAGGGGAACCCATTAGGCTACAGCATGGGTACTCGCGAACATTTTCCCAGGGGCCACAAAGTTTGGTCTCTGGTGTGCCCGAGGTCCGCATTGATGACAGCAGGGTGGCAATGGGCTTAGCTGGATGGAGTGGACTTTGCCTCCTTTTAGCTCATTATCACATGTAAGAGCACCTTGCGTTCAGGATATGCACTGTACAGAAACGTATCTTTTGTTTGATCTAAGGAACTATATAGTCGCCCATGTAAAATAACAACCCAGGTCACTCAGAAGGTTGATGTGACAACTGACTTCTCTCTTAATTCACTAATCCATTGTTGTCAGGATGGGAGTAGGCATGAGTGTTTCTTTGTTTATTATTGAAAAAATATCACTTCAAAAAAAAAATCTCAAATCACTGATATAAACTGATGCACTAAGGTGAAACACTTCTGCATGTTAATTATGTACACGTTTTGCATTTTGAAGAGAATTTGTCATATTTTTAAAGGTTTGTTGCAAAATGTCTTCCAAGATGAAAGTTTCTAGAGTTGTGTGCTGCAGCAACCCTATTTGCTCATTTTCTTCTACTTCAGCAAGTAGCTTGTAATTAAAAGCTTCCCTGTTTGTTTAATATATTGCTGAATCTTATGTCTCTCAAGTAAAATGCAGCTCAGTGAGGTCGTTCAGCAGGGGGTCGGATGGGAAGGTCAGGAGGGCCGCATGCTGCCCACGGGCTGTAATTTGAGTATCAATGGGCTACAGAGACTGCTATGATACAATTATATACATGGAGGTAGTATTAAAACTATACGTTGCCAGGTAAATTTCTACATGGCTCCAATATCCAACAAGGATTGACAAAGCCAATAGTCACCTCACCTATGAGAAAGCAATTGTCTTGATCAATGACTTTTAACCATTATGCACAGCACTGTGACTGCTAAAAGTAAGAAGAAAAACCACTGGCTGCTTCATAACTTTTCTTGTTATAGCTAGACGTAAGGGAGGCAACATGGAGGAAGGCAGGAAGGGTATGTGGGGGTGCAAAACAGACAATGGAGGGCGTAGAAACAAAGTGCTACAAAGTCTACAACACAGCCAGCTCAGTCTGTGTCATAGTGCAGTGGTTCCCAACCTTTTGACTTCTGTGGACCCCCGCTTTATCATTACTGGAACCCGGGGACCCCTACTGAATAATAACTTGAATACGGGGACCCCCACTGAGTCAGTACTGAAAGCTGGGGACCTAATCAGTTAATATTATTTCATTTTCTAAGCAGACGCTGACCCTCAGGGGTCCCCGGACCACAGGTTGGGAACCACTGTCATAGTGCTTTTATTTGTTTGCCGGTTGAGCGGCATGAGGTAATACAGAGGGAGAGAAGGCGAGTGGCAACACAGAGGAAAGCAGGTTGAGTCAGGGGGTAACACGGACAACAGTGGGAGAGGGAGGAGCTGGGAGCCAGCCTATTCCTAATGGAGGGTAAGAGGGGTTGAGAGCAAGTAACAACACAGACAACAATGGAGGGAGGGACGGTGAATGGCGGAAAATAACACGAATGAGGGAGGGCAGGTGAGGGTAAGCAACACAGATGAGAAAGAGCAGGTGGGTGGAGAAAAGCACTATGGACAAAGGAGGGAGGAAGGGAGGTAGGAACAAGGAGGGGTTCAGAAGTACATAATGGAGCCAGCTGAAAAAGATGCTCTTTGCTAGAGTGTTTGAACATGAAGAAAAAAGTAGCTCCTAAAAAAATGACCAGTGGAAAGACACAAGTAATGCATTCTTGCTCCAAGGGAGGGTCAAATACATGAAGAGGAAATAAGCCTGTGGCAGCTGACCAATAAGAAACAAGTAAATGAGATCGATAACGAAGTCAATCAATAGTAAGAAATGAGTGGCCTCCAAGCCCATTGTTATAAAACACTGTCTAGACGAGTCCTAAAATCACTTCCATGTCAAAAATCACAGTGCACTCTTATGTAATGCACAGTCTCATACCAGAATCCAGATTGCCAATTTATGGCAAGCATTGTCAGCTCAGCAATTAAATAGCCTCAGTGTGCAAACCATGGCACCAAGCAGCATTGCAACATAGAGAAGCACAATTCTTCATAACGGTTTAGTGCACATTGAACAGGAAAGTACAACACAATTACAGTGCTAGATTTGAAACTGCTAGGAACCAAACCACCTCTTATGGAATTCTAGCATTCCACTCATCACTTTTTTACCAATAAACTGGTTTAGCCAGATGTGGACCCCTTTTTCACTGTACTATTGGGCTCAAGCTACACATCACTGTTGAAGTCTGTTGGAAAGGGCCCTTTTTGCAGGGTTATGCCCAAACTTTTTGTCTCTGACCTCCTGTTTTTGACTGTGTGCTGCATATAATTTTTGCTGGCTTTAGGACTCTGCACTTTACTACTGCTGGCCGGTGCTAAAGTGTATGTGCTCTCTGTCTTAATTGTATGGGTGATTGGTTTATCCATGTTTGGCATATTTGATTTACCAGTATGTCCCTATTATAGTGCACCACGTGTGCCCAGGCCCTGTCAATCTAATGCTCCTAGTGGGCCTGCAGCACTGTTTTTGCTACCCACGTGAGTAGCCCTGTAAACATGTCTCAGACCTACCACTGCAGAGTCTGTGTGTGTAGTTTTAAACTGCCATGTCGACCTGGCAAGTGCACCCACTTGCGAGGCCTAAACCTTCCCTTTTATTATATGTAAATCACCCCTAAGGTAGACCCAAGGCATCCTCATGAGAAAGGTGCACTGTATTTAAAAGGTAGGACCTGTACTGGTATGTTGTACATGTCCTGATAGTGCAATACTGCTAAATTTATTTTTCACTATTGCAAGGACTATCTCTTCCATAGAGTAAGATGGGGCTTGCCTTGAAATATCTTTTAAGTGTAATTTCCCATTGGGAGCAGATAGAGCTATGGAGTTTGGGGTCTCTGAACTCACAGTTTAAAAATACATCTTTCGGTGAAGTTGTTTTTTAAATTGTACGTTTGAAAATGCCACTTTTAGAAAGTGGGCATTTTCTTGCTTAACCATTCTGTGCCTCTGCCTGTTTGTGGATTACACGTCTGGGTCAGGATGAATGTTGAGCTGTCTGTGAATTCACTCTAGACAGTAACACACAGGGAGCTGAGGTGTGCCCTGCATATCCTGATGGGTCTTCCTGGGCTAGAGTGATGGAGGAGCTGACACTTGCACCTGAATAGGGCAGTGCGTGTCCTTACACAAAGCAGTCTCCAACCCCCTGGAGTGTGCCTGGGGCCAGGGCAGGAAAGGAGGGTCTTGTGCACTCCAAAGACTTTTCTTTGAAGTTTGCCTTCTTCAAAGGCAGAAATGGGTATAAGTGCTGGACCTCTGACCCTGCAAGGTTAGAATTCTTCTGGACTGAGGAAATTCTACCAGGAAGAAGAGCTGGTGCTGTAGGAGGGACTGCCACTCTGCGTGTTGCTTTGCTGTGCTGGCCTGCTGCTTGCTGCTCCTGTCCTGGGAGTGAAAGGACTGGACGTTGTTTACTACATCTTGCTTCCAAAGGTTCTCCAAGGGCTTGAACTGAGCTTGCCCCCTGTTAAGAAGTCTCAGGGACATCAAAGACCTCATCTTCTATCACCTGGGCTCTCTTGCTGAGAGTACTGACTTGCTATAAGGTGCCAAATCCAGTTCCTGGGAGTGAGTTCTGGTGTAACCAAAAATATACAAGCACATTGACTCCAGAGTGACTTCGGAATCGGTGCTGCTGTCCGACTCTGTGTTGCTGCCTGCTCCGGAGCTGTGGTCCCTACTGAGTGCAACGACTGCGACCAACGACACAGGCCCTACGCCGCTGCAGCGCCTCCAAAGTCCTGCCAAAGCATGAGTCCACAGCGCCATGTCACTGACATCTGTTGCACCTGGCTCCGACTCCACGCAGCACCTGTGTCCCCTTGGTGTGATTGGGACACCACAAAGTTGACACCTTGCATCCCGACCTGCTGGATTCATCGACCCTGCTGGATCGTAAGGAACCGACACCTCACCTCCCCTGCCAATCAGTAAGGAACCGACGTCTCACTTCCCCAATAGCAATAAGGAACAAACGCCACACTGGCTTCAGCGATGCCTCACCTCCCTAACACTGTGCAATGTCTTTGTTTCCTCATTTTCCACGGTACTGTACCTGGGGTCCGTGCGACTTCATGACCGGCCAGCACTCCCTCGCGAGTGGCATTAGACTGTTGGGAGCGACTCCATCAAGATGTCGTAATAGCTCCAGTTGGAACTATTGTGTTTCTAAGCACTTTACTAAGATTTAATCTTTGAAAAGTTGTATCTTTGCTTGTGTATGTCGGAGTTTTGTTGTGTTGGTCTTGTTTTACTGAGACCAATATTGGCCATTCTTCTAATCTGGTGTCGTGCACTTTTGCGGTGTTTTCATTGTGTTACTGTGTGTGTGTACAAATACTTTACAGATTGCCTCGGAGATACACTTGACTGCTCGTGCCAAGCTATCAAGAGAGTGAGCAGGGTTATCTTAGCTGTGTGACTCCCATACCCTGACTAGTGTGAGGTTCCCTTCTTGGACAGGGTGCAAACCACTGCCACCTAGAGACCCCATTTCTTACAAAGTCCAAAAGACCAAAACTGTTTTGTCGTTGCTTATGTTCCAATCTGGAGGGGACAAAAACAGATTTGCGTATGACTGATCCCTGTGTAGGGTAACATGGTGTTCAGGAAACAATGGTTTTCAATGCAGCCTGAGTAACTAAAAAAAATCATGCATTTCACCCATCACTTTTTTGTTTTTTTATGTGCAACTCTCTCCCGAGATGTAATTGATATGCCCAGATATTGGTCTCATGTTCAGTGAACCATTGGATTTCACTAGCACATCACTGATAAGGCCCCAAACCAATCTGGGGATGCTTGACTTGCAAATGTAGGCTTCACTGCTCCTCTTGGAAGATGACCAACACTGATTTGCATATATGGTTAGTCTCTGAATAGAGACATAAGGGACTGGAACATTCTCCCCTGACTGAGTATTTATCAGTAGCTGTAATGAATAAAAGCATTTTACCCATTTTTTTATTATTTTTAAGTGAAATGCAATAGGTGTGACTGGTATACCCAGACATGGGCCCAGTTGAGTCCAGTGCTACTGGACTTAAGTTGTACATAACTGACAAGGCCTAAAATCTTAAAACCAGTCTTGGGTTGCTTGTGTTCCTGAGATTAATTCAGGCATTTAACCCATCACTTCTTAGCTCTAGCTACAGACTTTAGATTAGTTCATAGAGTGATTGGATTTCATGTATTTTTGATTAAATGGATTGTCTGTGAAGAGCTTTGCATTTCATGAAAGGGTAATGTCGTAGGAGTCCTCTTGTAGTAACGAGACTGCTGGATTTTGGGCAGCAGCACCACTGAGCATGGGAGACTGAGGTGGTCATTCCAAGTTTGGTGGTCTTTACCGAAGACCGCTGTGCAAGCGGCCACGAAAGACCGCCAGTGATGGCCGCGTGAAGACCTCCTCATTACGAGTCACCCACACAACACCACCCAAAATACACCCAAAAATTGACACCATCGGCCAAAACGACAGCATGAAGGTGGCGGCTGCACCACCAGTACCACCACGCCAAGAACATCCCGCCCACCAAATAATGAGTCACAAATCAGCACCGCGGTCCCAACACAGCAGCAATTCATTTGTGGTCCGAACCGCCGCGGCACCACCACCAGAACACTGCACCACATTAGACAATACCATTACCCAACATCTGAGACACATACGCACACCTGTCAACAGCACTACATAACACCCCCCCACACACATGCCCAGAACCCTTTTCAACCAGACATTTTGACAGAGCAATGCCAGAGCACACTGAAAGGAGGCACTGCACCTAGATATCACAGGCACCATCACACTGAACATGCATCACACAACACACCTCTGACCACACAAACACCACAGAGCTCACAAACATACCACTACCCAAACTCATACCAACAAATAACACACCCAGCATCCCTGCACAACATACACCACCACCCACAACCCACCCACCATGGCACCACAAAAAAAATGGGATTCATAGAGGAGGAGTTGAGGGTAATGGTTGACAAAATCGTCAGAGTAGAGTCACAACTGTTTGGAGCACAGGTCCAGCGGACATCCATAGCCCGGAAGAACAACTTATGTCAGAGGATAGTCGTTATAGTGAATGCAGTGGGGAACAACCCACGCACAAGGGAGGACATTAGGAAGAGGTGGAACGACCTTCTGGGAAAGGTACGGGCCATGGGCCCCCACTACCTCCCCCAAACTTGTCATTGTGGGAGGAGAAGGTCCTGGCCATTCTACATCCAGAAGGGCTGACAGGAATACCTAGAGGATTGGACACTGGTAAGTCAACTGCACTTCCCGGCCAACATATCCCCGTGCACAGCATGTACCCCCACAACCCTCTCACCCCCTCACATCACCCTAACGTGCACAGGCCCACCATGGACCCAATACCCACATGTGCATGCCACAGCCCCCTACTAACACCATTCCCTGACAGGCCCACCTACTGCATGGATACCCCACACTGCAGCAAGTACCACAACTACCACAATGCAGCACTCCCTACCCTTGCATGACTGCTACTTCCATGTCACATCTCTGCAATTGCACTTTAAACCATGTCACTCCCCATCACCAATAAGTATAAGGAATGCACATCAGAACATGGCAATGATGGTGGCAAGACAAACATTAACTATTCTCCAAAAATAGGCCCATTGCAACATTCCACTGATGGTAACACAAGCAGTGGACCAGTAACTGTCAATGCCATTTCTGCTATGCAAATCCAGTCAATGATGGCATACATCATGTGTGTCACTGTTACAATACCATCATCTGACACAACACCTCTCATTCCACAGGTCTCCCAAGTACTGCCACACAGCAGAGGAGGCCAGTGACAGAAAGCCCAGGCTTGGAAGCAGGTCCAATAGAGGAGGACTCCCCTGGAAGTCTGGATATGGATGAAGAACCTGGCAGATCAGGCATGAGAGGTCAGTCCACCACCGCCAGCCTCACCCTGCCCACAACTGAAACTACCTCCTCTGTGGAAAACCAATGCACAGCAGAGCCCACCTTCCCATACCAGTGTCCCAAGGTCACATCAAACATCAGTGTGCCCCACAGGACAGGGGCAGGAGTCAACGGTGCAAACCAAAGACAATGACGGTCCTGGTGTCAGTGGGAGGGGGCACACTGCACTAGGGGCGCAGGCACAGGGGGCAAGGGCCAGTGGGAGGGCAATCATGGGCCAAGGGACGAGACAGGTACAGGACACGACTGGCCAGGAGGCCATCTCCAGAGTCCTGGGAGCCTACCAGCAAACCCAGGACAAGATGGGCCAGATACTCACGACCTTGCAGGACACCCAAAGGCTACAAGGGGAATACCACCAGGAGGCCATGCAGCAGTGGCATGTACTCAATGCCAACATGGTCTCCATATTAGGGGAGTACAAGGAATTGAACACTATCCTGCGGACATCCTCCACCCAACATCAGGCCCCATCCAGTAGTCAGGCAACACCACTGCCATCAATATCAGCACCTGCTACTGGAATGGAGCCCCACAGGCCACCAGCACCTCTACCCCTGCAGCTGAGGGACCCCCGTAAAAGAGGTCACCTATCCAGACATCGGGCAGGACCTGAGGCCAAGACCAATCCCCCCACCTGGAAGTGATCCCTCTTCTAAAATGTCACCCTTGTGTGCCAATGTTACACCCTGTTGGCTGTCCAAAATCAAGTTCACATCATACCGGGCAAATGGATACAGGACCTGTGAGATATACAGCTGTACCACCCACTCTGATCAGCACCTAGACCATTACCCCACTCCTCTTGACTTTGATGTCATACACACTCCAGCAGGTGTGTAAGTACATTCAGATTGTAGTGATCTCCAGTGTCAACGTTGGCAACAGGCAATACAGTTATTGGCCTACAGACAGAGATGTGACCAACCTGAGAAGGGAAAATGAAATGGAATCAGGCACAATGCTGTAAGGCATGTGAACCACAGTCATACATCCACAGCATTTGAACACATACACAGGATGACTGGCCCAGCAGCTATGATACTACATATGTAAGGGCCCTGCATAGGCACTCACACATGTGTAGGACAGGAAAGATGTAACATACACAACATCCTCTATTGTTCATCTCCCTGAGTAGTCAGGAACAGGTACTAGCCACACAGCAGCTGACAATGCAGCATGACATGCCTACGCAGCAGGACAAGACTGATAATTCCCCCTTACATTTACCCAAACAGGCAGACTGAGAACTCTAAACCTTTGGTAGAACCTTAAGGCTGTACCACAATGGCACCAGCATTCCACACATGTCCTAAGCAGCAGTGCGTTTCCACTACCCCTCATTGTAAGTTAGCTACCTTTCAGGGTTGAAAACCAAGATGGAATGCTGTAGTCCCCACACACACCTTGATGCATGCAAATACTGGCTACAGACTGGCTTCAACAATACATCTTCCATGTACATCATTGAAATTAGTGACAAATCAAGTCAGTCCTGTTGTCATGTGCCTCATCCTCGTCCGCCTCCCCCTCAGCATAAGAGTCATTGGCCCCAAACACTGCTCCAGAATCAATGTCCCCCTCCTCCAACAGTAGGATGTGCCTTCTGAGGGCCAGATTATGAAGCATGCAACATGCAACAATGATCTTGCAGACTTTCCCTGGTCGGTACTGTAGGGCACCACCGGACACATGGAGGCAACAAAAAAGAGACCGAAAGTCCGTTCAATCACTCTACTCATCCGGCCATGTGCCTCTTTGTACCTGTTCTCCCCTCCTGTAGTTGGATGTCTTGCAGGTGTCAGGAGCCAGGGCAGGTTGGGGTACCCAGAGTCACCTGTGTGGAAAAGGGAACATGACTATAGGTAACAATGCTAGGCAGAGTGCAGACTGTGTACAAACATCTGACATGGAGAGCAGTACACATATCTATGAGCCAGGCCCTTTCTCTCTATAGCTGTGACATCATTGAAAGGACACCTCTGTTCCTCAGGAGGTATGAGTCATGTACTGATCCTGGGAATTTTGCGTTTACATGTGTTATGTACTCGTCTGCAAGACACACCATTTGTACATGGAGCAAATATGTACTCTTCCGGTTTCTGTAGACCTGTTCATTGGTCCTCGGAGGTACCAAGGTGATGTGAGTCCCATCAATGGACCCAATTACATGTGGGACATTTGATATGTTGTAGAAGGCTGCTTTTACAGTGGGCAATTCAGGACATTGTGGGAACCTAATATACCTGTGCACATGCTCGAGTTGGGCATGCAGTACATCCTGCAATACCTTCCTGAACTGAGGCTGTGACAACCCTGCAGCCAGTCCCACTGTTACTTGAAAACGGCCACTCACCAGACTGCAGGACTGACAACACCTGGACTGTTGGAGGAATGGCATGGGGATTTCTCAAGCCCGGCTGGAGGTCTGGCTTCAACTGGGCGACCAGTTCCCTGATGCACACATGGTTCAGTCGATAGGTCAGGATGAGGTGGCACTCTTCCATGGTGTCAAGATCTACAAGTGGCCGGTAAACTGTTGCATTCCTAATCACTCCATTGTGGCGATATCTGGGCGGGGACACAGACAACAATCTGGGAACCTCTCACTATGTTGTGCACCAAGTATGACATAAAACAATAAAAAAGTTTTGTTCATGCAAGTTGGCTGTCATGTTGTGTGAAGACACATTATTCCACTCTCCATTCCTAACCAGACGATGGCACATACTCCCTGTGACAATGGACGTATACAGGACATGTAAACATGCACCTACCATGTGATCCACTATACGAATCATAAATACTGACAACTGTAGTGACAAGTGAGGTGATGTTACCAGACACCCACTACATATGTCATTATCCACAATGTGTGACCTAATGTATCACTTTGTGACAACATGCAGGTAATTACGCAGTGTGAACCCAGGACAGTCATGGTATAAACTAATATGACATCCGCCTGTCCGGCATGCACTGGACAGCCTGAATTGACCTCGTTCCACAGGTGGAAGTCATTATGGTGGAAGGTGGTCTGAACCACATTGCAACTCCTCATTGGTTAACATTGACGTCTATGGGAGAATAGGACCAATGATGATCACCGCCGGTGGTGATGGTCATGACTGCTGCCGGTCGAAACCGCCATTTTGAATGGGCCAACTCACTTGACTCCTGGCATTCAGCAAGACAGACCTCCACTTCGTGTGCTGCTGTGTCCTGTATCTTGGAGCAACAATGGCATGCACTGCAGGGGATAGGGCCCCAGCCTTCACTACAAAGGAACTGGAGAAACTGGTGGAAAGGGGCCCTACCCTTGTATGGGCAGTTGTACAGTGCTCCAGGGCAAGAGGTCAGTACAACGTCCTTTGCCCCACATGTCGGTGGAGTTTGACGATGTATGTGTGTGCACTTCAACATGTCATGGCTGATCAGGTGTTTTGCATGATGTGTGTGGTATATTGGCAGTGTGCATGGTCCGTGTTTGTTGTGTGTCGCCAAAGGTTTCAACAGTATTCGTATTAATTACATCATGCCCCCCATTTTCAGAATGTTTTCCATGCAGGTCAGCGCCCACCATGAAAAAGGGTTATGGAGAGCCGTCGCCAAGGAAATGCGGACCCTGGGGGTCCATAGCCGGCAGAGCACCCACTGTAGGAAGTGGAGGGAGGACCTGAGATGCTGGGCCCAGAAGACCGCAGAGGCCCAGCTGGGGACTGCCTCCCAATGTGGGAGGGGTGCACATCAGACCCTGACTCCCCCTAATGGCCTGCATACTAGCAGTGGCCTACCCAGAGTTGGATGGGCGCTTGAATGGATGGGCGCTTGGGGACAGCACAGCAGCCACAAGATGGTAAGTGTTGACTGTTAGGTCAATTCTGCATGGCTGTGTACTGTGACCCTCACTGGACTTGGCATTTACGTGGTCTTAGGGAACGTACAGTCCTGGCTGTCACACCAATCATGTAGGAGTGTGACACGTTCGCTATGTTGAGCAATGCAGGAAAAGAAGTGGTGGTCCTGTACGTAGGAGTCGCTTAGATTATTGGGTAGCCATTTTAGTAATAGCTTCATACGCGTTATTTTAGCGAACTAGGCCTGCTGCTGTGCACTTTAACCTAAATATATTTTATTCAGCTTTGGTTATTATTATAACAATAGCCACATTTGTGGTCTTGTTTTATTTTCTCTATCTAGCTGTTCTTTGCCTAGATCCGCACTGCGTTCTTAAACAAGACATTTCTTTTACTCTGTGCTTTTCTCAAGGCAACAGTAAGATAGATTGCAGGCTTTGTCTCTAGTGTTCATAGAAACATACACAATCTTACGTAGGGATCCCTTCTTGGATCACCAGCTGTTTTATTATAAAAACACTACTTTGACTCATGTACGTTAGAGGGAGATTCCAGCCAGATGACCACGACTGTATGCTGATTGCCGAGTGCTTCGCTGCAGCTGCTTACGTAGACTACAGGCCTCTTGCTCATGTATGAGGGATGATGTCTTCTCAGGGGACCCTAAAGGGCAGAATTAGAGCTTAACATGCTGTGCTCTAATATAGCCTAGGTAGGAGCTATTTTAACGATCCTAGTGACAATATGGTAGCGTTACTTTTATGTCTCACTCTCCTTGTCACAATCTTAATACTGCCATGCTTCATCATCCTAGTTATTGCAGTACATGCTTTATTATCTAAGATGCATGTTGCTTTAATGAATCCTTACATGAAATATATTCTGCCTCTGATTCTCCTTCTATATAGGAGACTAATGTAACTGAGAGAAACGGATGCGATCTGAGTGACCACGATTTCCCCGAGGAGTCAATTGTGTCATGCACTCAGCTGCCCAATCATCCCTGCTCTTGGGTGGAGATGAGGCACTGCTAGTTAGCCGGAGCAAAACCTGGAATAGGCCGACAGGTGTCACCTGTAGCGGGTTCAGACTCAGTCTCCCACAGTGCGGGTGATTCTGCTGCTCAAATCCAGTAGTCTCATTAGGATAATGAGAGCCTACGTGACAAGGTGTGCTATCATGTCACTGGCTGCATTCTCCATCTCTACGTGTACTGTAATAGTACAAGGTGATCATATTGGCACTGTATTTGGTAATGACAGGCATGTTTCGTGAACATTGCAATTGCTTCAATTGCTACATCAATGGGCCTCTTTACCACATGTACTCCAGACATTCCTGTCACCTAGTTTGTGTGCTCAGTACCTCTGAGCTCAGATTTGTCTCATCCCGTAATGGATGACATGTGGTTGGTTATGTTCCTGGGCTGGATTGTTGGATCAGTCATTTAGCCAGTTGATAGGCATGTGGTGGTCTTCATTCAGGTGAATAGGCTGCAGGGATGAGGTGATTGCTGATGATTTTGGGGGTTGCTTGCATGACTCAATTGTAATTGATTGCAAAATGATCTCTTGTTTACCTGGCAGGGGCTGATTTAAGTATTGTTTGTATGTGAAGTGGATGTGTGCGTTATAATTTCCTCCCTTTCTGTTTCTCCCACCCTCCTTCTGTCTCTACCTCCGTCTATGTGTGCATTAGCATCATCTGGCGAAGGGCACCGGCGAGTGGGGATGCAGCAGCCTATATGACCGAATAGGCTGGCACCAGCGAAGCTGAGGGGACCAGTGGGATGGAGGCAAGGGGAGCACCATGCAGGAAACTGGAGCAACCACCACATCTGATACAGATTCCTCCTTTAATGATGGCTCCCTGATGGTGGAGGACCCATCTGGGAGCACTGCAGCACCATCCATGTCCCACATCCCACTAACCAGCACAGCCCTCCCTGTAGCACCCCACCCAGTTGCCCATGCCCGCTCACCCAGGAGGGTGGGAGTCTCCTTTGCCGCAGGCACCTCTTCCTCTGCCTGTGCCCCAGTCAGCCCTGCTGTCCTCAATGAGTTCCATCTCTGTGGGGCAGACAACCATCGTGAATGCCATCCAGGGACTGGCATCGCAGATGCAGCAGTCAGGTGTGTTCCTGGAAGGCATTCACAGTGCCTTGTCTGGACTACAGAGATCATTTCAGGCTCTTGCTTCTTCGTTGTCAGCAGCCAGTGTCCCTTCATCTTCCATTCCCCCTCCAGCTACCTGTTCCCAATCCACAACCGCTCTCCCTACACCTGTCCGAAGCACAACAACAGACCAGCATACACCCACTACAACAGACAAGGTGCGCAAAGGTTGTGGTTGGCCAGTTGAGATGCTTGTCCTGGTTTCCTTTTACATGGTGGTGTGCCATCTGTGTGCAACAGTGTGTGAGGTCTGTTTATGGGTTGTGTCTGTGTTGTTGCAGGTGTTGGATAGATAGGTTGTGCCATGGGCATATTGCAATGTGTCTGCCTGCTTGCTTGTGGAATTGTATGGGGTGTGGTGTGTGTCCACGTGTATGGTGCTGCATGTGTGGATTTCCTTGTATGTTTGTTGTACGTGATGTGTCACCAGTGTCATTGTTTGGATGTGTGTTCACTGCTATGGATTGTGTGTCATTGCGACATACAGTTCATGGTGTGTGTGTGTATGTGTGGTTTTGCACAACGTGCCTGTCTCTGCCTGCGTTGAGGTGTTTGTGGTCTAGTTATTGTGTGGTTATGGGGTGTGTTGGTGGTGTTGGTGTGCGGTGTGCTATATGTTTGGCACGGATCTGCTTAGCTTTGTGTGTGTATTGGGTACTTGGCATTGACGTATTTTTTGTTTGTGTGTGGACCTTGCTGTCTGTGCGAGGAATGTGTGTAATATGTGTAAGTGTACCACTGCGATTTCCTTCGCTCTGTGCTAGGCATACTTACAGTTCTCGTCTTTATAGTTGTCGGTGGCCCATGAAGATAGGAGTATGGTGAGATACAATGCTGGGAAGACTAGCAGTTCTTTTGCCATGGCAGCCGCGGACACGTCTCTGTACCTGGAGGTAGGTGTCTCCTTTTGTACTTTCTGTTTCCGCCAGGTTTTTCGTCACAGGCCAGCCCTCCCAGATATCCTGTCGGTGTGGTGACTCGGAATATGGTGGGTAGGACATTGGCTTCCGCCAGCGTGAATTTGGCTTCTGCCGCCGGATGCTGCTCATCGGCAGTGGCGGTGCTGGCGGTGAGTTGTCTGTGTTGCGTTGGGTTCACCGCCTTATTCGTTATGTGGCGGTGGTCAAAACACCACCACTGGCATGGCGGTCAGGTTACCACCAAACTCAGAATGAGGGCCTGAGTCTGATTTCAGACCTTGTGACAGCTGTCGGCCTACCCTTCTGGCTAGCTAGCTGCACCTCACCAGTATCAGAGGTAGAAGTGACTTGTGGCAGCCTATTGCATGAAACTCAGACTCCTCAGGGAAGTCGTAGTGGAACAGATCGAACCACTTTCTCTCAGTTAGACAAGCCTCATACAGGCAAAGACAAAACAGAAGCAGAATCTTGGTTCAATAGGTTTTATTAAAACAACTGTGTTCTTTGTAAAAAGGCATGAATTGCGATTATAAGGATAATGAAACACAACACTAGTACAGCAGTGACCAGGAAAGTGAAATACAGGAAGAGTCCTACCATATTGTCACAATAGCGTGTCTAAAATCCCTACCTACACTACTAGGTTCCTACAGGAGAGCAAGTAGCAGTGGTAGCCCTAATCCACCCAATTGGGAAGGAAGCCCAATCCCCATACCTGTGTTCAGAGGTAAAGAAGAGGTCAGTTAGTCTGCAGCGAGTCCCCCCATGTAGACGAAGAGGAAGCACTGGGTTTTAGCAGAAACTACGAAGATGTGCAGCATAAGATGGCAGACTGGCTGGAATGTTCCTCTCTACGTTTGTGGGGGCATGTTATTTTTATAATAAAACATCCTATTGTTCTAAGAACTGCCCTGACATGACAACATATCTTTTCTATGTAGGGTAGACATTGTACTCTCTGGACCGGCAATACCAGGTAAACTATCATTTACAGCCTTGGAGCGAGCACAGGATGAAATGTTGTGCAATGAAATGAATAATAAATTCTGCATGGAAGGGCAACTGATTAAAAAAAAAAAAAAAACATTGCCACTAACATGAAGCATTGCTAAAATAATAAGAGGAATAAAACGACAAGAGACTAGGTGACAGGGTTCAGGCCTCAAACCAAGGCTGAAATAAATGTGCCTACATAAACACTAAAATTACCTCGCCACAGTTTCCGTCTCTGCAAATAGTGATATCGTTGCCATTAGCTTTCTGTGTCAGGGAATGAAATATGGTATTCAGCTGCATATGTACATGCTGACTATAAGCTTAGTAACAGTCTTCTGAGATTAGATTGTGGTAGTCCTGTGTGTAGAGCTTCTTAATTAGTAGACCTTATAGCTTTGATTGAAGTTTTTTTCACTTTGCGCATTGTGGTAGCTCTGTGAAGTAAGAGTACACATTGCTCAAGCTTTTTTGCTTTTCCATAACCAATGATATGCTATACAATAGGAAAAGGTAATACATTGTCAATTCTTTGACCAATACAACAGAAAAGAATATTCATTGTGAACTTTCTGAAAATAGCAAAGGGATTTTAAGTCGTGAACTGTGTGCCAATCTAATAGTAAAGGGGTTACATTGTGAATAGGAGTGGGCAGAACCTGTGTTATTTACTGTAGCATAAATACATGAAAATCGAGCAACTTACACAAGATAATACTGAATTATACAAGAAGTGTAACCAGATATTTAGCACCATTTTCTTAGCGCAAAATGTACCCTCATGTCCAAAATGGCCCTGAGAATGCATTTTGCTCTAAGAAAATAGTGATGCAACAGATCCTGGAAATCACTCACTCACTAAGATTGCTTTTCCTGTGCTCCTCTGGTAGGACGTTTGTGTCAAATTACTCATAATTACGTGAACAGGCATAATCGCGTAGTTTCTGTGAATTCTGCATCAATACAACAATGAAAAATTACAGAAATTACTCTCACTACTCAGGCGTAATTAAAACCTTGCCTAGGCCTACTTGTGAACTCTCTGACAAATACAACAGAAAGCTGTTCTATGTTGTGCACCTTCTAGCAAATAGAAAAGGAAGCGTTCGCTTGTGAACTCTTTGGCAAACGATATAGGAAGCAGCTGTACACTGTGAACCACCTGACAAATGCAATAGGAAAGGGTTTTACATTATGAATTCTGTGGCAAATTGTTTTGAAGAATGGGGGTGAAACTAGTGATCATAAAGAAGTAAATCTTTATTTCACTGCTGACTTTTGCTCATCACAGGATTCTACCAGTGCCAGCCCCGAACTGACAATATGTCACAAAGGACCAATACTGAAAGGCCTTATGCTGGGGAACAGAACGACGAGTGCAAGGAATATAACCCACTTCTTCTTTCTTTCAACAAAACTTTAAAAAATCTGCAATAACAAGTTCATATGCTTTCATAGGTAATACATAAAGAGTGAAAATACAATAATATTAAATGTTTACATGAGCGCCATATACAACAATGAATGTGTATATGAACCAAAAACCCATTAAGAGTCTCAATGGAACTGTGAGGGTGATATAGAAATGCAAAACAAATACCAGTGAAATTATGCTTTATTCATTTGGGTGGTTTGGGGAAATTCCAGTGATTTACTCCTGCTTTCCTGGTCGCTAGGGGGTACTGTGTTACTCACCTCTGTGGTTTTCTAGTATTCAAAGCTCCCCTATACACATTTCACTTTCCTGTGTTTGCATTCCATTTGTTTAGTGTATGGGTAGTGCTCCCCCTATGGTCACTACTGGTTATTGCTATTTGCACTGTTTTCTAACCTCTTCTATGCCCATTTCTGATTACTGGTGTACATATTTAGTGTGTTTACTTACCTCCTAAGGGAGTATTGCCTTTTTAGTAATTTTGGAATTGTGTCAATAAAATAAAGTACCTTTATTTTTGTAACACTGTGTGGTTTCTTTCAAGTGTGTAAGTGCTGTGTGGCTACAGTGGTATTGCATGAGCTTTGCATGTCTTCTAGATAAGCCTTGGCTGCTCATCCACAGCTACCTCTAGAGAGCCTGGACCTGGTCCTGGTATAAGGACGTGGTATAAGGTGTAAGTACCTTGAGTATCCACCACACACCAGGCCAGCTTCCTACAAAAGGGTTTTTGGCTTGTTCTCCTCACTTCACAACTCTAGTGTGCTCCCGGGGCTGCATGCAGTTGGAGAGTAAGAGTCTGTTTCATATTCAGGGCGGAGGCTCAATTCTCTGCCCGGGCAACACGTTGCTCTGACGAAGATGCCATCCGCCTAATTTAACGCCTGATTTAGAAGTGACTGCCAAGCTGGCGATCACTTTTAAAGCACTGGCATGAACCGCTGTCACAGCGGTTCCTGTCATTGCTTTTTCCAGTTTGGTGCAGGGCTCCATCACCATGATGGAGCCCTGCATTAAACAATTTTCTTTCTTATTGTCAAAAAGAAAATCCCGAAGTGGGGTTTTCTTTTTGAAAATAAAAAAGAAAATGTTTCCCTCACCATTGGAGTCCTGTCCATTGCAATGAGAGCATTTAGCAGTTTTCACGGTGCCTTACTGCCAAGGTTTTCCTGGTAGTAACAAGCAGTAAAAACTGACCTCCAATTCCATCCATCTAAATCAGGTGGTTGAAATTAGAGGTCTGCCTTTGATGGCCCTTACTCCACAGGGCTGCCGTGGAGTTTAACCACAAAAGAGACAGAGTATTCTCTGCCGCGATTAAACGTATGGTCTGTCTGCATCTAAATTCAGCAGGGGGACCGATATGTTGGTGGCAAGCATACAAGTATGTTTACCGCCCGCTTATATATCAGGCCTTCAGTCTCCGGTAAAGCCTTCGACCACGACAACCCCGATTGGTGAATCCCACCTCTTCTCCATTTTGGTTAGCTAGAAATTGTGCTTAGGTCCCAACCCACTGCAAACTCTCGTCTTTTCATAATGCATGACATTTTCTAAGCATTTCTTGTCATAAAGCTTTCGAAATCCATAAAGCTTTCGAATCTCTGGTTCCCCTTAATCTATTGTGATGATCATGATGTATTTTTTCTTGTTTCATTTTTCTCAATTTTTTTATTTGATTTGGGAGTTTTATTTTGTTGCGTTATTTACTTTAAAATTGTCAGTACTATAGGTAGGGGTGTCCCCTCCGCCAAATTATGGCCCTCATTACAACTTTGACGGGCGGCGGAGGCCGCCCGCCAAAGTTGCGCCGCAGGAATACCGCACCGCGGTCTGAAGACCGCGGCCGGCATTCTGAGTTTCCCGCTGGGCGGGCGGGCGGCCGCCTTAAGGCCGCCCGCCAGCCCAGCGGGAAACAACCTTCCCACGAGGACGCCGGCTCGGAATCGAGCCGGCGGAGTGGGAAGGTGCGACGGGTGCTACTGCACCCGTCGCGTACTTCACTGTCTGCTATGCAGACAGTGAAATACAAGCGGGGCCCTCTTACGGGGGCCCCGCGACACCCCCTACCGCCATCCTGTTCCTGGCGGGCGAACCGCCAGGAACAGGATGGCGGTAGGGGGTGTCAGAATCCCCAAGGCGGCGCAGCAAGCTGCGCCGCCTTGGAGGATTCCAACGGGCAGCGGAAAACCGGCGGGAGACCGCCGGTTTTCCTGCACTGACCGCGGCCAAAGCGCCGCGGTCAGAATGCCCTGCGGGGCACCGCCGGGCTGTCGGCGGTGCTCCCGCCAACCGCGAGCCTGGCGGTCACAGACCGCCAGGCTCGTAATGAGGGCCTATATCTCCTCTAGGTAGAACATGATTCATGTCCGCTTGGGATAGATATGTAAAGGAATCCCACCTACTAGCCAGCAAGCGCTAGGACTTTTCAGATACTGCTAGGACTTTTTAGATGTTGCTAACAGAAAACATAATGTCACTGGTCCTACCTTACTTGTCTTTGAAGAGGCAACTAGGTGTTCAGAGTTTAGACAAATAATGTTTCAGGCAGCTTGCTGTGCTTCTGTCAAGAAATGTTGTCAGTCTTACCCCATTAGAAATGGAGGCAGCTTCTGAAAAAGGGTTATTATCTGTCTGGAAAATGTGCTTTTGTTCTTTTCTGCAAAATGGAATATCTCAACAGGTTCCTGATCAGTAAAGGTACAAGCTGATACCATTTCCATTTAATGAGACACCAGCTCCCTGGTCAAATGCTCTGTCAAAGCAAAGCCAGATCGGGGCCATCCACAGTTGCCTTGGGTTATCCATGTGCCGAAATGCAGGAGTCTCTTAAGGGATCACATCACAGTTATCACTTGATCCATGGATGGAGACTCTGCGTCAGAATGTCCAGGTAAATGTTACAAGCAGTCAGTGCCCTGGTGTTTTTGTAGTAGTCTATCATACTGTTTACGTGGCTTCCAGTGGATAACGTTACATACAGGACAACAGACCCAATTCAGACGGGAGACTCCCAATTTTCTAAGCCAAAAATGACTTTATCATAGCTGTCTCTCACCTGAAATTTCTTCTGCTTCAATAGAAATCAATTGGGAAAGTCTATCATGATTATTTTTTTGAAAACTTTCACTTTCCTTTTCTAAAATGTTGGCATGTATGACTTTATTGTGAAGAACCGGATCAGAATATAGTAAGTCACTGAAGTAACGTCACAACAGTAGTTAAGCAAGTGGTTATCACTGTTGTGACATCAGCTAGAGGAAACCTTCCCTTCCCCTTTGTTCTGCCGCAGCATCTTGCTCTTCAGAGACCTGAACGTGACAGCTGCATGGTGGTTGGCAGGCCTGCTCCCTCCTCTCCCAGGGCCCCACAGACCTGAGCGAAATTTGAGAGCACAGGCAGTGCGGTGCCTGCACCAACTACCTTCTCCCCTGTCGATGCAGGTCTCTGAAGCCCTGTGCTGAGAGGGGAAAAAAAGCTGCACTGTCATTCTCAATGTGAGAGCGAAGACCGTGGCTTAGGCTGGTAAGCAGCAGGAGTACTCAGAGGTTTGTGGTGGTGGGTGACAGTAGGCCAGGTATTTATTGTCGGTTTGGGCTGGGAGGATGGTGGGAACGATTGTACAGAGGGTGGTGGGCTCAATGTCAAAATATCAGGTTTTCATTTTGTGACTTAGGCGAGGAAGAGGGTATAGAAAATCTGCCTTTTTGGCAAGGTTAGCCCAGATTTTATGCCTAGTTTTGCAATTGCTAACCAGGAGTAAAGTGCCTGTGCGCCCCCTTTAAAAATTGTTAAAATGGCTTAATCCTGATTGATAAGTGTAACTGGCCTGGTAGTCCCTAGTATATGGTGTAAAAAGTGTGCTCAGGTCCCGGAAGCTAAACGTCCACTAGTGGACTTGTGAGAGCAGAGATCTTACTGATGAAATTCATAATTAATAATGCACTGATCATTGATGAACTAATGTGTGTGTTTTCCTAATGAATGCTAACAAAATGGGTGACTTTTGTAAATGGCCACCATAATCCATTTTGTATTCTACTTAGACTAACTTTAGCATATAATAGACTTGGTTTTTCATTACTCAATGCTTACTCAAAAAGAGTGTGTTAGTAGTTTATAGAAGTGTAAACAGCTACTCCTAGTGGAATTTTCTGATATGCTTTTCAAGGTCAAGGTCCTCAATGGTGGAAGTAGATGCAACATTGTTAGACGTTTTTTCCTAAACATGAGATTTTGACGAGAAGGAACAATGGATGATCGAAGTACTTGTATGCAGACAGCAGAGGTGAAATCCTACATAGTGGGTAGGTGGGCAACTCACTTTAACAGGTAGGCCCCCGACCACAAGGTTTCATCACACCAGTATGGTAGTGTATGGAAGCTTGCTGAACACTGAATGGGATTGACATTAGCACTGCCATGGACTTTGAATGATAAATGTTCATGATTTGTATGAAGTTTTGCAGGCATGCAGGGAAACATTCCAGAGGTCACCGTCTATACCTAGGAATCTTTTCAAGATTCTTAAAGGGGTCCCCCGAGCTATGGCATCAAATGCAGAAGCACCATTAAGTAGACTTCCTCTGGTCCATAATTTGAAGAGCATCAAGAATGACTTGTTGTATGACTGTTTTCATTATGGTTTAAACCAGACTGGTGCTCATAACACTAGGTCATCCTCAGTTATATATTAGTTAGGGGTGACACCAGTAATTCCTTCACTAACAAGATAGTAGGGCACTTCAGGAAGGCTCCAGATAGTTCATTATCATATGGCTCAATCCATTTAATAAATATGGTTTTATAAAGCATTTGTTGATAAGGTCATGGATGGAGATGTACTTATCACATGCAACCTACAGATATACCAGCAGAGAGAATGATAGCATCTTCACACAATTTGAATGTAAATAGAGTGATCCTAAGGTAGCCACCCCTCAGAAATTATACCAATACAAGTCTCACATGAACAGCAAGAAATACCAAAAAGAGGATGATTTTGCATGGACCTTTGCTGCAACCATCCCCTCACATTGAACACCCAGTTAACAGGACTCAAACCCCATCGGGCGAAATAGGACAAATAGAATGACATATAGTGGAAGAAACGCGTAAACAAGAGCATCACAACTAGATATATTAAGTCTGGTTCATAATCCATTCTGCATTTCACCCCCATAGGTCTGGGCTTTCACAACATCTGTGGTAGTGTCAGCACTTGTCAACGTGTAAACACTATTAATGACAACAACTTTCAGTCTGGCAAGAAAAGGAATAATGAGCTTCGTCCATTGAATTTTAAACTCCCGGTGTAGGTCCAGTGGCATTTTCTGTTTGGAAATGGGCTAACATCAGAGGAAAAAGGCACCAAAGCCTAACAGTGAATAGGAATAATTCCAGATGTTCCACCAACACACTGTTGACTCAATTCTTTTGCAGGTAGCCGCACAGCAAGCCTGATGCAGATGGGCCGATGGTCACTATGCAGGTTCATTTCATCCTCCAGTCAGCACGTCACTGCCATCACGTAAACCCTTCCATATGATCAGCCTGATGTTGATGATGCTTGCATTTTCAAGCTTCTCAAGTCCATCTCCCACTGAAGAGGTGGAAGTGATAGCACAGCACTGGAAGGTGGCTGCTTGATCCACACTCTCCTTAAGGCGAGTCACCGAGGCCTCCATCCCCTCAGTTGTTCTCCTCCCAGACTTCAACGTAGTCTCAACAGTGACGACTTTTGAAAATATGAGGGCATATTAACAAAGAAGTAGTACAACACAGAGCAGTAAGCAAAGTTGCCGCACTGTGTCACCTGAAGAGTGCAGAAACTGCCCCATCTATTCAAAGAAATGGCACCGCTCTGCTCTCTCCATGCACTGGCGCACTTTGGCCTGCTGGGAGCCTAGTTACCCACTGTGCCAAGGGGCTCTTGAGCCATCCCACCGTGAGCCCAAAAGAATTCTACAGCCTTGGTTTTGCCATGCAGCCTCCTTAGCCTACACCAGCTCTGCCCATCAACACCAGAATCCAAAATACTCTCTCTGGTAAAGGTTCTCCTTCAAAGGTCAGGCTACTCCCCCGCCATGGTCCTGGCTGGACGCCTCCTGAGGGCATCTGTGGAAACGCCACCGCTGCAGCTATCCTCATGTGCAACCTGGGGGGCCAGAGCATTCCTTGGTGTCACCCCTTGCCCAGGCAACGCTCTGGTGGCACGGAGACTCCAGAGTCTATGCGGCCACACGTCGAATAAACATGGTTTTTAACTTACTTCAAGTACATAGTTGAACTGCTTGTTAGTACAGTTCTTAACTTACTTCAAGTAGGAATTTTAATTTGCTATCAATACTATTTTCCATTTATTCAAAGCACATGGACTTTCTCAATAGCTAAACTCGTTTTAAGTAAGTCTTAATTTTAACAGCATAACATCAGCCTTTTGGCCTGAGCCTATTTTAAAATGTCTACATAGAGGGGGATGTGTTTATCTCTTAGAAAACAGTTAACCCCATTCTGCTTAGCTTTACTATATAATGACAATTGACTAGCATATGTGACCTTATCCTGCAACTGGCTGATGGCCTGGGGATGGGTGAAAGTCACCCTCTTGACCAGGGGACATCGTGTAAGAGACAAGTCTTTAGATTTTTCAGATTTCACATTATCTGTGAATTTGTGTTGGTTCTCGTCTGTTTGTTCTATTAAATGCCATTTGTGTGCCCCTATTGTGAATTCGTTGCTTTGCAAACCTCATGTCCTCCCTTGTTTTTCGAATGTTTCTTTTGTGGCCAATTCGTTTGATGGTTGCTATGGCGATTATTATGCGATCGTACTTCTGCATCTGTTTGTGAATGTTGTCTCTCCTGATTGTACAATGAGTATTATTTAGTTTAAAACAATGTCCTTTTCTAAATGATCTGCTGTTTTGTGCCAGCATTCCTCTGTTTTGACAGACAACATAGTTTTCTTAGAAGTTAGAGAAGCTGTTACCTGCTTGAAGTACATGCAAGAGAGATGTTTACGCACGCGGTGTATCTCAAGGTGAGGTGCGTGATGCACGTGCTGCGGGGATCTGTGCGTGATCTCTTGTCACAGACTTGACATCATAAAACTGCCTCAGTGATCCTACCTCAGACCTTTGCATGTAATTCACAGATTTATTACAAAGCTTCAACGAGAACGCATAATCAGGGCTGCAGGCTTGAAGGTCCACATCATTGTCCGACAAATTGAGAGCACAGGACACTTCTCTTCCGCGTATAAAAAAAATAGAAACTAGTAATGGACCCCAAAATAAATCAGTAACTTTAAAGGGTATTCCTAAAAGCAGGAAACAGACCAGCATTTGGTTCCATTTACAAAGGCATCAACGTACCGTTTACATTAATATCATCTGATAAAAACATTGGGTGACTTGGTATGGACTTTTATTTTTTGCAGCGGGGCAATATTTTTGTAAATGACATTTATGACACATTGTGGTGCCGAACTTGACATTTAACCCCTGCCCTGAATGCACAGGAGGCAGAGAGCTCTCCTCTGAAACAAGCGGCTGCTGCAATTAAATGTGGGAGCACAGAATACTGAGGCAGCGTAATCCTAAAGCCATCTCGTTAATCCATTTACAGCCACTCCCTGCCCCTTCAGCTCACTTTTGCAGCTTTCTGCTTTCTCCCTTTGCACGCTTTCCCGTCTTTCTCTTCCTTTGTCTTTCCCATATGTGTCTTTTGCTCGCAGTAATTGCCTAATGCAGAAAAATAAGAGCCAGCCCCCAAAATAAGTGCCAGTGCCCCCCACCGGCAACCACCCAGTCAAATTAACCATAGCCTCCCCATCAAACTCAAAAGTCCCTCCCTAGATTCTGTATCCCCAATCCAGCTTTGTAATGAAGCAAAGTAACAAGGGACTATTTCTAGAAAAGGAAGGATGTAGTGCATGAAACAGTGAAAAAAAACATTGAGTGTGCAACATGTTCTAATGATGATGCAGGACGTCTCATAGACTACAAACTCTTCCATGGCCCAATCAGCTTGAGTTTTCAATCCTCTTACTAATAGAACAAGGATTTACAATGCAATGGGTCTCACGTTTGCTCAAGTTGGAGCCATTAGCGTTGTAAATTCCTAACCTGACATTTCTTGCCACATAAATTGAAAATGAAAAGTAAAACAGTTGACATAAGTGAGTCGATCAAAGCGCCACGACCGCCATGAGGGCGAAGGAGAGACACAGAAGGAAAAAGAAGTTTGCTCGCAGTCAAACATATCGGCAAACGTGCAATTATCCATGTAACAGGTTCGGTGTCCAAGGCGGTAACAAAATTACCCCAAGGAAGGACAAATGTAAAGCATTTACCAATGGTAACAAAGGATTTTTGAAAGGCAAGCCTTTGAATGAATGATAGTGATGGGCATGCGGTGGGTGTGGTTGAAAGCCCATAGAGAGATTATGCGCTCGACTTAAAAATGGCCATTCACAGCAGGAGCGGATGGTTATTGCAATGCATAGGTAAAATAGCCATAGGAGTTTGTGTGGTCTCGTCCCTCAAATTTAGAGCCAAACTGTTAGACAAATATTGCTCCATTTATACCAGCCCCTGTGATCCTTAGACAGTGAGGATGGTGTGAAGCCACATACCTGGCTATTATCTGCCTTCTTATTGTAAACCTTAGCTTGAACAGTTCTAGTATTCA
The DNA here is from genome assembly GCF_031143425.1 of Pleurodeles waltl. NCBI lineage: Eukaryota > Metazoa > Chordata > Amphibia > Caudata > Salamandridae > Pleurodeles > Pleurodeles waltl. The sequence goes on from NC_090436.1 coordinate 64,168,822, forward strand.
ACAGCAGTAGGAAAATTAGGACAGGTGTCTTTCTCCACAGGACCTGCAGATAGTTCATCAGTTCCCTCATCATCAATTTAAACAATCTGAGTGAATTTCTTCATTAATAATTTCGACCAATTTAGCCAAGAACTTCTCAGTTGTGAAATGTGTTTGATGCTAGAACAAAACCGTAGCAGGGCATAATAGGAGCCGGAGACCCAAGTCTGGACCACATACTCCCAAACCCAAATGAATCATTGACAAGTCGCTAACCAGAAACTTGCTATGGGTAGTGGTTCGTGTTTATTACAGTGAAGGTAAAAAACAACATAACACAAACATCATAAAGGCCCTCATTTTAACTTTGGTGGTAAAAAACGCTTACCGCCACGGCAACAGCCGGTAAAAGACCGTCGCTGCGGCTACCAGCCGTCCGCCATATTATCACCACAGCCGGATTTCCGCCACAAGAATGGTGGAAATCCAGCTGCGGCCATCTCGGCGGATGGCGTTAAGGTGGTGCTGCTACCACAAGCAACGCCACGCTAGTAGACCACCGCCAGCCGTATTATGACCAATAATAAAGCCTGGCAGTGTTCTGCTGGCGGTAGCAGTGCCTTGTCCAGTCTCCTGCCGGAGGACCCCCTGGATCCAGGTAAGTGGGGCTCCGACAGGGGAGGTTGGTGTTGTGCGTGTGTGTGTGGGGGGAGGTGTGAATGTATGTGTGTGCCTGAATGCGGGTGTTTGTTGAGTGTTGAATGTGTATGTGCATGTACGGACGTGTGAGTGCGTGTATGTTGTGAAATGTGTGTTTGGAAGTGTGTGTGGTTGTGTGTGTGAATGGATGTATGCATGCGTGTTAGCATGTGGGAATGGGTGTGTGTATGTGTGTAAAGGGGGGGGCGTGAATGTAGGGGGGATACGGGGTAACTGGAGAGGAAGGTGGGAGACCCCTATCAGTAACAGGGAAGGAATTCCCTCTCACTGATATGACCTACCACCATGGTTTTCGTGGCGTTATGAACGCCAAAAAAACCATGGCGGGGTCATAATCCCAAATGCGGAACAATGGTGGCCGCTAGGCTGGAGATGGATATCTTCTGCCTGGCGGCTGTTATCGCTGTAGCGGTCGGAGTGGTACATTTTCATAATATGGTGGTAGGTAGCGCTAGCCACATTATCGTCTACCACCAGGGTCGTAATGACCTCCAAAGTGACAAGTGAAAAATAAATCAAAACATAGCAATGATGTACATCATAGTTAAGAGAGAATGATGAATTAAGGTGATGCATACACGAACTTAAGATCTAGGTTGAGCAAATAATTATTTACAATGAGGCCCTCCTTGACCACATCCCAACACCAAGGTCTTGGCAACCTTTCATTCTATTTGGACTACACAAGTGAAACCACCTGCATCCCTGAGGGGTGGTGTGCCCTTGTCCTCATCTCATGGAAAAGCCCCTCAAACACCAGGCTGTCACAGGAGCGACTAGAAGTGCTCATGCACTACACTGGTGAACCATGAGCCCCTGACCCAAGATGGTGTGAATGTATTTTAGTGGAATAAGCATTGTTGGCCCCGCCCTTATTACTGCTCTAAAAGTATGAGCTGATGGGCCCCTCTGCTGTTGTAAAGCAATACTAGAGGCAGATTTTCAGGTAGTTACCCATAACCACCAACAAAGGGGGTTGGGTGGTTGGGAAAATTGTGCTGCCTTCAGTGCTACCACCATTGCTATGGCCAAATAGGAAAGAGGGGTGGCCAGGGCCAGCCTGGTCTAAATAACCCCCAACCATCGAGGTGGCGGGGGGAAAGTGGCAGGCAAATCACTCTGGTCATATCTACTTCCTGTTGCTCATTCCATGAATCGTGAGTCAGGCAACAGAAAGCCCAACCCAGATGTCAGTCCCATCCTCCCCACCAACAGTCAGAGAATCATGTGAGCAGAAGGGGGAGTGGGTCCATGGTGATCCTGGGCCCTAACACCGTATCCTTTGAGGTGTAGTGCTCTGTGCACACAAAAAAACAATCACAACACAATGCAGCACAACAACTAGAGTAAATTATAGCAAAAGCCCAATGCAAAAATGCAACACAAAAACAAAATTCCACATAAAATAACATAACACACCACCACAACAAAGTATATCACAAGAACAACATCTGGGGGAGGAGCCAAGTAAGATGGCCACCTAGAGGTTCCTTCGCAAGCTCCCGCACAAACTAGAATGATCCTGCTTTAATCCTCCATGCCGTTTGACGGTCTACACCTGTTTCTGTCCCCCCGGCCTCAGGGTGATTTCCGCAAGTCAGAGTGTGTTTGCTCAGGTGGCGTAGTTCCAGTGACGATGGTCCAGAGCTTGAGTGGCCGCACAGGAGGCCGGATATGGCGTGGCTGCTCCGCCGTGCAGAGTCCAAGAGGTGTGGCCTGATTCATGGTGACTCCCACTGATCCTGTGAGCCCAGGCAAGGGCACGGGGAGTTCTCTCTGGCAGCAGGAGGCTGGACGGCTTGTCGGGTGAGAGATCGGCTGGGCCACACATCCAGCCGCCATTTTGCATCCCCGGTCCATTTGTCCACCGCCTCCAGCCTGGATTGGTAGACTGTGTCCAGAAGGTTTCCGAGGCCCTTTTCCTCCCACTTTACCCCGAGGAGCCTAGTGGGGTGCAGTAGGCAACCTTGAGGAGGCGGAGGGGAGCAGTGGCCCGACTTTAGACCACAACAGGTCGAGAAAGGTGACATGGTGCCGGGCATGTCAAGGGCCCTTTTGGACCCTGAAGAGAGCTGTGTTTGGGCCCTGCCTCATCTGTGGCTAGCCCCTGGAGTGACGCTGGCTGATCAGCCCTTTAATTGGATTTGATGGGTGAATGAGTGCGCCCCCTGAGACCTGGGCAGCAGAGAGGGGGTACCGTGCTGGGAGCAGGGCTCTATGGTCGTGGTGCGGGGGCCAGAGGGCCACGATCATCACAAAACACCTGGAAGCTACACAGGGGGGGATCTCTTTTAACCCCTTTGGCCCCTAGTGCACCCTGCGCAGGAGCCGCAGCTGACATTAGCAGGAGCATTGGACTTGTCCCGAAGAGTTCTTGGGAGGTTCATGCCTGGGGACTTTCTCCTTTGTCCTCTACCCTGCGCTTCTCCTTCATGAGGCTAAAGTGCAGAACCCCTTGGTGGGGCAAGCCGCGCTGCGACCGATTGCAGGTCTACCTACAGGACCCCTGATGTGACATTCCATGTAATTTGCTTGAGGAGTTGGGTCGCTCCCTACCTTGGATGCCTTCTGTGAACATTGCTTGGTATTGGACAAGGGTTATCCTGTAGCAGAACTGTAGTCATGGCAAAAGATAAGCACTCAAAACCTACCCAGGACAATAAAATAAGTAACTACACCCAATCACTCCCAACCTCAGATCATGAGGAGGATTAGGGACCCGTAATGTTGATACACCCTCCATGGACCCAGCGGGATAGGACCCCTCGCTGATTGACTTGATGAAGGCAATCTGTGACTCTAAGAATGAAATAGTCAACAAGATTGAGGAAGTGGCAGTGACATCACCCTTTTAGGAGCAGACCTCCACAATGTTTCATATAGAGTGTTTCAGAATGAACGCAATGTGGAGGAGCCATACCAGGAAGTTCGCGATCTGCGCGTCACTGTCGTATCACTCCAAAAACTTACGACCCTCGTTGAAGAACGCGTGGAAGACGCCGAAGGCAGATCCAGGAGGAACAATCTCCGAGTTCTTGGGTTCCCCGAGAGGGCGGAAGGACCTTCCGTGGAGCTGTTTCTGGAGGACTGGATCACAACGACTCTCAGACCCAAACGCCTCTCTAAATTCTTTATCATTGAACATGCCCATAGAGCGTTGGTGCCGCCAAAATAACCTGCCTTTTTAACTTCTGAGATTGGGACACTATACTGTAGAGCATGCGGGGCTCCGGACTCCCAATGTATCAGGAGGTTCCCATTGCCATCTTCCCCGATTATATGTAGTAAATGCAGGAGCAGCAAAAGACCTTTATGTCAGTCAAAAACAACTCAAGGGCCTTGGTCTGAAATACAGCCTCCTCTTCCTGGTGAAGCTCCAAATTCAATACAAAGGTACAACAACATTTTTCTTTTATCCTTCAGAGGTGAGTGACTGGTTGGACACACTTCCTCAATCCCTGGATGGGTCTCAATCTCTTGTTTCCCTGCAGACTGTTTCCAACTCCTCACAGACTGGGAAAATTACTGTATGTCCAGACAGCATGCTTCAACCAAAGGAAACAATCACAGACTCTGGAGACTCATACCGGGAGACCCAAGTTCCCTTGAGTTCCTGCAGCGGGGGGTCCGAGGTGGAATAACCTGGAAACTTGATGGTTGTGCTGAGAGGCTTGGGTTTGTGACATGGAGTTGGCTCCCCTACTCTGAAAGCTCTTATCGCTGATGGCTGGGACTTCGCCCAGTTTTCATTAGGTCCACTGGGTCACAGAATACATATGAATGTCTTATTTGCTACTGTGGACGGCTAGATTGTGTTATTGCAATATTGGTGAAATGCATATCCTGTTTTTCAGATTCCTCTGTTGGGAAGCTTTAGGAGAGAGTTGTGTGGGAGGAGGTGGGTGCTTGAGGTGCTACATCCCGTTACCACTATCTCCTACCCACGATTCTAGCAAAGCAACTGTTTGTTTCCACTATAGTTTGTGTTATAAGTTTTGTTCTGTCCTAGGTCACCTTTTTCGGATTTGTGAAATGGGGTGGTTGTTCTCATCCCCCAACCAGGACCACAGCAGGGGGTGGATGTAGCACTACTGCCCCAGGGGAGGGGGGACTTAGGTTCTTTTATGCAATTGACTGAAGTTATTTGGTTAGATGGGTTATGCTCTGCTCTTGTGTATTGTTGTAACATTCAGAAACACCGACAGTACCACCTTATAGATGAGAACCGAGGAAAGGCTCTGTTCTCAGGTCACAGAGGGGTAGAACATGGGGTAATTATAACTCATGACATGTATGACGGTGCAGGTGACTAAACTGATGTCCTGGAACGTCTGCAGTATAGCCCAACTGGAAAAAAGACAATGGGTGTGTTCATACTTGAACAGATATAAAGGGGGTCATTACAACATTGGCGGTAAAAGGCGCTTACCGCCGTGCAGAAGACCGCCAATACACCGCCGCGGCCACGGTAGACCGCCACAGCTATTATGACACACATCTCGGAATCCACCGAAATTCAGACACCCACACAGCACCGCCACACCAAAGGTCAGTGATAAACATGCGGAAACAAATCCTCCACCTCCACGCCAACAGAAACACGCCCATGCTATTATGGCCCACGAATCCACGCGGCGGTCTTTCAACCGCGGTATTCCATTGGCGGTACACACCGCCGCGCTCAAAATACACACACATCTACAAAACACCGCCACATTGAACAATTACAAATACACACACCTGATACACATACACACACCACTCCCACACACCCAATACAATATAAAATACACACCCACATAACCCACAAACCCCTACGACCAGAAATTCTGAAAGAAGGCCAGAGAGACAGCACAGCAATTGACAACCCCATCACACAGAGGCACACAACACCATCACCCACACAACATCCACGCACAAAACACCACACACCACTACACTCACCATACTCATCACCACATACACCACCCCACACCTCACCCACACCACCCCATGGCACGCCAAAGACACCCCCGCTTCTCTGAGGAGGAGCTCAGGGTCATGGTGGAGGAAATCGTCCGGGTAGAGCCACAGCTATTTGGCTCACAGGTACAGCACACATCAATAGCCAGGAAGATGGAGTTATGGCGCAGAATAGTGGACAGGGTGAACGCCGTGGGACAGCACCCAAGAAATAGGGAGGACATCAGGAAGAGGTGGAACGACCTACGGGGGAAGGTGCGTTCCAAGGTCTCCAGGCACAACATCGCGGTGCAGCGGACTGGCGGCGGACCCCCACCTCCTCCCCCACAACTAACAACATGGGAGGAGCAATTCTTGACCATCTTGCATCCTGAGGGCCTCGGAGGAGTCGGTGGAGGATGGGACACTGGTAAGTCAAATCTTAACTATCATATCCCCTACCCTACCTGCATGCTATCACACCCCCCACCCTCACACCCTCCCCTATCACTCCAACTCCTCACTAATGTACCCATAACACAAACCACCCATCACAACACCAAGCCCTGCATGACACAACTAAGCATGGTCACCCCTCACTAAACCATGCTCACTGCACATACCCAGAACACCCCCCAACCATCATCACACAAGCCCCCACACAGGAATGCTTGCACTGGGGTTCACGCACACCCACCCATTGCACACCATTACACACACACATGCAATAATCATCCTCTTATGCCCCTGCAGGAACCCGAAGGACCGTCACCACACCAGAGGGACCAGACAACACCACTCCACCCACAGAAGAGGCCCACAGTGACGACAGCAGCTCTGCCCTACTGGATCTTGATGACCAGCCCGGACCATCGTGGGCCTCAGGACAGTCGGTTCCCCTTGCACAGGCACAGCCCAACACCGACCTTACACCCTCTGGTAACACCAGCACAGCACCCACCCAGCGGGCCCAAACCTCCCTACCCAGGACAGGTCAATCAGCGGTGTGTCCACCACTACAGGGCACCCAGGGTAACCCACCACCCCAACAACAACAGGGACCTGGGGGCAGTGGTAGTGGGCACACGGTCCAGGGGACGGAGGCACAGGAACATAGGGGAACTGGGAGGGCTGCTGTGCGACAGAGGGAGGACAAGCCAAGGGAACCAACTCTCACGAGGCCCTCTCCTCCATCATGGGAGCCTACCACCACTCCCAGGAGACGATGGCGACGGTCCTGGACAAGTTGCAGGAGAGCCTGCGCCTGCAGGAGGAGCAGTATTTGGGGTTCAGGGAGGAGCTCAGGACCATCAGCTCCGCCCTGGGCACCATCGTAGGGGTGCTGAAGGACATACAGCAGACCTTGAGGGACACCGTGGCATTCCAAGGGGCCCCTGACAGTAGCCACGATGATGAACTGCCCGCCACCTCCGCCGACGCTAGTGGACAGGACGCCCCGCCACAGGACCACCACACCAGCACCCCATCCCCTGCAGACAGACAACCACCACGCAAGCGGTCCCTGAGATCCAGGAACAGGACAGAGCAAGATGGCAAGACCCCCGCCAGGAAATAAGACCACGCCTGATTGTCCTCCCACTGTCCCACTTTGTCACCCTGTCCATATTCGAACTGCCCCAGCTCCACTTCCTATGCCTAGATGGCCAGTGCACCTGTGAGACTAATAGACTGGACTCTGCCATGGACATTCCTCCACCATCCCCCATCACCATTTTACAACCCCCCTTCATTTTTTGAGCACATAATAAACACCCTTGAAACACAAAACAATCTGGAGTCAGTCTATGATTTGGTACTTTGTATTATCAATGACAGTGTCATAATGGCTGTACCATTGTAAGGCTAACATACCTATGTCACACATCACAAGCCCATGAAGGATGCAAACAGTTGACACGTAGGTTACCACACCTGTGAAACTGGAATGGAAGGATACAACTCAGTTAACAAATAGTGATTGAAATGGAGGAACAGGATAGAGGTAGACGTGTGAAAGTTAATGTAATGTTAAACCAGAAAATGTTCTCACCTGTGTGTCACTGGAAATATTGCTGTATGACTGACTCCCTGTTGTCGTTTTCTTCTTCCTCAGCTTCATCCTCATCACTGTCCACTGGCTCCACAGGCTCCACAGCTGCTACAATACCATCATCTGGATCATCCTCCTGCAGAAAAGGCACCTGGCGCCGAAAAGCCAAATTATGGAGCATGGAGCAGACGATGATGATGTCGCACACCTTCTTCGGTGAGTAGAATAGGGATCCACCTGTCATATGGAGGCACCTGAACCTGGCCTTCAGGAGGCCGAAGGTGCGTTCGATCACCCTCCTAGTCCGCCCATTAGCCTCATTGTAGCGTTCCTCTGCCCTGGTCCTGGGATTCCTCACTGGGGTCAATAGCCAGGAAAGGTTGGGGTAACCAGAGTCCCCCAATAGCCATACAAGGTGCCTCTGGAGTTGACCCATCATATCAGGGATGCTGCTATTCCACAGGATGTAGGTGTCATGCACAGAGCCAGGGAACATAGCATTTACCTGCGAGATGTACTGGCCTGCCAAACAGACCATCTGTACATTCATCGAATGGTAACTCTTCCTGTTCCTGTACACCTGTTCACTCCTGTGGAGGGGGACCAGAGCTACATGGGTCCCATCAATGGCACCTATGACTTTGGGTATATGTCCAAGGGCATAAAAGTTACCTTTCACTGTAGGCAAATCCTCCACCTGAGGGAATATGATGTATCTCCTTACGTGTTTCAGCAGGGCAGACATCACTCTGGACAAGACGTTGGAAAACATAGGCTGGGACATCCCTGATGCCATGGCCACAGTAGTCTGAAATGACCCACTTGCAAGGAAATGGAGCACTGACAGCACCTGCACGTCAGGGGGGATTCAAGTTGGATGGCGGATTGGTGACATCAGCTCTGGCTCCAACTGGGGACATAGTTCCTGGATAGTGGCACGGTCAAACCTGTAGGTGACGATGACATGTCTTTCTTCCATTGTCAACAGGTCCACCAGCGGTCGGTACACCGGAGGATTCCGCCATCTTCTCATATGTCCCAGCTGACGGTGCCTACGAAGGACAACAGCGACAAACCAGTCACTATTCCTCCAGGTATGTACCCACAGTTACACACAAGACTACACCAGACACAAAACCCTTCCTGTATGTGTGTTGAGTGTAGGCCTAGCTATGTGTGACGGGGTCGTAAATGAAGCCATGTGGGCCCCTGAAATGGCGGCTGCCTGACCTCTAAACTGGGACAATGGGATTGTGGGGTAACTGCGCTGGCGTTGCACACCGTCACGGTAGGCGGTCGTAGACCGCAGCGCAATGCTGCATTGGTTAACATTGGACCCTATGGGTCCCAGGAGCCAATGAACAGGTGCGCCGGCGGTGATGATGCGCACCGCCGCGGACGTCACCGCCGCGGACGTCACCGCCATTTTCTATCTGTTCAATCACTAGATACCTGACCTTCGACAGGAGAGGACCTACACTGCTAGTGCTGCTGTGACCCCGGTCTGGAAGCAGCGATGGCTGCTGCGTCTGGGGAAAGGGCCCCTGCTTTCACTGCACAGGAGTTGGAGAAACTTGTGGATGGGGTCCTCCCCCAGTACACGCTACTCTACGGTCCTCTCGACCAACAGGGTAGTACACAGGGAGCACGTTGTATGGGCTAGGCCTGGGTGCAGAGGGCAGGGGGCAGAGTTCATAGAACATTAATGCATGGGAATGAATGGGCCACATGGCCAGAGTAGGGAGGGGGCCACTCACATTGACGGTGCAGTTGGTAATGACTGTTCCTCTTCCCTTGTGCATGTCATGTAGGTCGGCGCCCACCAGAAGAGGGACATTTGGTGTGCCATCGCCAAGGAGGTCCGGACCCTGGCGGCCCACCAGAGACGGGGCACCCACTGCCATAAGAGATGGGAGGACATTTGCCGCTGCAGCAAGAAGACGGCGGAGACTCAGCTGGGGATTGCCTCCCAACGAGGGAGGGGTGCCCGTCGCACCATGACCCCCCTGATGTTCCGGATCCTGGCGGTGGCCTACCCTGAGTTGGATGGGCGCTTGAGGACATCACAGCAGACACAAGGGGGTGAGTACAACCTCATTCTGCAGACTTTGCGTGCAGTGGAGGAGTTTGGGTGGGGGAGGTGGGCTGTGGGTGTCCCTAGGCCAGGGCGAGTTAGGTAGGCAAGGCCCCTCCGTAATGTAGGCCATGTGGCACTCAACCCCACCTCAGCAGAGTGCCAAGTCGAGGTATAGTTGCCCCTGTGGCATCCATGTGTGCAGATGTCCACCATTGCCATGTAGGCCATAACACAGAAATTGCATGTGCAGAGTGCAGGAGCACAACGTTATGCAGAGGGCTGCTGCGTCTGTCTTGTCCGCCAACGGTAGCGGAATGCCATGCACTAAAACTCTCTTTCTTCTGTCTCCCCCCCTTTTCCTGCTCTCCCTGTCCTTTTGTACATCAGCATCAACAGGCGGAGGTACAGTGGCACCGGAGCACGAGGGAGCTGCATCCCACATGGCCATGGAGGGCCACACCACGGACTCTGAATGCACTAGTGGGACGGAGGGAGAGGGGAGCTTCACGTCGGCCACCGGATCACCAACCAGCGACACAGACTCGTCCGCCAATGAGCGCTCCCCTGTGGTGGCAGCACCATCTGTGCCCCCCACTTCAACAGGTACAGCCGCCACCTCCCCTACCAGCACTGCCCTCCCAGCAGCCCCTCAGCGTTCGCCCCGTGCCCGCTCACCCAGAAGGGTGGGCAGCACCTTCGCCCCAGGCACCTCAGGCCCTGCCCCAGTCACACCAGCTGCCCTCAGTGAGGAGTCCATTGACCTCCTCAGGTCACTCACTGTGGGGCAGTATACCATTGTGAATGCCATCCAGGGTGTAGAACGAGAGTTGCAACACAGTAATGCATTCCTGGAGGTCATTCATTCTAGTCAGGCTGTCCTTCAGCGAACCCTGCAATCTCTGGCCTCAGCACTGATGGCAGCCATTGTCCCTGTGTCTAGCCTCCCCCCTCCAACTTCCTCCACCCAGACCCAATCCCCTGTACCCCAGCCCATCCCAAGCACAACTACAGACCAGCATGCACACAAGTCAACACACAAAAGTAGCTCAAGCAAACATAGGCACCACACATCCCACAGGCACTCACACAAGCATCACACCCATACAGACACAGCAACATCCACTGTCTCCACTGTGTCCCCCTCCTCCTCTTCTCCCTCCTCCCTCCCAGTCTCGTCTACACACACACCTGCATGCACCACATCTACAGGCACCATGAGTCGCACAAGGAGACCCAGCACCCCATGCCGCTCACCTGCATTTACCACCTCCACTGCCATTTACACGTCCCCTGTGTCCTCTCCCAGTGTGTCTGTGACGCCCCCTCCCAAAGAACACAAACGCCGGCAATCACTCACCCAACATCCATCCACCTGACGACAGCCTCCAGTACCTGCACCTGCACCCAAAACAGCTAAAGTGACACCTCCGACAACCACCTCCTCTTCCTCCACTCCCAGCCCCCCTCCAGCTACCCATCCCAGTGTTCGTCAGAAACTGTCCCTCTGTAAAATTGATCTTTTTGCCCCCCCCCCTCCCCCCCTCCAATTCATCAGTCCTGTCGTGGTGCGTGTTCAAGGCTTGTGGAGTGCACCGGCCACTAGGGCAGGCAGTAGGACCCGGAGCCAAGGCACTGGCAGCCCACCCCCTGTAAAGGCTCTTAAATTGGAGAGTGGACGACGGGACCGTGTTAAGACTCCTGGTGGGACAACAACTGATATGGGTTCGAAGGGGATTGGTGAGTCAGCTGTGACTCCAACAAAGGTGGGGAAGGTCCAGAGGAAGTCTGCCCAGCCTCTTGTGAGTGTCACGGTGGAGAAGTGCGCCATCATTTCCGGTGGTCCAGACACAACCGCCAGCACCGTCGTCACTGGTCAGGAGAACACCGCCGGAGTCACAGCCCAGGAGGGCACAAGTATTGTCACTGGTCAGGAGACCACCACCGGAGTCACAGCCCAGGAGAGCACAAGTATCGTCACTGGTCCAGAGACCACCGCCAGAGTCACAGCCCAGGAGGGCACAAGTATCGTCACTGGTCAGGAGACCACCGCCGGAGTCACAGCCCAGGAGGACACAAGTATTGTCACTGGTCCAGAGACCACCACCAGAGTCACAGCCCAGGAGGGCACAAGTATCGTCACTGGTCCAGAGACCACCGCCAGAGTCACAGCCCAGGAGGGCACAAGTATCGTCACTGGTCAAGAGACCACCGCCGGAGTCACAGCCCAGGAGGGCACAAGTATCGTCACTGGTCAGGAGACCACCGCCGGAGTCACAGCCCAGGAGGGAACAAGTATCGTCACTGGTCCAGAGACCACCGCCAGAGTCACAGCCCAGGAGGGCACAAGTATTGTCACTGGTCAGGAGACCACCGCCGGAGTCACAGCCCAGGAGGGCACAAGTATTGTCACTGGTCAGGAGACCACCGCCGGAGTCACAGCCCAGGAGGGCCCAAGTATCGTCACTGGTCCAGAGACCACCGCCAGAGTCACAGCCCAGGAGGGCACAAGTATCGTCACTGGTCAGGAGACCACCGCCGGAGTCACAGCCCAGGAGGGCCCAAGTATCATCACTGGTCCAGAGACCACCGCCAGAGTCACAGCCCAGGAGGGCACAAGTATCGTCACTGGTCAGGAGACCACCGCCAGAGTCACAGCCCAGGAGGGCACAAGTATCGTCACTGGTCCAGAGACCACCGCCGGAGTCACAGCCCAGGAGGGCACAAGTATCGTCACTGGTCAGGAGACCACCGCCGGAGTCACAGCCCAGGAGGGCACAAGTATCGTCACTGGTCCGGAGACCACCGCCGGAGTCACAGCCCAGGAGGGCACAAGTATCGTCACTGGTCAGGAGACCACCGCCGGAGTCACAGCCCAGGAGGGCCCAAGTATCATCACTGGTCCAGAGACCACCGCCAGAGTCACAGCCCAGGAGGGCACAAGTATCGTCACTGGTCCAGAGACCACCGCCAGAGTCACAGCCCAGGAGGGCACAAGTATCATCACTGGTCAGGAGACCACCGCCGGAATCACAGCCCAGGAGGGCACAAGTATCGTCACTGGTCAGGAGACCACCGCCGGAGTCACAGCCCAGGAGGGCCCAAGTATCGTCACTGGTCCAAAGACCACCGCCAGAGTCACAGCCCAGGAGGGCACAAGTATCGTCACTGGTCCAGAGACCACCACCAGAGTCACAGCCCAGGAGGGCACAAGTATCGTCACTGGTCAGGAGACCACCGCCGGAGTCACAGCCCAGGAGGGCCCCGGCTGCCAAAACCCCGCTGGGCAATGATGGAACGTCATGCCACACACCAATGCCCAGTGTAGAGATTGTCATGCCACACACCAATGTCCGTATCAGAACCACCATGGCAAAGCACCACTGAACAGGGCAACGACCGCCATGGTAAAGACCGCTGAACCGCCATGGCAAAGCACCGCTGAACAGGGCAAAGACCGCCATGGTGAAGACCGCTGAACAGGGCAAAGACCGCCATGGTGAAGACCGCTGAACAGTCCTGAACCGCCATGGCAAAGCACCGCTGAACAGGGCAAAGACCGCCATGGTGAAGACCGCTGAACAGGGCAAAGACCGCCATGGTGAAGACCGCTGAACAGTCCTGAACTACCATGGCAAAGCACCGCTGAACAGGGCAAAGACCGCCATGGTGAAGACCGCTGAACAGGGTAAAGACCGCCATGGTGAAGACCGCTGAACAGTCCTGAACCGGCATGGCAAAGCACCGCTGATCAGGGCAAAGACCGCCATGGTGAAGACCGCTGAACAGTCCTGAACCGCCATGGCAAAGCACCGCTGAACAGGGCAAACACCGCCATGGTGAAGACCGCTGAACAGGGCAAGCACCGTGTAGGAATGAAAAGGTTGCCACATACATCAGGCATCCTTATCCCATGTGCAGCTGGGACAGTGACAGGACATGAACTTTCACGGGGACACTCATCCAGTCTGTGCAACAGTCCCACCCATTACCAGTAGAGAACTGCATCTACTTGAGAGACTGTGGCTTTGCACTCCCCAGGATGGCACAGTGGGCAACCCACCCACTGTAGAGACTTGTGAGAATGTGGCTTTGCACTCCCCAGGATGGCACAGTGGGCAACCCACCCACTGGAGAGACTTGTGAGACTGTGGCTTTGCACTCCCCAGGATGGCACAGTGGGCAACCCACCCACTGGCGAGACTTGTGAGACTGTGGCTGTGCACTCCCCAGGATGGCACAGTGGGCAACCCACCCACTGGAGAGACTTGAGAGACTGTGGCTTTGCACTCCCCAGGATGGCACAGTGGGCAACCCACCCACTGTAGAGACTTGCGAGACTGTGGCTTTGCACTCCCCAGGATGGCACAGTGGGCAACCCACCCACTGTAGAGACTTGTGAGACTGTGGCTTTGCACTCCCCAGGATACATCAATGGGCATGGAGCCCCGTCGTGGATCTGGCTTCGCATTCATCTGGCTGAGGTGCCCCTCCTTCCCTTGCCCCTGAGGTGCCTGTAGTATTTCGATCTGATGCCCCGGCAGTGTTCTCTCCGATAGTGGTCAGGTATCGTTTGTGGGCCTCGCCCATGCATTTTTGGACTGTTGGTGCACGGACATTGCTGTGTACATATCTGCACTACTTCTCGTATTGTATTGTATATATAATTATGAGTGATTTTGAAATATATATCTGTATATTTTTGTATGACATGCATATTGGCACATTATAATGTTTGACCGAATTTCGCATTGTCTATTCATTCTTCCGGGGGGATTGTGGGTTGTTACTGTGATTTTTTGTGAATGTATTGGTGTGTATGTTGTAATATGCGAGGGTGGGGGTGTTTGGTGGGTGTGCCCCTAACATTTGCCTCCCCCTACCCTGTGTCATAGGTGCAGTACTCACCGGTGTCTTCGGCGCCTACGTAGCTGTTGGTCGTAGAGTAGCAGAAACACAAGGGCAGGGAGTATTTGTAATTCCGGCTCCATGGTGGCCTCCTTCCTCGTGGGATGTGTTCAGGTGAGCGTTTTCCCATAGCAAAAGCTGTTTCCGCCGTGTTTTTATCCACGGTGAATCCGCCCCAGAAAAGGTGGCGGATTGGCGGGTTGTAATAGTGTGGGCGGTACATTGTCTCCCGCCTGTCTGTTGGCGATAACCGCCGCGCTGCTTGTCTGTACCGCCGTGGCGGGCGGTGTGTTAAAGTGGCTGTCTTTGTTGGCAGTTTCCGCCAGGGTCATAATTCCCTTTTTTTGTCCGCCGGCCTGTTTGTGGTATTTCCGCAGCTTTAACACCGTCCGCAAGGGTTGTAATGACCACCAAAGTCTCTTTCGCCCTTCTACACAAGACCCACATATGGGGCACCTGTATCCCTTCTCTTAGTAAATGATGGAAGGGGCAGCCTTATGCCTGGACTTCTGGATGGCAGGAAGCTTTCTTAACATTTATGCCCCAACACTGATTCTCCAGAATGTTATGCTACGTGGGCCCAGGCCACTGCCCCATATTTAGGGGCTGAGGTGATCATAGCAGGAGACTATAATTGTTTATTGGATGGTAATAGGGACCATCGTCCCCCACAACAACACACCAAACATCATATGTCGTCAGAACAATCCACGATCTCATGAGTGAGTTACATCTATGTGACCTCTGGCGTCCCCGCAACCCTGATGTTCAATAATTCTGCTATACCCCAGCTACGGGCACAGACACACATGGTAGATTGGATTACGGCCTAATATCGGACTCCTTAGCGCCCTGGGTCCATCATATTTCCTATTTGCCTAGGTACTTGTCTGATCGCTCCGCAGTACTATCTAAGTTAGGACAATTAGAGGGCAGCCCCAAATACCACTCTGGAGGCTCTGTGATGAAGCCCTTACAGATCCACCCTTTGCACACACGATTAGGGAATCCCTGACCCACTATTTCCAGGAGAATTGGGGTACTTCCTCTAGCAAAGTAAAGGACTGGAATGCAATGAAACAGTAATCCGAGTAGTCTGTCTCAAGACTATTCATGGAGTGAAGAGCCAACACGAGAGAGAGATTACTCTGAATGAAACAACCCTCAGTACTATTAAAATAAATCTCCCATCATACCAGGAGCACCGGGAGAAGTGGCAGGAAGAGCATAGGTACTTATTAGATGACTGGCGCCATCTTGAAATATATATTTTCTCTGCCTACGGCCAGAGGCTTCATGCGGAAGGGGACAAAATGGGTGCTTTGCTCACCAGACTAAAAGCGCAGGAGCACTCCAGAATTCCAATCCTGTCCCTCCACACTAGGGAGGGGCTCTCTGTTTGTACCCAAAAAGCAATCAACAATGCCCTCCAAGCTCACCTGAGTGATGTGTATACGGCCTGAGACCAGCCCCAACCCAAATCGATAACAGACTATCTTCTTGATATGCAATTACCTACTTTGTCTGCAGAAGATAGGGAGACCCTTGAGAGTTCTCTCACACGAAAGGAGCTCCTTGTGAGTGTACATGCAACGAAAACTGCCAAAACTCCTGGGAACAACAGCTTCCCATTGGATCTTATGTAAAATATTCAGACATTCTTAATGACGAGCTCTTGGAGGTCTTTCGAGAGGCTCTCCAGAGAGGGTTTCTTCTGCCAACGCTTAGAGAACTGTGGTGGTGATGATACATAAGCCAGGCAAGGACCCTACTATGCTGTTGGCATATCGTTCCATCACTCTACTTAATGTGGATGTTAAAATCCTGAATAGTGTCTCTACCAGTCTCCTCTATCCGCATCTCTCATCCCTCATACCGGACCAATCAGGATTCATCCCTCGGAGAAACACATTACACTATCTGAGCCGACTTTCACACGTATACCATGCCTCGCAACGCCTTAACGAGGACCTTGCCCTGCTTTCCTGGATTTCGAGCATGGGTTTGACTCCCTAAACTGGACATATCTTTGGCAGGTCCTGGGTAGGATGGGGTTTGGCCTCAAGTTTATCCGATGGGTCCAATTATTGTATACGAACCAATGTGCCCAAGTGCAGACTGGAGGACGGATCTCTCACCCATTTCGGTTAGATAGGGGCATCAGACAGGGTTGCCCACTTTCAACAATTCTATTTGTGTTGGCAATGGAATCCCTGGTTATCCTTTTGCGCCATGCACTGCACCCTTAGGGAATTGTATTGGGAAACTCCACACACGTGGTCTCCTTTTACGCAGATGATGCATTAATCTAGCTCAGGAATCCATCCATCTCTGTCCCACTGCTCTTAAGATCAATGCAGGAATTTGGAGCAGTTTCCGGGTTGCATGTTAACCCTTTTAAATCTGGTCTATATCCTCTGGCACCTTACCAAGAGTCGAGGCCAAAGTTCTGCCTTGCACAGGAACTCCCTGGTGGACTCAAGATGTCCGATATCTTGGGATATATCTGGCCCTTACAGGGACAGAATTCTTACAACTCAACAGAGGCCGGGTTCTCACAGGCCTCAAGTCATCAACCCTTCTCTGGAGAGATTTACCGCTCTCTCTTATGGATAAAGTGGCAATCGCCAAAATGATCATTCTTCCTTGTTGTCTGTATGCCCTTCAGGGCACTTATTTTTTTAAATCCCCAGGCACTTCTTCCACCAACTGGACGGCTAGCTGACTGACTTATTGTGGGCAGATAGGAGTAAACGCGTCAGCCTTTTTACCCTTAAAAGGCCCTGGGCTCAGGGTGGGATTGAGATCCCACATCTGGAACTGTACTATAAGGCTGCATATCTGCAGCATTCCATTTACTGGTGGAGGAGGGGGACTCGTGGGAGACACGTCTCCTGGAGGGTACCTATGGGGACATGCCATTTGCTGCCCTGTAGATGGTTGGCTCGAGCCTTCCCCAGGATACACCCTACATAGTCTGTTTAGTGGCCGAGATATGGGAAGGTGTAGTTAAGGGGGTGATTCAGACAGCCTCACATGTACCAGAACTCCCTATATGGATCTTACAATCCTTCCAGAAAATAGAGGTTTCCATGTCTGTGCAGTCCTGGTGGTGGGGGGTTTGACATTGGGCGATTTATATCCTGGGAGTTAATTCATATCCTATGTAGAGGCGACACACACCTCTACCTTAGGATCGGGACAATTTTACAATATAAAAAAACCTCAGCCACGGCCCGTGAAATATGGCCCACATTCCCCGATGCCCCACCTACTACAACCACCGTAACGACAATGCTTGACATGGTCGGGGAACGACACCTGATTCTACACTTACACTTAGACCTCACCCTCCGTCTGCTTCAAGTCTAGGCCAGATGGGAGGAAACAATACCCGAGGACTTGACAGACTGGGAACGTATATATGAAGGGGTCCTCACAGCAAGAACTAATGCTCACTTTAAACTTATGCAGTATAATTTCGATCACCAAACATATCTCCCCCCCTTCAGCACACTGAGTAGTAATTACCCCACAGGCCCTGAGAGGTGCCCCCGTTGTCATACTCTAAAGGCGCACTTTATTCACATGGTATGGGACTGTAGCGCTCTTTCACCTTACCGGACCACAATTTTAGACAGCCTTCAAAAAGCCACAGGTTTGACAGTACCATCTGATGTAAAGCACATACTTTTAGGCCTCCTCCCTTCCCCGTCAAATAAGAAAGTTAATAGGAAGTTCCTTGTGTTGGGTTTGACACTGGCCAAACATCGCATAGCAGTTAATCACTTGAGCCCTACCTCTCACTCCCCCCGTACTCAGCCTGGTTCAGGGATACCATAGACTGGGCCACAGCAGAAGAGATCAGAGTGAAGCACGTACGCACTGATGATAAACTCACAGAAGACCTCATGGCAGGGGCAACCACAAGCGGTCGGGGAAGGGAACGGAGTAGGTACTAAGCGAGCGCCTCCCTTGAAGTAAGTGTGACTATAAGGGGACACTCCCCTTCCATTGACCTGGGGTCATTTGACCCACAGGATTAGTGCCTCCGTGGTTTAGTTTTCCACAGGTAGGGCCTCTCTCTATTATTAGCATCAGAGCTCCTCTTACTGAGGTAGCCTTTCTTTCTGCATCTATAGTGCATGGTTTTGAGGGATCCTAGGCCCTGAAGAATGCCCCTAGACCTCCTTTGGCTCGTAGCAGGGGTCAGAAACATGTCGGCCATTAATTAATAGATAGGTGACCCTTTGAGTCATTACTCGCTAATAGGTGTCCCATCAGTTTTTCTTAACCTCACCAGCAGTCACCACGAATAAAAGTGTACTATTACACAGGTGACTGATGAGGTGTTTTTATATTTCTCATAGCAAAACTGGATCCAACGCGAATCCAGATAACTCTAATTTTTGCACTCCCGCTGAGTTCTTTTAACTGTGAATTTGAGTCCGTCCAGGTGGTACTGTCCTTCCCCGGATGGGGCTAGGGTGGTCATATGATAAAGCAAGACTTTAAATAGTGTGTGAGACCACCTAGCCCGTAAAGAAAAATTTCCCTACCACACAGCTCAAAACAGCACGCAAAATAACTCTAAAAGTCTGAGAGAGAAGGGTCCTAGGTAAATTCATTACCAGTGGTTTCCACAGCAACATATTGTGTATAAGGAGCAACCATGCCAACAGACCTTAAAGACTGTAATATTGGGGAAGAATCCGGTCGTTCTGATAATCGGACTCACATTGACGCCTTTCCATGAAGTTCCACGGTACCAATTGTTGTGTTTTACGAAACTTTGTATGCATACAAAAAACTTTCTCGGAAGCAGGGGGAGTGTTCTAGTAGTTGTTAGGATCTTATTGATTAATTGTATACTATACTTATGTCACTGATGTCTCAATCCTGTTTCTAAAAGTTTTATTAAATCAATAAAGATTTTTTTTTAAAGTATACCACAATTATAAATAAGCATTTGCAATACAATGGGTCTCACGTTTGCTGCTTGTGTAAGAGCTATTTGCATTTTAAATTCCAAACTGGACACTTCTTTCCACATAAATTGAAAATAAAAAGTAAAATAGAAGTTTGCTCGCAGTCAAACGTATTATTGGCAAAAATGCAATTATCCATGTAACAAGGTCGATGTGATGCAAAGCGCTCGACTACTGCCCAGCAAGATCGCGCTGCATAGGAAATAAATAGAAAACAATAGTCCAGAAACCATATGGGAAACATTGAGCCTCGTATGTTTTCAATAGTTGGCCGGTGCGCTCGAGGAGGGCAGCACGTATGCATGAGGAGGGCATGACATATGCATGTCTTCCACTAATGAAAGCAAGCAAATTTTAAAAGGCAAGCCCATGAACCAACCAAACTCATGGGTGTGGTTACAAGCCCATAGAGAGATTACAGCAGGGACAGAGCGCTCGGCCCTAAAAACAAGAGAATATCACTACAGTATAACAACACAGCCTAAAGATTCAACAAAACAATACAGCACGAAAACAAAAAAATAATAGAGCACAAAATAACCCACACTTAAAGAACAGTTAAATGACGCAATAGAACACAGTAACACAACATGTACACCAACAAAGTATACCACTAAAAGACAACAGCACCTTTTCATTAATGCACAACAATGTGCAAGAAATGAACACAGCAGGACAGAACGAAAACGGAACACAAAAATACCACAGCATAAGGACACAAAAACACAACCTAACACTACACAATTGCAAATGGCGATGCTCGGTTTCATCTGCTCTTGTATTAATGCGTTATAGCTTAAGTGTTGTATATTGGTATGCTGTGATGTAGTGATATGGTACTGTACTGTTGGATTGTTTTTTGTGATGTCATCGTGCTATCTTGTATTTTTGCATTTTGTTGGTGTATTGTGCTGCTGTGTTGGATATTTGTTGTGTTTTATTGTTGCATTTTTGTGTTGTTTTGCTTTTCTGGTAAGGTTGTGTTGTGGTGGACTGTACCTCGATAGTATTCCATCTTCTTAAACATGGACAAGTATTTCCGTCACTTCACCACCTGACCTCCACAAACCTGCTTCATACAGAGGTAAAAGGTGTTCGCACACAGCACCGCCTTCGTTACCACCGACATAAAACAGCACCTAGTGCCTCGCAGCGCTATGCCTCAGTGATCAATCGAGGAATCCAAGTGATTAAACCATTCATCAATGAAGCCCAGAAACGTGTGTGCACATAAACGAGAAACACGCAAGAAAAAACTACAGCATCGTTCCAATTACCACCTGCTGGGCTCGTGCGTCGCTTGCTGAATCATGTCAATCACTCCCAGCTTCAAAGAGCTGATTTCTTCCACTTTCACTCCCCGGCATGATTAAACACCCCCCAAACAACAATAAACGAGAAGCAATTTCTAATTATCGGTGACAGCTTGGGGTAAATGCTTCTTAAACAGCGTTCCTTTTACTTTCTGATTTTTACACGCCTTTTTGTTGGTCGCCAGCAGTGATCGCAGCTTCGTCACTGCAGCAGCCGCCCAGGAAGGCCTTCCTTGCTTTTAGCCAGACCCGTTCCCAGTCTGCTGCGTTGACCCACCGCAGGGAGATTGTTTTACAACGTATCCAAGCAGTTTAAGTGGTAAAGAGAACCGTCTACACCTGCAATCATTAAAAATTCAAGATCCTAGCTCGTTTAGATCGTAATTACAGCGCCTTCTTGAATTACGATGCTTGCACAAGCACCTGCTTGCATAGGGATCCTAATTACTCGTGGTTTATCGCACCTTAAAGTTACCAGTTTGGATAAATATATCAGTTTCCGATTTTTCCACCACTAAAAATCAGCAGCTGCAGAAAGAACAAAAATTCCCATTTTTGTGCAGTCGATGTGTACTCGTGCGTACTTATTGTATTTGTTAAATTACAGACCCTGGTGTATCAGATTTTAATGTGTGCAATGAATAGCACCCCCCCCTGATGGATGAATACTGGGAAAACCATGCATTACATAATCTGACTTTTTGCATGCTGTAAAGTTCGAAGTACACAATGATAAAAGTGAAACTATTTGAATTTCAGAATGCAGCATGCAGCTGTCAAAAATCCAGGACTGTCTGGAGGTCCCACACAACTCTAGAGCTGTCAGTTCTCAGAAAGAAATGAAGGATATTCAACTAGGTGTGAGGTATGGTAGACTGCAAGCAGACTAGGATGCAGCGGGTAGTCAAGGAAGATGAAGTGGTCACATGACATATTTCAGGCAGTTCTAACTGCTTAATTCAGCCCACCCATGTTACAACCCTCCACATTTCAACTTGAAACCAATAGACGGAAGCAGTCATGTCATAAAGGAGGCCAAGACGCGCAGACCGGCATATCACAACATCTTCCATTCTTGTCAAGACACTCCAGACCTCATCCCAGCAGCCGCACACTTTTGAACAACCCCACATGATGTCTACCTTGTCACAACTGTAGTGTTGCTCCCGTGAAGTAAAGGGAGCCCGGCTACTACCAAGTGATGAGACCAAGAGGGGCGTTGCATAGGCAACCCCTGTTGTGAAGAGTATGTTGGTATGACCCAGGGTTTACGGGCAGAAAAGTAATAAATAAAGGACGGAGGTGAGGTCACTGGGGACGCAGCACGTAATACAGGGCAGACCTCGACCTCCGGCTCAAGCACCCGGTACAAATAATTACAAGTGTCCTGGTATTTATTCAGCGCGCAGAGCTGCCCCAAACCAGAACACCACACTGACGACGAGGGTGGGCACCGCCTACCCGCCCAGTGAGACAGCGATCAATCCGTGCTGTCGCGGCGCTCGTGCCTCCGCCACACCCACCTCCACGTGGCGAGGCGGCCGCGTACTGCCGCTGGAGAAGATCGGATCGCGGCTGCTCAATCGAGCATCGCAGATCCCCCACAGAGATCAAAGAAAAACAAAACAAAAGAGGAACGCATCACGCGACGCGTGCATGACGGTAAGCCTGCTGTCCCTCAATCATGTCTCCACCTGCAGTTTAGACAGTGTGTAGCAGATAGGACACCCCCCCAAACCTCGTCCCCCAGGCTGTCCTGAAAGAGACAGCACCCCAAAGAGAAACAGCACACTGTTCTCATTGGAAGAATACTGCATGATGATTATTTTTTTTTTTCTTCAAAAACAAGAAGGAAGGCATACATACTGCTTTTAAGGTGACAACACCCTGAAGAAACAAAGACCAACTGACACAGACACTAACCTCTCAAAGGCCACAAGATGAACACAGTACCCCCACTGAACCGTTTATAGTACAAGGGGCCCCGTCTACACAGGCGTCGCAATGGAATTAGTGGGTGGATCGGCTGATGTTCTATTTTGAAGCCACAAAAACTGAAGAAGAACAAAAAAGGGCGATGGTGGTGCACCTAGGGGGAAAAGACTTATACCGCATATCGAGAACAATAAATGAAGCAGAAACAAAGACGCACTTAACACTCATTGCAGCGCTCCGGAAGCACTTTGCACCCATGGTCAACGTTGACTCAGAGATTCATATATCGACAAGCTCGACAAAATACCAACGAGTCCATTGACATGTTCTACATGAGGTTAAAGGAGCTTGCGGCCACGTGCGCGTTCCATAATGAAAATGACGAGATCAGAGGTCAAATTATTCAGGGCGGTGCATCATCTAAACTAAGAGAACGTATCCTTGAAGAGTCAGGGCGGTTCTTACAGGACATCCTCACAATGGGAAGAACTAAAGAACTGTCAAAGGCGAGAGCGTCCCATATGGAAGCTGCTCTCCAGACCCCAGTCAAGACAGAACAGGTGGCAGCAATGATGTTGGCCTCCTCCAAGCCAAAGATCCAAAAGCCCCCACAGTCAAAGAAAACATGTGGGAGATGCGGAGGAATGAAGCACCCCCTTGATAACTGTCCCGCCAAAGGAAAGAAATGCGTAGGGTGCGGAAAATGTAACCATTTTGTTAAAGTATGCAGAGCAACAAAAGGCACAAACCCCCAAACCACGGTAAACACTGCCATGGAAGTACAACCCAGAGGCAGTGATATGGATGATGATGAGGAAGGAACACAAATAGTCCACTTACTCTTCACCATCAGTACGACCACACGTCAACATGAAAGTTTGCCCAAGTGCCAAATACAAGTGGCCGGATGCCCAGTACAAGTCATAGTGGACACTGGAGCGTCCATCAACATCATGGCACAGGCGACATACCAAACGTTAAACCCATCTCCACCCCTAACCCCAACACATGCCAGAGTGTTCGCGTATGGTCAACTAGGACCACTGACAATGAAAGGGAGGTTCTGTGTTACTGTGGCTCATGGATCCTAAGAGACAGAGGCGTATATATACGTAGCAGAAGAAGGACAGCAAACTCTACTAGGATGCCACACTGCGGAAGCCCTGGGTATTGTGACCTTCACCTTTGAGATACACATGGAGTCCCTTAGTGCCATTTTAGAATCGTATGCACATGTCTTTGAAGGCATAGGGTGTCTAAAGAATAAAGAAGTCACACTAACATTGACAAGTCAGTCCAACCAGTGGCTTTAAGACATCGAAGGAGAGCGTTTCACCTCAGACCCCTAGTGGAGAGGTAATCATGCAAATTGGAATCTGCAGAGATCATCGAGAAAGTGGATGGCCCTACACCATGGGTATCTCCGATCGTGGTAGCTAAGAAACCCAAACAACCTGGTGAAGTTAGGATCTGTGTCGATATGAGACTGCCTAATGTGGCCATAAAGCGAGAACGACACATCACACCTACCATCGACGACCTAATAGGAGAACTAAGTGAGGCAAGATGGTTTTCAAAACTGGACCTCAGGTCAGGATACCACCAGCTAGTCCTAGCTGAGGAGTCTAGATATATCACAACCTTCTCCACCCATGTTGGACTTCAGCGCTACAAGAGACTAAGGCCCTCATTACAACATTGGCGGCAAAAGCCGCTTACCGCCGTGCAGAAGACCGGCAACACACCGCCGCGGCAGCGGAATTCTGCCACGGTCATTATGACCCACTGCTCAGAATCCGCCAAAATTGAGACACCCACACAAGTCCGCCACACCAAAGGTCAGTGATAAACGGGCAAAAACAAAACCTCCACCGTCACGCCAACAGAAATACTCCCACACTTTCAAGACCCACGAATACACGCGGCGGTCTTTCAACCGCGGTATTCCATTGGCAGTACACACCGCTGTGCTCAAAATACACACACTCTTACAAAACACTGCCACATTGGACAATTCGAAATACACACACCTGATACACATACACACGCCACTCCCACACACCCATTACAATATAAAACACACAACCCACATCCCCCACAAACCTCTACGACCAAAATACCAAAAGAAGGCCAGAGAGACACTACAAACTACTACCAAGCATCCACAGGCACACAATACCATCACCCACATAACTTCCACGCACCTCACACAACACACCACTAAATATCACCCCACTTATCACTACACACACCACCCCACACATCACCCACACCACCCCATGACACGGCAAAGACACCCCAGGTTCTCTGAGGAGGAGCTCAGGGTCGTGGTGGACGAAATCGTCCAGGTAGAGCCACAGCTATTCGGATCACAGGTGCAGCACACCTCCATAGCTAGGAAGATGGAGCTATGGCGAAGAATAGTGGACAGGGTTAACGCAGTGGGACAGCACCCAAGAACACAGGATGACATCAGGAAGAGGTGGAACGACCTACGGGGAAAGGTGCGTTCCGTGGTCTCAAGACACCACCTTGCGGTTCAGCGGTCAGGTGGTGGACCCCCACCTCCTCCCCCACAACTAACAACATGGGAGGAGCAAGTATTGCCGATTCTGCATCCTGAGGGCCTCGCAGGAGTAGATGGTGGAATGGACTCTGGTAAGTCAAATCTTAACTATTACATCTCCCACCCCACCTGCATGCCATCACATATCCCCACCCTCACTTCACCCCCATCACTCCAACTCCTCACAAATGTCCCAATATCACAAACCACACATCCCAACACCAAGCACTGCATGCAACAACAAAGCATGGACACCCATCACCAAAGCATGGCCACTGCACATACCCATACACCCCCCTAAACCACCATCACACAAGGTCCCACACAGGAATGCAAGCACTGGGGTACACAGTCACCCACCCATTGAACACCATGGCACACACAGATGCAATAAACATTCTTTTATACCCCTGCAGGACCCCTACCCAACGTCACCGGATAGGAGGGTCCACACATGTCCACACCACTAACAGAAGAGGCCCACAGTGATGACAGCAGCTCTATCCAACTGGATCTAGATGACCAGCCCGGCCCATCAGGGACCTCAGGACAGTCGGTTCCCCTGACACAGTCACAGGCCACCACAGAGCTTCCTCCCTCTGGAAATACCAGCACAGCACCCACCCAGCGGGTCCATACCTCTGTCCCCAGGACACGTCAATCAGCAGTGTGTCCACCACTACAGGGAACCCAGGCTAACTCACCACCACAACAGCAACAGGGACCTGGGGGCAGTGGCCACACGGTCCAGGGGACAGTGGCCCAGGAACACATGGGAACTGGGAGGTCTGCTGTGTGACAGGGGAAGGACAGGCCCAGGGAACCCACTCTTCACGAGGCCCTCTCCAACATCATGGAAGCCTACCACCATTCCCAGGAGACAATGGCAACGGTACTGGCCAAGTTTCAGGAGACCCAGCGGCTGCAGGAGGAACAGTATTTGAGCTTCAGGGAGGAACTCAGATCCATCAATTCCACCCTGGGCACCATCGTAGGGGTGCTGAAGAAAGTCCTCAACACCAGGAGGGACACTATGGCACACCAAGGGGCCCCTGACACTAGCCTAGACGATGAAGTGCCCACCACCTCCGCCGGCGCTAGTGGACAGGAGGCACCGCCACAGGACCACCACACCAGCACCCCACCCCCTGCAGAGGGAGAACCACCCCGCAAACGGTCCCTGAGATCCAGGACAAAGACAGAGAATGATGCCAAGACCCCCGCCAAGAAATGAGACCACCCTGATTGTCATCCTTCTGTCCCACCTTGTCACCCTGTCCATACTTAAACTGCCCCCACTTCCTATGCCCATTTGGGCAATGCACCTGTGAAACAAATAGACTGGACTCTGCCATGGACATTCCTCCACCATCACCCCTCACCATTTTACAGCACCCTCCAATATTGAGCACATAAATAAACACCCTTAAAGGGCAAAACAATCTGGAGTCTGTCTGTGATTTCGAAATAGTGTATTAGCAATTACAGTGTCAAAATGCCCTTTCAATTGTAATGTCAACATACCTATGTCACACAGCTCTAGTCTATGAGGAAACAAAGCAGATGCCACACAGTGGGACCCACAACTGTAAAAATCGTAAGGGAAAGTGACAACTCAGTGACCATACACTGGGTGAAAACGACAGACAGTAGAGAGGTAGTAGTGTTGAAGTACATGTAGTAGGCAGGTTTGTATTCTCACCTGTGTCTCACTGGAAGTATTGCAGGAACACCGAGTTCCTGTTGTCGATGTCCTCTTCTTATGCTTCCTCGTCTTCACTGTCCACAGGCTCCACAGCTGCCACAATACCTCCATCTTGACCATCCTCCTGCAGAAAAGTCACCTGTCATTGCAAAGCTAAGTTGTGAAGCTTACAGCAGGCCACGATGATCTGGCACACCTTCTTTGGTGAGTAGAATAGGGATCCACCTGTCATATGGAGGCACCTGAACCTGGCCTTCAGGAGGCCAAAGGTCCGTTCTATAATTCTCCGAGTTCGCCCATGGGCCTCATTGTAGCGTTCCTCTGCCCTTGTCCTGGGATTCCTCACTAGGGTCAGTAGCCATGACAGGTTGGGGTAACCAGAGTCACCTGCAAATGGCGAGGGACAACTGTTAGATACACACTAACCTGTAGGGATATCCCCAGACAACCATTCCCACTGACTTGCTTCCAGGTGCTCACCTAATAGCCACACACGGTGCCTCTGGAGTTGTCTCATCACATAAGGGATTCTGCTATTCTGCAGGATGTAAGCGTCATGCACTTAGCCAGGGAATTTGGCATTCACATGGGAAATGTACTGGTCTGCCAAACACACCATCTGCACATTCATCGAATGATAACTCTTCCGGTTTCTGTACACCTGTTCACTCCTGCGGGAGGGATACCAAAGCCACATGTGTCCCATCAATGGCACCTATGATGTTGGGGATATGTCCCAGGGCATAAAAATCACCTTTCACTGTAGGCAAATCCTCCATCTGAGGGAAAACGATGTAGCTCCGCATGTGTTTCAGCAGGGCAGACAACACTCTGGACAACACGTTGGAAAACATAGGCTGGGACATCCCTGATGCTATGGCCACTGTTGTTTGAAAAGACCCACTTGCCAGGAAATGGAGTACTGACAGCACCTGCACTAGAGGGGGGATTCCTGTGGGATGGCGGATAGCTGACATCAGGTCTGGCTCCAACTGGCCACACAGTTCCAGGATTGTGGCATGATCAAGCCTGTAGGTGATGATCACATGTCTTTCCTCCATTGTCGACAGGTCCACCGGAGGATGCCGTCATCTCCTCACATGTCCCAGCGGACGGTGCCTATGAAGGACAACAGCGAGCACAGAGTCAACCAACTCAGAGGTACGTACCCACAGTTTACACAGAACACGATTCATAATCCGAAATTTGCATGTATGAGTGTTGAGGCAAGGCCTAGGTATTTGTGACATGTGACCGCCATTTTCTATTTGTTCAATCACTCGATACCTGCTCTTCGACAGGAGAGGACCTACACTGCAAGTGCTGCTGTGACCTCAGTCTGGAAGAGACAATGGCTTGTGCGTCTGGGGAAAGGGCCCCTGCCTTTACATTGGAGGAGTTGGACAAACTATTGGATGGGGTCCTCCCCCAGTACACACTACTCTACGGTCCTCCAGACAAACAGGTAACTACACTGGGAGCATGCTGTATGGGCTATACCTGTGCGGAGTGGGGGTCGATGAACGATGGGGGGGGGGGTAGATTGAGGCGTGCATGAAATGACAGTGAGTGCATGTGCCACATGGCAAGGGTAGGGATCGGGGCCAATGACTGTGACAGTGCAGTTGGTAATAACTTTTCTTTTTCCCCTGTACAATTCATGTAGGTCAGCGCCCACCAGAAGAAGGACATCTGGCGTGCCATCGCCAAGGACGTCCGGACCCTGGGGGTCTATCACAGACGGAGCACCCACTGCCGTAAGAGATGGGAGGACATTCGCCGCTGAAGCAAGAAGACGGCAAAGGCCCAGCTGGGGATGGCATCCCAACGTGGGAGGGGTCCCTGTCGCACCATGACCCCCCTGATGTTCAGGATCCTGGCGGTGGCGTACCCGGAGTTGGAGGGCATCACAGCAGCCACAAGGCGGTGAGTACACTCTCATTCAGCTGATTCAGCGTGCTGTGGAGGTGTCTGGGTGGGGGAGGTGGGCTGTGGGTTTCCCTAGGCCAGGGCGAG
The DNA here is from genome assembly GCF_031143425.1 of Pleurodeles waltl. Lineage (NCBI taxonomy): Eukaryota > Metazoa > Chordata > Amphibia > Caudata > Salamandridae > Pleurodeles > Pleurodeles waltl. Next base: position 64,198,017 of record NC_090436.1, read on the forward strand.
TGTGCTAGTTAGGTCCCCTTCTTCTGGCAGACCCTGTGGCACCCCACCCCACCTGTGTACAGTGCCAACTACACCTAGTCAGGCTCCTGTGACATCCATGTGTGCAGAAGCCGGCCATAGCCTTGTAGGCCATGTCCCAGGGATTGAACAGTGGACCCCAAGTGTGCCGCGTAGTGCAGGGGGCTTCTGTGTCTGTCGTGTCCGCCAACGGTAGCGGTAATGCATGCACTCAACATATCTTTCTTCTGTCGTCCTCCCCCTTTTTGTGGTCTCCCTGTTCTTGTGAGCAGTAGCATCATCAGGCGGAGGAGCAGTGGCACCGGAGCAGGAGGGAGCTGCATCCCACGTGGCCCTGGTGGGCGAGACTACGGACTCGGAATTCACCAGTGGGACAGAGGGCGAGCGGAGCTCCATGGAAGGGACAGGAGTTGACACCAGTGATACAGACTCGTCCTCTGATGGGAACTCCCTTGTGGTGGCGGCCACATCTGTCCCCCCGCATCTACAGGTACAGCCGTCACCCGCCCACCAGCACCGCCCTCCCAGCAGCCCTTCAGCCTTTGCCCCGTGCCCGCTCACCCAGGAGGGTGGGCATCACCTTCTCCCCAGGCACCTCAGGCCCTGCCCCAGTCACCCCTGCTGCCCTCAGTGAGAAGGCCATTGACCTCCTCAGGTCCCTCACTGTTGGGCAGTCTACCATTTTGAATGCCATCTAGGGTGTAGAGAGGCAGTTGCAACAGACAAATGCATTCCTGGAGGGCATTCATTCTGGTCAGACAGCCCTTCAGCGAGCTTTTCAGACTATGGCCTCAGCACTGATGGCAGCCATTGTCCCTGTCTCTAGCCTCCCCCCTCCAACTTCCTCCACCCAGACCTCAGCTTACCCCAAGCACACCATCAGACCAGCATGCACACACCTCAGCACACCAGGGACGCTGGGCCAGACAGGACCGCCAGCACTAGCCCCGCTGGGCCAGGCAGAACCGCCAGCACCAGCCCCACTGGGCCACACAGCACCACCAGCACCAACCCCGCTGGGCCAGACAGGACCGCCAGCAGCTGAGTCACTGCCAAAGACCCCACCGCAACCAGCACCGCTGAACAGGACAATGCCGCCACATGCACCGCTGCCAAGGACACCCACACCACAAACACCGCTGAACAGGACACCGCCGCCACAAGCACCGCTGAACAGGACACCGACACCACAAGCACCGCTGAACAGGACACCGCCGCCACAAGCACCCCTGGCCCATGAGTGCCAAGGGCACTGGCGCTACTGAGTCCGCCACGAGTAGGATGAAGCACTCTGGGCATAAGGCCCCTCCAGGATCTTCCTCCGGCGGTGCTGCAGCGGATGCGGGGGATGGAGGGGAGGGCGAGGCTGGCAGAGCGAAGATTGCGGGTGGGAGTGTGGAAGGGGAGTCTGTCGTTGAGGTAGGCTGGGCCTGTGTTGTTGAGGGCCTTGTGTGCGTGGATGAGGAGTTTGAAGGTGATCCTCTTTGATACTGGTAGCCAGTGAAGGTCTCTGAGGTGGGGGGAAATATGGTCACGGCGTGGGATGTCCAGAATGAGGTGGGCGGATGCGTTCTGGATTCTTTGCAGTTTTGTTAGGAGTTTGGTAGTTATTCCTGTATATAGGGTGTTTACTTAGTCCAATCGGCTGCTGACCAGGGCGTAGGTGACAGTTTTCATGGTTTTGACGGGAATCCACTTGAAGATTTTGCAGAGCATGCGGAGAGTGTTGTAGCAGGAAGAGGAGATGGCATTGACCTGCTGAGTCATGCTGAGTGTGGAGTCCAAGATGAAGCCTAGGTTGTATGCGTGGGTGGTGGGTGAGGGCGCGGTACCTAGGGAGGTGGACCACCAGGAGTCATTCCAAGTTGAGGGGTTGGTGCCACAGATGAGGATTTCTGTCTTGTCTGTGTTTAACTTGAGGTGGCTTGATTCCATCCAGCTTGCGATGGCGTGAAGTCTGTTGTGGAAGTGGATCTTTGCAGTTGTAGGGTCTTTCATGAGGGAGAGGATGAGCTGAGTGTCGTCTGCGTAGGAAACTATGTTGATGTGGTGGGTTCATGCGATGTTGGCGAGGGGGACCATGTAAACATTGAAGAGCATGGGGCTGAACGAAGATCCTTGGAGAACGCCACAGATGATTCTGGAAGCTTCTGACAGGAACGGTGGGAGGCAGACTCTCTGGGTTCTGCCTGAGAGAAATGACGAGATCCAGTTGAGTGCCTTGTCGATGATTCCAGTGTTGTGTAGGCGTGTGCGGACAGTGTCATGACATACCGTGTCGAAAGCTGCAGAGAGGTCCAGGAGGATGAGTGCTGCTGTTTCTCCTTCATCAAGCATGGTCCTAATGTCATCTGTGGCAGCAATGAGTGCAGTGTCAGTGCTGTAGTTTCTGCGGAATCCGGATTGGGAGGTGTCGAGTACCCTGCTGTCTTCCAGGAACCGGGATAGTTGGCTGTTTACAATTTTTCCGATGACCTTGGCTGGGAAGGGGAGGAGGGAGATCGGCCGGTGATCCTTGGGGTCGTCTGAGTCTGCCTTTGGTTTCTTTAGCAGGGCGTTGATTTCTGTGTGCTTCCATCTTTCTGGGAAGGTGGCTGACTCGAAGGAGCTGTTGATGGTTTTGCAGAGGTGGGGGCGATGATGATGTTTGCCTTATTGAAGATATGGTGTGAGCAGGGGTCCGATGGTGATCCGGAGTGGATGGAGGCTATGGTGGTGGCGGTGTTCTCTATGTTGACGGGGGTCCAGGTGTGGATGAGGTGGGTGTTGCTTGGAGCGTTGGGTTCTTGGGTGTTTGTAGTCAGCTGGTGGGTCTGGGGTTTGAAGCTATTGTAGATTTCTTCTATCTTTCGATGGAAGTGGGTTGCCAGTGAGTTGCAGAACTCCTGTGATGGCAGGGGTACATTGGAGCAGGTCCTGGGGGTGGAGAGCTCGTTGACGATGCTGTTGAGCTCTTTACTGTTGTGAGCGTTGGCGTTGATGCGGTTATTGAAGTGGGTCCTTTTGGTGGTGCGGATCAGTTGGTGATGTTTGCGTAGGGCATCCTTGAAAGCGATGTGGTTGGAGTTGGTAGGGTCAAGGTGCCAGGTTTTTTCCATTCTGTGACATAGCTGTTTGGATTCCTGTAGTTCTGGGGTGAACCAGCTGGCCTTGATTCTGTGGGTGGTGTTTGTTTTTTTTTTGAGCGGTGCAAGGGTGTTGGTGCAATCTTCTATCCAGCGATGCAGGTTGGTGGTGGCTATGTTGGGGTCCAGGATCCCAGGGGGTGGGGCCCGGGCGAGAGTGGAGATCAGTTGATCTGTTGATATTTTGCTCCAGTTGCGTCGGGGGGGGGTTGTGTGCAGTGGTGGTGAGTGACTGTTTTATGGTAGGAGAAGTGGATGCAGCGGTGGTCTGTCCAACTGAGTTTGGTGGTGTGGCTGAAAGAAACATGGTTGCTGGCTGAGAAGATGGGGTCGAGTGTGTGGCCTGTGGAGTGGGTGGGTGTAGTGATGAGTTGCTTGAGGCCGAAGTTGGTGAGGTTGTCGATTAGGTTGGTGGTGTTGATATCGTTGTTACAGGGAAAAGTGTGAATTCTTAAAAGAAACAATACAATTCTTTGGATACACTTTTTCATCAAGCGGCATTGCCCCTGATCCTGGAAAGGTGACAGACATCAAAAACGCTCATCCCCCGATGACAGTAACCGGAGTCCGAAGTTTTCTGGGGATGGTGAACTACTGCGGTCGTTTCATATAGATCCTCACGTCACTAACCCAACCTTTGAGAGACCTCACAAAGGCTTCATCAACCTGGTCCTGGGTCCCTGAACAAGAAAGGCTTTTCAAGCAACGAAAGAAGCACTGTCAGCAGATACAACCCTAAGATACTTTGATCCCCAGTGGGAAACCTCCATTGCGGTAGATGCCAGCCCGAAGGGGCTAGGGGCCGTGCGCCTCCAAAAAGTTCAGGCTGAGGACTGGGCCCCTGTTCCATACGCAAGCTGCTCACTGACAGATACTGAGAAAAGGTATTCTCAGATTGAGCGAGAAGCAATTGCCATATCCTGGGGGTGTAAACATTTCCACCTATAGGTGTACGGGCACCCATTTGTTGTCACCACGGACCACAAACTACTAATACCACTCTTCCAAGGCACTGCGTCCAAACCACCTCCACATATTGAAAAGTGGATGCTCCAGTTGCAAGAGTACACCTGCAAAGTAGAATATCGCCCAGGAGTAAACAACCCGACGGATTATCTCTCAAGACACTCCAGACCTGCCACCCCGATAGAGGAAAGTGAAGCCCTTGAAACAGAGGAGTACGTAAAATGTGTAGCAGAGACCGCTACCCATCTCGGTAGACACTATAAGACAGGCCACGGAAGCGGATGATAATCTCCAGAGAACAATACATGCGGTGAAAAAGAACAACTGGCGTGCTGGACCGAAACAGTGGCAATCTCTAACCCCTGAAGCGAGAATGATCATGGAAGGGCTGCACAGAGTGCAATAAGAGCTGACGATCAGTGAAGACGGATGCCTTCTCCGAGGCCACAGGTTAGTGATCCCCTCCAGCCTCACGAATAGAGTGATTCAGCTCGCGCATGCTGGCCACCAGGGAATGGTGAAAAACAAAAGTAGATTGAGGACGAAGGTATGGTTCCAAAGGATGGATGAGAAAGTAGAGGAGTTAATACGTTTGTGCCATTGGTGCCAAACGGCTGGAATTCCCAATGTGCCAGTCCTGATAGAGACCGATGAACGACCTCACAAGCGGTGGGTATCAGCCAGCCTTGACTTTGGAAGTTTACCTAATGGGGATCATCAGATGGTCATGATTGATGACTATTCTTGTTACCTAGAAGTGGAAGTAGTCCGAACCTTGACAGCTTCCGAAATTTTCTCAAAGATGGAAAAGATGTTTGCCACTCATGGATTGGTAAGAGAAGTTAAGACCGACAATGGACTGCCATTTCACAGAAGTGAGTTTGGAGAATACTTGCGATCACTAGGTATCAGGCACAAAAAGATCACACCCATATGGCCTCAAGCCAACGGAGAGGTCGAAAGATTTATGAGGACACTGAATAAAGTAGTTTGAATTGCTACTGGAAGTGTCAAAAAGAGGGTCCGAACAAGTTGCGCGGAACATATCCTGGTTCAAGAGATTTCAATCTCCAAGAGAGTCACCCGATGTCAGTCCAGAACATATTACCCCGGCAACAGAGGGGGATGGATCTGATGAGGACGAGGAGCCCGAACACAATCTGACCAGCCCAAACCCAAACAACACGGAAAATGTACTTGAAAGACCTAATAGTGACTCCGTCACTAACCCTAGTGATACAGGATCATCTAACAGAAGAACATGCCAATCAAGATATCACCTGAGAAGTAACCCAGCACCCTCAACGAAGTTGTGTGATTTCCCAATATAATCTAATGAAGCTAATGAACTATAGACTTTGCCTTTAATTTAGTCATGATTGTATTTGTTCATTTGTTGTATCATTTTGGAAGGGATGTAGTGTTGCGCCCGTGAAGTAAGAGGAGCGCGACTACTACCAAGTGATGAGACCAAGAGGGGCGTTGCAAAGGCAACCGCATTGTGAAGAGTATGTTGGTATGACCCAGGGGTCACAGGCGGAAAAGTAATAAATAAAGGACTGAGGTGAGGCCACTGGGGACGCAGCACGTAATACAGGGTAGACCTCGACCTCTGGCTCAAGCACCCGGTACAAATAATTACAAGTGTCCTGGTATTTTTTCAGCGCACAGAGCTGCCCTGAACCAGAACACCACAACAACCACCCTTCCCACACCGCCAGCAGACGTCAGGCGATAACAGTCCCGCCCTGCACACTTTGGCAGGGGGACCAATACCAGTTATGTAAAAGTTTAAAATATGCACATTTCCACCTGGTCTCGCAGGGCAAGGTGTCGTGATCATGCATCAGTGCTTCCCATTGCCAGAAGACCCGGGAATTCTCAAAGGTGGGGCCAGAGTAGCGACCATCCAGTAACAGTCTGGACATCCTTGAAAATGACCCTCTGGCAGTACCCCACAACTCGATGTAGGATGTGATCGGAGAGGGAGGCAGCAGAAGAGTACCCTCCCTCATCTGAATCCCGAGACAGTGCAGCATCTGGGTCGACTGCCACTGGTATTTGTGCTCCAGGCCATACTCTAGTTGTAGATTGTCAAACGATACCAGGATACCCCTCAATAGTAGGTGGCCCATGCTCCATATGCCCCTTTCTTTCCACTCCAGCTAGTCTATAGGTTGCCAACCTATCCGCATACCTGCATTGTCCCAAATGGGTGCCAATTAACTGAGCCATGGGTGTGTATGTAGATGCGCATGTGCTAGTTTCCAGATATTTAATGCATGGTAGATTATCAGGTTGCCGATGAGTGGCCTGTTGGGAATAGAGCTGAGAGAGTGTTCTTGCAGTTAATGTCAACTTTTCACTCTCAATCAAATCATAGAGGGTCGTTGAATGCACTATCTGGGACAAGTGGTTGGACAGGTAATAAGCCTCCATATGAGGAAGGAAGAGACCGCCAATCATGGTGTCAGCATATAGTTTGGACATGCAGAGGCGAGGCCACATACTGCCCCACACAGAGCCCTTAACCTCAGTGGCAATCTCTTGGAGCGGCACCCATGAGATAGGAAGGGGTAGAATATGTGCGATGTAGTTAAATTGGGTGCTGTCACCATCTTGAATACCTGCACTCCCCCCCAGAGAGAAAACTACAGGGGGGCCAATTTGGCAAAATCGAGCTTCATGGTGTGAAGCAAAGGGCGAACATTATCGTTGACCATGCATTTCAGATCTCTGTGTAAGAGTACTTCCAGATATTTAATTATTCCCTTGACCCGTTTCAGACTGAAGTCCGCAATACAGGCCCTGGTTGTGACCCGAGACATGGGCAGCACTTCACTTTTCTAACAACTCACCTTATACCTGAAGAATAAGGAGAAGGTGTCTAATAGAGCAAGAAGCATGGGTAATGAGGCTCTGGGGTTGCCCATGGTCAGCAACAGAAAAGAAAGAATTAATAGGGCCCACACTTGTTGGTACTCTCCTGATAAGATGGGTGGGATCTAGATGGGTGGGATCTAATAGCCACAGCCTATGGGGCCCATGGCTTACATGAACAGTAAAGACGATAGCAGACAACCCTATTGGGTGCCCCTGCAGATGTGTATGGAATGAGAAAGGTACCCTCTGCAGTTCATCTGCGCTGTCGGAGACATATAAAGCCACTGCACATTGTAGATAAACTCCGGCCTCAAGCTAAATCTGGACATGACTCGAAAGAGATACAGCCCCTCTTCCGGGTCAAAAGCTTTCTTTGCATCCAGAGACATAGTGATCTTCACCAAATCCAAGTCTTTGGAGTCCCAGACAAGATGAACCAGATGACACATATGATTCAGGGAGGATCTGCGAGGCACAAAACCCTCTTCGGAGTCATGAATCATCTAGAGGATTACTCTGCAGAGCCAGGTTGCAAGGACCTTCTTCAAGATCTTTATGTCTTCATTTATCAAATAAATAGTGTGATAGCTCAGGCATTCCAGCAGGTCTTGTCCTTCCTTGGGCAAGACAGAAATAATGGCTTTGTTGGACATCAAGCCTAAATAGCCTGTCTCCTTGGCTTTGCTGAAGGCATAATATAATAGCTGGACAGTCTGGCCTTTACAAGTCCCTTAGAATTTGCCAGGGTAGCTATATTCTGGAGACTTACAGGTCTGTGGGTTTGATATAGCTTTCAATATTTCCTCAAGGATGATTTCCTTGGAACACTGCTCTGTCTTCATCAGACAAACATAGGAGCCGGATGGAATCCAGGAACCCATATATCTCGGGGAGAGTATCCCCACCCTCATTCCTGTACAGTTATTCAAAGTAGGTAGCAACCTTCTCAGATTTGTTCTTTAGGCAGCTAACGACCCTCCCACAGGGGGACAATACCACAGCGATGGTGAGCTGCACTTCTCTCTGGCAGAACTGGAAAGCTAGCATATGCCCTGCCTTTTCTTCCTACTCACCATGTCGCCATTTGAGCTTGACTAATGCCTTTCCGCAGCTGAAGTGTAACATGCCTATTGCGATCCTGTGTCAAGACATCCAAGACCATATTGAGGCCTGCCCTGCCTGAATGTCAATGATGTAGTCTGCAGGCAGAGTCATGGGGTCTTGGTGTTACAGTGTGTCAAACTGGGCTGCAGCCCCCTGATCATGAGGAGAATCCCTCAAAGCCGTTGGGAAGCCCGTATCCATTGTAGAGTCCATATTGTCCATGAAGACCACACTGTGATCAGGAGCATCAAATTCTGACATATGGCTATGAATTGTCACCACCATCACTGCTAGCTCCCTCAAGTCGAAGTTAATAACACCTCTGAAGACTCAAGGGTGAAGAGCTAAGAATTTCTTGTGTTGGACTGCTGTGTCATGCAAGAAATCCTCTGATGCATGGATCACCTGTCCATCCCCTAGAAAGGTACACTGTTGCATTTCACAGTTTGGAGGATAAGCCTGGTGTGTTGGTGACGCAGGAGGCAAGCATTGATGGGTCGGGAGTATTTGAAAGCTTACAGGACCCAGCGCAGATTCTGTGCACCCTCTGGAATTCTAGACAGTATGGCGCCAAGACGGTTACTGACCCCCACAGCCATCACAAATCGCAAGGGACTTCATGGTCCATCATCCCTAGCACCTGGAGGCGCTGCTGCAGACTCTCTCCAGGAAGGGGGTGGGGCCTCCCCTCCCGCAACACACTGCAAAGGGCTCTCAGACATCCTGCTGGTGGAACACCTAAATTGGTGGGAGGGGGGTTACTGGCATCCACAGACAGCACATATCACAGAGAAATTTACGGTCCATCATCCCTAGCGCCACATTGCACTACTGCAGACTCACTCCAGGAAGGGGGTGGTGCATCCTGCAATGCACTTCAAAGTGCTCTCAGAAGTCCTGCTGCGCAGGATGTGCAAAAGCCTGCGACAAGGGTGGGCCCGTCCATGCCAGTTGCAACCCAGAGGAGGCTGGACCACCCCCCTTTCACCTCTGATCCTAGAGTTACTGTTTTTGTTACTTTGGTTCTTTTTTCTCTTGCCATCTGCATCCTGATAACACTGCAAAGGGCTGAAGTGCCTGTGGGGACATTGGGAAAAGGAAGGGCAACTATCTCTCTGCTTGCTCCGAAAAAGGAGAAGTGGCCCCAAAGTCCATTGCCTGCTACCTGTCATCAGTTATGGGGGCTATTGAGACAGAAACTGGCAGTGTAGAAGCAAGTATGGACCTTACCTAAAAAGGGGAAGTGGGATCAAAGTCCATTACCTGCTACCTGACATCAGTTATGGGGGCTACTGAGACAGAAATTGGCCACTTAGAAGTGTGTTTTGACCTTACTCTGAAAAGCATAGGCCTTTCTGGGGATAGACCACTGGAGACCAAAGTAGTAACACAGTCTACTCAAAGTGAGCTACCATGTCAGACCTCTTCAGATAACCTAATTGCAAAGGATTCCATTTTACCTCGGGACCCCAGGCAAACGTACCCAGCCCAATATTCATGTGTTGTGGAGAACTCACGAACTCCGACAGTGCTTGAAGAAATAGTCCTACCCATCAAGAAAAGTAGGAGGGAAATGGCTGGTACAAGTAGCATTAGTATTATCTCCTTAAGATTTAAGCCCATCCCCCAAGTGAAACAAATAATTAGTGCTAAGATTTCAGTGGGGAGGAAGCCAGTGAAAAAAGTGGTGGCAGGAGAACCTGATTTTAAAGATTTTACCAGCAAATGCCTAGACACATTGGATCGTATAGATACACAATTCGGAGAAATTAGCAATTTGTGATCCATGGCTTTAACAAAATCAAATATCTTAGATGGGAAGCTAGACAACATTCACCAGATCCAAGGCAATCTTGAAGGCAGAGAGTCTGTAAGGGGGGGGACACAAACAAAACCCAGGAACTCTGAATGAATGTAGGCCCCAGGCACATACAACTCACTCTCTTATATCAATCTCCCATGAGAGATTAAATGAGGGAACTATGAGGCCCTCTGAGACTCCTTGTGACAAACTGCTGACAGCGAAATCACTGCCCCGAAGAAAACTGCAGACTCTGAGCAGAGTGGTTGGCAAAAAGTGGCTGTCAAAAACAACTGCATTGCCCAAAATAGCTTAAACAACAGCACAACTGAGGCCCCTGATGTTTGTCCCCATATCGCCCCAGAGTGCACACCCTATAAAATTGTTCTTGAAAAGGCACCAAAGGTAGAGTCATCTCTCTCTGAAATGAATATGTCTTTATTAAATAAAGAGACACACTGGCTGAGGATGCATGTGTGCTGGACCTGTGATGTGCATAAAGACATTGTCTCAATTAGAAGCATCTCCTGGGTTGGCCATATGATCCAAAACTCACCTGGTGACTGTATTATATTACATTTTAGAAGGCCACATCTGGTGTGGGTTATGTGACTCTCCCTTTCTCAATCAGGCACCTCTAAGGATGGTATCTTACCACAACCTCTGGACTTTATCTATGGTCCAAGAATAAACCAACTACAGTGCCCTAATAGCAAGGCACCGCTGAGTGCCCCCTGCAGGAGACAGAGCAGCAGCCCACTCCCAGCATAGTAGTGTTCTACTATCCAACAGACTTGAGGCTCTGTCAGCAATAGATCATCTGGATTGACAACTACAACTACCTGGAGACACAGATGCTGACAGCGTATTCAATCCTTCATCCTTGGAGAATTTTATGATCAATAAAAAGTATGCCCTGACAAAAACTTGGGGATTAATATCATAGAATGTGGCAGGCCTGCGGTCCAAGTTAAAACCAACAGTTTGGACTAAGACAGTGGAGTAGTTTCAAATCATCTGCTGTCAAGAGACTTGGTCGCAGGACCCCCTTCATATTAATGGACACCTAACTGTTGGAAAATGGTCTTCTCTGAAGGGTCACCCCAAATGTTTTACCTTCGTCCTCCTCTTTTTCTGACCTCGTTTTGTTGGCTTTTGGACTCTGGGCACTTTACCACTGCTAAACAGTGCTATAGTGCATGTGCCTTCTCACTAAAACATGGTAACATTGGCTCAAACCCAACTGGCATATTTAGTTTACTTGTAAGTCCCTAGTAAAATGCCCAGGGCCTGTGAATTAAATGCTACTAGTGGGCCTGCAGCACTGATTGTGCCTCCCACATACGTATCTTCTAAACCATGTCAAGGCCTGTGTGGGCAGTTTCACTACTACTTAGACCTGGCATTTAAAACTACTTTCCAAGCCTTAAGCTCCCCTTATTTTACATATGCCACCCCTAAGGTGTGGCCCTAGGTAGCCCATAGGGTAGGGTGCTATGTAAGTAAAAGGCAGGCCATGTACGTGTATGTTTTACATGTCCTGGTAGTGAAAAACAGCCAAAGTCGTTTTTCACTATTGTGAAGCCTGCTTCTCTCACAGGCCAGCATTAAACATTCTCTTATATACTTTTAAGTGGTAATTTCTGATCTGAAAGGAGTGGCATTGTAATGTTTGGTATGGTTGGAATGGTAGTGAGAAACCCTGCTTACTGGTGAAACTGGATTTAACATTACTATTTTAGAAATGCCACTTCTAGAAAGTAGGCATTTCTCTGCACTTACTGCTCTCTGTGCCTTACAGTCTGTCTCCAATCCACATCTGCTCTGTGCTGATTGACAGCTCCCTCTGTGCATTCCATCCAGACTGCCATAAACACAGGACACTCAGCTGCATCTGCATTCATCTGCATACTGGTGGGTCTTCCTGGGCAGTTACATCTCAACAGCTAGCAGCCTGACCTCACAATAAGGACTGATAAGCCACCACAGATCTCCAGGCAGACAGGACTGGATTGAAAGGGGAACTGGTGCACTTCAAAACCACTCTTTGAAGTCTCCTCCTCTTCAAAGGCACATTTGAGTGTTTAGATATACTGGGTCTGTGACCCCCTCAAATCAGACACTTCTGGACCTGCAATTGAACTCTGTCAGCCATACTGCCCAGAGGACTAATCTGAACTGCTTTTCTGGAAGGACTGCTCTCCTGCTTGTTGCCCTGCTGCCTGCTGCTCCCTGAACCTGCTGAAAGGACTTTGCCTTCACCCAAAAGTGATTTTCAAGAGCTTTGTCTGAGCTTGCCTCCTGTTAAGAATTCTCAGGGCCATCAAGGACTTCACCCAAGAGAGAGAATCCACTGTGCCGGAAGACCGAGGCAATGCTGTAATGCCTGAAAAAATCAAGACATTGTCTGAAAAATTGACGCAGCGTCCCAGAATCAACACAGCGCCTTTCATCATTGCAGCATGTTTTGGATTTTCCACGCATTGTCTCTGGGCATCGAAATATCCCTGCACCGCAGTAAGGAGCCAAGGCTGCGCACCCGGACATCGACCATCACCTTGCCCGCAAGGAAAAAATCAACACATCACCTCCACCACGATGGAAAAATTGACGCATCACTTTACTTTCTGATGCATCCCCTCCTCTCTGGCCCTCTTTGTCGTTATTTTTGATGCATCCCAGGAACTTTGTGCCAGGAAGATATATCTATTGATTCCTATGGTTTAAGACTTACCTAAACTTCTAAACAATAGTATCTTGACTTGTGTATATTAGATTGTTGAATTGTGGTCTTATTTTACTCAGATAAATAATATCTATTTTCCTAAACTGATGTGGAGTAGTTTTTTGTGGTATTTTCACTGTGTTACTGTATGAGGTATTGCACAAATACTTTACACATTGACTTTTAAGTTAAGCCTGCCTGTTCTATGCCAAGCTACAATAGGGTGAGAAGAGGATAATTTAGATTGTTTTGTGACTTACCCTGACTAGGATTGTGGTCTCTGCTTGGACAGGGTGCATATCTTTTCCAACTAGAGACCCATTTCCTAACACTAACATTCCATGTCCCAGCTACTCCATCCAAGTCAGAAAGGGAAAAAGAGGGCTTGGTCACTTTTGTTTAGGCCCAGATAGGTACAGTCTTACAAGATTAATCCAGTCCCATTCACATCATTCAGGCATACTCTACTCTGAATACGTTTGTGCCAATTAAACTAACCACAAATGCGGATCATTAGTGGCCCACAATCATTTAATCATGCCTGCACACTAGCGCATAAATCTTTACAACTCCCCTTTAGCAAGCAACCCCATGACCAGCTAACCATAGTACTTGCTAGAAGAGCACATAAGGAAGCCATTGCGACCTGAAAGGCTGAGGTACGGGAGACTGGGTGGGAAGATCTTGAGGCAGAGAGCAGTATGAAGGACTCCTGCACCTTCTGGAAGGTTGTTAACTCCCCCTATTTTACAACTGATGGCACTCTAGAGGTCAATACAGTCATATCACCTAAAGCTTGGGTAAAGCATTTTTGCTAAATTTTCAGATCTGGTGAAAAAAAATTCCTAGATGGCCTTAAGCGAAGAATCACCTTTTGATCAGGACGCTGCCATTGCCCTCTGTAAATCAATTGAGGTATCAGATATTAGCTATAGTGAACAGCCCCTCTGAAAAAGCCCCAGGACCTGATAAAATTCCATCTGATCTTTTTAAATCATTTCCACGAATTTGGGGCCCACTGATCACAAGCATAATAAGGTTCAGCAATTGTAGGCCCCCTGGCCCATACTTGGAAGGAGGCTATTATTGTGCCAATATTTATAAAGGGGGACAAGAACCTCCCACACTGTTACCGCCCAGTTTTGTTACTCGCCAGTACAGTTAAAATCCTAGGAAGGGTAATATTAGCTATTCGATTGGGCAGCTGAGACCAGGGGGCTTCGACGTTCAGTTTGAATTTCACCCTGGCTTGGATACTACTGAGCACAGCTTGAGTTTGTGCCTTATTGCTCCAAAATATATAAAGGCCAAATGCACAGACCATAGCTAAAATTCAGTATAGTAGGGAAGGGGATCTCACAGAAGAAATTTCTTCTGTAGTAAGGGTTAGGCAAGGACGAGTGTTAGACCCATTCCTCTTTTTACTGTATATAAATGGCCTGGAGGATTATTTGTGCAACATTGGAAAGAATACTACGAAGATGGGCTCACGATTAGTCCCTGTATTGCTGTATACAGAAGATGCGGTATTGATAGGGTGAACAGCCAATGGTCTCCAATTGCTTTTAGATGCCTAACAGGTTTGTGGGTAATCTGGGTCTGAGGAAGAATCTTACTAAATCTTTTGTAGTGAAATGCGGACCAAAGGTATCTAAAAACTCGTACATTCATGCTTAATGGCTCAGAAATTGGTATAGTGTTGCATTTTATTTATCTGATTATACCAGTCAGCATTGCTTTTGGTTGGAGTTCACATGGACCGGTACACTTCTGGTAATTTGGAGTCCTGAGGAGGGTGCCACCTTTCTGGTCAACGCTGGGGGAGTGGACCAGAAAGGCGGCACCTTGCTCATTACTCCAAACTACTCTTGAGTTCACCTGGACTGTTACACTTCGCAGCTGCCTTTGCAGATGGTGACGTACCGGAAGCCTCCAACAACCAACTCTGACTTCACTAAAGCTTTCCCACCAGCAAACTGTAGGTGGTCTCGTATGGAGCCACTTTGATGAAGCTTGATGATGCTAGTAGCTGATTTTCATGTTGTGCCCTTATCACTGTTTTCATATAACGACCAATTCAGATTGGACTGGAGCTACCCTTCTGAATTTTGCTGTGTCTGTGTCACGCGAATAGTACTTCTAATCTTCCATTGTTCTGAAAAGACCCACAGCCACATGGCCGGCGCTGGTTTGCGTCAAAAACTTTACCGCCGGCTAACGCCATTCCTACGCGCCAGGCGGGCGCCTTATTTAAGGATTGACGTTAGCCGGCATAGGGAAAAATGGGGGTTGTGCGTCAAAAAATGGTGCAAGTCAGGTTTGTGTCAAAAATTATGACTCAAACCGGACTTGCGCCATTTTTTGACGCACAACCCCCATTGATCAAAGCAAAGACAGGAGTCATGCCCCCTTGCCCAATGGCCATGCCCAGGGGACCTCTGTCCCCTGGGCATGGCCATTGGGCACAGTGGCATGTAGGGGGGCCCAAGTTAGGCCCCCCATGCCACTTAAAAAAAATAAAAAAATTATACTTACCCCAATCTGTACCTACCTGGGATGGGTCCCCCCATCCATGGGTGTCCTCCGGGGTGGGCAAGGGTGGCAGGGGGTGTCCCTGGGGGCAGGGGTGGGCACCTGCAGACTGCTTCCATGAAGTGGGCCCACATGTCCCTTAACGCCTGCCCTCACCCAGGCGTTAAAGAACGGCACACATCAGGTTGTGCGCTGTTTTTTAAGACCCGCCCCTCCTG
This sequence comes from Pleurodeles waltl, assembly GCF_031143425.1. NCBI lineage: Eukaryota > Metazoa > Chordata > Amphibia > Caudata > Salamandridae > Pleurodeles > Pleurodeles waltl. The sequence continues at coordinate 64,213,389 of NC_090436.1, forward strand.
TGCATCAAAATGACGCGGGAGTATAAATAAGACGCACAGGTCTTAAAGTCATTTTTTGGATGGGAACGTCTACCTTGCATGTCATTAACGCAAGGCTGTTTCACGCATCCAATTAATTACCCACACGGAGGGATTTTGACATTCACGGGGTCGGGTGTCATTGTATAAATATGGGGCAAGGTTTGCACTGAATGTGCGTCAACATTTTTGATGCACATTCAGCGCAGACAGAGTATAAATATGCCCCCTAATGCCCACCCCACTTGGAGTAAGCATGTATGGAATTAATCCTTTCTAATGATCACCAATGAATGCAAACCTCAATGATTGCTGCTTTTAGCAGTTCCCTCAGTTCAGGGTTTTCCATGCCCACAGACCACAGGATCAATAGAGGTTCTTTCAGAGAGACAGGAAGCCGGAAATGTGTCCATGCCACACAGCCCTACAGAAAATCAATGTTTTTATGCAAGGCCTGGAGCGCCATACTTAGGCACAGGGCCTGTGGGGGAGCAAAGAAGCCAGTCCATTTACAAAAGTGATCTTTATTTCTTTTCTCTTATGTCTCTGCCAGTTCCAGTTATTAGTAGAAAATTCTTCTCTTCTGATAGGCTGAGAATTCGCAAAGCAGATGAGATTAATTTGCAGAATTGCCCAGCTTTCTTGAGCTGAGTGTGAGCCTTGCAAATGAAAGTATCAGGGCCAGGACTTTCTTAAGCCACAGCATTTAATCAGAGAGATTTGGTTCATAGTATATGTTTTATCAAAGAAGACCTCCAAATACCTAGGATTTCATCAGTGTGAGCGTGTTACTGTAGGACATGCAAAGCAATTTAGATAATAGCCAAGGGTTGTGGCATGCACCCCCAAAGGGACAAAGGGACTCGTTTGTAAGAATCTGACACATCGGCTCTGTAGCTCTGACGCTTTCTCTCAGAAAATGCTCAATATTCTATCAAAAACTAAACATAGTACCTGTAGTTTATGGAGTTTCTAGCATGTGAGTTTAAATTGTGGACTTTCCCACCCATTTTAAGTTGTTTTGAGAAAAAAGATCCTCGGCATCCATAGACTGTCACAGTGGTGTGTAGAAAAGTTTTAATGTTTACCTGTGAGAAGACAACAGTACAACAGCTTTCTTCAAAAATTACTCCTCACAATGACCATAAAGGACAGCTAGACAAAAGGGACAGCAAGCTGTGTTCTCATGGAATAAAACTCTTCTATGTATAAGCTGAGCTCCTCTTCCAAACTTTTTCAGGCTCTAAAAGAACTATTGCAAATTATCGACTCGAAAGAAAGTGGCGCCAAGATCAGACTCTGGACAACCTCACAGCCTTCAAAAACGCCATCCCAAACACCACCAACTCATCCGAGCCACCAGTAGAACTGCCTTCAAAGATTGAATCAGCAACAACGCACACAGCCACAAGGAGCTCTTCAACGTCATGAAGGAACTCTCCAACCCCAGCTCCAATGCCAATGCCATCCCGCCATCCCAAGACTTCTGCGACTCCCTAGCCTCCTACTTCCACCGCAAGATTGCAGACATCCACGACAGCTTCAGCACCCAGATCCCCCCCGGCAACCACCAACACCACAGATTCACCTCCGACCAACCTCCTGCACTCCTGGACCCCCGTCAACGACAACAACACCATCAAAATCATCAACACCATCCACTCCGGCTCTCCATCTTACCTCTGCCCTCACCTAATCCTCAACAAAGCAAGCTCTGTCACCGCACCCCAACTACGGAAGATCATCAACAACTCTTTCAAGTCTGCCACCTTCCCGGAGAGATGGAAACATGAGGAGGTCAACACCCTCCAGCAAAAGTCATCGAGAAGGCTGTCAACAGACAATCAACCCGCTTCCTCAAGGAGAACCGCACCCTGGACCCTTCCCAATCTGGATTCCACAGCAACCACAGTACCAAACCCGCCCTCATCGCCACAACGGATGACATCAGAACCATACTGGACAGCAGTGAAACTGCGGCCCTCATCCTCCTGGATCTCTCGCCACGTTCTATACGGTCTGCCACCACACCCTACGCTCACACATCAGCAATGCTGGAATCCGCGACATAGCCCTGGACTGGGTCCCCTCTTTTCTCACGGGCAGAACTCAGAGAGTCCGCCTCCCCCCATTCCACTCAGAGGCCGCCAAAATCATCTGCGGCGTACCCCAGGGCTCGTCCCTAGGCCCGGCCCTCTTTAACGTCTACATGGCCCGCTCACTAACATCGCCCGATCCCACAACCTCAACATCATCTCATCGCCAATGACACCCGGCTGATCCTCTCCCTCACCAAGGACTCCGCCAAGACCTACCTCCACGAAGGAATGAAGGCCATCGCTGAATGGATGAAGAGCAGCTGCCTCAAACTCAATTCTGACAAGAAGGAAGTCCTCATCTTTGGCTCCACCACCTCCACATGGGATGACTCCTGGTGGCCTGCCACTCTCGGAACCACTACGACGCCCACCGACCATGCACGCAACCTAGGATTAATCTTGGACCCCTCACTATCCATGACCCAGCATATCAACGCAATCTCCTCCTCCTGCTTCAACACCCTCTGCATGCTCCAAAAGTTCTAAAAATGGATACCCAACGAAACCAGCAGAACAGTCACCCAAGCCCTCGTAAGCAGCAAGCTGGACTACGGCAATGCCCTCTACGCAAGAACCACGGCCAAACTCCAGAAGAGGCTGCAACGCATCCAGAACACCTTCACACGCTTCATCCTGGACATCCCCCGCCACTGCCACATCACAGACCACCTGAAAAACCTGCACTGGCTCCCAGTCAACAAGAGAATCACCTTCAAACTCCTCACCCACACTCACAAAGCACAACACCGGACCAGAATACCTCAAAAGATGACTCTCCTTCTACACCCCGACCCGGCATCTCTGCTCCGCCGACCTCACCCTAGCAACCGTCCCTTGCGTCTGCAGAACTACAACCAGCGTAGATCGCTCTCGCACCTCGCCACTAAAACGTGGAACACTCTTCCCACCCACCTGGGCCAGACCAAAGACCTCCTTACCTTCAGGAAACTTCTCAGGACCTGGCTGTTGGAGCAGTAACAGCACCTCCCCCCTCCTCAGCGCCTTGAGACCCTCACAGGTGAGTAGAGCGGTTTACAAATTCCTGATTGTAAAGAAATCACTGCACCACAGATGCTTCTTTTTCTTCTTTATTCTTCAGATCAGAAATACACATCCAACCCTGGCAGGTCTTTTCAACAACTGCCTGCCTTACAATCTAATCATAACATTCCAGCTCCATCCCAGTTGCTAAGCAGCCCACTAAGATTCCCTTGAATAGAATACAACATATCTCCCTTCTTACAATAACAAAATTATCTAAAAAAAAACACAAGAAAACACTTAAACACAACTACTCTGTATAATAATCTTTCATATATTCTGGTTTCTTGAACACTCTTTGTGACCTTCTCACCCCTCTTGACTCCTCGACACCACGACCACACCCAACCTGCTTCTTCCACTCAGCTACTTCCATTTCACTGCATCTGACAACATCAGCCATATTCCATCTTTTACCATCGCTTAAAACCACACTATAACACTTCACTCCACCAACCATTTTTGGTTCTGACCACTTTGACAAACCCTTCCTGCCGCCATGCCATACTATGGTTCGCACCCAGTCCCCAACCGCAACCACACATTCTTTCGGTTTTCCCAATATAATTTCGTTATACTTCTCTTGCGCTTCCTCCACTCTAAATGCAAGATTCCTTACACTTACACGTTTTTTACCAGCTTTCCCCATCCAACCAGGAACAGCTTTGGTACACGGTTTCCTTCCCTTCAACAAAACAAACGGGGTTTCTCGCATCGTCGAATGCGGAGTCGTCCGATAATTCCATAGCATGTTTTTCACTTCAGTCCTCCAACACAAACCAGTCTGAATTGACAGTTGAATACTGTCACACAACACTCGGTTAAACCTTTCTACTAACCCATTCTCTCTTGGATGTGCCACAGCTGTCCTCACATGGTTTACTCCACACAATGTTAAATAGTCCTCAAACTCAAACGAAGTAAATTGTGTCCCATTGTCAGTCACCACCTCCTCGGGATAACCTTCCCTTTTCCAAATTTCCTCACAAAATTCAATCACCACTCCAGCTTTAGTGTCTTTGACGATACTAACTTCTGGCCATTTGGAGTGGTAATCTACCATAACCATGGCATAAAACTTTCCACCACCACCAAAATCAAACGGGCCACACACATCTATTGCTATCTTTTGCCATGGTTTAACAGGAAAAGGTACAGGAATGACGGGTGTTCTCTCGCACACGTGTGTTTTGTCACTACAAGCACAGCTTACACAATTCCTAACAAATCTTTCAACCTCTTTGTCCATGCCTGGCCACCAAAAATCCTCCCTGGCTTTCCTCTTCATACCCGACATACCACCATGTCCCTCATGTAGAATCTCTAAAACAGCCTGCCTCAACTTATGTGGCACTACCAACCTATCACCTCTCCTGAGTAAGTTACTCTGTAATGACAACTCAGACCACACACTTTTGAAATTTGAAAACATACTGGTTTCATCACCCAATTCAGACCAACGCTTATGCAAATTCCTTATTATTGCCTGAAGTTCAGTATCCTCCTGAACCGCTGTCTTCCAAACTTCCTCACTGATAGCCTTTGTCTTGATGTCTTGCAGGTCAGCCACAACCCATTCTTCCTCTTCTTCTCCACATACATTTTCTAATGGCAACCTCGACAAACAGTCCGCATTTACATTCATTATACCAGGCAAGTATTTTACTGTGAAAGTGTATTCCTGTAACCTATATAACCACTTGGCAATCCTAGAAGAAGCACGAGCGGTTTGTGGTCTGTACGTAATTCAAAGCTTCTTCCCCACACATAGGGCCTCATTCTGACTATGGCGGACGGCGGAGGCCGTCCGCCATAGTTCCGCCGACAAATGACCGCACCGCGGTCAAAAGACCGCGGCGGCCATCCTAACATTTCCTCTGGGCCGGCGGGCGCTCTCCAAAAGAGCGCCCGCCGGCCCAGAGGAAATGCCCCTGCAACGAGGACGCCGGCTCAGAATTGAGCCGGCGTAGTTGCAGGGGTGCGACGGGTGCAGTTGCACCCGTCGCGTATTTCAGTGTCTGCTTAGCAGACACTGAAATACTTTTCGGGGCCCTCTTACGGGGGCCCCTGCAGTGCCCATGCCATAGGCATGGGCACTGCAGGGGCCCCCAGGGGCCCCGCGGCACCCCCTACCGCCATCCTGTTCATGGCGGGTTTCCCACCATGAACAGGATGGCGGTAGGGGGTGTCAGAATCCCCATGGCGGTGGAGCGCGCTCCGCCGCCATGGAGGATTCCCCCGAGCAGCGGAAAGTCGGCGGGAGACCGCCGACTTTCCGCTTCTGACCGCGGCTGAACCCCCGCGGTCAGAATGCTCATGGGAGCACCGCCAGCCTGTTGGCGGTGCTCCCGTGGTCGGTGGCCCTGGCGGCCACCGGCCGCCAGGGTCAGAATGACCCCCATAGTTTTTAAAATACGTGATGCCCCACCAACAAGCAAGAGCTTCTTTTTCTACAGCAGAGTATGTTGTTTCCGCTCCCTTCAATGTACGTGAAGCGAACGCTACCACACGTTCCTTTCCATTATGCACTTGCATTAGCACCGCACCCAACCCGTACATACTTGCATCTGTTGTTATTATTGTGTGATAATGAGCCACAAAAGGGTTTAATTCAACTGCTTCTATAATGTTTTTCTTCAATTTATCAAACGCTTGTTGGCACTCATCCGACCAGATATATTTTAGATTTTTTTTCATTAACACTCTTAAAGGATATGCTATGTCAGCGAAATTCCTCACAAATTTAGCATAATATTCCGCTAATCCAAGAAATGATCTCAGTTGATCTTTGTTCACTGGACTAGGTGCCCGCTCAATTGCTTCCATAAGATTAACCTTGGGTGTTATACCCTTCCATGAAATAGTATGGCCCAAATACTCAACACTGTGACATGCAAATTTACATTTGCTAGCCTCAACCGTCAAACCTGCATCCTCAAGAATATGGCATACTTTTTCCAGAATGGTATCATGCTCTTGTAAATCCTTTGCCCATACTAGCACATCATCCTGAAAAAACCTCACACCCTTTACACCACCAAGTAGATTTTGCATAACCCTTTGAAAAACAGCTGAGGCAGACGCAAGCCCAAACGGCATGCGCACAAATCTGAAAGCTCCCTCAGGCGTTATAAACGACGTGAGATGCCTGGACTCTGGGTGCAACATTATTTGGTGGTACGCACTGGATAAATCTAGGGTTGAGTACACTTTTCCCCCTTGAATACCACTCAATAGTTCATTAATATTAGGAATAGGATGTCTGTCTACCCATATATTACTGTTAAGGTCCCTCAAATCTACACACATTCTAATCTTGCCATTAGGTTTGCGGGCTAAAACCACTGGACTCAACCATTCCGACGCTTCAATTCTCTCAATCACACCCAAACTCAATAATCTAGATAATTCAATTTTTAATGCATCTCTCAGAACAACCGGCACACTCCTGACCTTATGTACACTGGGAACAGCCCCACTTTTCAGCACAATGCGATGTTGGAACTTCTGCAAACAACCTAAATTGCTATTGAAAAGATTTGGAAACTTCTTACTCCATTTTTCTGGACTCTCTTCCCCCACTGACAAAACCTGTCTTTCACTATTTGGATCTAACACAATCTTCAGCGTTCTTTGTTCATTCCATCCTAACAAACATCGACCATTTTCAACCACATACACATCACATATTGCCTGTCTTTGATTAAATAACACCTCCCCTTGAAAATATCCCAACACAGAAATTTTGTTGCCTCCATAACCCACCAAATCCACCTCCGCTTTAGCCAATTTGCCACCCTCCACTGCTTTCCATGTTGCTTTGTCAATTATGGTATAAGGTGAACATGAGTCAGCCCACATGTTTATCACCACACCATTTATGCTTATCGCACACTTAGGAGGTTTATAAGCAATCTCCATGGATAAAACATTAAGCATTAAAATTTCAAAATGGTTATCCCTTCCCACTTCCTCACCGGAACACAACATCTGACCGTTAGAATACGATTGTTGTCCTTGATTACCATCTTGTAAACAATTTACATTTCTTCTGTTGTAAGTACTTTTTTCCTGATTACACATTTTCGAAAAATGTCCCCTTCTGTCGCACTTGAAACACTTAGCATCTCTTGCAGGACAATTCATCGAGGATGCCAGATGTTTTATGCTTCCACATTTAAAACATTTCTTTCTTTCATCCATTACAGTGGTATTTTTGCTGATTTTCACAGAATTTACAGCTTGTACTAGTGCACCCTCGGTATCATTTCTACTTAACTCCTTAACATACCTAGATGTGTTTTCAACACGTTTAGCCACTGCTGTGGCCTCCTCCAATGATGGATCTTTTAAGTTTAACAACTTTTCCTGAATTTTCAGACAACATGTACGATTTATTAATTGATCTCTAATAATTTCTTCATGCAAGTCTTTAAATCTGCACGATTTAGCTAGCGTACGTAACGCACACACAAATTGATCAACTGATTCATGAGACGCTTGGGTCCTAGGAAAAAATTTGTGACGTTCTACAACAATGCTTACTTTCTTGCTAAAATGTTCCTCCAACACCCCCAACGCCATCATATACACATCGTCCTCATTGTCATTCTCCTCATCCTCAGACCTTCCATCGTTATTCGTTACAAAATTTGCAAATGGCAACGTTTTCAAAATCTTTCTACCTTCCACACCCAAATTGTGTTTTAACAAAGCCAACTTCCTTTTGTCCGTAAAAATGGCACCTCCCAAAGCCTCTAAATATGTTTCAAATGCTTCCCTCCAATCTTCCCATGACATGGTTGGTTCACCAGGCATGCTCAAAAATGTAGGTGGTGGTGCAATCGACTGCAAGTCTGCTACGTAAGTTATTCAACTATTATGAGCATAAATAATCCCATAAATAATCTAAAAAGCTCATGAAATATGACAAGAGAAGAGAAAAAATAAATAAATTAACATAAATAAAGTAGTCACCGTTGTCACCGTCCTTAGGCTGATTGCTTCCGTTGTCACCGTTGAGTAAACTAAAATACAACACTGCAGAGTTGAAGGTTGAAAGCGCTGCAAAGTCTAAAGTCAAAGGCACTATGTTCCAGTTGCTATGTTTTTTTTACTGTTGCTTCGACCTCTTTCTACAAGAGGTTTCCCTTGTCTTGCCGCTAACACCGCTGACGTCACAGCCAATTGAAACCGGATATCATCCACAGTGTGGATGCAGCCCGAGGACTCTCAGGGCAGCATCCGCGAGACTCTTCAGGTAAGCGCCTCATTCAAAATGCCAATCCAACAGCGCAAACCCTTTTTTTTTCCTTTAAGAAAATAAAAACGCGCTACCTCCACAACTCGGTCAACTTGACAAACCGAGTTTGGAATCCATCACAAAAAAAAAAAAAATCACAAAAACCACCATTCAATTGATGGTCATTAAGATCACCGCTTTCTCGCACCACCAGTCACAGTACACCGCTGCCAGGGTTGGTCCACGTCTTATTCCTTATGATCCCATCCTCTGTCGCCACTGTAAAGAAATCACTGCACCACAGATGCTTCTTTTTCTTCTTTATTCTTCAGATCAGAAATACACATCCAACCCTGGCAGGTCTTATCAACAACTGCCTGCCTTACAATCTAATCATAACATTCCAGCTCCATCCCAGTTGCTAAGCAGCCCACTAAGATTCCCTTGAATAGAATACAACACTGATTGATTGATTGATTGTTCTTCAGACTTCAGTTATGATCTTAGGATGGGGGAGGCCAAACTTGAAAAACTTGTATTTGACAATTTCATCAAGTTTTTCTTACAACCTCTGTAAATCCCCCAACTTTAAGGAGGGAGAAAATTGACTAAACTGCTGACTTGAATATTGGACGTCTGGTTTTGGGTCCGGCTTTGGCAAGCGATTGAAAAGCGTGTTGTGATCAAATCTTTTAATTTCCCTGTGCCTTACATGTAAATATGTGAAACATACTGGAATTGTGGTACTTAAGGCTGTAATGGGTGCTTTAAATGGGCAGGTACTGTCCTGCAATGAGTACCTGCAATTTTTTTGTTTGAAAGGGAGAGTACCTGCATGTCTCAACACTTGTACAATACTCTGAATGGGAGAGTACCGGTACTTCTCAGGATCAAACAGCTTCTCTAGATAGTGAGTATCTGCACTTCTATATTTCCATTTAAAGCACTAGATGTAATGTATATGGTATGTAATGATGTACAATGTAACGTAACTCCCATGTGTAAAAAATTTACCAAGATGGTGCCTGGTCTGCACTCGGGCAGTGCAGGTGCTGTAGTGGTGAGCTTGTGGCCAATATGATAAACGGGTACACTTTTCACAAAAAATGCCTAAAAAGCAATAGTAATGACCCAGGAGAGAAATAGAGGGGTGTTTCGCTGCATCCAAGAAAGTTTTGATGTACCATCATGGATTCAGAGGTGAGCTGCTGGATGGAGGACGGAATATGCAGCAGCCATCTTGGATGCTGGAGAGTCTAAGGGGGCTATACAAAGCAGCAGCCTCACACAGAGTCTGGAGCCATGTTGAGGGCCTCACAGTTTGGTGTTACTCCACCCAGGCAATGTGAAGAGGCCTGCAATGATGATCGCAACAGCAAGAGAACCTGGATCAGGCTCAGCCTCGCGCACAAATGGGGACATTACATAGGTCTTCACAGTGTGGGAAGTTGACGGGGGAATGTGAGAAAGTAGCCTCTTTCTAGCCTTGTTACCCCCACTTTTGGCCTGTTTGTGAATGTATGTCAGGGTGTTTTCACTGTCTCACTGGGATCCTGCTAGCCAGGGCCCAGTGCTCATAGTGAAGACCCTATGTTTTCAGTATGTTTGTTATGTGTCACTGGGACCCTGCTAGTCAGGACCCCAGTGCTCATAAGTTTGTGACCTATAGGTATGTGTTCCCTGTGTGATGACTAACTGTCTCACTGAGGCTCTGCTAACCAGAACCTCAGTGGTTATGCTCTCTCTTTGCTTTCCAAATTGTCACTAACAGGCTAGTGACCAATTTCACCAATTCACATTGGCTTACTGGAACACCCTTATAATTCCCTAGTATATGGTACTGAGGTACCCAGGGTATTGGGGTTCCAGGAGATCCCTATGGGCTGCAGCATTTCTTTTGCCACCCATATGGAGCTCTGACAATTCTTACACAGGTCTGCCACTGCAGCCTGAGTGAAATAACGTCCACGTTATTTCACAGCCCTTTACCACTGCACTTAAGTAACTTATAAGTCACCTATATGTCTAACCTTTACCTGGTAAAGGTTGGGTGCTAAGTTACTTAGTGTGTGGGCACCCTGGCACTAGACAAGCTGCCCCCACATCGTTCAGGGCAAATTCCCCGGACTTTGTGAGTGCAGGTACACCATTACACGCGTGCACTATGTATAGCGTCACAATGGTAACTCCGAACATGGCCATGTCTAAGATCATGGAATTGTCACCCCAATGCCATTCTGACATTGGGGAGACAATTCCATGATCCCCTGAGTCTCTAGCACAGACCCGGGTACTGCCAAACTACCTTTCCAGGGGTTTCACTGCAGCTGCTGCTGCTGCCAACCCCCCAGACAGGTTTCTGCCCTCCTGGGGTCCAGCCAGGCTTGGCCCAGGAAGGCGGAACAAAGGACTTCCTCAGAGAGAGGGTGTTACACCCTCTCCATTTGGAAAAAGGTGTCAGGGCTGGGGAGGAGTAGCCTCCCCCAGCCTCTGGAAATGCTTTGATGGGCACAGATGGTGCCCATCTCTGCATAAGCCAGTCTACACCGGTTCAGGGATCCCCCAACCCTGCTCTGGCACGAAACTGGACAAAGGAAAGGGGAGTGACCACTCCCCTGACCTGTACCTCCCCTGGGAGGTGCCCAGAGCTCCTCCAGTGTGCTCCAGACCTCTGCCATCTTGGAAACAGGGGTGCTGCTGGCACACTGGACTGCTCTGAGTGGCCAGGGCCAGCAGGTGACGTCAGAGACTCCTTCTGATAGGCTCTTACCTGTGTTGCTAGCCTATCCTCCTTCCTAAGTAGCCAAACCTGCTTTTCTGGCTATTTAGGGTCTCTGCTTTGGGGAATTCTTTAGATAACGAATGCAAGAGCTCATCAGAGTTCCTCTGCATCTCTCTCTTCACCTTCTGCCAAGGAATCGACCGCTGACTGCTCTGGACGCCTGCAAAACCGCAACAAAGTAGCAAAGACGACTACTGCAACCTTGTATCGCTGATCCTGCGGCCTTCTCAACTGTTTTCCTGGTGGTGCATGCTCTGGGGGTAGTCTGCCTCCTCTCTGCACTAGAAGCTCCGAAAAAATCTCCTGTGGGTCGACAGAATCTTCCCCCTGCAACCGCAGGCACCAAAAGACTGCATCACCAGTCCTCTGGGTCCCCTCTCAGCACGACGAGCGTGGTCCCTGGAACTCAGCAACTCTGTCCAAGTGACTCCCACAGTCCAGTGACTCTTCAGTCCAAGTTTGGTGGAGGTAAGTCCTTGCCTCCCCATGCTAGACTGCATTGCTGGGTACCGCGTGATTTGCAGCTGCTCCGGCTCCTGTGCACTCTTCCAGAATTTCCTCTGTGCACAGCCAAGCCTGGGTCCCCGACACTCTAACCTGCAGTGCACGACCTCCTGAGTTGTCCTACGGCGTCGTGGGACCTTCTTTTGTGACTTTGGGTGAGCTCCGGTTCACTTTTCTTCGTAGTGCCTGTTCCGGCACTTCTTCGGGTGCTGCTTGCTTCTGAGTGGGCTCCTTGTCTTGCTGGACGCCCTGTCTCCTCACGCAATTGGCGATATCTTGGTCCCTCCTGGACCACAGCAGCATCCAAAAACCCTAACCGCGACCCTTGCAGCTAGCAAGGCTTGTTTGCAGTCTTTCTGCACGGAAACACCTCTGCAAGATTCTTCACGACGTGGGACATCCATCCTCCAAAGGGGAAGTTCCTAGTCCTCTTCGTTCTTGCAGAATCCACAGCTTCTACCATCCGGTGGCAGCTTCTTTGCACCCACAGCTGGCATTTCCTGGGCATCTGCCCACTCCCGCATTAAGTGTGACTCTTGGACTTGGTCCCCTTGTTCCACAGGTACTCTCATTTGTAAATCCATCATTGTTGCATTGCTGGTGTTGGTCTTCCTTGCAGAATTCCCCTATCACAACTTCTGTGCTCTCAGGGGAACTTAGGTGCACTTTGCACCCACTTTTCAGGGTCTTGGGGTGGGCTATTTTTCTAACCCTCACTGTTTTCTTACCGTCCCAGCGACCCTCTACAAACTCACATAGGTTTGGGGTCCATTCGTGGTTCGCATTCCACTTCTAGAGTATATGGTTTGTGTTGCCCCTATACCTATGTGCTCTCATTGCAATCTATTGTGACTGTACATTGCTTGCATTGCTTTCTATTGCTATTACTGCATATTTTTGGTATTGTGTACATATATCTTGTGTATATTTGCTATCCTCATACTGAGGGTACTCACTGAGATACTTTTGGCATATTGTCATAAAAATAAAGTACCTTTATTTTTAGTATATCTGTGTATTGTGTTTTATTATGATATTGTGCACATGACACCAGTCGTATAGTAGGAGCTTTACACGTCTCCTAGTTCAGCCTAAGCTGCTCTGCTAAGCTACCTTTTCTATCAGCCTAAGCTGCTAGACACCTCTTCTACACTAATAAGGGATAACTGGACCTGGTGCAGAGTGTAAGTACCCCTTGGTACCACTACAAACCAGGCCAGCCTCCTACAGGGAGTGAGCTGAAAAGAACAGCAACTTCTATTGTGCAGCTAAGCCTCATAGTCCCTTAAAAGGAATTGTCCACACTGCCGAATTAGGACCTGGAAACAAGCTAAGGTGGACGAATGCATACTTCATGAGCGATAAGGCAATTTGTCCTGTATTAAAAAGTGTCTGCAATAACTTTTATAGGCACTTGCAGCCAAACTACAAGCGGAAGGCATAGCACCATAAAAAGATGGTGGTGGGAGGAAACAAAAGAACACCTGGGACACACCTTTAGAGGGTGCACCTAAAATCATCAAATAATAATTACCTGCAATGCCTGGGCCACAAGCCAGGATTTGGCTGATGAGAAAACCCATTGAGGTGGGAGAAGCAGAGATCCCACTGCACCTTGGGGAAGTTGTGCATTGTTGTTAAGCAGCAAAAATTAGACACACATGAAGAAGTCAGTCCCATCGAAATCACAAGGAGTCTTAGGCCCTCATTACGACCCTGGCGGTCAGTGATAAAGTGGCGGTAATACCGCCAACAGGCTGGCGGTAACTACCACCAACTTATGTCCATGGCAGAAAGATCTCCGAAAGACAGCCATTGTACCACACCGACCGCAAGGGCAGAAACAACATGCACCCCAGCAGTAGCCGCCTGCAGGCAGGCGGAAGTCAAAGTTCCGGCCACCATATTATGACAACACAATCAGCCACCTTTTCTGGGGCAGTACCAATGCCATCAAAAGCCTGGCCGAAACACATTACAAAAGTGAAAGGACTCAGCATTGAAGACACAGGGAAGAACCACGCCGCCATGAAACCAGAACTGCAAGTATTTCCGATGACATTCTGCGTTATGCTCCACCACGAACACCAACGCCAGCAAAGACGACGACGATGAGTACAGAAGCCTAGCACACAAGGCAGGAGGGGGAGAGTGACACACACACGCACCACACACACCCATACACACACAACATATACACAACCAGCTGCAGAAGAAAACAATTTATCCCCGTAAATAGGCTGAATAATGCAAGGACATGAGGAATTGACTAAAGTGATTGTAATAAGATCAACACAATATTAATAATAATTTTGCCAATGCAACAGATATGTACAAACGTACAAAAAAGGGACACTGCCCAGTCCTCAGTTCACAGGGGCCACATGGCCACAAGGCAAAGTCCAAGGCCCCACTAGTTACCTGCATCAATACGGAGAGAACACTGCAGGGCATCAGTTGGCAAATAGGCAGGCACCTCAGGGGGAGGAGGGCACCTCAGCCGGATGCGGAAACAAGACCACTGGTACTGGAGGGGGCGACAAACCCTGTGCTTGGTCCTGGGGAGTGCAAGGCCACAGTTTCTCAGGTGGGTGACTTGCTCACTGGTTATGGAGGGGACAGGCCGCACAGCAGCCATTGGAGGCTGGATCACATTGCGTCTGCCGGTGGTGACGGCTGCACTGTGGTGGTGGTGGTAGTGGTGGTAGTGGGAGGTTCCTGCTCAGCCCCTGCACTCACTGATGGCTGCACTGTGGTGGTGGTGGTGGTAGTGGGAGGCTCCTGCTTAGCCCCTGCACTCACTGATGGCTGCACAACCACGGTTGGTGGTGGGGTCTCTGTGACAACTGCTGGTGCAGGCTCCTTCCCCTTCTTTCTTGCTGGTGCAGGCTCCTTCCCCTTCTTGCTTGCTGGTGCAGGCTCCTTCCCCTTCTTGCTTGCTGGCGTAGGCTCCTTCTCCTTTCTGCTGGCTGGTGCAGGCTCCTTCCCATTCTTGCTTGCTGGTGCAGGCCCCTTCCCCTTTCTGCTGGCTGGTGCAGGCTCCTTCCCCTGTTTAATGGCTGGTGCAGGCTCCTTCCCCTTCAGTATTTGTGACCTGAAATCCTTTCCACCACGAGTAGGTGCCGATGGAACTGGGCCCGTGGACTGTGTGGCTGAGGTGCTTGGCTGGGTTCTTGATGCCCTGGCCATACGTGCAGGACGGGGGAGGGGGGAAGAGGTCATTTGTGGAAAGGAAAAGCTTTTTAGGGACATTGGGGCGGGAAGAGGGACAATTAATGGGAGTGGATGATGAGGGAGTGGTTGTTGGAGGTGTTTGTCTGCTGGATTTGGGTGCAGGTGCATGGGTTGTATGCTGTTGTGAGGTGGATGGGTGTTGGGTGTTTGAGTGCTTGCGTTTGTGTACCTTAGGATGGGGGACAGACACGGTGGGAGAGGACACAGGGGACATGTGCATGGATGTTGTGGAGGTGTCTGCCAGTGAGGTGTGTGTTCTGCTTGGTTTTGTGATGATGAAGGTAGTGGATGATGATGTAGTGCATGTAGGCGTGAGTGTGGATGTAGCTGGGTGGGAGGTGGAGGAGGAGGAAGAGGGGGAGACAGTGGAAATAGTGGATGTATTTGTGTCTGTAACTGGATGGTGTTTGTGTGAGTGCCTGTGGGATGAAGTGTGGTGCTTGTGTTTGCCTGTGACACTCTTGGGTGTTGTCCTGTGTGCATGCTCGTTTGGCTGTGTGCTTGGGATGGGTTGGGGTTGAGGAGAATAGAACTGGGAAGTGGAAGTTGGAGGGGGGGACGGTAGAAACAGGGACAATGGCTGCCATCAGAGAGGAGGCCAGATCCTGGATCGATCTCTGTTGGGCCACCAATCCAGTGTGAATGCCCTCCAGGAATGCATTAGATTGTTGCATCTGGGCTGCCAGCCCCTGGATGGCATTCACAATCGTTGATTGCCCTACAGAGATGAATCTCAGGAGGCCAATAGCCTTCTCACTCAGGACAGCAGGGCTCACTGGTGCAGGGCCTGAGGTGCCTGGGGCGAAAGAGATACCCACCCTCCAGGGCACAGGCAACTCGCTGAGGGGCTGCTGGGCTGCTGGGCTGCTGGGAGGGCAGTGCTGGTACGGGGCTGGCGGCTGTACCTGTAGCTAAGGGTGGTCACAGAGGTGTCCGCCACCACCAGGGAGCTCCCATCGGAGAAGGTATCAGAGTCTGTATTGTCCCCTCCAGTCTCCGCCGTGATGTCCCCTCACCCTCCGTCCCACTGGTGCCCTCAGCGTCGTGGACTCTGCCTCCAGGGTCCTGTGGGATGCAGCTCCTTCCATCGCCAGTGCCTCTGCTCCTCCGCCAGATGATGCTAATGCACATAAGGACAGGAGGACAAACCAAGAAAGGGCGGAGAGAGAGAAAGGATACACTGGGTCAATGACTGCACCAACACCACTGATGGCATACACAGCACCCTCCACACAAGGAACAGGTCTACGCACTATGCATTGCACTACCAGTGATATTGCTGGCCACCAAGGCATAAGGAGGGGCACACACCGCCAACTGCAGCACACCTGGGAACTACGCAGTCCTGGCCTGTAGTGCAGTGTTCCCCAACCCCCGGGCCGCGGACCGGTGCCGGTCTGTGGATCAATCAGCACTGGGCCGCCCCACTTGGCGGGCGGTAAATGTTTGATAATTTTTCCGTGGCCCGCTTGTCACACAATGGGACAAGCGGGCCACGGAAAAATTATCAAACATTTACCGGTCCGCGGCGATAAAAAGGTTGGACAACACTGCTGTAGTGGATGCTAACAAGCTAGGTAGGCAGTATTTTCCCTTCAGACCAGTAGCCAGCAGAGGACCTACGCTGCTATGTCTGTCCTGGCCTGGGGCACCCAAGGACACACAACCACCACACGGATACCACCCCACCAGACGTAAGTTGTAATGATAGCCACTGTACTCACCCCCTTGTAGCTGCTGTGTTGCCCTTAAGCGCCCATCCCGCTCTGGATAGGCCACCACCAGTATGCGGGCCATCGGGGGGGGTCAGGGTTCGATGGGCACCCCTTCCTTATTGGGAGGCCACCGCCAGCTGGGCCTCCGCGGTCTTAAGTGCCCAGCATCTCAGGTCCTCCCACTGTTTGCGACAGTGGGTGCTCCGCCTGCCATAGACCCCCAGGGTTTGCACGTCCTTGGTGATGGCACACCATATACCCTTCTTTTGATGGGCGCTGACTTGCAGAGGCAATACAGACAGGAGAACACCATAAGACAAACAGTCCAGCCAATTACACATATGGCCCACCATACCCGTTAACAGCACTATTGGGACACACATAGCCCAGCACTCAATGTGTACACAGCCGGGAGGACATCCCTCACCCCTCACACGGAGCCCTCACACACACCTCCATACATGCATGCGCATGCATCGTGCCCACAGTGTACTTACCTGTTGATCTGGAGGCCCATACAGCAGTCCGTATTGGGGTAGGACCCCATCCACCAGTCTCTCCAACTCCTCCGAAGTGAAGGCTGGGGCCCTTTCTCCGGTCACACGGGCCATGGTAGGTTTCAGACACAGGTCACAGCAGCTCATGCAGTGTAGGTCTCTCCTATGGAAGGCCAGGAAACAAGTGAGGAATCAAATAGAAAATGGCGGTCACGTCCGCAACAGTGCATACCGTCACCGCCGGTCATCATTGGCCACTGTACCCCATAGGGCCCAACATTAACCAACGAGGAATTGCACAGCGGTTCCCGACAGCCTCCCGCCATGGTGCACAACGTCAGCGGAATTACCTCACTTCCACCTGTCCCTCCACACAGGATTGGAGAACGCCATTTCAGGGGGAGGCAGACCTATGGAATAATGCTGGGTCACAGGAGAAATAGGCAGATACTGGGCAAATCACACTGACCCGTTACATGTTTACAGAATGCAAACTACTGTCCATTGTTCAGTTTGTGACAGGCTTCTCACCCTTTTGTCCCATGGATTCCCACTGCTGCGGATGAATAGGAGATGGAGACATCTGGTGGACTTGGCTACACTGGAGGACAGGCACATAATACTCATCTATAGACTGGACAGGGCCGCAATAACAGAGCTGTGTCCCCAATTGGAGCATGACCTGCTATCCATCACCCCACTGGGATCCCTCCTCTTGTGCAAATGCTTTCAGTACTCCATTTCCTGGCAACTGGTTCTTTAGAAGTGACAGTCGGCTTGGAAGCAGGAATGTCACAGCCAATGTTCTCAATAGTGCTGACAACAGTATTGTGTGCCCTGATAAAACACATGTGCAGCTACATTGCATTCCCCCAGGTTGAGGATTTGGCCACTGTGAAGGCAGAGTATTATGCAATGGGACATATCCCCAATATAATTGGGGCGATTCACGGAACACATATTGCATTTGTCGTCCCCCGGCCAGAATTACCAGGTGTTTAGGAATCATAAGAGTTTCCACTCCATGAATGTACACATTGTGAGCTTGGCAGGCCAGTACATCTCCCATGTCCTGGCTCAGTGCATGATGCCTTTGTCCTGAGGAATAGCAGCATCCCAAATGTGATGGGCAAGCTACAGAGGCACAGGGTGTGGCTAATAGGTGAGCCCTGGTTCCCATTCAGTATATGTTGGTGTATTGGTATGGTGTGGGCCATATAGGATAGTGTGTGGCTAAATGTTGTCCCTCAATAATTGCAGGTGACTCCGGTTACCCAAACCTATCATGGCTGCTGACCCCTGTGAGGAATGCCAGGACAAGGGCAGAAGAACATTATAATGAGGCACATGGGCGAACCAGAAGGATAATTGAGAGAACCTTTGGCCTCCTGAAGGCCAGGTTCCGGTGTCTCCATCTAACAGGTGGATCCCTGTGCTACTCACCCAAGAAGGTCTGCCAACTACCACTGACCCCAGGTCCCTGACTGTCTTGGGTATGAGGTGTGGCCTGGTGTCCCTGTACAGGTGGACACACTGCTGATTGATGTGTCCTGGGGACAGAGGTGTGGGTACGATGGGTGAGTGCTGTGGTGTTGTTTCCTGATGGGGGAGGCTCTGTGGTGGTGTGTGACTGGGCTTGGCACCAGCTGTCCAGTGGTTCTTGATGGGCCAGGTAGATCGTCCCGATCCTGAAGCCCAGAGTTACTGTCATCACTGTGGGCCTCTTCTGTTGTGGGACTGGATATTGCTGGCACCTCCTCTCCAGTGACATTGGCAGGGGCACCTGTGGGGATGTAAATGATGTGTTTTGGTTAATGTGTATGACATATTGTACATCCCTGGCTTCCCCTCCATGGTTGTTGTTGCCCTGCCAGTTTTACTTGTGTATGTTGTTGTATGATGGGATTGTTAGTTCTCTATGCTGTGCATGCTTTTGTGAAGAGTGTCCATGCAGGGCTGTGAGGGGTGTCCATGAATTGGTGCAGCATGCAGGGCTTGGCCACCGCCAGACCTCTGTACAGCGAGCTAGTGTCTTGCTGCTATGGAATTCCTCCATAGGTCGTTCCACCTCTTCCTGATGTCGTCCCTTGTTCTGGGGTGCTGTCCCACAGCGTTGACCCTGTCCCTGTCCTGTCCCCATCTTCTTAGCTATAGATATTTGCTGCACCTGTGCTCCAAATAGCTGTGGCTCTACCCTGACAATTTCCTCCACCATGACCCTTAACTCCTTCTCTGTGAAACGGGGGTGTCTTTGTGGTGCCACGGGTGTTATGTGAGGTGTGTTGGTGACGGTGTGTTGGGTAATGTTTTGGGGTGTGTTATATGGAGTGTGTGAGTGGTGTATGGGTGTGAGTGGTGTGTGGCTCTAGTTGGCTACGTGGTCTTGGTGTCAGTCTTGTGCCAATGATTTGTAATTGAAGAGGGTTGTGGGTTATGTGGGTGTGTGTTTTATAGTGGTGTGGGTGGGTGTGGTGTGTGTATGGATGTCAGGTGTGTGTTGTTTGAATTGTCCAATGAGGTGTTTTTTTGTCTGTGGGTGTCCATTGCGAGCGTGGTGGTATGTACCCCCAACAGTTTACTGCCGTTGAATGTCCGCCATGGTGATTCGTGGGTCATAATGTGGTGGGCGTTGTTCTGTTGGCGTAACAGTGTGGGTTTTGATACCGTCAGTTTATCACTGACCATTGGTCTGGCAGATTTGTGTCTGTGGCTGAATTCTGTCGGATTGGTGTGTATGTGTCATAATATGGTGAACGGATATCTGCCACCGTGGCGGTAAGTTGGCAGCCATCAGCATGGCGGTAAGCAGGATTTACCGGCAAGGTCATAATGAGGGCCTTAGATCTTGTTGGTCTGCCAGAGACGGGGATCCCCAACTGCCCAGCGAGGTAACAGGCCACTCAAACAAATCAAAATCACACACTCTTCTACTTACCAAAAAGGACTTCTCTGCCATGTTGGCAGACATGCAAAAGAAGCTGACAGCCACTCTGATAGAATGCCTGCAGGTGGAGAAGACAGATGTAAAGACTCCACTGGCTGTACTAACCAGGAAGATCCAGCTGATGGGAGAGAAAGCCAGAAACACTGATGACTCCATAGTGAAGATGTAGACATATGCTAAGAGACTCAGGCAACCATATGGGCACTAACAGAAGAACTAAAGTAAAGGAAGTTGAAGTGTAAAGACCAGGAGGACAGATCTTGAAGAAATAACATTAGCAAACAAAATACCTGAGAAAACATTGAGCGCCCAAGTGTAGTAGCCTTCTGCACTAAACTCTCCCATCAGTGGTCTAGGAGAGGGGCCCCTAGAAATCTGAATTGTAGGAGCACACAATGTGCAGCTCTCTACTTCTAGAACCCGGCAAAAGGCTGCAAGACATTTGGGTAAAAATGAGCTCATTGGATACAGAAAAACTCAATTGTCAGGGCAGTCTGATGACAAGTGACCATATATTTTGAAGAGTGCAAGATACAACTCTTCAAGGATATGTCCCAGGCCACTCTAGTTGAAGGCTCTTTTCGGGAATAATGTCCAAACTTAGAAGTAGACAAATAAGATACAGATGAGCATTTCCCTTTGCTCTAATCTGCAAGACTGATGGATCAGTCCCACATAATAGGTTAAACCGAGGAAGGTAGAGAGTACCTATCCCAACAGACTGAAGAATACTCTTCAATACACCAAGGCAATACTGGAGAAAGACTTCCAGATGATGCAAAAAGAAGACTTGAGGGAACAAGAAAAGTGGCATAGGCAAGACATTATCCAAATGTCAATGGAAAGTGGGAATCGCTCTCATGCAAAGCTCACAGTTGGCTATTACACTACAATATGCTTTAGGCAAGCTAATGGAAGGGGTTTGAGCAGCTGTCCACAGGACTGTGTTTTGTCTCCAACACATACGTTGTTATTCACCCGTAAAGAAATAGCTGTTATATTGTATTCCGTAGTGTTGTGTTGTTTTATAGAAGAAAGATGTATGGAAGGCACTGATCATACTTTACCATGGTAGAGTTAAACTATTCTTAGTAAATACAAAATGGCACAAAATATATGAGATCCTAGTCTTAGTAGGAGCCATAACCAGACCAGTTCTCAATGGTTAGGCTAATGTCATGGAATTTCAGGAGCTATTGTGTGTTCACAAGAGGCACTCCTATTCACAAAGGACACTAAATTAATGTTACATGGAACCTACCTAACACAATTTTATGCTGTATGTAAGATAAAGAAATATGTGGGGTAATGATAGCCTTCCACCGATAATTTCCTATGGACGAGTCAGTAACAATACTGGAGGCAGAAGCAGGGATATATATAACCCCTATTGGCAATTTGAGCTCAAGAGGTTTTGGGGTGGTAGTACCTTATGCTCCGAACATCAAACAATAATACTACATACCTCACATCTTACACACTATCAATGACAAAACTATCAGAGTAGTGATTTAGGTGAGTGATTGCAACTTAGTTCACAACCTTGAAATTAATAGACCTCCGCTTGACAGATACTGAAGAGGGGGGTGTTCAGAGGCCTCTCTGCATTTCTCCAGCTGCCCTCCTGCCTGGACCTGTAACTGGACCTGCCTGAGCCCTGCTGGCCTCTCCTAGAGTGAGTTTCGGATCCTTAAGAGGTGACCCATCAGATCCTGAATCCTTGATGTGACATCAGTTCAGCTCCCTATCCAATTAAACAAGAAACCCTGAAGTTTTGGGCTCTTCACGAGCATGAATGGGCCTGTTTGCACCAAGATCACACGAGATCTTGCTGCTAGCACTGCCTGCCAATGCGATGCTCTGGTGAAGCCAACTATTCACTACATAGCGAGGCCCATCTATGCAAGATCTGCACTTTGTGCTACAGCATCAATAGCCCATAGTGACTGCCAGTGTGAATCTCCAGCAATGGCCCTCAACAAAGCCCGACAGGATCTTCGAGCTACAGCTACGGTCATCCACAACACCTGGCCTGCTCTTCGTAATACATTGGCGACCATCCGCGATGCTCTCCTTGCTCTTCACAGTTTCTTTCAGCTGGGCTAGCCAGGTCCATGTTTCCAGCCCACGCTCCAGCACGGTTGGCCTAAATTCACCTAGTTTTGCACGACACATGACCACAATTGGTGCTTTGTGCTTTTTCCCTTTATAGTTACCTGTAATCTTTAAAAATCTTAAAAAATGCATACCTCCAGTTCTCTTGACTGGATTTTTGTCATTTCGGTCTCATCTAATTTATTTAATTTTGCTCTATTCTTCTAAATTGGTGTGGAATTTTTCTTGCATTGTGTTTTCACTTAATTACTGTTTAAAGTGCTGCATAAATATTTTACACAAGCCTGCCTGCTTTGCGCCAAGCTACCAGAGGGTTGATCACAGGTTAATTCGGGGTTGCTTGTGACTTCACCCTAACAGAAATTGTGGTTGCTGCTTGAGTAGAGTTTCACCCCCATACCCAGTAACGCAGTTTCATTACATGCAGTGAGTGCAAACTTTACACTCACTCATTCGAGGCTCTGCACAACTTAAACCCTGTCTACCTGAGCAGCCTCATCTTTTTCCCCCAACCTTCCAGACACCGCCATTCTGCCAGATTTTCACTTGGACACATTACATACACAACACCAGCGCCCTCCAGAGGCTGGGCCTTCTCGTACATCGCTCCTCCTCTCTTCCTGAAATCTGCAAGAAGCTGGAGTCCTTCACCTTTCCCCTGCCCTGGCCAAGTCTAGGCACCACAAACCCACTCAATGTCAGGATATCTTTGCAGGTGATAGTCTGCTTTACAAATACACATAACATATCGTAACATTACTTTACATAATAAAATACTGGAGATTTGGGGATGTGGATTTTGGCTCGTTAGCACACAAGTTACAAATTATTTGCAGTAGACATCCTCCTAACGCTGATGATCCCTGTGACTTCAATCCCTGCTGTCATACACACCATCAGTGTTTCAGTGAGGTGTCGGACTTTCAGGTTAACTTTAATAAAACTGCAATGCAGATCACCCAAACAAGCAGGAGAAGAATTTAGCCCCCCTCCCTCTCTAAGTAGGTAAAGGGAAGTATTCAATAATTGACCATATGAATTATACCCACGCTACAAGATCTTTTTCACTTCCTCCTAAAAATATTGAAAGCAATCTAGGTGGATGAGTAAAGTTGCAGTTCTATAAATGAGCGTTGTTGCTTGTTCTTTCAGCCACTTCCGGTAGTCATCCCTAAGCATGACCTAACACAAGTGCAAGCTGCTTGAGGCTAATTCATGTGAAAACGCAGTCAATTCTGCATTTCTCAGAGGGCCATCCAGAGTAGGACAAAATCAAGAAGTAGAGGTCTACTGGACTAAGAGAAGTATTACATGGTTATATATTTGTGGATGGCTTTTGAATGGTCCCTGAGGGAAACAGTGAAACAATGGCCTAATTGGGAATATATAATGTTGGGTAGGCCCTTGAGGGACATCCTATGGCTGCTTAGACATGTAAGACCAGCTGTGGCATATGTTTCAGATGTGATCAGGCCGACTAGGGAGGGTTTCACCAACTCTATTTCACCGTTCACTCGGCTACAGAGTAATCCAGACTTCTCCCTGGTTTTAGATGATAAACAATATGCTAATTGGCCTGGAGAGACTGCATAAAGCCAAGAGATGTGCTCCACAACTAGAAAATTAAACCATTCACACAGTGTAGAAAGGTGTTGGGTGGGAGAAGAGAGGAGAGGAGGAAAGGCACAGATAGAAACTGTTAAACCACTTAAAGAAAGTGGCCGGGTTCCTGATCCCTCCTAAACCCGTAATCACAATCCTGAGTCTTCACCCTTCACATTGGGAGGGTGTCACATTATGCATATGGACAGTTATCTCACAGATGCTCCTGGCAGCTAACCAGAAGTTGGATGCACATTGTAAGAAATCAATTTTGAACAGGTCGAGAAGACTTTGGTCTCGTGTGGTCATGTTAATGATCACACACAATCTAAGAGACATGAGGAAGAGGTCTGTGAATACATGGAAGCCCCAAAAGGGCTTTCTGGATCTGTCTTTTCCACAGACTACGTGTACTGAGAGTGAATCGGAGCCTGGAAACAGCTTGGGGTGGAGGAGAGTAGCTAGAGGAAATGAATGGGGTCTACTAGTGGGACTTGTAGAATTTCAATAGTGAGCATCATTACTATAGACAATACATTAGTAGTGACAGATTATTGACGTCTAGAGGGGGTGGTGTGCAGGGGATTATGTTTGATTGTAATACAGCACTAAGGGATTGATTTAGATATTGGCAAATAAGCTGCTCCATCACAACGGTGACGGATATCCTGTTCGCCAAAATCTAAATGCCATTATATCTTATGGGATTTATATTTCGGCGGAAGGGATATCGCCACCCTTGTGATGGAGTAACTCATCCGCCAATATATAAATCCTGCTGCAAGACTTGTTGCTTAGGAGAAACATCTTGGTTTTCATTGTTTGGTTATGGAAAATACAATAAAAATTACAGAAAAATAGCAAGAAATAATGTACATAAAAGGTAGGGTTTGTTGAAAAAGATGCAGAAGAAATAGTTTTCAAGAAAAAAAATGCAGGGAAAATCTACTGTGAAACATTTTTGCCAGTTCTCCAATTTTGCAAAGTAGGAGATTCTTAACTTTGCATGATGGCTAATGTAGTCATCTACTGGCATCAAATGGTTCCGATGACACCATAAACCTCAAGGTTGAAGGCTGGGTGGTTTGTTAATGTCGCTAGTATCCTGAGAAGCTGCTGCAGAACAATTTTACATGTTGCCAGTTATGTACCTTTTATTTGACATATTTTACAAAATGAAAAAAAAGTAAATGAAATATGAAGTGTACTCTTTAATTGTCTGCAGTAAAAGGAAGAGAAACATACTTAAATCCATAGTTAGAGATGTACAATGCTCCAAAAAATGCAATTTTCATTCTGTCTGTAGAAAGAAGAGGTTGAGTTGTTCTTTATGTAGTGCAGCTAACAATAAGTACTCATTGTAATTAGAACAGTCAAGTTTTGGGGCTGTCACTATGATGAGAAAATCCATATTTCTCAGGAACCCGTGTAACAATTAAAGGCCTAATTTAGAACTTGGCGGACGTGTTACTCCATCACAACAGTAATGGATATCTCGTCCGACGAAATCTAAATCCCATTATCTTCAATGGGATTTATCATTCTGCAGCCAGGATATCCGCCACCGTTGTGATGGACTAACCTGTCTGCCAAGGTCTAAATCAGCCCTTAGGTAGTCAGGAAGACTGCATTTTACCATTCTCAGCTGAGCAAGGGTGGTAAATAAGACTAACTCAATTACCTGTTCTAACTGAAGCTGAGATGAAACTTTGAACCTGATCCTAATCCCAGGACAAAGAATTATCCTGTTTGGCAGGTTGGTTAGGTCTGGTTCTAAGACCACTAGCACTCTCTCATACCCAATGAACTTATCTGCAGCAACAACCCCCAGAGCTGTACATTACCTGACAGCCGTACCAGGTTTGCTAATTACCTTTAAGGCTCCACAACACTAAAGAGGGTCACCTGAATGCAATGAGGTTTAGAATTGGTCTATAGTTCCTTAACTTACGGAGTGATCAAGCCGCCTAAGAGCTAATGTGTGCTGAAGAATCTGACTGAGTTTCTGAATGTCCATATATCCATCTATTGGCTCAGCAATGTAAATGCTAACAACTGTTTGAGGAAGTCATTTTCATAGAAACCCAATACCGTGCAGGGATCACAAGAATATGGTCTGATGAGGTGACTGAGTGAGTTAAATGCTCATCAGTAATACAGGGAGTGCAGAATTATTAGGCAAGTTGTATTTTTGAGGAATAATTTTATTATTGAACAACAACCATGTTCTCAATGAACCCAAAAAACTCATTAATATCAAAGCTGAATATTTTTGGAAGTAGTTTTTAGTTTGTTTTTAGTTTTAGCTATGTTAGGGGGATATCTGTGTGTGCAGGTGACTATTACTGTGCATAATTATTAGGCAACTTAACAAAAAAAATGATATACCCATTTCAATTATTTATTATTACCAGTGAAACCAATATAACATCTCAACATTCACAAATATACATTTCTGACATTCAAAAACAAAACAAAAACAAATCAGTGACCAATATAGCCACCTTTCTTTGCAAGGACACTCAAAAGCCTGCCATCCATGGATTCTGTCAGTGTTTTGATCTGTTCACCATCAACATTGCGTGCAGCAGCAACCACAGCCTCCCAGACACTGTTCAGAGAGGTGTACTGTTTTCCCTCCTTGTAAATCTCACATTTGATGATGGACCACAGGTTCTCAATGGGGTTCAGATCAGGTGAACAAGGAGGCCATGTCATTAGATTTCCTTCTTTTATACCCTTTCTTGCCAGCCACGCTGTGGAGTACTTGGACGCGTGTGATGGAGCATTGTCCTGCATGAAAACCATGTTTTTCTTGAAGGATGCAGACTTCTTCCTGTACCACTGCTTGAAGAAGGTGTCTTCCAGGAACTGGCAGTAGGACTGGGAGTTGAGCTTGACTCCATCCTCAACCCGAAAAGGCCCCACAAGCTCATCTTTGATGATACCAGCCCAAACCAGTACTCCACCTCCACCTTGCTGGCGTCTGAGTCGGACTGGAGCTCTCTGCCCTTTACCAATCCAGCCACGGGCCCATCCATCTGGCCCATCAAGACTCACTCTCATTTCATCAGTCCATAAAACCTTAGAAAAATCAGTCTTGAGATATTTTTTGGCCCAGTCTTGACGTTTCAGCTTGTGTGTCTTGTTCAGTGGTGGTCGTCTTTCAGCCTTTCTTACCTTGGCCATGTCTCTGAGTATTGCACACCTTGTGCTTTTGGGCACTCCAGTGATGTTGCAGCTCTGAAATATGGCCAAACTGGTGGCAAGTGGCATCGTGGCAGCTGCACGCTTGACTTTTCTCAGTTCATGGGCAGTTATTTTGCGCCTTGGTTTTTCCACACGCTTCTTGCGACCCTGTTGACTATTTTGAATGAAACGCTTGATTGTTCGATGATCACGCTTCAGAAGCTTTGCAATTTTAAGAGTGCTGCATCCCTCTGCAAGATATCTCACTATTTTTGACTTTTCTGAGCCTGTCAAGTCCTTCTTTTGACCCATTTTGCCAAAGGAAAGGAAGTTGCCTAATAATTATGCACACCTGATATAGGGTGTTGATGTCATTAGACCACACCCCTTCTCATTACAGAGATGCACATCACCTAATATGCTTAATTGGTAGTAGGCTTTCGAGCCTATACAGCTTGGAGTAAGACAACATGCATAAAGAGGATGATGTGGTCAAAATACTCATTTGCCTAATAATTCTGCACTCCCTGTATATAAGGACAGATTTATGAAGAGCTGGTTCAGCTGCAAAGCCATGCAATGTAGATCAAAGCAGCGTAGCCTTGATATGAGATTTGCTTTCTAGTGCAAATAAAAACTTTAAGCTGTAAAGCACCTATTTTGTAGCACAAGTGCACTTTGAGCTGTGTTGCGCTACTTTACGTCAAAGCGGTGCTCCACGGATGGTGCTTTGGTGCCCCAGGGCAGCCCCCTCTGGTTTCTGACACAAAGCACTATCTACTAAACTTGCTAGACTAGGCTTTGGTCAAAAAAATTATTCCTCCTAAAGGCAGGCTTTTCCTGTCTCCTTCCATTTCACACATTATATGTGTGCTGCTCTGCAGAGCTCACATCTTATGCTTGAAGTGTTTTAAAATTGCCTGTGCCTAGGATTCTGTACTAGAAGGGTACCCTTTTAGCACAAAGCCTATGCAAGATAGTATTCAAGCACCTCTGCACTATGGGAAAAAGGTGTGTGTGTGTGTGTGTGTGTGTGTGGTACTGGAATGCCTTATAGTGAGCCAGCACAGGGGAAGAGAGCATCAGCAGGCCATATTTAGTAAATACAGCTAAATCTGCCCCCTACTGTCACAATATCAGAAACCACTCAGCTGTTCATCCTTCCCAAAAAGATGAACAGAGTATCACTATATTGGCTAATAGTAACACCACTGCTTAGAAACAGTGCTTAGAAACAATGCTTTGGCACAATACATACTGGGGCCTATCATGAACTAATACTCCTCTTGGAACCACCATATCAGTGGATTGTAGACAGAGTTGTTTGATTGTAAACAGAGGTCCAGTTCCTTTCTTCACCTTTGTGCAGACTTCATGAGACTGCCACTGTGGTAGCAGGCAATATGGAACCACGTATGTGTGGCTTTTCGATAGTGCAAGCACTTGAAGGCACAAAACATACAGGCACGCATGTGCATGTGGCAAAAGCCCAAACGTGCAGTCAGACCAGCATCATCAAACTCCATCTTCACAAAGTCCAAGGGACATGCGTATTACATGTATGATCTTGGCTATCTCTATTGGTTGGGCTGGGATTTTTAAACCTATATTTCAATAATGCTAATTGCAGCATTCTTCTGGGTATGAAGCTATTCATGGCAGAAGGTGTTAAAGGGATCAAGAAGACTGCATTTTGATGTGAAGGAATCAGTCACACAGACAAAACAAGTTGCATGTCCTACAATATTGACTGTATTATTCTAGACTAAGTACCAACAGGTTAATCCTTCCTGTCAGAGAACCCATCGTTTTAAACACATTTAGGACCTCAGCAGTCTGTGAACAGTGGTGGTTGCTGCCACTTTAACACCCAGCTTGGTTGGCCAGCCCCTACTGATGGCAATTTCCTAGACTTGCTCAGCGAGTGCTGAATATTCATTGATTAGGCCTCATTTTGTCTATGCCAATTGCAACGCCCATTCTAACTCTTAGCACAATCCATTTGGAGGAGGCCACCACCGAGAAGACCCTCCCACCAATGATGGAATATCTAACCTCTGAGTACAAGGTGGTGAAATATTGTCACCTCTCTTCGGATACCAGCTCAAAGGAGAGCATTATTTAGCAAGTGTACTAAAATAGGGTACGGAAAAAAGATTAAAAAGATAGTTTTAGAGTCCAAACCTGGAGCAGGTAGGAACGCGCTTCTGTTGACGTGATTGCTTGAGACAGTCGAAACACATCCAGTTCTCAGAAAGTCAATGATCTGATTGCATTTAATTGTGAGATTTGCTAAATTCTAACATTTAGCACGGCCTTTCAGTTCAGTACAGTTAAAGTAAAGTGATGCCCAACTTCTCATATGTGCAAGTGCTAAAATGGGCGCAAATGGCTATTTTAGCATCAGCACACGGCCCTATATGACACCCTGAATATTGAGATATATGCTCCTAAGAACACTTTAAGGGCTTCATACAGTTGTCAAGTGTGAAGCTCATAAGGCCTTCATTTTCCCAACTAGTGATTGAATGGTTATCAAGGGTATTTCAAGGGCACCTGCCTTTAGTGGGCGTAGCTGCAGTGACAGCTGCCAATGCAGGAAACCAGAGCAGTGCTTTTGGCTCACTCATGGCACTTGGACTCCTGCCACCCTCTGCGGGCTCCTCTCTTCCTCACAGCCAGGACCGTGACTATGACAGATTTTTGCATCTCCTGCCTTTTTACAAGGTTTATTTTAGGCTTCGCATGCAAATTTAAAAATACCACCTGCTGTGCGAATACCCACTCTTCCAACATCACAGGTTGTTTGTGGGTTTGTGTCTACCTTGTTTGTTTTGCAGCATCTGTGATTTTTGTTTGTGTGCTAATAATAATCCTGGTATTTGTTTTTTTTATTTCCGTCCTATTGAGATTCACTTGCTCGATGTCGCTGACAATGTGAACAGATTTACAAATCCCACAATTACCACTTCAATTTTAATTTAAATGTTTCCTTTATGTATTTTTAGTCTTGGTGAGAGCAGCTCAGTGTGCCCGAAAGGAAGCACTTCTGCACGATTGCACTTGAACTGGGTGCAAAAGTGGCTGTAAACAGTTTGATCGAAAATTAGAGTGGAAAACGGAAGTTAACCTGGAAAAATCGTTCCCACTAGCACATCATTGTAGCGGCCGAGCATGCCAAGCCACACCCAAGACTGAGATGCAGTGGCGGCCCATCCTTTAGGGCGTAGGGGCCACGCCCCCCCCCACCTTTTGCCCCTCATGAAGAGTGTCTGTCAGGCTGAACAAAGGGCAGTCTGACAGACACTCTTCATGTTCAGGTCAGGCAGCCAGGAGCAGACATGCGCGATTTGCACAGACTCCTGGCTGTCTGAGCTGAACTTTGCTGAGCTGAGGAGATCACAGCTCCTATGGGCGTGACCTCCTCAGCCCAGCAAAGGTGCCTCGAGGCCCTCCCCTGGGTGACGAGGAAAGCGTCACCAATTGACACTCTCCCTGGACGCTTCAGTTTAAGCCCCGAAGT
This sequence comes from Pleurodeles waltl, assembly GCF_031143425.1. Classification (NCBI taxonomy): domain Eukaryota; kingdom Metazoa; phylum Chordata; class Amphibia; order Caudata; family Salamandridae; genus Pleurodeles; species Pleurodeles waltl. The sequence continues at coordinate 64,243,894 of NC_090436.1, forward strand.
GCCCAGGGCGAGTGTCAATCAGTGACACTTCATCACAGAGTGGGGTGGGGTCAGCAGTCTCACTGACCCCATCCCACTCTGTGACAAGGCTGGGACTGCTGCCTTCCCTCATTGGCTGACCCTATGTCAGCCAATGAGGGAAGGCAGCAGTCCCAACCCTCCTGGGACCTGGAGGCCGAAGGTAAGTGTGTGTGTGTGTATGTGTATGTGTGTGATGTTTCAAATTGGATGTTTGGTGCGTGCGTGCATGTTTGAATGGTATGAATGTTGTTAATGGATGTGCGTGCGTGCGTGTGTGAAAGAATGAGTGTGTGTGATGTTTTAAAATGAATGTTTGGTGCGTGCGTGCATGTTTGAATGGTATGAGTGTTGTTAATGGATGTGCGTGCCCGCCCCCCTCCCTCCTAAAGCTGCCGGCCGCCACTGCTGAGATGGAACTCATGAAATGTCCCAGTGCCTCGGGGTACGCAGGTGCTCCCTGGTGCAATAGTTGTCCCAGGAACCAAAGGGAGGGGATGTGGCCTAAAAGCCAGAGCTGTCGACTTTGAAGCTGGTGAACCAGGTTTCAGTCTCGGCGTCGGCTCAACATCCTGAGATTCTGGGCAAATCACTTAGGGCCAGATGTCTGCCAGTCAGGCTTCTGGCCATGTACCATCCCTATTTTGCGAGTCGGTAACTTGTTACTGACTCGCAAAGTAGGCATTGTGAGTTGCTGTTAGGAGGGGTGTGCCAAGGGCGTTCCTTCCTAATGGTGAATTGCAGGGCCATGTATGTATGAATGTTTTGCGACTGTGAATCTGTTTGCAAAACATTCTCAGTTACCACCAACTTCAAGTTGGTGGTAACCCACTTGCAAACGGAGAATAGTAGCGTAAACGTTTCTTAAGAGCACGCAGTCGTCCCATGGACTTGTATTTGCTTGAGTCAGAGCTATTGGTGCTGTAAATGCATAACTGGACTTTTGTTGCCACATAAATTGGTCAACCCTGCTGCATAATTACTGGACAATTAGAGCAGATGAGCTCTACCTATAGACAAATACAGTTGTGAGGATCTCTACTGGGTAAGAAACTGACTCATCGCTTCAGGTACAAACTTTGATGTCTAGTTTAATACCCAGCAAAACCTTAGCAGTCACCGCTCTGCACAGAATAAGATTTATTTCCCTGGGGTCAGACAATGCATTGTTTGTTACATTTCTTTTTGATGATACACTTTTTTCAAAAAGCAATCAGGAGCTCGTGTGAACTAAAAAAACACTCTTAAGCCTAACATACAACCTTTAGTTTGTCATAGTGCAAAAACTGCCCTGGAAGACAGTAACTAGGCTGACAGAAAAATATTCTTATAAACAGCTCTACTAAGGTGGGCCTTTTAGCTGCTCACGTCTCAGAACCCAGTCTAGCAATTTATTGGACAGAAGCATCAGACATTAATCACAGTTTTAGTTTTTAATCTATGAATGCTTATTTTTCAGTTTAAAGCGTTCTCACTCTCTGATGATATATGGAATTAGAAATGTTAATGAAAAATTTAAACCACGTGCATCTAAGTGCTTAGCAAGCAAAGAGAAGACCTTTGAGGAATGAAGATAACTTTGGGCTCTGCTGCAGATTATATATACTTGTTTTTTCTCATAATTGTCAATGGTGATACTGTGGCCCATATTTATACTTTTTTAGCGCCGCATACAATTGTATTTGGTACGTTTGCGCCGCTTCTGCGTCAAAAAGCTGCACAAATGTGGCGCTAAAAAAGTATAAATATGGGCCCGTGTGTCTGCAGCTTGCACAAATATTATGTGAAACTACGTGGCTGTTTTTAAAATGTTTTAAAAATACAGAGTATTTCAATTAATAACCTGCAGATCAAGACAACTGAGGTCTACTCCATGTGTCAGCAGCTCTGGACACCCTCGAGCATAATCAGTCAAGCTGCTTAAACAAGAACAAACCCAAAATAAAGAACATTGCACAGAAACCTTGCAAAAAGTGTTTCATACATGAGGGAGAAAACTGTCATCTATCCTCGCTACTTAGGAGGGATTTTCGCTGACTGAAATCTGATGAAATGTACTTGATTTGGCTCTGAGTAAAGCAGTGATTTCTGTCATGAAAAAGCGCCTGAGCAGCATCTGCCTCCGCCCAGGCCTCCCAGCAGACCTGTGTCTGCTTCCGCTGAAGCGTGTGTGCTCCATTGCGACCTCTGTTCCAGAAGCTTGAGGCCTGGAAATTATGTGTGAAATCGAGAGGCGCGGTGGGTGAACTTTTACTAATAAAACACTTTAAAAGGTCACTGAATGATACAGAAACAGCGCAAGGGTGGGTGAGGATGGGAATAAAGAAAGACACACATCCCTGCAGGATGGATCTGCGGACAGAAAGAAGTTAACAGGCTTGGGGAGGGTGGCGGGAGACGGACATTGTGAAAACAGGGCAGTGTTTGGTTTCCGCTTAAGATTTGTTTTCAATGATAAAGCAAAACCTTTTTTTAAAGTCACAAAATAGAACAGAAAAGGTGTGAGGGAGAGTAAGGAATGGAAGAAACAAAGTCACACATGACCGCAGATGAAAATAAGTAATAAACTTGGAGCAGTGGGAGGAGGAGAGGGAATGTGTAAAAAAGAAAAGCGCTCCAGACAAAGAACAGCAGTTTCTCCACTTAGTTTTTTCAATGCATTACGGATCTTGCTCTTTCAATGTAGGCAGGAGGTTCTAATGAGGGAGTGCAGGCTCGGCTTCAGAGGACACTTCAAGACCACCCCCGGCCCCCAGTCTGAAGGGCGCAATGGGACGCCAGCAGAGCCATTGCTGCAAATAGTTATGACACTATAGTGAGGCGGCAGGGGGCAGAAACAGGCGCCCTCATAAAACAGCCTCTACCATTTGACCTCAGTCTTTGAATGCACAGCCCCTGTGACCAGAGAAGAACATAGTTTAGAGCCCTGTTAACAGAAACAGACTGGAGCCCCTGGAACATCCAGCGCTCTGGTCAAATGCTATTAGCCTAAGAAAAAAGTAATCCCTAAGCACATGCTACATAGGCACAAGTGGAAGGGTACAAGTACTAGGGCCATGCTCCAGAGGAGTGTAAACCTGTGGAAAAGGTGGGACAAAGAGGAAGAATTCACCACTAGCAAGCATGGATTTTTTAAGGACATTGAAACAACCAGACAAAAAGCAGAGACCCCACAAAGAAGTATAGAAGTATATACTAAAGTATATACAAGAGGTCTCGAATGCTCGACCTAATGAAAGGAAAATGGGCCGCATTAAAAAAAACAAAAGTTTGCTTTATTTCAAAACAATCACAAACATGGTGGTCTGCTGCCCCCAGCTGGCCACCATGTCTGTGATTGTGGTCATTTTCAATAGAGTCTCACATTGTGACCTACCTCATGAATATTATTGAGGGGGGTCATTTGTGACCCCATTTGGAATCGCTACATGTGTCCAAGACACATTTGTACATTTGTACATTTCTAAGTGAGTGTATCTAATTGTGACTCACAAAAAGTCGCAATTAGAGACTCCCAAATTGAAATGGACACACATCTGGCCCTCTATCTGCCTGTGCCTACAGAAAAATGAATGTGTCCTTATGTAATGTTACTGGGACACATGTAAAGCTCTCCAATACCTTTGAGTCAAGCTTGTGCTATATAAAACTAAAAAAACAACAATGTGTGCACCTACTAAGAAAAATGAGCTTCCTAAATAAAAAAAAAGTACACTCAGCAGGGGAATGTGGGTGCCACTGAGTGAAGAACATGTGTGATATACTGAACCAAAGGCTGTCTATCGAAAATCCTATCCACAAGAGGTCCATAATGCACATCACAGGCCCTGTACCAGTTCAGCATTTCAGTGCCAGAAAATAAATATCTGCCAGAATGCGGCCATCTCAGGCAACAGTAACAGAACAGCTGCCATCAAAAGACACGGTTCTTCCAATACACACATGAATATTGCTCATGTATTCTACAGCATCCAGTAAGGGCCCTACTATTACAAGGTGTGTCTCATGATATGATGCTCCGTTGAGTGCCCCATATGTCTTGTTCTAATGATTCATATAAACCTGGTTACAGTTCAGGCCTTGCTAACAGGGTTTGGAAGAACTCCAAAGAATGATTACAAGGTAGGCATCAACTCCAGACTGAGGGTAGGTGAAGGTATATGATGAATTGTCAGAGCCATTTGACTGATGATCAAGGTCTGTGGATGGCTTCTGGAATAGAGCTTCATTGGGGACCCCTCATCAACCTTAAATAACCCATATCTGCTTACTGGTGGATGCTGAGAGTGCCAGGCCTGCTATCCTGGCTGATGCGACTACTGCGCATTAGTACCTCCATGTTGCACATCTCCAAGACTGCCATTTCAGACAGTAGAGCAACTAACTACATAGCACTTTCACAGAACCAGACTAAACATTACACTAGTATGCAAAGTATACATCGCCATGCCAGTTTTTACACTGCTTCGGTATTTAAGGCATCATTTACAAGTCATTTCGACCTTTCCCCAGTACATAAAATACCACTGTTATTGCACATTTCATACGTAACCTATTATAGGTACGCATTGCAGAGCTTCATCTGAGTATATAAAACACAATTCACATGTCATGACATGATATCATATGAGATCATCATATCATATCATATCATATCACGTCTTACAGAGTGCCCGGCTACTGTTAGGCCTATCATATATCAAATCATATCATGTCCTACAGAGGGAATGGTTTGCCAGACTGCAGTAACTTCCAATAGTTGGGATAGATCCAGGTTTTAAGACTTTTCCTGAGTCTGAGTTAATTTGGCTTTTTTCTCAGCGTGGTTGGTAGTGTATTCCACAGTTTGGGAGCCAGATAAGAGAAGGATCTTCCACCCCATTTGGCCCTCTGAATGCAGGGGACTGATAGGAGGCCCCTGTTGGAGGATCTCAAGGGTATACTCGGATTATATACTGTCACAAGGGCTCTAATCGTATGGGGGCACTTTGAATTTGATTCTGCGTTCCACTGGAAGCCAATGTAAAGAGATCTGAGCTTTCTTGACTGAGGACCCTTTAGTTAATATATAAATGATCCTACCACTGCATTCTGCAACACCTTTAGCATTTTATGGACTGCATTAAAGGAGCGCAGATATAGAGAATTGCCATATTCCAGGCGAAAAGATTTAGGGGGTCATTATGACCCTGGCGGAAGGCGGAGAAGCGGCGGTAAGACCGCCAACAAGCTGGCGGTCTTTTTTTTTGTATGATGACCATGGCGGTTACCGCCATGGTCATCCGCCGGTTCTCTGGGTCTCCAGCCCGGCGGCCGTCACTATACCGCCGGCGGTATTTTGACCCGGCTTACCGCCATGAAATCCATGGCAGTAAGCAATATCAGTGCCAGGGAATTCCTTCCCTGACACTGATAGGGGTCTCCCCCACCCCGACTCCCTCCCGTACCCCCCCCACCACCCCTGCCACCCCACAAAGGTGGCAGGACCCCCCTCCCCACCCCAACCCCCAACATCACAGAACTCACACACACACACGACACACACACCGACATACATGCCTACATCCACACACACAGTCAGACACCCACACCCACATACAAACATACACGCACACATCCATACAGACATACCCCCAGACATACACGCACTCATTCCCAATACACGCAACACCCCTGCAAGCATACATGCACTCACACACCCCCTCTACATACACAGACGCACACCCCATGCACCCACACAACACACAACACCCCCCACCCCCCTCCCCTAACGGACGATCGACTTACCTGTTCCGTCGATCCTCCGGGAGGGGATGGGAACCATGGGGGCTGCTCCGCCGACACCACACCGCCAACAGAACACTGCCACGCCGAATCACAGGACGTGATTCGGTGGGCGGTGTTCTGTTGGCGTGGCGGTGAAGGTGGAGCAACCTCCACTTCCCCGCCGCCCGCCAGTATGGCTGTTGGCGGCTCTCTGTCGGAAAAAGGATGGAGAGCAGCCAACAGTCATAATACGCCGAGCGGCAAACTGCCACTACTGGCGGTCTTCCGCACGGCGGTCCCTCGGCGGTCTTGTAAAAAGATGACCACCTTAATGCCTGGAATATATATGTATATTCCGCATCACTTTTCACATTGTTCTAGTATGTACTGCGCCGTTGTCATGGCCATTTCCACATGTAGCTCTGTATGTAAAGTGTAATTTCCAGGCTGGTTATAAACAATTTACCAAGTGTATAAACACTATTTTCTTGCCAGTTTACATGTTGCTCTTGTCTGTAACACATGCGCATGCTGACCCAATCCTCCTGCCCTCTTCTACAGAGTAGTCTGCAAGAGCTGTCACTCCAGCCTAGTTTTCAATTCACATTCAGCAGTGGCACAGACCTACAGAGTTGTGTATCCCTGTGAGTGTGGTACACTGTCATCCACTATCTCTAAAATAGTTGTCTCACTAATGAATGTGGGGAACGAGCTTTGGAGTTTCACACCTCTTGTGTTTTGAAAACACCTTTAACAAAGAAACCTTTACTTTCTTGTATAAATATGCATCTTCATCTAAAAAGATTTATTACTCTATAGTGCCCTCATTTCACCATTATCTTTAGCTACAGAATAACCAGTGTCCTACAGTAACACAACGCTTTCCAGAAGAGAAACCATGATGGCTTGACCGACCTATCCATCCATAACCTTGTTGTTTTTGCATTTGCTGCCCTGAGTGCACCCACACGTGGGTCCCAGGCTTACTGTGCTACTGCAACCAAGCTATACCTGGCTGAAAAGCCCTAACTAGGGTTAAAAAGGTCCTAGGTTGCTTGCGTTCTGGTTCAGGGAAGACCTGACTTGGCAATTTGGGCTTAATTGTTCGTACTGGACTAGGGTCAATACTGATTTGCATAAGGCTGTGTCTAAGCTGAGGTGGCATGGTGGGCAAAAAAAGTTGAATTATGATGCAGCCACAACTGATTACTAGTGGCTGAGACTAATTCAAGCATTCCACTCATCACCTTGTGGTTTCTGCATTTGTTGACCTATGGAGTAGCCACCAATTATTTCCAGATCTGTATAGAACGTCCCTTAATTATTGAGAAAACAAAATACATTGATATGTGCCCACCGGAATGCTCCGATCAACAAAAGTAGGCTATTGATGGTCCTGTGTTTACATTTTAAAGGTTGGAGTGGCAGGAAATCTTGGGAAGCACACTCAACTATGAAATTCAGATTCTGATTCTGATTCTGATTCTGATTTCTACAGACCTATTGTTATCTCTTCTGTCTGGATAGATCATTAAAATTCCTTTTTAGAAAAGAATGTGTGTAGGAAGCGGGCCTGGTGTGTGGTGGGTACCTAAGGTACTTACACCTTATACCGGGGCCAGGTGTCCCCTATCAGGAAAGTGTAGGCAGTGTCTAGAGGCCATGCTCTCTAAAGGCCATGCTCTCTAGAGGTAGCTGTGGATGAGCAGCAAAGGCTTATCTGGGAGACAAGCAAAACCACTGTAGTCACACACATGAAAGAAAACACTCAGTTGTACAAAAATAAAGGTACTTTATATTTGGAACACAATACCACAAAATACTAGAGGGGCAACCCTCCAATAGGAGGTAAGTAATACACTAATTATATACACTAGTAAACAGTAATAGGCAAAGAAAAGGTTAGAAAATAGTGCAAATAGCAATAACCAATAGTGACCCTAGGGAGAGCCCAAACCATATATTAAAAAAATAGAATGAGAACACAGGACCCCCACCTAGGTAAGTGGAATGTGTAGAGGGGTGGTTGGAGTCCTAGAAAGACAAGACTGTAATAAACCAGTGGTGGATTCCTGGAGAAGAAGACCTGTGGAGAGAGGGGACCAAGTCCACGAGTCACAGTGCAGTTCAGGAGGAGTAGGAGCAACTACCCACTCAGCTGTACTTGCAGGAGTTGGTCGATTGTGAGGAAGAACAAGTCAGCACTGCAGCCCTGGAGCCAGAGAAGAGTTCCTGATGGATGCAGAAGATGTCCCACGCTGAAGTGAAGATTTCAGATGGGCATCAGTGCAGGAATTCCCCCAACAAGCCTTGGCAAAGGCAGATTGGGGCTAGTGGAAAAGTGGTGCTGCCAGGGACCAGCAAGGCCCAGGAGGACTCAACTCAGGAGGGGGAGTCACAGGGGACCCTCAGCAACACAGAGGATTCACAGAAGTGAAGGCAGAACTGACGGGAGTCCCACTGGATGGGGACACAGAATTTGCAGAACGAGCCCCCACAGCACTACTGAAAGTGATCCCACGCCGCAGGAGAACTACACAGAGGGCTGTGCTTCACAGGAAGGAGTGCCAGGGACTGGAGCTACATGTCACCTGAAGATCCCTTGGAAGAGATGATGCAAACAAGCCTTGACAGCTGCAAGAGACAAGTGCAGTACTCTGTGGGTTCCCATTAACTATATGTCTGAGCTGGTGTCTAGAATGCTGCGAGTGAATGATGTAATAAAATGTTGGGGTGGAGTGTGGAGTGGAAGGTAGGCGATAGGACAGTTGAGGGGAGGATGAAGTCCTGACAGTCACCTAAGGCATTAACATGGAATAAATGACTTATCTCCCACCTGCATGGCCCCAGCCGCTTGTGTGAAAAGCCTGCCTTCTGATGTAAGGTTTGTAGTTTGTGGAAAGGAAGGGGATGGTGTAGTGACATGATGGACCTGGATCCATGGGTTGAGTGGAGATGCAGTAGAAAATTAGGTGTGGATGCTATGTGAATGTGATGATGCATGGACTGTTGGTGATAATGTGCTGAGTGAAACCTAGGAGGGAGGTAGGATGAAGCCCTAACAGAACAAATCAGGCTGGACCTAAGGCTCTAACATGGATTAGAACATTGGAATGTTGAGCGCTCCATTGAAGACAACTGAGTAGCTACAGCTTCTAATGACTCCAACATTCCAATGTTTGCCCCAGAGAACTGTTGCTGTGAACAAAGGCCTCATTTGTCTGGATTTCAACCCCATGTGGCTCCGTGAGGCCTTTTTTTTTTACTAATTAGGGCATTCTGCCAACTTAGCTGGGCTATACCAGCCATTAAAGGGCTGCTCCCTTGACATGAGAAACATTGGCGTGTTTAACGCGGGAGCGGGCCTTCAATGGCCAGTGTAGCCCACTACAGCAGGCTATAAGGCTATAATAAAGAACTTACCTTCTGCTTGATTGGCTCCTGATTTTTGTAACTACAGCATTCCTCCGTACGTCCACACGTGTGCGTGTGCCTGATGCTGAGGCTTGGCTTTGAGGTTTGAGGAATAGCTCCTCCACTTGTGCTTCAAGGAGCATATTAGCACTGTGCCCTATGGCAGAATCGGACATGTTTTTATTTTTACATGATTAATCTCACCTTTATTGTGATTATTTATTTCAGTGGTTTGTACAGGGCCACAGCTGGGCTGCCCATTGGTGCTATGGGGGATGGAAAGGTCACACCATGATGTCAGGGCACGTGATATTATCAGGTGGAGGGGAGGGGCATGAGGTGTCACTTTGACTTCCGGTGCATATTAGAGAACAGATATCCACAGGGACCAGGAATACATGAGATATAATGTATACACAGAGACCTGCTAGAGACAGACTTTGCCCAAACTCTGCCTCTGGGCTCTTGCCAGGGGTTTGTGGAGGGAGCTGTAAATGTGCCGCGGCAGCTCCCCGCTTCCCCAGATTATGTGTTTTTGAAGGCAGCTGTGTGAATCTAAAATACGATTTAAGGCTTTCAGATGTTGTCTCTGAATATATTATGTATGAATGCAATCTTAAATACTGCAGAGAGCACAGCACGGTGACAGGGATCATGCCTACACGCTGAGCGGGGCAATCAGTTCCACTTCCTGGGTCTTAGGGTTGCGTAGCAACCTGTGACGTCATAACACTGTAATTATAGCCAGACATTTAGACTCTTACCCGCCCAGAGTTGTTGGGGGAAAACACGACAGATTTGCTGTTACTTGGCTGCTTATATGTTAGACGCACACATACATGTAAACTTGAACTGACATGTAAAAAGGGTACCATCCATCTCATCCCATCCAATGATAGGTATTTCAGTTCATTGCCTCCTTCCTTGACATCAAACACTTTCAATCTTTCTACATTAGCTTTAATAAGGCGCAATGCCTGTGTATTGGGAAACGGGCCTGGTACAGCGCTTAGATGCAATACAATTCCCCTCCACGTTCTATTTTTTTTCACTTTTCACAATACCACAATACATGTGTCAGTAAACAGCACTGGCATCTCTTGAAGCGGAATGCGTACAAAAAAATACTGAATACTTCTTGTCGACCTCGAATGAATGAGAGGCAGAGAGGCCCGCCGGCATTTGAACCTGCCGCAAAAAAATCAAACATAGACATAGGAGTGGATGCATCCAGGCCCCGCCTAAAATAAAATCTAAGAAAGAATGATGCAATGCTGACACATTAGAGCTATAGAATGAAGTTGAAATAGAAATATGTCCAAAAAGGCTTTATTAAACCTGTATTTGCTGATTTGTCCCACCAAAAATATATATGCTCAAGAAAATGTTCAATCAAAGAAGTATGTCCTACACACTTAGGATGCTGTTCATATTTTCTGTCGTTTTGCAGCTGAGCCTCATTTCTTTCGAGCCAGGAAAGCACGGAACACTCCCCACATCTCCACACCCCATACCCTCCAGCTGAAAAGGTGAGATGAATTAATCGCATGCGCTTATTGTGTGAAGTTGATCAAATCTAATGCAGAGCCTTTACTCTAGGGCACAAGTCGGGGAGAACGCGGGTAGACGCGGTCTACCCACTCTTTTCACAGGGAGGTCGCCGTCCACCCTGGCAAGAGGCTGGACCGCACTGTAGGTGTCAAGGGGGATTTGTTATTTTAAGTTCCAGCTGGGATCAAAACAAAGGTGGAAAGTGCCATCGGGCCCGCTTTTGTTGGAGTATCCTGCCTTAGAGCTATCTGGGGCCCCAGACTTAGATGCAAATGCAACGGAACTTGTTATTATTGCTAAAGTACTTAAGAGAAGCAGCTTTTGACTTTTTGTTCAGTCCCTGTAAATAGGAGATATGCATGTAGTGTCAGAAAGTCAGATATATTGGTCTGCTCCTGTATTTACGCAAATAACAAGCATTTGCAATGCAATAGGTCTAGCATTTTCTTGAGTTAGAGCTATTGGTACAGTAAATTCATAACTGGACTCTTCTTGCCACATAAATTGTCAACTCTGTCTCATAATTTCCTCTTTTCCTGCCATGTCTCGGTGGTCATTAGTGGCTACTGACAGAAGAAATCACAAGTTCTTGAAGAGAGACAATGGTTAAATAAGGCTGGAAAAGTATTTTCTTTTTATTTTAACAGAATTAAATCTTGCAAGATTCTTGACTCCCATTTTAACAAAGCGCTAATGAAATTAACTATAGCAGAGCCGACTGAGAAGATTTAGGGCCCCAATAAAGGAGATAAACAATGCCCTGTGAATGTCCTGAGTGCTGGCAGGGAGGGGCCCTGGAGGAGCATCTTCAGATGCAAGGCTAATCAAGTTTCATATCATTGCTTCCAGGTTTAGCTACATTAAAGGGCATAGTGTGGCTTTGTGAGCAGTGAACTAAAGGACCAGGTGTTTCATATGTAAAAGAAGTTTATTTTTGGAGCCAGAGGTGAGGACAGCACTGAAATAAATCCAAAACAAATGTCAGTGACATGGGAGGGGGTGGGAGGAACGGAATGCTGCAATGAAACACAGGCAGCTACTAGCCTACAACACCCACACTGAAAAGGGAACACCAATGTAATGCCAAAGTAGTCTGTCAAAGCAACAGATAAAGAATCCAAAGCAGAATGATACAGTAATTGCTCAATCAATCAATCAATCAGTTTTTGTAAAGCGCAACTACTCACCCTTGAGGGTCTCAAGGTGCTGGTGGTGAGTCTGCGCCTCATTTGAAACGCCACATTTGGAGGTTCTTCCTGAAGATGTTGAGAGATGGGCTTTGTCAGAGGTGCGTTGGCAGGTTGTTCCAGCTCTTAGCTGCGAGGTATGCAAAAAATCTTTCTCTGACAGTGGTTTTCCAGATGCATGGGACGGTAGCTAGCACCTGCTGGGCGGAGCAGAGGGGTCTGGCAGGGTTATGGAAGGAGATACAGTGGTTCAGGTGGGCCGATGTTGTGCATGGCCCTGTAGGTGTGAGTGAGTAGTTTGAAGTTGATTCGCTTCTCTACTGGAAGCCATTGGAGGGCCCTCAGGTTTTGGGAGATGTGTTCTTGGTGGGGAAGGTTCAGGATGAGTCTTGCGGTGGCATTTTGGATGATTTGTAGTTTCCTGATGTTCTTTGTTGTGGTGCCGGCGTAGAGTGCATTGCTGTAGTCGAGCTTGGTAGTGACTAGGGCGTGAGTGATTATTTTGTGGCAGTCAACGGGATCCATTTGAAGATTTTGTGTCGTTGGTGGAGGGTGTGCCAGCAGGAAGAGGTGACTGAGTTTACGTGTCGGATCATTGATAGGGAGTAGTCGAGGATGATTCCTAGGTTGCAGGCTTGGTTACTGCTCTGAAACAGAAAAAGGAGGGAGAAAAGGCAGAATTGACCACTAGCGAGCAAGTTTTTTTAAAGGACAATGCAACCAACAAATGAAATCACTTTAAGGAGCCATAAGAAGTTTACTAAAAGTATGGACGAGGTTGAACGCTCACGCTCGACCTAAAATTTTAAATACCACTATTTTGTTGTTTTTCTTTTATAGCACTACTCATCTCAATATTGGATGTCAGAGCGCTTTACATCACACATACACATTTTATATTGACAATAAATCATATTAGTGTGAAAATCTATCTACAGGATGTGTTACATATGAAAGTGATGGTTGCAAGGTATAGGAGTCACATGTCCTTCAAATCTCACTGCTATATTAGAAGGATTATAATTTATGAACTGCAAGTAACAAAAGGATATTTGTGTTAAAAGCAGTGACCCACCTACCTATCTACATAGAATAAAAATCTGTCATCTGTATGTTACATGATGTGCTTTGCAGGAGACATATTAACCCACTATTCTACTTTGATTCAAAACTGGCACTAGACAAAACACGGATCTCTCCAGCAAAAAGTGTTAACCCCCTGAGTTATCTTACTATTACTAATATTTCCTGAGATTTACATAAAGATCTCTGCAGCAGGTGCCTTAACCCGTCAGATATTTTAAAAAGCATAATTTCCAATCAAATAAACTATGGTTCCCCTTTTGACAATTTCTTTGTGGTGACGTTTTTTAAAAATAAAGGGTTTATTTACTAGGAAATGGCGCTGCGCTGTGCCACAAGCAATTTTGCAGAGCCAAGCCGCGTCATTTCCAAAACCCAGGGATGTGCTGTATGTAGCAGAATACGGTGCGTCCCTGTGTTCTCCCCTGTGCCGGTGCTAAATCAGCTGCCTAACGCCAATGCAGGCACCCAAACCATCGTGCAAGGATGAATGTGTTGCAGGGGTAATAGTTTGTGTGCAGGAGGAGACACCTTCCTGCACAAAAACAATCATTAATGGCGATTCGCTCCTTCTATGTGTGCTGCAGAATTCAGCACACATAGAAAGATTAAAAAACAAAGAGAAATAGCAGCATTTCTCCTCATTGCTTTACTCTAACAGCATTCCTGGAGAGGCGTTAGTTTTCAGCGCTTCTTCAGATTTACGCTTTCTTGTGAATCTGGGGCAGTGTAAAAAAACAATGGGTGTTGCGTGGGAATGCTGCAACAACACTTATTGCTCAACCCTTTGCGTCAGAAAACTGTGTCGGGCGGCCCATATTTACAAGGCTGCATTAAGCCAAGAAAAGTGGCTTAGCGCCGCTTTGTACATATGGAGCAGGGCACAGCGCCACCGGAGCGTCGCAAAAAGTGACGCTTTGGTAGTGCAAGGGGCATGTAAATGAGCCCCATAATGTATTCATGGAGGCCAGATTTTACATTGGTGTTTTGTCACTTTTTTGGCACAATCCTGAGGAAAAAATCTAATTTGTTACATATTGTAATGCGCTCAAACGTTACGCGTCATGATGTCACCTGCATAATGCTAACTTGGTTAGGCCCTCCAAACTTCTTTTTAGGGCTTGTGCCCTGATTCACACCTTATCTGAACCAATTCCCCCACTGGCGTTTTCGGCACAACTGAGCCGACAATGTGGTGTTCTCTGTAAAGGGGGTCAATATTGTTATGAGATAAAGGGCAGCATTACAGTCAATTGTTTTATAGAAGCACAGCTTTTGTTTTGCAGTGTGAACTAAAACGATTTGCCCAGGATCACACAGTTTGGTCTAACAAAGGAATTTAGCACTCCTGCCACCAGACTTTATCACACACTGGGTTATTTTTTACTTGCGTATAATATGTCTGAGTCCATATCAGAAAAAGGCTTTGAATATCCGGTATATTTTCTGAAGACTGATTGTACTGCAGTATGCTATGCATGGGACACGAAAAGAAAGAGTGCTAGAGGAAAAGGAATGTGTCACATACAGATATTTAGATATTAACATTTTAGATCAAGTACCTTCTGCACCTTTTCTTATCATATTTATTGTATAGGCCATTATTCATGGATGTGTAACTAAGGAATGTGTTTATGTTTGTGTTGATTCTGGGCCAGCTGTAGTGCAGACGCAGGGTGACTTAGATGCTGTGCTGTAAATAAATACCAGCTTGTAAATGCCTCATTCATGCCTGAATTTCTTCTATTTACCACAACAATTGGCGACAAGGACCTGGAGAATACCGTCATCTTTACCATACTTTACAGCACAAGAACGGTAACTTTTCTGGGAGAGTTTATGGATTACCTGTTTCTTTATTAATTTTACTTGCTGGTTGCCTGATATTTCACTAATTGGTATTTGCTGCAAGTTTCCTTGTACTCTATGTGAAAAGCGGCAAATTACAACTTTCATTTTCTATTGCAATAAGTTATTTTTAATTCAAGAAGCGCGTGTTCTGTATTTGTCTAGAGTGCGTCCTTCGATTTTTCCTTTGCGCGTGCTCCCTCAAGCTTTGGTTTGAAGCTCTGTCAACATGCGCTCATCGCGCCGCAGGAGTGACGCGTTCCCTCGCACTTTGTATCGAAACTCTGCCAACACATGCTCATCGCGCTGCAGGAGGGAAGCATTCCCTTCCACTTTGCATTGAGGCTCTGCCCACACAAGCTCATCACATTTGAGGAGGCTCGTGTTTCGTGGTTGAGCTCAGTCACGTTTTGCTTATTAGTGGCTGCATTGTTCAAGCCAGTATTTTGTGCCCCCCTTCCTGATCCTCTGTAGTGGTGTTTACCTGTCTCTAATGCACACTTTCATACATTAGTGAGTCACTGTGCTCAGTTTGGAAACTCCTGCTCGCAAATAAAACACTTTCACTGTTGTGTTTCACCATCACTACGTTTATGGACATATTTTTGCTTACCTTGGGAGCTGTATTTTGTGACTGCTCTTTTTGTTGCTGTCCTCATAATATGGATACTGGCAGTTCACAGAAGAAGGACTAACCATGTCATTAACATAAACATAGGACTGAACAATTCATATAAAGTAACATAGGACAAAGTTTTACCTGAGTACATCCTCCATATACATCGTCTTGACAACAGTGACTACTTTATTTATGTTAATTTGTTATGGTTTAAATAATAATATTATTGCAGGGCCATTCAACATTTTGACAGCGGTGACTACCTTTATTTTATTAATTTTTTATTTGAAAAGTTTCCTAGAGGTTGTGTTAAGTTAAAACATGCAGTTTGATCACCCAACTAAATTCTTACAAAACAAAGGGAAACCTATAATACCAATGATAAAATGGAAGAAAGAATGTATAAAGCCATAGATGATGAGCGTGTGAATGCTGAAAGGGAAAAAATATATTTTTTGCATAGTTTAGGATTTGAAGGACAAGTGGTTTTTAGGACATTACCTCAAGTGGAAGGTCAAGGAGACACTGATGTATACCAAGAGGCATTGTTAAGAATGGAACTAAGATATAAACCCACCACTAGTATTGCTTTAAACAAATTCAAGTTTTACACTAGCTCACTCGGGACGAAGTGTCATTTGATGAATTTCTCACTGCTTTAAGAGCTCTTTTTATGATGTACAATTTTGAGCCTATGACTGATGACATTATCAGAGATCAGATTGTAGTACATGTTAAAATTTTAAAAAATACAAGAACAATTGTGATTATGGAGGATCCAAAATTCAATAGTTTTCAATAGTTATGCTAAGGTACCTGAATTTAATAACTATTTCAAAACGTATCCCATTAAAAAGGAAATTAGAGTTCCCTGTATCTCTAAACATCATATACTTGGTTTATATATCAACTATTTGATGTTAGTAGCTGTGTACTTTTGAGATAACCCAGAGTCTTCTGTAATCCAGGTAAAATTTGCGTTATGTCAATAAATTGGTGTTATTTTCATAATTTCGTATTACTGTTGTTAGGAGAAATAGCCGAAATTAAGTACCATTCGTTGTAAAAATTTGCTGTGATTGTATAAGACCAATGTGAACAACAGAACACAAGCAGCTGTTGTTCGTGATGCTTTTGAGCTTTTTGTTTATCTTATAATACATCCTCTGGTCCATAGTGGACCTGAGAGTTCATTTCACTCTAAACTACAGCACCAAATGCCTGTTTTGCATTTCTCATGATTATGCATAATTTTGTGTAGTTTTGCCGTAACTGCCTGTCATTATGCAAAAGCAAATTATGCAGATATCTCACACCCCTCATTAAAACTAACCAAGAGCATCAGCATAATTTAAACTGGAAGAGTGGATCCACAGTGGGTGATTATTAAAATTGGTTGATTGGTTGAATGTCAGAATATCATTAGCAAAAATATCTAATCAGAAGTTTATATGAGTGGGGCTAATAGACCACAGCCCCCTGATATAGAAAAAGGTGTGGTCATTACCATCAATCCACAAAAATATTGGTATGTTGCCATCACCGCTTCATGCCATCAATCCAGAACATGCACAGTAGTTCAATGTCATTTATAAGGACACACAACAGGGGCTGGACTTTGGAATCACAACGGACAGGCCTAGACCTTAGTGCACACACTAGATTAGCATGGGATGGACCAACAAAAAACACAACACCAGTTTCACATACAGTCAAGCCAGAAGTACATGCTGGTGAGAAATTGGGTTGATGGTTGATTGGTGTGTTAAACATAGTCAAGCAGCAACCACAATCCTAGTTAGGGTAAGTGTCAGGCAAAGTCTAAATTAGTCTTTGCTCATCCTCTGGTAGCTTGTCACAGAGCAATCAGGCTTAATTTAGAGGCAGTGTGTTAAGTATTTGTGCAACACTCGAAGCAGTAAAACAGTGAAACACCACACAACAACATTTCACACCAGGTTACAAAAATAGAGCACAGTTTAATAATAAGAACAAGACCCAAATGACAAAAATCTAATAAGTAGAACTTAAGCTATTAATTTTTCAAGAATAAACTGAAAAATAGCACTTAGGAGCAAGAAGTGCTATTCGGGCTATCTGGTCGTGCAGGACTTGAACAAAATCAAAAATTCAGGCCGGCTGCGAAGGACTGCTGAACCAAAGTCCCTTCAAATCCTGGTGCGGGAGCATTGTTAATTCCGAACCACACCGTTGATGAGATACGTCGATTTTCCCTATACAGTCAATGAGATGAATTGAAGTTCCCCTCGCAGAGGTGGCGATGCATCGGTTCCGAGATGTGGTGGTGTTCGGGTGTGTGTGCCAGCTGCGTCAACATTAAGGCAATGTGCTGATTCTGATGATCGCAGGGGCTGCAATGCAGAGTTCGGAATTGTCTTAGAGACTGCCATCTTCCTGAAAGAGTGGTCACAGGTCTAGAAGGGTACTGAGTTAGTGGTGTCAAAAGACAGGCCTTTGAAGTGCACAGAGGTCCTGCCCTTCCTGCCATGGCTCCAGGCTCAGTACAGGGGGTTAAGCAGCCCTTTGGGGACAGGACACAGCCTATTCAGGTGTCAGTGAGGCTGTGCCCAGCTCCTCCCTCCCATCCTGCCCAGGATGGCCCATTATGGCCCATTAAGTCACACCTAAGCTCCCTCTGTGTGTGGCTTTCCAGAAGGAACACAAAAAGCCAAGCTGTCACCCACCCCAGACAAGTGATCAGATACAGGCAGTAGGCACCAAAAGACTAAAGTAATAAAGTGCCAGCTTTAAGTTGATTTTCAGTATCACAATTTAAAATCCAACTTCACCATTACTTGTGATTTTAAATTGCGATTCCAGAACCACCAAACTTCAAAACATGATTCTTCCAGATTGTGAATTCCACTTATATATGTAATACGGTAATCCCAATGTTGTCCCATGGGAGAGATAGTCCTTCCTCTAGTGAAAAATTACTTTGGGAGTTTTTCACTACTAGGACATGTAAAACTTAGACGTAGTTGGCCAGCCATTTATATTACTTGCACCCTGCCCTCTGGTTGATCGAGGGGCTACCTTAGAGGTGACTTATTTGTATAAAAAGGGAAGGCTTGGGCCCTTGGCACAAGAGTTATTTTGCTAGATCAACATGGCAGTATGGAACTGCACACACAGGCTCTGCAATGGCAGGCCTGAGACATGGTTAAAGGGCTACTTAAGTGGCTGGCTCAATCAGTGCTGCAGGCCCACAAGTAACATTTAATGTAGATTTTCCTAGTAATTTATGACGGAAAGTCTTAATTTTATGAAAGACACGGAGGCGAGTATTATGCTTCTCTAACTTGCTTTAATCTAAATAGCAGCAGTCAAGAACTACAACTCCCAAAAGGCTTAGAATAAAGAAGCCAATGGGAGCGAAAAACGTAAGTAAAAATTGCACCAATCAGAACAATGGCAGCTACGTATCCACTAAGCTTGACTGCGACCAGCCCTCTTTCTTGATGTGAGAAGGCTAGTAATTAGGAGAAAACAACGGTAAAATGATCAAGACTATGGCAACTGCTAGAGACAAAGAACAAAAGTCCTGGATCAGATCCAAACATAAACGAAGTGAGGAAGATATCCGGTAGGGAGTAACGGAACTGCATCGGAGAGGATCCGGCCGTCCAGACGATATGTTGCTGCTTGACAAAACCACCTTCTGATCAGGTAGAGGTTGGAGTTGGAGCGGAGATTGCTGCAGGGAGGGAAAGACAAGAGAAAAAATCAGAAGCATTTCCTTGTTGAGGCGGGATAATACTCGCCTCCGTGTCTTTAATAAAATTAAGACTTTCCGTCATAAATTACTAGGAAAATCTACATTTTATGTCAAGAACGGAGGCTCATATTATGCTATTTTAAAGCATATTAATCACAATTGATGTAGCAGTATGAACTGGTTTACAATAAAATGTCCTGAAAACATTATCATTGGACCAATCAGCGGATCTCAGAATGTCCTCTAACCTGGATACAACCCAAAAGGCTTTGGAAGCCATGGCCCCTCTAGCTGAGTGAGCTCCAAAAATGGAGGTATCAATACCCGCCAGGGACATTACCCAACGAACCCATCAGGCTAGAGTTGCAGCAGTCACGGGACTGTGTGGTTTACGAAAAGAAATTAACAACTGGGAAACAGAGGACTTTCTGAGATTAGCTGTACGTTCTTCGTAACACTTGAGACATTGTCCTACACATAGCTTAGGTTGATTGGGAAAATATGGGTAAAAAACTGTGCGTAAATTAGTTTTAGTACGTTTCGTAATGGAAAATAGTACCCCCGTAGGGGCGAACTGTCGGGAGTTAATGTCAAGTGCTCTAACATCTGATAAACGCTTAATGGACACTAAACAAAGCAGCATAGTAAGTTTTGCTCAAAGCATTTTTAAAGATAGGTCAGAATTATCCTGCCAAGAGAGAAACAAATTCAAAACATCATTTACATCCCATAACTTTGAATATTTAGGCAGAGGAGGAATTGAAAATTTTACTGCCTTTAACAGTCGGCAAAGAAGAGGGTGTTCACCCACCGGTTTTCCGTTGACATAGGTGTGATGCATGGAAATAGCAGACCTATATAAATTAATTGTCCTATAAGACTTACCTTCGCTAGCTTGTGCAGCCAGAAAGTTAATTACATAACTTATATCTGTTGAAACGGGATCGAGGTCCCTTGCCATGCACCAGCTAGGCCAAAGAGACAGGCGGAAGAATATGCCTTCCTGGTGCCGGGAGCCCAGGCTTTATTGATGAAGTCAGTAGCTTCGTCCGAAATTGGGATGGTAGATGGGGGAGGCCCGATACCTTCCAGCCTGAAAGGATGAGAGTTTTGTTGAGAACCAAGGGATGAGGATTCCCCAATGGGTCTAGGAGAAGGGAGGGAAAGGAGGGGAGCAGAAAGGGAAAATCGATTGCCAATTCCAAGAGAGGAGGAAACCAAATTTGAGATTGCCAAAACGGTACCACCAAGACCAGGGTTGCCTTCTGACACCTGACCTGGGCTAGGACTCTGGAGATCATAACAAAAGGAGGGAAAGCATAGTTGACTGTTTGTGACCAATCCTGCAGAAACGCATTGGAAGCCAATGCCGAAGGATCCGGACGCCAACTGAAAAAGTGGGGAAGTTGGGCGTTGAGGCGAGAGGCGAAAAGGTCGATACTGAAGGGACCCCATTTGTGGAGGATAGACTTGAAGACTGAGGGGTGAAGTCTCCAATCGCTGTAGTCTCTGAGGAAACGAGAATGCCAGTCTGCTGTTTGATTGAGGGAGCCGGGGAGGTATTCTGCCGTGAGGGAAATCCCGTTGTCTAAGCAATATTCCCAGAGGCTTTTTGCCAGGTCTGCTAACGGCTTCGATTTGGTTCCTCCTAGATGGTTTATGTATCGGACAGCCGAAACATTGTCCATACGGAGGAGGATGGTACACTGAACCCTGCCTTTTGCCAGACTCTTTATTGCGAAGGAACCTGCAAGCATCTCTAAATAGTTGATGTGCAATCTGGACTCCGTGAGTGACCATGTACCGCCAGTCGAGATTGGTCCACAACGGGCGCCCCAACCCGTCAGGCTTGCATCGGACTCTAACACAAGATCTGGGGCTGACAGAAAGATGGTTTTGCCATTCCAGGCGTCTAAATGGTCTATCCACCATTGGAGCTCTAGGCAAGATTCTTGATCTAGAACAATCAGGTCAGAGTAGGCAAGACCTTTTCTGAGGTGACGGATTTTTAATCTTTGAAGGGCTCAATAGTGCAAAGGGCCGGGGAATACGGCCTGAATCGAAGAGGACAAAAGGCCCACAATCCTGGCCAAAGATCTTAGAGAGATGTGGGTTTTTCGAAGTGTTCCTCGGATCTCCGATTTGATAGAATTTACTTTTTGTAAGGGAAGGTGAAGAGAGGAAGAAGAGGAGTCTATTTCGAATCCCAGGAACTGAATTCTTTGAGAAGGGACCATGCTTGATTTTTCTTCGTTGACAAGAAAGCCCAATTGGGAAAGAAGAGAACAAGTTAATTGTAGATGGGAAAGAAGGGTCTCGCGATTCTGATGCAAGATAAGGATATCGTCGAGATAGATCAGCAGTCTGATGCCTAAAGCTCTGAGATGCGCCGCTATTGGCTTCATCAACTTTGTGAAGCACCATGGTGCTGACGACAGACCGAACGGAAGGGAAGAAAACTGGTAAGTTTGCCCGAGCCAATGAAACTGAAGATACTTGCGGTGGTCCTGATGAATGGGAACTGAAAGGCACGCATCCTGAAGGTCTAGACGTACCATGAAATCTAGAGGGAGGAGTATATCCCGTAAATGGAGAATTGTTTCCATCTTGAAATGTCGATATATGACAAATTGGTTGAAAAATTGTAAGTTTATGACTGGCCTGAACTTTTTGTTCTTCTTTTGAACCAAGAATAGTGAACTGAGGAACCCGGAGGGATCTGGCGTCGAAATTTGAATGGCATTTTTGGAAAGGAGAGAATTCACTTCTTCTGAGATGAGAAGAGACATTTCTTTTGAAAAGATCAGCGGAGGGGTAAAATGGACTTGGCAAGGTTGGGAATAAAATTCTATTTGGTAACCCTGAACGGTATTCAGAACCCATGGATCGGAAGTTAAGGAGCGCCAATTTTGAATGAAGTAACTTAGCCTTCCCCCCACTGGAAGAAGGCCAGAGGTAAGGCTTACCTTGAGTTTTGTTGGCTCTGAAACCGCGTTGTCCGCGGCCCCTGTAGCCCCTGCCTCTCTGAGGGTAAAACTGGGGTTTGTAGGCTTGATATCCGTAATTGGAGTATGCGTATGAGGAGCCTCTGATTCCTTGAGGATGAGTGAAAAGGCCGGTAGAGCGGCTCCTGCCTGTACCGGCCCTGGCGAAAACCCGTTGGTTAAACACCTTTTTAATATTCTGCTGTGCCTTGTCAATTGAGGAAAAAGTGGCTACGAACTTTCCAAGGTCTTTAACAAAAGAGTCCCCGAAGAGATGACCCCCAGCTTTCACTCCAGGATCCATGGAAGCCAGATTGGATAGTTTGGGATCCAATTTGAGTAGAAGCCCCTTCCTTCTCTCATGAGTGATGGCCGCATTGGCGTTGCCTAACAAGCAAAATGCCCTTTGGGTCCAGAGAGAAAGTTCGGAAGGGTCGATGTCGGTATTGTCTGTTTTGGCTGCTTCTGCCAAGTCCAAAATGCGAGCCAATGGACCCACAAAATCTAGTAGTTTATCCTGGCAGTTTGACCAGGCCTTGTCTACCCCTTTGCGGGGGTCTTTGCCAAATTTAGAGAAAAAAGTTAAGAGAGATTCATCAATCACGGGGGTTGTGGTAACATTAGAAGAGAGAGAGAAGGTCTGGGACATTCTGATCACATTTTAGCTCTTGTTTGCTTATCCAGGGGAAGCCTTAACCTGGATGTTATGTATTGACCCACATGGGCCGCGGGAGTCCACTCTGTAGAGTTGGGATGGTGGAGATAGGAAGGGTCAAACATGGGGTTACCTTCAGAGTCTAGAACATTTTTTGCGGAAAAGGGGGTAGAAACTTCCAATTTATGCTTTTTGGCAGGGGAAGCCTGAGAGAGCGAACCCCACACATCGAAATCATCATCCATATCATCCATATCGCCGACATCATCGTCGGTATCCGAAATATGTGAAATTACAATTTGTTTTGGCGCTGGTAAAATATTTCTTGTTTTGGCCTTACGTTTACCAGATACTTGCTCAGAATTCCCCTCCTGTGAAGGAGGCCTGGGAGGCATTTCATCCTCAGTCCTGGGTGAAGAGGCTTCACCAGTCAGCAAAGCGCCATCATTTTGTGATAAATCCTTGTTTTTTCTCTTTCTGCTATCACCCGCAGAATGGGCCATGAAGGATTTGAAGAACATGTTCTGAACAGAACTCTCAATGTTCTTTGACATTTTAGACATAGTGGCTGTCATAGCCTTTGTCTTAGCCTCATTAATAAAGGCTCCAAAATCTTTATTGCCTGAAATTTCAGAAAAGGGATTTTGACCCTTCATACTAGCTAAAACCACCAGGGGGCAAAAGGGCAGGACAAAATATATAACAGACGATGAAAAAACCTGAGATGAAACAGTTAATACTGTGGGCAGGCCGAAAAATCAATAAACACACCCTAGAAGGCGTGGCCGAATGCCTATCACCGAGGGAAAAGGAGACCGGAGAATTGCAAGCCTCGCGAATGAGGTGAGGAGCTGAGCGTGATGACCCGGCACTCCCGGGCGTCGAAATACAGCAGTACGCGGCGGCTGAGGTAGAGGAAAGCCGCGGAGGAGCAGGTGAGGGAAAAACAGACGTGTTCGATACGAATGCAACCGTTAGAACGTTTGAGGCAGCAACGCTGCCTGGAACACGCGTGAGCGCTCAATGGCTTAAACGGGTCGAAATCCGAGCCGTATAAGTCGAAGAAACAAGAGTAATTACATGAAAAACGAACACGCAGACTTAAATGCCATAAAATTAAATACAACACATAAGAAATAAGAATTAAATGTAGGAATGGAAAAGTGTATGACTTATCTTGACTGCGAGCAGCAAGAAAGAGGGCTGGTCGCAGTCAAGCTTAGTGGATACGTAGCAGCCATTGTTCTGATTGGTGCAATTTTTACTTATGTTTTTCGCTCCCATTGGCTTCTTTATTCTAAGCCTTTTGGGAGTTGTAGTTCTTGAATGCTGCTATTTAGATTAAAGCAAGTTAGAGAAGCATAATATGAGCCTCCGTTCTTGACATAAAATTTACAGGTCCTGGGCACATGTAGTGTGCTTTACTCTGTACCGTTAATTAAATTAAATATGCCAATTGGGGATAAACCAAAATTACCATATTTAGGAGAGAGCGCACAAACAATTTACCACTGGTTAGCAGTGTCCTAAAGGTAGCAAAAACGAGGTCATAAAAGTGGAGGAGGTAGGCAAAAAGTTGTAAGAAGGATAATCCTAAACCTGTCAAGTATAACAATGCTCATTTAAAATATTGGGAATATTTTCATCCCAACAGGAACTAATCCCATAAACTAGACTGCTAGCATTATCTACAAGCCACTTACGGACAAATTGGACATCTGCAGGGCCGAAAAAACACAATGTCCATAACTAGGCATATTGCAATAACGTGCACTCCTCACAGCCAACACAATTAGGCCTACATTCTTTGTTACTGTTATCACAATCAATAAGAAAGGCCCACTATCTTTGATAATTCAGATTTGCTAAATCAAACCTACAGACTTTAACACCATGGAAACATTAACTCAAGCTGAGAGGCAAACAGTACAATTGGCCAGAATACAGAATTCTCACTAGATCTAATCAAACATTTATTGTGACACAATTTGTTTCACTGTAGGGGCCACAGGTCCACTGTGATTCCCATCTTTTGCACCTTGGTTTCCTAGCAGGTCTCAGGACCCTGTATCCTCAACCAGTGTCAGCCACCTGGAGCCTTCAGAAAAGCTGACCACTGGAGGTAGCTTTGAATAGTTGCTTTCTTATCCAGAGGCATATTTGGCATTTTTCTGGTGGGCTTCATCCACCAGCAACACTTTCCTGGGGTCGCCAAATCGCTCAGCTTCATTGAGCTTAGTTCTTTGTCCTCTGCACAGCTGGATTCTAATTTGCTAGATGGCATCTTTCCAGGGCCGGCTTTAGGGCAGTGCGACTGGTGTGGTACTGACCTCAAGGGGGGGGGGCGGCGCTTTGTTTAGCAATAACATGATTCAAAACCACCTGCTGCACAGTTCCTTGTGCATCCGGCTTTCAGGGAGCAATACAAATATCAGGATAACTCTTGTGATTAATGTTCCTGCTAGCGAGAGAGAGCGATGGAATTTTGGCTAGTGGCAGTTTTAACTTTAACTCTCCATAAAGTAGCGCAGAGGGTTAATATGCCTGCTGCAAATAACAGATCTGTATTTTACGTGGCTGGCTGAATGGATTTGCAAAGCCAGCCTTTACCAGCACCTTAAAAAATATAAATGTATGTGAGAGAGGGGCTATGGGTAGATGAGGCGCACTTTTGCTAACAGATAGTGAGGTAATCTAAGGAGGAGGCCACTGGAGGAAAGGGGGTGCTCAAAAAGATTGTCGCACCGGGTGCCGCCAGTGCTTAACTCAGCCCTGCATCCACCTGCAGGGCACATGTAGCTGGCCTCTTTCCACAAGTCAAAATCATCATCTCCAGCGGGGTAAGGACCCAAATTCCTTGAACAGCTCCTTAGTCATCAACGCAAATAGACTGATCACTTAACAAAACAGCGTAGTGCCCCTCCCACAGGGAGCTGAGTTTATATCATAGGCAGGCAGGTCGATGTGAACCAGGTATATTTTGTGTGTGACTCTATTAAGGATTCTCACCACACAGTAGAGGTCAGAATACCAGAGATTAGAACCCATTTTCCTAAGTGGGTCACACCAATGTTTGTGTATAACAACAACATTTTTTGGTGGATTTGCATAAGCTTTTGGGGGCAGTGCCTCTCTGGAACACCCACTCCCGTCGACTGTAATTAGATTTCCTCCCAGGACTGTCAGAGGGGTCATTATTCCACTCATCTGCTCTCTTTGAAGGGCATCTTTACCTCTAAAAGATGTTTTAATTGGTGCTAATCCTATGAAGGGCCCCACTTGAGTCTGATAGCCCATGTCTCACAAAAAATCCAGACCTGCCTCTTTTCTCCCGTGAAAATGTTTGACGGAATAAATCTTTCTTTCTGTGTGCCTAAAATCTTTTGTGAATTGCACAAAGTGGTCGTATACTCGTAAAAACTGTTTGTGTTATAAACTAAGCTCAGTTGCGCACATAGCTTTTTAATCTGGATACATGTGTTTTAAATCAATCAAAAAAGCACTTAAATTCAAGTAAAAATGTAATTTTCTGTTGATGGAAGTAAAAAACATTTGCGGTATGTATGTGGTGTTCTTTGTTGGAACATTTTTTTCTGTGTCCTCGATGCGCTTCACCTGATTACTAATCTTTCTAAGCGCACACTATGCCAGTTGGTGTCATGTAGCGCAAAGAAAACATACCATGTTTTTAATGACATCTAAAAATAGCTACTGGAAAAGCTGGGGAGGCGTGGATCGTGTATTCTTCCAACTCGAGGAAAGGAAATGATTTTGCAGGAGTGGCTATGATTTGTTTCTAATCGAATTAGCCTAGAATAAAACCTATTTGTGCTTAGATTGTACCATCAGTCCACCATAATGAGATTGATTCCCTTTCATCAATAAATCATTTCTTTTTATTTCCACTGGCTTGCTAATTAGGCGAATAAATATGAACAATTAAGTAACTCATGGGCTGTGGGACACAAGCAGGCTGCACTTAATCCCCGCATACTCTCCCACCGGCGCAGGTTTAATCAAAGATGGTTGACTCAAGGCTGTCAACCGGGGACCTGCAGGCTTTGTGAACTCTGGAAGAATTTAATTTCAGGAAGTGATTTTCTTTTTATAGACTGTGCTGGCAGAACAGGTAAGAAATAATCTCATAATCGCACAGTTTAAATGTCATCAACCAGCTCCATTATGTGAATATGATGTTGAACCTTTATGAAGCAGACAACACTAGCTAAATTGCCTCTATAATAAAAGTTGTTTTTCTTACTTAATGGTGGTGCTCCTTTTACCCACCTCAAAAAAAAAATAAGATGTTGTTCTTGTTAGAATAAAAAACAGAAATGAGTTCCCAGCCCATTGCCATACTATCCTTGTGGAAACTGGACAATGGATTTAGTAGTTAAATTGTTTTGAAAGAAGCCTGATTTAGCATGGAAATACTAGGGCTGGGTGGACTCCGCAGAATTCCACAGAGTAAAAAAGAAAAAAAAAATATCTGCGATATTCAGTGGAGTTCTGCCAAAGGGCCGAAATACGCATGTTGCGCCGCTCCCACTGCAATTTAGTGCCGGGCTGAAAAATCAGCATGAACAGCAGCAGGCAGCATGCCCGACTACTCGAGTTGATGTTCCTTCAGCTCGAGTACCGTTTCTACTCGAGCGGCAGTCTTCTGACTGCGAGCAGTCAAGACAGTGCACTTCTGCCCACATTGAAAAACTCTTGCCTGGTGTCCTCCCAGCGACCAAAAATCACACTAGGGGATGCCAAATCTAGCTTACACTCGCCAAACTTACCATTTTAGCATGAGAAAATATTCTGCCATGCGGCAATTGGCGAAATTGGCTGGAACTCCATGTTACAAGAGTCATGCGGATTCTGCAAAGTTCTGCCAATTTGTCTGCGGAAACGGAATATTTCTCCCACCACAAGAAAATACCATCAAATTGTATTGAACTATACCCCTTATCAAAAGGGAGGGACAATAGGTGACTTATTTACCACATGTGGTAAGTACCCCCTCTCCCGACTTTTTAGCTCGTAAATGAAGCATACAATGCAGGATTGGTATTTAACACCCATAATTCAGCATGTTTTGCCTTTCTTACAACCCTTTCCCACTGATAAATTGTGAAATGTTTGACCTGCAAGAATTTTTCAGATGAAAACTGCAAGGGTATGATAATTAACAAAAACCCATACTTCTGATCCCCTGTCGAAAAACTTGTTTGCACTGGGATTGGAATTTAGCACTGCACTTGTAATCAGAGCCTATATCCTTGATGGTTAATAGGAACACCACTGTGCCAGAGAGCAAACCATTTAGCATAGAAAGTGTGGCATATTTATCCATCGGGGCAAAAAAGATGGCTATTCATAGTCATGTATTCACATAGAATTTCCCTCTCACATTTGGAGTTGTACACACAGATATTAATTTTTTGGGTGTTTCCTTCCCATCTCCAATATTGAAAACAAATTTACTCCTACCCTTGAAAAGAGTAAATAATTGACGATACAAAGGGTGTGAATGGACCAAATGGAAATTTTCAAACACCCATAAACAAGTTGGTTTGTGGATGTTCTCAGACTGTGCATGTTGCTTCCACTGCTTAATGGTCACTCACAATACATACAAGTAGATATCATGATGGTAAAACTATGTGTAAATTTATCTTTTGAAGACTGTAAATCCATAGTTGTGAATCAAAAAGGTTGATTTACACTTGAAAAAAGGTTATTTCTGCTTTCAAGCTGAAATAAAGCTGAAATAAAACCCGCAAATGGTTTTATGGACCTGGGCTTTGGGAGCAATGAAAGTGGACATCCTTTCAGAAAGTGTCTTACTCTTCATCCACCCTCCAGTTCAAGCACATGAGTCCTTTGAAACTCTGGCCTTAGATATTTACATTTTCTGGCTGTAGCTGGATCCTCTTGTCAATACCGGCCCCACCATGGGCAGAAGTCTACCCATTATGTGGCCCAATATAAACAGACCATCATGGAAGTTTAGACCTGGCAGGCGGTCTGCCAGCTCACTAGATTCACCCAGCATGTGCTATGTTTTATGCACCAACTCAGCAGACATCTTTGTCATTCAGCAGAAGCAAATTTTCAAAGGAGGAGTTTATTTTTTTTCTTCTACCAAAAATAAATGGCCTGATGCGCAGGGAGTTTTCTCCCTGCGCATGGGAGGCTATTCTGTATTTTCTTTACCCATGTCCGTAATGGATCTCTGGGCCAGCCGAGGCTCTGCCGACTGTAACCCAGTTGTTCACTCATCACTGAAGGAGGTTCCCACTGCTCTACCAAACCCTAAGTGCGACCCTACATAATAAAAAAACTGAGGTGCGGTACTGTGCTCTCTTAGAGTTGGTCCTTTATGTCATACTGGATTATAAACCGGTGGGCAGAGGATCTAGTAGATTTTAAACAATAGTCCTGAAATATATTCACCTTTCCTGAAAACAATGGCAAAACTTTTGACGATAAAATCCACCAAAACGATGATGGAGTCTGCAGTGTTGAGGTGAGAATTAGATCTTACTTAGAGCCCGCGTACGAGCCAAACTCTGAAAATGTTTTCTATGTAAATCATACATCAAACATCACATAAAATACTAGTCTCTTCATGGTTCAAAAAAGTGTATTTCTTTAACTTTTGGAGTCTTTGATATTAATACGTCACATTATACCACTGCACCGAGAAGAACTTACTAAAAGTGATAGTTTTTAAACATGAACTTTTAAACATGATCTTCAAACCAATTCTGCCGCCTTCCCTATACCTGTGACTGATAGCTACTCAGGATACAGTGCACTGTTAAGTTCTAGATTTCAAATGGTGTGGTGGGCCCAGGTCACTAGGATGCAGGGCAAGGTATGGCAAGTTAGCATCAATAGGGTGCAGGGTAGGTGGTTTAAGTCCCAGTATGCAGAGAAGGGTGGTGTTTTGGTTTTCCCATTGTGCAGAGTGATTTCTGAGTGTCTCTGAGGTGCAGTGTGGCAGGTTCATGCCCCATGTGTGGTGAATTGATATAACTGGGATGCAGTAAAGTATGCAGGTGTAACCTTGCAGATATGTGCCTTTGTCCCTTCTTTGTGTGTGTTGCACTCCCAATCTGCTTGCTGGTGTCCTGTGTTGATTTGGAAGGTGTAATTTTCCTGCAATGCATGTTATTGCACACTTGTTCAGACCTTCTAATATCCACACTACCACCAAGTTCGAGGCAATACTTATCTGTACTAAATGTTTACTAATACCTGAATTACATAGCAAACATTATTGCACAGACATCATATGGGATAAAGTATTCCCTACAGGACAAGGATATAGCAAGTCATTATAGAGGATCAAGACCTAAATCAAATCAAATCAAATCAAATCATTAACATTTATAAAGCGCGCTACTCACCCGTGCGGGTCTCAAGGCGCTAGGGGGGAAAGGGGGGGTTATCGCTGCTCGAACAGCCAAGTCTTTAGGAGTCTCCGGAAAGCGGAGTGGTCCTGGGTGGTCCTGAGGCTGGTGGGGAGGGAGTTCCAGGTCTTGGCCGCCAGGAAGGAGAAAGATCTCCCACCCGCCGTGGAGCGGCGGGTGCGAGGGACGGCAGCAAGTGCGAGGCCAACGGAGCGGAGGGGGCGGGTGGGGACGTAGAAGCTGAGGCGTCTGTTGAGGTATTCCGGTCCCTTGTTGTGGAGGGCTTTGTGTGCGTGGGTGAGAAGACGGAAGGTGATCCTTTTGCTGACTGGGAGCCAATGCAGGTGTCTCAGGTGTGCGGAGATGTGGCTGTTGCGGGGTACGTCGAGGATGAGGCGGGCCGAGGCGTTTTGGATGCGTTGCAGGCGGTTTTGGAGTTTGGCGGTGGTCCCGGCGTAGAGGGTATTGCCGTAGTCCAGGCGACTCGTGACAAGGGCGTGGGTCACAGTTTTTCTGGTGTCGGCGGGGATCCAGCGGAAGATCTTGCGGAGCATGCGGAGAGTGAGGAAGCAGGCGGAGGACACGGCGTTGACTTGCTTGGTCATGGTGAGAAGAGGGTCCAAGATGAAGCCGAGGTTGCGGGCGTGGTCTGCGGGGGTCGGTGCGGTGCCGAGGGCCGTGGGCCACCAGGAGTCGTCCCAGGCGGACGGGGTGTTGCCGAGGATGAGGACTTCCGTTTTTTCAGAGTTCAGCTTTAGGCGGCTGAGCCTCATCCAATCTGCGACGTCCTTCATACCCTCTTGTAGGTTGGTCTTGGCGCTGGCGGGGTCCTTGGTGAGGGAGAGTACAAGTTGGGTGTCGTCGGCGTAGGAGGTGATGATGATGTCGTGCTTGCGTACGATGTCGGCGAGGGGGCTCATGTAGACATTGAAGAGTGTCGGGCTGAGCGATGAGCCTTGAGGTACGCCGCAGATGATCTTGGTGGGTTCTGAGCGAAACGGAGGGAGGTAAACTCTTTGGGAGCGGTTAGCGAGGAAGGAGGCGATCCAGTCCAGGGCCTGGCCTTGGATCCCGGTGGAGCGTAGGCGGGTGATTAGGGTGCGGTGACAGACGGTGTCAAAGGCAGCCGAGAGGTCGAGGAGAATGAGGGCGACTGTTTCACCGTTGTCCATCAGGGTTCTGATGTCGTCTGTGACTGAGATGAGGGCTGTTTCCGTGCTGTGGTTGGTTCGGAATCCGGTTTGTGAAGGGTCGAGCAGGTTGTTGTCTTCCAGGAAGGTGGTCAGCTGTTTGTTGACGGTCTTTTCTATTACCTTGGCTGGGAAAGGTAGAAGAGAGATGGGGCGGAAGTTTTTCAGGTCGCTTGGGTCAGCCGTAGGTTTCTTTAGTAGGGCGTTGACTTCAGCGTGCTTCCAGCATTCGGGAAGGTAGCAGAAGAAAAAGAAGAGTTGATGACGGTCTGGAGGTGCGGGGCGATGATGTCGTCGGCTTTGTTAAAGATGAAGTGCGGGCAGGGGTCCGAAGGGGCGCCGGAGAAGGATCAGTTTCTTTAGAAGGTCATGGAAGTCTGATGGTGATTTACAATAGCCTTATAATGTATGTCAGGGAGTACTTTATTCCTTATAATACATGGTCAAAACATCACCCTCCCCACAAACGATTCAAATCTTTGGTGTGATGCTCTTTCATATGAAATAATACAATACAATGAGAATCTCTTGTGCAAAATTAAGCACAGCCAAAATCAACCAAATGTTTTTAGAAAAAAAACTAGAATCAGTTTAGCATAAGTCAGATTTCAAACAGCACTGTAACTCAGAATGTGTAGAAAGATGCAGAGAGATTCTATCTTTCCTATAATTACCTAACCATGCAAAAAAAAATGAACATGCCATAATTATCTCCTTTCTGCTCATCACTGTTCACATAGAAAAAACAGAGCAGAAGAAGGAAAAGGCTTATACTCTGTCACCTGGCGTTTTATTCCACTGCTGGCTCTGGCAGTAGGCACTGTGACATCAGAACTATGGCATATCTATACAAGCAACTAAAGACGTCATTAGTCGCCTGTTACAAGAAAATTATAGGATAGACTTTTATACAGGGACTGCAGGCTCCCGTGTATTATAAAGGAATTATAGAGTACAATCATATAGCACTCTAAGGGCAAGATGTAGCAAAGTTTTGCGAGTCGCAAATGGCCCGATTTGCAATTTGTGACTTCGCAAACTCCGAAATGGGATGCAAAAATCCCATTTCCAAAGTCCAAATTGCGATGCGAGCCATTACCGACTCGCTAAAATTGCGACCTCATTGTGCGGCCCGCAAAGAGGAAATCGCAATTTGCGAGTCACAAACCATATGAAAAAGCCACTCGCAAATTGCGACTGTTCGCAAAAAGCCCATTTTGCACACCGAAATTACCACAAAGTCAGAGCAGGTGGTAAGCAGAACCAAAGTATAAAAGGAGACCCAGAAGGCATCTGGGCTACTCAAAATTGCTGAACTGTATGTGATAGCATGGAGGAGGAGAGTCCACGCCGCCCAGCAGAGGAGGAGGAGGCAGAGACAGGAGAGAATATACAGAACCAGGCAGACACCTTTCCAACAAACTGAGGAGGTGATTTATGACAAATACAGACTCAGCAGTGCAGCAATATTAGAATTAATTGAACTACTCAATCCGCAGCTTCAACAACAGACAATGCGCGGCAGCGCCATCCCCACACATGTGCAAGTGCTATGCTCACTGCACCTCTTGGCCTCGGGTAGCTATCAGGGGGTTATTGCTGTGGCAGGTAGGGTATCCCAAAGTGCACTCTCACGATTCTTCAGATGTTTCCTAGATGCCATACTCACACACATGTCCAGATACATATACATACCCAGGATTGAGGAAGAAATTAACAGCACCAAGTTGGACTTCTACAGAATTGCCAACTTCCCTCATGTAATAGGGTGTGTGGACGGGACACATGTACAAATCTGCCCTCCTGCAAATCTGGAATATGTGTTCCGCAATAGGAAATGTACCCACTCACTGAACATCCAGGTGGTATGCAACGCCCATAATGTCATCACTGACATTGTAGCCAAATTTCCAGAGAGTACACATGACACATACATATTCAGGCACAGTGGGATACACCAACGCCTAGAACATGGGGAGTTTGGAGACGGATATCTATTAGGTATTGCTGACTACACCCTGAAGCCATACATACAGGTCACTGTAGAAACCATCCATGCCCTGCTAACAATGCTTATTTTTGCCAAACAGCTGACAGTGCATATGCGCTAAGACCATGGATACTTACCCCGTACCTAACACCTGGCAATGAGAATGAGAGGTGATATAACAGTTCACATCGACGTACCAGAACTATCATCGAGAGGACCTTTGGACTGTTAAAGGCAAGATCCCGATGCCTCCACAGAAGTGGAGGTGCGCTCCAGTATGCCCCAGTAACAGCATTCAAGATCGTTGGTGCATGCGCAATCCTACACAACATTGCCACCAGATGTGGGCTACATCTCACCCCTGAAGACACAGATTCGGGGGATGAGAAGCAAGAGCTACCACATCGCCAGCCTGGGGATAGAAGCATTGCAAATCAAGGCAGACAGAGACGGGACCACATTGCAACCGAATACTTTGGCAGGTACGTGGCAAGTGTCACCACACTCACTGATGGCACACAAACAGAGCCCAGTTGTGTAGTGGAACAAACAAAACCTTTTTATTGGTGAACTAAATGTTGAAAGAGAACTGCTGTCCGTAAGAGGCTGTACATGTCCAAACGTTATGAGGACACATTGCCTCATGAGTCATGCTGTCTTATGGCCTACACCCTCCTCCTTGGTTGTCCAGCATGGCTCATCCCAGGTGGGTCCGCTGACCCCTGCCGTGCACTTGCACTCCTCAGCACATGTGAGTCACTTGCAGATACACTGCTTATTGTGGACCCCTCCTCACTGTCCTGTGGGGTCTCACCTGTGCCCCTTGCCACCTGCCTGGCTTCCAACAAGTCCACTGTGTGGCTGAGGCGGCCTACTCCCTGTGCCACATCCCCAGTGAAGTGACCAAGTTCGACCTGCAGACTCACGGTCCGTCTTGACAGGCCAGTAGTGCTCGTAGCAAGATGCCCAATGGACGCTGCCATGCGGTCAAAGCGTGCGACTGGGTGGCGCCCCCTGCGCCTTGCGCTGCGTCTATCTGCCACCAGTTCCGTCACTAGTTGGCGGATGGCCTGGGTGAGATCGCCCACATTATTATTGAGTCTAGTGAACTGCGAATTCACCTCAGCCAGGCCATGGGTCATGTTGTTCTCCATTCTGGCAAAGCACTTGATATTGACCGCAATTGTCTTGTTTGCAGGCGCTGACCGTTAAGGAGGGATGCCTCTACTCCTGACATTGCTGCCTCCCCTATCTCCTCCTGGGGCACCGCCAGAACTCGGCGTCTGTGTCTGCGCCGTGGTCGTGCTGCTGGCTCTGGACGACTTACTGTGGGGCTGGGGCCAGGGGTCGTGTGAGCTTCCACCATTTCCTGCTCTTGTTCCAGAGGGGACTGTGGTGGTGTCGTGCTGGGCCCAGGAATATCTGATGCAGCCTCCTGCACTGCCTCTGGCCTGTTGTCTCCTCCCTGGATGTTGTCGCTGCTGGGGGTGTCGTGTGGGAGACCTGTGGGACATAGGGAATACACTGTCAGTCTCTCACATCTGTTGTATGCCTCATAATAAACATTTGCCTCTATGCTGACTACTGTACTACATTGCCCATAATGCACCATTCTAGTGGTTGCTAGACTGGAATGGAGCTAGTGTGGTTGTGCCTGTTGCTGTGTACTGGGAGAGTGTGGATACTGCCTTTGTAGGTGCGAATGCATATCTCATGGTACTCACTTTTGGATGTCCCGGGTGCAGAACTGTCCAATTCTCCCATTCCAGAAACGGCCTCAGGCTCCAGGGTCTGCTCCACCATTTCTTCCATGGCTGTGGGTGGTGGGTCGGTGGATGGGCCTCCTCCTGTGCCCCTCATTTCCCTGAGCTGCTCTGCCACCCTCTCCTTTGTCCTGGAGCGTAGGTCATATCACCTATTTTTATTTCATCCAGGGTGCGGTGGCTCACCCCTATGGCATTGATCCCATCCTGGATTTGCAGCCAGATCTTCTTTTTCTCAGTGTCTGGGACACTCAGGGCTGCCTCGCCAAACAGTTTGTCATGGTGCTGGCAGCATTCCTCAGTTAGCACCTCCAATTGTTTCTCAGAAAACCTACGTTTTCTTTTTCTCCCTGCACTGCCTGTGTCCTCCATAGTAGCAGCAGCCCCTCTCTTCTGGGTGTTGGACTGCAGTTTGGAAAGGGTGTGGTCCTCCCTCCTGCCAGGTGTATTTGATGACTTCCTGGTTCTGATGTCATCAGCAAGAGCCAGGAAGTGTATTTCCCAACTGTTATGCTGCACCTGCAGGCAATTTGTGGGCCAGTCGCAATTTGCGACACCCAACTCGCAAGAAGCGAACTCGCAAAATGCGGTTCGTCATCATTTGCGAGTCGCAAATTGGTGTCACTTTTTTTCTTGGATCCCCTTTTGCGAGTCAGAAATTGCGATTCGCATTGAATTGCAATTTCCGACTCGCTATTTTTTTCCTACCTACATGTGGCCCTAAGCGCTATATGACCGATTCAATCTAGTGCCGTAGTAAAGGTCTCAGGGGTCCTAATGCAAGCAAGGAAAACAGACCCTATTCCCAAGTTTGGGAGCAAAAAGAACAGTTATCTTTGAGGTTCAGGGAGCTCCTTAAATGCATGTCCACTGGTGCCACTGCCCCTGGTGCACTGTTGGTAGCTATGCCCCTGCATCAGTTCCTAGTGTTCTCCAAATGAAGAGGTAGTTAATAGCAGCAGCACTATGAAGTACACCATGCAATAAAATAGCTTCAGTTCATGAGATAATTAGATTGAAAAGTGTTATTTACTACATTATACTTCTGCTTCTCACACCACCGTGGTCCTGTTTCAGATCTCAGAGCTATGTGACTCTAGATTCAAGAACTGTGCCTCCTCCCCATTAATTACAGTATTGTGAGCTCTGGGATTAAGGACCAACGTGGCCGCTCTAACATCATTTGACCAAGGGTAGGTCGCTCCCCCTGCCGCTGCAGCTCCTCCAGCTCCTCCAGGTTCCTGAGACCCACCTCGCACTCCTCTCACTCTACCTGTCCCCCCCTCCCTCGCGCTTTCCCGCCGCGACCTCCTGCACGCCCCCGCCCCCCCAGCTCCCATTCGTCCCCAGCTGACCCCTCCCCCCCTCCTACCTCTTATGGCAGCCGCTGCGCGACCGTGCGCAGCGGGCGCGCCAGAGGCGCGCCAGAGACAAGCCCGTCTGCGCCCGTCTGCGCCCGTCCGCGCCTGGCCCGAGCCCAGTGCCACGACCCCTGGTCCCCAGCTCTCCCAAGCCCTGCTGATCCGCTACGACCCCACCACCCTCTATGCCCTCAACCCAGGGCGCTCCAACACCTGCTTCCAAGCTCACCCCAAACGCACCTATGGACCCTTCGCCTGCAACTCCTGCAAACGCATCTTCCACCACGCAACTACCACGACCACCACCCCACGCGGCATCAACCACCTCAAGTGCATCCTGGTCAACGCTCGTTCTGTCCA
Source organism: Pleurodeles waltl (assembly GCF_031143425.1). Lineage (NCBI taxonomy): Eukaryota > Metazoa > Chordata > Amphibia > Caudata > Salamandridae > Pleurodeles > Pleurodeles waltl. The sequence continues at coordinate 64,280,831 of NC_090436.1, forward strand.
CAAGCACGCCGTTGAACTCTGGGACCTCCTGGACTCCACAGCACCGGACGTCGCCTTCATCACGGAGACCTGGATGAACGCCTCCTCGGCCCCTGACATCGCCACTGCCATCCCCGAAGGCTACAAGATCTCCAGAAAAGACCGCACCAACCAAGTAGGAGGAGGTATCGCCATCGTCTTCAAAGACTCCATCAGCGTCACCACCTCCACCGAAGACACCCCTCTCGCCGCTGAACACCTGCATTTTCAGATTCGCACCGACCCCAGGACCACCCTCAGACGATCCCTCGTCTACCGTCCCCCCGGACTGCGCGCCCTTTTCAGCGACGCCATCGCCGACTTCATCTCCCCGCACGCCCTCGCCTCGCCGGACTACATCCTCCTAGGCGACCTCAACTTCCATCTGGAACAAAACAACAACCCCAACACCACCGCCCTGCTCGCCAACCTCGCCAACCTCGGCCTCAAGCAACTGGTGAACACCGCCACCCACATCGCCGGACACACGCTTGACCCTATCTTCTCCGCCAGCAAACACGTCTTCTTCAGCCACACCTCCGCTCTACACTGGACCGACCACAGCTGTGTCCATTTCACATTCCGACGCGAGACCCGCCACCTCCGCACTCAACCCATCCCTCGTCGACAGTGGAACAAAATCCCCGAAGAGCAACTCTTCTCCGCACTCGCCGCCAACCAACCCACCCTCACCACCGACCCCAACGACGCAGCCCTCAGCCTCACAAACTGGATCTCCAACTGCGCAGACAACCTTGCTCCCCTCAAACGCACGCATCGACAGACCAACACCAAAAAACCTCTCTGGTTCTCTGACACCCTCAAAGAATCGAAGAAAACTTGTCGCACCCTCGAGAAGGCCTGGCGCAAGGACCACACCGCTGACAACATGACCGCCCTCAAGAACGCTACCCGCGAACACCACCACCTGATCCGCGGTGCCAAAAGGAACTTTTTTACCGACAGACTGGACAAAAACAGCAACAACAGCAAAGAACTTTTTAGCATCGTCAAGGAGTTCTCCAACCCCAACGCCAACGCCGTCACGCCCTCGCAAGATTTGTGCAACTCCCTCGCCACCTTCTTCCATCGCAAGATCAGTGACCTCCACGACAGCTTCGGACACCAGACCCTACCAAGCATCACCGAACCCACACCTCCGACCATCACCCTCAACGACTGGACCCACATCAACACTGAAGAAACCAAAACCACCATGAACTCTATCCACTCCGGCGCCCCATCGGACCGCTGCCCTCACTTCATCTTCAATAAAGCCGACGACATCATCGCCCCGCACCTCCAGACCGTCATCAACTCTTCATTTTCTTCTGCTACCTTCCCCGAATGCTGGAAACACGCCAAAGTCAACGCCCTACTAAAGAAACCTACGGCTGACCCGAGCGACCTGAAAAACTTCCGCCCCATCTCGCTCCTCCCCTTCCCCGCCAAGGTAATAGAGAAGACCGTCAACAAACAGCTGACCACCTTCCTGGAAGACAACAACCTGCTCGACCCTTCACAAACCGGATTCCGAACCAACCACAGCACTGAAACCGCCCTCATCTCAGTCACAGACGACATCAGAACCCTGATGGACAACGGTGAAACAGTCGCCCTCATCCTCCTCGACCTCTCGGCAGCCTTCGACACCGTCTGTCACCGCACCCTAATCACCCGCCTCCGCTCCACCGGGATCCAAGGCCAGGCCCTAGACTGGATCGCCTCCTTCCTCTCAAACCGATCCCAAAGAGTTTACCTCCCACCGTTTCGCTCAGACCCCACCGAGATCATCTGCGGCGTACCTCAAGGCTCATCGCTCAGCCCGACACTCTTCAATGTCTACATGAGCCCCCTCGCCAACATCGTACGCAAGCACGACATCATCATCACCTCCTACGCCGACGACACCCAACTTATACTCTCCCTCACCAAGGACCCCGCCAGCGCAAAGACCAACCTACAAGAGGGCATGAAGGACGTCACAGATTGGATGAGGCTCAGCCGCCTAAAACTGAACTCTGACAAAACGGAAGTCCTCATCATCGGCAACACCCCGTCCGCTTGGGACGAATCCTGGTGGCCCACGGCCCTCGGCACCGCACCGACCCCCGCAGACCACGCTGCAACCTCGGCTTCATCTTGGACCCTCTTCTCACCATGACCAAGCAAGTCAACGCCGTGTCCTCCACCTGCTTCCTCACCCTCCGCATGCTCCGCAAGATCTTCCGCTGGATCCCCGCCGACACTAGAAAAAACGTGACCCACGCCCTCGTCACGAGCCGCCTGGACTACGGCAACACCCTCTATGCTGGGACCACCGCCAATCTCCAAAAACGCCTGCAACGTATTCAAAACGCCTCGGCCCGCCTCATCCTCGACGTACCCCGCAACTGCCACATCTCCGCACACCTGAGACACCTGCATTGGCTCCCAGTCAGCAAAAGGATCACCTTCCGACTTCTCACCCACGCACACAAAGCCCTCCACAACAAGGGACCGGAATACCTCAACCGTCGCCTCAGCTTCTACGTCCCCACCCGTCTCCTCTGTTCCTCTGGCCTCGCGCTCGCTGCCGTCCCTCGCATCCGCCGCTCCACGGCAGGTGGGAGGTCCTTCTCCTTCCTGGCAGCCAAGACCTGGAACGCCCTCCCCACCAGCCTCAGGACCACCCAGGACCACTCTGCATTCTGGAGACTCCTAAAAACCTGGCTTTTCGAGCAGCAGTAACCCCCCCTTTCCCCTAGCGCCTTGAGACCCGCACGGGTGAGTAGCGCGCTTTATAAAATGTTAATGATTAATGATGATGATTAATGATGATTAATGATTAATGACCATCCCTTTATCTAAGTAATCTCACAAGATGTTGCTGCTGCCCATGCTCTCCCCAGCTAGCCCAGCATTCATGTCCTCCTCTGTCCTGCGGTGCTCTTATTACCTCCACCTCTATCTCCACCCTGACATTTTTGGTTGGAAGGGTTCCCGCTGTCCAGTGATGCTGTTGTCCTAGCACATCTGCAGCTTCACCTACCTCCACATTGCTTCCATGACCTGATTGACTTGTAGGACTGCACTGCTCCAGCTGCAATTCTCCACCATGTGTAAAGTGCTGTAGATGCCACGTAAAGGAGGTTTCATGGGTACAGTGCATCATATATAAGTGTACCTCTTAAATCAGTTGACGATTGAAAGGCAGTGTCTTGGGATATCCTGGGAGTGTGCGACAAGCACTGGCAAAGACAAACCTGCTGGCCGCACTTGTATCCTTTAGGCATTGCTGTGGAATCATTGGAATAAATGTCTATATGGCTTCTGAGTACAGGAGAGAATGTGGTGCTGTGTGAGTGCTTGTGGCTCTGTGGTGCACAACAGTGTGGTGGGACAGTAGCTCTACTGTGTTGTGGTGGGTGAGCGAACAAACTAATAAGAGGGCCAAGCGGGAGCCCAGCCAAGGGCTTGGCTCTTAGAGCCAGTGTACGAGCCAAACTCTGAAAATGTTTTCTATGTAAATCATACAACAAACATCACTTAAAATACTAGTCTCTTCATGGTTCAAAAAAGTGTATTTCTTTAACTTTTGAAATCTTTGATATTAATACGTCACATTATACCACCGCACTGAGAAGAACTTACTAAAAGTGATAGTTTTTAAACATGAACTTTTAAACATGATCTTCAAACCAATTCTGCAGCCTTCCCCTCACTGGTGACAGTACTGTTAGTGAACCAAGAGGCAAGACAGTTGCCATGTGAACCATGTATGTGACTCAGATTATATAAAGCAACATTTTAGTCTATTAAATAAAAAAAGTAGGGTTTTAGACAGCTGGCATTTTGAACTCACCTATTGGAAACTGCTTTCATTCGTGATTATGAAATAAAGGAGTTTTGGAAGAATAAAATATTTGCCATAGATCACACAAATTGAGCGGGGAAGCTGTGATTTGTTCAGATTTTCTGGTTTCACTTTGCACACATCAGCCACTAAATATGTATCTTTATATATTAATACTTTGTTTTTACCTGTTTTTGCATTTTTCTACAGTGGTTATATGGTGCTATTTTCACCCAAAGGTATTGAAGTGCTTTACATAGGCATCAGTTGTATAACATAAGGTCACTTCATTTTTTAGGCAAAGGGTGTAGGCGGCTGGCTCTCTACATAGTGAACAAAAATTACATGAACTGTGCAGACAGTGCAGGCAAAACCACCTTGGTATCCAGAGGGGAAAAATAGACAACCCAATGTTCTATGTTTGTGGTAGTGTGAGTGAGCAGTTAGGCTTATCGTGCTAAGCATTTGTTGCACTCACAGTATCAATAAATGAAGACACACTCAAAAGAATAACTCGAGTCCACATTATAAAAATAACATACATCTTTATATCATTTTTAAGACCAAGAACATTGTTACAAGGTAAGCAGTTTTTAAATTAAAAATACTTTTCAATTTCAAACATCAACAGTGCAATTTTCAGAATCTTCAATGTTATCCTATGGGAGGAAAACAAGAATGCAGTTTTGCAGGTAAGTAAACGACTTACAAGTCCAGTCTTCGGGTTTTGAAGTCAGCACCAGGCAAGGTTCAAATCAGCCCCAAGAGTGCACCCACAGCGGTTAATCAATGGAGACTGAGGGTGCACGAAGATACACTGCTCACGGTGAGTACAAGCAGCGTCTGAGGGTGGTCTCTGGGGGTCAAGGTACGCACTGGGTGGAGGGGCCCATGGACAGCACCAAAATTACACCCTCAGTGGCACAGGGACAGCCGGGTGCAGAGTGCCAATACATCGTAGGGCTCCAAATGTTAATCAATGGAGGAGATCAGGCTGCAAGCTCTGGCCAGGAGGCTGGGTGAAGACAACCCACAGCTGGCCAGGTAAGTAGAGGTGCCAGGGGTTGCAGGGACACTGACGGTCCAGTTCCCAAAGGCCCAGGGGCTCCAGGAGCCGGGGAGTCTTTTGGCATTGGAAACAATTTACCAGGCAGGTCGTGGTCAGGGGGAGTCTTCGAATTGAGGCTGCAAGCTTCGCTGTGGAATCCGGCAGGGGTTAGCCCACAGTGGACTCTTGCTCAGAAGTGCTGGAGAACCTTCACAGGACTGGTGGGCCACTTGGATTTGTGCTGTGGGCGTTGAGTGCAGAGGTGATTCCAGTGGCAGGTTTGCGGTTCCTCAGGCAGACTTCTTCTTTAAAGTTGGTTTCTTTTGGACAGGTCCGCTGTCCACGGGAGATCTGGGTCTTTATAGAAGGCAGGCAGTCCTCCCAGGGCATTGGAGGTTGGCTGGGCCGTTGAACAATCCGTCTTTTGGTGTGGGTTCTTCGAGGGCTGCAGACATACCAAGTAAGGCTGAGGCCAAGTCAGCCTTCGGTGTCTTCAGTCCATTCTGCTCGTGTGAATTCAGTGGTGTCCGGTTATTCTTATGTCGTCGGGAATCTAACATTATGGTCAGAGGGCACCACCTAAATACAATATTAGGGGGCATTAGTTGGACTACCTGGTAGTAGCCAACGGGTTACCTACCTTAGGGTGGCTACACCCACTAGGTGACCACCTCCGTTGGGAGAGGGACACAGCCCTGACCCTAATTGGCTATTTTTCCTTCCATCCAAGATAGAGGAAAATTAAATGGAAGGGGTCACCTCAACTCCCACACCTGAGGGCTGGTGCTGGATGAGGGTGGCCATTACTCCTATTCTTCCAAGTTTTCTTGCTGTTTTTCCCATCTAAAGTGGGGCTAAACTGGGTTGGGGAAGGTTGCTTTCTGCTGGTAGCAACAGAGTCTGGGGTCGCATTTCAAATGTGGTATAGCCTTTCAAGCTTCCCGCCTAAGCAGGGTGCCTTCCTGGGGAAGGAGGTGTGCCACCTCTGCCCAGGAAAGGCTTTGTCTTCTGGCCCCAGAGAGCGTAGGATCTCACCCCAGGGGTCCAGAATCATGTCTGGTGGTGGCAGGCTGGCTAAGACTAGTCAGCAACCAAGTCAGGGCTGTTAGGTTTTCAGGGGGCGCCTCTAAGGTGCCCTCTGGGTACATTTTATAATACATCCAACACTGGTACCAGTATTTGATACCAAACAACCCAGGTTCCAGAGAGGCGATCATGTAGCTCGGGAACCCGAAGTGACCAGTGTCCAGCACATGCACTTACTATGACTTCCCTTTACACTCACTATGTCTGAGAATTGGCAAAGACACAGTAGGGGCATATTTTCTCATGCACATATGCCCTCACATGTAATACAGTGCACCATGCCTTAGGGCTGTAAGGCCACCCAGAGGGATGACATCTATATTGCATGCAGTGTGAGGGGACATGGCACCCAGGCTGAGGGCCATGCCATTTTTTCAATTTAGTTCTGCACCAAGACAAACAGCCTGCGAAAGCAGCACTGTGTGCACTTAGTGAGAGGGTCCCTGAGGGAGGCACAATTTGTGCTGCAGCCCTCAGGGACCCTTCCTTCAGTACCCCAGGCACTAGGAGTACCATTTACTAGGGACTTACAATGGTATCTAAAGGTGTTTGCCAATTGTGCAAAACAGTTGTGCAGTTTTGGGGAAAGAACACTGGCACTAGGGACCTGGTTAGCAGGAACCCAGTGTGCTTCAGTCAAAGTTGCATTCAAAAACTAGGCAAAAAGTGTGGAGGGGTACTGCAACCAGAACCCAACTCCCTGCAAAGGGATTGAGTCATTTGCCCAGAATCACAGGATGTTGAGCCAAGACTCAAACCTGGTTTTCCAGTTCCAAAGTAGGCAGTTTTTGCCAGAATGCCACATCCTGGTTAGACTCGTTATGGGCTTGAGGTTCCAAAAGGACCTCGAACTGAGCTAGAGCCAGTCTTCAGGCTCAAGCTTCCAGTAGCTCACCCCTCTACTAGACTGTAATGCAGTGTTTTCTGTGAGTAGTATTTGGATGGCTAGAGTGTTTTGGTGTTTCTAGTGTTAGTTTCTCTAGCTTGCATCTGATTGGCAGGTGGAAATCCTTCGGATGCAGTGCAGTATAGTGAATCAGTGCCTGTCAGATTCAGTCCCTTGATGTAGATAACTTGTGTTCAGACACAATAAAATACGTTTTATGGGTCATGCATATGTCACAAATAACCACACTCCAAACTTATAAATGCAACACAAAACACACTGAAAACTTGGCAGCCAGAGGTGTAAATGATCTGTCACCTTCTGTTGGTGACTCCCAAGGCAGTCATCTAAGCTGCTCCTCCCTTTTCTAGAAAACGTCCTATTAGCAATTTCAATACAACATTTTCTACATGATTTTTCCAAACTATTGCTCTATTGTTTCGCTCTCGATTGTTTTAGGTCTGGCTTGACATTGCAGCTGAAACGTATTGTATTTTGTTACCAAGTCAACTATTCAGCATCTCGGCTTTGGCTTACGCAGATGAGTATTACCCTCTCATCAAATTTATTGATTGTAGTGTGTATTATTCCACCTTTAAGGAGTGTTTGCATTACAAAGCATGGGATACTATTTTAACCTGAAAAATACATCAATTATCACATATTCATTTCTTTGTCTTGTGCATGCATTATAAACACACAAAGCAATACTTTATTAGGTCAAGTCTGGTAGCGCGCATGCGCAGTCTGCAAGACATGTTGTATTTACTGAAAGGGATTTGATCCCATCTGATGCTTCCCACTCCTGCGTTTCTCTTTTTTGCTGTTTCCTGATTGGTTGATGCACCGGATACATAATTTCCATTTATAGCTGAGGAGCACTGCTCAACTATAGATTAATTCTCCTTAATTAGTGGCTATCTACTTTGATCAGGTACTATTTCTTCTACGCTCTCCTCCCATTCCCCCTGCCCTAAGGCTTTATTTACATGCTCGCTCTCAGGCGCTTCACAGACGCTGTGCTTTATCACACAGCATGGCGGCCTCTTCTTATAAATTGGGACAAGCACTTCTCTTTGGTACTCATGTTTTGTTTTCACATTTAGTGTGCTTTATTATGCAGCTTCCTACCGCACGGCGACCGCTTAACTTCTTTTTCTAATCCGGACCGTGCGTTTTCACACTCTCAAGTCCCGCGGTCCACATATACACGTGCATGTGCAGTATGGTCTTTTTCACCATGTCTTCATTTGGCATATGCGCAATATGATCCTCCTTTCAACTTAACTTGCATACCACAAGGTAGGCTTTTTAGTTTTTCACCATATTATCCTTAGCTGAGGTAACACGGTGCCTCTCACTTTCACCTTCCTTTTGGCCATTAAGTCAGGCCGGCACGGAGCCAGCGCTCGTAATTCACTGATGTGTTGGCACCAATGCGACGACATAGGTAATGAAAAACACATAGCTAAAAGACATAGGGGGTCATTATGACCCTGGCAGAAGGCGAAGAAGCGGCGGTAAGACCGCCAACAGGCTGGCGTTCTTTTAACCGCCATGGTCATCCGCCGGTTCTCAGTTCCGCCTGCCAGGGCGGAGACGACCGCCGGGCTGGAGACCTGGGTCTCCAGCCCGGCGGCCGTCACTATACCGCCGGCGGTATTTTGACCCGGCTTACCACCGTGGATTTCCTGTGGTTGGAACCGCCATGAAATCCATGGCGGTAAGCACTATAGGGGTCTCCCCCACCCCCCACCCCCACACCGACTCCCTCCCCTACACCCCCCACCACCCCTGCCACGCCCAAAAGGTGGCAGGGCCCCCCTCCCCACCCCGACCCCCAACATCACAGAACTCACACACACACGACACGCACGCACCAACACACACACGCACACACACCGACATACATGCCTACATCCACACACACAGTCAGACACGCACACCCACATACAAACATACACGCACACATCCATATAGACATACCCACAGACATACACGCACTCATTCCCAAAACACGCATCACCCTCGCAAGCATAAACGCACTCACACACCACCTCTACATACACAGACGCACACCCCCATGCACCCACACAACACACAACACCCCCCCTCCCCCCTCCCCTGACGGACGATCGACTTACCTGTTCCGTCGATCCTCCGGGAGGGGATGGGAGCCATGGGGGCTGCTCCGCCGACGCCACACCGCCAACAGAACACCGCCACGCCGAATCACAGGACGTGATTCGGTGGGCGGTGTTCTGTTGGCGTGGCGGTGAAGGTGGAGCAACCTCCACTTCCCCGCCGCCCGCCAGCATGGCTGTTGGCGGCTCTCCGTCGGAAAAAGGACGGAGAGCAGCCAACAGTCATCATACGCCGAGCGGCAAACCGCCACTACTGGCGGTCTTCCGCATGGCGGTCCCTCAGCGGTCTTGTAAAAAGACCGACGAGGTTGTAATGACCACCATTGTCATTTACAATGCCAATAGCTCTAACTCTCGCAAAAGTGAGACCTTTTGCATTGCAAATGCTCTTTACTATTTTTTTTAAAGCAACAGGATTTAAAAACAAAATTTGCCAGAATTCAAGCACAAGCATGACTTTTAGATGGCCGTATAACTGCTTGTATTTTCAAAGGTCTGCTTATATTTAGGTAGTTGCTGCCACTCATAACACTGCAATCACTACAATCACCATTACAGCTACTACTCACCACTAATACCTCAGTCATTGTCACCACCTTTACTACTACTGCTTTACTACTCTAACCTCCACCACCACCAACACACCTACAATAATAATTTTACCACCATTAGCTCTACCGACATTAGTCCCACATTATAACCATTCCCACCACTGTTACCACCATAATTTGCAGGACAAATACCACCACCATTAATATCAACATTACCACATCACCACTATTTCCACCAATACCAACACCACCATCACTGCTACCACAGTTAACATCACCATTACCATTATCACCACCATTACTCCTGCATGCCAACCACATTACCACCTCCATCATTACCACCACCATTATTGTCATTACTATAATAGTTATTATCACCATTACCACTGACACCATTACTGCCATTATTATCATTACTGCTGCGATTACCAACAAAGTTACCACCACTAAGATTACCATAACTACCTGCACTATTTCCACCATTAGTTAAACCATCAGGACTACCATCACTACCACCATGGCCACTACTACCATTGTTACTACTATGGCCCTTTCCACCAACATTAGCACTGTTGCCGCAACCAGCATTAAGAACTCAATCATTAACCCCACAATTACTGCCACTACCTCCATTACCACCACCACCACCATCTCCAAAATCAACAGATCTTGCTTTAATAAGGTAACTTGTAAATACATACATTAACAAATGCTGTTTGCATGTACATGCTCTTCAAAGCCAGACCATTTGGCTTTGCCAGTGCTTGTTTTCAGTGTGGTCAATATTTGTATCCCTGTCACTTCTGTTATGAAGCTTTTACTGTTTATAATCCATTGTGAAAGTATCTTTCTACTACATGGAATTAGCATTTGCTGCAACACTGGTAACATTGGCCCACATTATTTTGGCACAGAGGTTTCCAGGAAGCTTCTAGCTGTGCCAAAGTGTCATAAAAAAATCATTCTTCACAGGCAGAGCATGAGGAGTCATCCATCGCCTCCCATATGTGCAACTGTTTCCTCCTAGAGTCTCCACTTCCGTCGATCGTGCTCAGCTAGCGCAGCTTGTGCTTTTACGTGGCCTTCCTGAAGGCATACTGATGGAGAAAGAACCTTTAAACAACAAATCACTCAGAATCCCTTTAATTGATACTGGCTAATTAATGATTCTGTTTGCTGAGCTTGTTCAAGCTGTTCTGCCATTCTCAGTTCTGGGTGCGCTGTAGTCAGTACATCTCACTCCACCCCCTGAACAGCTCTACCGATGCCAGGCACTGCACTGAAATACTAAAAGACAGTGGTGGTTTTGTGGTTATTTTAAGGTAGGAGGGTGGGTGAATGGAAAATGTTGGAACTGTCATACCATCAAGAAGAGAAGGAACAAAACAAACTAAACCCAGTGCTGATACAATGTCTGTCTATATTGTGCTTCTCGACTGATTCCAGGTACATCATTGATATGCGCACAGTATCCGGTTCATTCACGAAAATGCTCACATGCATTTCGGATATGAGACAATCAAGCCAAAACTGCAGTTCGATCAGGTCAGGTCCAGCTTGGGCTAGTCAGTTGACCAGTTGCAGGATAAGGCCTCTGGAAGCTTTTCTTGTCCTTGCAGCTCAAACAAGAGGTCCGCCAACTGACCCTTGGAGTCACTTCTGGAGTCCTGGGGTGAAGGTAAGCCGGTCCACTCTTCCTTCAAGATTCAGACAGCAGATGGACTGTCCTTCTTCTGATTCTTCTCAGGCCCAGAAGTGTTCTACCTAGCGTAGTCAGGGTGCCATATTTATGCCCAGTGCCAGCCTGTGGGTGGGGGAAATTCCTGGCCACTCCCTAACCAGTGAGATGAAGGTTCCCAGGGTGACTCTACCCACTTTTGCAGCGCATCCTATGTGTTGTATTGTAAGCTACCCAATAGTACTCCTCTTTCCCTAAACCCAGCAAGGCAGAACTCTTCTTCCCATGGTGAGAGCTCCCTGTGCCCACACAGAGGTGTGGCTATGGAAATGGGCACATCTTCCCTTATGACCATTCCAAATCAGTTATGGGGCATCTTCCCCTCCTACTGGGTTTGGAGTCAAGCTGACTAGCAAGACAAAAGGGAGGCAGGACTACGTGCATGCTACATCTGCCTGTTACAGGGTAGGCCTTCTTTGAAGAAATGGCTTAGTCAATGAAATTACTGGTTTCTAAAAGTGTTATTTTCAAAATGGTAATATAAAACCTGACTTGACGGTTATGTTGGATTTTAAATTATTACTAAAACGAGTCCTTGAATCATTTCCCTAGCTATGTCCAAACTGCTATTAAGGATTATAAGGTGTTATAATGAATTGCAGAGCTGTCCTCTGGGAGAGACATCCTTGCTACAGTCAAAAACAACAGTGGAAACATTTCACTGCCAGGGCATGTAAACATGCACACCTGTCCTACCATTTAAATACCATGCACCCTGTTCTGTGGGCCTCTGAGGCCTACTTTAGCATTGACAAATAAGTATTAAAAACGAAGGCTTAGGTCTGGCAAAAGGTTTAACCCCAGACTGCATTAGGAGGCTTGGAAACATGTTTTATATTGCTTCTTTAGTGGGTGTCATGTGTGCTGCAACCCACTAGAAGCATTTAATTTACCAGCCATGGGTAAATGCTATGCTAGACACACAAGTAAGAATAACGTGCCAATTAGGGATTTGTCCATTTTACCATGTTTAAAGGACGAGCACAAGGACATTACTATGTATTAGCAGGAGTAGAGTGTGCAGAGTTTTATGTCCAACACAAATGGGTTCAATAAAGAGAAGGCAAAACATTTTTAGGTATACTATGCAAAAGATGGTCATTTCCAACACCAATACACATGCCTATCTTGCAATATTTTGCTTGTCTCTCTGTATGGTCCTCTTCATGATTTATTTTCATTGTTGTCCTCTTGTTCCCCCTGACAGTGTTTCCTCTCTGTCTTCAAATGTTCAGGGGCATCGGGAGTCACATAGACTTCTTTTTAGTGGGGTCTCTGCCACTTGCAAAAATAAACAGTTGTTTTGCAAGTTTACTGCTTGACTTCTATCAGGCTACAGGTGAGACTTTGTATATCTTTTTATGCACATGGTGTAGCTGAGAGCGGTTCATTAGAGCTTTGCATGGCTTCTGTTCTGTTTGTAACACTATCCTTACACCTCTGAGACCAGAGGTCACAAGGACAGTGCAAGGGGGTCGCAGGAAGCAAGCTAGCAGTAGCAGTTTCCAAATTAAGTCCTTTTGATGATGTAGGGGGAAATTATGTAATTTGCTTTTCAGTTTGCATATTACAGTTCCAATTCATCAACAGGAATAGTGGCCAAACAAATTCATCATCAAAATATGAATGGATGGTGTCCACTCATTTCATCATTTTATAGGACGTATGAAATTCAATTAGCATCCATATTTCAATTTTTTTAATGTGTATGTTCCCCCAATCTTCCTAGCCTGTACCTCTCATTTATTTAGTCTAAAAGCTGTCCCAGCTTTTATAATTGAGAGCCTGAGCCCCTCAAATGGGATGAGTGCATAGATCAATTTTAGTTGACTGAGGGAAGGTCACTTAAACTGGCCAAAACACAAATTAGTTTCTGATTGGCTGACCTCTGACCGTTCTGAATGGGTGTCAATGTTTGGAACATTCTAATTGCCTACCACATAACCAGTCAGAAATGTTGAAGCAGCCTGCACATTGCTAGAGTACTTTGTAATGAAGGTAGAACCATACTGTCATGCAAGAAGTGCACGGGACATGGGAAACCCTGTGGCGGACTCCATTTTCATGTCCTTGGATGCAGATCCCCAAAAATGCCAGACCTTCCTAGTGCTACACTAATTACACATCTCGAGACAGGATAAAGAAGGGCGATGCTGTCTGATACTCAAAGTTGTTTTTCATGTGTAAGTCAGATGTACAGGCTGTATAGCCCTTTTCTAAACACTTTTCTAATTTAGAAAATTTGGGTTCGGACTTGTAATTAATTTACTTTCACAAAACTTTTTGGGAAATACATCTATGATCAGGGATGGAGAGTGATCTGGGAGTGCGCTTGATATAGTGTTTCATCCCTGATAAATGTGTGAGCACCCACAAAGAACACATTTGAGGATATTTGCAAACTCCTCAACAACCCTGTGGGAATCTCCTTTTTGCTTTACTTCCAATGGTTTGTTTTTACTTTTGGACTAAGGACATCTGGTATTATGAACTGTAGACAGTTTGGGTCTGCAAACGTTTCAGCTTGTAGGACTACTGCCTAAAGATGAGCAGTTACTAAGAAATAGAGGCTACTTTTAAAATTGAGTTTTAATAGTACACCATGTGAGCTGAAAGTTCAGCAAGGCGTCTAAGTCTAGCACACAGCCAAGGAGTTTGCTTTAGCAAATCTTTATAGTGTATTCTCATAGAAGTTTAAATTAAAGTGTTACCCAAGTGACTGATGTTTGTGCCAGAGACAACTAGCTCAGTTTTGCTCATAATAAACTATAAATAGTTGTGGTTCATCTAATGATGGATAGCTACCAAGCCTCCTCTAAAATTCATGGCACCAAAAATCCCTACGACTAACCAGTTTTTTAGGGTAGACATAAGTCGGACATAGATGTTAGAAAGTGTAGGCTACAGACAGGATCCCCATTACTTCACACATGTCATTGTTGACTTGTAAGACTTGTAAGGGAAAGTGGTAGAGCCTGGTATCAACTAGTCAATACTCACTCCAACCGATCCAGCATTGTGCTCATAATGCCATGTTCACCTAGCCACTGGAGCAGAAAGCCAAGGTCCATTGTGTCATATGCGACAGCAAGGTCCAGGAGAATTATGCCAGCCACATCTCAATTTTATCCATGACGATAACCAAGGTACACTCTGTTCCATGGCCTAAGAGAAAACCTGCTTGCTACAGGTGAAGAATATTATTATTTTTAAGCAAGTTCAACAATGGCTTAGTCACCAGTGTCTCTAGCAGTTTTTATAGCTAATTTAGGTTGTAAGTGATCAGTAGTTTGTAGTATCAACTGAGTCAAGTCAGCTTCTTCAGGGGTGGAGGGGCCTCCCCTATCATTGACTGTCCAAACACTCGCCCACACAATAGGCATGCATTGCACAGCCACAACACACAGCGATGTAAAGAAAAATGACAGCCCTCCCCCTACAGAATGTGACATTTATTGGCCTTGTGCTGAATAGTTCCCTCCAGAAGTATTGGGGTCTCTCTGAAGGGGTTGGGTGCCCCCTGTTCCACCTGTTATACATAGTAACAGTCCTGCAACAATAGCCATAGGGCAGGATCCTCTGTAGGAGCCAGATCTACAGCCCATAGTCGAGACTCCAACATCTTCACCCAAGAAAAGTTAAAACTCTCCTGACAGAACTCAAACAGGCTTCATGGAGGGAATAGAGGTAAGTTTATTTTAGAGATAATGTATCACTCATGCAGATTATGGTATCAAAGTCTTGACATGTGTTGGATAATGCCATTTCTCATTTTCCCTCAGACGATTACAGTGGCTAATGCCTTTGTCCGTTCTCAATTGGAGTTTGGCAACTTGGCCTATCTGGGCTCACTAAACAGATTACTAAATTTTCAGAAGGCAGTGATTGGAGTCATCTCCAATCTCCAAACATTTGACTCAGACTCTGACCAGTTGAAGCAGCTTCACTGGCTTCCAGTGCACAAATGGATTCCACTCAAAGCTGCATGTACCATGTTTAAAAGGTTTTTCAACACATGCCTACCAATTTGTAATCAGAAAGTTCAAAAACATGCTCCCCCAAGGACCATGCTGTACTCTTCTAAAAACATCTTCAAAATACCCTGTTTTAAATACCTGAAAAGGGGAGGGCAGATCAGACCAGGGAGCTAAACTCTGGAACGAAATACCAGCGAACTTAGAGCTTAGTCTACACTTCTAGCATTAGGAAAGATTTAAAATGTTTTCACTTCTTGGAATTATGTGTAGCATAGTTTCTGAGGCAGTAGGTCAGTGCCAACAGAGACACTTCTGATTGTAGGTGTCCTTTATACACAAGCAAATAAAAACAAACATAAAAATATATATTTGTGAGGCTTTGCAATGTCTATTTAGACCAAATATGTATTTTTGTGTTGAAGTAACCCGTTGTGGTCTGTCCAGACTGGTACCATTTCGTACTGGTATACTTGTGTGCCTCATATACAGGGCATTGTAGCATACTCCCAGCTTGGGGTACCTGCCAATGAATATGCCACGCACAGATCTATATATTACAATTCTTTATTTGTCTGCTTGTAACCATGAACTCCACATTCTAAACCTGCATTCACTCCACCATGCTCTAACACTTACATCACAGCTCTACGGACTTCTTCAGGAGCCTAAATGGTTCCATCATTTATACTCACACAACACTACAGGCATAGTGCCTTGGGCAATATGTTTCTAGCACTCTATAACTCTGCCAGAATACACCAGGCTTGAACACAGTGTGCTCTGGTAACAGCATACACTGGTGCGGCCAGTAGGGCATGGCCCTGTAGCCAGCCCCTGCCCTTTCGCCTCTTTAACTGGATTATTATTAGGACCATTCCACAGCTGTGCACCAAGTGATGGATGCCAAACAATCCAGGGTCTACTCTCCCACGACAGATCATGATAACTGCTTACAAATGCAGGGTGATTCTCTGAATGTCACAATATCACTGTGGAAACAAGGTTTTATATCTGAGTGATTTCGACTCTATCAGATTTCCATGGTGACTGCTAATTTTAATTGACCTGAAGCATGACTGTTCCCATTCTACACTGAACTTTGCTCTTAAAATTAAAATTGCGACGTGGCTTGAGGAAATATATGCGCTCCTTTGTCTTCAACCCCTACCAATGTGTGTGACTCAGGACTGGCTTCCACAATATTGTTCTACACAAATACATGGTGCTGATGATGGTGCCTTGCGGGTGACAAGCAGTGCTCTGCGAGTCCACTTCACGTAACATTGCATTACAAGGTGGAGCAGTTCAGAGAATTCCACAGAAATGTGCATCAACATTTTAAATCTCCATCCTTTTTTCCCTTCAGTGGAGAATGCTAAAATATGACTGATATTTTCTAAGCTACAGTTACACAACAAGGATCTTGTTTTTTAATTTTTTAAAAGAACTATTTGGATGAGCTATAATTGCAATTTTGGTGCTATTTTGGTGCTATTTTGTATTGGCTTGAGTAGCCGAGATTTACATCTATAGATGAAATTTAGGATTGAATTTAGGATTGAATATATTAATTAAAGATACTTTTGCACTGCACTTGAACAATGTAGAGTATGGACAATAGTTATGACAGTGTTATAGAGGATTTTAACTTTTTCTTTAGATATCCTGTACCAACACCATTTTCTGGTAGTAGTAGATATTAGTACTGGTTACAGAGCTTGGCATTCAGCTAAACCATGTGTGTGCCACATTTTGGTGCTAGAACATATTACTTGTAGGGCATGCCCTTCAGACATCCCCTGAGTCTACTAGACAATGGTACACGTATATACAGGTACAGATTGCAGGGCATGGCCTTCAGACGTCCCCTGAGTGCACTAGACAATGGCACACGTACATACTGGTACAGATTGCAGGGCGTGGCCTTCAGATATCCCCTGAGTTCACTAGATAATGGAACACCTACATTCTGGTACAAATGGCAGGGCATGGCTTTCAGCCACCCCCTGAGTGCACTAGACAATGATACATGTACATACTGGTACTGATGTTAGGGCATGGCCCTCAGACATCCCCTGAGTGAGTGAGATGAGGCTACACCTACACACTGGTGCAGCTTAGAGGGCACAGCCTTCAGACATCCCCTGAGTGTACTAGACAATGGTACACATACATACCGGTACAGATTGCTGGGCATGGTCTTCAGACATCTCCTGAGTACACTAGATAATGGTACACCTACGTACAGGTACAGATGGGAGGGCTTGGCCTTCAGACATCCCCTGAGTGCACTAGCCAATGGTACACATACATACTGGTACAGACCGCAGGGCATGGCCCTTAAACATCCCTTGAATGCACGAGATAATGGTACACCCACGTACCAGTGCAGATTGTAGGGCACAGCCTTCGACATCCCCTGAGTGCACTAGACAATGGTACACCTACATAGTGGCACAGATTACAGGGGATGGCCTTCAGACATCCCTTGGGCGCACTAGACAATGGTGCACATACTTACTGGTACAAGGTGCTGGGCAAGGCCTTCAGGCATCCTCTGTGGCCACTACATATTGGTACACCTACATACTGCTATAGATTGCAGGGCACAGCCTTCAGGCATCCCAGTTGTGCATTACCTATTGTTACAAGTACTTACGGGTTCTACCTACACAGCATGTAGGTCAGCAGTGCACTGCATGGAGAACCAGTACCAGGACCGGTATGCACCGGCATATGCTGCTATCAGCACATTAATACAACTTGCAGGAAATGACCTTCACTTCGTATCTTCTCGTTTTTATAACTCACAGTCCAGTAATTTAGAACGTGCTTGTTTTGCTGAAATAAGCCAATTTGCCTTTAGCAATTTTTCTGAGAAATGAGCAAATTACAGAAAGGAAACACGACCTTACATTGTAAATTAGGCTTATTAGGAAAGAAAAATGAAATCTGGAAAAGGCAGTAAACATATCCATTGTTGGAGAGCTGTTTTTCACACATGCAGAAGCTTAATGAGGAAGGGGTGCGCTCCTTCAGTTAAAAACAGCATTAAATTGCAATGCTATTGTGTGCGGAGGATCTTTCCCTGTAACATGTTTGGTGGGAAATGTCTGCAATAAAACCTGTGTCTCAAAGTAGTTGTACTACATGAAATACTTGCAAAGGATAACAAATAATCGATCAAATTGTTTACCTTGTTCTTGCAGTATAATTCTGTACGATATATATGTGACGACAAGCAAAAATATATAAAAAAGTATTGACCCGATTTATTGGGCAATATTTCTAAATAGGGGTATTCTAAGATTATCAGTGTCCCAGAGCTTTATTTTATATTTATCGTTTAAAAAAAACCCTCGTGTTTACTGAAAATCACCATTGCAGGTTAACAAAGTTAGAACCCTGGTCTGAGTGTTGTATGCTGGCCCAGGCTATGGATGAATGTATGGCAGTGATAGTTGTTTTATGGCGCCCCACATTCAGCTGGGGTGAGATGGTTGAAAGGACGCCTTTATGACCCATTGCCGGACTTGAGTTGCTTGTGTTCCAGTTCAGGGAGGACCTGGCCTGGCAGTTCAGGCTGGCTCGTTCCCATTGGAGCAGGATAAAGACTGATTTGCATATGGCCGTGTCCAAACTGAGATGGCATGGTGTGAAAAGTAACAAAGGATGGTACGTGACTCGAGTAATTACCAATGGCTGAAATTGATTCAAGCGCTCCACCCATCACTTTTTTGTGTACTTTTTTTAAATTAGTTTAGCAGCATCGTCTAGTTTGCATTATTAGCCATATAAAGAGCAGTGCATTCCCATCACTTGGTGGGATTTCGAGAAACATGTTCCAACTACAGCGAAAAACAATGTATATCATGTGCATTGTCTTATGTCCAATGAATGTTGGACACTTGTAAACAAACTACAGTTGTCTTTGTTTCGAATCTTTATGTCAGGAAGTCTTTTAGGTGAAGATATTTAGCTGCATAGTCACCACCCTACAGCCATGAGGAGATGAGATGATGATGAACATTATGTGCCAGAATGAAGAACCACACCTACAACCATTGACAATTGTGGACTATGACAACTCTGGATTGCAAGAAAATGGGCGTGTCTGGCATGCTTCTGTGATGTCCACCCAGTACCGCCCAAGCTCTTGTTTGCTTAAAAGCTGCAGAATCAGTAGCAATATGGGGCACATCACACTTATCGTCATGACATGTCTGCCTCCAGAGGGTTATTCCTTATTCTTGTGAATACAGCTATGCCTTCATCATGCTTTGTGTCCTGTGTGTTCATTTCTACTAGAAGCAATGAGTGAGGTGGGTTCCGAGTGGAGGCAGTAATACGCTGTTCCAGTGAGAACCCCTCAACCACTGCGGCTTGCTCATCTGCCTTCCCATAGCAGAGAGCGTAGCCTGATCTGCATGTCAACAGCCGGTCCAAGATGTTCCTTAATAGTTTCTGTGTGGAGTTGTTGGAGTAGCAGGTTCCATATCTGTGAAGCTTCTACATTGGATTCTCCACCCACATTAGCCCTGCTATTTCACTGGATGAAAGTATGGTGGCTCTAATGTATCCTTACTGTGTCGCAAAATATCTTGGAAACCCTTAATGTCTATATTGCAATTTGTTGCAAATCATAATGAAAGAGGGTGGCAAAGAGTTGTTCCTTGTGATTCACAAGGAATGCATGAGTGCTCTTTGACTGCTCCTGTGCCACAAAGTATTGAAGGTTTACCCACTTCCCCATTGCTTAATTTGTAAAATAATATGTTCCAGGGCCCTCATCATTGGACGATTGTCATTTGCACCACCAATAGCCGCTGTCTCCCAATGACAGTACCAAACCGAATATTAACCATCACACTCGTACAAGTGTGACAGTACAGACTATTTCAGGCCCCTAGAGCTATAAGAATGGCTTGATCTGCAGCATTTTATCATTCTTAATGTATATTGAATTCTTAAACAGCTGTTGTTGGGCTTGTTTCTAAATTTCACAAACAGCACCACCATGTGGCAAACTCTCATAAGTGCTGTTGTTGACAATTAAATGCCGGTGCTGAGCACAAATTAAGCACTGCACTGCCCTTACCCATCAGTAATCTTTTGGACAGCTCCTCGGTGTGAATTACAGCAGTAGGCATCTGAGTGGCGGCTGGGGCTGGTGAGCTGTGATTTTGATTGCAGAGATGTGGGCTGCTGTTTCTCGCGCTCCTGCCTCTTGGCATTTGCATCTACTGACAAGAATTCACAGATGAATTCTTGCCTCATGAATAATGTTTCACAATATTACATCAAATCCTTATTGCTTTAGGCAAACACCTATTGAAGCAAACTCATGAATAAGTAGTTTTCAGATAACACATACGCCCACATAAGAATTAACTAGGAATCTAGAAAATACACATAGTATGCCTACACTCACAATTAATTAGTGGGCCTTAAAAATAAAATCATCAACATCATCTGATAATGTTTGCAATGCATGCTATTTCAATCCTGTGCACAGGTATCTAGTGTAATATCCCTATCCCGGTATAATGTCCGTCCAGCTCTAACACCGCTACTCCAAGGATGCATTTATAAACCACTTACTGACACTGAAGTTGTACTAATGCCAAATATGGACAGCTTACAAGACAGAGAGCGAGTCGGTTTGCCTGTCCTTAACCGTAGGAAAAGATTGCATCTACAATAGGGGAAATCTGCGGTAACTTGCTTTGTCTTCAGGCTGCATATCTACCACCTGCATTGTTCCCTCTAGAACCTTGGGATGGAATGCCATGAATGTAATCTGTGGAGACAGCCAGATACTGGATTGCTGGCATTGGGTCAAGAGTTAGATGGAGTTTCTTTACTGGAAATAAACCTGACCTCAACTTTGGATCATTCCTATGTTTGTATTGATATTTACTTGGTTGTAAAGTTCATCCGGAGTCTAAAAGAAGTTGATGAATTGGCTAAACCAGTGGAAAAAATGGAAAGAAATGATTTTTCAAATGTGCTGAGCACTACAGGGTAACTCAGCACTCTACAACTGGTATGACTCCATTTGAATTGTTCAGGAGAAACAAATTTTGGACTTTGAATTGCCCATCTTGGTTTATCAAAAGATCTGCTCAGGGAGTGAATGTTAACAGTATGGAAATTTTTTGCAAGATACAAGTGATGGCAGAGCAGGTCATGAGAAAGGTTTACTATGATGGCCATGAGGCTGTTAAAGATGTATTGAAGAAAGTTGGAGATGTGGTGAGGGTCACTGTTCCTAAGTGTTCTTCTACCCAAAAGAAGTATGGTGTACAAAGTTGTTGAAGATTTCAGAAGAGCTGTTAATATAGATGCATTTGAAATCCCAGCAGAATCGTGATTGAAAGAAAATGCTGCATTTCCAGTATTTCATGATGTGTCTAATTTGTGTGATTTCTTTTGGTGTCTGTTGTGTGCTAGTGTTTTGCCTTTTTTCATTTTGGAATGAAGGATGTGTGGTATGGTAATGCAGCCTGCATTCTCTCCAGGCAGCAGATCTACACTTGCATTCTTGCCTCTAGAACCTTGTGATAGAATGTTATGGACTGAATATGTGGAGACATCCAGTTATTGAAGAGCTGGCACAATGACAAGAGGTGGATGTACTTTGATTTCAATTTTGGATAATTCCTTTGGTCATACTGATATATACTGATAGATACGCTCCTACAGAATCTAATAAGAAGTAAGATCTTTCCTCAAACATTAGCTCAAATCTTCCAATTCTGGACATACACTTGCAATGTATGTGAATGGCTCAATATTCAGACTAAACTATTTGCAGGATTGACTCATCACTCCAGAAGTCGGCCAAGAGCTAATAAAATCCAGGATAGCAATTTGCTGAAAGCGGTGGCACATACACCCATAATTAGATTTTTGGTTCATTGACACAGTCAATTAACATTGTGGCTTTAATTCAATATATTGACTAGTCAGTCATTTACCAGTCTTTACACTTGCTAAGATCTCTAAGTTAATGGAAAACGTGGATCTTTTTTTCCCAAAATCAAGTATATCATCCAATGACAAGACGATAAACTCACATATGCCCTTGATGGAACAATCCCATCCCAAACGCACGCGTCTCTTTTGCCATTGGCTGAATAACTTTAGTCCTCAGAGATAACACAAAGCAGAACTTTGGCCTTGCGTTGGCAAACCAAATGTCCCAGTTCTAATCTGAGAAATGACAGCGTGGCAGCTGCCATCAAATTTACAAGTCGTCATGGTTGATTACTTTCTATCATGTTCATATTTTACTAAACACCAAAATTATAGGCAATTGCCGAGTACAAGCAAGAAGGTCTTCAATAAAGATTTTTTTGATCTGAACTTAAGTAAATGATAATATTTGATGTTCCCATTTGATAGAATAATTGAGTACAATTGTCTGGTAATTTTACTGTTTACCTAGGTCAGCTCGAATACCACTGATCTTCTACCAACATTTATGTACATTTCCACTAAATCTTGATTATTACACGCCCACTTTTAATGTCAGTAAATATAGAACATTATACACACATAAATTGTTCAAACAGCTTATGAAGTCAGAATAGAGTCTGGTCAAATAAGATCAAGTCGTCATCATACACTGATGAGAGTGGCATGCCTCCAAGTTTAGTAGAACATATTGTCTACAGACGTGTTGCTGGACTTTCAATACCATTTTTTTTTTTAAACCTTGGAATATTAATGTGTCACGATTTCTATCAATCATTGTGCTACTCTGTAATTATATATTTTTCACAGTGCAAGGAACAGGTCAGGCAGCAATGAAGATGTGTGTAAGTTTGATGTACACACACAAATTTAACCTTTAACCTTTGCAATTCACAAATGTAATGTATGCACTAAAAACAAGATTTACTGTGACGAAAACTTCAATATGACAAAATGTCCTCCTGTGTGCTTTAAGTGGGAATGCCAGGGTGGGAATGCCCTTCATGTTTCTGAATGCCAAAAATGTCATAGCATTATGGGTATTTGCAGACCCTTCTTTGAGCCCTTCACGCCCTACAAGCAGTGAGAGGCACTCAGCAAGTTGGTACAGTACAATTACACTACATGCATGTAATATTGAGCAGTTTATACATAGAACGATAATACTGCATATCATATATAATAATATACAGCTCCTTGAGGTATAGAACCAGCATAAGGGAGGGTTAATGGTCATTGTTGTGAGAGGGTCGATCTTAAGCAGATCAGATCCTAAAAACTAAGGACCTCATGTACAAGACCCTAGTGGCACACTGAGCCACTGGAGCGTCAATTTTGAGATGCTCCTGTGTAGCAGTGTGCGGGCCCATATTTACAAGGCCATGCAAAGCCACCCTGCTTGGCTTATCATGGCCTTGTAAATATGGCCCCCCTTCACGCATAACTCTGCATGACAGGTGCGTTCCATGGGTGTTGTTGCGGGTGTTCCTATGCAACACCCATGGAATCTGAATCATTCCCAGATTTACAAGGCTTGAATGCCTCAGAATCCTACAAAACCTCAGGCGTGGCATCAAAATGGCACAACAGGAAGAATTAACATTATTTGTGCCCATTTTTTCTCTTTCCATATGTACTGCATTCTGCAACATACATAGAAAGTGGAAAACGCCATTAATAATTATTCAGGTGCAGGAAGGTGTCCCTTCCTGCACATAAACAATCATCCCTGCAACGCAGACACCCTTCCACCGTGGCGCAAGGGTGCCTGCATTGGTGCTAGGCAGCAGTTTCTGCACCAGTGCAGAGGAAAGTACAGGGATGCATCGTATTTCTGTAAATATGATGCATCTTTGCACTTTCAAATGATGCATGGCTTGCAGCGCCACGCTGTGTCATTTCTTTGTAAATGAACCCCTAAAACTTTCTGGGGCTTGAGCTCATTCAGGGAAGAGCATGTGGCATTATTTGCAGTGGGGCATGTTTGTCAGTAAATTGCTGCTGGTAGATAAGAAGCCTACCCATCGATGGAGAGGCCATGGTGCTAGGTGCACAAAAAGGTGATTGCAATGTACAATGGTTGTGTTAGTCAATGAGGTTCTGTGAGAGACAGGGGTGTGATGTCATGTACTGCTTTACAGAGAAAGATTTTGGGCCTGATTCACAAAAACACTTATTAGCATTTGCAACATATCTCTACAGGTTTGATTTTTTACCCACTCTCATGTGCCTTTGAGAATCTGCCCGAACTTTCAACAATTAAAAGTGCAAAGAGGGCACAGGCCTTTCAATGATTGTATATGGATATTTCCTGAATATTTATATTTTATTCCTATTTTAGATGCTTTGAGCAGCATTCACTAAGATATGCAGGAGCATGTAAAAAGTACTCAAAAATGCCTTTGCGAATGGGCCCCGGGGAATTTAAATAGTGCCTGTGTTTACATATATAGCTGTCGACTTGGTGCACATCTCTGAAGACTGAAAACGTGTGAGTAGTAGGTTGATGGTGTTGTCCACAGAAGAGAAGGACTGCTGCACGATTAGGGGGATGTAGCACTACCCAAGCTCACACATGGTCCTGTTGTTCATCAGGGGGTTGCTTTTGTGAAAGCAAGATGTTGTAGTGTCGCGCCCGTGATGTAACGGGGACGCGACCACTAGCAAGAGGGGTGTTGCCGTGGCAACCCCCGCTGTTGTTGTTCATTTGGTATGACCCCGGGTCATGCCAAATAGTTAATAAAAGAGAGACGGCGACGGAGGTGAGGGCACTGGAAAAGCCGCCTGTAGAACACAGCGGACCTCAACCTCCGCCGCGGTCGCAAAGTTAAAAGCACCACCTGCATGTGTGAGCGTTTATTTATTTAGCGCGTGTTGCTGACCGAGGCAATACACGACACTGGCGACGAGGGTGGGCACCGCCTACCTGACGGAGATCGATCCCTGCAAACAACGAATGCGGTGCTCGTGCCCCGACCACACCCATGTGGCGAGGCGGTCGCATATCACCGCAAAACAGACGTCGGATCGGCTGCCTTCTTTAAAAAAAAAAGAAATAATGACACCACACGCGACAGACGTCGGTTCGGCTGCATCTTAAAAAAAAAAAAAATGAAAGAAGGACTCCACACGCGACGCTTACACACCGGTAAGCTTGCTGGCCCCCAGTCACGTGTTCATCTGTAAAACAAACAGAGAACACAACGCCAAGCCCTGCCCCCAGGCTGTACTTAAATAGAAAACAACAAGGAGGAAGACACAAAAAAAAAAAAAAAAAGACTGCAAGTTACATTTTGTCTCCCCCTCTAACAAAAAAAAAAACAAGAAAAAAAATATATTAAATAAAAATAATAGATAGTCAACCAACATAGACACAAACCCCTAACAGCCTACAAGATGAACACAGTACCCCCCATTGAACCGTTTATAGTAGAAGGGGCCCCCTCCACACAGGCGTCGCGCTGGATTGAGTGGGTGGAGCGGCTGATGTTCTATTTTGAAGCCACAAAAACTGAAGACGAGCAAAAGAGTGGTACACCTAGGGGGAAAAGACATATATCGCATATTGAGAACAATAAATGAAGCAGAACCAAAGACGCACTTAACACTCATTGCAGCGCTTCGGACGCATTTCGTCAACATTGACTATGAAAGATTCATATTTCGACAAGCTCGACAAAACACCGACGAGTCCATCTACATGTTTTATCTGAGATTAAGAGAGCTTGCGGCCACGTGCGCGTTCCATAATGAAACTGACGAGATCAGAGGTCAAATTATTCAAGGCTGTGCAGCGCCCAAACTAAGAGAAAGGATCCTTGAAGAGTCAGGGAGGTCCTTACAAGACATCCTTACGATGGGGAGAACTAAAGAACTGTCAAAAGCGAGAGCATCCCATATGGAAGCCGCACTTCAGACCCCAATCAAGACAGAACAGGTGGCGGCGATGATGGTAGCCTCCTCCAAGCCAAGAGTGCTAAAACCACCACAATCAAAGAAAACATGTGGGAGATGTGGAGGAATGAACCACCCCCTGATAAATTGTCCCGCCAAAGGAAAGAAATGCGTAGGTGCAGAAGATTTAACCATTTTGTTAAAGTATGCCGAGCAACAAAAGGCGCAAACACCCAAACCACAGTAAACACTGCCATAGAAGCACAACCCAGGGGCAGTGACATGGATGATGATGAGGAAGGAATACAAATAGTCCACTCACTTTTCACCATCAGTACAGCAACACGTCGACAAGAAAGGCTGCCCAAGTGCCAAATGCAAGTGGCCGGATGCCCAGTACAAGCCATAGTAGACACTGGAGCATCTATCAACATCATGGCACAAGCAACATACCAAACATTAAAGCCGTCTCCACCCCTTACACCAACACAAGTCAGAGTGTTTGCGTATGGTCAAGTGCGACCATTGACGATGAAAGGGAGATTCCGAACTACGATAGCTCATGGGTCCCAGGAGACTGAGGCATACATATATGTAGCAGAAGAAGGACAGCGAACTCTGCTAGGATGCCACACTGCGGAAGCCCTGGGTATTGTGACCTTCACCTTTGAGATATACATGGAATCCCTGAGCGACATTTTAGAATCATATGCACGTGTGTTCGAGGGCATAGGGTACCTAAAGAATAAGGAAATTACGTTGCATATTGACAAGTCAGTCCAACCAGTGGCTTTACGACATCGAAGGATAGCATTTCACCTCAGACCCCTAGTGGAGAGGGAACTCTGCAAATTAGTATCCGCAGGGATCATTGAGAAAGTAGATGGCCCTACACCATGGGTGTCTCCGATTGTGGTAGCTAAGAAACCCAAACAACTGGGAGAAGTCAGGATCTGTGTCGATATGAGATTGCCTAATGTGGCCATAAAAAGAGAACGACACATTACACCTACCGTCGATGACCTAGTCGGAGAGTTAAGTGAGGCTAGATGGTTTTCAAAACTGGACCTCAGGTCAGGATGCCACCAACTGGTCCTAGCAGAAGAGTGTAGATATATCACGACCTTCTAAACCCACGTAGGACTCCGCCGCTACAAGAGACTAAATTTTGGAATCTCAAGTGCAGCAGAAGTTTTCCAAAATACGATACGAGAGCTGCTGATAGACTTGAACGGTGTCATAAATGTCAGTGACGACATCCTCGTCTTTGCGAAAACCAGCCCAGAACATCATGACAATCTCAAAAGAGTTCTCCAGCGTATTCATGAGTCAGGACTCACTCTACACAAGGAGAAATGCGAATTCCTAAAAGAAACAATACAATTCTTTGGATACACTTTCTCATCAAGCGGCATTGCACCCGATCCTGGAAAGGTAACGGACATCAAAAATGCCCACCCCATACGACAGTAACAGGAGTGCGAAGTTTTCTAGGGATGGTGAACTACTGCGGCCGCTTCATAACAAACCTCACGTCACTAACACAACCGCTGAGGGACCTCACCAAGGCATCGTCGGCATGGTCCTGGGGCCCTGAAGAAGAACAAGCTTTTCAAGCGACAAAAGAAGCGCTGTCAGCAGATACGACCCTACGATACTTTGATCCCCAGCGAGAAACCTCCATTGCAGTAGATGCCAGCCTGACAGGGCTGGGAGCCGTGCTCCTCCAGAAAGTCCACGCGGAGGACTGGGCCCCAATTGCGTACGCAAGCCGCTCGCTGACAGACACTGAGAAAAGGTGTTCTCAGATTGAGAAAGAAGCAATTGCCATCCACTGGGGATGTAAACACTTCCACCTTCATGTTTACGGGCATCCATTCATTGTCACTACAGACCACAAACCACTGATGCCACTCTTTCAAGGCACCGCGTCCAAACCACCTCCACGCATTGAGAAATGGATGCTCCAGCTGCAAGAATACAACTGTAAAGTAGAATATCGCCCAGGAGTAAACAACCCGGCTAATTATCTCTCGAGACACTCCAGACCTGCCACCCCGAGGGAGGAAAGTGAAGCCCATGAAACAGAGGAGTACGTTAAATGTGTCGCAGAGAGATCTCGACCGCTGCCCATCTCGATGGACACTATAAGACAGGCCACAGAAGGGGACGACAATCTCCAGAGGGCAATACAGGCAATGAAGAACAACAGCTGGCGCGCCGGACCGAAACAGTGGCAATCTCTAACCCCTGAAACGAGAATGGTCATGGAAGGGCTACACCGAGTGCAGCAAGAGTTGACGATCAGTGAAGATGGATGCCTTCTCTGAGGTTCTCCGGTGATCCCCTCCAGCCTCACGAATAGAGTAGTTCAGCTCGCACACGCTGGCCACCAGGGAATGGTGAAGACCAAGAGCAGGTTGAGGACAAAGGTATGGTTCCCAAGGATGGATGAGAAGGTAGAGGAGTTAGTACGCTCCTGCCATTGGTGTCAAACAACTGGGATGCCCAATGTGCCGGTTCCGATAGAGTCCGAGGAACGACCCCACAAGCCGTGGGTATCTACCAGCCTTGATTTTGGAAGTCTGCCTAATGGAGATCATCTAATGGTCATGATTGATGACTATTCTCGGTACCCGGAGGTGGAAATAGTCCGAACTTTAACAGCGTCTGAAATAATCTCGAAGATGGAGAAGATGTTCACCACTCATGGGCTAGTAAGAGAAGTCAAGACTGACAATGGACCGCCATTCCACGGAAGTGAGTTTGGAGAATACTTACGATCACTTGGCATCAAGCACAGGAAGATCACACCGAGATGGCCTCAAGCCAACGGAGAGGTCGAAAGATTTATGAGGACCTTGAATAAGATCGTTCGAATTGCACTGGCCAAGAACTAGGCACCCGAAAGATCTGTGTACTCTTTCCTTCGTGATTATCGAATGACACCACACTCCACCACTGGAGTTGCTCCGAGCCATCTGTCAATGGGTCGAGTAGTGACTGACGTTATACCACACCATGAATCATGGAGACCTGCTACGATCAACGAAACAGAAGAATACGTCAAAAGGAAGCGATCAAATGACAGAGCAAGCCGCCACAGGAAAGCACGTTATTCGGACATTCAAGTAGGAGACTCTGTGCTCATCAGAGACCGGTTCCCAGGGAGCAAATTTCGTTTACCCTTTGAAGATAAACCGTGGATAGTCACCAACCGCCAAGGATCAATGGTGGTGGCAAAAAGAGAGTCCGAACAAGTGGCGCGGAACGTATCCTGATTCAAGAAGTTTCAAGCTCCAAGAGAGTCACCTAATGTCAGTCTACAACATAATACCCCGGCGACAGAGATGAGTGGATCTGAAGAGGACGAGGAGCCGGAACACAATCTGGCTAGTCCCACCCCAAACAACACTGATAACATAGCTGAAAGGCCTGGCTATAACTCTGACACCAACCCCAATGACCCAGGCTCATCTCTTGGAAGAGCCTGCCAATCAAGATACCATTTGAGAAGTAATCCTGCACCCTCAATAAAGTTGCGTGATTTTCTGATATGATCCTATGAAGCTGATTCACTAGTATGCTTTACCGTTGATTTAATGTTATCATATTTATTTGTTGTGCAGATTTTGGAAGGGATGTAGTGTTGCGCCCGTGATATAACGGGGACGCGACCACTAGCAAGAGGGGTGTTGCCGCGGCAACCCCGCTGTTGTTGTTCATTTGGTATGACCCCGGGTCATGCCAAATAGTTAATAAAAGAGAGACGGCGACGGAGGTGAGGGCACTGGAGAAGCCGAGTGTAGAACACAGCGGACCTCAACCTCCGCCGCGGTTGCAAAGTTAAAAGCACCAACTGCGTGTGTGAGCGTTTATTTATTTAGCGCGTGTTGCCGACCGAGGCAATAGATGACAGATATGGGTGAACTTTGCTGTCCTCTCTGGATCCTGGCAGGCAGCAGTTGTAGTGAAGGTGAAGGACCACGGTCTCTCCCTGTGGGAAGGAGATAGAGAAAGCAAGTGTAGCAAGGACTGAGGATGCTGGGAAGCAGATAATTTTGGCTGTGGAGGAGGTAGGCACAAGGACTCAGAGACTCATTCTGTACCTGGTGCATGTGATGCAAGGGAAAGTTGTCAATAAAAGGTAATACTCAGTTGTGGTGTTTTTTTCTGCTGTCTTTTCAACTAAAATTCATATTATGATCAGGAGTCAAAAACATGCATTTATTTGAAACATTTATCACGTGTTTGTGCAGATTGGGCATGCATGAGGCAGATGAGAGTGAAGTGAAAAACCTCTGCCTCTGTGATGAGACAGAAAGATAAACTATTAGTATTTAAGGAGCGAGAAGGCAACTGATTATGATCTACACCTCCCCTGAGCATTGGAAGCTACAGTTCCATAGAGTCCTAAAATAACCTTTTTTCAGCCACAGTATGAATATTTTTCTGCCCATGTTCTGCATGGCGCCCCTCACCACAACAACTAACTCTGAAATGGATTTGTGTTATCACTAATGTGGGGGAACGTGATTTGGAACTGAATACTGTCATCCTACTTTGCAAAATTCATTTGGTTCTTGTACCTTAGCTTTCATCTAAAACGCCTATCCAATCCGCTCTCCGATTACTCTATTACCATTAAAGTCAGTGAAAGAATTTCCAATTTCGTCTTCAGATCCACTATATTCTTCAAGTCGATGCATTTTAAATGACTTCAGATTGGACCAGAATGTCTGTGTCAAAGAAGGAACATTCACATTCTATCACACGGAAATGGATTGACCAATTCCTTAGCTCACAAATATGTGAAGGTCAACTCTCTCTGCCTCCAGAGTGATGTGTGGCTCAGAGTCATTTCAATGTATTATGTACTACACACTTACAATTGAATTGCCTCTAGGCGCATCTAAGTTTTTATTGGAAAGGAAGCGTAGAAGCAGGGAGAAAATAATGTGAACAAGCTCACACAATTTGTTCAAGCGAAAGTCATGATTAAATCCAGGTTTCCTGGCGAAAAAGCCTACAGCTTAGCATGAGACAACTTCCCATACAAAAAAGGCGAGAGGTAGTAAATGATGAGGCGTTTT
Source organism: Pleurodeles waltl (assembly GCF_031143425.1). NCBI lineage: Eukaryota > Metazoa > Chordata > Amphibia > Caudata > Salamandridae > Pleurodeles > Pleurodeles waltl. The sequence goes on from NC_090436.1 coordinate 64,312,079, forward strand.
CATGGGTTCAGACCCTATAAGAGCACACAGGGCTAGTGGAGACTCTGACTTCTAGTCTAAACCAATAAAACTCACATCTCAAATCCTTCTTACGCACCCTTTTAAAATGGGGAATAGAAGTCAAACAGTCTTCCCCTGACCGTAAATTTCTACTAGGGACATATGCCTTGATCAGCGAATGTAGATGGAGAGGACCTTTTTTTGCTAATTATTCTGTGACAATAGCACATCGCCTTCAAAGCGATCCTTTCCTTTAAAGGAAGCCAATGGAATTGTGCTAATGCTGGAGCCATCTTAGAACTTCTCTGAAGTTTCAACAACAGCCCAGCGGCTGTATTTTGTACAGTGCTTAATTTGTAAATAAAAACCTGCCAGTGCCCAAAGCCCTCCTCTTAAAAACGGGGCTGCTGCAATTAAATGTGGGAACACGGAATACTGAGGTGGCTTAAACCTGAAGCCATCTCGGGCCTCTTCAATCCATTTAAAGCCACTCCCTGCCCTTTCAGCTCACTCTTGCAGCTTTCTACTTTCTCTCTTTTTGACGCTTTTTCGCATTTTTCCCTTCGTCCATCTTTCCCATATGTGTCTTTTGTTCGCAGCAAATGCTTGAGGAAGAAAAATAAGCCCCGGCCCTCAAAAATAAGTGCCAGTGCTCAGCACCTGAAACAACAAGCACAAATTAAGCACTGATTTTGTACCTGCTGCAATCGTCCCAGTCTGGTTTGTGAGACCCGTAGATGACTGTCTTTCTTGCTGCTTTTCAGAGAAGATCCATGATCTTTTTTAATGATTGCAACAGCCCGAAACACTGACCCGCTAGACTTGGAATTTGATTCTCGAATGACAGCTTTGAGTCAAAGCAGATGCCGAGGTTACTAGTTTTGGGCTTAAGCATAGGTACCAGTCCCAGTGATTCAGGCCACCATGCTGAATGCCAAATCGAAGGATGTTTGCCAAAGACGAGAACCTCAGTTTTTCCAGCTTTAAGTTTAAGGCAAGGAGGCGATCCACTGCAAGGCTTTGCCTCCTATCCCATTCATCCATAGCCACTCCAACAGTAGGCTGTGGGATACTGTATCGAGGGCTGCACTGAGATCCAGCAACAGTAAAGAAGCTGTGTCCACTATGTCCACTACTTGTTGGATAGTTTCAGAGGCCAACTGCAAGGCTGACTCCGCACTATATTGTGGTCGAAATCCTGATTGGGACTTTTGGAGAACATGTCTTTCTTCTATGAATATCGAGAGTTGGGAATTCACATATTTTTCTGCTACTTTGGAAAAGAAAGGGAGTAGTGACAATGGCCCAGTGGCGTAGCGTGGGGGGTGCAGGGGGGGCCGGCCGCACCGGGCGCAACATCTTGGAAGAGACTCTAGTGCTAAAATCCACGGGTTAGGGGGCGCAAATTACTTGCCTTGCCCTGGGTTAGGGGACGCAAATTACTTGCCTTGCCCCGGGTGCTGACAACCCACGCTACGCCACTGCAATGGCCTAAAGTTTTCTGGTTTAGCTGGATCCAATATTGGTTTCTTCAGAAGTGACACTCTGGGGGTGGAGGAATCAACCCCATCATGAGTGTATTATTGAGTAGCTCCCCCGGAGTGGGAGTCAGTACCTCTATCCCTCCTTCTGAAATAGCTGGGGAGGCAGGGCCTATTGGAGCGCCTCATTTCACATACCTTACTAGCTGGATTAGGTTCCCCCTGGAGATAGGAGTAAAGTAGGAGAGGCTGGTTTTATCGTCTGTCGGTTCAAACCACACTTCGAGGCAGGACTGATCTCTTACCTCAGCCGGGAAGGAAGCATAAATCGTCGCCACTTTATCATAAAAGTATTGAGTCAAGATATTCTATTGCTCTTCGGATAGCGGAGTCACTGCTGATGCACGCTCAAATGAGGTTAGAGGCTTTACTATCGAGAAGAGTTCACAAGAGGAAATTTCGCTCTGTCTCAATCTTGGTGGCATAATCTTCCCAGCGTGTTAATTTAATCCATCTATGATACTGTTTCAGAGTACTCACATATGTGGCCTTGTTAATGGACTTATAATTAATACACCAAACTCGTTCAAGTCATTTACAGTTACGCTAATTTCTCATCATTCCATGGCGTCGACGGCTTCGGCCTTCGAATAGGCCACTTGAACTGTGGTGCAGTAAGATCCAGTGCACCCGTCATCCACTCGGTCAGTTGTAAATTAGCTGTATCAACACAGTCAGCTAGTACGGGGCTTCTAGAGCTTGAGGGAAGGCTCTACGGGTCCCCTTCGCCCATTTCCCTGTTATCACTGATTGCCCGTGGTCCAGATGGCACTTCTTGTCATGTAGCAAGTAGTTAAAGAAAAACGTGAGTTGACTAGCATTTAGGTGAATTCTTATTTAAAGTTTACCAATATAGCAACTTGACCAGTGGTTAATTTGTAAAAAAAGAGCAGTGCCCAAAGCCCTCATTTTAAACACGCGGCTGCAGCAATTAAATGTGCGAAGACGGAATACTATGGCAGTGTGATCCTGAAGCCATCTTGGACCTCTTCAATCCATTTACAGCCACTCCCTGCCCCTTCAGCTCACTCTTGCAGCTTTCTGCTTTTTCCCATTGTGATGCTTTTTCATTTTTCTCTTCCTCTGTCTTTCCCATGTGTGCCTTTTGCTTGCTTGTCATGTCCGGAAACAAGAGCCTTGAACTTGTAGGTAAAACAGCCTGACACTTTATTGCACCCCCTAAACATGGGAAATACATGAGCTGTCGACAGAGTGTCACATTGCTAAAAGGGAGGATAGCCGGAGAGATTAGGAAGGTACAAAACCACACATTCCCTATGCTCCACTGGACTCCCAAAAGAGGAGTCATTCTAGGCGTGGGGAAGCAATTAATATCTTGCCAGCGACAACACAAGAAAGCAGAGGACCGAGAATGTCACGTACACCGTTTAGCAGACATTAATACAGCCTACCTACCACTTGAGCAAAGGGGAAACCCGCATTCGAAAGGGCAGTGAGAGGTCAACAAAAGGGAAGATTACCACAGGAAATCATCTTTGGTGTGTAGACGCATGAGGTAAACACCCTCGAAGGAAGCATGCAAGAAAAGCTGTACTTCAGTTTTTCACGAGGGTGAATGAACACGTGAGCACTGATGGCTATTGGCCGAAGACGTTAAATGGAGGATTGACCTTCTTGTGCATTTGTGAATAGCCCAGCGACCCTGGCTGAGAGTTTCCTGTTTACTCCGAAGCTCAATGATTTCTACGGAAATGTAAACATTTACCTACCCATTCTAAATGAACATCGCAAAGGGTTACGTGGTCTCTGAGATTCAGTTGCTTATTTGTCACTACGAGGCTTTCAATTTCAATGTAAATTACTCCCTGGCTAAAAGGTACTTGGTGTACATCCGAGAGTCGTTTTGTTGTGGCTGATGCTACTTTATTCAGCTGCATACTAAAACAAGCATTTTCAATGCAACGCGTCTCGCATTTGCTCGAGTTAGAGCTATTAGCGTTGTAAACTCCTAACCGGACTTTTCTTGCCACACAAATTAAAAGAAAAAAAAACGCAGTGCGATGGTGCTATGTAAAATGCAGCGTGATCGCGCTGCGTGGAAAACAGATAAAGTAGTCCGGAGACCATACTGAAAACATCGAGCCTCGTATGTTTTCAGTAGTTGGCCAGTGCTCTCGAGGAGGGTTAAACACCAGAAAAGGCATGACGTATGCATGCCTTTCATAAATGAATGCAAGCGGATTAAAAGGCAAGCCCACGAACCAATGAAAGTGACTGACGTGACATGGGCGTTGTTGGAAGTCCAAAGAGAGATTATAGCATGGGACGGAGCGCTTTGCACTCGCCCATGAAAAGGAAGGTTTAGGCCTTGCTAAAGATTTATTTTGCCAGCTTGAAATTGCAGTTTAAAACTGCAGTACAGGCTGCAATGGCAGTCCTGAGACATCATTTACAGTGCTACCTAAGTGGGTAGCACAACGAGGGCTGCAAGCGCACTGGTAGCATTTGAGTTGCATGTCCTTGGTATATGTAGTATCATATACTAGGGACTTACAAGTAAATTAAATGGGTCAGTCAGGGGTAGGCCAACTTTACCATGTTGGGGGAGAGAGCACAAGCACTATAGCACTACTTAACAGTGGTAAAGTGCACAGAGCCCCAATACCAACAAAAATTAACTTAGAAAATAGGAGGGGCGAAGCCTATAAGTTTGGGGGGAATATCACACCAAGGGTGCCGGGTCGAACAATCAGTCATGGTAATCAATGTTTTTTCTTTAAACATGTGACAAGTCAGGAAACATAAAATGGTTCTGGCATTTAATGGTATTGCATGACTGGTGTCTAGCATGCGTAGCCTGGAGAACGAAGATTGTTTTCCTAGTTTTGTGCTTTATGTAAATGTTTTGGAAATGTACTGATAACTTCTGAGTAAAGTAAGTGAACGTGTCCAATACCATCATAGCAAATGAACTCCACTAATGAAAATCTAGTTTTCTTGAATTAGAATTTTAATATGGAAAAAATACTCATCTTGTTGTAGTTAGGGCATTACCACACAGATATACCAGAGTTAAAAAGAAGATCTTAGCTAGGAGCACTGCTAGGGGTGTGCAAAGTGGGCAAACCTTGCTTCTGACAACCTCATGAAGGGTTCCTGTACCTTATAAAAATAACTTCAAAACATATACTTTGCTGGAGGAAGCTTCCACAAACATGCCCTTAAAAACCTGCATTAATTGTCAACTTCGCACAACACTAAGGTACTACCTTTAATTCTGAGCATCTTAATTAACACTAGATTAAACACTGAATATAAATATGGCAACAAGAGTAGAGTTTCTAAACCTCCCCATGTAGTTCCAGCCTTGCAACTCCTACCAAAGCCGAGGGGTGCCATGACCAGTCAGTTTTTGCAGGGGTAGTAGAGATGTGCGATCTTTCAGTGGAGGCATTGGCCATTGATGGAGCTATTTCTGATTGTTCTTTTTGACTTTTATTCTCTTTACTGATGGCATTCCTCAGAATTGAGAATAGAGAATAGGAGGATGACTTCTTTCCGGGCTGAGAGACTTGAGTAATTGTTCTCATTGCCTATGAAGGAGTATCCTATGGTTTTTGGTTTTGATAGTAGAGTGAGATCTTTATACTCCAATCCCAGAATTTGCCTTTTTTTCCAAGAACATTTTGAGCAAGTTCTGATGCAACAAAAGATAGCAAGGTAGACCCTGTCACTTGGGCTCCTCTAGGTTTTAAGAATGCTACAGATTGGATATCAGGGGACTTTCAAGGTTCTTGCAGGCCTTAAATAACCTTATCAGACTTCTGTGATTTAAGGCATTGTGTGGCACCTGGGAGGTGTATGTGGAATGAATAAATGTTTGTTGCCTGTTAAACCTAGTGGCAGTTGTAATTGGGGCATTTGGGGCAGAAGAGTCTTCATTTTGTGCAGGTGGATGGATTGAATCATCTGCCATAGCATTGGTTTCCATGGGGGCTGCATTGGCATGTTATCAGCAGGATCTGTTTATGATGCTTTAGTGTCTTGAGGGCTGCATTTACCTAAGGGCTCTGTCCTAACAATTAGGTTTTGAGACTGTGATGGGGCAGGAAGCTTAGATGACACTGGTGAACTCCCACACACTACCGAATGATTTGTTATGCCATGGACGACCCTCGCTGCAGCCCCTTCCTCCTATTTAACTAAGTGTGGTTTTACTCCTGATGTACATAATGCAACCCTTCCTGATAGATCCTTAGCAAAAATCGGGAATAATGTCCCATAAGTTGCCTTCTCCTCCTGGACTGTTAGCCTGGATTCAGATTTCCTGCACTTGCGTAGCCTTTTGCATTCTCTCTGGGACATCTGTCCTGTTGTTTTACTGTCTCCTCAGCATTGTTGTACTCTACCTCCCTTTGTGCTCTTGTTTTTCCTATGTATAGGATTTAGGTGTTTTCATGTGTGAGTCTGTGAGTTCTCATGGTGAAGGCAGTGTCATCCTCGAACCAAGGTCATTGAGAAAGTCATCAACAGCCAGCTCACCGAACACTTGGAAGAAAACAACCTACTCTATGCCTCTCAATCGGCTTCCACTCCAACCACAGCACCGAGACCACCTTGATTGCTGCAACTGACGGCATCAGACCCCTCCTCGACCGAGGTGAGACAGCAGCCCTGATCCTTCTTGACATCTCAGCAGCCTTCGACACCATATCACAGCACACCCTCATCATCAGACTCCACCACATCGGCATATGGGGAAATGCCCTCAAGTGGATCACCTCCTTCCTCACAGGGTGCGCACAGAGAACCTTCCTCCCTTCACCTCCAAGCCTAAAAGTATCATCTGAGGCATCCCCCAAGGCTTCTCCCCCAGCCCCACCCTCTTCAACTCCTACATGACTCTGCTAGCCGACATTGTCCGCACTCACGGACTCAACATCATCTCATACGCTGACAACACTCAACTCATCCTCTCTTTCAGGAAGACCCTGCCATCACCAGAATCAGATCCTGGAACGCCATGACCAATGTTGCCATTGGATTAGGTCCAACTGCCTAAAGCTGAACACATGGTGGCCCACCGCACTCAGATCCTCGTCAACCCCCAGCAACCACGCAGCAATCTCAGCATCATCCTGGAGAGCGAACTCACCATGAAGCGTCAGGTCAACGCAGAATCCTTCTCCTGCTTCCACACCCTTTGCATGCTTCGAAAGATCATCAGATGAATCCCCGGAAATGCACTCTATGCCAAAACCACTACCCAACTCTTCAAGCGACTCCAGATGATACAGAATTCTGCAGCCAGACTCATCCTCAAGCTCCCCAAACGGACCAGCATCACTCCCCACCTCAGAAGTCTCCACTGGTTCCCTGCAAAGAAAAGATGCTAGTTCAAGCTGCTAACCCACTCCTACAATGCCCCTCCACAACATCATACATATCTTCATCAGCCACCACCTAACCTTCCACCAACCCGCCAGACAACTCCACTCCACCTCCCTTGCCGTTGTACACATCTGCTGGAGCCTCAGTAGAGGTCGTTCCTTCTCCTACCTCGCCACCAAGTCCTGGAACGACCTCTCCCTCCACCTTAGATCCTCATCTTCTCTCGCCAACTTCAGGAAGGGACTTAAAACCTGGCTTTTCGACTATGGCCCAAAGGACCTCAGCGCCTGGATACCCCCAGGGGTGATAAGCTGTGCTATATAAATACAGTTTTATTGATTGATTGATCTCTTCGATCAGACTGCTTAAAACCTGAGGCAATGTGCTCACCTTTTATAAAATCGGAGTGCAGTGGCATATGATGAATTTGGCTTCAGAATCTCTCTACATTCAGACTTATCAGCTGTGTCTGTACTCAAAATAAAAACACCCACAGAGTGTAACAGATCAACCTGTATGTCACGTTTAGATGAATGAAAATTAATCGTTTTGACCATTGCCTGTAAAGTGTCCAAGGGACAGCCCAGCACTTTGGGTAATTGATGGTCTTATTTGCAGGTGGTTTTGAGTTCTTACGATTGAAGCCCCTGCACTATTTCCCTGTCATCTGATATTCACCTCAACTGGGCAGGGCAAGTGGATATTCCTTCAGGTAACGTGGCATTATGATTATCTGAGACTGACTTTGGGCCATGTACCTAGATTCCCAGAGAGCCTTGCAGCTTGGAGTGGAGGAGACCCAGATAGCATGGTTGGAGCCAATACTCTTCTCACCATTGGAGGTCCTCAATGGCTATCAGAGTTCTTGTCTTGCTCGCATTTGAAGGTTACTGATTCGCAATCCGTACTAAAGAGGAGGAATGGGGTTAACCTTAAGCAGGCCAAAGGCTGTTCGTTGTCCTTGGTTGGTGAGATTGAACCATTTTGATAGCAAATTAATACTTGGAATATCATACTATGCCCTGCGTAAATTATTGGTTGCTGGCTGTCTGTGTTATTCACTATTACCCGTTGATCCTGTAAATCCTGGTGATTCCTTTGGAGCTATGACTCCCTGTCCACAAGTAGGGCCGGCTTTTAGCATGGGTGAGCTGTGCCCAGGCCCAGGGTGGCAATATTCTGAGGGTCCCAAGAAGTGTGTGCATTAACGTTATAGGAACAGCAGCCCCCTTGTCATCTTGCTCCACCCTTGTCCTTGTCTCTGCCTCTTTGTTTTTGTCTAATTTGACAGTTTAAAGTGGTTTAGGTCCTTCATTATCATACCAAGAGCAATGTTTTCAACACCTCTTTAGCCCCCTTACTTGCCCTGCCTTCACCTCTGACCCCTGCTGACATACATCAACAAAACCAGCACCTGCTTGAGATAGCCAAGCTATCACTGACTTAGGTGAGCTGGGGAAGGTCTTGGTATGTTTGTGTTCAGGGGCCAGTCGCTCATCCAGGTACTGACCAGTAAACATAGCTCCTGCACCTGGTCCACTCCAGTCCCCTTATACACTCTTCATATTTTGAAAGGAAAAATAAATGACAAATGGACTGTTTAGATTGTGGGAAAACATGGCCACAATTTCTTTATTTGCATGCATGATCACAGCAACCCAGTCACGCCTCAAAAGGTGACGGGGTCATAACAAACCATTAACATCTCATAAATCATGGGGTTGTCATAAATCATCAAGACATGATCATAAATCAATCATGAGTGACAGGCCAGTCACAAATCATATATTGCCGCCACATTGTGGATGGAGAAACAACACGCAAAACCCGTTTGCGGCTGCTGATAACGACACAAACCCCATGCCGCGCGGTTTTCGAACACCGTGCAACCGGATTTTTCACGCATCGTCCCTGGGCGTCAAAGTCAACCTGACCCTGCCTGAATCTGATGTGCCCCGTCTGGAAATCGACCCATTGCTCCCTTGCAAGGAAGAAAAACGATGCATCGCCGACCAGAGAAGAAACGACCCACGGCCTCACTTGCAAGTGAGGAATCAACGCATTGCTGACTTTTCTGACGCACGCTTGCCCGTGCAGCTTTATTTTATATGCTAACCAGGTACTTTGTGTAAAAAGATATGTTTTCTATGGATTAAGATTCTTATTCTTTTAAAAATTAGCATCTTGACTTGTGTATGTTGGATTTTTGTCATTTTGGTCTTTTTGATACAGATATATATTACCTATTTTTATAAACTAGTGTGGTATCCATTTTGTAGAGTTTGCACTGTATTACTGTGTGTGGTGGTACAAATACTTTACACATTGCTTCTGGGTTAAGCTTTTCTGCTCGTTCCAAGCTACCAAGGTGGTGAGTGGGGTTTAACCAGCTGTGTTTCTCCTTTGCCCTGACTAGAGTGAGGGTCCTTTCCTGGGCAGTGGGTAACCTGACTGCCAACCAAAGACCCCATTTCTAACAACCAGTGGTACTGCACATTCTGCTGTTGACTCTATAGGGACAACTAGCCACAACCAGTGGTACTGCACCTTCTTCTCTTGACTCTACAGGAACATTTAGTAACGACCTGAAGCACTTCACCCTTGTGTCACTGTCTCCACCGTTAAATGATAGTTAAAAGGCCTGCTATGCCTGAAAATGTGTAATATACAATACCCTCAAAAGGCTGATTATGTGGTTGCACTGCAATGTTCTTTATCATTCTTTTTTATGTGATTATGCCCTCGAGGGGCTCAATAAATGGTTACATGACCATGTTTATTCCAATTGCTATTTTTACTGTGGTGCTCTGCAGGGTCTGTTGAGCTCATTACAGTTTGATGCCAAGTATATGAAGGATGCACAAACACAGTTTATTTCTGCTAAAGGTTTAATGTGCTGCATGATAGGGTCCCAAATGTGAGGTTGTCTTTATCATCTACAACACAAACAGCTCTAACTCTTGCTAATGCAAGGCCTATTGCACTGCAAATGCTTGTTGTTATTTGGTGTAAACCTGCTCAGTAGATTTTGAAATATTGAAGAAAAAACAAATTTGTATATAGGGACTCGAAGGCTACGCAAACTCTCCTGATCTTGTGCTGAGATCTGATTGGCTGCCAACACTTCATCAAGGAAGTGTTGGCAGTCATGTTGGGACTCGGCTTCAGTTGGGAGACAGACAGTGTGCATCCCGAGGTTGCTGAAGCCAATGCTGTGGCACTGTTTCAGCCACTCTGACTGGAGGAAACATCATAATACAACCATGGGAGAGGCTGACAGTATGATGGCAGCCTCCTCCCCGCAGCTTTGGCGGTCAGGTGATTCTGACCACCAAAGTCGTAATGAGGCCCTTAGAGTGCAAATAAAACTCCACATTAGTCAGTTCCGTAAATCTAGTACCTGCAGTTAGCAACAAGTTGAATATAGCAGCAACGTCGATATTCTATCTGTAATTTGGCACTTCACAGTTGTTAAGCAAGTTGAATATTGCAGCAACATCAATATCATATCTGTGATTTGGCACTACACAGTTATCTACCTAGTATTTTTCACAAGGCAATTCACATCTCAGGAAAGATCACAAAAAACACTTTTGAAACTGTATGTAAAGTGTCATAGTGCATTAATCAAATCCAATAGTCTAATTGCAGCAGCTAGCAGCAAGTTGGGTATAGAGCAACATTGATATTCTATCTGTAACTTGGCACTTTACAGTTATCTTGCTAGGATTTTAAATTAGGCACTTTACTTTATTATGCCTAAGCTACACATCAAGTAACAGTTTCCCTTGTTGTGCTCTTTCAGTACTGTACATTGCAACGTAAACAGATCTTAGTGGAAAAAATAAATAAAACTACAGACATTCTTTGTGCAATGAAGAGGTAAGGAATACATTCAATTTACACATATTAACAGTGCAAAAGTCTTTTGTGCAACAAATACAGAAGTGCAATGTGTCATATGGTACCGAAATGGCAGTAAACAGATCATAAAGATACACCCAACTCTTCCATAGAGTAATTTCATTGATTTTGGATGGACAGGTTTCCAAACAATCTTATTTCACATACAGATTGACAGATTGAATATGTTTATGGAGCTTGTAATATATATATATATATACATACATATATATATATATATACATATATTCCACAATTATTGTGTAACTCAGAATGGGAAACATATGAATAGCCATCTTCTTAAATTTCAAGATATCCTCTATTGCACTGAGGTAACTATAATTTGTGCCCCTGCCATGCACAGTTTTCTCATTAACAATTTCACTGTAAATATTGCAGTGGTATTGTCAATGATGTCAAAGAAGATGTCATGAGTGATGTAATAACTGAGGTAGTTAGCGATGCATACCGAGGGTGCGTTATAGTCACTTGAAATGACTCTCACTATAAGAGCTGAATTTCTATGGTTTTGTGTGTGTAAAATCTGAGCCTAACTATAACGTCCCAGCACCTTTGGAGGCATATTTATACTTTGTTTGCACCTTTAGTGTGTCATTCTTTCGCACGCAAAAACAGTGCAAACATGATGCTATATTTTGACACTAGACCCATCTAGCGTAAAAATATTGGAGTTAGCGTCATTTTTTGGATGCGTGAACCCACCTTGAGTCAATGAGATGCAAGGTAGGCATTCCTGTCCAAAAAATTACTCTAAGCCCATAGTGCCATATTTATCCCCCCGGGTAAAAATGTTGCACGGGTGGGAGGCGGGCCTAAATAATGGTGCTAAGCCATAGTGCAAGGCTGTTTGCGTTGAGGGGATAGATTGTTTATGTGCAGGACGGTGTCCCTTCCTGCACATAAACAATCTGTATTGGCAATTTGGCACTTCTATGCGTGCTGCAAAATGCAGCACACATAGAAGTACCAAAGCCTAATTTTGGAATGCTTGTTTATGTGCAGGAAGGGACTCCTTCCTCCACATAAACAATCATCCATGGCATTTTGCATCTTCTATGCGTGCTGCAGAATGCAGCACATAGAAAAAGCATAAAACGAGGAGGAATACAAGCATTCCTCCTAGCTTCACCATGCTAATGGCGTTAGTCATTGGCTCTGCCACAGATTTATAATTTCTCATAAATCTTTGAAAGCGTGAAAAGTAATCGGTGTTGCGTTAGACCGCCCACTGCTACACCCATTGAACTTCCCTCTGATGCAGAAAACTGCGTCAGAGGGGCCCGTGTTTACAAGGAGGCATAACGCCACAAAAAGTGGCGTTACACCTCCTTATAAATATGGATAAGTTTTATTAAGAGATAACTTTGTTGAGATTTCTTCTGATACTCATACTAAATGGTAAACATTTTGTCAGATGTGCTTGAGGATGTTTAACGTTTTGTCTGTATTCTAGGACATGATGCCAAATCGGACTGAGGCTTTTTGAGCTTAACTTCCTACAGTGAAGAAGAGGAAGGACTTGACCCGACACACATTTATATGGACATTCGGACAGTGTTACTATTGATTTATGGTTACTATGGAAATTTTATGGGATTCTTAGGATATGTAGTGTTTTACAGTGATTTTTCACTTGAACTTTGAATTTGCTGTAATAGTAAAAGTCAAGAAAGGGCTATATAATCCTTGCCTGCGGTCCTGACACAGAATTCATTTTCAGAGTGTGGTTTTACAAAACATATGCTCTTATTTTAGCTTCTGGAGCACCGTCCATAACCTCTACGGTAAAATCATGAGAAAACAGTTTTATCTCAAACAAGATTCATGAAATCCCAGCAGAGTAAAACCATCACAACACCACAATTCTTAAGATAAATATGGTACCATCAACAAATGATTCATATTGTAAATAAAATTTGTTATCACTCTTTATATGTTCTCCTTTTTGTGACCCTCAAAAGCTGACATTCACTACTTTGGGGTGCTTTCATGTATATTGGTTTGGGTTGCAGTCGTGTTTAAAACTCCTATGGGAAATAACATGGGAAGCACATTTTTGTTCACCGTCCCCCTTTTTCTCATCCCTGCTTGACATCACTCCAAAATGTTGCAATATGCAACAAGCATCACTGGCACAAGTTTTTTGGGAAAATGTTGTGAAAATTCATTAAAAGACTCCAGTAGTTTGGTTATATATATATAATATATATATATATATATATATATATATATATATATATATAATATATATATCAAAACAAAACCCCTATCAGTTGACACATACATTATGCAAAACAAAAGAGAGAACTCTGGGTAGTTCCCAAATTTAGGTGTAGAGCAGCTCAACGGCTAAACCTCTCTTAAGAGATGTAATGGCATCAAAACATGTGTCAGGGGTTGCTTTTGCTCATTCCAGGTTGGCTTGGATGGTGTTTATAAGTCCAAAGCTGTAACACTGTGCCCGAAGTGGTGAAAGGCTTTTGTCGTTTTACAGCTCGGCAAGGATGGTACTGGGCCAATCCTATGCTTAAAGATTTTGCTGTACAAATGGCAAAAGACTTTGTCGCTTTCTAGCTCGGAGTGGATGGCACTGTGCAAATCCTATGCTTAAAATCTTTGCTAGAAAAACAGCTTGAGAGATCCTGTGAAAGAAGAAGGTCTGGATGTCCCATGTGGCAAGCATGAGCTCAGAGCCATGAGATGTACTGATTTATTACAGAATATGGAGTTAGGGAAACTATACAAATGAATATATTTATTTATTTGAGGATTAAGAGGGTCATTACAACCCTGGCGGACGGTGTTAAAGCGGCGGTAATACCGCAAACAGACAGGCGGAAAAAAAAGGGAATTATGACCGTGGCGGAAACCGCCAACATAGACAGCCACTTTAACACTCCGACCGCCACGGCGGTACAGACAAGCAGCGCGGCGGTCACCGCCAACAGACAGGCGGGAGACAAAGTACCGCCCACAGTATTACAACAGGCCAATCTGCCACCTTTTCTGGGGCGGATACTCCGTGGATAAAAACACGGCGGAAACAGCTTTTGCAATGGGAAAACGCTCACCTTAACACACTCCACGAGGAAGGAGGCCACCATGGAGCCGAAACTCCAAATACTCCCTGTGCTTGTCTTCCTGCTCTTCTATGAACATCAGCAACTGCGGCGCCGAAGACAACGGTGAGTACTGCACCTACGACATAGGGGAGGGGGGAGGCAAAAGTCACGGACACACACACGCAACATCCCCACCCCCAACCCGACTCTCACCCACTACAACACACACACCAATGCATTTCCAAACATCACAGGAACAACCCCCAACCCCCCCGGAAGAATGCAAAGACAAAACGAAATGAGTACAACCATTGTAATGTATCAAAATACAGTAAGCTCACATATACATAAATATATACACATTCCAAATATATACATCACAATTAGTAGTGCAGGTATGCACATTTCAATGTCCGCGGACCCCTGGGCCCAAAATGCATGGGCGAGGCCCACACACGATACCTGTCCTGAAACGGAGAGAACACTGCAGGGGCATCAGATAGAAATACAACAGGCACCTCAGGGGGAAGGGAAGGGGGGGCACCTCAGCCGGATGACAGCACCACGCCAGATCCACAACGGGGCTCCACGCCGATTGATGTATCCTGGGGAGTGCAAAGCCACAGTCTCACAAGTCTTTGCAGTGGGTGGTTTGCCCACTGTACCATCCTGGGGAGTGCAAAGCCACAGTCTCTCAAGTGGATAACAGTCTTCACTGGTTCTGGAGGGGGACTGGTGCCCAGAGTGCATCACGCTCCCCGTGACGGTCCCAGTACAGTCACTGCCCCTGCCGCTCATGGGCAAACGATGCTTGAGTTTGCGGTGCTTGCCCTGTTCAGCGGTGCTTTCCATGGCGGTCTATGCCCTGTTCAGCGGTGCTTGCCCTGTTCAGCGGTGCTTTCCATGGCGGTCTATGCCCTGTTCAGCGGTGCTTGCCCTGTTCAGCGGTGTTTGCTGTCTCTGACCTGAGCAGCGGTGTGTGCCATGGTGGTCCCTCATTGCCCAGTGGGGCTGTGGCTGCCGGGGCCCTCCTGGGCACTGACTCTGGCGGTGGTCTCCTGACCAGTGACGATAGTGCTGCCCTCCTGGGCACTGACTCCGGCGGTGGTCTCCTGACTAGTGACAATAGTGCTGCCCTCCTGGGCACTGACTCCGGCGGTGGTCTCCTGATCTCCTGACCAGTGACGATAGTGCTGCCCTCCTGGGCACTGACTCCGGCGGTGGTCTCCTGACCAGTGACGATAGTGCTGCCCTCCTGGGCACTGACTCTGGCAGTGGTCTCCTGACCAGTGACGATGGGGCTGGCAGTGGCGTCTTGGTCAGCGGGGAGGATGGCGGCCTTCTCCGCCGTGCTGCTCTTCCCAGACTTTGGAGACTTCTTCTGCCCCTTCACCACCTTGGGAGGAGTCACAGCTGACTCGAAACTCCCCCCGGGACCCTTGTGGGCGGCTTTTCCGGCAGGTGTCTTCCCCCTCTCCCGTCGGGCACTGTCCAACTTCTGGTGCTTCACAGGGGGGGGGACTGGTAGTGCTTTGGCTCCATGTCACACTGGCTGCCCTGGTGCCCGGTGCACTCCACATACCTCTAACAGGCACCACTGGTATCGGATTCTTTTTGGCTGAGGTGCTACTACGGGACCTATGAATTGGAGGGGGGGGTGATGGGACAGAGGTCAAGGTTGCTCAGGAAAACTTTCTGACGAACACTGGGATGGGTAGCTGGAGGGGGTCTAGGAGTGGAGGAAGAGGAGGTGGTTGTAGGAGGTGTAACTTTTGATGCTTTGGGTGCAGGTGCATGTTCTGGAGGCTGTCGTGAGGTGGATAGATGTTGGGTGTGTGTGTGGCCGCGTTTGTGTACTTTGGGAGGGGGCATCACAGACACACTGGGAGAGGACACAGGGGACGTGTAAATGGTAGTGGGGTGGTGAGTGCAGGTGAGCGGGGTGTGGTGCTGGGTGTTCTGGTGCAAGTCCTAGTGGCTGTAGTGGTAGTGCATGCAGGTGAGAGTGTAGATGACACTGGGAGGGAGGAGGGAGACGACGAGGAAGGGGACACAGTGGAGGCAGTGGATGTTGCTGTGTCTGTATTTGGGTGATGCTTGTGTGAGTGCCTGTGGGATGTGTGGTGCCTATGTTTGCCTGAGCTGCCCTTGTGTGTTGACGTGTGTGCAGGCTAGTCTGATGGTGTGCTTGGGATAGGCAGAGGTACAAGGGATTGGGCCTGGGTGGAGGAAGTTGGAGGGGGGAGGCTAGACACAGGGACAATGACTGCCATCAGTGCTGAGGCCAGAGATCGCAGGGTTCGATGATGGGCAGCCTGACCAGAATGAATGCCCTCCAGGAATGCATTAGTGTGTTGCAACTCCCTCTCTACACCCTGGATGGCATTCACAATGGTAGACTGCCCAACAGTGAGTGACCTGAGGAGGTCAATGGCCTCCTCACTGAGGGCAGCAGGGGTGACAGGGGCAGGGGCTGAGGTGCCTGGGGCGAAGGTGATGCCCACCCTCCTGGGTGAGCGGGCACGGGGCGAACGCTGCTGGGAGGGCGGTGCTGGTAGGTGGAGTGGCAGCTGTACCTGTTGAAGTGGGGGACACAGATGGTGCCGCCACCACAAGGGAGCTCCCATCGGAGGACGAGTCCGTGTTGCTGTTTGCTGATCCGCTGACCACCGTGAAGCTCCCCTCGCCCTCCCTCACCACTGGTGTATTCCGAGTCCGTGGTGTGGCCCTCTATGGCCATGTGGGACGTAGCCCCCTCGTGCTCCGGTGCCCCTGTACCTCCGCCTGATGATGCTGATGCACAAAAGAACAGGGAGAGCACAAAAAGGGGTGGGGAAACAGAAGAAAGACAGGTTGAGTGCATGGCTTACCGCTACCGTTGGCAGACAATACAGACACAGCAGCCCCCTGCACTACGCCGTGCTCTTGGCCTCTACAGATGCAGTTCCTGGGATATGGCCTACATAGCTATGAGTGTCATCTGCCCACATGGATGACACAGGGACATGTATACCTATACTTGGCACCCTACAGAGGTGGGGTGGAGTGGCACATGGATTGCATTATGGAGGGGCCTAGCCTACGGAACTCGCCCTGGCCTAGGGAAACCCACAGCCCTCCTCCCCCACCCAGACCCCTCCACTGCGCGCAAAGTCATGAGAATGTGAGGATACTCACCCTCTTGTTTCTGCTGTGAAGCCCTCATGCGCCCATCCAACTCAGGGTAGGCCACCGCCAGGATCCAGAACATTAGGGGGGTCATGGTGCGACGGGCACCCTCCCACGCTGGGAGGCCATCCCCAGCTGAGCCTCCGCCATCTTCTTGCTCCAGCAGTGAATGTCCTCCCATCTTTTACGGCAGTGGGTGCTCCGTCTCTGGTGAACCCCAGGGTCCAGACGTCCTTGGCGATGGCACGCCAAATATCCTTCTTCTGGTGGCCGCTGACCTACATGACATGTACAGTGGAAGAAGAGAAGTCATTACCAACTGCACCGTCGTAGTGAGTGGCCCACACCCCTGCCCTTGCCATGTGGCGCATGCATTCACACTCCTTCATGCTCGCATAACTCTGCCCCCTTCCTACTTACATCCAGCCCTCTCCACCCAGGCATAGCCCATACAACTTGCACCCTACGTACTCACCTGTTGGTCTGGAGGACCGTAGAGTAGCGTGTACTGGGGGAGGACCCCGTCCACGAGCTTCTCCATCTCCTGTGCAGTGAAGGCAGGGGCCCTTTCCCCAGAAGCATGAGCCATTGTCTCTTCCAGACCGAGGTCACAGCAGCACTTGCAGTGTAGGTCCTCTCGTGTTGAAGATCAGGTATCGAGTGATTGAACAGATAGAAAATGGCGGTCACATCCGCAGCGGTGTGTATCATCACCGCCGGCACACTTCGTCATTGGCTCCTGGGACCCATAGGGTCCAATGTTAACCAATGCAGGATTGCGCCGCAGTCTTCGACCGCCTACTGCGACGGTGTACAACACCAGTGCAGTTACCTCACATCCCATTGTCCCACTTTAGAGGTCAGGCAGCCGCCATTTCAGGGGCCCACATGGCTTCATTTACAACTGCGTCACACATACCTAGGCCTGGACTCAACACACTTACAGACAACTTTTTGGATTATGTTTCGTGTACTGTGTAGCTGTGGGTACATACCTCTGAGTTGCTTGACTTTGTGGTCGCTATTGTCCTTCCTAGGCACCGTCAGCTGGGACATGTGAGGAGACGGTGGATTCCTCCGGTGTACCGACCGCTGGTTGACCTGTTGACAATGGAGGAGCGACATTTAATCATCACCTACAGGTTTGACCATGCCACAATCCAGGAACTGTGTACCCAGTTGGAGCCAGATCTGATATCACCAATCAGCCATCCCACAGGAATCCCCCTCAAGTGCAGGTGCTGTCAGTACTCCATTTCCTTGCAAGTGGGTCATTTCAAACAACAGTGGCCATGGCACCTGGGATGTCCCAGCCTATGTTTTCCAACGTGTTGTCCAGAGTGTTGTCTGCCCTGCTGAAACACGTGAGGAGCTACATCGTTTTCCCTCAGGTGGAGGATTTGGCTACAGTTAAGGTTGACTTCTATGCCCTGGGACATATCCCTAACATCATAGGTGCCATTGATGGGACCCATGTGGCTTTGCCCCCCCCCCCCCCCCCACAGGAGTGAACAGGTGTACAGGAACCGGAAGAGTTATCATTAGATGAATGTACAGATGGTATGTTTGGCAGACCAATACATCTCGCAGATAAATGCTATGTTCCCTGGCTCAGTGCATGACGCCTACATCCTGCGGAATAGCAGCATCCCTTATGTGATGGGTCAACTCCAGAGGCATCGGGTGTGGCTATTAAGGGACTCTGGTTACCCCAACCTGTCATGGCTACTGACCCCAGTGAGGAATCTCAGGGCCAGGGCAGAGGAACGCTACAATGAGGCCCATGGGCGGACTAGGAGGGTGATCAAACGCACCTTTGGCCTCCTGAAGGCCAGGTTCAGGTGCCTCCATATGACAGGTGGTTCCCTATTCTACTCACCAAGGAAGGTGTGCCAGATCATCATCGCCTGCTCTATGCTTCACAATCTTGCTTTGCGACGCCAGGTGCCTTTTCTGCAGGAGGATGGTCCAGATGACGGTGTTGTGCCAGCTGTGGAGCCTGTGGACAGTGATGAGGAGGAAGCAGAGGAAGAAGACATTGATAACAGGGACTCTGTCATACAGCAATATTTCCAGTGACACACAGGTGAGAACAATTCTTTTACTATTACATTTACTTTCACACTTCTACCTCTATCCTGTCTGTCTATTTTAAGCAGTATTTGCTAACTGAGTGGTACATTTCCATTACGGTTTCACAGGTGTGGTTACCAACGTGTGTCATCTGCTTGCATCCTTCATAGGCTTGTGATGTGTGACATAGGTATGTTGACATTACATTTTCGAACGGATTTTGTCATTGTCATAGATAATACACATTTTCATAATCACAGACTGACTCCAGATTGTTTTGTGGTTCAAAGGTGTTTATTGAAGTGCTAATTATTGGAGGGGGTGGCAAAATGGTGATGGGTGATGGTGGAGGAATGTCCATGGCAGAGTCCAGTCTATTAGTCTCACATGTGCACTGCCCATATGGGCATAGGAAGTGGAGCTGGAACAGTTCCAATCTGGACAGGGTTACAAAGTGGGACAGTGGGATAACAATCAGGGTGGTCTCATTTCCTGGCGGGGGTCTTGCCATCTTGCTCTGTCCTGTTCCTGGATCTCAGGGACCGCTTGCGGGGTGGTTCTCCGTCTGCAGGTGGTGAGGTGCTGGTGTGGTGGTCCTGTGGCGGGGCGTCCTGTCCACTAGCGTCGGCGGAGGTGGTGGGCAGTTCATCGTCCAGGCTAGTGTCAGGGGCCCCAGGGAGTGCCACGGTGTCCCTCATGGTCTTCTGTATGTCCTTCAGCACCCCTATGATGGTGCCCAGGGCGGAGCTGATGGTTCTGAGCTCCTCCCTGAACCCCAAATACAGTTCATCCTGCATGCGCTGGGTCTCCTGAAACTTGGCCAGGACCGTCGCCATCGTCTCCTGGGAGTGGTGGTATGCTCCCATGATGGAGGAGAGGGCCTCGTGGAGAGTGGGTTCCCTAGGCCTGTTCGCCCCCTGTCGCACAGCAGCCCTCTCAGTTCCCCTGTGTTCCTGGGCCTCCGTCCCCTGGACTGTGTGCCCACTACCACTGCCCCCAGGTCCCTGTTGTTGTTGGGGTGGTGAGTTATCCTGGGTTCCCTGTAGTGGTGGACACACAGCTGATTGACGTGTCCTGGGTACGGAGGTATGGGCCCGCTGGGTGGGTGCTGTGCTGGTGTTACCAGAGGGTGGACGGTCAGTGTTGGGCTGTGCCTGTGCGAGGGGAACCGACTGTCCCGAGGCAAACGATGGTCCGGGCAGGTCATCTGGATCCAGTTGGCCAGGGCTGCTGTCATCACTGTGGGCCTCTCTTCTGGACCCTCCTGTCTGGTGACGTTAGGTAGTGGTCCTGCAGGGGTATAAAAGCATGATTATTGCATGTGTGTGTCTCATGGTGTGCAATGGGAGGGTGAGCGTGTACCCCAGTGCTAGCATTCCTGTGTGGGGGCTTGTTTGATGATGGTTAGGAGGTGTAATGGGTATGTGCAGTGGGCATGCTTTAGTGACGGGTGTCCATGCTTTGTTGTGTCATGCAGGGCTTGGTGTTGGGATGGGTGGTTCGTGTTATTAGTACATTAGTGAGGAGTTTGAGTGATAAGGGAGGGGGTGAGGGTGGGGGTGTGTGATAGCATGCAGGTAGGGTGGAGGATATGATAGTTAAGATTTGACTTACCAGTGTCCATTCCTCCATTCCTCCGAGGCCCTCTGGATGCATAATGGTCAAGACTTGCTCCTCCCATGTTGTTAGTTGTGGGGGAGGAGGTGGGGGTCTGCCGCCAGTCCGCTGAACCGCGATGTTGTGCCTGGAGACCACAGAACGCACCTTCCCCCGTAGGTCGTTCCACCTCTTCCTGATGTCCTCCCGATTTCTTGGGTGCTGTCCCACTGCGTTGACCCTTTCGACGATTCTTCGCCATAGCTCCATCTTCCTAGCTATAGCGGTGTGCTGCACCTGTGATCCAAATAGCTGTGGCTCTACCCGTACGATTTCCTCCACCATAACCCTGAGCTCCTCCTCCGAAAACCTGGGGTGTCTTTGGCGTGCCATGGGGTGGTGTAGGTGATGTGTGGGTTGGTGTATGTGGTGATGAGTGTGGTGATATGTAGTGGTGTGTGGTGTTTTGTGCGTGGATGTTGTGTGGGTGATGGTGTTGTATACCTCTGTGTGGTGGGGTTTTCTATTGCTGTGCTCTCTCTGTTGCCTTCGTCTCTATTTTTTGGTCGTAGGGGTTTGTGGGTGATGTGGGTGTGTGTTTTATATTGTGTTGGGTGTGTGGGAGTGGTGTTTGTATGTGTATCAGGTGTGTGTATTTGGAATTGTCCAATGTGGTGGTGTTTTGGAGATGTGTGTGTATTTTGAGCGCGGCGGTGTGTACCGCCAATGGAATACCGCGGTTGAAAGACCACCGCGTGGATTCGTGGGTCGTAATAGCATGGGCGTGTTTCTGTTGGCGTGACGGTGGAGGATTTGTTATCGCCAGTTTATCACTGACCTTTGGAGTGGCGGACTTGTGTGGGTGTCTGAATTTCTGCGGATTCCGTGCTGTGGGTCATAATAGCTGTGGCGGAATTCCGCGGCCGCGGCGGTGTAATGGCGTCTTCTGCACGGCGGTAAGCGGCTTTTATTGCCAATGTTGTAATGACCCCCTAGGTCTTGTGGCCTACTAGGCATGATTATGGTTGGCTCAAAATAAAGCATCCTTTTATTAATCTAGTGACACTTCTATAGGTCTTTCTCTGCCTGTGCCGACGAGTATGCCTCTGCCATTAGAGTCCTACATATTTCATAGAAACTCCTCTGTCTCAGAACAATCTGTATTTCACTCAGTGGTAATTTTAGGGTGTGTGTGGAACCTCTAAAGGCACACTCCCCATCCGATGGTTATTATCTTCCTGTTAAAAGACTTTTTGTACTGTTAACTTTTCAATAACTTCAGGAGATTAATTAATTCCTTAAGGGATCGCCTCTAGCACAATCAAGTTCTGTTGCCCTTTGGGTAATTACTTTGTCAGGAACTGAAACAAATGCTGGACATGTTATTGGAATCAATTACGGATACTGTAATTTGTTTAATGAAACTCTAGGGCTTTTGAAGGACAGGTCAGAGAACAGCATCCTCCAGTGACCATATCCCGGCAAGCTCCCTTCACCAGGCAATCAAATGGGATTAGCTGAGCAGCTGAACAAAAGAAGGTCTGGGACTTGAAAAAGAAAACAGTACACAATTCCCTGTGTCTGTGTGTGTGTGTGCGCATGTGTGTGCGCATGTGTGGTATTTATGTAGCATGGATCTAGCTGAAAGGCAGAGAAGCGCTGAAAAATACTAAGACACAGTTAATATGTGATTGAAGGATAGTCAGTTTCTATGGTCAAAAGTGTACCTTAGGATTATTATACACGTATAGTTTTTTTTGCCTCAGACGAGCATCTATCAGGGCCCTGTGGCATTTCTGTAAAATATATTCATATTTAGTAAATATTGACAATGAGAGAGATAATGTCAAAAGCCATTAGTTGGTGCCAAATGATGCCGCTGCCTTTAAATATTTTCTTGGACAGAGTTTCTATTTCAAGGGAAATGTTCATGTTGCCGGAAAATCAGAAGGAGTTCTGCAAGCAGGTTAGTGACCAGGGCCCCACAAATGTTATGCTGGGCTTCACCACCTGATGAATGCATCTCTGCTTATCCCACATGTAGCAGCTTCAAATCCTAGCAGGGTCACAGATGGGTGAATGTAGCACTACCTGAAGTCACCTCCTCAACTCTGGTCTATTATGCTCCACCACCCTGCCATTTTCTAGCCATGTAGACTGGTGGGTTTGTTGTTCATAACAGGAGCAGGAGATGCTTGGCATTAGAATGGTAGGGTCTGGAGAATTCCTAGAATTACTCCTCTCGCCACACTTCGGTGGATGCACTGCAATGGAGGAGACAATCTTGGAAATTCCCATGGCACTCAGTGGATCATGACAATCCTTGAAATTACATGCACATGGGTGTAGAAATGCCTACCAACATAAAAGGGAATCTTCAGTATACTGATTCCATTGAAAAATAAACATATGGATTAGCTAGGTCCTCCATGGCGCGGAAGTGATGAGAGCCATCTTAACCCCTCTGATGCTTGGAGAATGTCCTGATGCTCCCACGCTTCTATTACATATGTATATCAGATATTTCAATAAATATAGCAACAATGATATTAAATTCGCACATCCACTAGTGTGTACCCAGTGTCCACTTGAATATTGTAGAACCAAATGGGAGCACCACGAGGATAGTGAAAGAAAGGACACAGGAACATTTATGACCATTATCCACCAAGACACAAAATACTCAATAGCGGAACACTTAAGGATCACTCCAGCAAGGAAATGCCACGGCACAGAGACTGTGAGCCCTGGGCATCAGGGAGGAGACAGATGACTTTGATTGAGACAATCAGGATCCCAGTGGATCACCGGATTGAGAAGTGTAGTACCTAGTTGAAATGAGGAGAGAGAAATGCACTAGTGACATCCTCCATTCCCAGCTGTATGCCCCATCCCATGCCTCATCATCGCTACAGCCACAAATGCATGGCCCTTATCAGAATTATTTGATTATGTGCAACTACAGTATCAGATATGGTACACCTTATAGACACTTACAGATTGGTAGTGAATAATACTGCTTGAGAAGTACATCATATTGTTTTTTCTCACATGAATACAACGACATACACATAACATACACATGTTGAAAGGTGATGTTGTAACAGGAATTGAAAGATTTAATGAATACTGATTTATGTAACACACATGGCCAGTCCTGCTAGCTGTTTAAAACTACTTTACTGAAGAGGAACATAAGATTCACTCCACTGCTGAGATGTAGCTTATAATTTATTCAATACCCCAAGAACATACATTACAGCAGCCTGTTAATGGAAACCTCTCCCCATCCAGTAGAATTCTCTCTGCATCATGGAGTAGAATCCCTGTATGTAACACCAGAGTCCCACCAAGCTTGGCTTTCCATTACCTAAGCCTCAAAGTCCTATAACACACCACCTCCTAATATGTAGACAGAAAACTATAAACACTTTAACAAGGAAAATAACATTTTAAAAAACATGAAAGGGAAAATATTCAAGTACCTCTATTAAGAGAATAGAGATTAAACATCTTGAACATAGTTATTTAACTACAAAGGAAGTTTTCTGTTCCTTTTACAATAAACATATCCATTATCAACAAGCTCTGACCCACCTTCAGGTTTGACCACTGACTCCCTGCCATCACCACTAACGTTGACTTTACTAGCGGCAACTGCAGTTTCAGAGGACCCTAAGGTTTCAAACTATCCTGAGGTTCCAACCTCTGCATCCAGGTGTGAACACTATTCCATCATCACGTTCCTCATCACTTATAACAACCTCAGCTCTAATCATACTGCTCTCAGTATTCAACCCATACTCCTCTCCAGACAACCCACATCCTCCACCTCATCAAAAAAATCCAGAATTATATTCATGTATTTCGCGAGGGAAAATTCTTAAAATTCTCACGCAGTTTCCTAGCCACTCCATTGAGATTGCACACCTTTCCATCACTCAACCTCGTTGCAATTTGCAAAACCTCTACACCTGTGCAGGAGTGTAAAACTACTTTTCAGTTTTAGGACCTTGTCAGGTTTCTTTACACTAACTTCTTCACCAACTTTCATGTTCACCGGCCTCGTACTGTTCTTTGCATCGTAATCCAATTTGCTTTTTGAATGACTTTCATTAATTTTGCAACAGAGAGCTTCCATTGACCATTGTTCAACCCCTGCTTGAAATAACCATCTAATGACACTTGTTTCTAGGTTTCCTTTCTCCCAGAAAGTAAAAAGTAAACAGTTTTTAATCTCATTACTCTTGCCTCTGTACCCCATTATCACTCCAAAGAGTGGCCAGATCACCTTCGGAAATAAAAACTTGATCCAAATATTCTAACATCAAGTCAGTGCCCACTTTCTCTACCGGCTTTCATGGAAACAAATCGATTAAAGCGATGCCGTAAAACTCCTTCAACCTCCATGATATCAATTACTACTGATACAATTACTGGGTGATTTGGACTAATCCCTTCTCATAGTAGGCCTTAAGGGTCTCATTGATTTGTCTGCCATGGACCAATTGTTGCACTCAAGCACACATCTTTCAATGGCTAAATCAACTCTAGCCCACCAGAGTTACATTTTCAGAGCCAGTTGTAACAATGCCAAAATGGCCTTCATGTCTTAAACTAATGATCCATACATAAACATAGTTGCCTGTCTGACACCAGCAATGGCCATGTTTGAGACCCAATGCCCTAATGAAAGCCTGTGACTCTTGATGGACACATGAGAAGACTCAAACAGGTAACTACTACATGTTGTGTTCGTGTGTGGGAATCTCCATTTGCTAACAGGCAAATTGCATTCAGTTGTCCCAGAAGGATTTGCTCTGCAGGTACGGTAATCTCTATATCAGTGGTTCCCAACTTTTAGACTTCTGTGAACCCCCATTGAATCATTACTGGAACCTGGGGACCTCCAATGAATCATTGGAATCCAGTGATCCCCCCCCCCCCCAATTCAGTCATTGTTGGAAACCGGGGACCCAGGCCTAAACATCGTCGATGATTTGAATACAAAACAATACAGAAAAACTATAGAAATAAGCATTCAATAAAAGACACACACAAATGATAACACATTTTATTTAAAAAAAACTAAAAATACACATTTTAATGTTACTAGGAAGGTTGGAGCTTTTCTAAATTCAACTGAAGCCGCACATCATCCATACTATATTCTGTTTGATGCATCTGCACTGCTCCCACACATCAATCTAAGGACACTAATTTAATTTTTAGCCTCCAATTTCAAATTCCTCGACATTTACAGTACGTTTTAAAAATGTAAATAGTACATTCAGCTATTATTTATATGCACTTTCTTATTGCTCTTTTAATATTAGTTCATTTTCTAAACTGTCACGGACCCTCTGAGGAGGCTTTGCGGACCCCCAGGGGTCCCCAGACTACAGGTTGGATGTCCTCTTGCTCACTCAAATTGGATCCCTTCAAGACCAAATTTCTTCTTCTCACAGCTTATCTTCCAGGTCTCTTTGGTTTTGGAGTGGGTTATTTCTCTGTATTATGTATTTTGTATCTATTTACATAGATAAGTATTTTGCTGAGAAAAACATTTTGCTTTTCAGCACTTCAGATGCTCCTCCCAATTAGCTACAGTAAAGAAAGCAGCGTTCAGTCAACGAGGGGTCACCCTGTCTCAGTACAGACCAACACCCAAAGTCAGCACAAATCAGCACTTGCTCTTGGCTTTCAGCAGCATCCCTTAAAAAAGGCTTGTAAAATAACACCCCCCCCCACGCTAAATGATTCTTTCTAGTGCAGCTGAACTTGACTCCTCAAACAAGCAAAGGCTTCATCAATCACTGCCTTGATAGCTTAAGGACTCTTGGTCTCCGTGTCTTTATAAATCAAAATATTAACACAAAGAACAGAGAAGGAACACAGTAAATGGCGTAGTGCCAGACATAAGGCAACTCTAAGCGGTCTGAAAGAATGAGAGATCAGATAAGAAATGATCCCGTCAGCTTGTAATTCAGGAACCAAAAAACACATGTCAAATATGTTAGCTGACCTACAATAGGCTGAATGTCCTTTGGAGGAAAAAACGCACCTATTTATCATCCGCAGATGAGGCTGTCAGCCTTTCACAGAAGTCACAGAACAGGGGCCCTTACAATATTATTTTTCCAAGTTGCATTGTGCAAGTAAAGTGCATGGCACATAGTGCATTTTTCCCCACTGGACTTAATTAATATTTTCCTCAAGAGACTTAGGGGGTCATTACAACATTGGCGGTAAAAGCTGCTTACCGCCGTGCAGAAGACCGCCAACACACCGCCGCGGCCACGGAAATCCGCCACGGCCATAATGACCCACAGCTCGGAATCCACCAAAATTGAGACACCCACACAAGTCCGCCACACGAAAGGTCAGTGATAAACTGGCGAAAACAAAACCACCACCGTCATGCCAACAGGAATACGCCCACACTATCACGACCCACGAATCCACGCGGCGGTCTTTCAACCGCGGTATTCCATTGGCAGTACACAACGCTGCGCTCAAAATACACACACTCCTACAAAACACATCCACATTGGACAATTCCAAATACACACACCTGATACACATCCACACACCACTCCCACACACCCAATACAATATAAAACACACACCCACATCAACCACAAACCCCTACGACCAAAATCCCGAAAGAAGGCCAGAGAGAGACACTACAATCTACAACCAAGCATCCACAAGCACACAACACCATCACCCACATAACATGCACGCACCCCACACAACACACCACTAAATATCACCCCACATATCACAACACACACCACCCCACCCATCACCCACACCACCCCATGGCCCGGCAAAGACACCCAAGGTTCTCTGAGGAGGAGCTCAGGGTCATGGTGGAGGAAATCATTCGGGTAGAGCCACAGCTATTCGGATCACAGGTGCAGCACACCTCCATAGCTAGGAAGATGGAGCTATGGCACAGAATAGTGGACAGGGTCAACGCAGTGGGACAGCACCCAAGAAATAGGGATGACATCAGGAAGAGTTGGAACGACCTACGGGGGAAGGTGCGTTCCATGGTATCCAGACACCACCTTGCGGTACAGAGGACTGGCGGCGGACCCCCACATCCTCCCCCACAACTAACAACATGGGAGGAGCAAGTCTTGGTGATTCTGCATCCTGAGGGCCTCAAAGGAGTAGCTGGAGGAATGGACTCTGGTAAGTCAAACCCTAACTACTATATCCCCCACCCTACCTGCATGCCATCACATACCCCCACCCTCGCCCTCACCCCCATCACTCCTACTCCTCACAAATGTCCCAATATCACAAACCACACATCCCATCACCAAGCCCTGCATGCATCAACAAAGCATGGACACCCATCACCAATGCATGGCCACTGCACATACCCATACACCCCCCTAAACCATCATCACACAAGGTCCCACGCAGGAATGCAAGCACTGGGGTACACGGTCACCCACCCATTGCACACCATGGCACATACAGATGCAATAATCATGCTTTTACACCCCTGTAGGACCCCTACCCAACGTCACCGCACAGGAGGGTCCAGACATGTCCACACCACCAACAGAAGAGGCCCACAGTGATGACAGCAGCTCTGTCCAACTGGATCTAGACGACCAGCCCGGCCATCTGGGACCTCGGGACAGTCGGTTCCCCTCACACAGTCACAGGCCACCAAAGAGCTTCCCCCCTCTGGAAACAGCAGCACAGCACCCACCCAGCGGGCCCATACCTCTGTACCCGGGACACGTCAATCAGCAGTGTGTCCACCACTACAGGGAACCCAGGCTAACCCACCACCCCAACAACAACAGGGACCTGGGGGCAGTGGCAGTGGGCACACCGTTCAGGGGACAGAGGCCCAGGGAAACAGGGGAACTGGGAGGGCTGCTGTGCGACAGGGGGAGGACAGGCCCAGGGAACCCACTCTCCACAAGGCCCTCTCCAACATCATGGGAGCATACCACCATTCCCAGGAGACGATGGCAACGGTACTGTCCAAGTTTCAGGAGACCCAGCGGCTGCAGGAGGAACAGTATTTGGGCTTCAGGGAGGAACTCAGATCCATCAATTCCACCCTGGGCACCATCGTAGGGGTGCTAAAGTAAGTCCTCAACACCAGGAGGGGCACTGTGGCACAACAAAGGGTCCCTGACACAAGCCTAGACGATGAAGTGCCCACCACCTCCGCCGGCGCTAGTGGACCTGAGGCACCACCACAGGACCACCACACCAGCATCCCACCCCCTGCAGATGGAGAACCACCCTGCAAACGGTTCCTGAGATCCAGGACAAAGACAGAGAACGATGCCAAGACCCCCGCCAAGAAATGAGACCGCCCTGAATGTCATCCTTTTGTCCCACCTTGTCACCCTGTCCATCCTCAAACTGCCCCAGCTCCAATTCCTATGCCCCTTTGGACAATGCACCTGTGAGACTAATAGACTGGACTCTGCCATGGACATTCCTCCACCATCACCCCTCACCATGTTACAGCACCCTCCAATATTGAGCACTTAAATAAACACCCTTGAAGCACAAAACAATCTGGAGTCTGTCTGTGATTTCGAAATAGTGTATTAGCAATTACAGTGACAAAATTCTCTTTCAAATGTAATGTCAACATACCTATGTCACACAGCTCTAGTCCATGAGGAAACAAAGCAGATGTCACACAGTGGGACCCACATCTGTGAAATCGTAAGGGAAAGTGACAACTCAGTGACCATACACTGGGTGAAAAGGAAAGACAGTAGAGAGGTAGTAGTGTTAAAGTACATGTAGTAGACCGGTTTGTCTTCTTACCTGTGTCTCACTGGAAGTATTGCAGGATCACAGAGTTCCTGTTGTCAATGTCCTCTTCTTCTGCTTCCTCGTCTTCACTGTCCACAGGCTCCACAGCTGCCACAACACCTCCATCTGGACCATCCTCCTGCAGAAAAGGCACCTGTTGTCGCAAAGCTAAGTTGTGAAGCATACAGCAGGCCATGATGATCTGGCACACCTTCTTTGGTGAGTAGAATAGGGAACCACCTGTCATATGGAGGCACTGGAACCTGGCCTTCAGGAGGCCGAAGTTCCGCTCTATAATCCTCCTAGTTCGCCCATGGGCCTCATTGTAGCGTTCCTCTGCCCTTGTCCTGGGATTACTCACTGGGGTCAGTAGCCATGACAGGTTGGGGTAACCAGAGTCACCTGAAAATGGCGAGGGACAACTGTTAGACACACAGTAACCTGAAGGGATATCCCCAGACCCAGACAAATATTCCCACTGACTTGCTTCTAGGTGCTCACCTAATAGCCACACAAGGTGCCTCTGGAGTTGACCGGTCACATAAGGGATGCTGCTATTCCGCAGGATGTAAGCGTCATGCACTGAGCCAGGGAATTTGGCATTAACATGGGAGATGTACTGGTCGGCCAAACACACCATCTGCACATTCATCGAATTATAACTCTTCCGGTTTCTGTACACCTGTTCACTCCTGCGTGGGGGGACCAAGACCACATGTGTCCCATCAATGGCACCTATGATGTTGGGGATATGTCCAAGGGCATAGAAGTCACCTTTCACTGTAGGCAAATCCTCCACCTGAGGGAAAACGATGTAGCTCCGTGTGTGTTTCAGCAGGGAAGGCAACACTCTGGACAACACGTTGGAAAACATAGGCTGGGACATCCCTGATGCTATGGCCACTGTAGTTTGAAAAGACTCACTTGCAAGGAAATGGAGTATTGACAGCACCTGCACTTGAGGGGGGATTCCTGTGGGATGGCGGATAGCTGACATCAGGTCTGGCTCCAACTGGGCACACAGTTCCAGGATTGTGGCACGATCAAGCCTGTAGGTTATGATCACATGTCTTTCCTCCATTGTCGAAAGGTCCACCAGCGGTCTGTACACCGGAGGATGCTGCCATCTCCTCACATGTCCCAGCGGATGGTGCCTATGAAGGACAACAGCGAACACAGAGCCAACCAAGTCAGAGGTACGTAAACGCAGCTTACTCAGAAAACCATTTATAACCTGAATTTTGCCTGTGTTGAGGCAAGGCCTAGGTATGTGTGACGCAGTTAAAATAAAGCCATGTGGGCCCCTGAAATGGCGGCTGCCTGACCTGTAAAGTGGGACAATGGGATTTGAGGTAAGTGCGCTGGCGTTGTACACCGTTGCGGTAGGCAGTCGAAGACCGCGGCGCAATTCTACATTGGTTAATATTGGACCCTATGGGTCCCAGGAGCCAATGAAGATGTACGCCGGCGGTGACGGTATGCACCGCCGCGGACGTTACCGCGGACGTGACCTTGTAGGCCATGTCCCAGGGACTGTATAGTGGACCCCAAGTGCGCGGCGTAGTGCAGGGGCCTTCTGTGTCTTTTGTGTCCGCCAAAGGTAGAGGTAATGCATGCACTAAACACGTCTTTCTTCTGTCTCCCCCCCCTTTTTGTGGTCTCCCTGTACATGTGTGCATTAACATCATCAGGCAGTTGAGCAGGAGGGAGCTGCATCCCACATTGCCCTGGAGGGCGAGACAACGGAGTCTGAGGCCACTCGTGGGACGGAGGGCGAGGGGAGCTCCACGGCGGGGACAGGAGCTGACAGCAGTGATACGGACTCCTCCTCTGATGGGAGCTCCCTTGTGGTGGTGGCCTCATCTGTGCCCCCCGCATCTACAGGTACAGCCGCCACCCCCCCACTCTAGCACCGCCCTCCCAGCAGCCCTTCAGCCTTTGCCCCGTGCCCACTCACCCAGGAGGGTGGGGATCTCCTTCACCCCAGGCACCTCAGGCCCTGCTCCAGTCACCCCTGCTGCCCTCAGTGAGGAGGCCATTGACCTCCTCAGGTCCCTCACTGTTGGGCAGTCTACCATTTTGAATGCCATCCAGGGTGTAGAGAGGCAGTTGCAACAAACCAATGCATTCCTGGAGGGCATTCATTCGGGTCAGGCAGCCATTCAGCAAGCTTTTCAGACTCTGGCCTCAGCACTGATGGCAGCCATTGTGCCTGTCTCTAGCCTTCCCCCTCCAACTTCCTCCACCCAGACCCAATCCCCTGTACCTCAGCCTACCCCAAGCACACCATCAGACCAGCATGCACACACCTCAACACACAAAGGAAGCTCAGGCAAACATAAGCACCACACATCCCACAGGCACTCACACAAGCATCACACACATGCAGACATAGCAACATCCACTGCCTCCACTGTGTCCCCCTCCTCCTCGTCTCCCTCATCCCTCCCAGTCTCGTCTCCACTCACACCTGCATGCACTACATCTACAGCCACTACTTCCATCACCAGCACACCCACCACCACACCCCGCTCACGTGCACTCACCACCCCCACTACCATTCACACATCCCCTGTGTCCTCTCCCTGTGTGTCTGTGACGCCACCTCCCAAGGTACACAAACGCAGCCACACACCCACCCAAAAGCCTCCAGCGCATGCACCTTCACCCAAAGTCACCAAACGGACACCTCCTACAACCACAACCTCTTCCTCCACTCCCAAACCCCCTCCAGATACCCGTCCCAGTGTTCCCAAGAAACTTTTCCTGGCCACCCTTGACCTCTTTCCCTCACCTCCCCCACCCCGTCAGTCTCCTAGGGCCCGACTCTCCAGGTCCCAACCTAGCACCTCAGCCACAACAGTGGCAGGACCAGTGGTGCCAGTAGTCACCGGATTCTGGAGTGCACCAGGCAGCAGGGCAGCCAGTGTGGCAAGGAGCCACAGCACAGACAGTCCCCCACCTGTCCAGCATCAAAAGTTGGCCAGTGCCCGGCGGGAGAGGGGGAAGACAACAGCCAGCAAAGCTGCTCCCAGGGTTCCAGGTGGGCATGTGAAGTCAGCTGTGACACCTTCCAAGGTGGGGAAGGGGCACAAGAAACCCAGCAAGTCTGGGAAGAGCAGCACGGCAGAGAAGACCACCATCAGCCCCGCTGCCCAGGAGGCGACCGCCATCATCCCCGCTGGCCAGGAGGCCACCGCCATCATCCCCGCTGCCCAGGAGGCCACTGCCATCAGCCCCGCTGGCCAGGAGGCCACCGCCATCAGCCCCGCTGCCCAGTAGGCCACTGCCATCAGCCCCGCTACCCAGTAGGCCACTGCCATCAGCCCCGCTGCCCAGTAGGCCACTGCCATCATCCCCGCTGCCCAGGAGGCCACCGCCATCAGCCCCGCTGCCCAGGAGGCCACCGCCATCAGCCCCGCTGGCCCAGACAGGACTGCCAGCAGCAGCCCTGCAGGCCAAGACAACACCACCAGCACCAGCCCCACTGGCCCGGACAGGACCACCAGCACCAGCCCCGCTGGCCCAGACAGGACCGCCAGCAGCAGCCCCGCTGGCCCAGAGAGGACTGCCAGCACCAGCCCCGCTGGCCCAGACAGGACTGCCAGCAGCAGCCCCGCTGGCCAGGAGGCGACCGTCAGCACAAGACCCGCAGGCGCAGACATGACCGCCAGCACCAGCCCTGCTGGCCCAGACAGGACCGCCAGCACCAGCCCCGCTGGCCAGGAGGCGACCGCCAGCACCAGACCCGCAGGCCCAGACAGCACCGCCAGCAGCTGAGTCGCTGCCAAGGACACCGCCGCCATATGCACCGCTGCCAAGGACAGCGCCGCAACAAGCACCACTGAACAGGACACCGCCGCCACAAGCACCGCTGAACAGGACACCGCCGCCACAAGCACCACTGCCAAGGACACCTGCCGCCACCAGCACTGCTGAACAGGATACCGCCGCGACCAGCACCGCTGAACAGGACACCGCCACCACAAGCACCGCTGAACAGGACACCGCCGTCACAAGCACCGCTGAACAGGACACCGCTGCAACAAGCACCGCTGAACAGGACACCGCCGCAACAAGCACCACTGAACAGGACACCGTCGCCACAAGCACCGCTGCCAAGGACACCACCGCCCCAGCACCACTGGCCTATGAGCGCCAAGAGCACTGATGCTACTGAGTCCGCCACGAGCAGGATGAAGCACTCTGGGCACAAAGCCCCCTCCAGAACCAGTGGAGATTTACATCCACTACCTCTGTCCTTGGCAGGATGAAGCACTCTGGGCACAAAGCCCCCTCCAGAACCAGTGGAGATTTACATCCACTATCTCTGTCCTTGGCAGGATGAAGCACTCTGGGCACAAAGCCCCCTCCAGAACCAGTGGAGATCCATCCACTACCTCTGTCCTTGGCAGGATGAAGCACTCTCGGCACAGAGCCCCCTCCAGAACCAGTGGAGATTTACATCCACTACCTCTGACCTTGGCAGGATGAAGCACTCTGGGCACAAAGCCCCCTCCAGAACCAGTGGAGATTTACATCCACTGCCTCTGTCCTTGGCAGGATGAAGCACTCTGGAACCAGTGGAGATTTACATCCACTGCCTCTGTCCTTGGCAGGATGAAGCACTCTGGGCACAAAGCCCCCTCCAGAACCAGTGGGGATTTACATCCACTACCTCTGTCCTTGGCAGGATGAAGCACTCTGGGCACAAAGCCCCCTCCAGAACCAGTGGGGATTTACATCCACTACCTCTGTCCTTGGCAGGATGAAGCACTCTGGGCACAAAGCCCCCTCCAGAACCAGTGGGGATTTACATCCACTACCTCTGTCCTTGGCAGGATGAAGCACTCTGGGCACAAAGCCCCCTCCAGAACCAGTGGGGATTTACATCCACTACCTCTGTCCTTGGCAGGATGAAGCACTCTGGGCACAAAGCCCCCTCCAGAACCAGTGGGGAAAGGCATCCACTACCTCAGTCCTTGGCAGGATGAAGCACTCTGGGCACAAAGCTTACTCCAGAACCAGTAGAGACTGTTATCCACTTGAAACACTGTGGCTTTCAACTCCCCAGGACTGTACAGTGGGCAAACCACCCACTGTAGAGAATTGTGAGATTGTGGCTTTGCATTCCCCAGGATTGTACAGTGGGCAAACCAACCACTGTAGAGACCTGTGAAACTGTGGCTTTGCACTCCCCGGGATTGTACAGTGGGCAAACCACCCACTGTAGAGACTTGTGAGACTGTGGATTTGCACTCCCCAGGATTGTACAGTGGGCAAACCACCCACTGTAGAGACTTGTGAGACTGTGGCTTTGCACTCCCCAGGATTGAACAGTGGGCAAACCACCCACTGTAGAGACTTGTGAGACTGTGGCTTTGCACTCCCCAGGATTGAACAGTGGGCATGTTGCCCCCTCATGGATTTGGCGTCATGCACTCAACTGGCTGAGGTGCCCCCCTTTCCCTTCCCCCTGAGGTGCCTGTTTTATTTCTATCTGATGCCCCTGCAGTGTTCTCTCCGTCATGTTCGGGTATCTTGTGTGGGCCTCGCCCATGCAGTGTGGGCCCAGTGTTCCACGGACTTAAATGGTGCAATACCAGGACTTCTATTCTTGGTGTATATATTTGTTCATAGAGTATATATATTTTTGCGTACTGGATTTTAATAGATTACAATGGTTACACTAATTTTCTTTTGTCTTTGCATTCTTCCAGGGGGGTTGGGGGGTGTAACTGTAATGTATTATGCTGTATTAGTGTGTCGTGGGTGAGGGTGGGGGTGGGGGTGTTGCGTGTTGCGTGTGTGTGTCCCTGTTTTTTCCCTCCCCTGTTTCGTAGGTGCAGTACTCATCGTGGTCTTCGCCGCCGGGGTTCGTGCTCCTGGTAGAGGAGTAAGAAGATAAAGGCTGGAAAAATGTGAAGCTCTGGTTCCATGGCGTCCTGGTTCCTCGTGGGGTGTCTAGAGGTGAGCATTTTCCCTTCGAAGTCCAGTTTCTGCCGTATTTTTGTTCGTGGTGAATCCGCCTCGGAAAAGGTGGCGGATTAGTAGGTTGTGATACTGTGGGCGGTACATTGGGGGTCATTCTGACTTTGGTGGGCGGCGGAGGCTGCCCGCCAAAGTCCCGCCGGCAGAATACCGCTGCGCGGTCAAAAGACCACCGCGGTAATTCTGAGTTTCCCGCTGGGCTGGCGGGCGACCGCCGGAAGGCCGCCCGCCAGCCCAGCGGGAAACCCCCTTCCATGAGGATGCCGGCTCCGAATGGAGCCGGCGGAGTGGAAGGGGTGCGACGGGTGCAGTTGCA
Organism: Pleurodeles waltl; assembly: GCF_031143425.1. Lineage (NCBI taxonomy): Eukaryota > Metazoa > Chordata > Amphibia > Caudata > Salamandridae > Pleurodeles > Pleurodeles waltl. Next base: position 64,347,913 of record NC_090436.1, read on the forward strand.
CCCGTCGCGATTTTCAGTGTCTGTGTGGCAGACACTGAAAATCTTGGTGGGGCCCTGTTAGGGGGCCCCTGCAGTGCCCATGCCATTGGCATGGGCACTGCAGGGGCCCCCAGGGGCCCCACGACACCCGTTACCGCCAGCCAGGTTCTGGCGGTCAAAACCGCCAGAACAAGGCTGGCGGTAAGGGGGTCGGAATCCCGATGGCGGCGCTGCTTGCAGCGCCGCCATGGAGGATTCCCTTGGGCAGCGGGAAACCGGCGGTACACCGCCGGTTTCCCGTATCTGACCGCGGCTGTACCGCCGCGGTCAGAATGCCATGGGAGCACCGCCAGCCTGTTGGCGGTGCTCCCGCGGTCGTTGGCCCTGGCGGTCCATGACCGCCAGGGTCAGAATGACCCCCATTGTCTCCCTCCTGTCTGTTGGCGGTGACCGCCGCGCTGTTTGTTTGTACCACCGTGGCGGTCGGAGTGTTAAAGTGGCTGTCTTTGTTGGCGGTTTCCGCCACGGTCGTGATTCCATTTTTTGTTTTCGCCGGGCTGTTGGCGGTCTTACTGCCGCTTTAACACCGACTGCCAGGGTTATAATGACCACCTTAATCTCTGTGCACACCTAGTGTTCCAGTCTCGTTAATTATAGAAAATCTTGCCCACACAAAAGTTGTGAACGAAGTTTGTGTTAAAACCAGCACCTAAACAGTAATATTTTACGTTTTTGCAATATGTTTTGCCCACACTAGTTACCCTGTGTCTTAGGCTTACTTAGGGCCATATTTACTTTTCTTGCGGCCCCCTTGCATCCACTGATGCCACCATGGTAGCACCGTATTGACAATATGGGCACAGTGGTGCATTTTAGGGGCAATAGCGCAATTTATTTGACGCATTGTAACGCCATACTGGATTAGCATAAAACAAAATGACACTAATCCAGTATAGTGTTAAGAGGCACATTGAAAACAATGGGAGACTCATTTTAACCCCTGCTTAAAGCAGGCGTTAAAAAGGATGCTAGAAATGGCACAATGGAATCTTGTAAATTCCATTGCGCCATTTTTAGCGAGCCTCTAATGAGGGAACGCCCCCTTTGAATATAACATGCATATATTATGCATGATGTGGTGCAAAGGTTTAAGAAGGTGGCACAAAGCTAGTTTGCGCCAAGTTCTAAATATGGCACTATGGTGGTTGCCCGTTAGCATCACATTTGCGGCAAAACGTTTGCTGCAAATGTGGCGTAAAGGGGCGCAAAAGCCTTGTAAATCTGTGTCAAAACCTGGATCTTGCAATGTACAGTGACCTCAATTAACATCATTAGTTGAGCTGAGCTACTGCTAGCCATGGTCCAGGTAGGACAGGTTTTGAATGTCCTGGGTATTGCAGTTTTACCTCTTAATTAAAACACTAGCAGTCCATTCTCATTATTTTCTCTGTTATCAACATACTTCTTTTCACTGCTGAAATTTTATTGATTGATATGTACTGGAATTGTCGCCTTTCGCTTTACTCTGGTGCATATTAGTATTCACATTTTACTATGATGCTGTTTTCTAACCCACCTTTCTTTTCTAGGGCCCTTACTTGCTTTCCTTCTGTTCACACCTCCTTCTGCTTTTTGTACATTAGAGTGTTCGTGGTTCCAGCCCCAACAACCTCTCGGCCCTTTCTAATCGCAGACCAAAATCTAGCCTCAGCTTCAGAATTCTTTACTCACTCAACATATCCAGAAAACTGCAAAACATTCTGACCATAAACTAATGAGAAGACACCCTGAAACAACACTGAGTGCAATGCATTATCATGGTACCAGGGATAACCTTAAAACTGGCCTTGCTTTCTTCTCACATAATGCCATTCTTTGGTCTGAAAATACTTGGAAAACACTTGAATTTTTCTCATAATTCTTTGTGGTGTCTCCCTCCTCAGTTATTAGAGATCATCTATCCACTTCTATCTTTAATAACAGCAAGTTCATGAACCAATCAGCTGCTGATAATCTTCAACAAGACCCCCTTTGCACTTCTTCACTCTTGTGAAGCACACTCCTCCCCTCCATCAACTTCTCTGATCACTTACCGCTCAACCTCTTTACCACGTCTGTGGATGTTGAAGCCTAAGACATTATACTAAGTCCTGGGATCCTTTCACACTTCTCCCCTGCTTTCAACTCCTTGAACTCCACCTGCAGAACCTAACTTGCTCAACTCTTCTGTATTACACCTCAAATTCAAGACACACACCTCCAACAGCTTTCAGCTACCAGGCCCTGTTCCTACCACCTTTCTAATTACCTACATATCCTCTTTCCATCCTCCTCTCAGTGTCTCCACCCTAAGATGGTTCCTCCTACCTACCTGTCTAACCTTCTTTCGGATATCATTTCCTCCTGGAACTCTGCCTCACTCACCTGACATCTCTGAAGACCTTATTTCCACTTATATTATTCCTCCTTTCTCTACTTTATCCCTTCCTTGCCCAAATTTCCTTATACCTAGATGGCCGATGCCCATACACAGCTGCATTTGGCAGCTACAGGAGCAAGGCACATAGTGTGGCTGAAGGCTACACCTTGTGCCTAGATCCTACAGACCAGGAACAGATGCTGTGCTCAGTGGGTTCTGCAAACAGCATTTGCACCTGACAAAAGGCTCTGCTCAGTGGCTTCTGTGGACACTTGTTGTGCATGGGTAAAGGTTGTGCTCAGTGGGTTCTGTAGACAATGGTTGCACGTGGCCAAACACTGTGCTCAGTGAGTTCCGTGGACACTGGTCGTGCATGGACAAAGGCTGTAATCAGTGGGTTCTGTAAACAGTGGTTGCACACGGCCAAAGGCTGTGCTTCTTGGGCTCCGTCGACAATGGGCAAGGGCAAAGGCTGTGCTCAGTGGGTTCTGTAAATAGTGGTTGCACGTAGTCAAATTCTTTTTTTAGTGGGTTCTATAGACAGTGGTTGCACATGACCAATGGCTGTGCTCAGCGGGTTCTGGGGACACTGGTTGTGCATGGGCAAAGGCTGCACAGTGGGTTCTGTAGACAGTGGGTTCTGTAGACAGGGTTGGGATCTGTAAACACTGGTTGCACATGACCAAAGGATGTGCTCAGTGGGTTCAGTGAACATTGGTTGCTCATGGCTAAAGTACACGTACAACAGATGTAAGTGGTGGTGTGTCTAAGTGCAGAATGTGAGGAAAGTCAACACCCTGTAACTGGTCTCCTCTGTGCTCCTCTGCAAGCATCTGCAGTGGAATCTTTGGCTGCAAGAGGTAAAATAAAGGTGTGCAGTGAGGCTGCTGCACATTGGCTACTTACTTCAAGAAATAAATACTCTGTGCAGTGGGTTTACCTCATGTAGGGTTTGGTGCAGGGTTTAGCCTATGACCTGCCCTGCACGTAGAATCAGCCATGCACATGTTGTATGAGTAGAAAGGTATGTCCTGCACAAGGTATGCACTTGCAAGAGGAAATATTCTAAGAAAATCTAAAAAGTTCAAATGTTGCTTCTGAGTAAGACAGAGACCCAGTTAAAGAGAAAGAGAGAGACAATAAGTGGTAACATGTTATAGCCAAGCTCTGGTCCAGGATAAAGTGGACATAACTTCATCCCAGTTCATAAGGTACCTCTTGCTTGCTTTAATAGCTTGCCAAGCTGGAGGAGGAAGGGAATACTAAAATAACAATTTAATACTCAAAACAGCACAGAGAAATTTTCAAATAAAAGAAACCCCGAAAAAAACCAAGTGAATGTTTATATTTTGGTTATATTTATGTTTATTTCTTGTTTATTTATGTTGCTTGTATTCTGCACCATGTAGAAATAAATTTATTCTAGGACCTGAAACATTAAAACAGTATACATTGTCACTGTAGTTACATACAATTAAAACCAGATAAGTTGGAACTGGCTGCAAAGAGAGATGCCAGTGACATCAAAGCAAAAGAGCTGCTATAACAGTAGTTGCATCTGTAAGGGTAAGCGAGACAGAGAGATAGCTAGGTGGTCGAAATTTTATTGACCAAGTCCATTAGGCAACACCTAAGTACATTAATATAAACCAAAGTTAGCCACATGAAGACATGTATAACATAAAACATATCTTTGGAATTCAAGAATTCACTCATAGTTGTGGTGCACTGAGTTATGTTACATTTCCAGAATATTACATTCCTTTAAGAATATTCACAGGGTTGACTACTTGTTAGGAATGTTAATATGTAATCACTTGGAAATGTTGACATGCAATCCTGTTCTAGAGTGCCGGTTAGCAGTAGTCTGTGATGAAGTGGGTGTTGGGTTTGGAGAATAAAGGACTGAACTACAATTCAATCGTCATAGCACAATTGATACTATATTTTGGCAACAATTCTCCAACACTCAAAAGCTGCCCATTCCAGCTGACTAAGCTGTGCTTTTCTGAATAGAAGCTGGGGTATGTTTTACCAAGATGTTACAACTGTGTATAAAGTAGTGGAGGAATCCTAACTTTGGAACTTCAAGTCACGTTCACACTATCTACTAGCCATCATCCTCAAACAGATGGTCAAACGGAGAGACTAAATCAGACTTTGAAGCAATACCTGTGTGCTTACGCTGAAAAAGCACTTCATTCTTGGACATCAATGCTCTGATTAGCTGAGTTAGCCTACAATAACTCATTTCACACTTCCGCTGGTGTTACACCCTTTTGTGGCTTATTTGGCTATCAACCTGACACCTTGCCCATCACGATCCCTCAAGAAAGTTCTCTTACACCAGCTGTGTCAGAAACCATTCAACACCTTCACCAAACCCAGAAATTGATTCAACAACATTTAGAAAAGGCCAAACAAAAATACAAAAAGCATTACGACAAGAAACATTGTGAGGGACCTCAGTATCAACCAGGTGATAAAGTGTGGCTTTCTACAAGACATATAGGTGGTCATTACAACCCTGGCGGTCAGTGTTAAAGCGGCGGCAAAACCGCCAACAGGCCGGCGGAAAGAAAATTGGAATCACGACCGTGGCGGAAACCGCCAACATAGACAGCCACTTTAACACTCTGACCGCCAAGGCGCTACAAACAAACACCGCGGCGGTAACTGCCAAGAGACAGACGGAGGACAATGTACCGACCACAGAATTACAACAGTCGAATCCGCCACCTTTTCCGGGGCAGATTCACCACGAACAAAAACATGGTGGAAACAGGACTTGGAAGGGAAAACGCTCACCACTTCACACCCCACGAGGAATCAGGACGCCATGGAACCCGAGCTCCAGATACTGCCAGCCTTTACCTTCCTGCTTCTCTACCAGGAAAAACAAAGACGGCGGCGAGGACCACGGTGAGTACTGCACCTATGACACAGAGGAGGGGGAGGGAAAAGAGAGTGACACACACACGTAACACCCCCACCCCCACCCTCACCCACCACAACACACACACTAATACATCATGATACATTACAGTTACACCCCCAACCCCCCCTGGAAGAATGCAAGGACAAAAGGAAATAAGTCGAATGATTGTAATATATTCAAATACATGAATCAAAAATATATACATATATAAAGATATTCACACTACAAACAAATATATACACCAAGAATACAAGTCCAAGGGATTCCACCATCATAGTCCGTGGACCACTGGGCCCAAAATGCATGGGCGAGGCCCACCCTCAATACCCGAACAAGACGGAGAGAACACTTCTGGGGCATCAGATAGAAATAAAACAGACACCTCAGGGGGAAGGGAAGGGGGGGGCACCTCAGCCGGATGAGTGTACGACGCCAGATCCACGAGGGGGCTCCATGCCCATTGATGTATCCTGGGGTGTGCAAAGCCACAGTCTCTCAAGTCTCTCCAGTGGATGGTTTGCCCACTGCTTCATCCTGGGAAGTGCAAAGCCACAGTCTCTCAAGTCTCTATAGTGGGTGGGTTGCCCACTGCTGCATCCTGGGGAGTGCAAATCCACAGTCTCTCAAGTCTCTACAGTGGGTGGTTTGCCCACTGCTGCATCCTGGGGAGTGCAAAGCCACAGTCTCTCAAGTGGATAACAGTCTCCACTGGTTCTGGAGGGGGCTTTGTGCCCAGAGTGCTTCATCCTGCCAAGGACTGAGGTAGTGGATGCCTTTCTCCACTGGTTCTGGAGGGGGCTTTGTGGCCAGAGTGCTTCATTCTGCTCGTGGCGGCCTCAGTAGCTTCGGAATCTTTGGCGCTCACTGGCCTGCGGTGCTTGTTGCGGCAGTGTCCTGTTCAGCGGTGCTGGTGGTGTCCTTGGCAGCGGTGCTGGTGGCGGCGGTGTCCTGTTCAGCGGTGATGGTGGCGGCGGTGTCCTGTTCACCGGTGCTGGTGGCGGCGGTGTCCTTGGCAGCAGTGCTGGTGGCTGCGGTATCCTGTTCAGCGGTGCTGGTGGTGGCGGTGTCCTTGGCAGCGGTGCTGGTGGCGGCGGTATCCTGTTCAGCGGTGCTTGTGGCAGCGGTGTCCTGTTCAGCGGTGCTGGTGGTGGCGGTGTCCTTGGCAGCAGTGCTGGTGGCGGTCTTGTCCACCGTGTTTTCCCAGACCTGCCGGTTTTACTGTACCCCTTCCCCACCTTGGATGGTGGTGCAGTTGTCTCCACACTCCCAACTGTACCCCTGGGAGCGGCTTTGGTGGCAGATTTTTTTCCTCTCTCCCGCCGGGCACTGGCCAACTGTTTATGCTTTTGAGGTGGGGGACTGTCCATGCTCTGGCTCCTTGCCACACTGGCTGCCCTGCTGCCTGGCGCGCTCCAGAAGCCGGTTACTACTGGCACCACTGTTTCCGCAGATGTTGTGGCTGAGGCGCTGGGTTGGGACCTGGAGAGGCGGACCCTAGGAGACTGAAGGGGTGGGGGAGGTGAGGGAAAGAGGTCAAGGTTGGACAGGAAAAGTTTTTTGGGCACACTAGGACGAGTAGATGGAGCGGGTTTGGGAGTGGAGGAAGAGGTAGTGGTTATAGGAGGTGAATGTTTGCTGACTTTGGATGAAGGTGCATGGGCTGGAGGCTGTTGTGAGGTGGATGGCTGTTGGGTGGGTGTGTGGCTGCGTTTGTGTACCTTGGGAAGTGGGCTCACAGACACACTGGGAGAGGACACAGGGGATGTGTGAATGGTAGTGGGGGTGGTGAGTGCACGTGAGCGGGGTGTGGTGGTGGGTGTGTTGGTGATGGAGGTAGTGGCTGACGATGTAGTGCATGCAGGTGTGAGTGGAGGCGAGACAGGGAGGGAGGAGGGAGACGAGAAGGAGGGGGACACAGTGGAGGCAGTGGATGTTGGTATGTCTGCATGTGTATGATGCTTGCGTGAGTGCCAGTGGGATGTGTGGTGCTTATGTTTGCCTAAGCTTCCCTTGTGTGTTGACGTGTGTGTATGCTGGTCTGATGGTGTGCTTGGGATAGGCTGAGGTACAGGGGTTTGGGTCTGGGTGGAGGAAGTTTTAGGGGGGAGGCTAGAGACAGGGACAATGGCTACCATCAGTGCTGAGGCCAGAGTCTGAAAAGCTCGCTGTTGGGCTGCCTGGCCAGAATGAATGCCCTCCCAGTATGCACTGGTTTGTTGCAAGTGCCTCGCTACACCCTGGATGGCATTCAAAATGGTAGACTGCCCAACAGTGAGGGACCTGAGGAGGTCAATGGCCTCCTCACTAAGGGCAGCAGGGGTGACTGGGGCAGAGCCTGAGGTGCCTTGGACGAAGGAGATGCCCACCCTCCTGGGTAAGCAGTACGGGGCAAACGCTGAGGGGTTGCTGGGAGGGCGGTGCTGGTAGGGGGGGGTGGCGGCTGTACCTGTAGATGCGGGGGGCACAGATGGGCCCGCCACCACTAGGGATCACCCATCAGAGAAGGAGTCCGTATCGCTGGTCACAGCTCCTGTCCCCGCCGTGGAGTTCCCCTCGCCCTCCGTCCCACTGGTGAATTCAGACTCCGTTGTGTCGCCCTCCAGGGCCATGTGGGATGTAGCTCCCTCCTGCTCCGGTGCCACTGCTCCTCTGCCTGATGATGCTAATGCACAAAAGAACAGGGAGACCACAAAAAGGGAGGGGGAGAAAGAAGAAAGACATGTTGAGTGCATGCAATACCGCTACCGTTGGCAGACACTACAGACACAGAAGCCCCCTGCACTACGCAGTGCACCTGGAGTGCCCTAATCAATCACAGGGACATGGGTTACAAGGCTATGCCCGATTGCTGCACACATGGATGTCACAAGAGCCTGACTAGGTGTAGTTGGCACTGTACACAGGTGGGGTGGGGTGCCACAGGGCCTGCCTTCAGAAGGGACCTTGCCTACTAAACTCACCCTGGCCTAGGGGAACCCACAGCCCACCTCCCCCACCCAGACACCTACAATGCGCGCTGAATCAGCTGAATGAGAGTGTACTCACCCCCTTGTGGCTGCTGTGATTCCCTCAAGCGCCCATTCAACCCCGGGTACGCCACCGCCAGGATTCGGAACATCAGGGGGGGGTCATGGTGCGACAGGCACCCCTCCCACGTTGGGAGGCCATCCCCAGCTGGGCCTCCACCGCCTTCTTGCTCCAGCGGTGAATGTCCTCCCATCTTTTCCGGCAGTGGGTGCTCCGTCTGTGGTAGACCCCCAGTGTCCGGACTTCCTTTGCGATGGCACGCCAAATATCCTTTTTCTGGTGGGCGCTGACCCACAGGAATAGTACAGGGAAAAAGGAGAAGATATAACCATCCGCAGCATCACAGTCATTGGCCCGCGTCCCTACCCTTGCCATGACGCACATGCACTCAACGTCATTTTAGGCATGCCTCATTCTCCCCCCCTATCTTTCATCCACACCACTCCAAACAGCCATTGCCCATACAGCATGTTCACTGTGTCTGTTTGTCTGGAGGACCGTAGAGTAGCGGGTTCTGGGGAGGACCCCATCCACTAGTTTCTCCAACTCCTCCGTGCTGAAGGTAGGGGGCCTTTCCCCAGACACACGAGCCATTGTCTCTTCCAGACTGAGGTCACAGCAACAAGTGTAGGTCCTCTCCTGTCGAAGATCAGGTATCAAGTGATTGAACAGAGAGAAAATGGCAGGCACGTCCGCGGCTGTGCGTACCGTCACTGCCGGCGTACATCGTCATTGGCTCCTGGGACCCATAGGGTCCAATGTTAACCAATGCAGGATTGCGCTGCGGTCTTTGACCGCCTACGGCGACGGTGTACAACGCCTAGATGGGCCGGACTGGTCATCTTGATCCAGTTGGACAGAGGTGCTGTCATCACTGTGGGCCCCTTCTGTAGGTGGAGGGGACATGTCTGGACCCTCCTGTCCGGTGACGTTGGGTAGGGGTCCTGCAGGGGTGTAAAGGCATGATTATTGCATCTGTGTGTGCCATGGTGTGCAATGGGTGGCTGACCCTGTACCCCAGTGCTTGCATTCCTGTGTAGGACCTTGTGTGATAATGGTTTAGGGGGGTGTATGGGTATGTGCAGTGGACATGCTTTGGTGATGGGTGTCCATGCTTTGGTGTCACATTCGGGGCTTGGGTTTGGGATGTGTGGTTTGTGATATTGGGACATATGTGAGGAGTTGGAGTGATGGGGGTGAGGGCGAGGGTGGGGGTATGGGATAGCATGCAGGTGGGTGGCAGATGAAGTAGTGAAAGATTTGCCTTACCAGAGTCCATTCCTCCAGCTACTCCTGCGAGGCCCTCAGGATGAAGTACAGCCAAGACCTGCTCCTCTCATGTAGTGAGTTCTGGGGGAGGAGGTGGGGGTCCGCCGCCAGTCCTCTGAACCGCAAGATGGTGTCTTGAGACCACGGAACGCACCTTTCCCCGTAGGTCGTTCAACCTCTTCCTGATGTCATCCCGTGTTCTTGGGTGCTGTCCCACTGCGTTGACCCTGTCCACGATTCTTTGCCATAGCTCCATCTTCCTAGCTATGGTGGTGTGCTGCACCTGTGATCCGAATAGCTGTGGCTCTACCCGGATGATTTCCTCCAACATGACCCTGAGCTCCTCCTCAGAGAACCTGGGGTGTCTTTGCGGGGCCATGCGGTGGTGTGGTTGATGAGTGGGGTGGTGTGTGTTGTGATGTGTGGGGTAATATTTAGAGGTCTGTTGTGTGAGGTGCTTGGATGTTGTGTGAGTGATGGTGTAGGGTGCCTGTGGATGCTATTGTTCTTTCTGGTGGTGTCTCTCTCTGGCCTTGTGTCGCAATTGTTGACGTAAGGGTTTGTGGGTGATGTGGGTGTGGGTAATCTATTGTATTGGATGTGTGGGAGTGGTGTGTGTATGTGTATCAGGTGTGTGTATTTCGAATTGTCCAATGTGGATGTGTTTTGTAAATGTGTGTGTATTTTGAGCGCAGCGGTGTGTACCGCCAATGGAATACCGCAGTTGAAAGACCGCTGCGTGGATTCGTGGGTCGTGATAGTGTGGCCGTATTTTTGTTGGCGTGGCGGTGGAGGTTTTGTTATCGCCAGTTTATCACTGACCTTTGGTGTGGCGGACTTGTGTGGGTGTCTGGATTTTGGCGGATTCCGAGATGTGGGTCATAATGACCGTGGCGGAATTCCACGGCCGCGGCGGTGTGTTGGCGGTCTTCTGCATGGCGGTAAGCGGCTTTTACCGCCAATGTTGTAATGACCCCCATAGACTTTAAGAAAAAGCACATGCTTAATCCCAAATTCATCGGTCCCTACACTGTCCTTCAGCAAATCAATCCTGTGACCTATAAACTGCAATTACAAAGGTCACTACGTATTCATCCAGTATTCCACACTTCCCTCCTGAAAAAAGCAGTCCAGAAGGTCCGTCCTCATCCAGCTCCAGTTTTAGTACAGGGGGAAGTGGAATACGAAGTCAAGAAGGTGTTGGATTCCAAACTGAGAGGGCGTAACCTATGGTACTTGATCTCGTGGAAATGTTGTGGCCCTGAAAGTAACTCATGGGTTTCCGCATCTGATGTTCATGCTCCATTACTTGTGAGGAGTTTTCATTGTCTCAATCCAGGCAAGCCAGGCCCTAGAGCGCCTGGGAGAGGGGAGTACTGTCAACATCAGGGCAGTGCGCGCTCTACGGGCGACTAGAATGCAAAAATCCAGCCCTTCCAAGATAAAATAATTCATGCATTATGCTGATGTGCTGTTGTTTAACCTTTTGCATTGCAGAGTTTAATCCTGAAGACTTATATTCAAGGTGCTTATAAATACTGTTCATATTCAATGTATTGCTGCAGGTTTTCAGAGTGTGTCAGGGTGTGGTACCTTTCCAGCGCCTTCTAGAAGCTTCCTCTGCAGCATGACTGGGTGTGGTTGTGGGCTAGGCCAAGACTCTATATAAGGGAGCCAGCCCAGCTCCACGTTCTCACTATTCAGAGGTCCGGGTGCAGAGCAGCAGCAACTTCCTGAGCTCCTGTTCCGGAGGCCTACTTTGATCTTCCAGATTCTTGATCAGGGCGGTAAGATGGAGGTCGGGCTGGGCCCCCGATCCCGTTCTCGAAGGCTTTCGAGTTCTTGGGCCTAATTTTCATGATAAATGATTTTACCTTGTGCGTGTGAATGCGCGCTTGGCTTTTTTGATATTCATTGTGTGCTACCATTTCTTGGCATTCACATGGTGGCATTTGAATCGGCAAGACGCGCGATTCATTTCTTGTGTTGAACTCGTGATATTCAGTGTGTACTACCATTTCATGGCATTTACATGGTGGTTTTCGAATCGAAAAGACGTGCAATTCATTTCTTGTGCTTTACTCATGATATTCATTGTACGCTACCATTTCATAGCATTTACAAGGTAGCATTCGAATCGGCAAGACGCGCAATTCGTTTCTTGTGCTTCAATCCATGTTATTCATTGTATGCTACCATTTCATGGCATTTACAAGGTAGCATTTGAATCAGCAAGACGCGCGATTCATTTCTTGTGTTGAACTCGTGATATTCAGTGTGTACTACCATTTCATGGCATTTACATGGTGGTTTTCGAATCGAAAAGACGTGCAATTCATTTCTTGTGCTTAACTCATGATATTCATTGTACGCTACCATTTCATAGCATTTACAAGGTAGCATTCGAATCAGCAAGACGCGCAATTCGTTTCTTGTGCTTCAATCCATGTTATTCATTGTATGCTACCATTTCATGGCATTTACAAGGTAGCATTTGAATCAGCAAGACGCGCAATTCATTTCTTGTGCTTAATTCATGATATTCATTGTACGCTACCATTTAATGGCATTTACAAGGTGGCATTCGAATCAGCAAGACGCACAATTCGTTTCTTGTGCTTTAATCCATGTTATTCATTGTACGCTACCATTTCATGGCATTTACAAGGTAGCATTCGAATCGGCAAGACGCACAATTCATTTCTTGTGCTTAACTCATGATATTCATTGTACGCTACCATTTCATGGTATTTACAAGGTAGCATTCGAATCGGCACGACGCGCGATTCATTTCTTATGCTTAATCCATGTTATCCATTGTGCGCTACCATTTCGTGGCATTTACAAGGTAGCATTCGAATTGGCAAGACGCGCAATTCATTTCTTGTGCTGCAATCCATGTTATTCAATGTACGCTACCATTTCATGGCATTTACAAGGTAGCATTCGAATCGGCAAGACGCGCAATTCATTGCTTGTGCTTAACTCATGATATTCATTGTACGCTACTATTTAATGGCATTTACACGGTAGCATTCGAATCGGCAAGACGCGCAATTCATTTCTTGTGCTTTAATCCATGTTATTCATTGTACGCTACCATTTCATGGCATTTACAAGGTTGCATTCGAATCGGCAAGACGCGCAATTCATTTCTTGTGCTTAACTCATGATATTCATTGTTTGCAACCATTTCATGGCGTTTACATATTCTTGTGGAAATCAGCAATGTGCGCAATTCATGTTTCTGCATTTAAAAACTAAGGGGGTTATTCTAACTTTGGAGGAGTGTTAATCCGTCCCAAAAGTGACGGTAAAGTGACGGATATACCACCAGCCGTATTACGAGTTCCATAGGATATAATGGACTCGTAATACGGCTGGTGGTAAATCCGTCACTTTTCCGTCACTTTTGGGACGGATTAACACCTCCTCCAAAGTTAGAATAACCCCCTAAGTGTTAGAATTTGAGATGTTACATTATATGTGCATAACAAGCCCCTTAATATAACTCCTATGGTGTTCCAGAAAACGTTCAGATTCTTTCCTTGTCCTCATGCAAAAAGACTGTGTTTGATTCTGAAGACATAATCCTAGAGGGTGCTTATGTTTCTAGTCAATGTGTAACAATTCATTAAGAGGTTTTATTGGGAAGTTGTATTAATCATTCTTAATTTCTTCCCAGGTAACCAGACGTTTTGAGGCCTAGTTAATTAGTCCATGCTTAAGTTATCCATGGTTACAATATGACAATGCTTAGAATCATGGTCTAGTAAAGATTAATATGATATAATTTTGATATTGTGTGTTTTAATCTTTTGCTTCCCACAGGTCTCCTTCCCAGCTGTTCCCTACCTAATCCCCTTTTCCCCACTTGGACTCTCTTAGACTCTGTGACATTCTATTCAGAGTATTGGAGCTGTCTTGTGGTGGACATTTTGGGAATGTGCACAGACCCCGAGGATCTGGTGACTCTGACAAGAACATGGTCAAATGCCCTTCAAAAACATGACTCTATGTTTAGGTTTCACCTGAACAGAGCTTGCACTGTGCTTGCAAACTCTCTTACAGTTAAAAGAAAAAAACTTAAAAGGGGCTTAGAACCCGCCCCTTAGTTACCTATGCTTACCATTGGCTGGCTTTCACGTGACTTCTACTTCACTTTACTTACCATTGGCTGACTTCCACAAAGGTTTCCACATCCCTCTGCTGGAAAGTGCTTCCTCCTTGCCTTCGTCCTCCTGCCGTGAAGCCTGGAACATGTACTGCTTTGGGTGGCAAGTGTTCCTGCACCTGCAAAGGTACTTTTTTATTTTGAAGTATGGCACTCCATCAGACTGCATCATTTTGCAGGCTGTCTCTACGCCCACATTTGCTGATGCTTGCCCTGTCCCCCCAACCACCTCTCTTCCTCCGCGGCTTGACAAGTCTCACCTTCTTTTGCTTGCCCCAGCCACAGATTCCCCCACTCACTCACACTGTCACTCCTTTTCCTACATTGCTTATTGGTGGGCGGCACTGAAATGCCTCATCAGTGTGTATAGTCAACATTCACTTTTAATAACGTGCAGTTTAGTATCCAGAGCCCGGCCTCATTCTGAGAGTGGGAGCCGATACGTTGTTGGCACAGGGCTCAGTTTTACCAAATCCTTTGCTTCATGGGGTGCAGTTTAAACTGGATGCCTGCCCGGGGAAGAGAGCTACCTCTGGCTTTATAGCTAGATGTCTGTGTATGTGTTTGTGCCTTTTCATGTTTGTGGGTGTCACTTGCATGTTTGTGTGTGGTGTGCGTACAACATGTAAAATACATTGATAAAGGCAATGAATGGGTTTCTCATGGGTGAAATCTATTAACTTTGTAAATTCTTGTTGTTGTAAAGAAGCTGCGAGGATGAAAGACACGTTACTGGGCCGGATTTTAGGAGAGTTAAACAAATATACGATCAGAGTTGGTAAAATAAAAGTACTGGAATTTGTAGTTGATTACAGTGGTGAATCATCATACATGAATATAGTTATATTTATGTGAAAATCACATACATTTGAGACAGACACACTGTTTCTGAAAGTAGGAAAACAGCAAATTGTATATTGACATTGTCTCAACCGTTTTTAGCCCGTGCAGTAGAACCATCAATGCTATGAGAGGAAAGGCAAGAATATAGTTTAAATGAAATCTTAGCATTTGATAACGAAGGAAGTGTTACACTGAGAAAAACCTAAAATCAGTGCTTAATTTATTAAAAAGTTAAGTGTTGGGCCCTTTTCAGGAGGCCGATGTAGCTTTTACCACCCAAAACCAGTGGAGCTAGAGTCTGTACCAACAGAGCTACTAACTTCAAACTTCTACAAGTGAGACAATGCAGACGATTGCAAGCCCCAAAGCGAAAGGAATTACATGGACAGCTGGATTTAAGGATTTTAATGTTTTTTTGTTCTTAAATACTTTTTTATGTCCTCATCTTAAAAAACAAAACAAACATCACCATCACTTGTTGGACAGCTGTAAGCACCAGTGCTGACAATTAAGTACTGGTGTTGAGTACCATCAAACAGTAGCTCAAATAAAGCACTGCCTAAAATAATTTTACACGCTTTAGGTCATGAGGCACAAAGGCGATATCAACAAGCATCAACAGCAACTGCACCAGCTTCAGGAGATAGAAATGCATTTATTTAGGTGACTGAAAATTTGAAAGCATATTTTGAATCCAGAGTTTGTATTTTTAATTATAGACACATGTTTTTTTAAAAGAAAGCTAAACAAAGATGAATGCCTATTATGAATATGAGGGAAGGTACATTTGAGAAAGTTAACATCAAATTGTAAGTTTGGTTCTTCTAACTAATGACTTAATCGGAGATCAGGTCATCATGCATATACTTCAAATAAATTGGTTCAAGAAAGATTATGATAGACCGGTAATACAAGTTTCACTGCTACCATAGCTATTGTCAAAATGGTAGAAATTTCAGTCTGTAGTGCCAAAGTAATCAAAAGTAATTGAGGCAACAATTATCAACGTCTGCTTGAGGAAAATAATTCAGGTAGCAAATCACAAAGCAATCATTCAGGCAGCGTCTTGAATGTAAAAATTAAAGGCCCGATTCAGAACTCAGCAGATGGGTTACTCTGTCACATCGGTGACAGATATCTTGTCTGCTGAAATCTAAATCCCATATGCTAGAACAGGAGTGGGACGGAAAAGGCGCAGGGCTGCGCATTGTGGGGGGAGAAGGGGAGGGCGCAATGAACAAAAATTAAATAATGTAATTTTTTAAAAAACTTACCATTTTGTGCTGTGCCTTACCGCTCCCATCCGCTACTCAACTGGACTGCATGCACAGGCTCCCAGCCTTCCCTGCGTCCAATCCTAACGCTGCTTTCATGCTGCTGGCAGCATGAAAGCAGCATTAGGATTGGATGGAGTGCCCAGCCAGGGCGCTCAGTGGCAGACTGAAAGTCTCTGCCTGCTGTCTCCAACCCAGCAACGCAGTGCCTGCATTGCTGGGTTGGAGAGAGGCCAGTGCACATGTGTGTTTGGCCAGCCCAAGCCGGCCGGCCAAACATACATGTGTACTGAGGAGGAGTGCTGTGCGCACCTACTTGTCCCCATCACAGCCCCAAGACCCAGCTCCTTTTACTATAAAACGATAATAAACTTTGTTTATTATCGTTTTATAGTGAAATGTGTGCAGCTGTTGTTGCTGGCGGGGGGGCGACACTCCTCCGCCCTAATGGAGGAGCCGGCCCTGTGCTAGAATGGGATTTAGATTTCAGTGGATGGGATGTCCATCACCGTTGTGACAGAGGAACCAGTCCACGGAGTACGAAATCAGGCTCTAAGTGTTGTCTTTGTGGAAACACCTAGCTTCTGATAGATGCAATAATTGCAGTGTGCATAATAATTTTGTAAGGGTTTGCAAGGGTAAGAATAAAAGTACAAAATTAAGTGCGCAAAAGGTGATGAGCATTACAAAAAGTGAGTTGGTCGATGATATTCAGTTTACTGTAAGGATGAATAAGAGTCTAACACGCCAAAGTGTTAAGGGACCATAGGATAGGTCGATATAGAAATTGTGCTGACTCAGGATCCCGATCTATATTAATTGATAAAATATTGTGGCGAGAGAAATTTGTAAGGATGATTTGAGAACAATTGTCACAGTTTGTATAAATCTAAAGGATGATAGTGGGAAGGCTTTTGACATGCTCTGTTACACAGTTTTAAAGTCTGAGTCACATTAGGTAAGTTGTATGTGGTAACAAAGGCCCCCACGTACCAGGATGACAAGAACAACAAAACTTTAATGAAGTTCTTGAACCAAATAGTAAGGAACACGTCTTGATTCTGAGTGAGAAGAAGCGTATGTGCAAGGAAATGCTTGAAGGTATTGCTAAATCATTCAGTGGTAAAATTGGTAATGGCTGGAGTCACATGCCACAGTTTTGAAGGACAAGGCCATCTCTACCGTACATAATGTACTGAGTACACCATTTTCTCTAAGGAAGAAAATAAAAAAAAACTTACAAAAATATTAAATGCTGAAATATTTGAGCCTGTAGAGTCGACCAAATGGGTTGCATCATTGGTAACAAAAGAGTCAGCCTCGGAAAAGACCTAAGAGGGCCTTAATACAAATATTGTCATCAACAGACTTCCATTACTGAATATTTCACACATACACTCAAATATCAACTGAGGACCTGACCCAGGCACCGCAATACAACAACTCAAGGGCATATGAAGATATCTTCTACATCCCGGCTATACGTGTACATTATGATTATCCACGGTACTCCAGCCAACTATCCTAGACTTTGACATGTTTTTTAATGCAACCTCTAGCCTCATATACAGCTCTTTCCTGGATTGAGCACCAGTCCATCTCCTGTCTCCACGGCTCCAGCTGGGGCGGAGAAGGCTTCCGCCATCCCATGCCAATATTCCTCTTTGCTAGCGCCACCATGAATCCTATCAGGGACCTGTCCTCAATGCGTCACATATCCCCTCCAGGACTTCCAATAGACCTGGGAAGGGGGAAGGACTCAATGGGCCTCCCCATCTCGAGGGTCCGATTTCACAAGATTTAAGTTGGTGGTCATGTCTAGCCCACCTAAGACTTATCTGCGACTAATCTCCAACTGCTCAAATCCGTTTTGGACCCGGCTCCAGCTCCTGGAGGCTCATCTCTCTCTCTCTCTCTCTCTCTCTCTCTCTCTGTTCTCTCGCCATCTCTTTCTTTCTCTCTCCCCCTCTCTCTCTAATTTTCATGACTTTTTTTCTCTGTTTTAAGCCCTTTTCTTTGTGCCGCTCTGTATTTCTGACTTCTTTTTTGTGCCTTTCTCTCAGTTTTGATTAATTCCTGTGGCTTTTCCCTCCATTCTGACCCATTATTTGTGCTTGTTTCTCTGTGCCTTTTCTCTCTGTTTTCTCTAATCGCTCTATTGTGTCCCTTTCGATTTGTTTTTCTGCCTCATGCTGTTTAAAAATAAATAAATCTGCCTCTCGCCTTTTTTCACGTGCTCCCTCCCCCAATTCTCCTTAACTGTTTTCCTGCACTTCCACCTCCCACGCCATCCACATCGTCACCCACCTCCACTGCACTGAGCAAATAGCTCCAACACCAATTTATAAAAATAAATCCTGCTTTTATGAATTATCAGGCACAAAATGAACAAAATTGACCTGAGGGTTCCAGAAATAAAGATTTTAAATAAAACATAAATCACAGCTTTTCACTCAAAAAGTCATCAAGCATTGATAACTTTTGCAGTTAACAGAAACTTTGGAAACTTTGTAAAACTTTTAAAGAGTTGTGTTTGGGTGCTGTGCCTGGTTGGGGTGACCATCTCTGGCATGAAGGAGGTCAATGGGGGCCAATGACAATTTCTAGGACAGTTACCTTGTGACAAAAGTAGTCTCAGGACCAGTTCTAGGCTCTGTAGGCAGATGGCCATAGACTTGAATGAGTGGTCCTTATGCAAGGGATATAGGATGCTGAAGATGCTGTAGGATGCTAAGAATGCTGTGCATTTGACTGGGAGTTCTTGGGAGTATTCTTCAGTCCACGGTCTTGATGGGGTGACTTTTGCTGCAGGCCAATGTCCCTCGAAGTCCATATGGGTCCAGCAAAAGTCAAGTTTCCACTAGTCTGCTGGTCTCTGGTCACAACAAAACTAGTATTTCTTTGTTGAAGGCTAGTGTCTATTTTGGGTGACCAAACTGATGACTCTCTTAGGTCCAGCAGACTCAGGTGCAACTTTTGACCATTGGGACTGGGTCTCACTGGCTGCACATTGGTGATCAGTGGTGAGCAGGCAATTGTGGCTACTGACTGGCTTTTCCTGAGCTTTTGCTCAGTTTTTGTAGCCCTGGTGCTGTAACAGTAATTCAGCCAACTGACTCTTGGAGCTCACTTTTCTGCCTGGGGCTCAAGAATGACTTCTCCATGAGCCAAGCACCACAGGCACAGACCCAAGGAGCAGCAGGTGCAATCCAGAGACTGGTGAAGCCTTTCTCGCCTGGTGCAGGGAACAGCAGGGCAGCCCTGATGAGGTCTGGGTGCAAGGGATGCAAAAGGTGACCTTGGGGATACAATGGTTATTGTCAATGGACTACCAGGACCTTTCCAATCTGGTGACGACTTCCTGAAATGTGGGGCTTCTAGCTATCCCAGACTGCACTGTTCTACCCACTCCCAAGATGACAGAACCCCTCTCCTTTATAACCCATCCTAGAGATGTGGCTACATGAGTGCTACACACTCATGGAAACAATAGTTTGGCAACTGGTCTCACCTCTCTGACCTCGATGCCAACCCATCTACCCGAACAAAAGAGCAGCCGCTCTCATGGCAGTTCAACATTTGCCTTTCAAAAGCAGCTTCCACTTTGAAGCTTGAAGTTTTGGCTCACATCTTGTGGGGCTTCCTGCCATGGAGAGGTGACACGTCTTACAACTGCAGCCCTCTATAGTTCCGTTTCTTGGGAGTTGTTCGTGTCTCTCCCCAGGAGGGCAGAAGGCTATCTGGTGGCCAGCATCTGCAAATGGCTGCTGGAGAATGTGAGGAAAAAAGAGTGGCAACTTTCCAAAAGTTGTATTCCTTTAAAAGTTACATTGAATTTGACACTCAAATTCTGCACCCTTATCTCCCAAGAATGCCACAATTACCATCAAATCAGGTTTAATGTAACCAATATTTTGATACTTTGAAGTACCAACATTTGTAGTCCCATTCAGAATTTAGCAGAGCTGAGTTGCCAGTGTGTACCCATGTACTCGCCAATGGGGCTACTAGCCTTTCCACAGTGAAAACAACAATTTCGGATTTCTACTGTTAATTTGTATTAAAACACATGCCCTACTTTTTAATATACAGCACCCACCATGCCTTAGGATTCAATAGGCTTGTTGTAGAGGTGCCATGCATACACTAAAAAGGAAAGGTTGGTAAAAGTTTTGGTTTAAATGGAAAAGTCTAGTTAGCAGTTTAAAAATGCTCTGCCAGCCTGCAGTGGCAGGCTGGGAGACATGTTTTCACACTGTCACATTCAAGGTGGCACCATAAGTGTTGCAGTCCTAGTGGGGCACATTAACTTACAGGTCCTGGGTGCCCCTGGTACCATATATTAGGGACTTAAAAGTAACTAAAGTTATTCCAATTGGGTAGAAGCCAATCAAATATATACTTGTAAGGGTCAGAGCACTGCCACTGAAGTCTGGTTTGCAGGGCTCAGTGCACTCTCAAAGTCCAAAAGCCAGTAGCAATAGTCCACAACATTGGGGGTGATCATGCAAATAGAGCCTTTTCCTTGCACCCTGGCACTCAGTTCTGGACACTGAGCATTGTGATGGTGCCTCATCACACCACATGTCACAGAAGGTGCCTTCACCTGCACCTCCACCTGCTTCGCCTTCACCCTCAAGCCTCAAACAACAGCACCCACCTGCTTAGGCACACTCAAACCAGCCTCCATCTACACCTCACTCCTCACTCTCATGCACGCTCCATAAAACAACCAATTACTCAGCAAACATGCTATGAATACCTAGGAGCAGCTGGACAAAAAGTATGGGAACAGCACAATGTATATTGACAGTTTTTGCCAGATGCAGTAGAACCATCAATGCTATGGTAGGAATGGCTAGAACACTGTCTCACTCCCCAGACCTCGCCTTCCTTGCAGAGACATGGCTAACCCTAGCATTGACACCAGACATTGCAACAGCCATCCCCACGAGATATAAGATCATGAGACAGGACTACCAACATCATCATCTTCAAGAACAACAGAAGTTGCACCACCTCCTCTGACACCAAAACCATGTACATGGAACACCTCACCTTCAAGATACCTATCACAGCCAATTTCATCCTGTGTGACACTCTGGGTTACAGAGCACCAGGACCCTACATCAGCAACATCTCTGACTTCATCACTCAACTAACCATCGATTCCAGTGTCTCCATCCTCCTGGGAGACCTACATTTTCACCTAGAAGACCACACTGACCCCATCTCAATCATCCTCCTCAAAAGCCTAGAGGAACATTGGGCCCAACCCATACCAGCGCACACCTTCTGGATCCACTGTCCACCTCCTTCAACTAAATCATGATCAACAGACAATCACCCATTACCTGGAC
Organism: Pleurodeles waltl; assembly: GCF_031143425.1. Taxonomy (NCBI): domain Eukaryota; kingdom Metazoa; phylum Chordata; class Amphibia; order Caudata; family Salamandridae; genus Pleurodeles; species Pleurodeles waltl. Next base: position 64,369,196 of record NC_090436.1, read on the forward strand.
CGACCACACCCTTTTCAGTTTCAACATCAATATCCTGCTCCACAGAAGACCACCCACAGCAGGCCCGGCTAACTGATGCTGGAAGAACATAACAAAGAAGGACTTGGTTTACACCCTCTCCAAGAACCACCCTGAGTAAACTGGGAACCTAGCAGAAGCGAGCTGGATCACCACCTGCGCAGATGAGCAAAATAGCAAGAACACATACTTGGACAGGCTGGTACACAGAAAAACTCAAAAGAACCAAGTCATAGTGCAAGCAACTGGAATTCAGGTGGAGAGCGAGTCAAGAACCATCAGCCAAGGACATTCTCAAAACTGCCTTAAGGTGCTACCACTAGCAAATCTGAAAAACGAAGTGGATGGTCCTAGCAAACTGAATTCCACACCAGCACCAAGAGCAGAAAATAAATCCTCTCTATCTTCTCCATCAGCTAAGGTTTCACCACGCCTGCAGCCAATGCAGCAACATCACCCCATCCCAGTAATCATGCAACAACCTTTCAGAATTCTTTATTTCTTCAGCAACAAAATTACTGGAAAATATGCCAGCCAGACCCAATCAATCTAGCAGCTAGACTGCCAATCTCTGCCAAAGAACTCATCTACATCTCACAGAACACTGCTGAGGTCACCTTCATCTCATGGAACACCATCACAACAGATAAGATCGTCACAAGCATGAAATCCATCCACTCCTGGGCCCCATGGCCCATCATGCATTTCCATCCTCCACCATGCCTTATTCCCATCCTCAACACCTCCATCAACACAGCCACCTTCTGTGAAGCCTGAAAGCATGAAGCTGTCAATACCCTACAGAAGAAGCCCTCTGCAGACCCAGGCAGTTTTACTAACTACTGGTCAGTCAACCTGCTACCAAACCCAGCCAAGGTCCTGGAAATTGTCATTAACAGATGCATCACAGACCACCTCATCAAACACCAGCACAGTAAATGTTTCAGACACAAGCACAACATCATCGCAGCATAAGACAACATCCATATGATTTTACATACGGGTGAAACTGTGGCCCTTATACTAATAGACCTCTTGATGGTGTTGGACACAGTCTCTCATTCCATCCTTATCAGAAGACTTCTGCAATGCAGGGACTTGTCCTCTACTGGATCTCGTCATTACTGACTGAAAGATCTCGAACAATTAACCCAGTGACTTACTATTTAGAGGCCAGAACACTCCTCTCTGTAATACATCGAGGTGCCTCATTCAGTCCCACCCGCTTCCACATCTACATTTTTACACCTTGTCACATACCATTCGTCACAGTCTTTAGCAGCTCCTGCGCCCAGTCCAACAATCATTATTGGTGCTCCCATTCCCTCCTCCTCGGATTCCCTCATTACCACCCAGCAAAAGTGCCCTTCATCTCTCCATAGCCGCCCTCCACCCCGCACATACATTTCATTTGTATTATAGCGCAGGTAATGGCTGACTTTACTAATGTACTCAGCTATTTACATAAAATACAGATTTGCTCTTTGCAGTAGGCATATAAACCTTCTGCGCTTCTTTATGACACTAAAACTGCCACTAGACAAAAGTCTGACCCTTTTGTAGCAGAAACATAATCACAATACTTACTTGACTTTTTTATTGCTGCCTAAAAGCTACAGTTGAAATGCGTCAGTTGAAGTATGTGCATTGCTTTGAAGACGCAAGCTGCTACTGCAAGACAACTGGTGGCAAATATATATATAGATCACTTTTATATGTGGGTCTGGTTTTCCTGGGGGCCGATCGCAGCACCCAGGGAAACCACACATGTATTGACAAAAGATATATATATATATATATATACATATATATATATATATATATAGATCTATCTATAGATATATCCATGAACTTTCTGTCACCGAAATGTGAGGAAAATTTGTTTTTTTAGCCAAAGTTTTAGGTTTGCAAATGATTCTGGGTAACAGAACCTGGTCACCCCATCTTGGATTCCCCTAGGTGTCTAGTTTTAAAAAATGCCAAGGTTTGCTAGGTTTCCCTAGGTGCCGGCTGAGCTAGAGGCCAAAATCTACAGCTAGGCACTTTGCAAAAAACACGTCAGATTTCAATGTAAAAATGTGATGTGTCCATGTTGCGTTTCCTGTCGCGAGCATTAGGCCTACCCACGCAAGTGAGGTACCATTTTTATTGGGAGACTAGGGGGAACACAAAATAGCAAAACAAGTGTTATTGCCCCTTGTCTTTCTCTACATTTTTTCCTTCCAAATGTAAGACAGTGTGTAAAAAAGACGTCTATTTGAGAAATGGCCTGTAATTCACATGCTAGTATGGGCACCCCGGAATTCAGAGATGTGCAAATAACCACTGCTTCTCAACACCTTATCTTGTGCCCATTTTGGAAATACAAAGGTTTTCTTGATACCTATTTTTCACTCTCTATATTTCAGCAAATGAATTGCTGTATACCCGGTATAGAATGAAAAACCCATTGCAAGGTGCACCTCATTTATTGGCTCTGGGTACCTAGGCATGTTGATGAACCTACAAGCCCTATATATCCTCGTAACCGGAAGAGTCCAGCACACGTAACGGTATGTTGCTTTAAAAAATCTGACATTGCAGGAAAAAGTTACAGAGTAAAACGTGGAGACAAATGGCTGTTTTTTTCAGCTCACTTTCAATATTTTTTTATTTCAGCTGTTATGTTCTGTAGGAAAACCTTGTAGGATCTACACAAATGACCCCTTGCTGAATTTAGAATTTTGTCTACTTTTCAGAAATGTTTAGCTTTCCGGGATCCAGCATTGGTTTCACACCCATTCCTGTCACTAACTGGAAGGAGGCTGAAAGCACCAAAAATAGTAAAAATGGGGTATGTCCCAGTAAAATGCCAAAATTGTGTTGAAAAATTTGTTTTTCTGATTCAAGTCTGCCCGTTCCTGAAAGGTGGGAAGATGGTGATTTTAGCACCAGAAACCCTTTGTTGACGCCATTTTCAGGGAAAAAACCATAAGCCTTCTTCGGCAGCCCTTTTTTCCCATTTTTTTGAAAAAAACGAAATTTTCACTATATTTTGGCTAATTTCTTGGTCTTCTCCAGGGGAAACCACAAACTCTGGGTACCATTAGAATCCCTAGGATGTTGGAAAAAAGGACACACATTTGGCGTGGATAGCTTATGTGGACAAAAAGTTATGAAGGCCTAAGCACAAACTGCCCCAAATAGCCAAAAAAGGGCTCAGCACTGGGGGGGGGGGGGGGGGGGGGGGAGTCCCAGCAGCTAAGAGGTTAACAAGAAGGATAATAGAAGAGCAGAGTAACTGGCTGAGGATATTGTCAACTATTTTGGAAGAAAAATCCATTATGGTTAACTTTAAAAAAAACTAGAGCCAACATGACCTTTTTAAGTCATGAACTCAAGAATTTCGTTTAGGCTGAAGAAACAAAATGATTCATGTTGTGCTAGCCGCTCCCTCACAAACAAACAAAGACACATTCGTATTGTGACTTGGACTAGTAGAGTTTTACTCGAAATTTGTTATGGATTTTTTGATTGTTAATTTATCTGTGAAGAGATTGATGAGGAAGGAAGAGAAGTTTGTGTGGAGCATAGTGTGTGTGTTTCATTATGTTAAGTCTAGTAATTGTATTACAACAGTTTTACAAGCGTTTGACCTTAAAAATGATACTATCACTAGCATGATATGAGTGGGGTAGGAGTAGAGTTTTTTTAATCCCAGGTCAAGAATAGGAAGGAAAGTTTTGTAACTTGTGCTTCACGGTCACTCTGCCCAATAGAAGAGATATTCTCTGCAACTGAGAAAAACACTTTAGCCTGTGTATCCGGGGGGATCATTTTAGGCAGTATGTGGAAGCAGCAAATTCAAGCTGAGGACTGATCATAAACCAATAATAATACTGTTAACAACAGAGAGGATGTGCAAAGGTTCTGGGTGCACTGTTTGGTTTTCAATAAAACTACAGGAGCATTGTATTGCAAAGGTGAAGAACATAATGGCGGATTTTTTTTTATGTCAATGTTGCCTGTTCTGTTACAAGAAAATAAAGATGATATGTTGAAGGAACGTAATGTGACCTGTGTGGGTAATGCATCTGCAGCCTTATGCAGAGATTATTGGAAAGAGGGGGATGATGTGTTAAGCAAGGTGAAAACCTTGATTAAAGATGGTTGGCCTTTCAAATCTTATTTACAGCCAGATGTAAGAGCACTGTGGGTTTTAAATGTTAATTGGCATTGCTAGTATATTTGTAACTAAAGGGGCAGGATTATGCCACCAGACATTCTGAGAAGCAGAATTATTAAATTCTATTACAAATGGCATCCTGGAAGTGTACATTCCACTAGGAATGTGAAAGAGAACATTTGATGGCCTATAGTTGAGATACTTGACTGCATTGACACTGGAAGAGTTTTGGAAGTTCTTAAGGAAATATTTATGAGAGAGGCAGCACTTTAGGGCCCATATTTATACTTTTTCAGCACAGCATTTGCGTCGCTTTTTGATGCAAAAGCGGCACAAACATTTTGTAAGTTTGCGCCGCTTTTGCGTCAAAAAATTACACAAATGCAGCGCAAAAAAAGTATAAATATGGGCCTAGGTTTTAGTAAATGATAATGGTGCACAGTTCAAATTGGAGAAAGTCAGCAGGTGACATAAAGAATTAGAAGTGGAACATAAATCTTTGATCCATCCAAGTGGTAACAGGCACCCTGAGCCCTAAAATCGACCCTCACCCCCAAAAATAAAACAACCCAACCCCTAAAAACTAAATTACCCGACTCCCCAACCCCCAACCCTAAAAACAGAAGTACCCTGACCCCCACCTTTAAAAACTACCCCGATACCCCCACCCACCTTGAGCCCTAAAACCGACCCCAACCCCCCAAAAATAAAACTACACCAACCCCTAAAAACAAAATTACCTTGACCCCCGCCCCTAAAAACTCGACACCCTGCCTGCCCTAAATACAAAATTACCCCAACCCCCACCCCACCCCACCCCTAAAAATCCAACCCCCCACCCGCCCTAAATACAAAATTACCCCAACCCCCACCCCTAAAAACCCATCCCCCGCCCTATATACAAAATTACCCAGACCCCCCCACCCCCACCCCTAATAACACAACGCACACCCACCCTAAAAATAAAATTACCCCAACCCCGACCCTGCTCCTAAAAACCCAACTCCCCACCTGCCCTGAATACAAAATTAACCCCAACCCCCCACCCCACCCCTAAAAACCCGACCCCCTTACCTGCCCCGAATACAAAATTACCCCGACACCCACCCCTAAAAACTCGCCCACCCTAAATAAAAAATTACTCCGACCAACAAACCCCCACCCCTAATAAACCACCCCCATCTGCCTTAAATAGAAAATTACCCCAACCCCTGACCCTAAAAACCCGACCCCCCACCCGCCCTAAATACAAAATTACCCCAGCCTCCACCCCTAAAAACCTGCCCCCCCACCTGCCCTAAAAACATAATTATCCCATATCACAAATACAAAATTACCCTGACCCCTTCACCCCGCCCCTAAAAACCCTACCCCCCACCCGCCCTAAACACAAAATTACCCCGACCCCCTAAAAACCCAACCTCACCCACCCCAATACAAAATTACCCCGCCTCTAAAAATAAAATAACCCGACCCACACCCTCGCCCTAAAAACTATAGCAAGGAACCCCCACCCCACCCCTAAAAAAAAACTAAAAAAACCTAACCACTGCAACCCCTCCATCCCATGTCCCCGGCCCTAAAAACTATCCCCAACCCTGCCCCAGCCCCACTTACCTGACCGCATCCTCTCCAGATGGATCTTCCTTTTCCTCTGCCTTAACCACACATGTGCATTGTTCAGCACATTTGTGGTTACGGCAGAGAAAAAGGACTGTGTTGTTCAGACAAGCATCGTTCCGTTTGCGTGAACAACACAGGCGTGGTTCCGGACGCGTTGTTCCGGATCTTTCCCGCTCTAAAGCCTTACCAGGATGGACAAATAAGTCTAAGGTGGTTTCCTGGTCATGGTCTAAAATAAATGACAATATAGATAAAGCTCAGGTCAAATAAAAAATCCATCATAGCAACAGGATTAATGCCAAAGTTGGAAATACCTTGGTTGGGTAGTTTGTGAGGTTGAAAAAAGGAGGCTGTCTGATAATGGAAGAATCAACATTTTCAGGTCCCTGAAAGTAGTGGTAAGGTTGGAGGATGGTTAGATATGGCCTATGGGTTCAGCATTTTTGGTAGTCTATCCTGGATGAATAGTTGCTGTTAGATGGTGCAAGAACGAATGTGTATTATGAGGATGAGTTAAGGTAAGAGTTAGGTAGAACGATTGATGAAGGTGTCAGGTGTGAAAAGAGTATGAAGAAACTGAGATGGATGAAGTAAGACTAGGGGAGATCAGGAAGCTGTTCTTGTGAATGATCGTCCCAAGTGGAAAAAGTCTTTTCTAACCAAGCATGATGATTATAAATGTGAGTAAAAGTATATATATATTCTTTTTGCCAATATCGATTTTTTGTCTCTCCTATTCAATTTGTTCCATTATATATATACTGATTTAGAGTTTGGTGGAGGGTTTACTCTGTCACAACGGTGATGACTATCCCGTCCCCCGAAATATAAATGCCATAGCGTATAATGGGATTTATATTTCGGCAGATGAGATATCCATCACCATTGTGACTGAGTAATCCCTTTGCCAAACTCTAAATCAGGCCCTTAATCTTTGAATATTTCATGCAAATAGTGTCATTGCTTGGTTTGTTTATTTTAAAATTTTAATCTGACTAGTGTATTGTGTTAAATTTCCAGAGAATAGTATTCCTTTAGGAATAATCCCAATCTAGGAATTTTGTTAGGAAGTATAGTTTGTAATCACTTGGGTATCTTGATATGTATTTCTGTTGTACTGTGTCAGCTATCAGCAGTCTGTTAAGGATCTTTATGTGTGGGCTTGGAGAATAAAGATTGAACTACAACTCTGCCTTTATACTGTTATTGACAATGTATTGCTATGGGAGGTGATGCTTGTTTCATGGTTGGAACAGGTGGGTCGTGAATCTCAATGTAACCTAAATCAGTGATAGAACAAGGGTTTTTTGTCTTAGGTTTTTCTAGAGGTGGAGGGCTGGCAAACAGAATTGTTGGTCAACTATGTGTTTGTATCTAAATCTGGCACTGACTATAAGATGTTTAAAAAACAAAATACCTGAAGGTATTTGTGTCTTTTGTACATGAAGAGGAGAATCTTTAATGCATTTTTTTACTGGGAGCCTGGGTATGCATTTGAGGTGTGCTGTGTTACCTGTTTGGTTTTTAGGGCAAAGATCTCTGGTTTTTCACCATCTAAAGTCTTTTAGTTGATATCAAAAAGTGGAAGTTGCACAGTAATACAGGGTCTTGGTGGATCAATGCAACTATGATCATAGATTGGGATTGGGTGGAGAGTTTTTTTATGAGGGTCTTAGTTTAGTTGAATGATGTTCAGTTAAATGATTTTAGACAACTGCAAATAACTCTGAGTTTAGCCTGAGATACGTATATTGTATCACTCCCAGAGATGATGCTTTTCTTTTGCAAAGTACAGTTTACCTAAAAAAAGTGGAGAGTAGACACTGGACATCAATATTTTGAGGTGACACATTAACAAAAAACTACTTAGCATCAAGAAAAAGCACTAATACCCCATCTAGTCCACTTTTTGAGCCTTTTGAACAGACTAAAGGTTTTTGCAGTCCATTAAAGTTTTACAATGTTATTGTGAGTGTTAAGCTAAATTTAAAATAGGGCACATATAGGGCCTGATTTAGGTCTCAGCTGAAAAAGTGCTCTGTCACAAACATGATGGATATCCCGTCTGCCATATTAAAATCCCCATAATAATTGTTCACAGGGGTAGCGTGATGACTCCTGTCATGGCCGCCCTTGTTTCGCTCACTAGAGCTCAGGCCAACAATTAAAGAGGAAAAGAAGACGATTTCTTTGCTATTCTATGTATCTAAAACTGAAAAACAAATCCCTAAATACTGTAGTGCCCTCGACATTTATCACTTGTAGTTTGCAGTAGAGTGTTTCCTTTTCCTGCTGGAGTACATGTCTTTAATAGTTGAAGACTTTCCAGCAGGGGTGGCTGGTACTGATGAGCATGACAGGCGTGGCCCTGCCACTTCTGTGAACAATAAAAAGAATTAATAGGATCAGCAAGCAGCTGAAAACAAACTTCAGCTGCTGCTCGGTGAGAAAGTGTTCTGAATCTGTGTTTATTTAGAGGGGATGGAGTCATGTTCTTCTGCGCATGCACTGGCTGGTGAAATCTCCCTCACCAAACGAGAGCAGTGATGTCAGAGCGCTGGGTGTGGTAAGTTTTATTGCTATCTATAGGTTTTAATTTTGGGCGAAATGGGGAAGGGTGTGGTTAGAGCAGTGTATTAAGCAAAAGGGCCGGGGGAGTGGGGCTGGTCAAAGGGTACAATGTTGGAGTGGGCGTGGTTTAAATGCTCTGCCTCCGTCATGCAACCAGCCATTGGTGTCATTGCTTATTGAAGGTGGACTGAGGCCTTATGGAGGACTGCAGTAGCCCCCTTGCAGGTTCATTAAAGCTGGTACCACGTGACATTGGTTCAAAGTTCTGCGTTTATTTTTGTCAGGGCATGCAATTTGCAAGTTTCAGTTAGCCCATTGCTTTAGAGGTCTCTTTTCATAATTTTCTTGTTGGAACTCAGAAGTTTGCCAGTTATGCCATTTCCCAGCACCTACCAGTCCTGCCCCTGTCCGCGCAGGTTTTTTTTTTTTTTCGGACTGGAGTTTGGTGCATCTCTAATTATCACTGTGGATGATTTCTGCTTAGAATTGGATCCAACCGGATGCCTCCTTTTGAAGGGAAGAGACAGAGCATCCTACTGTGCATGGATATCACATAAGTAGTATACATGCACAGGGAGGGGGACAGAACTGCATCAAGTGCATTATCACATCACATAATCAAATATTATAACGACATTTGGCCAGAGATAAAGGAACCTCCGGTGCCTTATAATGTCTCTCAGTGAAAGGCACTTTATGCACAAGTATTAGGAGAGTAGGGCTTCATTTATAGAACATTGGGTAACGTTTTCCATAAAATAAACAGGTTGTACAGAGCATTTCTATTGACTGCATTGTGTTCAGACAATGTTTTGTACACCATGACAGCTGACATGATAGGATTGGAGCATGCCTTTTTGATGTCTGTGTTGTAGAAACTGTTGAGGAAATTACTGAATGTGGGGATAGGTGAATGAATAAATAAATGAAGAATCTTCTGTGGCACAGCACCGCAGACCAAAAGAACTCTGATTCACTGTCCATGAGATACCTGTAGACAGGAATGAAAATTGAGTGTGTCACTGTAGTGTATGGCGAACACGGGTGAGGGTACTCAATCAGGTTTCTTTAGATAAAACAGCCGCTGGAGCCATTGTAGAAGAAAAAGAGTAAATCCTTTATTATGTGAACCCACAACCCCATCAGCTACCAACCAGGTCCAGTGGGATCAGGCAACTGCCCAACACTTTAGAACCTGGACAGTACCTGATGTAATCTGGGTTCCACAGAAGTACACAAGAAACAAACAGCAGACCAGGTTTCATTATAAATGAAGTAACAAAGAGGGTAAAGAGAGAAGAGGTGACATACCACATAATTTCCCCTCCTTAAGAAAACAAAAAACATGCATATTCAAATAACTATGGCCCTCATTCGGACCTTGGCGGGCGGCGGAGGCCGCCCGCCAAAGTCCCGCCGTCAGGTTACCGTTCCGCGGTCGAAAGACCGCGGCGGTAATTCTGACTTTCCCGCTGGGCTGGCGGGCGGCCGCCTTCAGGCCGCCCGCCAGCCCAGCGGGAAAGAGGCTTCCACGATGAAGCCGGCTCGGAATCGAGCCGGCGGAGTGGAAGCTGTGCGACGGGTGCAGTTGCACCCGTCGCGTATTTCACTGTCTGCGCAGCAGACAGTGAAATACATTTAGGGGCCCTCTTACGGGGGCCCCTGCAGTGCCCATGCCAGTGGCATGGGCACTGCAGAGGCCACCAGGGGCCCCGCGACCCCCCTACCGCCATCCGGTTCCCGGCGGAGAACCGCCGGGAACTGGATGGCGGTAGGGGGGGGTCGGAATCCCCTCGGCGGCGCAGCTAGCTGCGCCGCCTTGGAGGATTCCAATGGGCGGCGGTACACTGACGGGAGACCGCCAGTGTTGCCGGTCCGACCGCGGCTTTACCGCCGCGGTCGGAATGCCCATTGGAGCACCGCCGGCCTGTCGGCGGTGCTCCCGTGGTCCTCCAACCCGGCGGTCATGGACCGCCAGGGTTGGAATGACCACCTATATGCCTAACTAAGATGCAGTTTTTTCAACAGATAAAATCAAAGCAAATCAAAATTAAGACATAAAGTAATCTTCAAAGTTTGCTGGTAACTTGACTGTGCAGGTACTGCATGCGCACAGTGGCTCCCGTACAAACCTGTGCACCAAAACTTCATCTGAGACACAACTCTCATTATTGTGATCAGTACCCGTCTCCCCAGAAAGCCTGGGAATCAACCTACAATCCTTGTCTTTACTCATATGGGTGGTGGAATCCGACTCACTTCTATCTTGGTTTCCACTCACAATGACACAGGGTGAAGAAATGTACTTACTGGTTTGAGCATTATCACCATCAGCCACACCAGCCACACCAGTGGATAACATATTGCTAGCATCCGGACTGCTGTCATTGGCAAAATATAGCTGCCTGAAAATGTCACCCTTTCCCCTCCAACAACACCAACATCCTGGTAGCTCTCAGTACTTCCATAGGATTTGAAAATGTAGATGCTTCTTTAGAAACTCTATGTGGTTTCTTGATCAACACCCGATCTTGGGCATTTACCTGTGTATCCTTTACACGTTTCCTGAAGTCATAGTTACGTTTTGTGATAGTTGCTTCTCTAACACTCAGTGTTGTAATTTTGTCATGTCAGTATCAAGAGTTAATTTGGATTTCCCTCATAGAATATTAGACTGCCACAATGGTGTCAATTTGGTCCTGGTTTCTCTAGCCCTGAGAATACCCAGTAGTAGAATGAGGTGTTGTTAAATATGACCAAATCTTCTCTTGAAGGAAGAGACACACATCTACATTTGCTGCTATCGCGGTTGGCCCTTTCTACCAAACCATTGGATGTAGAGCTATACAAAGCCACTTGAGAACGTTTAATGATAATCTTTTATTAAAATCAGCCATTTTCTTGGATACAAAGGGGGTCATTCTGACCCCGGCGGTCTGAGACCGCCGGGGCCAGGGTCGGCGGGAGCACCGCCGACAGACCGGCGGTGCCCCGCAGGGCATTCTGACCGCGGCGGTTCGGCCGCGGTCAGATGCGGGAAACCGGCAGTCTCCCGCCGGTTTCCCGCCGCCCTGCAGAATCCCCCATGGCGGCAGAGCGCGCTCCGCCGCCATGGGGATTCAGACACCCCCTACCGCCATCCTGTTCATGGCGGGAAACCCGCCATGAACAGGATGGCGGTAGGGGGTGCCGCGGGGCCCCCGTAAGAGGGCCCGCAAAGTATTTCAGTGTCTGCTTTGCAGACACTGAAATACGCGACGGGTGCAACTGCACCCGTCGCACCCCTGCAACTACGCCGGCTCAATTCTGAGCCGGCGTCCTCGTTGCAGGGGCATTTCCGCTGGGCCGGCGGGCGCTCTTTCGGAGAGCGCCCGCCGGCCCAGTGGAAATGTCTAAATGGCCGCCGCGGGCAACGTCAACAAATTAATAATTTATCCATTTTGAAAAATAGTCTTTGGGGACATGGAGATCTGCTGTCTTCAGCAGGCCACCATCCCTGTGAGTGCAGGGACTCGCTATGGGGTCGCAAAATGCGACCCACCTCATTAATAATAATGAGGTGGGTCTTTGTGACCCCATAGCGACTCGCAGACGTGTCTGAGACACCGTTCTGCATCAGAATTTGCGATTCGGAAATTGCGAGTTGCACCGACTCGCAATTTCCGAATCGTTAATTCGGATAATGCTACATCTGGCCCCTTGTGCCTTATTTCGGTCGGTGGGACAAAATCCCCAGCTCTCATGCAAATGTCATAGTCGCATGACAATTCCATGGCTATTTGACTGAAAATACTGAGATCTCCTTTGAGATTCTTCTCTGAAGGCCAATCAGTTTTAATGAAGTGAAGTAAATGTAATAATACTTAGGCGGACATTCTGACTCTGGCGGGCGGCGGTTGACCGCTGCCGGCATTCCAACCTTCCCGCTGGGCCGGCCGGCGCTACCCATGGTAGCACCGGCCGGCCCAGCGGGAAGGAGGCCTGCAACACAGAAGCCGGCTCCGAATGGAGTTGCACCCGTCGTGCTTTTCACTGTCTGCTAGGCAGACAGTGAAAAGCTTCATGGGGCCCTGTTTGGGGGCCCCTGCACTGCCCATGCCAGTGGCATGGGCAGTGCAGGGGCCCCCAGGGGCCCCAAGACACCCATTCCCACCAGCCTCTTCCTGGCGGTGACAACTGCCAGAAACAGGCTGGCGGGAAGGGGGTGAGAATCCCCATGGCAGCGCTGCTTGCAGCGCTGCCCTGGCGGATTCGCCCAGCCGGGGGAAAACCGGCGGGAAAACCGGCGGGAAACCGCCGGTCCCGGTTTTCTGACCGCGGCTTTACCGCTGCGGTCAGAATGGGCTTGGAAGCACCGCCAGCCTGTTGGCGGTGCTTCCGTCATTCGTGACCCTGGCGGTCAAAGACCGCCAGGGTCAGAATGACCCCCTTAATCTTTAGTCATGGCCACTTTCTTATCATTCTCTGTAATGATACCATTGCTAGCTCAAATGGCGTCCACAAGACCTACTACACACTCAGTAACCTGATCTATACTTTAAATATCTGAATGTGGTAACGGCATATGTGACAAGCAATCTGCACAAATGTTTTTACCCCTTTGTACATAATTCACCCTTTGATCAAACTCTTGCAGCCTAGAAAGAAAACGTACCAAATGAGCAGATGCCTTTCCCAATCCATTGCCACTCAAAAGAAACACAAATTGTTTGTGACCAGTGTAAATATCACAACCGGTGCCCCATATGTATGCTTTGAACTTCTCTACTGCCCATACACATGCCAGAGCCTCCATCTCAATAGTGCTATAATTACTCTCTGCCTCCGAAAGTGCTCTGGATGCAAAGGCAACTGTGTTCCTGCGGCTGCCGAAAATCTCATGGAGAGGGGTGGGCGGGGGTAGTGACTGGGCGGCGAGGCACTTTACCACTGCTAACCAGTGCTAAAGTGCATATGCTCTCTGTGTAAATTGTACTATTGATTGGTTTATCCATGATTGGCTATTTAATTTACTTATAAGTCCCTAGTAGAGTGCACTATATGTGCCTAGGGCCTGTAGATTAAATGCTGCTAGTGGGCCTGCAGCACTGGTTGTGCCACCCACTTCAGTAGCCCCTTAACCTTGTCTCAGGCCTGCCATTGCAAGGCCTGTGTGTGCAGTTTCACTGCCACTTCGACTTGGCATTTAAAAGTACTTGCCAAGCCTAGAACTTGCCAAGCCTAGAACTCCCCTTTTTCTACACATAAGTCACCTCTAATGTGCGCCCTAGGTAACCCCTAGAGCAGGGTGCTGTGTGGGTAAAAGGCAGGACATGTACCTGTGTAGTTATATGTCCTGGTAGTGTAAAACTCCTAAATTCGTTTTTACACTACTGTGAGGCCTGCTCCCTTCATAGGCTAACATTGGGGCTGCCCTCATACATTGTTGAAGTGGCAGCTGCTGATCTGAAAGGAGCAGGAAGGTCATATTTAGTATGGCCAGAATGGTAATACAAAATCCTGCGGACTGGTGAAGTCGGATTTAATATTACTATTCTAGAAATGCCACTTTTAGAACGTGAGCATTTCTTTGCACTTAAATCTTTCTGTGCCCTTCAATCAACGTCTTGCTAGGTTTAGTTGACAGCTCCTTGTGCATTTACTCAGACACACCCCAAACACAGGGTACTCAGCCTCACTTGCATACATCTGCATTTTGAATGGGTCTTCCTGGGCTGGGAGGGTGGAGGGCCTGCCCTCACACAAAGGACTGCCACACCCCCTACTGGGACCCTGGCAGACAGGATTGAACTGCAAGGGGACCTGGTGCATTTCTTAGACACTCTTTGAAGTCACCCCCACTTCAAAGGCACAATTTAGTATAAAACAGGGCCTCTGCCCTACCTCATCAGACACTTGCTGGAGAAGAAACCTGAACCAGAAACTACATCCTGCCAAGAAGAACTGCCTAGCTGCTCAAAGGACTCACGTGTCTGCTTTTCTACAAAGGACTGCTGCCTTGCTGTTGGCCAGCTGCCTTGCTGAACTCTTGTCTGGCTGTAAAAGTGCTCTCCAAGGGCTTGGATAGAGCTTGCCTCCTGTTCCCTGAAGTCTCAGGACCAAAAAGACTTCTCTCTTTCACTTGGACGCTTCGTGCGCCGAAATTTTCGACGCACAGCTTGTTCCGCGGTGAGAAAAACGCCGCACACCGACGCTGATCGACGCAACGCCTTCGGGACAACCGGAACTTGAACGCACGGGCTCGCAAGGACAACGCCGCCCGACTTCCAGAGGAGAAATCGACGCGACGTGTGCCGTGAGAGCGAAACTTCGACGCACAGCCGGAAAACAAGCAGGAGAATCCACGCACAGACCCGGGACATCTGGTAATCCCCACGACTCATAGAAAGAGACTGTCCGCGTGCCAGAAAACGACGCACGACTTCCCCGCGTGAAAAATAACGGCGCAAGTCCATGTGTGCTGGGGAGAAATCGACGCACACACTATTTTTCCACGTATCTCTTCTTCTGCAGCCCTTTGCAGAGATTTTCCACCAGAAACCAGGTACTTTGTGCTTGAAAGAGACTTTGGGGGTCATTCTGACCCTGGCGGTCACCGACCTCCAGGGTCAACGACCACGGAAGCACCGCCAACAGGCTGGCGGTGCTTCCTGGGCCATTCTGACCGCGGCGGTAAAGCCGCGGTCAGAAAAGGGGAACCAGCGGTTTCCCGCCGGTTTAACCCTGGCCCAGGGAATCCTCCATGGCGGCGCTGCTTGCAGCGCCGCCATGGGGATTCCGACCCCCTTCCCGCCATCCTGTTCCTGGCGGTTTTTACCGCCTGGAACAGGATGGCGAGAACGGGTGTCGTGGGGCCCCTGGGGGCCCCTGCACTGCCCATGCCACTGGGCATGGGCAGTGCAGGGGCCCCCTAACAGGGCCCCATAATGATTTTCAGTGTCTGCTTTGCAGACACTGAAAATCGCGACGGGTGCCACTGCACCCGTCGCACCCCTGCAAATCCGCCGGCTCCATTCGGAGCCGGCTTCCTCTTTGCAGGGGCTTTCCCGCTGGGCCGGCGGGCGATCTTCTTGAGATCGCCCACCGGCCCAGGGGGAAAGTTGGAATCACCGCCGCGGTCATTTGACCGCGGTGCGGTGTTTGGGCGGTGCCCGCCACCCGCCGGGGTCGGAATGACCCCCTATGTTTGCTTTTTAAAGACTTAAGACACTATGGGTGTCATTCTGACCCTGGCGGTCACCGACCGCCAGGGTCAATGACCACGGAAGCACCGTCGACAGGCTGGCGGTGCTTCCTGGGCCATTCTGACCGCGGCAGTAAAGCCGCGGTCAGAAAAGGGGAACCAGCGGTTTCCCGCCGGTTTACCCTGGCCCAGGGAATCCTCCAGCGCCGCCATGGGGATTCTGACCCCCTTCCCGCCATCCTGTTCCTGGCGGATTTTACCGCCAGGAACAGGATGGCGGGAACGGGTGTCGTGGGGCGGTGTTTGGTGCGGTGTTTGGGCGGTTTCCGCCCGGCGGGCGGTGCCCGCCGCCCGCCGGGGTCGGAATGACCCCCTATATATAACTTTTCAGTGATATCTTTACAAATTCATATTGCATCTTTGATCGTTTTGTACCCAGATAAATATTATATATTTTTCTAAACACTGTGTGGTGTAATTTTGTGGTGTTATATTATGGTATTGTATGATTTATTGCACAAATGCTTTACACATAGCCTTCTAAGTTAAGCCTGACTGCTCGTGCCAAGCTACCAGAGGGTGGGCACAGGCTGATTTTGGATTGTGTGTGACTTACCCTGACTAGAGTGAGGGTTCTTGCTTGGACAGAGGGCAACCTGACTGCCAACCAAAAACCCCATTTCTAACACTACTCTATCAATGAAAACCATGCAAAACTTAGACAACATTTACAGAAATGACTGGATCAATCTCACTTAGTTCTGACAATTCTCTCAACACAATCGGTACATCGTGACCAGGACGTAGAATAATACCCCAACTTGGCCCAAGCCATCCACCCCACAATGTCTCTCTCATTGATGGCCACATACAATTTGGTGACAGTATTCCAAGGTATCCCAGAAGAATTCAAGAAGATCAATATCCTTGTCACCAAATGCCTTGGGCCTGATATCAGGGTATTCTAAAACCTTTGACTTGGACCATAAGATAAAGTAGATGCAATCTGCCAAATTAATAATAGGTGCCCCTGAACCCGCCATAACAGACAAGGCCTTACCATCTATGACAGCTTCACAAACTGGCCCCTTGATAGATTTACTGAGTTTGTGCGTGGCCACATCAGGCAAATCTACTGTCAACAGCACATTCAAAAATGTGTTTGCACATTCTTAAGGCGTATCATCCAAACACTCAGTGTATACATTACTAATTTTCACTTTACAGGTGTTTTAAGCAGTACTAAGCCTTGGAATAATATTTCTACATACTGCCTGAAAATAGCCTATTTTTCGACATTTCATGCATTTTTTTCCAATGGCGGGGCAGGAAGGATTATTTTCAATATGATTACGGGAACCACAATGAAAGAAAATTATTGGTCCTTGAGCTTGTGGTCCTTTTTCTAAATTTATATGACTCATCATAAACAGCACAAATCATATCTTACTCCATCACACAACTGACGGTTGGCTGTCCACCATGACTAGATAAGACTTTAGCCGTAACAATAGACCTTTAAACATTTTTCGCAATGTCAACCGTTTCCACTAGAGTGGGATTGTGACAAATTAATAGACATTCCTGCACTTTTTTAGAAAAGCAATACAATGCGAACTGGTCCCATATATATAAAGAATAAAAAGATAAAGAAACTCTGATGACTTTGGTGAACTTAGATATAACATCAGGAGATAAACCATTGGAAGAAACTGAAGTTGTGATACCTTTGGGGGCAGGTCTCACGGGAAAAAGACTGCAATCCGAGTTTTATCCGGCTTTACCAGCAGGGAATAAAATTGATCTGTTCGCCGAAATGGTTATTCATGACTTATACAAAAAGAATTGGAACAAAAATGAGGATAACTTAACCTTATTGGAGAAACAGGCGTTACATAAACTCCAAATGGATACAACTGTGGAAATTAAGCCAGCTGACAAAGGTGGAAATATCGTGATACAAAACAAACAGGATTATGTGAAAGAAGCCATGCAGCAATTAACAGATAAAACATGTTATGCACAAGTTGGTTGGAATCCACTAATTAAATTGGAGGAGAAGACTCTGGGGGTCATTCTGACCCCGGCGGGCGGCGGGAGCCGGCAAATGGCCGCTCCGCGGTCGAAAGACCGCGGAGGCCATTCTGGCTTTCTCGCTGGGCTGGCGGGCGACCGCCAGAAGGCCGCCCGCCAGCCCAGCGGGAAACCCCTCCCCACGAGGAAGCCGGCTCCGAATGGAGCCGGCGGAGTGGAGGATATGTGACGGGTGCAGTGGCACCCGTCGCGTATTTCAGTGTCTGCACAGCAGACACTGAAATACAAAGTGGGGCCCTCTTACGGGGGCCCCTGCAGTGCCCATGCCATTGGCATGGGCACTGCAGGGGCCCCCAGGGGCCCCACGACACCCCTCACCGCCATCCTGTTCCTGGCGGTCGGAGCCGCCAGGAACAGGATGGCGGTGAGGGGGTCGGAATCCCCCATGGCGGCGCAGCAAGCTGCGCCGCCATGGGGATTCCCAGGGCAGCGGAAAACCGGCGGGAGACCGCCGGTTTTCCTTGTCTGACCGCGGCCAAACCGCCGCGGTCACAATGCCCTGCGGGGCACCGCCAACCTGTTGGCGGTGCTCCCGCATCCCCGGTCGGAATGACCCCCTCTATCTTGTATTACCACATGGGAAGATTTAGGCCTTATTGATCAGGATAAGGCCAAGTATTTAAAAGTGGAACATCCCGTAATTCCAACAATATATTTTCTCCCTAAAATTCACAAAGATTTGACACATCCACCGGGTAGACCAATAATATCGGCTAAGGCATCCTTATTAGAACCTATGTCAGATTACAATGACTTTTTTCTAGCACCTTTAGCAAGGAAGTTGAATTCCTATTTGCGTGATAGATGAGATTTATTATTACAATTGGAAGGCATACCCTGGCAAAACAACTACAGACTGGTAACTATGGATGTAGTCTCACTCTACACAAATATTGAACATCATATGGGAAATCAGGCATGCAAATTCTTTTTGAACCAAAGAAATATACGTTTCTTTCAACATAAGGAAATGCTCTTGGAAATGATTAGTATTTGTCTTACCAATAATTACTTCCTTTTTAATCAACAACTGTATCTACAAACGAAGGGTACAGCGATGGGCTTTTCTTTTTCTCCAAATTTTGCTAACTTACCAATGGGCTGGTTTGAACAGTGAATTGCAGGGGCAGAAGAAAATGAGATACATCAACAAAAAGTAGTGGCCTGGCTTAGGTTTATTGATGACTTATTTCTTATTTGGGATGGCACAGAACAAGAATTTGAGGTATATTTCAAGATTTTGAATACTAACGTAGCAAACTTGAATTTCACCTATGAAATTAGTGTGACACGTGTGACATTCTTAGATACAGAAATCTACATAAAAGATGGAATAATTCAGACAACACTACATAGGAAAATGACAGCCACCAACTCAATATTACATGCAAAAAGCTTTCACCCCCAAAAACAAAGTGGAATATCCCCTATTGTGAATTCCTGCGAATAAAGAAAATTTGCTCAGAACCTGCGGAGTTTGATAAACATCTTAAATTGTCTGAGGAGAGATTTGTAGCTAGACAATATTCTAACAAATGTTTAACTCAGGCTAAGCAACGTTTGAAACAATCATCAAGAGAACAAATAATTCAGAATGTAAATTATTCTATAAAACATGATAAACAACAACAGATGCAGTTTATAACCACGTACTCACAAAGTGCTACACAAGTTAGAAATTTTTTGGAGAATCATTGGCCAATTTTACTGATGGATTCGACAGTAGGAGAAATTATGGGACAATATCCACAAATGACATTCAGAAGAACACCCAATTTAAGTGATAAACTAATACACAGTCACTTTCAGATTAAAAAAAACAAATTGGCTACAAAAGCCGGTATTTTGGAAATGTAGTGATTGTAAGGCATGTAAAATTGGGAAAAACAAGAAAGAATATCTAACGAATACTGGAAATGTGAGATTGATTCGAAAGTATCTGACTTGCAAAAGCCGATTTACAGTGTATGTGATTGAGTGCCCTTGTGGGTTGAAATACATTGGCAGAACGATTTGTGAGACTAAGAAGCGAATTTTAGAACACATTTGAGCAACTATTAACCTAGACAGGAGCTATGCAACTGCTAGGCACATGGAACAAAAACATAACAGTAATTGGGAATTGATGATTTATTATGTAATTGATCAAGTACCGAAACAAGAACGAGGGGGAGACAGAGAAAAGAAGTTACGTCAGTTAGAATCCAGATATATATTGGATATTCGTTCTTTAACCCCACTATGTCTTAATCAGGATGAGGAGTTATTTGTACACCTATAAGGATTATGAAAACCTACTACTAACCACAAATCTTTGGGATGAATGAGTGGGAGGCTGGTACACACACATTTTTTATGGCTAATCTATCTGTCCTTTTTTCATTTTATTAGTATTATTTTCACTTATTTGGTGTGGCATTCACATGGGCGTGTTAAAATTGAATAAATCTCACAGGTTTAGACACATAAATACTCAAATACAAGAGAAAGATCAAGTAGGAATTGCTAGAGGCTGCAGTTTAATTATATATACCTTTTTATTAAATACAATAAAAATTGTCTACTCAGGATTTAAATTAAACTAATAACCATTT
Organism: Pleurodeles waltl; assembly: GCF_031143425.1. NCBI lineage: Eukaryota > Metazoa > Chordata > Amphibia > Caudata > Salamandridae > Pleurodeles > Pleurodeles waltl. Next base: position 64,389,444 of record NC_090436.1, read on the forward strand.
GAGATGTAAGGTGATTTGAAAGTGAGAATATATTTCCAACTCTGTTTTATAAAATTATTGGATTGAATAGAAAGAATTGATAACTACATCTACCAGAAGTCATTGCATGAGTATGAGCAAAAAGAGAGACATCCTGGTAAAATGTTGAAAGTTTACATATTATTTAGCAGAGGCTTATGTATTTCAATTCAGGTTTCACACATCCCGAGATAGAAATAAGTTGTTTTTGAAATTGATCTTTGAATGAGTATTGTGTTTTTTATGAATTATTGTGTGTATATTTCAGCGCCAATAGAATGCACAGGATGTACCTGTGAACAAGGTCCGGTGAGACCGAAACGCGTCAGGGGATTCCTGACATTGTTTGCTGTGAGCTCGCTATTGAAATAAAGTAAGGAAATAAGGCACAACTTCAGAGTGCGGTTCTCTCTTTTTGTAAACACAAAGAGAATTAATTAAAGCAAGATACGGGTGTCCTACCGGAAAACCGGCACCAACGAAGAACAAAAGCGCGCCGCAGCACTCCATTTAGGACAACTTCTTCTTATATACATATATATATATCAACATTGTTACCAAAATTACATTTAGCGGCCAACACAAACAGAGTAGCTATACACTTTTCCAATGACTCGGCAGCAGACTGTTTACACATGGCAAGGTTGAATCTTTCCAACAGCACAGTTGAGTTACCAAGTACTGTTTCTCGATCCTCTCCTTTCCTTCCAAATAAACATTCCATGGAATATCTTCATCATGTGGTGCTTGGATAGGCAGTAAACACACAAACACACATTACCCAGGAACCCCCAAGTTATTGAGTATCATTTTCCTAGCTGGCGGACACTCATTTCCATCTATTGCTGTTAGGTAATTTTCAAAAATTAGCAACCACTCACACCATTTTATTTCAGGTTTCTTGCTCTCTTGAGAAAAGGCAGAGGCTGGACAACTCCTTGATTCACAGCCATATCAAAATAATATGTATGTATCTAGACATGTGGAATGAGGTAGTAAAACACAGCGTCAAAGTCACAAGTCAGGAAAATGAGAGGGCAAGCCTGTTGTTATACGCAAAATTGAAGTCAGTTACCTGCTGTTCCACTGTGCTCCACTGAGACGAGAAAGAGTAATACAAGAGGTCTGGTAACTACAAAGAAAATTTCAAAATTTGTGCCACAAGCTGTTAATAGACAAGAAGAATTGGGGCAAATCGCGGTATCCAAACTCACACCCCCAATCTACGATGCCACGCAACACTGAAATGCACTGCCAATACACTTTTAAAACAGCCACCAGAGCACTGCAAGAAGACGATCTACTTCTGCGTAGAAGAAGTGATAGCGCGTCCAGTCCTTGTAAATTACTCATACTCGGACACCTTTTGACCGGGTTGAGTTCTCCTCATCCAAAGAAATCGTCGGATCCCTCAAATCAGTGATCAATATTCATTTATAATCAATAACCAATACTCAATTAGTAATCGATCAACAAATCAGCTAAACAGAAATCAGTAATTAGACACACCATGACCTTTCAGTCATGAATAACCACACCTGTTTATTAAAAGTTAATGAGTTTATTTCCCTATATTAACAAAGCTAGCGCAATGTAAGTAAGTCTCAAAATCAAATGATACACATATACGAACATTACTGCCTGTCCATAACGACGGAAGAAACGCAATCTAAGTAAAACTAGAATAATCACACACTCTGATATAGCTATGCAAATTACTAATAAAAATAACTGAAATTGACTAATTGCATACATCGGTCAGCATAACAAGATTTCAATTCAGCACTGTGCATCAAATGAATACCTCAACTAACTTCTGATTAGCATTGGCATGTGGGGCTCCATGCAAAATGAATTTAATCAACACAAATTTAGAAAACTTCTAGCTTAGGCTCTGTCAAAATAAGCAGTTGGTACCTAAGAAGGAAAACACAATGAATAGTATATTTATCCTTTCATAATTACCAAATACAATCAGCATTCAAGATAAGTCTTCGTCCTTCAGGCACTAGTTCGATCAGCATGGGGCAGACTTCAAAGGGGCAAAGTTTGAGTCAAGTTTTCCTTGCAGCAGCAAGGAAAATGGGGGGCAAAAGTTATTGTATGGGCAAGGCAAAGTAAAGTTAAAGTTAAAGTCTCTAGGGTGAGAATTCTTTAAAGTCTCTCTCTCTCTGGGATAGAGAAAAAGCATCAGAGTGTCATCAAAATGGCTTCTCAAATCTGGCTTCAAAATGGCATCAAAGAAAATGGCTGGCTTCTCTTCGTCCGATGGGATTAAGTAAGAAAAGTTCCAAATTCTTCAGGTTCTTCCATTGGAGGGTCCATGGGGTGATTTCTCTTTGACCAATGAATAGTGTCTCTTCTCTTAATACTCATCTACGCATAAGGTGTCCTTGGAGTTTTGGAACATAAGTAGCAACAAAGTTGCCAATTAATTCTGCATCAGTGTCTTCATTGTCTGCACCTGCAGAAACTGACCTTGAGCTTCAAAGGGGATGGAAGTTGCCTAGCACGCAACTTTGAGATAAGTGTATTAGTCATTCTAATGGAAAAATACAGCTTTTAAAGATTCAAAACACGTCTTTGTTAATACAAGTGAAAACTACGCAGTTAAAATTGAGACCAGACAACTAGGCCAAAGCCTCTACTAAATTTAAGCCAAGTATATAACAGTTTTAACGAGATAATCATAGAATATAGCTTCAATTATGACATATTAATACATTTGTCGGTTTTCATGATTAATTAAGCTTGTTTATACTAATGGCGACCTACTTTGTTGGCACATTTTTCTACATACATTATTTTTCTTTGCTAAAATCACATTGTCTTATACGATTTTGTTGCATGATATATAAATGTTTGTTAGTCTTTCTTTTTCTGCTTCATCAGAAGGAGCAAGACGCAATGGGATACGCAGACGCCGCTCTGAGGTCCCGCGACGTCACAGTGGGCTGCTTCAAAGGAACAGGAAAGATGAAGCACACATGTTAAACACTTACACTGAGCATCAAAGAATGATGCTCTCCCGGAACTTGCCCACAGAGTGCAAAAAGGAAGACAATGATCCCACGATGCTGCGTCAGGACACCCACACTGCCAGCCAACCTCCCACAGCAGTGGAACTGGGAAATAGAATGCTGCACAATGAAAGCGTAACCAGTAAACCAACAATGGACTCCTGATGAATAGACGGGAAACTAGAAAATATTCCCAGCATGAACTCAGTTCAGAAGTAGCTCAGTTCAAAACTAGGTAACAGGAATTCTTGCCAATACGTACAGCGTTGTTTGTGGGTCCACAACCGGCTCAGCGAGAGAACCCCATGCAGTGTACCATGTATTATGTGGACCAACGACGACATCAGCTACCGATCAGGTCCAAAGTTATTAGGCCACTTCCTAACAGCTCAACAATCTAGAACCTGGTGTAATCTGGGTTCCAAAGAAATACACAAGAAACAAACAGCAGACCAGGTTTCATTATAAAATAAATACCAAAGAGGGTAAAGAGCGAAGAGGTGACATACTACAGTCATGCTTTGTTGTCATAGTAGCCTCAGTGAGTAACGCATATGTAACAGGCTAGACGGTATAAACTAGACTGGAAACGGCGTAAGGTGGTGAGTAAATAGAAATTTATTGTGCTTGTGTCTTTTCTTATTTCTTATTTCTTTTCTATTTGCTTTCCACAGTGGGTAAGTATCCATAAAGTCTATGGTTTAACGTTCTTCTTTTCCTTAATCTTGTCGTTCTTCTTCTTCTCGTTTTTCAGGTCACTGTTCTCTGGTAAATACGAGCGGCTCCCGGGAGAAGACCGGCAAGAAAACATGAGAAACCTAAGGTAAGTAAATTGGCTATTTCCGGGGTTTTATCTTTCAGGTAGGAATAGGGGAGGGCCAAGTGGGGTATAGAGGAAGAGTGCAGAGACACCCGTGCACTATTTTAAAACGTGGTGATGTATTGTGTTTTAGACACACGGTGCTCCCAGACCAGAGGGGACAGTCAGGCTCCTTTTTTAGTTAGGGAGTCTACCCTTCCTCACCCCTCCCTCCTCATCCCTCTCGCTCCTCCCAGTTCCCTTCCCCTGTATGTTTTTCCCTTTTCCGGTCTGTTCTCCCTAGTAAGGACCGTACCTTTGTAAGCCACGACCCCCCGGGGTCATGGCTGGCTTTTGGGCTCCTCGTCTCCGGCGTTCCGTGATATGATCTCTCCTTCTCCTCTCCGTTATCGTCTCCCGTCTTCCTCGCGATCTTCTCCTTGGCGCTTTCACTTGTCTCCGTCACTCCTTCCTCCCGCTCGTCTCCCGGAACGTTCAGTTCCTTTTTATCGCGGCCGGCGGCCCGGAAGGCATTGAGCCGTTCCCTAGAAACAGGGAAACGCCCCCAGGACTCCGAGGCCGTTCCCATGGGAACGGTTGAACGCGGATCTGACTTGTCGGGGTTCTCCGACACATCGTAGGTTGCTTCACCTTGTGGCGTGATCGTGGCCGCCCAATCACAGCATATTTGGTGTGGTGGTGCACAATCGTCAGGTCTCCGCAGAGTGGATGATGTTCTCTCTCATTGTCACTGGAGAGTGCTGTGGTCTGGATGAATAAATCAGAGGACCGGTTGATGGGAGGACTTGGGTGGAGCACTGACTTACTTCCTCTTTGGTTACTCTTTTGAAGGAATGGTGACTTCAATATGTACAGAGATCTAGGATGATGCTATTATTGGAGAGATTCGGGCAGACACTGAAGGAGTGACTGTGAGCCTCGGGGTATTGCAGTACTACAAATGTATATTGTGCAATTCACCATTCAAATCTTTTTTTTCAAAATGTTCTTGCAGGGTGATAATCCCCTGTCCCCACACTGGGCATTACACACCCACCTAAAACTTTTCACCCCACCACTTTTAAAATCCACCAGCCGCCACTCCTTTCCAGTTATATGCTCTGCTATTGGAAAGACTGTGGGAACGTGCTAGTTGTGGGGAGATCCCTATGACTATGACTGCAGTCAGTCGAGATGGCACCAACTGTAATATGCTACAAGAAACCTTTTACAACATTTACCTTCGTGCATTGAAAAACATCATTCTTCCAAGGTGTTAAGACATTGTACCTAAAAATCATCCTGCCCTGCACATTTTTTCCAAGACCGTAAAATGTACTGACGTGAAGGTGCACAGACTAAAGCCCTCGTGGTTCTGGGCGGACTCTGAAACGGAAGTACGCAATGGATGGGAGGTGTTAAGGTTTGGTTAATGAATTTATGATGTAATGCACAGTACGGTAATGTATGCCACTTAACACAGTAATGTTTGAAAGAAGCTCCCATTCTTATGTGTATGCTCCAAGGCTGGGGAAGACGCTACAGATACCTGTAGTTCCTCCAATTTACATCTTTTCAAATTTCACAAGTGTCTTTAGATGTGTGAGAAGTTATACTTATGAAAAAGTATACACGCTTATGTAATATCCTGCTTCAATCAATGAGATTAATTTTCTAATGAAGACTGCAGAGATTGACGGTGATAACAATGTCAAATGTGGAGCCTTCATTACACACGAGGAAGACTAAATATTGTGTGAGATTACCTTTTTTGTGGCAAGATGAAGGACTTCAGCTGAGAGGCATGAAGGGGCAGGTTTAAGAGCCCCTAGCGCCACTGGAGCGTCACTTTCCGCGACGCTCCGTTGGCACTGTGCACTGCGCCGTATTTACCAGGAACTGTAAGGCCACTTTTTGTGGCATCACGCCTCCTTGTAAGTATGGGCCCCTCTGACGCAGTTCTCTGTGTCAGAGGGGAGTGCAATGGGTGTTGCTGTGGACGTTCTACTACAACACCCATTGCTTTTGACGCTGCCCCAGATTTACAAGTAATCGTAAACCTGTGGCAGCACCAAAAACTAACATCACCCCAGGGGTGGCTTTATCATGGCAAAACGAGGAGGAATGTTTTTATTCCTCTTATCTGCAGCACACATAGAAATAGCAAAATGCCATGGGTGAGTCATTTATGTGCACACCGTGCTGTGGCACTTTGCTATAAATCTGGGCCCCAGTATCTCCAGTGACTGCTGAGTTTCCAGCAAGGCAATATAGTAGTTTGCAACATAAAGTTACATAATAATTGCATTCACAACAGTAACGAATGTTGTCCGAAGTACTTTCCTTGGGAAATAAAGTTCTTACAGAAGAGGGAGAGTTGGAAAGGTGCATGACGGCGGGCAAGTTGTGTGAGTTAGTAGGAAATAAGTCTGAAAAACAGATATTTCTTTAAGTGTGCAGGTAAGGTGTAGAAGCTCACCTGCTAAGCAGCCGTCAATATAATGTATAGACTGACTGGTGAATGCAGCCTTTGCAACACAGTTTTGGGAGCAGAAACCTAGCCATTTATCACCAAGTCTGACTGGTATGTAGATCTAGACGTATACAAAAGTTCCTGGCTTAAAATACCAGGGAATAACCTTAATACCAAATCAACACTGTATAAATACTCATAACAATGAAAAGGATGGCACTTGTGTTCAAGCCAGGTCTTGTGGATCCTAGAAAACTATCTGATATGTGCTGAAGAAGTAGTGGAACCTGTAATTTATAGATAAGTCCTTCCAAGTACACTATTCACGTGATTTCAATCATTTGGGGTCCTCCAGAGCCCAAAGTACACATATTTCTTAGGCCCAATGACCAAGTATGGCCAATCTTTCTGTGTCCACGCACTGTCACCACTTTATATCAAACATCTCATGTAGGCTGGCTAGCCTGGCCGAGGGTCGAAAGACTTATCCACTAGTGTTCAAGATGATACACCATATTGATAGTCTGTAGGATTCCAGGTAGAGCCATGATGTTTGTTCATTATGTAGAGCTCACTAGGGAAGACATTGTTGACATTGTCTTTTATCACTCCCAAGATATCTTCCTACGTGATTCCTCTCTCCAGTTGGGCACTGACATCATCCATGAATTCCTGAACAGAGACATCACTCAAGAAGGGTTCCTATGCATCTCTGGTGTTATCAAGGTCAGTGTGGTATAGCCCTTTGCACCATAAATGTGCAGGATGGCTGATTGTGACTTTCATTTTGGAATGTGAATAGTCAGAAGTTAGCCAACATCCTTGCCTTACCATTATTGTCTTAAACTCAGTTTTTTCAGAGTATACTCAGCCTGTGAATTGAAGAGGGAGTTTAATTCAATTTTCTCGTTTCCGGATTTTACAACAATTCAGCTTTGATGCCGGTCATCTCTGATATCAGTAAAATGAATTACTATCTTTATCTAGGAAATCAAGCCTGACTAGTAAGGCCTGGGGGGCTAGACTACAGTCTCTGTATTGTTACTTATTGTTGGAGATAGTATTAGGTGTATTAGTGGGCAGGGGTCGACTGCATGATAGAGAGTACACATGTAATGATACTATGATATGAAACAGAGTGGCATTGTTCATGTTAAAAGGACGTCGTAGTGTAGTGCATCGTGGTGTGTGGGCCCAAGGAGTCTCAAAAAGTTCTAGATTTCCGGGTTATGAGAATCCTTTTATTTTTTAACGGTGGTCAGCATTACTGCAAGATCACGCTGAAGTATACAAAAAGTGATGGATGGAACGCTTGAATTAATCTTGGTCACTGGCAATTCTCTGGCCGCATCCCAGTCCAGCACTATTTTGCATGCCATGCCACCTCACTTTAAACCCAACCATATGCAAATCAGTCTTGGCCCTGCTCTGACAGAACCAGTCCAGCCTGAACTGCCGGGCTAAGTCCTCCCTGAACTGGATCACAGGAAACCCAGGACCGATTTTTCCCTAGTTAGGGATCATCAGCCAGGTATATGTCTGGACACACCCGTCCCAAATAGGATGATGCACTGAAGTATACAAAAAAGTAATGGATGGAAATCTCTAATTAACCTCAGCCATTGGTGATTACTAAGGGCCACACCCCAGTCCATTGTTATTTTGCATACCATGCCACCTCAGTTTTGGTCTAGATTTGCTTCTGTTCCGGCCTGGAAGTTCGGGCTAGACTGTTCCTATTGGGAAGGGGTCAAGACTGATTTGCATGTGTCTGGGTCCAAACTGAGGTGGCATGGTGGGTGAAAAACGATGGACCGGGGTTCGGCACTGGGTGATTGCCAGTGGCTGAGAATAATCCAAGCATTCCATCCATCACCTTATTTTTGTTGCAGCTGCCACACTAAGTGCGATGGGTATGCTCAGACGTGGGTCGGGTTTTCACAGTGCCACTGAAACCAAACTGCACCTACCCATAATCAGGCTGAAACTGTTCTTAGGTTGATAGTGTTCCAGTTCATGGAGAACCTGGGCTGGGATGGACTGTTCCCATTGGAGCAGAGCATGGTCAAGGCGGATTTGCATACGGCTGAGTCAAACAGAGGTGGCATGGTGGGTGAAAAATGATGGAATGAAGAGCAGCCTGAGCAATTGCCAGAGGCTGAGATTAATTCAAGCATTCCATTCCATCAATCACCTTTTTGTTGTTATTGCTAGATGAAACAAACCATATTTGTTAGTAATTGGGTTTCTGGTTGCCAGAGGTATGCACCTTGTCCAAGCAGGAACCACAACCCTAGTCAGGCTAAGTCAGATACACACTAAACATTAACCTGTGCTCAACCTCTGGTAGCTCGGTACAAAATAATCAGGTTTAACTTAAGAAGCAATTTGTAAAGTATTTGTGCAACACTTCAAACAGTAACACAGTAAAAAATACAACCTCAAAATATTCCATACCAGGTTAGAAAAACAGAGCATAATTTAATGAACAAAAAAAGACCAAGATGACAAACATAAAAAAAATAGAAGTCGAGCTATGAATGATGAAAGAATAAATGTGCAAGTAGCATTTACAAGCAGTGAGTGACTAGTGGAATCTGGTCGTGCTGGACTGAGACACAGTCAAGAGTTCAGGCCGCTCGCGATGCACCGCGGGCCAGACTGCAAGACCTATGAGGGGCCCCCTGAGCAAGAGTACCCTAATCCTTATACTTAATCCTTGTCGCAGCACGAGATGCGTTGCTGATCCCCACGTAGTTGGGGTGTTGTGTCAGATTTCCCCACACCACTGTGGCAATACATCTGTTCCAAGTGCAATGCTACAGTTCTGACTGCAGTGGTTCTGATTGGGATGCACGGGTTAATCCATGCTGAGGAGCAATGCTTCGATCTTCTCCATGCAGTGGCAGCGATGCAGTGGTTCCGAAGCAGTGGTTCTGGAGGCGATGCATCAGTTCCAAATGCGATGTGCTAGTCCCGTCCCTACAACAGCAGTGGTGCATCAATCCTGATCTTATAGCAAGCGATAGGTCAGTTCTGATTGGTGCACAGGTTCTAGCAGATGCTCACTTCCAAGGGCCCTGGCCTGGGGTGGTACCCCTTGGCAGAGCAAGACTTTCAGCAAGCAAAGTCCAGGTACTGTTTGTAGGTGGGAGGGAAGTCTTTGATGTCCCTAAGACTTCAGAGCAAGAGGCAAGCAAGCAAGCCTTTTGAGTGACATTGATTCTGGGATGTAGAGATGCAGGTCCAGTCCTTCTCACTCTCAAGCAAGAGGACAGCAGGCACCAGCTCAGCTCAGAAAATCAGAGTGTAGCAGAGTAGCAGCTTACTAGAGTGGCAGTCCTTGTAGCAGACCCAGCAGTCCTTCTTCCGGGCAGAATATCCACAGGTTCAGAAATGTACTGGGGTTGGTGGTGTCAGAGGCCCAGTAGTTATACCCAGCTGTGCCTTTGAAGTGGGGAAGACTTCAAAGAAGGGTCTTTGAAGTGCACAGAGGCCCTCCCTTCTTGCTCTGGTTCTACACTCACTTCAGGGGGGTATACAGCTCCTTGGCCCATATTTATGGAACCTTAGCGTCGCCTTAGCGCCTTTTATTTTGGCACTAAAGTGGTGTTAACATAACTCCACAATCATATTTTGATGCTAGACCTGTCTAGCATAAAAATATTGGAGTTAGCGCCATTCATAGGATGCCCGAAACCACCTTGTGTCAATGAGATGCAAGGTAGGCATTCCCGTCCTAAAACTTACGCTAGCCCCCCAGCGCCATACTTACCTCCTGGCGCAGAAACAATGAACGGGTGGGAGGCAGGCCTAAATAATGGTGCTAAGCAGGCTTAGCGCCATTATTTAACACCTGGTTCAGACCAGGCGTTACAGTGCAGCTAGGCCCATTTCCATGGCTAAACACCATGGAATGGGCACAAAGAAACCCACCCCAAATCCCAGCAACACCACTACCCACACCACAGGGACGCAACAGGAGGAGGGAGCCCATCCCAGGTAAGTGTATGTGTATGTGTGTGATGTGCCACTGGGGGCCCAGTACATGGGGCCTCCTGCCTGGCACTGGGTATGTAGGGCTTGCACAGGGGTCACTGGTCCCCTGTGGTGGGCATTGGAATGATGGACATGACTCCTGTCTACACTTAGACAGGAGTCATGTTTTTGGCTGCTTGTTTGTCAAAAAATGATGCTGGGCTGATTAGTGGCAGAAATTATGCACTAACCAGCCTAACGTCATTTAGACCCACTAGCGGCATTCCCCCTAACGCCACCCCTCCTCCGGCTAGCGTCTTTTTCTTAGCCCCATCATGCATCATTTTGTAAATATGGCGGACGGTTGACTTTAAGGAATGGCGTTAGCCGGCGTTAAAACAAATTACGCGCAACTGCGTTAGCGAAGTTGTGCGCCATTTACCATAAATATGGGGCTTTGTGTTACATGACACTGCCCTTTCAGGTGTGTCAGCCCCTCCTACCCCTTCTGCCTATAATGGCCCATCAGTATTTTGATGGCTTGTCAGTCACACCTAAGCTCCCTTTGTGTGTGGCTGTCTAGAGGGAATGCAGAAGCCCAGCTGTCCCCTCACCTCTGATGTGTATTGGAGACAGGAAGTAAGCACCAAATGGCAAAAGTGAGAAATTGCCAAATTTCTTAAAAGTAGCATTTTTAGAATTGCAATTTAAAATGCGACTTCATCATGAGTTGTGATTTTAAATTGTGAGCTCATAGACACCGAACTTGACAAACCTATCTCTTCCAGATTGGGAATTACACTTGCAATATTGTAATATGTAATAAGGCAGTTCCAATGTCACCCTATGGGAGAGTTAGGCCTTCCAGTAGTGAAAAACGAATTAGGGATTTTTTCTCTACCGGGCATATAAAACTTACAAGTACATGTCCTGCCTTTTAAATACATTGCACAATGTCCTGTGGGCCTACCTTAGGGGTGACCTATATGTATAAAAAGGGAAGGTATAGGCCTTGCATGAGGTTTATCTTGATAGGTTGTAATGGCAGTGTAAAACTGCACAGACAGGCACTGCGATGGCAGGGCTGAGACATGGTTAACGGGCTACTTAAGTGCGTAAGTGGCTCGCACAATCAGTGCTACAGGCCCACTAGTAGCATTTGATTTACAGGCCCTGAGCACATTTAGTGCACTTTACTGGGACTTATAAGTAAATTAAATATGCTAATTGGGCTTAAGCCAATGTTACCATGATTTCAGTGGAGAGGGCACAATCAGTTTAGCACTGTTTAGCAGTGTTAAAGTGCACAGAGACCTAAAGCGAGCAAAATCAAGGTGAGAAAATATATGGAGACAGGCAAAAAATAGTGGTGAAGACCACCCTAAGCCTGTCAGGCCTAACAATATTTTACATCATATCATTTAATGTGTGGCCTAAGATCAAGAAACTGCTTCATTGCTAAGAACCCTATATACAATCAAGAATTCCAGGGAAGTGGACATTGTCTGGATGGCTCTTGCCTCCTAACTCAAACGTATACCTTTACATGTGCCTCATTTCTTGACCTTAGTATGAGGAGGAGTGAAAAAGGTGCTCCACATCTGTAACCTGATATTGTGAGAATGTATCAACTGGTGTATCAAATTAACTGCTTATGAGATCCCTGAGTATCTTCCAGTAACTGCTGAGATGGGTATCTTTATTGCCCTGAGATCTTTCATCAATATCTGAAGGTTGATCGCTGGCATCTTGGCAACCGATGTGTGAAGGGTGTGGAAGTGGCTCCAGTTCTTCCCAGAAATGGTCTCAGAAAATAATAATTGGTTTGGGGGGTGACAGGAAGATGGCAAATGGTGTGTCGGCACACCGAAAGCCAAAATCAGAGGCACTCAGGTAGCAATACGGGGTAGTGCTATAACATTATTAGTTTAGTGGGGCTAGTGTCTCAAAATAACATTGAAAGTAGGGATCATTAAAAGGGCACGACTGTGTTTTCATAAGAACATATTTTTTTATACTGGGAAGAGTGAGCAATTACAAGACGTAAACACAACATAGGTGTTGATATGTCCAAGGTAAGATTCAGAAAACACAAGGACTGATAATGATATTAATTGTGGACATGCCTTGTTCAAACAAGGCCATCATTTTTAGATTTCGCCTGCACAGCTCTTGCTCTGTGCTTGCAAAACCTCTTGTATTGGAAAAATCTTAAAAGGTGCTTAGAACCCACTCATAACTTACCTTTACTTACCATTCGCTGCAATTAACAATACTCTAATTTCCATGCTTCTGATTGGTCAGCACACTGTGTGCTTTCACTTTGGGAGGCTGCAAAGCTATTCTCCAACAGCACCCATGGAGCTACAGTAGCTTCCCCACAGGCCGACACCGAGTGTGTGCACGCACACCGGTGTTATTGATAAACATAAACTCATTAAAAAAAATAAAAAATAGTCCCTCCTCCCATATTTTCGGTCAATGCTACTGTTGTTTGGAGAGGTGCAGTTATCAATTGCCACTCTTTTGTGTCCACGAAAATACAGTTTCCATCAGCAATATAACATGTATTTTTTGCCAAACGTGCATATTTTATATGAAGGAATTATACATTTTTAAATGTCAGCAGAAACCACAGAGTCCTGAATCACATCTGACACAGCGCTGGGCCATACTTAGTTAAAACCTGGTCCAGCCCAGGGGGTGCTTTGTGTGTCGTTTGGGTTTAGTGTGATAACACTGCTGCAGTCTCGTCTCAGTGAACACTGCCAGAGAACGCAAAGAGATGTAAGCTTCTTCAGGGTTGTTCTCAGCAGTCCAGGAGAACCACATACCCCGGCTTTGTATCTTCTCCTTTTGGTTGTGGCCGGCGATGCCACACATGTCTGCTTCACATCACTGGTGGTGAATGTGGTACCAGGATCACTCCGCTCAGTGCAAACTACTATTTGGTTTGCATTGAGGGTGGGATGCAGGCTATGTTGAACTAAAAACACAACACAAGAACACACTGTCTTGTGTTTCCATTCAATTCTCGGCGTCAGCTTAACATGATGTGATCCTGTGCAGATCACTTACACACTTAGTAAGGAACATAATAGCGCTATATTGCTGTCAGTGTTGAGTAGGCAGGTGTATGCTAAGGCTTCAAGTTCCTGCTTGTTCAAGCCTGATCCAGTGACACCGGCGATGCTGGGTTTTCCCGCCCAGGTTTTCCCACTGGTGTTTTCCCACTTACCTCTCTTCAGCCAACAGAAGTCCCACCTACCCCAGGACCTACTTAATGCAGTCCCCAGTGCAACTGCATCAGTGGGCACCTGGACACCTAGCACGCCACTTGCCTGTGGCGTCCAGTTCCTGCTTGTTCCAGCCTGATGCATTGACATCACTGCTGCTCTGGTTTTCCCACCTGAGCTTTCTTGCCCTGGATTTCCCCCTCACTGTTCTTCCTGCCGACAGAAGTCCCACCCAAAAAACAAAACTGGCAACACAAAAACTGAAATAGATGCACATTCTAATAATCTACTACATATCCAAACAACTACAGGTGCTCAAACACTAAAACACATCGTTGCCATGATGTGTAATACCGGAATGCTATAAAGTAAACCAGTAGCATGAACCAAACAAAACAAGATTAGTGGAGCACACTACGAAATCAAGTATATCAATACTTTAAAGGCACATGATGTCTTAAATAAAATATTAGAAATTTTCCATAAGTTACAAAATCATAAATTGGCATTCCCTATAATGGTGTTGGTTCTTAAATCATAATATATAGAAACAAAAAATTATTATAAATACATATAGAATTTACTTATAACAAACAATACATATAGTGCCAAAAATACATAACAGACAGTGATACAATAAATATGAAGAACACGATACAACCAACAAACAATGATACAATAAATACAATAAGCATAAACCATCAGTCGACACGTGTTTCGTCCAAACTGGACTTCTTCAAGGCTTAATCATTCACATGGCACTCAACCTCATAATACCCATTGGGACTGGATGTAAAACAACTTATTTCAAATATCTTCAAATTCTGGCCCACATCATATTCTTTAACTTTATTCTCTCCTCCTGGTCTCAACTGAGAAACAACGTAATTTACATGTCCCTCATTGCCTATATATCGCAGTAGCAAGCATCATGAATCCATTTTCTCGTGTCCACGTCAAAAATACGGACGAACATCACGAAGTCCCACCCACCACAGGACTAACTTAAAGCAGGCCGCTGTGTGACCACATCAGTAGGCCTGCCACTTGCTTGTGACCTCCAGTTCCTGCTTGTTCCAGCCTGATCCAGTTTAGAAAAAAGTAAGAGGGGGCCCACAATCCAAAGGGACAGAGCCCTGTGTCAAACAGTATAATTAAAATCTCTCCTTGTGATACCTCTGAATGTCAAACCACGACTGTAACAACATCATGTATCAAATCCTTCACTCATCACATATACCCTTTATTAATAAACAAAATCTTTAACCAAAATGTGTACCACAATGATAAAAAGATGCACAGGGCTTTATTAACGTAATCAAACACAATATTGAGATTCTCATCTATGCTATGCCAGTGTCAGACACATTCCGCACACATTATTACCTCAACATGTTTTGGTGGAATTGACAGAAAATTACCAGCTTCTTCAGGATTGTTCTGTCTCCCACAAACATTCAGAGTACACAGTCTCATATGGTGATCTCAAATGTCCTCATAATGGCCCACCATATGAATTTTAAAAGGTCCCATTGGCTGTAAAAATATTTTAATAAAACCCAGGAAGACACAGAGTTTAATCTGTAATTCAATGAGCTGCTAAAACATGTGATCGTGTCCATGGAAAATCTCAATACATCAGGAATCCCTGAGAACGAATTTAGCAGATCGGCATCAATCTAACACACTAATTTGTATTGTATTTATTGTACGTTTTTTTTCCCATTGAATTGGGGTGGTTGTTATAGGACACTGCCTGACATATAGGGGGTCATTATGACCCTGACGGTCTTTGACCGCCAGGGCCAAAACGACGGGAGCACCGCCAACAGGCTGGCGGTGCCTCCTGGCGTATTTGGACCGCGGCGGTGGCGCCGCGGTCGCACCGCCGGGGCCGGCGGTATACCCCAATTTTAGCCCCGGCGGTGATAATCTGCCAGGGCAGCGCTGCCCTAGGGATTATGACTCCCCTACCGCCAGCCTGTTCCTGTTTCTGGCGGTAAGGGGACTCAGGGGGCCCCTGGGGGCCCCTGCACTGCCCATGCACTTGGCATGGGCAGTGCAGGGGCCCCCAGGCAGAGCCCCGTCGCGCATTTCACTGCCCGAATTTCCGACCCCGGGACCTACTTAATGCAGGCTACAGCGCCACCGTGCCACCGGCATGCTGAAGGCACACTAAAGGCAAACCCGTCCACACCCATCTGCACCTGGATCATACACAGTGCCGTAACCCTTGTCCCTCCCACCCTCTAAAGGTACACCATCACCGACCTTTCACCTGCACCCACTGCCACTTCATCTGCCACAGCACACGCACCAGCCCACCAACCACCCAACCCTAAACACACCACAGACACCACCTGAGCAAAAGCACCAACTCGCATGCGCCCTTCTCAGCAGACGATCACTATGCAAACACACCTCTAAGATTTGGGACCTCATCTCCACCCTCACACAGACATCGTCCTCAGTGAGACTAGGTTATGCCCCATGTTTGCTCCTGACATCGCTACCTCAATACCCAAAGGATATGAGATCACCCACTGTGAGCACATCAACAAGCCTGGAGCGTGACGTTAGACCCTGTCCTCACCTCCAAGGACTGCATCAGGTACAGCCACAGCACTGAACTCACCTGGACTGGCCACTCTATTGTCCACCTCAACATCACCAGCTCACATACTTCCATCCCCAGTCTGCCCAGTCTGCCCAATGCACCCTACTGCAGCTGGAGCACAGTCTCAAAGGGCACATGCATCAATGCCCTCAACACCACACACCGCATCTCCTCCAATAACCTAGATCAGAACATTACAAACTTCAGCAATTGGATTACCATCTGCATTGACAGCGTTGCTCCTATTGGCAACAACACCCACAGAAGGTCCACCAAGCAGGCTAGCTGGGACACTGAAGAACTCAGAACCTCTAAGCAACACTGTAAACAACTGAAAAGGAGATGGCGCACCAGCAAGGACATGGCCAACAAGACTGCCTTCAAGCCAGCCCTCAATCTCTTCTCTACCACAGACAGTTGAAAGAATCAAAGAAAAATGCCTTAGCCTCACGCATTGAATCAAACTCCAATACCAGCAAAGAAATCTTCAACATCGTCAAAGAATTCTCCAACCCCTCATCTGCAACAATCAACATTACCCCCTCACAGGAACTCTGCAACAACCTTCCAAGCTTCTTCCACAACAAGATCACCAACATCTACAGAAACTTTAAACCCCAGCTTAAGGCCGATGACTTCTTCAAGCGACACAACAACCTCACTACCCCCACAGACATGTGACTAACCAAATGGAGCCACGTAATCACCACCTTGTCATTGCCACTGCCACCGTCTCTGAGGACTGGAAACACGTAGAAGTCAAAGCCCTACTAGAGAAACCATCAGAGGACCCCAGCAAACTCAATAACTACAAATTTATGTTGCTGCTCTCGGCCAAAGTATTAGAAAAACCCATCAACCAACAACTCTCCTTACATCTGGAACGGAACCTCCTACTCTACTCCTCCCGATCCGGATTCTGCAGCAACCACAGCACCTAGACAGTCCTTATCTCAGCTACCAACAACATCCAAGCCGTACTCGAACGGGGGGAGACTGCTGCTCTGATCCTCTTAGACTTCTGTGCAGCCTTCCACATGGTTTTCCACCACACACACATCACAAGACTGCACAACAAAGGCATCCAAGGAGCCGCCCTCAGATGAATCGCCCCTTTCCTCACTGGAAGAATGCAAAAAGTCAGCCTTGCCTCCTTCACGTCTGAACCCGGAAATCATCTGTGGAGTATCCCAAGGATCCTCCCTCAGCCCCACCCTCTTCAACACATAAGACACCCCTGGCCAGCATCGCCAGCTAAACATACCCTCCATCATATCCTCAACATCATGCCCTATGCCAATGACACACAACTCATCATCTTCCTCTCCAAAAACACCACCAGCACCAAGACAAACTTCTATAACTGCATGACAGACATTGCCAAATGGATGAAGGACAACTGCCTGAAGCTCAACACTGACAAGAGAGAGGTACTGATTTTCAGAAACAAAAGCTCCACGTAGGATGCATCCTGGTGGCCCTCAGACTTACTCCTACCGCCACTCACGCACCACGCTGGAACATAGGCATCATTCTGGGCAACAAGATAACCATGACGACTCAGGTCAACTCTGACTCCTCCTCCTGCTTCTCCATCCTCCGCATGCTTCGTAAGATATTCAAATGGCTACCCCAAAGATCCAAACGCACCATCACCCAGACCCTCATCTCCAGCTGACTAGACTGCAACAACACTCTCTATGCTGGGACTGCACGTCGTTTCCTCCAACAACTACAGACCATACAGAATGCTGCAGCCAGACTTGTCCTGGCTCTCCCTAGATGAACCCACATCACCCCCTATCCCAGGGAACTCCTCTGGCTGTGCGTACAGAAAAGATGCCAGTTCAAGCTCCTGACTTATGCATACAAGGCCCTACTGAACTGTGGAACCGCCTATTTGAACTACTGCCTGAACTTCCATCAGCCCACCAGAAACCTCTTCTCCGCATCACTTTCTCTTACCCTCACTCCCAGCATCTGACTTAGCCGGTGCAGAGGTCGCTCTTTATCTAGCTGCGAGGACATGGAATGAACTATCCTTTCATCTACGAACACCCCCATCTCTTTCAGAATTCCTAAAGTCCCTGAAGACCTGGCTATTCGGTTAATCAACTGGACCCTGTGAGCGCCTGGATACCCTCGCGGGGTACAAGTAGCGCTCTACAAATTGATTGAGTGATCATCTCATAGTGCTCTTATCTTTCTTCACTTTCAACCATGTTGCACAGCAGGGCGTTCGCTGCTATGCAAACGTCTAAACATTTTGACAAAGGCCATTGGCAAAACCTACGGCTTTGCCAATGCTTTTTTGTCAACTTGCATGAGTTCTATTCTCAGTATCAGACAAGGACATGAGGCCTGCAGTCTCGTGTTCTACCAGTCGCCCAACAACTCAAGTGGTCCAACAATGTTTGTGTGTTATTTGGGTATTCATCATTTTAGCTGGCTTTCAATGCTATGAGTGTTTCCTCATTTTAAGTTCACTTTTGGTGAGCAATGCTTGGACGAGATAACAATCTTTATTATGTCACAGTGAATGCCTCATTGAGCAAGAGCATAGCTGCCGAGGTTTCAGATTGCTATGTGTGACATTTTCATAATTTCAGTTTAATTATGAGTGACATTTCAACAAGTATGAGTGACACTTTATTGTGAGCGAAATCATGTAATGAAGACGGGGGAAACATATAAACACCCTAACCCACTAGTGAGCAACATAGATAGGCCAGCCTGCTATGACTGGAGGAGACTGAGGCACAGGAATGCCGCGACCGCCATTCTGGTAGCACACGACAAGTGCCTCACTGTGGACTCACTGGTGAGACAGTGGTCTCTGGCTGGGGTGCAAAACCACTCAGGTGGTCCTGGTGTGAGTGGCGTGCTCTCACCTGCAATTGCGCACACACACTGCAGGCCTCAACAAGCAAAGAACTTGAATTGCACCCGCTTGCGCCGCAGGAGGTAGGACAGACTGACACCAGCCTATTGATGTGAGTCTGACAAACTCACACTGTCCATAGTAACCAGTTGTTGGGAACTGAGAGCGACTCCTCCTGACATTCTATGTCACGTGGTGTGTTGTAAGTGTTACATTGTAGCACACTAGTAGCTAGCAAGCAGAAGGGCCAGCAGACCCTATGCCTGCCCGGAGCAGCGCGCATCACGCGCTGGCACTACAGCTTTTAGTGCATTATAGCAGCACTCTGGCTTGACAGCTGAGAGGCGCTATAATGCGTGATTTTGCATTTCAGTGCGGTGATAAAACCACCAGACTGGGGCCTTGGGGGGAGCAATGGGCTTGCCCGGTCTCCCCCCGGGCTTATCGGGCTGACGTGGTATGAACCACGATCACGAACGGGGATTGGTTGGCTGGACAGGATGGGGCGGTGGCTTAGGCGGGAGGATAAAGAGCAAGGGCTCGGTGTGGGAGGCCTCTTTGGCCGTTGTCACACCCAGTGGGCGTTTTGTTTTTGTGAAAGTGTTCTAGGTAGGCGTTTATTTGCAAGAGAGGGGGTGTTTTTTGAGGAGTTATTGGGTGGAGTTAGGCTAATTTTAATAATTTTATTTGAATTTGTGACAATGGAGCCTAGTAAAGTGGTTATGGCGTTAAAAGTTTTACAAGACGAAGGAAGGGAGGATTTAATAAAAGAGGGTGTATTAGAGGAGGCTTGGGTGGGTTTGAGAAGACCGAAACGTCGTTCGGCAGAGGGTGTGTCAGCCGCAGTGGCTGCTTGTTCTCCCCCTAAATCGGGAAAGAAGTTTTTACGAAAAAGTGTTGAGGGTCGGAAGGTCCGTCACTCACCTGATTTGGGGTCTGATACCAATACTTCCTTGCTGTCGGTTTCGGCGTCAAGGTCACGAGGGAGACGAGGGGGGTATTTGCCCCGGCGGAGAGGTTCGTCATTTGTGAGGAGAATTTCATCAGGCGGCCGCAGCGCTCTGACTAGGCCTGCGGTAGCAAGTGCGGGCCGCATGGTGGCGCAGGGAAAAGGCGCGCAGGTGCAAGTGAGCGCGCGCTTACAAGCCCAATCGCCCGTAGAAAGAGGCGCTGAGCAAGATTCAAGGAAGGACGAGGAAAGGACGTTAGCTGGCTCTCGCAAGATGGCGGCGCCCAGAAAAAAGTTTCAATCGATGCCGGTCATAAGTGAAACAGTAGTGGGCAAGCCAGATGTGCCTGTAAATGCTGGTTCACAGTTAATTAATGAGGTGGTAGTCATTATTGACAGCGAGGAAGAATTGCAAGAAGCTGACAGAAGGATTATAGACCCGGTTTTGGGTGGTACGCGGGTTTCTCATGGCTCAATGAAAAACAGGTTGATACATTGGACCCCTAGATTGGTCAGTCCAATGATACATAAGGTTCAGTCATGGGAAATTAATAATCAGGATGCATTTCAATTAGGTGAGCAGGTGGAGCTAGTGGATGACAGTGGGGCAGTGTTTAAAGGTATAGTATGTAGTGAGGCTGGGATTTCGGGCATGCTGCATAAGGTTTATGTGGGTTTAGATAGTCGGCAACTTGTTAATGAGGGTACATCTGGGTGTGACACATCGCATGTTTCGGGCGAGCATGGGGTGCAGGCGATATATCGGCAATCTGGGCGGATTGTTGGTGATAAGAGCTTGCCGGTGAAGGTTCGGGCGCCTTCAAAACATCGGCCTGAAGGGAGGGTGCGATCAGGAGCGGTCCATCCGACTTCGAGGGATGCAGAAGTTTCAGTGGCGGCTCAGCCATCCACTAGCCAGAGCGCTGGTGATGATTGGGCTGGGTTGGATGAAGAATTACTCGATTACGAAGAAGTAGAGGTGCCTGTCATGTCGAAGAAGAGAGTAGTAGTGGCAGATGAAGAGCCGCTTGGGGTTCAGGGCGGCCATGTTCCAGTTCATCGTCAGGAGAGAACAGCGGGCAGCTTACCTAGAGGTGAGGAGGGAGGCGTTCATGGTGGTGGTGATATTTCGGGGAAGTTGAGTCGGGCTAATGTTTCTAATGTTGCAAGGGGCTCCAAGGAGCTGCAAAACAAGGTGGATGCTGCGATTCAAGTGAGTGCGGTCACTGAAACGGAAGGCAAGAGGGAAGTAAGTGGGGGTAACGTTGATAAGTCATTAGAAAAGGATGAGGCAGGTGTGGGTGGTAAGTCGGGTGCTATTTCTAGTGGGGACGTGACGGTGAGTGGTAATAAGTTAAAGAAGTTGCCTTACATGGGAGTGTCGATGCCTTTGGGGGCGCATCTCACTCAGCATTTGAAAGACAAGATCTGGAAAGGGGAGTTTATTGATGTTTTCAAATTATTGCATAGGGAGGTTCAGGCAAAAGAAGGGTCAAAAGAAGAAGAATGGGAGCTAGCTAGGAGACCTCGAGTTCCAAATACGATAGAGAATTGGACTTCGGCTTTTTTGATTTATGCAAGTGTTTATTGTGAAAAGCATCAAGATTCTTGTGTAGCGTTATTGAAATACATGGACGTGGTTCGGAGAGCTCAAATGGATTTTGGAGGTTTTGGTTGGTTGAGGTATGATGAAGAATTTAGAGCAAGGAAGGCAATGGATTCATCTAAATTGTGGGGAGAAATTGATAATGAATTATGGATGCAGTGGTTAAGGGCTGCAAGAAACGCGCCAACGATGCATACAGCAAGTGGTTTGCCGGTGCAATATAAACCCTTTCAAGGGCGTCCCACCCAAGTTGGGGTGGGTTTCGGGCATAGAGGGCAATTCCAAGCAAATGGGTCCTGTTGGTCTTTTAACAGCGGGTTTTGTAACAGGCAACAATGCAAATTTAGACATGACTGCTCCAATTGTGGGGGGAGACACCCTGTGTCACAATGTTTTGGTGGGATGCAAGGGTCTTGGCACGTGCAATCGTCAAGAGGAGGGGACAGGGGTAGAGGATTTACACAGCAAGTTGCAGGAAAAGGGTCCTACTCCTATTAAATGGGACGTTATGGCTTATTGGTTGCAGTTTTATCCAAGGAGGGACGATGCTAAACTTTTGTTGGATGGCTTTATAGAAGGTTTCAGGTTACGTTACCAAGGTTTGAGGTTGAGGAGATGGGCTAATAATTTGAAGTCAGCAAGAGAGCATCCAGAAGTTGTGAGAACAAAGCTGGGAAAAGAAGTGAATTTAGGCAGGATTGTTGGCCCCTTTTTAGATTGGCCGCTGTCAAATTTGACTATTTCCCCGCTAGGTGTGGTTCCGAAGAAACAGGATGGGGAATTTAGGTTGATACATCATTTGTCTTGGCCGGCGGGGGCCTCTATAAATGATTTCATCGCTGCAGAAGATTCAATGGTGCATTATGCATCTGTGGATGAGGCTATTGCCTTGGTACGAAAATGTGGAAAAGGCGCAGAGATGGCGAAGTCAGATGTGGAGTCAGCATTTTGTTTGTTGCCGGTGCACCCAGATGATTTTTCTTTGTTGGGCATGCAATTTGAGGAGGCCATATATGTGGACAGGATGTTGCCTATGGGTTGTTCAGTTTCTTGTTCTTTGTTCGAGATGTTTAGCTCATTTTTGGAATGGTGTTTTTTATTTTGCAGCCGCGGTTCTTTGGTGACCCATTATTTAGATGATTTCTTTTTTGTTGGCAAGTCTGGGTCTGGCGGTTGTGGCAGAGCATTGCAGGATTTTGAGAAGTTGATGTCCAGATTTGGTGTTCCATTGGCGAGTGACAAGACAGAAGGGCCTGTGTCATGTCTTACCTTTTTGGGTATAGAACTGGATTCGGAAAGAATGGAAGTGAGGTTGCCTGAAAACAAAGTGCAACATTTGATTTCTTTGTTGGAGGAGGCAGTGGCAAAACCAAAGATTGAGTTGCGGCAGGCACAATCATTGCTTGGTCATTTGAATTTTGCCTGCAAGGTGGTTAGGGTTGGCAGGGCATTTTGTCGCAGGCTTGGTTTTTCCATGCGGGGAGCTGTTTTACCACATCACCACATTCGCCTTCGGGCAAGTATTAAGGATGATTTGAAGATGTGGATCGAGTTTTTGAAGGAATTCAACGGTGTGACTATGTTAGTGGAAGATGAAAGTTGGTTTTGGCACGTTCAGATTTTTTCAGATGCCTCTGGTGCTCATGGTTTTGGTCTATTTTGGGACGGTCATTGGGCAGCGGAGGCTTGGCCCGCTAAATGGAAACAGTCGAAGTTTAGCATTGCATTTTTAGAATTTTTTCCTTTAGTGGTTGCGTTGGTGCTTTGGGGCCGGTTTTTAGCCAACAGGAATGTAGTTTTTAATGTAGACAATCAGGCCGTAGTACATTTGGTTAATTCACAGAAGGCAAAAGATGAGAAAGTGCTGAAATTATTGAGGATTTTCTTGCTGAACTGTTTGAAGTTCAATATCTTGTTCAAAGCTAGACACGTGCCTGGTGTTTTTAATAACATCGCTGATGCTTTATCTCGATTTCAGTGGCAGAGATTTCGTGGTTTGGCGCCGGGAGCAGATGTTCGGAAGACAGTTATACCTGGGGAGTTGTGGGATCTAGGAGAGTGAGGATGTTGGAGTTAGTTCAGCAATCAATAGCTCCATCGACGAGGAGGACTTACTGTCAGGCATGGTTGGATTTTCTGGATTCAGGTGCGGTACGTAGGTGGGGTGAGACTGATGTTATATATAAGAGACAGGACGATGCAGTTCGATTCATTATGCAACAGATTGAGTTAGGTCTGGCTGCAGTGACTATTTCGGGTAAGTTATCAGGGGTTTCTTTTTATGGTAAGTATTTTTGGGGGTACGATCCAGTGGAGGGTGAGTTATGTAAGAGAATTTTAGCTGGTTGGGCCAGGGCGGGTGGGGTGAGGTGTGATAGGAGGCGTCCTATAACTCATGATTTGCTGAGGCCTCTGTTGGGGTGTTTGGGGGAAGTCTGTTTTTCTGAGTGGGAGGTCTCTTTAATTTCTCTTTGCATGTCCTGGTTGTTTCATGGGGCTTTTAGGATTTCGGAGCTTTTAGGGTTAAAAGGGAGGCAGGGGCTTATATTGGAGAACGTGCATGTGAGTGTTCAAGGAGTTTGCATATGGTTACCTTTTTCCAAAGGGGACCAGCTGGGCAGGGGCCAAGAGCTGTTATTGAAGGCATCACGATCCAAGGACTGTCCAGTGAGTTGTTGGTTGTCTTTCATGGCATTACGGTTACATTATTACAGGTTTGTATTTATTCATCAGAATGGTTCGCAGCTGTTAGCATCACAGTTTTTAGCAGTTTTAAGGATGGCAGTTAGGAGATTGGGTTTAGACCCTAGTAGTTACGGTACACACTCTTTTAGGATCGGGGCTGCGACGGAAGCGAGGAGACAAGGTGAATCAGATCAGTCAATTAAGCAATTAGGCAGGTGGAGGTCTAGATCTTTTCAGAGGTATGTGCGCTCGTTTAAGCAGTAGTTAGGTATTTCTTGGGAGTTTTTATGTATGGGTAGTTTTGTACAAGTGTTGCTGATTTGCTGTACCGCTCTTTTACAAATGCTCTCTGCCAATTTTTTCTGTATGTTTTGATTGTTATAATTTAAGATGTGTATTAACATATTTCTCTTGTAGGTTGCGTCGGGGGGCCGGACAAGGTTTGTGCCGTTTGGATCGTGGGTCACTCCTTCGTTTGCTGGGCGGAGAAGCAAGCGGCATCGTGGCATTTTGGAAGGCAATTGGGGCTGGATGGGGCCAGAATAAAGCTTAGATGGGTAGGTAAGAGTGGCATGAGATGGGGGGAGTTGCTGTACGTTTTGGCAAAAAGGTTTGATCGTGGTGTTTGTCCTGATGTATTAGTTTTACACTTGGGTGAAAATGATTTGGTTGCGCTTTCGGGCATTGGTTTGTTGAAGGCGATGAAGTTAGATTTATGTAGGATCAAAGAGCGTTGGTCAGGTACACATATTGTTTGGACGAGTTTTGTACCTAGAAGGGTTTGGAGGGGTGCTTATTCTTTTAAAGGAATTGAGAAACAACGAAAAAAGGTGAACAGGGAAATGAGGAGTTTTTGTAAGGATCAAGGTTTTTCGGTGCTTACACATGAGAATATTGGGGTTTCTGATGTAGAATTGTTTCGGCAGGATGGGGTTCACTTATCGTTTTTGGGTAATGAGCATTACTTGTTAGAACTTAGGTCGTTGATTGCTAAGTTATTGGGCGAAAACTTATGGGATAAGTAAAAAATTTTGGGTGGGGCAGGAAAACGCCTGTGCGGGTTTTCCTGTGTGGCCTTTTGGGGGGGAAGGGGTAGATCAGAAAGATGAGAGGGCAGGGAGTTTGCACAGACAAGGGGAACTGGAGAAGGTGACTGCAGGACACATGGGTCAATGGTTGGTCGAGTCAAGGTGGGGATGGGACAAGGGGTAGTGCAGTGGGGTCATTTTAGAGGGAGGGGGAGGGGTTAGGTGATGAATTTTGTATTAGTGAGGATTGGGTAGTTTTGTGAGGCTATTATGCCAAGGTTGTAATTTTGCCAGACCTGTTCTATTAAAGCGGCCTTTTACCCCTTTAAGCGAGTGTCGTGGTCATTTCATGTGTCGGCCCGATGGGGGCTTGGGGGGAGCAATGGGCTTGCCCGGTCTCCCCCCGGGCTTATCGGGCTGACGTGGTATGAACCACGATCACGAACGGGGATTGGTTGGCTGGACAGGATGGGGCGGTGGCTTAGGCGGGAGGATAAAGAGCAAGGGCTCGGTGTGGGAGGCCTCTTTGGCCGTTGTCACACCCAGTGGGCGTTTTGTTTTTGTGCCCGCCCGCCCTCCCTGTAATTTTTGTTAGATATTAGTGTTGCGTTTAGGTGGTTTTTGTAGATTTGAACATTACGTTTGTTAAGGAGTTTTTGTTTTGGGGTTTGAAATTTAACTTTTGCTAGAATGGGATAGGTACCAACTCTGTCTTATTTTGTTTTTCATTATGATGACAACGGCATAGATATGTGAATAAGGGGGGGGTGGTTTTTTATTTTTGCCGCTGATAGGCGGGTCTGGTGGGGTTTTCTATGTTTAATAAAGTGGCCTTTTGGGGGGGAAGGGGTAGATCAGAAAGATGAGAGGGCAGGGAGTTTGCACAGACAAGGGGAACTGGAGAAGGTGACTGCAGGACACATGGGTCAATGGTTGGTCGAGTCAAGGTGGGGATGGGACAAGGGGTAGTGCAGTGGGGTCATTTTAGAGGGAGGGGTTAGGTGATGAATTTTGTATTAGTGAGGATTGGGTAGTTTTGTGAGGCTATTATGCCAAGGTTGTAATTTTGCCAGACCTGTTCTATTAAAGCGGCCTTTTACCCCTTTAAGCGAGTGTCGTGGTCATTTCATGTGTCGGCCCGATGAGCCATGATGCGTGGTACTTGGGAGGGCTCCAAAAGGTGAGAGCTGTATCCATAAAACCACACCCCAAACAATAATTCAACCATTCACTGGTAAAATAAAATGCATTTATTAAATGGTGCCTGCTCACAATCATATCACTTTAAAAAGAGCAATGACAAGCCAAAACTCCTGACCTCAGGCAGAGGAAGCGGTAGAGTTCATGCAGAACATGTATAGATGGACTCGGCCCGTCTGCTCTAAGGCCCCCATATTTCAAGTAACTTTCCAGCCTTATAACGCTAGCTACAGTTTCATCCGTCAAACGGAGAGGCCCGCCTCCTGGGCTGCACGGAGCCCATTGACATTGCAGATGAAAAGCTCATCTAATTAAAATCCATTTTCAACAGGGAAAGAAACCCCTGACAATTAAGCAAGTCGCCCCTCGCTGCTTCCCGCCCGCCCTTTTACGAAGCCGTCATTCACTCACTGCCGGAGAGATCTGAAATGGCGGCAGCCTGTCAGACCCTGCAACCCGTGCTGCTTCCCTCGTTCCTGCTAATCATTGAGTGATGCTCACCACCAGCATCCTGGGAATTCTGAACTAATGAAGCTGGCAGAACCGCCTCCATAGATCACCCCTCGTTAGCATAATGATGCCGGAGACTCCTAACTCTAATGGGTGGTTAAACATTGTGTTTTTAGCCAACGACTTAGTGAAATGGCGAAGCAGTTGTGTTTACATATTGATGACTGCAATGTAATTTAGATCCTGTCAACAGCATCTATCTTATGGAGGAACCAGCGAGCGCTCTTGCAATAGGGTGACCAGCAGAGTTTGTGGGCGGTGTAATGGGGCCTGCTACAGCGCCTCAATGGCAGGCAAGACCTCTAATGTTTGAGCAACCCCTGATGTTGAAGACAGCTGCACACAGGTATCATGGTATGGGTGTAAAACCAAGAGCGGTCTACGACCCTTTCATTTATAGCCTATTGCCACACCTGGCCAGAGGGTGCATGCTTCCCACATCCCGGTCACCTGTTATAGTCTGGGTGGCTCACTACAGGTGGATTGGAGGGCCACGACGTGCCCATACTTTTTCATTAATGAAAAACTGTTTCCCTACTTTTTGTAAAAAGACAACCATCCCAGGACAGTTAATTTGACTGTCACAATGCTTCAGCTGGAGCGTCATTCACTGAATCCACTGTGCTGTGAAATGGAAGCTGGGCAGACAGCTAAACAAGTCTTCCTGACAGGGTGCCTGCTTGCCTGAAAGAAATGTAGATGAGCGCTATGAGTTAATCTGCAAATGTAAAGGGCAGTGTTTAATTTGTAAATAGAAAAGTGCCGGTGCTCAGAGCTCTCCTCTGAAACACGCGACTGCTGCAGTTAAATGTGAACACGGAATACTGAGGCAGCGTAATCCTGAAGCCATCTCGGCCCTCTTCAATCCATTTACAGCCACCCCTCCCCCTTCAGCTTAGTCTTGCAGCTTTCTGCTTTCTCCCTTTGTGGCACTTTTTCGTTTTTCTCTTCCTCCGTCTTTCCCATATGTGTCTTTTGCTCGCAGCAAATGCTTGAGGCAGAAGACTAAGCCCCGGCCCTCAAAAATAAGTGCCGGTGCTCAGCACCGGAAACAGCACGTACAAATTAAGCACTGGTAAAGGGTGATCTGCAAATGTAAAGGATGTTTGGAAGCCTGATCTGCAAATGTAAAGGATGCTTAGAAGCCGGTACTGGCTTTAATTGATCAAATGACTGGAAGTTTTGTGATAACAAAGATTTTTTTTTTTTGAGTGGTTGTGCAAAGCAATAACAACTGAGCTGTGAAGTGCCTCCTTTTAATTGTAGTTGTATTTATATAGCTCTTACTACCCCTGGAGGTGTTGAAGGGACAGTAATGTAAACAAATTGCACAATGCACAGTCTGGGTATGACTGAAATCTATATTTTGGAAGCACCATTTTATTTTAAAACATTTTGCGCATTTTGTAGCAGAATATTTTATACTGTGTGTAATTCAAGTTTAAAATAATGACTTACATATTCACAGTGCTTTCTGTCACAGGCTAGGACCTTGTGGCACTAAACATACACCAGTCACTACTCTCCACTGCACCAACCAAGGTTTAATTCTGTGGCTTTCTAGTTACACACAGACCTCAGGAGTGCATTAACTAAGAGAGCTTTCTTAGTGTACTAGTGCATTTTCCACAAACAACTTTTTTATTTATTTTTTATTTAAGCTGCACATTATTTTATTAGTGGCTACTGGTCAGTGAAAGTCCCAAAAAACTTACAGAATATTTTGTTTTTGTACACCTTTGACCCCACCCCCACAGTCACTCACACTGCCCCCACTGAATGCAGCATCACAGTTCCCATACTATTTTTAGTGCACTCCAAGAGTTGGTGACCAGCAGTCCTATATTTGCCGAGGCAGTCCAGTTTTTTAGAGAAGGTAGTCTGAATGAACACCAAAGGTGGCTTGTTTTCATGTTTCCTGAAAATAAATAGTTTGAAGGCCCCAGAAGAAAGCAATTTATTTAACACAAATGGAATTGCTAGTAAGACTTGCACTTAATTCCCTTTCATGACACATTGTATTTTCTTTGTTACTGAGCTTTGTTCATTGAGTCATTCTGTCCCTTCCAGTCGATGCAAAACTGTTGTCCTACTTCTACGTTTGTAGAATGTCCCCCTTATGGCTTTTTAGAATCTGGTTGCCCTATCCTGCAAGGATGTTGGCATAGGCGGTTCCTCGTAAGGAGTGGAGGAGCATTGCCCCGCCTACTGTGAACACAGCAGTCAAACACAAATAAATAAAATGGCATAATTATGCTTTTATATTTTGCCCTCGCGGTCGTCCTGAGTACAGCACAAGCGTGAGGGCATGGGGCAGGGCTGCATCCTGCAATTGCAGGATGACTGCTGTCCCTTTCAGTGCACATGTCGGGTCGGCCGGCTGTCTAGCTATGGCCAGCCCAACATGCACACTGTAGACCCAGCAATCCCCGAGCTGTCAAACAGCATGAGAGCAGCTCCAGGATTGGTTGGAATGCTGTCCCACTGACCAGGAAGAAAGTCCTTCCATTCCTGCTCATGTTCATGGGGGAGAAGTGCCGTGGGGGTGGGGGAGCCACAAATATAGTGAGTTTGGGGGCCCACCATATTTTAAGCCAGCAGGTGCCTACTGGATGTTGGGAGGTGTGTTTGACTCCACCCACAGGAGTGGCACTGGTAGGGGTGGGCCAATCAGTTTGATTATAAATAAATGAAGTTTAGCTGAAGCTGGGAGTGCAGCAGCATCTGTTTGGTGCTTCCTTGCAGAGCCTGGCAACTGCATTGCAACTGCTCAGTTTTATGTTAAGAAAACTGATGAACACTGGTCCATTAAGATTTTGAGCAAACACGTACCTCAGACTTGCTGGAAAGTATATTCACCAAGGGGTAAATTTGTTACTGTAGTGTGCTGCTTTGCACATCTATTACTAGACATTTTCTCTTTCCAAACTATTTTCCTGTGCAAACTTTGCCAGTAGTAACCTAATAAATGATGCATGAAATGCACCCAATTCATACCTTTCTATGGTATTCGTAAAGAGGGTTTTCAGCTTCTGTTGATTTTAATAGTTGTCTTCATTTTCAAAAGGCATGTAAAGTGACTTCAGTGGGCTTTCACATAGCAAGATATACAATGCCAGCACAGTCAGGTAAAGCCTGCACACACCATGCACCCAGGACGCCAGGTATAGAGCCTTAGCTCTATAAAACAAGTGTTGTGTGCACTATTGGGTCAACCAAATCCACAGTTATTGCTGCATATACCAAGGCCCATATTTATCAATATTTTGTGCAACACAGTGCAGTAAGCCATTGTGCCGTGCTGCATTACGTGAAATGGAAAGGGCAGGAATGTGCCATATTTAACAGTATGTGGTGCATTCCTGTCATTTGCCAGTGCTGGCACTCAAACTGCTGCCTATCGCCAACGCAGGCACCCTTGCACCATGGTGCAAGGGTGACTGTCTTGTAGGCAGGATTGTTTTTGTGCAGGAAGGGGCACCTTTCTGCACAAAACCAATCCTCAGCAAGCCAACGGCACGCTGCGATCATTCATGCTGAGAAAGCTGCAGCTCACTTAGAAAATCTACTTGAGTGGCAGAAAGAAGCAGCGTCCTCTGGTGCATTCCATGATGCTGTTCACACTTATTTTACAGCGCAGAAGAAGCTTCCGGTGCAAAAAATCAGCGCGAGCAGCACAACATGCTCAATTCCGTCTCCACTGAGTTTTTGTGTAACTCTGTGGATTTCTGCGGAATTAAACTCTGCGAGTTCTGCACAAGCCTAGCGCTGTTATGCTATTGTGTTGAACTCTGTTGATTCCTTCAGAGATGTCAACAAATACTGCTACATTTACAGCCCAAAAACATATAGGCCCTCATTCCGACATTGGTGGGCGGCGGGCACCGCCCGCCAAGTTGAAACCGCCATTTGGCCGCTCCAAAAGACCGCGGAGGCCATTCTGGCTTTCCTGCTGGGCCGGCGGGCGCCCGCCAAAGGAGCGCCCGCCAGCCCAGCGGGAAAGGCCTTGCAACAATGAAGCCGGCTCCGAATGGAGCCGGCGGAGTTGCAGGGGTGCGACGGGTGCAGTTGCACCCGTCGCGATTTTCACTGTCTGCTATGCAGACAGTGAAAATCTTTATGGGGCCCTGTTAGGGGCCCCCTGCACTGCCCATGCCAGTGGCATGGGCAGTGCAGGGGCCCCCAGGGGCCCCACAACACCCGTTCCCGCCATCCTGTTCCTGGCGGTAAAAACCGCCAGGAACAGGATGGCGGGAAGGGGGTCGGAATCTCCATGGCGGCGCTGCTTGCAGCGCCGCCATGGAGATTCAGCCCAAGCAGGGGAAATCTGGCGGGAAACCGCCGGATTCCCTTTTCTGACCGCGGCTTTAACGCCGCGGTCAGAATGGGCATTGAAGCACCGCCAGCCTGTTGGCGGTGCTTCCTTGGACCGCCAGGGTCGGAATGACCCCCATATTTCCTTAAAATTCCAGGGACAAACAACCATTTACCACTGTTTAGGAAGATAAATTACCACTGATCTAGCTCTTCACCTACTTAAGGTACAGTCGAAAAAGTGGATTAATCAGCAATGGAAGCCTGCAGTCCAGCCTTTGCTAGAGGAAACAAGGCTATGGCCAATGTCTTTGGCCTCATTCGACAATTTATAATGGTTGTGGCTTCTTTTGCTCCTGGTGGTGTACGCCAGCCACCAAAAGTGTTTATATCAGGCTCCCTGTCATCTACATTTTTCTAACTTCTTTAATGCAGATTTTTGCTCCTCTCCTCTAAGGAAGGGGGCTCAGAGCCTGCCTCCTGCCCTTTAGCTCCTTGTTTGGGACCTGACCTTTGTCCGTGCTTCTGGTTCTCCCCTGAGCCTGGGGTCTCCTCCAGCAGCACAGAAAAGTCCTCAAGCAGATTACCCTCTCTTCCTGTATTCCCAGGTCTCACAGTCTTCAGCCACTAGAAGGACACCTGTGTATCAGTAGGAGTAAACGGTAGCCCCCGTTTGTGGGTTGCACACATAAATGACCATTCCATAGAAGATCCAGGGAAACCATTCAAGGTCCCCCTGCAGATCTATCCTTCTACTCTCCTCCAGAGGGTGTGCGGGGCGAGCACCTCTGGACTTGATATAGGTCCTAGGTGCCAAATGAAGTCGGAAGGCCTTGACCCCTAATTATAATTGGGAGTTTGACGTCTTTGAGTCCATCCCTGCAGTAAACATTAGCTGCCCTTCAGTCCTTTTCAGTAGGGCATTCTTCCGGTGTATTTTCTCCCAGGTCCAGAATGTTCTCAAGTCTCTCCCTTGTGCAGAGGCGTCTAAGGGGGTGGGAAGTACCAGAAAATAGGCAACCCTGCCTAATTCTAAGGTGACACATCATCACTCCACCTCCTTCCCACCCTCCTGCATAGCATGTCGGTACTTTCCAATATGGCAACTTCATTTGGTCTCTTAAAAGAGCTCCCTGAGAACCTGAAGCCACTTCTCTAAATGACACATCTGCCTGCTGGCCTGGCTTATTTCCTTTGTTTCCCTTGGGTTGAGTCTTCCCAGGCTAGCAAATTGTTAAAATGCCATTAGCACATACAGAGTCTGTCCGATCCTTTCTACTACCAGGAAATTGTGAAATAACTGTCAAATGACCCAATTGTGTGAGGAAGGCTTTAATCTCCCAGCTGGCCAGCAGAGCAATTAATTTTACCCTCCAGCATGAGTCAAAGTCCAGATACAATTCAGGAGCTGACTCAGGGAATTATGAAAGTCTTGAAGTACCAGGACTGCACATATGAGAAACATAATCACATATCTCTATTTGAGATACTTGTTTGCCTGGAATTTGATGTGTCAGGCTATGCTCTGGGACTAGCGAATGCAAAAAAATACTTTAGTGCACCTTTCACACATTATATAAAATAGAGGGCACAAAACACATCAACAAAGCACTGCAGACGTACATTATGAATGCCCAAATACATTATAAGGCCTGCACAAACCATCACCAATTCATAAAGGTTTTCCTCTGCAACAGTCTTTCTTTCCATAGCTACTGGACTAAGTTAGACAACATTCTCACTCGCTCAGCCCACACGTTTGGAGACACATGTTTGCATGTTCATTTAAAACCATCCCAGAGCCTCTTTGCCCGAGCTGCGCAGAAGCAAACTTTTTTTTAATAGGTCAGTATTAGCTGCTCACACGTTCCATTTTTACAAAACTTACAGTGAGTGACACTCAGTTAGAAAGACTCACTCACACCAGTGAGCCAAAAGTAAGATAGTCTAAAAAGCAAACATCCAGGGAAGCTAATGTTAATCTGTTGGATCAGGTCCTCGTGCCAGCTCCTACGTGACAGTCCTCCTGTCCAGCTTGCCCTGCAATCTGTGACCCTCTTGCCTTCTGCTTGCTCCCCCTGCTCGCTTTCTGCTTTTTCTGTTTCATCTCTTCTTGTTTTGTCTGCACCTTTTATCTATTTTCTGCTCACTCTTCTGCTTGTTTTGTCCTTTCCTGCAACTCTATTTTGCCGTCTTCCTTTCTTCCCCTCCCTGTAGTTTCCATCTTCTTGCCATTTCCCTTCTCCCGCCACCCAGCACCCTGCCCTCTGCACAGGACCTATTTAATGCAGGCCGCAGTGCGGCCGCGCCACTGGTGCATCAAAGGAACGCCAAAGGGAAGTCCGTCTGCGCTTGTCTTTGCCCGTCTGTGCCTTGACTGCCTTGACCGTGCCCAGTGCCAGGACCCCAGGCCCTCTTGCTACGAACCGCTACAACACCAAGGAGCTCCTGACCCTGGACACCGCAACAACATCTGCTACATTCCTCCCCACGTTTAACTAAAGTACCTTTCACTTGCCAACATTCCTGCTTCCCCTGCAACACAGGGCCACCAACCCACACTGTATCCCTCGCCGCTTCCACCCAGAAGATCACAAAAAATCCAGAACCGCTCCAATGCATGTTGATCAATGCCAGATACCTCTGCAAGCGCGCTACAGAAATCTGGGGCACCATCACCACCCTCCCCTCTTACGTTGCCGTCATCACCGAAACATGGCAAACGTGGCTCAACCCCACCTCAAACCCCGACATTGCCACTGCAACACCCCACATCTACAAGATGATACATCATGACCGCACCAACAAACACGAAAGGGGCATCGCCATCATCTTCAAGGAAACCATCCAATGCATCGCCACCAACGATGACCCAACACCTCTTATGGACCTCTTATGGACCACCTTAACTTCCAGCTAGAGGCCGACGCCAAGACTACAATAAGGGGCACCCTCCTATACAGACCCCTTGGTCCACGACCTATTTTCTGCAATGCCATTTCCAACCTCATTGCTCCCCTAGCCATCAACCCCGACCATTACCTCCTACTCTGCAACCTAAATTTTCACATTAACAACCCCAACAACACCAGCTCCACCTTCCTCATGGAAACCTGAACAACATTGGCCTCACCCAACTGGTCACCGAACCCATGCACAAGGCAGGACCTACTCTTGACTCCATTTTCACCTCCAGCGAAAGAATCAAATTCAGCCACATCACAGAGCTCACCTGGACCAATAGATCACCAAATGTGCCGAAAAAGTTGCCCGGATGAAACCAACAAAAAACAACAAAGCCTTAAAACAAGCCAGCTGCTACATCTCAGAGCTCAGACTCACCAAACACAACTGTTACCGACTCAAGAAACAATGGAGCGCCACAAGGAACCCCTCTGACAGAAACGCTTACAAAGCATCCCGCAGCAACTATCACGGATGCTTCAAGGAAGTCGAAAGAAAATCCATTACAGCCTGGATTGACACAGCAGCCAACCACATGAAAGTACTCTTCAAAATAGTCAAGGAATTCTCCAACCCAGTAGCCAAGGGGAACACCATCCCCCAATCTCAAGAACTCTGCAACACCCTCTCAGACTGCTTCCACAACAAGATTGCCACCAACTACAGCAACTTCAACCCCCAACCCATGGCTCTCAACCTCAGCAACCTCTCAGACCACCGCAGGCATCTTGTCATTCATTCATTCTGGGGCGCCCACCGACCCCTGCTCCCACTGGCTCCTCAGAACCGATCCTGTCAGCATAGAGCTCACCAGCATCATCAAAACCTCCATCACCACAGCAGTGCAGCCTTCCTGGACAGCTGGAAACAAACAGAGGACAGATCCCTTCTAAAGAAACCCTCTGTCAACCCCAGCGAACTCCAAAATGATTGACCAATCTCACTGCTCTACTCATAAAACGAGGGATGGGGAGGAATTGTGGTCCAGTGTATATCCTCCCAATGGAAACGTCAAAAAATATATGATACACTGTTCCAAACAGAAAGAAAGGAAACTAATGGCGGGGGTCCTAAATTTTAGGAGCAAGAAACCTCATACATCCATAGGATGTCATGCTTCATCATCGGAACTGCTCCTCATCAGACCGGCACTGCAATGTCTGACGGGCACCACCCCGGGTGGGGGGGCTCTTTGCCAGAGATCTTTTTCAATGATGGTGCCGTGACCCCAGAAGTGAATAAGTGACAGAGGAGATCAAAGGGATAGTGGTTAAAATTGGTTCTCAAAACCTCCACTGGGTCAATTGTTTTATTAGACCAGATGGACGGTAGGGACCAAGGTTAAAAAGTATAGTCATAAGAGTGAAACAGAGATAATGATCAATCACTCTATATTGAAGGTAACATCATCATATCATATCTTTTTTGACAATCTCACTGCTCCCCTACCTAGGCAAAGTACTCGAGAAGGCCATTAACAAACAGCCTACCAAATACCTGGAACAAAATCACCTACTTGACGCATCCCAATCAGGATTCCATGCCACCCACAGCACTGAAACTGCCCTGATCGCTGCCACAGATGACATCATAACCCTCCCCGACCGCAGGGAGATGGTGGCTCTTATCCTGCTGAACCTCTATGCTGCTTCCTACACCATTTCCCACCACACCCCCATCAACAGACTCCTCAACATTGGCATTCAGCAAAACGCCCTCACAGAACAATCACAGTGCATCAGGCTGCCTCCCTTCACCTCCAAACCCAAGGACATCTTAAGCTGCGTACCCCAAGGATTATCCCTCAGCACCCACCTTGTTCCCATTGCAGACATTGTCAGATACCAAGTCCTCAACATAATTTCTTACGCAGATGAAACTCAACTCATCCTCTCACTCACCGAAGACCCCTGTACCACCAGAATCAACATCTGCAATGCCATGACCAACTTAGTCAACTGGATGAGAGCCAACAACCTCAAACTCAACTCCAGCAAGACAGAAGTGGTGATCCTCAGGAAGAATATCTGCATATGGGACCACAGTTGGTGGCCAGCAGAACTCGGACAAACACCCACAGACGATGCATGTAACCTAGGCATCAACAGTAAACTGACCATGAAATAACAAATCAATGCAGTCGCCTTCTTCTGCTTCCAAACCATTTGCACACTTCTCAGAATCTTCAGATGGATCCCAGTTAACTCCAGGAAGACCATTACTCAGGCCCTTGTCACCAGTGCCTTGACTATAGCAATATTCTCCACACCGGCATCTTAACCCATCTCCTCAAAAGACACCAGACCGTATAGAATGCTGCAGCCAGACTCACCCTTGACCTTCCCAAACAGACCCACATCACCCTCCCTCTGAAACCTCCACTGACTCCCTAGTCAGAAAATGTGTCAGTTCAAGATCCTCACACACGCCTATAAATCTCAGCATAATCAAGGACCACCCTACATCAATCATCAACTGAACTTCCACCTACCTGAAAGACACCTGCGCTCTGCCTCACTAGCGTGGGCACCCCCCACGTCCTCGCACCCGCAGCGGGGGTCACTCCTTCTCCTACATCCCTGCCAAGTCCCAGAATGACCTACCCCTCCATATTCGTACAGAACCCTACCTGGCAGATTTCAGGAAGAAACTCAAAACCTGGCTTTTCGACAGAGACGTGGCACCCACAGTGCCCAAATTTCCATAGGGGTGACAGTTCTGCAATATACAAATATGAGTTGAATTGAATTGAACATGTTTTATTTAACCAAACACAGCATAACATTATATGCTATCATGCCCTCACCAGCACTGGGGCATCACTGCTGTGGGGGAAGGTGTATGAGTTATTATTCCATTCCCCAGTCAATCCTTTCACCTTTGTTAACTGTTGATAGTCTGCCAACTCTGTCTGTGCAAAGTTTTTTGTGCCTACTTCCCATAAGTTTCAAAGATCTCTATATGGGGTTTTCAAATGAAAATAGTCACTGTTGAAGTTTTTAGAAAAGTTGAAGCTTACCACAGGAATTTAGATCAATCAATCAACCAAGCAATCAGTGAATCAATAAATTAAATCATGTCTCAAACAATCAAAAACCAATCAACCAATAGCTTGATCCCAGATGTAAAACAAATTGACAATAGGGGTAGGAGCTGTGAAGTGTAGGCTCTGTCAAGATAAACTTAACAGAAAATCCTAGAGATTATAATTTCTTTTATGAATAACTATTCTTGCACTACTATAAAATAATGAACCACAACAAACTATCAATTGGAAAACTACTATAATTACTGTAAATACAAGAAACACCAAACTATCACCTGCATCCTGAGCATAGAACGATGAAACCTGTCACTGTGCCCGAGAATAATAAGTTACTCCATCTTCAAGAAAGTAAGTAGTACAACTTTTGAACTGGATCTGTTGCTCTAATAACTGAAGACTATTTTTATATCTAAACAAAGATCTAAAGTGACCTTATTAGATCTTGTGTCTACGTGTTTATATTTCCACAGCAGAAACTGTAATAACAGATCACATCCCAAGCAAACCAAATACGAAAATAAACAAGGATCAAACCTGAAAACTTCTACATCTAAATGAGCAAGCAACTGGGTAACATAAATTACTAATTATTTGTGCATATAATAGTATAGTTGAAACTTAATAACATACAAGCATCTTTAAAGGAATAGTTTTTACTATTTTAAAATCACATAGGGACCCCAATATATCTAGTGAACTCCTTAAGAAAGGGACACCCCTCTTATTTTACCTTGTCTATACCTGCAATAACGAGGATAGTAGCCAAGAATGTAGCCTCTGAAAATGAACAAAACACTACTCAATTAATTGCTAAAGAAGGGCTGCAACACTAAATAATGAAGAGGAAAATGTAACTGACCAACTACACCCACCAAGAATGGTAGAGATTGAGGTCTGTAACATTATCCATGATGTAAAAAAGAGTCCTCAACAAGTTCTGTTGCTTAAACTGGAACCGTCTTAAAGGGCTATGTTTATAAAATTCCAGCACATGTCATAGTCAAACTACCCTATCCACCTAAATTACAATAAAAAGAAACAGGAAAAGGTCTAAGCCCACATCAAAATGTTTACTAAGCTAGACATCCTCACCACCTAACATACCCATACAAAAATATTTCAGTTCATTTAATAGTTGAAATAGTTATACAATATTGTTACTTTTGCAACTGCCAACAAAACCCTAACTTTAACCCATCACCTACCTGACACATGAATAGTACTTTTATAACCTGTTTTCCACCCTTTTATCAGATATACACCATCCATGGATTGTAATAAATTGGTATATTGAATATTCCTAGACCCCGTGGTATCATCTTAGTGTACAGATAATTCTGGAGGGAAGTAACTTCCCACCACTTATTAAGTTCTATCCCAGACTGTTTTTGCAACTTAAGTTTACTTTCAACTAATCATTCTTAACAATCATTTAAACAAATCAATAAAAAATAATTTTTTAGAAAAAACAAAGTAACTAATGAAATAAATTCCACCATGCCCCTGTAACCCTAATAAATGTAAAACAATTAAATAAATCATAACAAAAAACAAGAGAGTTGATGAGAATTATTTGAAGGGGCTAAAGTATAATATAAAAAGTCATTAAACCAGTTAATTCAAAAACAAATTAAAGTAAAAAATGTAACAAATTTAAAATACATTAAAACACTATTCTTGGGTCACATTTCCAGCAGCTGAAGGGAACACAAATACATTTCATCACTATACACCTGCAAACATACCTGCACAATATAGTGCATATGCATCTCTAGAAATACATCTATCTATTCAAGAATAGAATATTTCTGTTCTCTATGCTGCATGAGCTTCAACAACAAATGTAACTGGACCTCCCTAGGCCATCAGGCCATGTGCCAATAAGTGTGAGGTAAGGGGTGGTCACATATTGACTGCAATTGCTACCCATTGCGGGTTCGCCATGGTGAATGGTAAATTTTGTTCAGAGATAAGCACACCAAATGGGGATTATCCTTTTAGGGTTCAAGCTTGAACAACCTACAGCATTAGTAAGGTACTCCCTACTTAGCGGTGGAGGATAGTCCTCAATACCACGGATGTCTCCGTATATCGTACTGAGGTGTCTTTGCATGTAGTGAGACAGAGATCCTCAAGAGGACCCGAAAATGAGAGCTTGACCAAACATTGGTGCTGCCACCCTACTCATCTGCAAGCCCAACAATCCACAAAAAATAGAAAAAATTAAAGAAAAGCAAGAACAACTCTTGAAATATATTATCAAATCATAAAAGTAACTCTGAAAAAAAGTGCAAGTAATTAACAATAAATTTATTTTTGCTAACTTTAGGACTCTGGGCACTTTACCAGTGCTGGCCAGAGTTAAAGTGCAAGTGCTCCCTGTTTAAATTGTATTGGTGATTGGTTTTTCCATGTGCTGCATATATTGTACTAGTAAGTCCCTAATAAAGTGCACTATGTCTGTCCAGGGCCTGTAAATCAAATGCTACTAGTAGACCTGCAGCACTGATTGTGCCACCCACATGAGTAGCCCTGTAAACGTCTCAAACCTGTCACTGCAGTGTCTGTGTGTGCAGTTTAAACTGCCATTTCAAACTGGCAAGTGCACCTACTTTCCAGGCCCAAACCTTCCTTTTTACTACATGTAAGTCACCCCTAAAGTAGGCCCAAGGCAGCCCCGATGGGCAGGGTGCAGTGTATTTAAACGATATGACATGTACATGTGTGTTTCACATGTCCTGATAGTGAAATACTGCTAAATTCAGTTTTTACTATTGCAAGGCCTATCTCTCGCATTAAGTAACATGGGGATTGCCTTGAAATGTCTTTTAAGTATAATTTACCATTGAGAACGGATAGAGATAAGGAGTTTGGGGTCTCTGAACTCACAATTTAAAAATATATCTTTTGGTGAAGTTGTTTTTTGAATTGTGAATTTGAAAACACCACTTTTATAAAGATTGTATTTTCTTGCTTAACCATTCAGTGCCTCTCCCTGTCTGCTGAATAAATGTTTGGGTCAGGATGACAGTTGGGCTGTTTGTGCATTCACTTTAGGCAGTCACACAAAGGAAGCTGAAGTGTGCCCTGCAAATCCTGATGGCCCATCACCAGGCTGATGGGTCTTCCTGAGCTAGAGTGGTGGGAGGAGCTGACACTTGCACCTGAATAGGGCTGTGCCTTTCCTCACACAAACCAGTCTCCAACCCCCTAGATTGTGTCTGGGGCTATGGCAGGGAAAGGCAGGGTCATGTGCACTACAAAGACTTCTCTTTGAAGTTTGTCTACTTCAAAAACAGAAATAGGTATGCGTACTGGACCTCTGACACCACATAGTTAGAATCCATCTAGACTGAGGAAATTCTGCCAGGAAGAAGAGTTGGATGCTGTAGGAGGGACTGCAATTCTGCCTGTTTTTTTTTTGTGCTGGACTGCTGCTTGCTGTTTCTGTCCTTGTAGTAAAAGGACTGGACTTGGCATTCTACATCCTGCTTCCAAAGGTTCTCAAAGGGATTGGCTGAGCTTGCCTCCTGTTAAGAAGTCTCAGGGACATCAAAGACTTTATCTGCCAGTCCCAGGGCTCTTCTGCTGAGAATCCTAACTTGCCAAGTGGTGCCAACTCTAGTCCCTGGGCCCTTGCAAGTGCAAGCTGGTGATCTGAAAGGGGAAAATCCATGCATCAATGGGCCATGCCAGAAGAATCGACGCAGTACCTGTCTTGCGGTTGAAGAAGCGATGCAGCACCTGGCGCACTACGGGAGAATCGACGCAGCACCTGTCTCACTGCTGCAGAATTGATGCAGCAGGTTTCACTGTGGACCCCTTGACACAGCGCCTTTGGATTTTCTGTGCATCGTCCGCAGGTGGCAATTTTCCATCAACCCCGCACCACAGTAAGGAACCAAGGCCATGACGCATCGCCTTTCCTGCGAGGAATTAATTGACACATCACTTCCCATGCCAGAAAGGTCGCGACACACTGTCTCACCTGCAAGGAAACAATCAATGCATCACCTCCCCTGCGCAGTAAGGAACTGACGCATCACTTTCCTTTTCTGATGTCTGCTCCCCTGTGGCCCGCATCGTCTTTGTTTTTGATGCATCCGAGGTACTTTGTGCTAAAGAGACACATCCATTGATTTCTATGGATTAAAACTTGCTTAAACTTTTAAAAAAAGGATATTTTTAATGTTAGATTTATGTCATTTTGGTCTTGTTTTACTCAGATAAATATTGGCTATTTTTCTAAACTGGTGTGAAGTCCGTTTGTAGTGTTTTCACTCTGTTACTGTGTGTGTGTTACAGTGTGTGTGTGTTACAGCGTGTGTGTGTATACAAAT
The DNA here is from genome assembly GCF_031143425.1 of Pleurodeles waltl. Taxonomy (NCBI): domain Eukaryota; kingdom Metazoa; phylum Chordata; class Amphibia; order Caudata; family Salamandridae; genus Pleurodeles; species Pleurodeles waltl. The sequence goes on from NC_090436.1 coordinate 64,431,108, forward strand.
ACTTTACACATGGCCTCTGAGTTAAGCTTGACTGCTTGAGCCAAGCTACCAATGAGGTGAACAGGGATTATTTTAGGTGTGTGACTCCCTTGCCCTGACCAGAGTGAGAGTCCCTAATTGGACAGGGTACAAACCACTGCCAACTAGAGATCCCATTCTTAACAATAACATATAAAACAGAAACTAATAAAATATGTCAAAATAAGTTTAAATGGTTTTTTATATACAACAATATTAAATAAAACAATTCCAAACCCTTAAAAAGGTGATATTCTGACCTGCAATATTCTGTCTCATGATATTTTTGAGATGTTGTTTGTGTCCCGCTATATTTTTGCACCTATATTATGGTCACACATTCACAACCACAAAATGCAGAACATTAATCGGCCCTGCTGAAAGACCACAACCACATCACAGGAAGTGCCTAAAATTAAAAGAGGAATCAATGAACATAACATAACTGATATCAAGATGCTATCAAACTTGTTGGGCAATCCCAAACCTGCTTTATGCAAACAGAATCTTGGAAGGGGAGGTCACAAAGCAACTGCAGGGACACATGAAAAAAGTGAACAGTGCATTACACAAATCACATTAAGGCTTCAGTCCCATAACAGAAACAGGGTATATGCTAATCAGTGCCAGACAAGAGCTCCTTATCAGTCTGGATGAAAACCAGCCAGTGGCCTGGGTTTTTTCATACATGTCTGTTGCTAGTGGCACTTTCTTCTAGCTGGTTCTACTTAACTGACTGCATGATTGAAAAAAATGGCTTATTTTATGTTGTCCTGTTTATGAAGCTCGTTGAATATTACCATTGTATAAACATTCCATATTGAATTTAATAGATGTAATAAAATTGCGAAATATCAGCCCAATAGTGTACTTGTACTTGTAAGGTGCCTCTTAATCTCTGTTTACTAGACTGCAGGTTTGGGCCAACGATAAGGCTCAGTTCTGTACCAGATCAGGTTAGTCCTCTTTTAATGCTGCTGAAAGTCACATGCAGTAACACATGGCTCTGTGTTGCTCTCTTCTCTTATTCAAAAATGACTATGTCCTCTTGCCATTTCACTGAGTGCTGCCACCTTCTACTCATGGGGTATGTAGGCAAGACTAGGCTCCTTCTTGAGGGATTCTATGAATCAAAGAACGTAATGATGTTTCTCAGTGTAGGAGGCTGGCTCTCTATATAGCGTACAAACATGTTGTATACTGTGAGAGGCCAAATGCCACATTGGTATCCAGAGGTAAAAAAGCAGACCACATCCTCCTCTGAGGAGGCTCCTACTTCTGAAACAGAGGATCCTATCTCCTCAGCTTCTTCTGAGTTTTTCTGATGTTCTGTTTCTGAGGTTTCACCCTCACCCACTGAGTGTGCATTCTCATATTCTGCCGCAAGTCTCCCTAACAGTTTCTGTGGAAGCATGGGCACCAGTGTGAATTTGGTATCCTTAGTCTGGGGTACTTCATTCCCATCCAAGGGGTTGAGGTCCTGAGTATGGTTCTCTGCATCAGACATTTTCCTCACTAAAGTTGGACCTTTTTAGCTTTTGGAAAAACGTTTGCAGACTTTTGAAAAAAGTTTCTAAGGCCTACCTATACTAAATATTTGTAATTTATAATCACTATTTCAGGGACCTAACCGGGGCCCTAGCAATTAATGTTAGAATTTTGAAAAATAGCCCAATTGCAAAACACAACTAGGCTAAAGATAATTTTTAGAGCTAATAGTGTGGGCAATTAGTGACAAAGTGGTATCAGCAAATGCAAAGTCTTGTATTCCATTGCTGCGACCAAATGTAGGAGGCTGTCTCTCTATATAGTGTACCAAAATGATGTGGGCTGTGCAGAAAGTCCAAGCAATCATACCTTGGTATCCAGAGGTAAAAAAGCAGACCACATAATGCTCTGTTTTTGTGGTAGTGTGGGCGAGCATTTAGGCTTATCTTGGAGATGTTGTAAGCATTTGTTGTACTCACAGTATCAATAAATGTGGACACACACTGGGAAGAATAACTCTAGACAAATTTACAAAAATACTTCAGATTTTTATACATTTTTTAAGTCCTAGATTAACAGTATACGGTAGTTATTAAGTTTAGAAAATGTTCTGCTTTTGTGTGTAATTACGCACCTTAGGAATCAATGGGAAAAACTTTAAAAATGCATAAAAAAACAGGCAATGCTCTCACAAGTGTCACCTTCTATATTTAGGTTGAGGTCGTTGAGATGTCCTGCGTGCCTGCCGGAGAAGTTCGGGCAGTTCCCAGTTCCAGCAGGAGCAGCAGCTGAAAGTCTTGGATGTGGTGCAAAACGGAGAAGGGGACCACTTGGAAACACACTGCACAGATGGGCTTAAAGGTAAGCCTGCTGGGTCCCCTTGGAGGATTGTGGTCTCAAGGGATTAGGGACACCAATAGCACACCTGGTATATTGATACAGGGGCCCTGGGAGGCTGGGTGCAGGGCAGATATGGCAGCCAGGAGTTGTGCATCATAGGGTCCTTGTAGCCAGGAGCAGGTCACTTAGAGGGTAGATTGCAGGTCAGCAGGACCACACTTGGGGTGGTTCTGTGGTTTCCTGAAGTCCCTCAACTCGTGCTTGCTTCTGGGCTTTTTGGAGTCTGGAGTGGACTCTGCTGCTGGGTGTCTGACGTTGGGGGTCCAGTACCCCGGGTACTGGTACTTCTCAGGTCCTGAAAGTGCTAGTGCCATCAATATTGGCAGAGTGGTAGGTTTTGTCCTTCAGGTTTGTCGTGTGGAGTTTGGTTGATGACCTCTCTGAATACTGGGTTGTTTGGTATCAAACAACTCAGAATAATAAACTCACACTAATGCTTTGGTGACGTTATTTTAGCAGCATTTTAAGGGCATGCTATTTTTGCCAGAGGCCTGCAGCTTGTGCCTTTAGCCTAGAAAACAATTACTTTTATTTTTTTAGCAGAAGCTTCATTTTGTGGTGATGTTTTCATTTCTGTTGTTCGTTCTGCTTAGAAATTGTTTTAATTTTTAACACATTTTCACTCTGTGCTTTGCTAAAGGCTGTACAAGATAAAGTTGTCAGTACAAAGTAGAAGATCATATTCCCTGTCATTTTATTGAAACATATGTATTTTTACATTAGAGCAATTTTCTTAAAACATCAGATGTTTAATTAGTAAACACCTCTCTGCCCCCTATACGTTAGAGCGAAATTCCAGCCAGAAGTTGCCAGTGCATGTTATTCGCTTCATTGCAGCTTTTCTGCATACATGGAAGACAACTTCTGGTATTCCAACAGCCCTCTTTGCTACTACCATATTTAGGTATGGGGGATGGTGTCTTCCCAAGGGTCCTGAAGGGTGGATTAGGGCTAACATTTCTGTGCTCTAGTATAGAAGTTTAGTGGTGTAGGTAGGGATTCGAAAACCTAGCATTGCGACACTATGATGGGGCTTTTCTTATGTTTCACTTTTTCATCACCGCTCTGTATTATTATGCTTCATTAGCCTAATCTTTTCAATACATGCCTTTTTAACTAGAATGCAGTTAATTCAATCAAATTAGTTGAACCAATTCCTGCTTCAGTTTGTCTTTGCATGTGTGAGACGAATGTAACTGAGGGAAAAGAACAAGATCTGTTCCACCACTATTTCCCTGAGAAATCAGAATGTCATGTGCACGGCTGCCACAAATCACCTCTACTCTTGGGTACTGGTGAGGTAATGCTAGCTGGCCGGATGGGTTAGGCTGACAGTTGTCACACGGTGTGGAACTGGACATAGTTCCCCACATCCCGGTGGTGCTACTGCCTGAACCCAGCAGTCTCATTGTTATAATGAGAGCCAACACAACAATAGCAGTGTTGGATTTATTGTAAAATATACCCAGAGGGCACCTTAGAGGTGCCCCCTTTAAAACCTAACAGCCCTGGCATGGTTGCTGACTGGTCTTAGCCAGCCTGGCACCACCAGACAGAAGTCTGGTTTCCTGAGGTGAGAGCCTCTGCTCGCAGGAGCTATAACACAAAGCCTTTCCTTGGTGGAGGTGTCACAGCTCTTTTCAGCATGTACCACCCCTCAGGTGTGGCAGGGGAGGTGACCACTCCTTTTCATTTTCCTCCATCTTGGATGGCAGTAAAATGAGCCAATCATGGTTAGGGGTGTGACCCCTTCCCACAGGACGTGGTCACTTAGTGGGTTTAGCCACCCTAAGGTAGGTAGCTCATTGGCCACTACCTGCTACTCCCCCTAACTCCCACTAAATGCAGAATTTATTGGGCATCTCTAGACCAACAGACCACGTTCAATGGACAATAGAAGACCAGCAACAAAGAAGACCTTAAGCCAGTGGTCTCCAAACTTTTTAATGCCGCGCCTCCCCAGTTGAAAAATAAAAATCATTGGGCCCCCTCAGAATTTTTCACAAATGTTTTATAAAGATAGCAATGTTTAAATATGTCTAGCCGTATTTAAACATTGCAGTTACGTACTTTTACCTTTTTAAAAATGTAAGAACATGTTTCTGCTTAAAACAAAACACTGTTATCTGTGTAATGCTTCTTTTGACCAGAGCCTGGCGCATCCCGTGGGGTCACCTGAGGCCCCTAGGGAGGCCCCACCCCCAGTTTGAAGACCCCTGCCTTAGGCACTAGAACAGAAGTCCTGTTGCCAAAAACTGCCTGCTGCTCCCAGCACTCAACAATCGCTGCTGAGGGGTCGCCTGGACACTGAAGGACTCCAAGAAACCCTCAAGGAGCTCCAGCCTTTTGAAAATCACTAGAAACCTCCCTTTGAGTGAAGGCATCACTCCCTGCAACCCACAGGGAAGAAACCAGTGAAGTCCAGGTCACTGAATGGCCGCTGACTAACGAACCGGACAAAGCAGCCAAACCAAAATCAATGTGGTAGACCCAAAGGACAAAACCTACCGGTGTGCCAAGTTAGGTGGCACAGTGACTTTTAGGGCCCGAGACATAATACCAATATCCGTGGTACTGAAGCCCCAACATCAGACACCTTGAAGCAGAGTCCACTCCGGACTCCAAAAAGCCCAGAAGCAAGCACCAGTCGAGGAACTTCAAGACACCCAAGAACCACCCCCAAAAGTGACCCTGCTAACCTGCAAACCACCCTCCAAATGACCTGCTTCTGGTTCCAGGGACACTAAGATGCACGACCCTTAGCTGACCTCTCTGCGCTGCACCCGGCCTCCCTGGCCCCTCCATCGCAGCTGTGCTCCAGGGGTCCTCTACCCCTTGCGACCTATACCCTTCAAGGGGACCCACTGGACTTACCTTTAAGTCCACCTGCACAATGTGTTTTCAAGTGGTCCCCTTCTCTGTTGTGCGCCAGCTCCAAGACTTTCAGACGCTGCTCCCACTGGAAATGGGAACCACACAAACTTTTCCGGCAGGCCCATAGGACATCTCAACGACCTCGACCTAAAAATAGAAGGTGAGACTTTTAAGAGCATTGCCTGATTTTCGATGCATTTTTAAAGTTTTTACTATTGATTCCTATTGTGCGTAACTACGCACAGACACAGAACATTTTCTAAACTTTGAAAAATAATAACTAAGAAAGTACTTACCGTAAATTGATGATCTTTGTCTAAAAATGTTATAAAAATCTGAAGTATTTTTGTAAATTAGTCTCAAATTATTCTTCCGTGTGTGTCCACATTTATTGATACTGTAAGTACAACAAATGCTTAGCACATCTCTAAGATAACCCTAACTGCTCGGCCACACTTTCACAAAAACAGAACATTAGGGCCCGTATTTATACTTTTTGACGCTAAACTGCGCTAACGCAGTTTAGCGTCAAAAAGTTTAGCGCCGGCTAACGCCATTCTGAAGTGCCATGCGGGCGCCGTATTTATTGAATGGCGTTAGCCGGCGCTAGCAGACCGGCGCTGCCTGGTGTGCGTGGAAAAAAACCACGTATACCAGGCAGCGCCGGCGTTGGTGAAAATGGCGTTAGGGCGTCTTAAAATGGTGCAAGTCAGGTTGACGCCAAAAAATCGCCTCCACCCGATTTGCGCCATTTTTAACGACGCCCAGACGCCATTTACATGACTCCTGTCTTAGTAAAGACAGGAGTCATGCCCCCTTGCCCAATGGCCATGCCCAGGGGACTTATGTCCCCTGGGCATGGTCATTGGGCATTGAGGCATGTAGGGGGGCACAAATCAGGCCCCCCTATGCCAAAAATAAATATTAAAAAAATTAATAATTATACTTACCTGAACTTACCTGAATGTCCCTGGGATGGGTCCCTCCATCCTTGGGTGTCCTCCTGGGGTGGGCAAGGGTGGCAGGGGGGATCCCTGGGGGCATGGGAGGGCAGCTGTGGGCTCATTTTGAGCCCACAGGTCCCTTAACGCCTGCCCTGACCCAGACGTTAAAATCCGGCGCAAGTGCGGGGTTTTTTGCCCCGCCCACTCCCGGGCGTGATTTTTGCCCGGGAGTATAAATACGACGCATTTGCGTCGCAGTCATTTTTTTAGACGGGAACGCCTACCTTGCATCTCATTAACGCAAGGAAGGCGTTCACGCAAAAAAATTACGCTCTTTCCTCATACTTTGGCGCTAGACGCGTCTAACGCCAAAGTATAAATATGGCGTTAGTTTTGCGCCGAATTTGCGTCGAAAAAAACGACGCAAATTCGGCGCAAACGGAGTATAAATATGCCCCTAGGTGGTCTGATTTTTTCTCTTAATACAAACGTAGGGTTGCTTGTACTCTCTGCACAGTGCACATAATTTTTGTACACTATACAGAGAGCCAGCCTACACTGAGGCATCTGTTTGGACAATAAACTGCCTGGAGTAGTCTGGAGCTTTCAAGACTGGGGCAGAGCACATTGCACCCTTCAGAGTGTTAAAAGCCTTTTGATAACTCTTTGTCCAGCTAATCGTTTTGGGCATTTTCTTAGAGGTAAGCTCTGTGAGGGGGGGCACTATGGTGCCATAGTCCTTCACAAAACTCCTAAAGTACCCAATCAAGCCAAGGAATGCCTTGGCTTGAGTCTGGGTGGTTGGAGCTTTACCGGGCAGGAATGGTCTGGATCTTGGGTTGGCGAGGCTGAACTTGCCCTCCACCTACCAGGGGGCCCAAGTATACAACCTTTCCCTGCCCTATCTGGCACGTACTGGCCTTGATAGTGAGGCCTGGTTTTTGCAGAGCCTCAAGGACCTTTCCCAAGTGGATCAGGTGATCCTGCCAGGTAGAGCTGTAGACAGCAGCATCATCTGGATAAGCTGCACTAATGGATTACAACCCAGCTAGGGCTTGGTTCACCAACCTCTGGAAGGTGGCTGGGGCATTCTTTAATCCAAAGGGCATCACAGTGAACAGATAGTGCCCACTTGGGATGGAGAATGCTAATCTCTTTTTTGCTCCAGGGGTCAGGCCAATCTGCCAGTACCCAGATGTAAGATCAAAGGTGCTCAGGTATTTGGCTGCCCCTAATCCCGTCTATGAGCTCATCAGCTCGTGCAATTGGGTGTGCATCAGTTTATGTTACAGAATTGAGGCTCTTATAGTCCACACAAAACTTTATTTCCTTTTTCTCTCCCTTGGAGTGAGGTTTGGGGACTATAACTATTGGGTTGGCACAGGGGCTCTCAGAGGGTTCAGTGACCCCCAAATCTAGCATCTTGTTAACTTCAATTTGTATGCTTTCTCTGACTTGATCTGACTGTCATTTTTTGACAGGCAAGCTGTCTTCAGTGTCCACATCATGGGTACACCAGTTAGTTCTACCAGGGTTAAAAAAAAACAGTTCAGGATACTGGTTGAGGACTTGCCTGCAATCAGCCTGCTGTTGGCCTGTGAGGGTGTCTGACAAGACCACTCCATCCACAGAACCATCTTGTGTGTTGCTGGAGAGGAGCTCAGGGAGAAGTTCACTCTTTTCCTCCTGTCTTTCATCTGTAACCATGAGCATGGTCACATCAGCTCTGTCAAAATACGGCTTCAGGCGTTTGACATGCATTATACTTTTGGGATTCTTGCAACTACCAAGGTCAACCAAGTAGCTGAGCTCTCATTTTCTTTCAAGTATGGGGTAGGGCCCAGACTCCTTATCTTGGAGAGCCCTAGGAGCCACAGGCTCCAACACCCAAACTTTCTGCCCTGGTTGGAACTCCACCATAGCAGCCTTTTGGTCATACCAGTGCTTCTGGAGCTCCTGGTTGGACTAGAGTTTTTTGCTTTCTTTTTCCATATACTCAGCCATCCTGCAACATAGGCCAAGTTGTTAATGCATAATGTCTTGTTTGGGCTCTTTGAGAGGCCTCTACCAGCCTTCCCTCACAAGACTTAATGGACTCCTAACAGGATGATCAAACAAAAATTCAAAGGGGGGGAAACCCTACACTCTTTCGTGGCTCTTCCCTTTAGGCAAAAAACAGGAATGGAAGTGGGACATCCAATCTCCTTCTGAGTTTTTCACGGAGTTCTCCAATCATGCCTTTCAAGGTCTTGTTAAATCTTTCAACCATCCCATTGGTCTGTGTATGGTATGGGGTAGTGAACTAGAAGTCGCTCCACATTCCTGCCACATGTGTTTCAGGTATGCAGACTGGAAGTTTGAACCCCTGTCTGATACTAGCTGTTTAGAAAAGCCAACCCTAGAAAAAATACCCAGGTGGGCCAAGGCCATTGTAGGGGCAGTGATGGTCCTAAGAGGAATGGCTTCAGGGTATCTAGTGGCATGGTCCACTACCACAAGGATATATCTGTTTCTCAATGCTATTTGAAGGTCAATGGGATCAACAATGTCAACACCTACCCTTTTGAAGGGCACCCCATCCGCAGATAGTGGGATTAAATGGGCCTTTGGGTTGCCGCCTACCTTATCACTGGCTTGGCAGGTGGCACAGGACTGATAAAAGCTCTTCACCTTCTGGGACATTCCAGGCCAGTTAAAAGTGATTAACTAGCCTGCTCCAAGTTTTGTTTTGGCCTAGATACCCAGCTAGAGGAATGTCATGGGCTAGGGAGAGAAGAAACTCTGTGCTGTTGATGCACCACCACCCTTCTGGTTGCACCAGGCTTAAGGTCTCTGGCCTCAGTGTACAGGGGTGCATTTTCCGAATAGACCCCATGGGTACCACTGACACTCCCCTTTTCTTCCTGTGCAGCTTGCTCCCTCAGGCCTTCAAGAGTGGGACAGGTTTTTTGCCCCAGGCACAAATCCTCTCTAGAGGGTTCCCCTTGTCCCAAGAGCTCTGGGTGGTAAGGCCCAAGCTCTGCAGGCTCAGTCTTCTCTGGGGTTAACAAGTTCTCTTCCTGGAAAGAGGGGTTATAAATTTGAATCTGTGTAGAAGCTGGTCCCCCAGTCTTCTTGCCTTTTCTCCTGGACAGTTGGACCATTCTTCCAGGATCCAACACCTCTTGTTCACTCTAGAGTTTGCTCTGTGACCAGGGAGACTTCTTCAAATCATTGCCAAGCAGACAGTCTACAGGGATGGATGGGAACACAGCCACTTCTTTCTGTGCAGCTACCCTCCACCCCAGTCAAAAGATGCCATTGCCATGGGATGGATCTTTGTGACACTGTCCAAACTGGTGGCAGGATAACATTTCCCTATCAGGTACTGATCTGAGTAGACCAGGTGGTGATGGGTCACCATGGTGACACTAGCCCATGTGTCCCTCAAGGCTTCTACCTTAGTCCCATTAATCAAAGGGTGCTGCCTGTATTGTTGCATGTTAGTAGGCCAGGATCAGAGGATAAGTCTACCTCTCCCTCTGTGACTAATGTTTCCTCTGTGGATTTACTGATATGGTCAGGCCAAAACTGTGATCCCATCTGGAGATTTGCAACTGCATTTACTGCAGGTGGGCAAGAGGCATTCTTTTTGTATTTACAGCTAGGATCTCCAGTTTGGTGCCCTTTGGTTTTGCAATCATGGCACCAAGCCTTGCTGGGATTAAAGTGTTTCCCTTTGTACCCACTCATAGACTGTGAGGAGTCTCAGGGCCCACCCTCCTGAGCAGGTTTTTTGCGGCCTGATGAAGACTCTTTGTTTTTTTTCTACTCCCACCTTTCCCTTTGTAGGCAGGGAAGGCTTTTTGGCCTCTTTCTTTTGGTCCCCCCCCATCATTGGTATTTTTGGTCACCCTTGCCGTGACCCAGTGGTCTGTCTTCTTCCCCAACTCTAGAGAAGAAAGTGAACCTTTGTTTACCAGGGACTGATGTAGTTTCTCATTGTAACAGTTACTCAAAGGATGCTCTTTCACAATGAAATGGTAAAGCCCATCAAAATCTCGTACCTTGTTCCCTTCTAACCAGCCACCCAGCATCTTTACTGAAAAATCCACAAATTCTATACCCAGGACTAACTCTGGGTTTTTCAAGTCCCCCTGAATTTTATTTTGTATTCTTTAGTGGTAAGTCCAAAGCCCTCAATCAGGGAGCCTTCATGAGTTCACGGGACTTAGCATCTACTTCATTCAATGTTAGGAATCTATCCCTGCATTTACCTGAGAACAGTTCCCACAATAGAGAGCTCAAATCTACTTCCCTGGCTATGCAAGCTCTCTCATAGGCAGAAAACCATGTGATGATGTCATCAACTTCCGTATAAAGGGGGACAAATTCTTTTGGGGAGTTTCAGGTTTAAAGATTTCTCTTTCACCCTATTTACTTGTATGCTGTCACCTGAGATGGGTCTTAGGCCCAACTCCCTTCTTTTTATCTCTATTTCCAAAAGTTGAGCTTATAAAGCCAGCCTTTTGGTCAACCTAGCCAGAGCCACATCCTCCTCTGAGGAGGCTCCTACTTCTGAAACAGAGGATCCTATCTCCTCAGCTTCTTCTGAGTTTTTCTGATGTTCTGTTTCTGAGGTTTCACCCTTACCCACTGAGTGTGCATTCTCATATTCTGCCGCAAGTCTCCCTAACAGTTTCTGTGGAAGCATGGGCACCAGTGTGAATTTGGCATCCTTAGTCTGGGGTACTTCATTCCCATCCAAGGGGTTGAGGTCCTGAGTATGGTTCTCTGCATCAGACATTTTCCTCACTAAAGTTGGGACCTTTTTAGCTTTTGGAAAAACGTTTGCACACTTTTGCAAACTTTTGAAAAAAGTTTCTAAGGCCTACCTATACTAAATATTTTGTAATTTATAATCACTATTTCAGGGACCTAACCGGGGCCCTAGCAATTAATGTTAGAATTTTGAAAAATAGCCCAATTGCAAAACACAACTAGGCTAAAGATAATTTTTAGAGCTAATAGTGTGGGCAATTAGTGACAAAGTGGTATCAGCAAATGCAAAGTCTTGTATTCCATTGCTGCGACCAAATGTAGGAGGCTGTCTCTCTATATAGTGTACCAAAATGATGTGGGCTGTGCAGAAAGTCCAAGCAATCATACCTTGGTATCCAGAGGTAAAAAAGCAGACCACATAATGCTCTGTTTTTGTGGTAGTGTGGGCGAGCAGTTAGGCTTATCTTGGAGATGTTGTAAGCATTTGTTGTACTCACAGTATCAATAAATGTGGACACACACTTGGAAGAATAACTGTAGACAAATTTACAAAAATACTTCAGATTTTTATAAATTTTAGAAGATCAAGATCAACAATATACGGTAACTACTTCTTTAGTTTTGATTTTTCAAAGTTTACAAAATGTTCTATTTTTGTGCATAATTACGCACCATAGGAATCAATAGGAAAAACTTAAAAACTGCATATAAAATAAGGCAATGCTCTCACAAGTGTCACCTTCTATTTTTAGGTTGAGGTCATTGAGATGTCCTTTGGGCCAGCAGGAGAAGTTTGGGTGATTCCCAGTTCCAGCAGGAGCAGCAGCTGTAAGTCTTGGAGCTGGTGCACAACAGAGAAGGGAACCGCTTGGAAACACACTGCACACATGGGCTTAAAGGCAAATTCAGTGGGTCCCCTTGGAGTGTGGAGATCGAAAGGGGTTAGGGGCCCCTAGAGCACAGCTGGTTTGCCAATTCAGGGGCCAGGGAGGTCGGGTGCAGTGCAGATAGGTCTGCCAGGAGTCATGCGTCATAGGGACCTTGGAGCCAGGAGCAGGTCACTTGGAGAGTGGATTGCAAGTCAGCAGGGCCTGGACTCTGCTTCCAGATTTTCCGGGTCGAGTACCCTGAGTATTGGTACATCTCAGGCCCTGAAAGTCCTACTACTACCAATCTTGGCACACTGGTAGGTTTTGTCCTTCAGGTTTTTTGTGTGAAGGTTGGTTGGGCTGCTGGATCCAGTTGGCTGGTCAGCTGTCGGTCAATTGACTGGACTTCACTGGTTTCATGCCCGCAGGGTGCAGGAGAGTGATACCTTCACTCTGAGGAAGATTCTTGGCAATTCTTGAAAGGCTGGAGGTCCTCTGGGAGTTTGCAGAGTCCCTCAGGTGTCCAGGCGATCCCTCAGCGGCAATTGTTGAGTCCTTTAAGCAGCAGGCAGAGTTTTTCTTGATGCAGCAGGACTTCAGGTCTTTTTTGTTCGCAGAGTTTGTGTGTCCTTTGAATCTGATCCGTTGGCCTAGGCATGTCCACTAAATACTGTATTTAGTGGATGCTAGGGGGAGTACCTGGCAGTGGTCAATAGACCACTTACCTTAGGGTGGTTATACCCACTAAGTACCACTTTGTGTAGGAAGGGGTCACATCCCTAACCCTGATTGTCTATTTTCCTGCCATCCAAGATGGAGGAAAATGAAATGGGGTGTTCACCTTGCCTGCCCCACCTGAGGGTTGGTGCAGGCTGGGGATGGCCACTCCTCCTAGTCTTGCCAGTTTTTCAGCCCGTTTTCCCACCTTAAGTGGGGGAAAAAACCATTGTTCGGCCATCTGCTGCTAGCGGTTCTTATCCGCCAGGGCAGCTCTGATTACGACCCCCTTCTCTGCCAATGGTTTCATGGTGGTAGCACCGCCATGAAAAGGCTGGTGGAGACAAGGTGCAGGAGGCCCCAGGGGAGCCCCTGCACTACCCATGCACTTGCAGACAGTGAACATTGCAACAGGTGCTGGTGCACCCTACGCACTACAGCATTGCCGCCTGCTCTATTACGAGCCGGAGACAATGCTGTAGGCCGTTTCCCATTGGGCCAGCATGCGGAAACTGACCCAGCGGGAAACTCGTAATGGGCCTGGCAGGAGCCTGCAAAACTGACAGAAACCTACCCGTCAGGACTTCGGAGGACGGGCTTTTCTGTCTGCCAAAGTCAAAATAAGCCCCATAGTGTACCCTCCGTGCAAGAAAAATTAGATTCTAAGGTGCCAAACTGAAAACATGGGACGTGTATCACCCGGTGGGATGTGACCAGAGAAAGAAAGAAGTCTGTGATAACAAAAAATGTCATTTCTTTACCATATCAAAATGTGGTCATTTAAGGTTTCCTGAAAGGAACAATGTCCCATAAAGAGTAAGAAATGTGATGGTTGTTGCTGTCCAAAAGAAGAAGAGAAGAAAATGGAGAGCAGTGATTTGCGGAAAGAGCCATTATGGCCAAGGCACGTATTGAGAGTATGAGCTGTTAGAGCTTACCCACAACTGGAAATCCACCAGATATCAAACGTGAGGTCCACAAATAGTATAGGGGCAGTTTGGTCAAAATGCAGACGATTGTGAGTCAAAGGCTGTAGTTATTCCAACAGTAGAAGAAGTAACAAGCAGTCCATAGACTTTGATAAGCCTAACATTGGATAAGTATATCAACAGTTTCAGCAAGTAAGTCTCTTACTGAGCCCCGTCAATGTACGTAAGTAAAGGATATGGTCCAAGTATGTAAATAAATAACTAATCCTCAAAACCAAAGTTGTTATATTGTTCCCCGCAATTGTGCTCCACAAGTAATTTTTTACATAATAGAAGGGTTTTAGTTGTTTCACAGGATAAGTACATCACTTGCAGTAACCTGAATGTGGTACCCATCTTCAGGCACAAAGTCTCACCTTAAATTACCTAACAAAATGGAAATGTGAGTTAGTAATCCAAGATTAAGCTGTCGCTTTTCAAGTACACAGTCTTCCAACACTGCCAAATCCCTATATAGGGTGTGGCGGTTGGCACATGGGCAGCAGGTGTGCAGTAGTGTTTTGAGCACCCCTGTTCTCAATCTACTTGTCTCCAGTAATGGATGTGCGACACATGATCTTTGTTGCGCCTTATTTTATGCTAATAGGATGAAGGGCCTGATTTAGGCAGTGAATGGGCTGAGCTTAAATATGGGTCAGGCACACACCCCCTTCAAAGGCAGGTGCAGTGTATGACTGCACCCTCCTAGAGGGAGTGCTGGCAGGGTCCCTGAAACAATCATGCCTCTCCTAAAAGATGTCCACTTCTTTGGTATAGCACAGTTGCTGTACCTCCCCCAACGTTTGCCTATGAGCCCACATCGGTAACATGACGTGAATGCAGGAGAAAAGGCATTGCAACATTTTCAATTGGCTATGCCCAATGCAAGTAAGAGAAGGGCCCTTGGTGGTGATGCATGCACGAAATGTGTGCCATCATAGTACATACAGCAGGGTCTGCAACCCCTTGTATAATACGCATGGGTCCGAGCGCTCAAACATGGGTGTAAACACCTATTGCCCCTTGCACCCCAGCACCTATGCAGGAAATATAGCACGATCCACGTGTAATGTAAGCTTTGGTGCCAGTATATTGATAGAGAATCTTGACCTTTAATTTTCTACAAATATCTTGACCCGACCAATGATTTTTAGCCCTAATCCAGTGGTTCCTTTGGCAACTCTGGGTGCCATCAATCTTCTCCCCTTGACATTTATCTGATCAGGCATTTTCAAGATGTACTCAGTCCCTCAGACCTCATCTCTCAGCAATTCATTTCTCTTCGTGCTTAATTACTTTTTTGTCCTGATGAAGACCTGTTAAATCATGAAAGATTAAAACATTGACCTGTTGAATCACGAAGGGTCGAAACATCCCAACAATATTCTGTCTCAAAAATATTTTTTTACATTAATTGAACGTTTTTCAATGGAATAATTCTGAAGTATACCCTGAAATTATTTGCACTTGCTGGAAAATGATGACATTCTTCTCAAAATGTTTTACTTTTCCTTTGATCACGACTTCGCACTAGTACTCCGAGTACTCAGGGTCACTTTGCACATTGAGCACTCAACATTTTGTACATATTGGTGGTGCCAAGGATTATATGAGAAAATACGAAGGGTTATTTCTGATTATCCCTGGCCGTATTGTTGTTCAGTGACTTGTTACACATTAACAATAAATGTGTCTAAATATGCACGATTTTTTATATCTCTTATGGAATAATACATATTTGGACGCTGTGGCATTTATATAAACAAAAACTCTTGTCTTTTGGTGTTTACAAGTAAATCCTGTAGTATATATTCATGCAAGATGAAAAGCATGGTTGAAGTTATCACAAATGTTAACACCAGAGGAGCAACAACTGTTTGTCTTGCCTACAAGATGAACAGTTTCAGAGTTATATGTGCTCTGAGATGACATCCTGGCACATTAAGAGTTTTGTCTAAATGAGATTAAGCACAAATTGTTCCTGTTCCTCATCAATATGGTATTGCACTGATGAATAATGCAGAGCCCTACAATTTGAATGATCTATTAAGATTTCCTGCTATTGCAAAGTGTTTGACCGCCTCACCTCGTGCATTAGACGTGGTTTATGAAGCAAGTCCATTAACAGCATGCGGAGCTGGAAGTAAAAATGGTTCAATTAATGATGCATTTCTGTGGCCGTCAGATGCAGGTGTAGTGGATGTGAGTCATATTCGAGCCTAGCCAGTGATACTGCAAACCTAGGATCCCTTTGCAATCAGAAAGTCTGGTAAAGTTTGTCACTAGGTTCCCAGCAGGTGCTAATCATTTTAAGTCATACTTTAAGTCTTACATCCTTCGTCACCATGGGACATATTTATACTCTGTTTGCTGCGGATTTGCGTCATTTTTTTTTTTACGCTAGCCTACCGTTTGCAAAGTCTTGCACCATTCCATAAATACAGAAATGGTGCAAGCCGGTGCTAAACTTTTTGGGGCAAAACTTTGTTAGTGCAGTTTTGCACCAAAAATTATAAATCAGGGCCCATGATTTTTTTATTAAATCACACATGGAGGTCAGTCGTATTTGGGGACCATGCAGTCAACCTTTTTTTTTTCTCAGACTCTTTCTTTTTCATCGTTTTCCACTATTCGAACATCCCTTCTTGTTCGATCTGACACAAACTGCTCATGTACCCATCCCATATCTTTTGGAAAGACTTATTTGACGTATAGCACACAAATTTGTAATTTCTCCATTTCTCTTCCAGTCACCCTATTTGTGTCAGTCATTGTTCATGCCCTCCTTGAAGTTAAGACTCAGATTTTGTACTGCCCCAAAAGGTTTGTGGTCCATACCATAGACTCAGTCACTGTACAATGTCTAGTGAAGCACATATTTTCTCGACCACTTCATAGAGGAATCAGTCACACTTATCAGAATTTGCAACTAAGTAACTGTCAGAGCAGGATCTTATTCATCATTCCATTATAGGTTGCCATTAGAAAACCCTTCTTGTTAGAAAAATCTTCATGTCACCTGGAAACCTTGTGTACGCCCTGTGATTCTGCCACAGTTTGGTAAACCACCCCTACCATACTATGTTCTACTCTCCCATGTCTTTCCAGTTCCCTGTCTTTGTACCCACAAGATTCCTTCAAATTGATCAAACCCAACCTTCTACTACTATATTTCTTTCTCCTTCAGGCAAAGTCTATGTATCATGTATCTTGCTCCACTTTGGTACCATAAGCATGCCTCTGTTCTGCATCTATTGAATCACCATCCCAATCGCTACCTTTGTCCTCCATGGGAGCCACTCATACCTTACCGCCACTTGGGGAGATAGTAAGTCCACAATAGTCCCCCCTGCCACCCACTGAGGAAACTCCCCATAAGCTGCCTCTATTTCTCCCTCTTCTACTCCCTTATCCTCAAATATGCATGAACCATTTTCCCTTTATGTCTTGAACTTCTTCATTTGTGGCATCTCTTACACCAGCTCCTGTACCTCCCTTAATACGGAGCTAACTAAGGGCCAGATGTGTAATTCTGTACAATAGCGATAACCAAATTGTGTTTTTTGCGAATCGCAATTAAGTAATCGCTTTTGGAATGTATGAAACTCTAGGAGTTTCATATAGCCATTTGCAAGGGCTCGCAAATGGACCTACCTCATTAATATTCATGAGGTAGGTCGCAATTTGCGAGCCATTGCGAATGGCTACAATCACAGGGATGGTGGCCTGCTGAGCTCAGCAGACCACCGTGTCTGTCAATGCCTATAAATAAAGCAATTTTTGTTTTTAAATGCAGCCCGTTTTCCTTAGAGGAAAATGGGATGTGTTTAAAAAAGAAAAATGAAAAGTTTTCTTTTAATTTTTTAAGAGTAGGCAGTGGTCGGTGGGCCCACTGCCTGCTTCTAAAAAATGTTTTCAAATGCATTCACAAAGGGGATGGGGTCCCTTGGGGACCCTTTCCCCTTTGCGAATGGGTTACCACCAATTTGTAATTGGTGGTAACTGCGATTGTTTTGCGACCGCATTTACGGTCACAAAACAATCATACATACCTCTGCAATTCAGTATTGGGAAGGGATGCCCTTGACACACCCCTTCCTAATACCGAATCGGTATGATGTCGCAAATCCAATTTGCGATTCGGTAACAAGTTACCGAATCGCAAATTGGGCTTGTTATATACAAAAATGCATGTTTGCGATCACAAATGGCCTGTTCCTCCGTTTGCGATCACAAAAATGTTTGATACATCTGGCCCCAGTCTCATTCTCATTCTATTCACTGTCTGCAGATACTGTGCTATAATTATGCCCATTTTTCCAAGAATGTTTAACACCACTTACCCTAGCTTGGTCTATTGAACTTTTTGTTTTTTAGTTTGGACCGGCATCATCTTCCGAGCGATCCCTCACACACTTGCTAATAGAGTCTACTACTACTACTAATACCCAGATATAGGACTAATCCCTCTGCAGTAGTGGCCAGCCATAAAAGAAGACATTCAACACCTTAATGTCCTGTCCTGTGGCATGTTCCAAAAAACTAATTGCAAAGTATCAAATGAGGAAATGTGGCAGTTACAGGCCAGTCCATCTACTGTCACCTTTCACAGAGCAGTTTCACTACTGGCACATTGTGTCCTTCAAATAAGTCGATCCATTTGCAAGGTTTTAGACCATGCATCCATGACTTTTTGTCTTCTGACTTCTTGTATTTCTGACCTCTTTTTTGCTGGCTTTAGGATTCTGGGTGCTTTAACACTACTGACCAGTGCTAAAGTGCTGATGCTCTGTACTGTAAACATAAAAAAAATTGGCTTATCCACAATTGGCATATTTAATTTACTTGTAAGTTTCTAGTAAAGTGCATTAAAGGTGCCCAGGGCCTGTAAACTAAATGCTACTAGTGGACCTGCAGAACTCTTTGTGCGACTGAATCAGAAGCCCTGTGAACATATCTCAGGCCTTCTACTGTAGAGCTTGTGTGGGCAGGTTAAACTGCTGTTTCAACTTGGCAAGTGCACACTCTTGCCAGGCCCACACATTCCTTTTTTATTACATATAAATCAACATATCCAGGTAGTGAAAAACTCTTAAATTAATTTTTCAACTCTGCAAGGCCTATCTTTCTCAAGGGGTAATATTGAGATTGCATTTAGACATATTTTAAGTATAGTTTCCAATTGGGAAAGATAGAAATATGGAGTTTGTCATCTCTGGACTCACAATTTAAAATAACAACTTATGATGAATTCAGATTTTAAACTATAAGTCTGAAAATGACACTTTTAGAAAGTTGGCATTTTCCTACTTTAACCATTCTGTGCCTCTGAATACATGTCTGGGGTAGATTGTTGTACAGCTATTTTAGTTCGGTTTTAGACATGTTGTTTTAGCTAACTAGGCCTGCTGCTGTACACTTTCACCCTATTATATTTTACACGGCATTTAATTATTTTTCTAGCAATAGCTTCATTTGCCGTGCTGTTTTATTTCTCTCTGTGTTATTGTCCTTTCGCCTAGGAATGCATTGTGTTCTTAGTAGGACATATAGTTCACTTTGTGCTTTCTCCAATCCTACAGTTAGATAGGGTTGCCAACAAACGTGGTATCGTTTATCTGCTGCATTCACAGAAAAACACACTCATACGTGGGGACCATTTCTTAGAATGTCAGCTGTTTTATTATAAAACACCCCATAGTCCCAAACACGTTTGAGGGAGATTCGAGCCAGATGTCCATGACTGTATGCTCATTGCTCCAAGCTTCACTCCAGCTACCTGCTTAGATGACCGAGCACTGAACCAGAGGGGGACGGTGTCTTTATATACCTCAGGCCTCTTCTTCAGGTAAAAGGGATGATGTTCTCCCAGGGGGAAACCCGAAGGGCAGATTGGGCTTAGTATGCTGTGCTCATACTTAGCGTAGGTGAGGGGTTATAGATCCACTCTCCAGTTTAGACAGCATGGTAGGACTGTTCTTGTGTTTTAAATTTTTAGTCACATGCCTGCTCCTATTGTCTTTCATTATCCTAGTTATTGCTATGCACCTACTTTTATCTAAGATGCAGATAATAAATGCACATTTAAATATATTCTGCCTCTGTTGTCTTTGCCAGAGTGAGATTTTGGAAACTGAGATAACGTGATGTGATCTGATGTACCACGAATCCCTGGGGAGTCTATCTTAACAATGAGCACGGTTGCCACAATCATCTTGGTCAGTGATGGGGGGGCTGCTAGTTCCGGAAACCCCAGATTAGGCCAACAGGTGTCACCAGATGTGGAATGGTACGCTGTACCCACTACCTAGGCGATCCTACCACCCAAATCCATTAGCCTCATTACCCTAATGAGAACCTACGTGACATGGTGCCACCAACGTTTGGCCAGGCACGAAAAATCAGTTCCTCTTAAGCATCTCAGTCTCACTAAAGGCTAAAGACACCTCAATTCTATATACGGAGTCGTCCGTTGTATTGAGGATTTCCTCCTCAGCTAGGTAGGTGAGACCTATCCTGAGCTATAGGTTCAAGCTTGAACTATAAAAGGATTAATCCCCAGTTGGTATCCTTATCTCTGAATGCATAAGTCAGTAACATGGTGAACCCTCAATGGTTAGCAATAGCAGTAAATATGAGGCCCCCTTACTGCACATTTATTGGCAAACTGCTTAACAGTCCGCGGGGGGTGCAGTTACATTTGTTGTTGAGGCACACCCAGCCTGTAGAACAGAAACATTTTATTCTTGGGTCACCTTTCCAGCAGCGGATGGGAACACAAATACATTTCATAATTATACACTGGCAAATCCTCCTGCACAATCCAGAGCATACGCATCCTTAGAGATACCTTTATCTTATCAAGACCGTAATAATTGGCTTGATGGCGCCCTACCCCACACAAATTTACCTGTCAGGTTAGGTCCGTTGAGTAATGCTGGCCCGACCTGGCCTTTATTGGTCACATACACCCCAACCTGAGGCAGGAGCAATGGTGGTAGCTGAGGACCGCCACTTATACACAGAAATCACAACAACATATAGATTGTTAGTACAATTTGTCATGCAAATGTTAAATACAAACCGAGCATGAGCTGGTCCAGCTCAGGCACATGCAGCAGTGCAAGGTATTAATCCTGCCACTATACATTCGATCATGGGTAATGTTCCTGCCAAACGGGAGGAGATTCCGTTTTGGTTAGCTCAAAAAATAAATGCACTGGAAGTGTGATTAGTGACGAATAGGGATTGCAGGCTCCACGTACCGATTCCCGGGGATACGCCTCCCAGACAGGAAGTGCCGAGCCGCTGCCCGGAGCGCGCCGCGCACACACCCCCTCCCAGCCAGCAGCAGGGGAGAACGCTAGCACCCAGCCGGCCGACGAGCAGTACACGCCGCCGCGGAGAGCCGCATCTTGTGCCCTTACTGCCAGACCCCCCAGGCTCCGGCTCTGACCCGAGGGCACAAGCGGCTCCTGAGACCCCGGGGGGAAGGACGGAAGCGGACATGAGGTGCGGACTCGAGGTGAGTCCACGGGAAGAGGCGAGGCCGGAGCTGCAGACTGTGGACTCAAGCCCCGCGCAGTGTCAGAACCCTGTGATCCTGGGCACACCACTGACCCTTCCTCCTGTGACTCTGGGCACACCGCTGATCCCCCCCCCCTCCTCCTGTGACCCTGGGCGCACCACTGAAGGGTGAGGAGGCAGTGCGCTGACACAGTGGCAGAGATCGGACAAAGTAAGTGGTGGGCCGCGCTACGGAGTGTGTTGTCCGACGACTCCATGAGGGATTCTGGTAGTGCGACGCCGGGACTCTGAATACCTTCAAAGGCGGTTATAGCGGTTATAGCGGTTATAGCGGCTTTACTCCTGTATGGTGACTTTCCATGACTTAAGGCCTGTGGAGCCTTTCAGGCCTTCCTAAGTGCAGGCTTCACCACTGATGTTTCCTCTGTGGTGACTGTTGTTGAGAGGAGGCACAGGAGGAGCGATTACCATGTCTGCCAAAGGCGCAATCTGGTTGAAACTACAGCCTATCAGCTTGTCGTTCTTACTCATTTGGAACTGTCTCCATCCTCACTTTTGGTTATCTAAAACCCCAAGTCTCCTTTTACATCTCTCCTTTCTGTGAGCTACGGAACTGGGAACGTCTTGGTTGGTCACTTACGTCACGGGGGCAAAGTCAGAGACTACAGTGAATTTACCTACGCCCGCATCTTGCTGCATATCTGTGTGCCCCTGTGGTCCTCGGGGCTGCTGTCCCTTCCTTCTGCTGGCCTCCACGCCTCCCCCCCGCCGTCGCCTGACATCGCGACCGCTGTGTGGGGGGAGCGTCTGACGGGACAGGACGGGGCTACATTACCCAGGTCCCCTTGCACCCCTTGCATCCCGGAAGCGGAACCAACGCATTTTGCGCGCCCGAAGGCGCTATTAAACTGATCCTGCCCCTGGCTAAGCCCGGGCAAAGGGCCATTGTGTGGCCGTTAGGGGGCCGGAAGGGGTCGGGTTGGGCCAGTTCGCTAAGCTGTTAATTGCTTCTATTTTAATCTGATAACGCTTCAGTAAGCTGTATACTTGGGCTCCATTTAATTGAGTTATTGTGCCTTCTGGGTCATATACACTTGTTGTTCTGTGTTATTGCTGATATATGTTGGTGCCCTATACTTTGTTACGATATAAAAGCTCTGTGTAGGGCAGGGCTATAAATACTAGACAGTCCATCGAGCATTTTACCAATACTAGTAGTGGTTGTTATATACGTGAGGGTGGTGTAGAATGGCTAAAAATATTTCCACCATGGATAATTACTTGGTAAAAATGGTGAGCAAGATAAACACTGATAGAAGGAAATCCTTAGGGAAGGAGTCCACCTCAGAAAATTTTTCTTCTGTAGACGATGGTAGCGGTTCTATTGTGGTGGATCCCCCTAATATTGAAGCTTTCCCTTTGGAAAACCCAGCCATTTTACCCTCAGTTTTAGAACCACCAATTCAAGACCCATTGGAGCCCCCGAGTGAGTCTGCATTGTCTCACTCTCCTCCTAAGAGAGCTGTTAGAAAATGCAGAAAAACGCAAATTAAGCGGGGGAACATACATCTTAAACCAACGATAGAAAATGGTCATAGAAGTAATGTAGCTAATAACGAGATTATAATTAATAAGGACGATGTGAATTGTGATCTCTTGGGTCACATCGCTAAGCTATTTGAGGAAAAACTAGACCATATGACTAAACCTCTTATGGAAAAAATTTAACTGTTATCTACGGAGGTATCTATGTTGGGTGGTCTTTTAGATAAGATGTGTAAGGAACAGACTATGAAACAGTCTGAGCTACCCGTCCAATCCGGTAACTCTGCACAATTGGTTGTAGCACAGAGGTCATGTTTACCAGAATCTAGGGAGCCACCATGTATGGTGGATAGTACCTCTCATATGAAAGCAGCTGCATCTAATACCGTGAGGTACACTACTCCCGTGAACAGACCAAATCATATTAATCTTCCACCTGATTGTGAACCATATGTCATAGTCCTTTCGAATGTTCCTCCCTTAGACCCAACAGCAATGAATTTCCGTGAGGAATCACATGATTCTCTCAAACGGAAATCAGTTGCTTGGTTAAACAAAAATTGTGGTTTCCCCCCACATCTATCCGATCATATACTGTCTACTAGACAGGTACCATGGATCGGAAACGCGAGGAAAAAATGTAAGGGGGATTGTGTAATTGTTAATTTTAGGCACCCTCAACATGTTGCGACTGTTCTTCTTAGAGCAGCTTCTTTGGATGTAGAGGAGTCTGACGTGGGTGTGCATCCTCTGGGTTATTTTTATAGACATCTAGCCAGTACATCAGCCAGTACATCAGAACTTTCTACAAAACACAGACTCTTGACTAATAGAAGAAACACAAATTTTTATACTCCAATTGAAAATAGATTTTCGGTACTGAGTACTCTGGATGAAAACGATTGACTCCCACGAGCAGGGGAATTTATCACAGAAATGTTAGTACATACCCAGACGCAGGAACAAAAACAGAGTATAGAACATTTAGAACCGAAACTTATAGTACCTTCGAGCCCCAGAAATTCATGGACAGTTAAATTGGTAAACAGCGTTAAATTCCCTTATTCTAATTTGAGTGAGGTAATCAGTTTGGGCGTACCTGATATGTGCCTCACAGTGACTATGGAGGTTAATGACGTTAGTAAAGACTATAATCAAGACAAAGAGCTAAATCCTTTAGTTGAACTAGAGGATGTTACAGAAAAAGACAACTTACCTATAGTATTAGATTCACCCTGTGTAATAGGGAAAACAAATATTAGACTGATATCTTGGAATATAGCTGGCTTAGCCAGGAACCTTGAGGATGTGGTATGGTGTTCCTATATTGAGAATTACAATATCATATTCCTACTGGAAACTTGGATAGTAGAAACCCCTCATAGGTTGGGGTATAAAACATACTGTTCGTATGCTATTCCATCAACTAGAGGTAGAGCCTCAGGGGGGCTGGTTATCTGGGTTAAAGTGACTTTAGAAATAGATGTCACCCAGTTATCCATCCCCTCTCCGGACCTACTAGGCCTTAAAATTGATACAAGAGGGAAAGACACCATACATTTAATAAATATATATAATAGACCGTCCCCATCTAACAAGGAATCAGAGGTGGTAGAACTCTTGGATTCCTTTCTAGATTCATTAGGAGACAATGTGAAGGTGTTAGTTGGTGGGGATTTTAACTGCAAATATGAGCCTGTCTTGGGGTTGGAAAAATTACTTGATGAACAAGATGCTGCTAATGATATCTTGCCCTTAGAATCTACAAGTTCAGTTAAAAGCACAAAAGCCGCTTTACAGATTTTACAATTGACTGTGGTACATGATCTACGGGCTTGTAATGGTCGATTTCGATCAGACAGACCAGCAGCTCCAACCTATTTTAAGGGAAATTCCAGGTCTCATATAGATTTTGTAATGGCTACCCGGAATATATGGGACCAAATAACCGATTTCAAGATAGACCACAGGACGGAGAGTGATCATTTCCCCCTCCAACTATGGCTAGACTCTCAACCATTTATTATTAGATCCGAAGAAGAGACCCTATTAAATACCACGGTCGCGGAGTTAGAGGTAACCAATAACAGGCGTGCTCTAAGATGGCCATATATCTTGGGAACAGAAAAGACGCTGATAAATATTTACAATGTATTTACTGAAACGGTAGGAGACTTACAGTCAGCATTAGTGGGAACACAAGGTGTTCTTGATTTACATCTTAAGCTGGTAGATGCACTAACTCCACTATTGAGTAAAATTTATAAAAAAGATGGTAATAGGATAAGGAACCATCTTGAGACAGCGAACCCATGGTATAATAAAGATTGCCGAATAGCAAAATCAAGACTGATCAAGGCAGTAAAATCCGGGAACTGTTTGGATATAAAAAGCGGTAGACTAGCCTACAAAAACACTATGGCCCAAGCTAAAAAAGCATGGGATGAAAGTTTTTGGGAGGATCTCTTGAATGCAGCTAAGTTACGGGATCAGAGCATGTTCTGGAATTTAATCGCTAAGGGAAATAAGCAGGGTAGATCAACAAAGGATATTTTCCTAGATGAAAAAACTTGGTGTGATCACTTCACTAAGCTCTATGCTAACAAAAAGGAGAGTTTGCCCTTCGGGGACTACGAGACAAACTTAGAAATGAGTATTGCTCCATTAACTTTTAGTTTAGAAGAAACTAATAAGGCTTTATTAGCTGTGAAAATGGGCAAAGCCCCAGGCCCTGATAAAATTCCCGGCGATCTACTAAAATATGATGTGGATGTGTGGGGGCCTTATATAAATTACCTGAGTAATTCCATTGTGGCAGGCACACCGATCCCCGATTCATGGAAAGGGGCAGAAATCATAACAATTTTTAAAAAAGGTGATCGCTATGATCCAAGTAATTACCGCCCAATAAGTTTAATAGACATTTTTCAAAAGATATATGCCAGACACATTTTAAATAGGCTTTTAGATTGGATTGAAGAGACTAAAATATTAACCAAATATCAGGCTGGTTTTAGAATAAAAATCAGTACGGTTGACCAGGTGTTTAGGTTTATGTGCATCTGTTGGAAGTATATAAACATAAGGAAGGGTAGTCTCTATGTGGCATTTGTGGATCTAAGGGCCGCCTTTGATCTTGTTCCGCGCAATTTGTTGTGGATTACATTAAGGAACATGGCGGTCCCTGGGGAACTACTTAAAGAACTTATCAAGCTTCACACAGGGAAAAATTAGATGGGGAAAAGAAGGTGAAACCTCAAGGGCCATACCTGTAGACCGTGGTGTGCGCCAAGGTTGCGTGTTAGCACCTACACTCTTCTCATTATATGTTAATGATATTCCAAGCTATTTAAGGAATTGTGTACATGACTCCCCGAAGCTAGGTGGTGAGCCGGTTACGGCATTATTATTTGCCGATGATACCATCCTTATTTCCCAAACTCCGAGAGGTTTGCAAAATTTGGTGGATTCTTTCCAGAAGTATTGTGTGGGGAAGGGGCTAGAAATAAATCCTACCAAAACTAAGTATATGTTCATAAACCCCAAGAAATCCCTCAGGATTAATCTGTCCCTGGAGAATCAAAAACTGGAACAGGTAGGGAGTTTTAATTATTTGGGGTTAATGCTGGATAGTAACCTGTCCTGGAAAGGACAGATGGATAAAAGCATCTTATCCCTTAAACAAAACTCAATGCCTATTTTAAAAGTACACGGAGCTAGTTATTCTAAAGCAATCTCACCGGCACTTGAAGTATATAAAGCGAAGGCACAATCGGCCGCCCTTTATGGTGCTGAACTCTGGGGCTACTATTGTAACAATAATTTTGGAAAAACGGAAAACCACTTTGTACGAAGGCTACTTAAAATACCGACAAGAACTCCTCTAGTCCCTGTTTTCCTTGATATTAACCTTAAAAGAGCAGACTATCAAGCATTATTAAGACCACTGCTGTATTGGGTCAGGTTATGGGTAACCCCGGAGTTGAGTGATTACAAGAGTGGATTGACTGAATTAACTCAGATAGATGGTCATATGAATACCCCGTGGTTAAAATATGTATCTAAGTGGTATGAGAGATTAGGTTTATCACACCTATGGGAAGCTCCTCAGAACATGACAATATGTACCAGGAAATATGTAAAGGACACCTTTTGGTCTTATGTCAACGGAGAGCTATTGCATAGTTCATCGATTGGTATTCTGACTCTGAATTTTTTTAACATAAAAGATACACCTAAATTCGAACAATTTTTGGATGAGATCGGTCCCCCACTGGCAAAAACACTATGGCCCTCATTACGAGCCTGGCGGTCTGTGACCCCCAGGCTCGCGGTTGGCGGGAGCACCGCCGACCGCCCGGCGGTGGCCCGCAGGGCATTCTGACCGCGGCGCTTTGGCCGCGGTCAGTGCAGGAAAACCGGCGGTCTCCCGCCGGTTTTCCGCTGCCCGTTGGAATGGGATTCTGACACCCCCTACCGCCATCTTGTTCCTGGCGGTTCGCCCGCCAGGAACAGGATGGCGGTAGGGGATGTCACGGTGCCCCTGGGGCCCCTGCAGTGCCCATGCCAATGGCATGGGCACTGCAGGGGCCCCCGTAAGAGGGCCCCGCTTGTATTTCACTGTCTGCATAGCAGACAGTGAAATACGCGACGGGTGCAGTAGCACCCGTCGCACCTTCCCACTCCGCCAGCTCGATTACGAGCCGGCTTCATGGTGGGAAGGTCGTTTTCCCCTGGGCTGGCGGGCGGCCTTTCGGCGGCCGCCCGTCAGCCCAGGGGAAAAGTCAAAATACCCGCCGCGGTCTTGCGACCGCCGTACGGTATTTTGGCGGCGGGACTTTGGCGGGCGGCCTCCGCCGCCCGCCAAGGTCCGAATGAGGGCCTATATCTACAGTTTAGGTATGGGGTCTTACAGATTAATCCTTACACATGCAATTGGGGAGGGGTAAAGGGTTGTGAATTGTGCACTCTCTGTACTTTAGGGGCTAAAGAAGATGTTGTTCATCTACTCTTCTTTTGCCCAGTATACAAGAAATCAAGGGATCGTTGGATCAAACCCGTTTGTAAATATGTGGGGGTTAGATCCTACAAAGAAGCAGAGCGCATATTTCAGTCTAATACTTCACAATTAGTGGTGTTTGGCACGAGTAGATTTTTATTTAATGTGTACCTTATCAGAAAACGACTCGGTCACAAGCTGTAATATTTTGCTAGGTGGCCCGCTCTTTCCCTTCCTTGTAAAGGTATATGATGCACTGTTTCTTCGATCCAAGTTAATTAATTTTTCAGTTCTGGCTTTTAATTAATTTATAAACTGTTATTTATATTTTTATATGCGGTACTGCTTAATCATGGAGACACCCATATATCTCTTGCCAATTGTATGTATTGTACCTTATACTTAATTGTGAAATGTATATATGTATGTTGTATTTATCTCTTGTCTTGACTTTTATGGCAATATTTGCCGAAATAAAGTAACGAACGAACGAAATGCACTGGAAGCAGTTTTTCCCCATACGGGACCTCAGGATAAAAGTAAAATTTTTACAATGTGCTTGTCTTTCGGCATGGTTCCCACGGTTGAAAACTGAAATACATGGGGCAGGGTATTTGCCGCTCCCACACAACCGCACTCGGTACACCAACACTTGCCAATCTTCCAGAAGTGTTGAAACAAATTCAAGATGAATACGGAGCTGCCCCTGCCCTAGAATTGGGGATGCAATTAATAGGTAATTTTGCCACTGTATCTTCAATCATATTAAGTGACATTAAAGGGGAAGCAGTTGCACTGACAGTGCACATGCGGCTCCGTGATGTTCCGGCACAGGATCAGGAACGTGAGCTGCCAAAAATTATTGTTGAAACTTACTCCAGTATAGGTCGAGATAGTTTGAGAGCCAGACAGACCAAGCCACAAGTACAAGGTAGATCAAATAAGGATCCTGCCAAAAAAACAACTGAGGGTTCTAAAAAACGTTGGGATAGCAAACACCTAGAAAAGAAAGGGGAAAATCTCCACATTCGGAGACCCCACAAAACAGGTTAGAAAGAGGGATGATATTAAAATGCCTGACAGATATCAGTACACTGATGCTCACCAATTTTGTTCCTTTCAGGACTCACCGGGAAAACGCAGTGAGAGAGGTGAGTGGTCAGATCAGCGGACAGAGTACGCGAAACCGAGAAAGGACTCACAATGCTCGTTGGAAGTTTCTGTTAAAAAAGAAGAGAAACTACTCCAACACAAACCACAGTTTAAAAAGAAAAAAGAGGCAGCAGTTGAATACAACAAGCCACTCAATAAGAGGGCCTTACTAAAGAACAAGTGGGCATTAGCACTGCTAGACAGCGCAGCAGAAGTCACAATAGTTCGCCGTGATCTTTTAGAGCATCTGGAGGTGAAAGCAACTAATAACTATCTACAACTAGAGACTGCCGGAATAAGTGTCTCCACAACAGATAGAGTGTACAAAGTAACTATTTAGTTAGAAGGGGACATCGAACGAACAATAGATGCCATCTTTTGGGATCATGTCGTCTCTATTTATGATATTCTGCTAGTCGAAAAAGGTTGGCCACCGGTATTTGTCCGAGATCTCCCGTATGGAAAGGACATTATCGAAAAATCCTTCTCGCCCCTTGTTCTGAAAGAGCTCATTGAAAAATATGCCATTGATTGGGCAGTGGTGCAGGCACCTGAACCATATCGCAATCATGTAGGGTGGGATAAAGATTCTCCCTACCATATAATACCAATAAAATCAACACCTCATCCCCAACAGAAATATCCAATCAAATACTAGGCGAAAGCCCCGGTGAGGGAAATCCTCACACAATTAGAGTACCAGGGTGTCATTGAACCCTCAGACTCATCAACGAATAATCCATTATTCCCGGTTGCTAACCCCGACCATTCATACAGAATAGTCTTGGGTTATAGACATTTAAATAGTCATACAAAAACATATGCTATACAGAACACACATAGTACAGCATTATATGAGAATATAGAACCTGAAAGTAGGGACTTAATTTTTAGCGCTTTAGGCTCCCAGAAAATTATTTGCCGACTCCCACAAGTCTACAAGAACAGTCCTGGACTGTTCTCAGCTCATGGACCTAGAGGACTCCTGAGTAGTGCCGGAATCCCTCCCACTAAGGACCAGGATGTCCCTCTGCAAGTTTTTAAACAGCGACGTTGATACCTCTCCAAACTTGGGGAGAGTGGAAAATGAACTCTCATTGGTTCCACTGACAACTACTACTTCATTGATTTCTGCTAATA
This sequence comes from Pleurodeles waltl, assembly GCF_031143425.1. Lineage (NCBI taxonomy): Eukaryota > Metazoa > Chordata > Amphibia > Caudata > Salamandridae > Pleurodeles > Pleurodeles waltl. Next base: position 64,461,010 of record NC_090436.1, read on the forward strand.
CAGAGCAGCCTTGTACAAATGACAGAAGGCAGTCTGCACCACCGTGCAATTTCTCATTGGCTAAAATGGGTCTCTATGGAGTACAGTATCCAATGAGGATCACCCGCGGCGGTTACGGTGTACACCAGAGCGACGTGACTGCCATTTTCTGACTATAACCTCACTTGATTCCTGACTTTCTAGAGGACAACACCTCCACTGCGTGTGCTGCTGTGACCTGTGTCTGGAACCTGCCATGGCTCGTGTGACAGGGGAAAGCCCCCCTGCCTTCACTTCGGAGGAGTTAGAGCACCTGGTGGATGGGGCCCTACCCTTGTATGGACAGCTGTATGGGCCTCCAGACCAACAGGTGAGTACACCATGGGGACGTTGGATGCAACAAGGCTGCATGGAGATGTGTGTGTGTGTGCTGGCAGTGTGTCATTTGGGTGGGGGGCATGGCTGGTAGTAGTGTACATGCAAGGCTCCGGGTGATGTGTGTGCCATTTGAGGGGCAAATGATGTCTGAACACTATATTTGTGACAGGCCAAATATTCAGATTTATGGTGTCCCTCTCTTTGTGTTTTCCCTGCAGGTAAACGCCCATCAGAAGAAGGGCTTGTGGCGTCCCATCGCCAAGGAGGAGAGGATCCTGGAGGTTTACAGCAGGTGGAGCATCCACTGCAGGAAACGGTGGGAGGACTTGAGATGCTGGGCACGGAAGACCGCAAAGGCCCAGCTGGGGATGGCCTCCCAACGAGGAAGAGGTGCCCATCGGAACCTGACCACCCTGATGGCCTGCATACTGGCAGTGGCCTATCCAGAGCTGGATGGGCACTTGAGGGCATCACAGCAGCCACAAGGGGGTAAGTCTAGTGTGTGTGACAACCATCTTTGTTGCCTGGCATGGGATTCTGGTGGTGGGTTTTAGTCAGTGGATGCCCCTTTATGCCAGCTCATACATTGCTGTGTGGTCCAGATCAGGGTTAATGGCAAAATCTGGATAGCTAACTAGGTGGCATTCCATGTCAGACAGGACTTAGTAGGTCCCAGGAGGGGTGCAGATGGCAGTGTTTGACTCTTATCCTGCTGTGCTACCTAGCCAACAGAATGCCAGTGCGGTGCATACTGCTCAATCTTGGTCCCTGTGTTTGATAGTGATGTGTATGCCATCTGTGGTGTTGGTGCTGTAATTGACCCAGTGCTCCATTACTTTCTCCTCCACCCCTATTTTCTTCTGTCATCCTGTCCATGTGTGCGTTAGCATCATCTGGCGAAGGAGCAGGGGCACCAGCGAGTGAGGGAGCTGCAGCCCAAGGGAACCAGGAGGCAGAGTCCACCGACGCCAATAGGACCAGTGGAATGGAGAGCAGGGGGAGCACCACGGCGGGGACAGGAGCTGACAACACTGACTCTGATATCTCCTCTAATGGGTGCTCACTGGTGGTAGCGGACACCTCTGGAACCACCCCAGCTACAGGTACAGCCGCCACCCCGGTACCAGCACCGCCCTCCCAGTAGCCCCTCACCCAGTTGCCCGTGCTCATTCACCCAGGAAGGTGGGCATCTCCTTTGCCCCAGGCACCTCAGGCCCTGCCCCAGTCAGCCCTGCTGCCCTCAGTGAGGAGGCTATTGACCTCCTGAGATCCTCTGTAGGGCAGTCAACCATAGTGTATGCCATCAAGGGGCTGGCATCCCAGATGCCGCAATGCAGTGCCTTCCTGGAGGGCATTCACAATGGCTTGGCAGCCCTGCAGAGATCGTTTCAGGCTCTGGCCTCCTATCTGATGGCAGCCAGTGTCCCTGGTCCTACGTCCCTCTCCAACTACCACTTCCCAGTCCAAGTCTCCTCAACCCCAACTCATCCCATGCACATGAACCGACAAGCATGCACACAAAACATCACACAAGAGTGGTACAAACACAGGCACTAAACTTCAAGCCATAAGCACTCACACAAACAACAGACAGTTGCACACACAACATCCACTGCCTCCACTGTCTCCCCCTCCTCCTCCTCCTCCCTCACAACCACATCCGCACTCACACCTGCATGCACTGTATCAACAGTCCCAGACCCTGCCACCTGTACACCCTTGCCCACAGACACCACAAGGGCAGACCGGCAGACATGCACCCCTTACACCGCATGTGCAGTCACCACCACCATTACCACCTCATACAGCACATCCACCTCACTTGCAGACACCACCACAACATCCATCCACACGTCATGTTTGTCCTCTCCCACCCTGTCAGCCCCCCTCCAAAGCAACAGAGACGCTCACACTCAGATCCCCAACAGCCATCCACCTCACACACGTACACTGTCCATGCATCTGCACCCAAGTCCAGCAGACGTACACCACCTACAACCACTTCCTCTACCTCCACTCCCTTCCCTAATCCCACATCCTGCCCCATTGGCCCTAAGAAGCTTTTCCTTGCCCACCTTGACCTCTTCCCTCCACCTACCCCCCCCCATCCTGCTCGTAACTGCAAGATCGCAACCACCCAGCCCAGCACCTCAGCCAACCAGTCTGCCACTACTCCCACCAAGAAATCTGCTGCTGGCACTAAGAGGCCCCTCAGTGGGACGGCAGTCAGTCCCTGCAAGGACACACCTCCATCTCAAAAACAGATGTCTAGGGTCGCGAAACCTAAGGGACAGAGGGCGGGGTCAGTGGAGGCACCTCCTAGACCTGGAGGCAACGACACAAGTCACATGACAAAGGCCAAGGGGGCCCGTCACAGGAAGGAACCCAAGGATCCCCCACAACCACCTGAAGAGAAGGATCCCCATCCACCACCTGAGGGCAAGGATACCCCCCACTACCTGAGGGGAACGATCCCCATTGATACCCTCCACCACCTGAGGGGAAGGATCCCCTTCCACCACCTGAGGGCAAGGATACCCCTCCATCAACTGAGGAGAAGGATCCCCATCCACCACCTGAGGGCAAGGATGCCTCTCCACTACCTGAGGGGAAGGATCCCCATCCACCACCTAAGGGCAAGGATACCCCTCCACCACCTGAGGGGAAGGATCCCTATCCACCACCTGAGGGCAAGGATACCCCTCCACTACCTGAAGAGAAGGATCCCCATCCACCACCTTAGGGGAAGGATACCCCTCCACCACCTGAGGGGAAGGATCCCCATCCACCATTTGAGCTTATGTAGTCCACCCTCCAGGGACTGTGGCCTAAGACTTCCCTCCAGGGACACTGGCCAGGAAACCCACTCCGGAGACTGTGGCCTAAGACTCCCCTCCAGAACCAGTGGGCAAGGAGCCCCCTCCAGAACCAATGGACAGGGAGACCCCTCCAGAACCAGTGGGCAAGGAGCCCCCACCAGAACCAATGGGCAGGGAGACCCCTCCAGAACCAGTGGGCAAGGAGCCCCCTCCAGAACCAGGAAGCCCCCTCCAGAACCAGTGGGCAGGGAGCCCTCTCCAGAACAAGTGGGCAAGGAGCCCCCTCCAGAACCAGGAAGCCCCCTCCAGAACCAGTGGGCATGATAACCACTCCAGCTGAGGTGCCTCCCCACCCTTCACTTTCCCCTGAGGTGCCTGCACATTCCCAACATGATGCCCCTGAACAGTGGAGTCCGGATGATGTTAGGAGTCAAGTTGGGGCTTGGACGATGCCCTGTGGCCATGTGGCCCTTTGGTACTTTGGACTGGCCCAATCTGTACATTGAGGTGTACATTATAATTTCTTTGTTCATTATTGTGGGTGTTGGCAGCAAATTACAATGTTTGTACGACAGGTATGTGTCCTTGCATTCTTTGCTCGTGGGTTCTGTTACAGGCGATTTACTCTGCAGCTGGTTATGTGTGTGTGTTGTGTGTGTATGTATGGTGTGTGTTGTGGTGTGTGTTGTGCGTGTGTGTGTCACTCTCCTTTTCCTCCCTCCCTCCCATGTGTGCTAGGTGGCTCTACTCACCGTCGTCGTCTTCGACGGTGTTGGTGCTCCAGGACGGCCATGGCGTGGAAGAGCATCAGAAAGACTTGGAGTTCCGGTTCCATGGCAGCCATGGAGTCCTCTGTGTCCCTGAAGGTGAGTCTTCCTTTTCTGTAAAATGTGTTTCTGCCAGGCTTTTGATGGTGTTGCTACCATCCCGGAAATCCTGGCGGTTTGCTATGTCATGATATGGTGGCCGGTACCTTGTCTTCCGTCTGGCTGTAGGTGGCTACCTCCGTGGTCGATGGTGTTAACGCCCTGGCGGTTGGTGTGATACATTGGCTGTCTGTGGGAAGTCTCACCACCATGGTCATAATTTGGCGGTAATTACCGCCAACCTGTTGGTGGTATTACCGCCACTTTAACAGTGGCGGTCAGCACACCGCCAATGTCATAATGACCACCTATGTCTCTCGGGGCTATCATTGGTTCTGTGAAGGACCACCCTGAAGAATATACTTTAAATTGATTTGTAGAGAACGATGGCTGTCCTGAGGGCAGAGTGCCCTGGCACTACAAACCTCAGAAGTACTTGTCAAGCAGGCTAGTTGGCCAAAGAAGTCAAAACACATCAAGACACTTAAGTTGGTGATGCACATATGATAAATATCAGGGGTGAGTGTATCTTGCATTATTCCATGTAGAGCAATCATGTGGAATGACCTAAGAATTCTGTGAGATTACGCTTGATTAACGTGAGAAGAGTAGTTCTGCATTTAGCACTGTTTCTTAGCCCAAAAATGCCCCGCTCACATCCAAAATGGATGTGAGGATGCATCTAACACGAAGAAATAGTGCTAGATGCAACAGAATGTGAATAGCAAGTGCTTGCCAAATATGCTCTTTGAGTAGGATTTTCCCCCCAATCTCACTACCGGTATTTAGTGCTATTTTCATAGCACAAAAAAACACTCTTGCATCTAAAAAGGATGCAAGGATGTATTTTGCACTAAGAAACAGTACTAAATGCAGCAGAACATGAAAAGCAAGTATGAGCAGCTGCTCCTGCTCGCTTAATATGCTCTGGTGGTAGTATTTTTTCCCTCAAATTACTCTTAATTATGCAAGCAGGAGTAATCACGTAATTATCAGTAAATCAAAGAGTGACACAGATTTACAAAATTACTCTGTTTACTCCTGCATAATCTAAATTCTGCCCAGGCCTACTAAATTTCGCTGAAACCTGATCTTCACAAACATTATGGTTTGTGCATTATGTTAAAAGTGCATGTCTGTGCACATAAGTGGCAATTACGGTGGAAATTGTGCTGTCTGTAAATGACAGTGCGCTACCACACTGGGCTTTAGTAAGAAATGTTCACATTATGCTCCAAAATAGAGGACCAGTAATGTACCACACCTCTTCCACTCCTTTGCTGCATGGGTGTTGTTTAGTAGCTAGACTAGTTCTTCAACTCAAGCTAAAAATTTTTACACTCCCTATGACTTCAGTGGTGTAACACTGATGGCAGCACCCCAAATCTGAAAATTGTTCTGGCACCTCTGTGGTAGATGAGAGGTTATCACCAATGGTGACGATAAGCTGTGGGTCGTCCGCGTGGCAGAGTATGGCAAAGCTCAAGAATTGCATGAGCTGGAAAAGAGGAACCATAGACATGTTTAAAAATGTGGGGATGATAAAGTAGCCCGGGGGGGGGCACTATTTGCAAGAGGCTAAGTAGGGGAGATGGTGGACAGAGAGGGAGACCGATTGAGCCCTGTCTGAGAGAGAGGAAAGAATCCACGTGAGAAAGGAATCATAGCAGCCCAGACTGAAAAGACTTCTCAACAGGATAGGGGGGAGACCATGTCAAAAGCCACAGAGGTCAACCAAGCTGACAGCAGCAGAGCCACCTACATCAAGGATAGAATGGATTTATTCTGTACTAATCAGGGGTGCATATTCTCTACTATAAGGCGACCTAAAACCCAACTGTGGATCGTCTAAGGGAGAAAGGATTACAGAATACTGAAGAGTTGTAGGTTGAATAATCTTTTTGCTGGTGCCAGAAGCGAGAATGACCAATAGTTAGCAAGGGTTTCTTTAACAGGGGTACACACTTACCTTTTTTCATAGTGTGGCAAAAGAAACGGAGGTAACAAAAAGGTTCCGAATTTGACAAAAAAAAAACGCTGGTAACTTTGAGGATGTGAGCTGGACAGGGGTCATCTGACGATCCTGAGTGACAAGTTGCAAGTGCTGCCGATGTTTCCGAGGTGAAAATAGGTCAAAATCAAAAAAGGAAGGATTCAGGAGTTAAATCAGAATATACAAAGAAAGAAACAAGAGTGAAGCGAGGGAGGGTTGCGGGAAGAAATTGTAATTTTGTTATGGAAAAAATGTAGCAAGGATTTCACATTGACTTTGAAAAAAGGGCACAGATTGTTGACAGGCTGTGGAGCGCATGATGGAGTTGACAATAAATAACATTTCTTTTGAGAAATTAGATAAACTGACTAGTTTTTCTGCTATGACGAAAACACAGGAAGGGTTAAAAAGTCTGTGATAATTTTTAATGGCTGGCGTATATATTTCAGTGGCGGCCACTTGTCAACGGGGGTGGCGGGCTGAGGGGTATAAATAAAAAAATGAAAATTAAAAAAACGTACCTTTTACGTTGGAAGAGACGGTTCCGCTCTCCTACCTCCTTTGACTCCCGGAAGCACACAGCCTTCCAGACACCTCCAAATCAGGACGCTGCTGTCAACAGAATGTAGCATTGTGATTGGTCTGAGCACCCTACTTCGGTGCTCAGACAGGTAGTAGGGTGCTGTGCATTTTCTCCTCCTGGCTGTTCAATATAGCTGGATGGAGAAATGCAAAGTGAGCATGACTGCTTGGCCAGCCCAACACGGCAGGCCAAAATATCATGTGCACTTATGTGCACATAGCCCTCTTCTAGCCCAGCCCCGCCCTAACCATGCTCCCCAGGAAAAATAAAATGATAATAACATTGTTTTATTATCATTTTATTTTCCCCTTTCCTTCACTGCATTGGGGCGACACTCCTTCGCCTTAGCAGAGGAGCCGCTGCTGATATATTTTTTTCGCCTGATATTTTCTTCTTTTATATGCATTTTTCCCCTATTTTAAGATTTCTGAATAACAGAGAGCGGAGGGGGCCCCAGGAAGTGAGTTGATAATTTTGACACAGACTATAGAGCCCATGCCAAATGAAATCCAGGTGTTGAAACTGGTCATGTCTTCAGTGATCATACATGAGAAGGAAGGAGGTTTCGTGGTCAAGGCCTTAGTGACGATGTCTCAGCGGACAAGGACCAAGATCTGGTGAGCTTCTTAAGAAGAGGAGGAGGTGGAAAAAATTAGGAAGTGACAAAAAAATGGAAAGGGATGGCAGGGTGGTCCAAACAAGTTAGAGGAATCAATTGCTCGTCCACCACTGAAGGCGATTTTGAGATCAGGTCTAACATATGCCCAGCATTATGAGTCGGGCAGAGACTAGCTGTGTGACATTAAGATCTGACATGGTGTCCACATGGCAGATGTCCACATATAAATTAGAGTCACCTAGACACCAGAAGTTAGCAAACTTCAGGACAGAGGGCGCTAGCTGGCAGCATGGAGGGGAGGCTGGTGGAATGTTCTGAGGATTGATAAACAATGGAACTAGAGAAAGAGCGACGCTGGGGTGATGTTTAGGGAGAAGATGAGATTCTTAGCACTGGGAATCCTAGGGCCTGATTTAAATCTTGGCGGACCGGGTTACTCTGTCGCAAACAAGACAGATATCCAGTCTGCTGTATTATAATTCCATTGTTTCCTATGGAAATTGAAATACGGCGAATGGAATAACCATCACGTTTGTGACAGAGTAACCCGCCCGCCAAGATCTAAATCGGCCCCTTAGTCAAGTTAGTGGCTGAGTAGATAACATTTGACCAGTAGTTGAAGGTAAGTACACTGCCTGTGCAAAGGAAAGTTTCTGAAAGAAAATAGCAAAGCCTGAGAGAACAACAACCACAATGTCAGGTGAGATGGAGCAGGAAAGCCAGAGTTTCGTTAGAAGTACATCTCCGTTATAAGACGCGATCCAGGTGTCGAGTCTGTGCTTGGGGAGGAAGAGCACATTGATCCATAAACAACTATGGTGTAACCTTTGTTACATGTGGCAGTCTCTTGTGAGGTTGGTTGAGATAAAGACAGGTCAGTGAAAGAGTGTCCACACTTGCAGCAAGAGACCGGGCCTTCCATGATCAATTATTGAGGTGGGGGGTGGCAGGTACCTGGATTCCATTAGGAATGTAACTCCAGTGCAGAGCAGTGAAGTCAGGAAGTGGATCAGACCTCAATGGTCCAGAGGTCCTGGTGCTAGGGGCAGCCAAGGCGTAGACAGGCAGAGACAGGCTTGCCGTTGACCCTCTGCTGACGCACCTGCGCAACCTCGCCTGCTTAGTAGGCCACAAAGCAAGGGGACGCGGCCTCACAGAAGACTGTAGCGCGACTTGCTCAATTAGCTAGAATGCTGCTGAAATAAGGCTGGGGACAGGAAAAAAAAGTTGAAAATGTAGCCTAGCAGTTCCTATGTCCCACAGTGCCAATGTGCACACTTTGCACAGAGGGCGAGGGACCCTCCCCCTTTTTCACTTCTGCACTACATCTTGCAGTGCAGGTTATTCTCTGCATAGAACTATGCCATATATAACTCGTTTTCTCAAGAGGTGAGTAATTATCCTATTAGTAGATGTGTTATCGGGTAGGGTGTGACTCTTGAGGGGGGCTTTGTCTCAATTAGTAGTAAACCCCCTCTCTGGTTTTGCAAAGTCCAATGCATTGGATGAATGGTCGTCTTTCCCCTCTTTGATAGACAGGTGGCCAGGGCTTTAGAGCGACCTCATCTTCACATATTGCATCTAGCCAGCACTTTTCGTCCACACTGACCATTCTGCTATGTTGTGCAAATTCCCACTAGCCCCTGCTCCCTCATAAAGATAACCTTATACCTATTCTGTGTTTCATATCCCTTCTACCACCACATTCAAGGGTGACAAATCGATATAATTGATGAGAAGAATCGACGAAGTGAGGTAAGAACTTTTTATTCAAATACAGGATGAGATATCAATCAGTGTCTCCAGCCTCACCACGCAAGGCAGGTCTGACAAACATATGAACATCCTGAATTAACTCCAAAGGAATGTTCCAACTGCAAGGTTAAATGGGTGGAGATCAAGGGGAGGAGGGATGACTGAAAGGAAGAGAACATAGATAAATACCAAAGGTAAATCAAAACAATTGTACCATGAAAGGTGCCAAACTCACCCACGTCAGTTCTTAAGTTGCATCATACTGCTGCACAGAAGTAATGGAGCACGTCACACACAGGGGCCCTGATTTAAGTGGGACTAGCGCCACTTTAGCGCTGCCTAAGTGTCATTTGTTTTATACTAAGATGTCATTTTCCCCGCAACATATTGACAAAGTGCTGCAATGCATGCATTGCGCCACTTTGTAACCCTTTATGCTTCATTATTCATGCACCACGCATAATGTATGCAAAGGGGGCGTTCCCCCGTTGGGCGGGCCGAAAAAATGGCACAAAGAAATCGAAGAAATTTATTTGCGTCATTTATTTCTGCACTTTTAACGTCTGCTCAGAGTAAGCGTTAAAAGGAGGCACACCTTTGTTTACAATGGACATCAATGGGCTTTGCAGGATTAGCGTCAACAATTTCGATGCTAAACCTGCAAAGCTCCAAACTAGTGTCAAAAATGTTGACACAAGTTCCCTAACTATTGCCATGGTGCGCCGTATTTTATATACGGCGCACACATGGTGGTGTTTGGGGGGCACTAAGGGGCACAAGAAAAGTGGCACCGCACTGGGTACAGCACCACTTTTCTTAAATCTGGCCCACAGTGTTTCCAGTATTCAGCAACACAGTAAACCTCTCTCACCGCTCTGGTAGCAATGCACTTTAAGCCTTCCCCATTTGTCTAGATTCAAGCCTGGCAGCTTTATTAGTGCTCCAGTTTACTTGCTTTTATCTGAATAGCTTTCCATCCACAGTCACAAGAAGGTGCTTCATACCAATCTGTGTCAAAGACTACCACTGGTTTTGTCCCATGCCCTTCTATTTGTTGCCACATCTGTTGAAACTTGCATTGGCTTCGTGTCCCAAATGGGGACATATCAGGGTCATCTTGAGCCACTATACTGCTCCAAAAATTGCACTCTCATTGAATTGCAGACCCCTCCATCTCCACCCACTCTCTGTACGTCTTCTCCACTCATCCACCATGCAGCTGCCTTGCTTAAGTGGACCACTCTTGCACCCCATTCACCAACTCAAGTGTCTGTTTTTATCAGTGCACCATCTGCCATTTCTAATGCCAGCTCCATGCCCTGTCATAACCTATATCTTCTACATTCACAGCAGACAGTATGCCATCCCTTACCTTCTAGATGAAGTTGAAGCATGTTGACCACTGAGGATTAGTCTTGGACCCCTGCAAATGTCATGACCAACTGTAAAGTCATGGTGCATTAGAGTTTCCTGTACATCTTCCATAGGCATAACCTTGTTTCTAGAACTGTTTCCAGGGGTCAACCTTCATTTGTCCCCCGATGTTCTCCTTGGGAGTCCACACACCCTGGGTATTATACTCTCCTATTTACTTACTTACAAAAATTGATTCTTTATGTTTCCTCAAATATCTTACCCAGCCATTATAGTTAGCATAGTAACCATCCCTGCAGCACTATGCCTCCGCCTTATCAGCTATATGCCCTCACCCCTGGCATTGATTCTATTTTGGGATGTACCACCCTCTGCCTGGCATCTGGGGACAAGAGACCCCAAAGCCTATCCAACGTACTCCACACTTTCTACAGCCACTGAACCCTGATTGTTCTCTTTCAGACATAACAACTCTGTAATGATGGTGCTATAGGGGAAGGAGGCAGCCACATGTCCATCCAGTAGTCTCTTCCCTCTTTGTATCCCACCTTTAGGGTTACCACAATGCACCCACAAGTGTCAGAGTTGCATGATGTGTGAAAGTCACTCAGGATGTCAGCCAGTGTTCATGTATGCTATATTTGCAAAACAAACACACACAAGAGGAAAAGCAATCACTCCACCCAGAAGCCCTAAGTGTTGCTTCACCCTCAGAAATAGTGCACTCAGAGGTGGTCAATGTGGCCTCCACACACTGTGGCTGGTCATCAATGTCCAAAGCAACCACTGCCCAACTATTAAGACATGCACATACCCTATATAAACAAAGTTGGCCTTGTCAACACCTACCCAATTCTGACCCTTGAGCTTGTGCCTCCAAAGAGTTGTTCTTATTGCCCAGGCTCTTTCCCTCAGAAGCATGTGGGTTTCTTCTACAGTATATTTTGGTACCATCCTTCCCATTCATGCCAGGGCTGAACCCACTTAATTTGTCAGCTCCAGGCCCATAAAGTGTCTCCAGCTCTGGATCACAGATGAATTGCTTTCACATGACAGCCAGACTTGGTTGACACCATTTAGACTGCATGACTCAGCACTTGGCTGGATGAGATCTTTCCTTACTGATAGGTCTCAATCAGTTATTCTTGCTCATTTTCGCTCTTCTAGGATGATGATTAATTTGTGGGGTATCGCAGGGTTCCTCACTATCCCCTCACTTATTTAATATATATGTATCCGCCCTTTGATACACTTCCTTCAGAAGCAAGGCGTAAAAATATACAACTACGCCGATGATATGCTAATGATCTTTAACATCGAGGACACCCTGAAATCAAGGGAGTTTTTCCAAAAGACCATGCTTTACATCAGTAACTAGATGAGCCTATTTCAGTTGAAGCTTAACTCGGATAAAACTGAGATTGTACTACTCAACAATAAACTACAGAAGTGGACTCCATCTTGCTGGCCGGAAGAAGTGGGCCCCCTCCGTTGCCCAAGAAATCGTCTAAAAGCCTTGGAATACTGGTGGACAAAGACCTTTCTATGAAGTCTCAGATTGGTGCTGTCACCTCGGCCTGTTTCTTTCAGCTTCGGAAAATAAAAAAAGGTCCGAAAATTTTTCACATTTGATGCTATCATTCAGATTATTATTGTGTTGGTGATGTCCCGGGTCGATTATGCAAATTCACTGTATTTGGGTCTTCCTCGAATATGAATTCAACCCCTGCAATTGGTCCAGAATCAAGCGGCTAGGCTGGTGTGGCTTCAGCCTAGATCATGTCATATTACACCTCTTCTGGAAAAACTTCACTGGTTTCCCTATAGTACAGAGGATTATTTTCAAAGGTGGATATTTAACTTTTAACGTTCTTCATGAGAGGAGTCCTATATTTGTTTCGGCTAAAATCCGGAAATATGGGCCTAAGCGCAACCTCAGATCTGCCCACCAAAACCGCCTGGAGATACCTACATTTTTAGAACAAGATTTGGTGGTTTCAGATTTGCAGTGATGGCTCCTAAACTGTGAAACTCCTTCCCCCCTGAGATAAGGGCTTCTCCTGACTACATGAAATTTAGGTCCTTCCTGAAAATCTTGCTTTTTAGACAGGTCCTCAGTTTTTAGCACCATGAAAACTTTGAGGTGTACAAATACTCTATAAATCTCCTATAATATAACATAACAACAATACTGAATAAGAACTAGGAAAGCAGAACTCCTAATTCTCTGTCCTCACCATCAGACTTGGCAGGCAATAAATCATAAACCACAAGGGAAGTGTTTGTTTTCCACACAAGCACTGGCACGGTCCAGCCTCCTGAGAGTTTGCAACCCAGGCCTTCAGGTGACCGTCAACCTTGGTGTGGCAATAATGCCTACAACATAATCGACCACAACAAGGACGGGAGTTTTGCACAAGAAACCTGTGCTCACACCGTTGTGAACTAACAGACTATTAATTTAAAACCTGGTACTTGAATTTGTCAACAAACTGGGTACGTTGCCATGGAAGCAACAGGAAGGTCCTTTGTGGTTGCCATCAGGTCTTAGTGGAACTCTACCTCCAGAACACCATTACCTATTCTAGCCCTACCCAGGACTAATTCTGGTGACTGCCCACCAACTGCATGCACTCTAATTCACATAATGAGAAAGTGATTGCTAATACAATTTAAAAAAAACTGTACAGTGAAGGCTCCAGTCCCTAACAAATGATTGTTGTTTGCACCAAGATGCCACACTTCAACTGCACTGTGGAAGTGTAACCTAAGCACCTCTTAGGACTAACTCCTGTGAACACAAGATCTTTCCAACCTTGCTTCAGTCTTGTATCCCTGACTGTGTAGTGCTGCTGCCCCTGTGGGATTCTGGTCTGTGGTGTACATTTCCATCTCACTTGTGAGTTATGTCCATGATGAAATGAAACTAAATTGTTGCCTCATGAGTTTCCATCTTGGTTCATGATTGTCAGCCCTACTCAGTACTGCTGACCATCACTGTTGCTCAGTGCTTCTGTATCCCACCACTGACTCACCCAAATATTAACCATAACGCGGGCTTCAGTGAGCTATTAGGAAGAATTCTATATTATGGATATATGTTCTTATCTTGATTTATGTGTGTGTGTTTCTGTGTACGTGCGTGTGCATGCACGTTTGTGTGCATGCATGTTTGTGTGTGTGTGTTTTGTTGCTACTGTTATTTTACTTTTCTGTACCCAGAGGAACTCACTCAAAGTAGTGTCAGGAATTTGATTTGGCTCATGTTGTATTCAGTGGTTACTACCATGGATCCGTGGTTGTACTGTCATGCACTGTCATTCACCATTGGTGCCACAGGACCACAAGTACTGGTGCACACCATTTGATATTCAAGTTACTACCACAAGGGTTTTAGTTCTGCAGAAAGTCAACCTGAGAAGTCAAAGCTTATTTTAGGTGGTAGCAGTTGAGAATCTCAGATATAGTATGAAACACTAATAACACAAAAACTGAATTCTCAGTCAGTGCTATTACCGGTAAATTACATATTTGCTTGTTTATATGTATGTAAAATATGCCAGGTGAAGTTAGGAAATTCATAAAAAAAGGAAGGTGATACTAGAGGAGGCCGAGAACCAACCCAAACAATATTGTATCGTTTTCTAAATAGGTGCTAAATTCATACCATACCAACAAAAAAAATGCCAGCCAATAGAAATCAATATATCCAGTTGCATATGATTTACCTTGGTCCAAGGAGATATCTCACTGTGCTGAGGTTATGTATCTGAGGTTCTTACTAAAAAGGAAAAAAGGCTCTAAACCCCAAACCTTACCGCCCACACTGGTGCATGATTCCACCCAAGTTTCAAAGTAGCTCAGGGTGCTGAAGGTGATGAAGGTATAGAAATGTATCCTTGTGTCTATGTTTATATTAAAGGGATTTATTTGGGGGTCTAGAAGTTGGGACTAGTGGTGTACTGGCCAGTACACATTTTTTTTATTGTTTTTTGGGGAGAGGGAGGTGGGTGCTTGCTGTTGTGGGCAACCATAGGAAGTCGTTCATGGTATCAAGCTTGAATGGACTGTGGGGGTCATTCCGACCCCGGTGGGCGGCGGGAACCGCCAGAAGACCGTACCGCGGTCAAATGACCGCAGCGGTCATTCTGAGTTTCCCGCTGGGCCAGCGGGCGACCGCCAGAAGGCCGCCCGCCGGCCTAGCGGGAAAGCCCCTTCAACAATGAAGCCGGCTCCGAATGGAGCCGGCGGAGTTGAAGGGGTGCGACGGGTGCAGTGGCACCCGTCGCGATTTTCAGTGTCTGCAAAGCAGACACTGAAAATCTTCATGGGGCCCCCAGTGGCATGGGCAGTGCAGGGGCCCCCAGGGGCCCCACGACACCCGTTCCCGCCATCCTGTTCCTGGCGGTAAGAACCGCCAGGAACAGGATGGCGGGAAGGGGGTCTGAATCCCCATGGCGGCGCTGCTTGCAGCGCCGCCATGGAGGATTCCTATGGCCAGGGGAAAACCGGCGGGAAACCGCCGGTTTCCCTTTTCTGACCGCGGCTTTACCGCTGTGGTCAGAAATGGCCAGGAAGCACCGCCAGCCTGTTGGCGGTGCTTCCGCAGTCGTTGGCCCTGGCGGTCGATGACCGCCAGGGTCAGAATGACCCCCTGTGTCTCTGGAAAGGACACTTGTAGTCATGACTTTCAGTTATTAGTAGCTGTCACATAATCACAGGTGCCTAAAGGACCGACAGGCTTACTTAGGCCCTCATTATGACATTGGTGGTAAATCCCACTTACCGCCACGCTGACTGCCACCAACATACCGCCGCGGACATCCGTTCACCATATTATGACACACACACACACCAATCCGTCACTATTCAGCCACATACACAAGTCCGCCACACCAAAGGTCAGTGATAAACTGGCGGTATCCAAACCCACACCATTACGCCAACAGAACTACGCCCATCACATTATGACCCACAAATCACCACAGCGGACATTCAATGGCGGTAAACCATTGACGGTACATACCGCCGCGCTCAAAATACACACACATAGAAAACAACATTACATTGGTCAATTTAAATAACACACACTGGACACCCATACACACACCACACCCACACACCCACACCACTATAAAACACACACCCACATTACCCACAACTCTTTACGAATACAAAGCATTGATACCAGAGAGACACCACGACCACAGACAAGACCAGAGTCACACACCACCATCACCTATACACCACCCACGCACCCCACACCACACACCACAACACATCACCCTACACACCCTCACCCACAGAACTCACACAACACCCATGGCACCACAAAGACACCCCCGATTCTCAGAGGAGGTGCTAAGGGTCATGGTGGAGGAAATCATCAGGGTAGAGCCACAGTTATTTGGAGCACAGGTGCAGCAGATATCCATTGCAAGGAAGATGGAGCTATGGCAGAGGATCGTGGACAGGGTCACCATCCTGGGACAGCACCCAAGAACCAGGGATGACATCAGGAAGAGGTGGAATGACCTACGAGGAGAGGTACGTTCCATTGCAGCAAGACACCAACCCGCTGTACAGAGGACTGGCGGTGGACCCCCACCTCCTCCCCCACCACTAATAGCATGGGAAGAGCTAGTCTTGGCAATCATGCATCCTGAGGGCCTGGTTGGAGTAGCAGGACGACTGGAATCTGGTAAGTCAACTCACTATTACTATCACCCCTCTACCTGCATGCCATCACATACCCTCACCCTCACTTCCATCACTCCACCACCTCCCACACACCCCACCATCACATATCACTCATCCCAATGCCAAGCCCTGCATGCCATACCAATGCATGGACACCACTCACAGACTTGCATGAACACCTATCACCAAAGCATGCACACTAGAGAGAATCAGCTAGCCCACCACATACCAACTTACACAAGTGAAAGCAGCCAGGGCTAATACAACCAAAGAGGGCAACCCACTGATGCACAATATGTCACACACAGAAACAATAACACTGCATTTACATCCCCACAGGTACCCCAGCCAATGTCAGCGGCGAAGAGGTGCCAGCACTACCCAGTCCCCTAACAGAAGAGGCCCACAGTGATGACAGCAACTCTCATCACCTGGATCTGGATGACCAACCTGGCCCATCAGGGACCTCTGGACAGTCGGTTACCCAGGCACAGTCACACACCACCACAGAGCCTCCCCTCTCAGGAAACACCACCACAGCACCCACCCAGTGTTCCCATACCTCTGTCCCCAGGATACGTCAATCAGCAGTGTGTCCACCACTACAGGGACCCCAGGGCACACCTCGCCCCCAAGACAATCAGGGACCTGGGGTCAGTGGAAGTGGCCACACGGTTCAGGGGACAGAGGCACAGGACAACAGGGACACTGGGAGGACTCCTGTGTGTAAGGGGGAGGACAGGCCCAGGGAACCGACCCTCCAGGAGACACTCACCGAGATCCTGGTAGCATACCAACATTCCCAGGATACGCTGGGCCAGATCCTGGCCAACACGCAGGAGAACAGGCGGCTGCAGGAGGGACAGTACCAGGGGATCAGGGAGGACTTGCAGGCCATTAACACCACAGTGGTCTCCATAGCAGGGGTGCTGGCAGACATGGCCAACATTATGAGGGAGGCAGCCTCACAACAGCGGGCCCCTGCCACTAGCCAGACATCTGAACTGCCTTCCACCTCCGTTGCCGCTAGTGGACAAGAGGCCCCACCACAGGACAAACAGGCCACCAGCACCCCTCCCCCTGCAGAAGAAAAACCACCCCGCAAACGTTCCCTGCGATCCAGGAAGAAGCCAGAGACTAATGCCAAGACCCCTGCCAGGAAATGAGACTCTCCTGATTGTCAGCCTTGTGTCCCACTCTCACCCTGTCCACCTTGAACTGCCATTGCTCCCCTTCCTATGTCCCCTTGGACTATGCACCTGTGCTACAAATAGACTGAAACAATACGCTGGACTTTCCTTGATCATCACCCCATCCCATTGCACTTGCCCCTCTTCTTCTTATCACTTCAATAAACACCCTTTGAAAAAAACACAAGTATGGAGTATGTCGAATTTTGAAGTATGTATTCGTTTAACCAGGTTCAAACATTGCAATTCAAATGTACAGTAATGTTCAAATAGGAAAGACCTGTAGTTGGCTGCAGTGATCACACCAGGAGTGATAGTGGGGCACCAACATCTGCAAAATGAATTGCCAAAGGGTGCAGTAAGTGGGAATAGAAGTGGGAAATAACAGCATGCCAGTGCCAAAGCTATACAAATAATTGTCAATGAAATGTGAAGTAACACTGTCTTACCTGTGTGTCGTTGGAAGTATTGTCAAATCACTGCAGTTCTGTTGTCCTCATCCTCATCCTCTGCCTCCTCATCGTCACTGTCCACAGGGTCCACTGCTGCCACACGGCCATCTCCAGCCTCCTCCTCCTGCAGAAAAGGCACATGGCGTCTCAGGGCAGGGCCAGGTTGTGCAACATGCAGCATGCCACGATTATCTGGCAGACCTTCTTGGGTGAGTAGCACAGGGATCCACCTGTTAGATGGAGACACCGAAACCTGGCCTTCAGGAGGCTAACGGTACATTCAATAATCCTTCTTGTTCGCCCATGTGCCACATTGTAATGTCCTTCTGCCCTTGTCCTGGCATTCCTCACAGGGGTAAGTAGCCATGCTAGGTTTTGATAACCAGAGTCACCTGCAAAGTTCGAGGGACAACATTTAGCCACACATTATCCCATATGGCCCACACCATATCCATACACCAAATCTACTGGGTGTGAACCATGGCTCACCTGTGCCTCTGTAGTTGGCCCATCACATTTGGGATGCTGCTATTCCTCAGGATAAAGGCATCATGCACCGACCCAGGATACTTTGCATTGACATGGGAGATGTACTGGTCCGCCAAGCACACATCTGGACATTCATTGAGTGAAAACTCTTTTGATTTCTGAACACCTGTTCATTTTGCCAGGGGGTGGGGGGACAAATGCCATCAATTTCCCCAATGATGTTGTAGATATGTCCCATTGCATAGAAGTCAGCTTTCACTGTGGCCAAATCCTCCACCTGGGGGAAAACAATGTAGCTGCACATGTGTTTAATCAGGGCAGAAAACACTCTGGTCAGCACTATTGAGAACATTGGCTGTGACATTCCTGCTGCCAAGCCCACTGTCACTTGGAAAGAACCTGTTGCCAGGAAATGGAGCACAGATAGGACTTGCACAAGAGTGGGGATCCCTGTGGAGTGACGGATTGCAAATATTAGGTCAGGCTCCAATTGGGCACACAGTTCCGTGACTGTGGCCCTGTCAAGTCTATAGGTGAGGATAATGTGCCTGTCCTCCATTGTTGTCAAGTCCACCAGGGGTCTGTAAACAGGGGTATGTCTCCATCTCCTATTCATCCGCAGTGGTAGCAATCTATGGGGCAAAAGAGTGAGGAGCCGGTCACAAGCTGTACATCATAGCCACAACAATACAATGCATGATGTTAATTTTTAATGTATAAGTGGGATTTGTCCTGTATGTCCAATTTTAAACTGTGACGCAGTTATTATCCAGGGCCTGCCCTCCCCCTGAAATGACATCCGCCTGTCCTGTGTGGAGGGACAGGTGGTAGTGAGGTAATTCCGCTGAAGTTGTGCGCTGTTGCGGGAGGCGGTCAGAATCCGCCGTGCAACTCCTCATTGGTTATTATTGAGCCCTATGGGTTACAGTGGCCAATGGTGATGGTATGCACCGCTGCGGACGTAACCGCCTTCAACAGGAGAGGACCTAAACAGCATGTGCTGCTGTGACCTGTGTCTGGAACCTACCATGGCTCGTGTCACTGGGGAAAGGGCACCTGCCTTCACCTCCATAGAGTTGGAGCGACAGGTGGATGGGGTCCTACCCCAGTGCGGACTTCTGTATGGGCCTCCAGACCAACAGGTGAGTACACTGTGAGCACGATGCATGGGGCATGAATGGATGCAGTGGTGTGTGTGAAGGCCTTGTGTAGGGGGGGGTTGGTGGATGTTCCCTGGGCGACGTGCAGCTTGTGTGCTGGCTCTGTGTGTGCAAATGGCGATGTGAAGGGGTATGGTGGGCCATACGTGTAACAGGCAGGACGGTCTGACTGATACCATTTCCTGTGTGTATTTCTTTGCAGGTCAGCGCGCATCAAAAGAAGGGTATATGGTGTGCCATCGCCAAGGACTTGCGGACCCTGGAGATCAACAGCAGGCGGAGCACCCACTGTCGGAAACGGTGGGAGGACCTGAGACGCTGGGCATGGAAGACTGCAGAGGCCCAGCTGGCGATGGCCTCCCAATGAGGAAAGGGTGCCAGTCGAACCCTGACCCCACTGATGGCGCGCATACTGGTGGTGGCCTATCTGGAGCTGGATGGGCGCTTGAGGGCATCACAGCAGCCACAAGGGGCTGAGTACAGTTCCCATCATTACAACTTATGCATGGTAGGGGGGTACCCAGGTGGGGGATGGATGTCAGTGGGTGCCCCTAGGCCAGGCCTGACATTGCAGAGTAGGTCCCATGTTGGGCAGGGTTCTGAAGTGATAATCCTCCTACCTAGCTTGAAGGCATCCACTACTGGTCAGGGCTGTGTGGGTCCCAGGTGTGCTGCATTTGGCGGTATGTGCCCCTCCCCATGCCCTGGTGGCTATCATTATTACTGGTAGTGCATTGCATAGTGCGTAGAGCTGTTCCCTGTGTGTGACGGTGGTGTGTACGCCAACGGTGGTGTTGGTGCAGCCATTGACCCAGTGTATCCTTTGTCTCTTCCCCCACTTTTTTGTTTTGTCATCCTGTCCTTATGTGCATTAGTATCATCAGGCAGAGGAGCAGAGGCACCAGCGACGGAGGGAGCTGCATCCCACAGGACCCAGGAGGCAGAGTCCACCGACGCTGAGGGCACCAGTGGGACGGAGGGCGAGGGGAGCACCATGGCAGAGACTGGAGGGGACAGTACGGACACAGATACCTCCTCTGATGGAAGCTCCCTGGTGGTGGGTGACACCTCAGTGACCACCCCAGCTACAAGTACTACCGCCACCCCCGTAACAGAACTGCCCTCCCAGCAGCCCCTCAGCGAGTTGCCCATGCCCGCTCACCCAAGAGGGTGGGCATCTCCTTCGCCCCAAGCACCTCAGGCCCTGCCCTAGTTAGCCCTGCTACCCTGAGTGAGGAGGCTATTGACCTCCTGCGATCCATCTCTGTAGGGCAGTCAACCATTGTGAATGCCATCCAGGGGCTGGCAGCCCAAATGCAACAGACAAATGCATTCCTGGAGGGCATTCACACTGGCTTGGCGGCCCAAAAGAGATCAATCCAGGCTCTGGCCTCCTCTCTGATGGCAGCCATTGTCCCTGTTTCCACACTCCCCCCTCCAACTTCCTCTTCCCAATCCCATTCCCCTCAGCCCCAACCTATCCCAAGCACACAGGCAGACGAGCATGCACACAAGACAACACACAAGAGTGGCACAGGCAAACACAAGCACCACACATCATCCTACAGGCACTCACACAAACACCATCCAGATGCAGACATACCAACATCCACTGCCTCCACTGTGTTCCCCTCCTCATCCTCCTCCACCTCCCTCCCAGTTGCGTCTACACTCACACCTGCATGCACTACATCCGCATCCACTACCGCCATCACCACCTCACCTAGCAGAACACACACTTCACTGGCAGACACCACCACAACAGCCATGCACATGTCCCCTGTGTCCTCTCCCACTGTGTCTGTTCTCCCCCTCCCAAGGTACACAAACGCAAGCACTCAGACACCCAACAGCCATCCACCTCACAACAGCATCCAGCCCATGCACCTGCACCCAAACACAGCAGACAGACACCTCCCACAACACTCCCTCTTCCTCCACTCCCAAACCTTCTCCCTCTTCCCACCCCAATGTCGCTAAGAAGCTTTTCCTCTCCACCATTGACCTCTTTCCTACCACTACCCCCGCCCTTCATGTCGGGCCAGGGTGGCAAAAACGCAGGCAAGCACCTCAGCCACCCAGTCCACGAGCCCAGTAGTCTCCAAACCCACTGGAGGTGGGAAAGGATCCAGGGCACCAGGCATCCTCAAGGTAAGGGTGCCTGCCCCAAGTGCTGCCTGGAAGGGCAAGGAGCCATCCCCAGCTGCTGCCAGGAAAAGCAAGGAGCTTGCCCCAAGTACTGCCTGGAAGGGCAAGGAGCCTGCACCAGCAGGCAGGAAGGACAAGGGGTCTTGTGCAGGGACTCAGTCGGAGCCCCCACCACCAACCATGGTTGTGCAGCTGTCCAAGGCCGCAGGGGATGGGCTGGAGCCTTCCCCCACCACAAGCAGCAGCAGCAGCACCACCTTCAACAGTGGGCAGCCGTCTGAGGCTGCAGGGGATGGGCTGGAGCTTCCCCCCACAACCACCAGCAGCAACACCACCACTGAGCAGCTGTCACCACCGGTGGACGGTCTGTAGTCCTGCCTCCATGGGCTGCTGTGCGGCCTGCCCCCTGCAAATCCTGTTGGAATGACACCCAGCTGAGAGACTGTGACCTTGCACTCCCCAGGATCAGAAGCACAGAGCAAGATGCCCTCTCCAGAACCAGTGGTTTGACACCCACTCACCCCATCCTCCCCAGGATCAGAAGCACAGGGCACGATGCCCTCTCCAGAACCAGTGGGTATGACACCCACTCACCCCATCCTCCCCAGGATCAGGAGCACAGGACACAATGCCCCCTCCAGAACAAGTGGGCAAGTCACCCACTTGAGAGACTGTGGCCTTGCACTCCCTAGGACCAAGCACAGGGCATGTTGCCCCCTCCAAAGCCAGTGAGCAAGTCAGCCACTTGAGAGACTGTGGCCTTGCACTCCCCAGGACCAAGCACAGGGCATGTTGCCCCCTGCAGAGCCAGTGGGCAAGTCACCCACTTGAGAGACTGTGGCCTTGCACTCCCCAGGACCAAGCGCAGGGCATGTTGCCCCCTCCAGGACCAGTGGTGTTGTTCCATCTGCCGGCTGAGGTGCCCCCCGTTCCCCGTCCCCCTGAGGTGCCTGCCTATTTTCCAACTGATGTCCCTGCAGTGTTCTCTCCGTGTTGCTGCAGGTGACAAGTGGGGCCTTGAACTTTGGCCTGTGGCCCACGCATATTGAGGACTGGCCAGTGTCCCTTGAACTGTACATAGGTATATACCATTAGATTGAATTCTTGTATTTCTACTGTATTTATATTATTACACTCACTTTCATCAATTCCTGTTGTCCTTGCATTATTCCTGAGGGGTACGGGGTCAATAGGTTTTATTACTGCAGCTGTATGTGTGTATGGTGTTGGGGGTGGGCGTGTGTGTTGTGTGTGTGTGTGTCACTCTCTTTTTCCTCCCTCCCTCCCCTATGTGCTAGGCAGCTATACTCACCGTGGTCGTCTCCGTCGTCGTTGCCGTTCGTGGTGGAGCAGGACGTAGAAAATAATTGGGAAGATCTGAAGCTCAGGCTCCATGGCGGCGTGGTTGTTCCCTGTGTCTCCAAAGGTGAGTCCTTTGACTTCTGAGCTCAGTTTACGCCAGGCTTTTAATGTCGTTGGTACCGCCTCGGAAAAGGTGGCAGATTCGTGTCTCTTAGTATGGTGGGCGGTACATTGGCCAGGCTGTAGGCGGCTACCGCCGTGGTGGCTGTTGTTTCCGCCCTGGCAGTCGGTGTGGTAAAGTGGATGTCTATCTGAGTTCTCACTGCCATGGTCATAATCTGGTGGTAGTTACTGCCAGCCTGTTGGCGGTATTACCGCCACTTTATCACTGATCGCCAGGGTTGTAATGAGGGCCTTAGTCTCTACTGAGAAGTAGTGTCAGTAGCCAACTGTGTCTTTTGACACTCATCAGTCGGCAATGGTTAGGGAAACTATTCAAACAAATTCAGATGGAAGGGACTAGCTTCAAATAAGAGGGCACTACCCCAAGGCTGGGATTCAAGCAGAAAATCTCTGCATGACCTTTTGAACCTAGGAGTGGGCAGATACAGATACAGCTGACACACAAGGAGGGTTGAAACAAGAACATTGACAGTGTAGAATGGCAGGTGGCTGTTTGGGTGGAACACCATTAATTGATGTAGGAAAGAGGGTGGAAACCGCAGCAACTAAGCTAAGGGGTTTGTGATCTACTGATTTGATAGGTCATCAATCTGTTTCCCATGGAGCAGATACAAGAATTTTAATTTTTCAGAAGTCCTTGCCCACGATCACCACCCTCACTACTCCAGGCCCTCCACTACATTAATTGCGAGGACATATGGAAGGTCCAACATCCAGGGGATAATGACTACATCTACTATTTGAATGTGCATCGTTCATACACCCATATAGGTATCTTTCTTACCTCAAGAACCCTACAACGACAAATAATTCATACAGACATCTACCCAAAAATCTTGTCCAATCATGCATCAATATTGCTGCAACCAAACAGTGTAGTACCACTCAACCCGACAACCCTGGTACATGAGCGAGATAGCTCTAAGAGACACTGTGGTGAGGGAACGCATTCCATGATGTCCTAGATACCTAGTTTACAGACCTGCCAACTTCAACTAAAATCTCACAGTGTGAGGAGGGGGCGGGGCTTTGAAGGGGGCATGGCCATGTGCCAAGAAGCACCTACAAGGCACTTTTGCCCCCATCCTGGCCCCAAGCCGCATAGGGAAAAAAAAGCTTGCTGATGCTGTTTCCGATGTCCTGGGATGTTTTCACACCTGTTAATGGACATCACAGTTGAAAGTCTCCAAAGTGATTTTCAGCTCATTTTCCCTGCCACCATGTTATATTGACTCCTCACCGGGTGACCATGTGATGGGAGCCAATATCGTGTATCACACAGTGGCACTGTGTGAGTTGGGAGGTCTGAGTTTATGAGGAACGACACAGGAGAGGTGACTGACTGGGCTCTGGGAGGCTGCCATGCAGCCACATTTGAACAATTAAATCGACAAACTATACAGGACTCAGAGGACGAGCTGCATCGATCTGATTTGTATACAATGTGCCCTTAGAAAAACCTGAGGGGAATTAGAGCAGCACCTAATGAAGGAAGCAGCCAAAAAAACATTATACATTTGGGAAACATACTGCAAAAAAGGGGGCAAAGCAGACTGTATACTAGTAGCAAGCTTCACCAGGCCCATGCTCCACTTGCACAAGATCATTGATGCTCACAGCAATCCGTGCACCACAAGCCCTGACATCCTGACATGATTCACCGCCTATTATACCACCCTCCTGATCCTGGAGGCGCTCTGTCCTGAGGCCCAAGATTACTATCTCATGACTATCACCCGACAGTTGATGAGGAAGAAGTCCTTCTAAGGGAGAATGATATCACAGAGGGAGAGGTCAGAGCAACAATTAGTCACTTACCCAGCAGAAAAGAACTAGGGGCCGACGGATTCCTGGCCTCATTCTAAAATACTTTTGTTGACTTATTAGCAAAACCACTCACCCGGGTTTTTAATGAAATACTGTTCCATGGCATTATCATGGACACAACCTTATATCCAGGATTAGTAAAATGCAGCAAATAACCCATGAGGGTCTCAGGATGCTGAATTGTAGACATGTGGAGATTAAGGGCCTCATTACGATTTGGGAGGTCCTTTCATAGGACCACCGAAGCTGCGGCAGGCAAAACACCGCCAGTAATGCAGGTCTTTTGCCCACCATATTAGGAGTTTTCCGCTGGGCCAGCGGTGCCAGAGGTCGGACCGTCCCCCATCTACCACGGTCATGATAGGGCGGTTGGACCGCCGTGTCTGCGGCGGTCCGACCGCCATCGTAAGTGTGGCGGTCTTGAGACCGCCACACTCATAATGAGGGCCTAAGTGATTTGCCCAGAATTACTGGATGTTGATCCCATGGTGAGACTCAAACCCAGCTCCCTCAGCTCCAAAGTCAGTAGCTCAGGCCGTTACCCCTCATCCTCTCCCTTAGAGTTAGAGCCACAAATCAAACTCTTGCTTTTAGTAAATCCTAGTTTGCTTTAATGAGATACAGGAGTTAGCTTAGCCTGTGGCTTGCAGACCCATGCCCCCGTCACCCAGTGACTTTTACCCTACTTAGCTTTCTCTGTTTTAGCACATTTATTTAATTAATTCTTTTAAGATGGCTGCCTTGTTTTGACTTAGGCCCATGTTTTGATTTGCATTATCAGTGCCACTGCACTATGGCGTCAAGATCAGGCGACAATTACAAACAAACTGTAGGTGTTCACTTTAGGTACTTTCCCTCTTCATGCTGTCGAGGGAATTGTTTATATTAATTACCGTCCCAAGCACGCCTTGTTATCTATTGTTTGGGAACAAACCTACGTCAGGGGTCCAAGTAGATCTGTATAAATACTCCTCACTTTATCAGATAGAGGAATTCCGACCAGATGCCATCGCTGCTATCGATGAGGCACGTCGCCTTGACACTGACCAAGTCTTCGTGTTGCTGCGGAGTCTGAGCTAGAGACCTCATTTCAAGGTAACGAGGGTTGGGGGCTCTTCTCATGGACATGGCATTGGCAGATTGAGGTTTAACATACCCAGCTCTCTTCTAGGTTAGGGGTTGGGCCTACATGCTAGGGAATTAGAACATATCACACACCTCATGTTATTTCATGATATTGCAAGTTGGTGGGGGTCTTTGTATTAGTGACTCTTGTCTTTGCCATTCTGTTTCTTGCACTGTTCATTATCCTAATCATTGCAGCCCATGCAACTTATCGCAGATTGCAGTTTTACTAAAATAAACCCTATTGAAACTGTACTGCATCTTCTTCATTGCCTGTGTGTGATTGAGACATTTTGTTAATGTGAAAAAGGGATAATCTCCATTTAACCACGACGTTACCTGAGATGTCACACTTTTGAGTCCATGCGTAAAGGCTGCCTCAAATCACCTTTGACTGTTTTGGGTTTTTGGGGAGGTACTGCTTGTGCGCCGGAACAGTTGGGACGACAGTTGCGTTTTGTTGTAGGATTGGCATAGTCTCCTACAAACATAAGTACTGTCATCCTTAAACCAGCAGTCTTGCCTAGAGCAAGAGTCCAACTACGACATGCTAAAACATGGCAACGTCCCTTCAGTGTTGAATGCCCCCTACAAAGATGTGTATTGCTGTCTCACTGGGACAGGCTGAAACTTACCAGTTTTGGCAAGCGAATTGCAATAATGATGAATTTCTGGCCCTGATTATTTTACATAGTGCAAACTCTACTGCTTCGATTCCCACAAACTATGATAGATTAGCTCCAGATGAAACTACTCCAATTTGTTCCGTAGAATTGCTCTCCTAGAGTGGCCAGGTTCACCCTTTATAAATGTGTATGGGGAAAGGGGGAGTCCCCAACATGTGCACCTACCTACACGTAGCACAGATCAGGCCAGTCCTAGAGTGGAACCATAACCCAGGCAACAAAGGGTGTGGCCAAGTAGAATAACACTTCTCACGGGTCCTCCCACCTTACATCCTCTGGCTCCCTCACAGGGTCCACAGAGGGGGAGAAGCACTGCTCTCCACTACACATATTCTTTTAGGAACATGGTAGCAAATAACATGTAAAGCCGGGTCCACCTTGTTTCAATCCCCAATGTCCCCTTTTGCCAACAACCTGACCTCTCCCCTGGCATCCAAGACCCTGGGTTCAAACTTTGGAGTGGTGGTAAATCCCCAATCTTAGGTGAGTTTTCTACCAATGCCGCCCTATGAACACCAGAGACCTTACATGCTCACTTGCTCATACATAGATCTGACACCTATAGACTCACTCAGCTTCTGTACTGGGTAGTTACCAAGACAGTCGAGGTAAAAGCGGGTTGGGAAGAGACACCCCGGAAGTGATTTTTCATAACAAGGTGATCCATAAAGGGACCACTTTGCTGCAGAAAGCTCTCCTTGACATAGGACCAAAGCTAAGCATGCCTATGAGTCAATGGAAAAAGGACCTTGCGCAGGAGACCTGAGGGCAAATATGCAGATGGGCTGCAAAATCCTACATCTGCACATCACATAAGGAGAATTTCTACATGCTGCTCACTAGATGGTACATCTCTCCAACACTTTTCCATGCAATGTTTGGGAGCCCATGAGCATGTTGGAAAAATTGGGGAGGGCGGGACACCTTCCACCAAATGTGGCGATCTTGCCTGGTTGTACAAGCACATTGAGCCGAATTGAAACACATCAGAGCAAGGATGGGAGATTTTTTCCCCCTCCAACCACTAATAATCCTCCTCTGTGAGGTCGGCGGCAATAATGCATAAACCCCTAGCCACAAGTGTCAACTTATGACCTGGCTCCCTGCAGCAGCCAGGCTGGCAAAAGCGCAATTCTGGAAGCAGTCTGTGCCCTGCCTTTGGCAGTCTGGCGGGGCAAAGCACGGAGCATGTATGCACTGGAAAAACTGACTGCAATAGTTCGCGATTGACTAGACCAGTTCGAACAGACCTGGCAGCCCTTTCGGACATTTCTGAAAACATGACAGCTGCGTTTAGACCTGAGAGGGGTGCCAGAGTTGGTGCTCAAAGTCAGATTCAATGTAATGAAATCTGACGACTGACAAGAAGTGGGGCTGAGTACATACATGAGTAGTGGCATGGACCACCTACATACATCATGATACTGTGTGTATGGTGGTATGTAGGATCTTGTCACTCAATGGTGGATGCCTCAACACTGTTTACTGTTAACTTCAAAATGGTACATAAAATGTTTGAAAAGATCCATTAACTCGGGCCTGCTTGCACAATATTTGAGTCATCATTCTCATGAGACTCAAGGTCAGAACAAAAACACTAATGTATGGTGGGAGGGCCAACAATGCATCTTGGCACTCAGAGAAAGACATTCTGTGAGGACAGATATCTAGAAGCTGTTCAAGAAAACAAGAACAGTCCAAGAAGCAATTTTAAGCAATAAAAAAAAAAAAACTACTTGAGAGACACATTGGGCTATTAAATGCCACTTTTACGGATCACCATTAATTTCTCTCATATAAATAAAAACATTTCTCATTGTCTTTGTAAATAACATTAGTGAGTCATCTTAATTAAAATTGACAATGGATTTGATAGATCACAGTACAATGCGCTGCCAGTATTAAAGGATCGTGTTCCATGTCACTGGGTCTTTCCTTTCATAAGCAATTACTATCAAATCTAATTCATATTTTCTGACAGATCCATTATCTTCTATAATTCTTTGACAAATAGGTCGCCTCTTTAATTTGTGAAGAAATTAATCAAAGGGAAAGAATAATAACCATCACAAAATTACTGCACAATATCCCTAGCAACTACGTTCACTACAGAATTATTGATACCATGTTAATAGCTGCTTAGATTTATGCCACGGAGTACAAGGCAAGCCTGGACAGTCTCCCAGGCCACTGGAATTATGTGGCAGGGGTGGAGATAATTATGAGGGAGGTCTGATTATATTATGCAGAAAGAAAAGGCAATTTATGCGACATAATGCTGTACATTTTAAGAAAAGTATTACTTAATTATTTTGATATTTGTATTTATTTTAAAAATAAATTGTTGTGGCAAAGGTGTCCCATCATTAGTATCAGTACAATACCCAAACCCATCAATAAACAACTGAAAGTTGACCAGTCAACCTTTGTGAAGGGCCTTCCACTGCACTGCCACACGGTGCTGCATTTTTAGTAACTTTTGATCCATTTGAGCTAGAATCAATTTTAAAAGAAATCTTCAGATTATGCAGATGATGGGTTATGTGGCAAATGTATCACAGACATAATTAATCAGAAAATACCCTAGCAGTTCCTAAAGCAGCACCTGTGAGGAGTACAGAATTGCCCCTTCAAGCAGCAGATGTGAACTCACTGGCACAGAGAAAGTGGCAAAGTGGCCCCTGCTCTGATGTTTTAAATTTGCGGTGGAAGGGGCCCCCATCCAGGGACTATGCAGGGGGAGGACCCCCTCAAGTTTCCTTACTCCACTGGCCTCCGCCTCCCTCCGCATTGGGTCCCAATGCATCTCCTCTGCACGATTAGTCTCCAGCATGAGATGAGAGGAAATTAGAAAGACCACCTTCCTTGGAACAAGACAAGGACGGCCTCGTTGGCCTGGGTCCACCATGGAGGCGGTCAGACCAATTAAAAGATGGTACATGGCAGTGCTTAATTTTGTGCTTGTTGTTTCCGGTGCGGAGCACCAGCACTTATTTTTGAGGGTCGGCACTTATTTGTCTGCCTCACGCATTTACTGTGAGCATAAGACACATATGGGAAAGACGGAGGAAGAGAAAAACGCAAAAGCGTCAGAATGGGAGAAAGCAGAAAGCTGATAGAGTGAGCTGAAGGTGCAAGGAGTGGCTGTAAATGAATTAAAGAGGCCCAAGATGGCTTCAGGATTACGCTGCCTCCGTATTCCGTGTTCTGATATTTTATTGCAGCAGCTGTGTGTTTAAGAGGAGGGCTTTGGGCACTGGCACGTTTTTATTTACAAATTAAGCAGTGGTACAAGGTAGTCTGAAGAGACCTATCAAAGCCATAGCAAACGAGTGCAGGGTGGACCAGAGATGTAGTGGTGATTTACAGTGCAGGCTCCATCATAGCACCCTAGGGCCCATATTTAAAAGAAAATGATGGAGCGCAACTCTGTGCCAAAATTGGCAGTGCCACACTCCATCATTTTCACAACGCAGGGATGCGCCATATTTAATTGAATACTGCGCATCCCTGTGTTGTCCTCTGCGCTGGTGCTAAATTAAGCTGCCTGCGCCAACGTAGGCGTCCTTGCACCACCATGCAAGGAAGTCTGCGTTGTTGGGTTTGATTGTTTATGTGTGGGAAGGTGTCCCTTCCTGCACATAAACAATCACTAATGGCGATTTGGCACTTCTGTGTGTGCTGCAGAATGCATCATTTTGAAATTATTGTTTATGTGAGGAAGGAATACCTTCCTGCACATAAACAATCATGTCTGGCATTTTGCTATTTCTATGAGTGCTGCAGAACACATAGAAAAAGCAAAAAAAGTGCAGAATTAAAAGTATGCTTCCTTGTTGCGACACTTTGGCACTGCCTCAGGTTCAAGAAATCTCATAAATTTGGGGCAGCGTCAAAATGCAATGGGTAGTGCTGTTGCACGCCCACAGCAACGCCCATTGCACGCCCCTTCCACGCAAAGTGCTGCATGTGAAGGGGCTGTATTTACAAAGTGGCATTAAGCCACAAAAAGTGGCTTAACGCCACCTTGTACATATACCGTAGGGCATACGCTAAAAGTGATGCTCTGGTGGTGCTAGGGGCTCTTAAATATGCGCCTATATGTTTTTACCCCAGAGTCTCTCATATGATGCATGTTGGACTCAACATTCTTAGCGTGGTTTTCCCCCAGCTTTTTGCCTTCAATTCTCCTGTTTTTGGTGATTTTGTTTTTTGCTGGTGTTAGGACTCTTCACACTGCTAGTCAGTGCTAACATGCTTGTATTCCTTCTCGCTTGAAGATAGTAGAACTGGCATATGCCCAATTGGCACATTTAATTTACCCTTTAAGTCCCTAGTAAAATGATACTACATGTACCTAGGGCCTTTAAATGAAATGCTTCTAGTGGGCCTGCAGCACAGATTGTGCCATCCACTTTAGGAGATATTTTAAAGATGTCTCAGGCCGGCCATTGCAGCCTGCATGTGCATTTTTAAATTGCCATTTCAACTTGGCAAAATAAAATGTTTGTCAGGTTTAAACATTCCTTTCTTATACATATGTCAACCCTACGGTAGGCCCTACGTTGACCAGAGGACAGGGTTAAGGATATTAAAAAGTTGGATGTGTACTTTTAAGTTTACATTTACAGCTAGTGAAAAACTTTTAAATTCATTCTTCACTACTGCAAGGCCTACCTCTCCCATAGGATAATATTGGGTTACCGTATTACTTTTAATAAGCAATATCTTTAAATTGGTTATAAGTAGGAAAGACGAGTTTGGTCACTAAAGAAATATAATTTAAAAACCTCTTTAAAGGTAAAGTCAGATTTTAAGTCACAGCTCTGAAAATGCCACTGTTAGAAAGTTGGCCTAAACATTTGGTACCTCCAGCCTGTGTCACATGGTTAGGTATAGCTAGCACTTGGTCTTTGTGTATTACACGCAAACAGTGAGACCAAGGGGGAATAGGTGTTGGCAGGATGGGCCATCCTTGACATGATAGGGGGCTGAGCTGTCATCTACCACACTTGCACATCGCAAAGGCTATGCCTCAGCCCAGTCACAAAGAGCTTCACACCAGTCTTTTCTACTGCCAGACAAGCTGGGGCCAGGGAAAGAAGGCAGAAAATTCCATGCACCTCTGTAGGGGAAGGGCTCTAGAACCTTCTCCCATTTCAAAGTGGGCACTAGGTATAAGCTGAAGAGCCTCAGACCCAAATGTTCAGTGCACTTCTGGACCTATGGGAGGCTCAGGAGAAGGACTGCGGTTTTACTGTGCTACCAGGACTGTCTTGCTGCCCTGCTACTGTGCTGCCCTACTGTCTGAGTGAGAAGGACTAGACCTGCATCTTGAACCTAAGAGCACCAGAGCTATTCCAAGAGTTAGTTGGCTGGCCTTCAGAGACTCAAGGAGAGAAAAGGCTCCAACCATCTTGAACCCCTCACCTAGACTCTGACTGCTGCGAGTCCTCACTACCCAGGTGATGCCTTCCCAGTCCTGGACCCTTGGAAGTGGAGTTAAAGGTGCTCCGTCAGCTCAGCTGTGGTCCCCACTGGAACCTTAGTGAAGTGACTTGAAGCCCTGCAAAGCCTCACCGCCCAGCTGCCATCTTCATTGGAACCGATGCAGAATGACACAAAGCCCCAGTAAACTTTGCCTCACAGCTCACTGAAACTGATTATCACGGCACACGTGGTGGACCACAACTACTTGCAATACCTCTAGCCTCACCTATGTACTTACTCCCAGAAATAAACCAAATCACAGTGCCAATATAGGCCCGGTACTGCATAGCCAGGGGAGTGAAAGGGCCCTCCTTGGCCATGGATGCCAACCCCCACCAAGCATGTCACGGAAGACTCACAATTACCATATCCTCACTCACAGAGACACACTCACACTTTTTTGTGTAAAACTAAACACATGCACTCCTTGTTGCAAGAAAACATTTTTGCACAAATAGATTTTCTGAATCTCATCTCTTATGCCGTGGTGTGACTACATGGGCTTTTGTGTACTACATGTGGTCATTTCTGCAAAACGTATGGACATAGGCTAACAACAATGAAATTAACACTATACCACAAGCTGTCAAACTGGATGCACACAAAGAAATACCTAAATAAAGTCCCAGTGTGTTATAAAATAATTGATATAAAACATAATGAGGGATGAAAGGAGACGGTAGCATAGAACATGGAATATGGGGTGATGGTGGTCCAGGTTGTTTACAAAATAAAAATCCATGAAAAGCTAACAAAAACAGTGCCTATGTTCAGGGAGAGATCAGGGATTTGGAAGGGAGTGTTTGTTTCCAAAATAAAAGTGTCCAAATTGTAAAAGTGAAAAGTGAAGGCCCACATGAAATGTCCTAAAATAGAGTCCAAAATCCAACACAAAATCCAAGGTTGGAATAAAACATAACTATAACGAAAACATAAAGTAACCACCCTAAGCCAGAAAAGGTGCTTTCCTGGCTGACCAGAGGTAGGGGCAATTGTACCTGACCATCCTGCTATCTGTCCAATGGTATAGTGAATATTGACCCTCCATACATGAGGACATGGTGGCAAACAGTGCATGACCAGAAACGTCCTGAAGGGGAACCCACATAGGGTCAGGACCAAATATGGTAGTATGAAAGGACTGACAAAAACAAAAAGTGGGGAAGTATTGGTGTTATGGGATATGACATAGAGGCAGTCAATGAGGGCAGGCAGGAGATCATCTTCCTGAGATTTGCAGCCTGCACTTGTCTGTGACAAAACTCCTCTATTTTTGCAAAGCTCTTTCCAAGGACCTGTCATTCTACCAAACCACCACCTGCCCCAAGCACTTCTTGACTGCCTCCTGGGGGATGATTGGTAAGGAGGAGGAGAGACAGAAAAGGGCTTAGGAGTGTCAGGAGCAAAATGAAACATCAGCCAACTTTGGACAGTTGGGCAAGGGTTGTCTGTGGAAGGAGGGGGGACAGGAGAGGTGGGTGCAGCTGGAGAACTGGGAATAGCCATTTCATGGGCACCCTCTGATCTTTCTGGCATGGAGGATCACCTTCCTCACTGTCTTGATGACAGGACTACCATCTCTCCCTCCTGTATGCCATCTCCCAGTAAAAAGATAGAGAACTGTATGCATATCCAGGGAACCACTAAATCTTATTCTCTTCACACTCCTTCTTTTCCATTGGTTGTGGGTGCCTGTTCTGGAGCCAAAATGTACTCTCTCCCCTGCTCCAGGTCCTGTTCTGCCTCATCTGCCTGTGTGCTGGCTGTTGTTGAGAATGTGTGCGAGAAAGGCCCATCAGTCCTATCATGTATATAGTCATCTGCCACTAAGAGACACTAACAATGGATCTAGATCATTTCACTGTTAAAAGTTGCACTATAAGTCTATAATGCAAGACTTACATATCATGCAACATTGTAAAGAGAGAGGTAACACATTCCCATTTTCATGAATCAGTCACCATCCCAATTCAGGTATTGGTGTCTGATCAATGGTTTGAGACCACAATTGAGATTTTTGTGCAATGCACATAGAAAGGGAAGTCCCTTTAATGGGCCCTACTAATTGCGATTCGGAATGGGTGGAAAAATCTCTTTCGCGAGTTGGAAAGGCAAGGTATTTCTGAGTCACAAAAGGGGTTTAGCCGCTATTGAAATTAGACTTTGTGATTGCAAATTCTTTCAAACTGTATGGTCTGGGACTGTACATTTGCTTTGTATATCAGGCCCTAAGTCATAAATCATAAAATATTGTATATCTTGTATCCACACATTTGTATTGTTTGTTCACATGACCATGGGAACACCGAAAGACCACCACACATGCCCTCGTTACCAGCAGACTGGACTACAGCAACGCGTTCTACGCCAGAATCAACAAGAAACTCATCCGCAAACTACAGAACATCCAGAACATCCAACTGATGGACACCCCCCTCCACCCACCCCAGCGCTATGAGACCCTCATGGGTGAGTAGTTGCGCTTAACAAAAGTTGATTGATTGGGTAGCTGTTCTATCAGACTGTTCCCTCCAAGGGACTCTCAGGTTGTTTAGTATGAAGTGAGGACTGATAGGCATTTGGTAATGAACCTTCCATGGAGGAATGTGGGTCCCATGTATTTGTGTCCTGAGCATCTTCAAGAATTGTATGAGAAAATATAATGCTTCCAGGGGTTTTTATTTGTTTAGGGTTGCCCATCATTTTTTGGCTGCATATAAAGTGGGTACCTACCTACTATAAAGACAGAAATTGTCTTTGGAGAGAGATAGACACAATATGAACAATGAACAACAGATGACCTCTGAGGAGACAACATCATGAACAATAACAACAAATGCAGTGCACTAACTGATAAACTCAGTTCAGTTCTCCAGCATAAAACATGTGCAAGGATAAACAGTATAACTATGTTCTAAGAAGAGCTGGTGTCATCTGTGCTAGCAGTTTTTGCCATTAGCCTCAGATGTTTGCTTTTACTAGTGTACATGTATTATGGCCCATCTTGTAAAATATGGAGAGCTCCCAGGAAAATGAGGGTTCAGACTGCAACAAAGCTAAAGAGTAACTGAGTGAAAGAATAGGTAAAAGGGTAAAGCTGAAATGTTTATGAATTTCAATGAGCTATCTTTGGCACCATTGATCAATCAAACATGGGCCTCATTAGGAATGTACTGTTTTATCAGAATTCTTGAATTTGTTGAAGCTCAACCGAGCCAGTAAAATCTTTTATGTTATTTGAGTGAGTCTTTGGCCTGGTGATACAGAGCTAATATCTTCTGAATCAGCCCGTAACCTGGGTGTTACATTTGACAATAACTTATCGATGGAAACACACATGAACAAACTAGCAGTCACCCATTTTTCATTACTTCATCGTCTTCAGAAGATTCTTCCATTGTGGCCTTCCTCCGCTAAAACACTGATTATTCATAGTGTCATTTTGAGCAGGCTGGGCCATTGCAATGCCCCCTTGCTAGGCGCATCAGACTACCTCTTAAACAGACTTCAAGGAGTCCAGATTGTGGCCACTAAATTGTCTCTTAATAGACCAAGTAGAACATCTGCCTCCATGGTGGTGAAAGACTTGCACTGGCCTCCGTTGCAGCACCGTGTAATTTTGAAATCTCTCTGTACTTTGATTATAGCCCTCTATGGCAGGGGCCCTGTGCCACGAGGAAATAAATTAAAAGGTATTCTCCTGGGAGGTGTCTTTGGTCTGCCGCCGAAAACCTTGTGTGCATAGTAAGAACATCCAGACATGGAGGACATGCCTTTACGGTCAAGGATGCACAAATCTGGAATCAGCTTCCTTGATGGATCTCTTGAATTTCAGCAAAGCCATGAAAACTTGTTTTTTTCCACAGTAATGGTGGATCATGGTATTCAATATCATTTATTGCAGCTTTTTACCTTCACTAATCCTGTCCTTGAGGCGCCTTGAGACCCCACGGGTGATAAGTTGAGCTTTACAAGTGATTGATTGATTGATTGAGGCAGCTTCTCCTTGCTCCTCCCCCCCTGTCTCGGTGGGCTTATACTAGCGCTAGGATACCTGAATGGTCACAGGGCGCTTTATAAATGTTTAAGTAAATAAAATAAACAAATGATCAGACTAGGCAGATACCAGGAGTTGCTGTCCCTTGAATTTCAAGCCTGCCTTCCAGCCATCCGGTGCTGAAATTGGTTGAAACTGAATGTGAGCAAAATGAAGTGATGTTTCTGACAAGACCACCCTCATGGCATGGACCTTCCTCCATCTCAATTAAAAAGGTGTTAACATAATTGCACTATGATGGTCAACTCTGGCAGCTAAATGATCACTTCAGGTACCCATTAACACGTTAACTACCAAATCAAGTAAAAATAACTTCTATTCTAGACAAATGTGAGTCTGTGTGATGCTGGTAAGAGTGCAGAGTAGTTTATATGCATTATTATTCGGAAGAGTGCCAGTAAATTGGGTAATAGTCGCACTTATTGTAAACCTAGAAAAAGCAAACATGCAGGATGAAGCACCATCTAAGAAGTTATTATGTGTTTATGCTAATTTATAGACACACATAGACAATCTGCTGTGCCTTGATGATGAAATCACTTAATGGGCTTCAGGAAGATTTGTGTTGTTACAGTTCATCTGAACAAGTGCAATGCACAGTTTGTACTGCATATATCTTAATAATTAAGTATTATTTCTCCAGGTTTTATAAAAAGGCAAAACGTAAAGCATATACAATAACTATAATTATTTTGCTTGAAAAAACAAAAACATATTACTCTGGCACGCAGGCTGCTCTCATCAATTCAGTGTACTATGTGTGACTATGAATGTGTAATTATTAAATTCTTGCTAATGAACATGATTATGAATACTAAATTGTCATAGACTCTGTAAAGTAATGGGAAGTAAATTGGATGGAACAAATAAAAGAAACAGGGAATCCTGGCTTTCTCCAGAATCAAAAGGTTCCTTTTACAACACAGTTTCCCCATACATTGGCTAAAAATCAAGGGGCATATTTATACTCCGTTTGCGCCGAATTTGCGTCGTTTTTTTAGACGCAAATTCGGCGCAAAACTAACACCATATTTATACTTTGGCGTTAGACGCGTCTAGCGCCAAAGTTTGAGGAAAGAGCGTCATTTTTTTGTGTGAACGCCTTCCTTGCGTTAATGAGATGCAAGGTAGGCGTTCCCGTCTAAAAAAATGACTGCGACGCAAATGCGTCGTATTTATACTCCCGGGCAAAAATCACGCCCGGGAGTGGGCGGGGCAAAAAAACCCGCATTTGCGCCGGATTTTAGCGCCTGGGTCAGGGCAGGCGTTAAGGGACCTGTGGGCTCAAAATGAGCCCACAGCTGCCCTCCCATGCCCCCAGGGACCCCCCCTGCCACCCTTGCCCACCCCAGGAGGACACCCAAGGATGGAGGGACCCATCCCAGGGACATTCAGGTAAGTTCAGGTAAGTATAATTTTTTATTGTTTTTATATATTTTTTTGGCATAGGGGGGCCTGATTTGTGCCCCCCTACATGCCTCAATGCCCAATGACCATGCCCAGGGGACATAAGTCCCCTGGGCATGGCCATTGGGCAAGGGGGCATGACTCCTGTCTTTACTAAGACAGGAGTCATGTAAATGGCGTCTGGGCGTCGTTAAAAATGGCGCAAATCGGGTGGAGGCGATTTTTGGGCGTCAACCTGACTTGCACCATTTTAAGACGCCCTAACGCCATTTTCCCCAACGCCGGCGCTGCCTGGTGTACGTGGTTTTTTTCCACGCACACCAGGCAGCGCCGGTCTGCTAGCGCCGGCTAACGCCATTCAATAAATACGGCGCCCGCATGGCGCTTCAGAATGGCGTTAGCCGGCGCAAAACTTTTTGACGCTAAACTGCGTTAGCGCAGTTTAGCGTCAAAAAGTATAAATACGGGCCCAAGAGTCTCTGAAGCAGTGCTTACTTTGAGCCGGTGGTTTCCGGTGCTGGGCACCAGCACTTATTTTTGAGGGTCGGCATTTATTGTTCTGCCTCAAGCATTTACTGCGAGCAAAAAACACATATGGGAAAGACGGAGCAAAGAAAGATGGAAAAGTGTCACAAAGGGAGAAAGTAGAAAGCTTCAAGAGTGAGTTGGAGGGGCAGGGAGTGGCTGCAAATAGATTAAAGAGGCCCGAGATGGCTTCAAGATTACGCTGCCTCAGTATTCCGTGCTCCCTTATTTAATTGCAGCAGCCGCGGGTTTCAGAGGAGAGCTTTGGGCACCAGCACGTTTTTATTTACAAATTAAGCACTGCTCTGAAGGTGTACTAACTAAATATTCCGATGATTCCATTGTGTGTCAGGGGTAACTTTTACCCTCCCTAGGTTTGTTCGGATTGCACAAACCTCCATAATCTTGGGGACATGGTTGCAAAATAATGCATTTCTTAACAGATTTCCCTTGAAAAATGGCAATCGCCCTATCAGTATTACATACTGTTAAAAAACCTGGTTATGCAATTTCACATGGTGTTTCATGTTTTGGTATGTAAATACAGCCTTTCTGCACTTCTTCATTTTATTTCCTTTCATTTACAATTCTGCCTCGTCCAAAAATATTCTCAGTATGTTATGACTGAGAATCTACTCCCAAACTGGAAGAATAAAAGTTATACATACCCCATAATAGCAGTTGGTAGGTAGCAGAAATAGACAAATATTATAAGCTCACAGGAGCCAAGGTCAGGAACAAGTTTCCTGAAATCAGCATTTATTACACTTGAAAATCAGCAGTAAATAGATTTCAGAATGCACACATTTTGTCCCCAAACCAGACGTTGTCCGTTTCCTAAAACATATACTTATTGCTATCAAATACAGTATTTGAAATTTGAATGATAAAGTTCAGTCTACCAAAGACTTGTCATTTTAATTCAGAAATACTAGATTTTTTGTTTTCAATGAATAGATGGTGGGTCCACAAACATCTGCTTGTCATATGTACTATTGCCAGACCTGAAATGATTTGTTCTGCTTTACCATTCCAGATGTCAGGCACAGGCTTCTAGCACCAGTAAGGTAGGGATAGAGAGAATTATGTCAGTACAGACCCCACTTGGTCAAAAGGTGGTATTACTATGCTAGGGCCAACATTAGAGTTATTCTTACCCATCTGAATGTTTCTCATTTGATCAACCTCAGAAGGATGAAAGGCTGAGTGGACAGGTTGGGAGTGAAACCTGTTGCCACGTGATAAACACATGACCCTTGAGTGCATGCATCAGTCCTCCAAGACACCAGGTATCAAAATGAAAAAGAACAGAGGAAACATATAAGAAGATGAAATTCCCCACACACTTAAAAAGCTAACTGAACTTCATGAGACCAACCAAATGACTCAACGTTTTATGTGCGCTGAGTGATGAGGGCGATAATGTATGAAAGCACTGTGTACAAATTAACAATGGCTTGTGGCTGAAGAAACACTAAGGGCTTCATTTTAAAGAAGTGGTGCAGCGCGGTGTGATGCTGCGGCAAATTTGCAGTGCATTTCAGAAATGCAGGGATGCGTCGTATTTACAACCATATGGCACACCCCTGTGTTTTCCCTAGCGCTGGCGCTAAAATTAGCCTGTTCCAAGCAGTACATGGAAACAAGTTCTTTTAACCTTGATCTAGGATTGTTTCCAGTCTATGAGGACAGGTGGGTGAACTCAAAGTCCGAGGGCTGCTGCAGAATCCTTCACTTCAAAGTAAAGGTGAATGCTAAGTACTGGCTCTGGAGATTTAGGGGCACATTTATCAATATTTCACTGAATGCAGCACAGCAAGTCACCTTGCTCTGCTGCACTGCATGAACGGGAAAGGGCAGGAACGCGCCGAATTTTAACATATTATGGGCATTCTTGTCCTTTCCACACGTTTATACCATTTTGGCTGCCTAGCAATACCACCGGCACCTTTGCATCGCGGTGCAAGGGTGCCTGCATTGCAGACAGGATTGTTTTTGTGCAGGAAGGGACCCCTTCCTGCACAAAAACACTTCTCTGAGGCATTTTCTTCTTTCTATGTGTGCTGCAGAATGCGGAAAGTGTCGCGCCGCACCACGCGGCGCGAGCCGAATGCTCGGCTCGAGCCGCGGAGCGCGTCCCCAGGACGCGGCGCGCCCCGAGCCTTCTGTGTGCAGCGCGAGGCCCCAGATTTTCCTTGGGGCCTCGCTCTGCCTTCTGTTGCGTCCCTGTTTCCCTCTGACCCCTCCTTACCTGTTCTTTTTTCTTCTTTTTCTTCTTTGCCTTCTGAGGCATTTTTCTTGTCCTTTCTTTATGTCTTTCCCCCCTTCCCATGTTACCTTTTTCTTCCCAGCATTCCTTGTTCCTTATTTTCTATGGTTCCTGTTCTATTCTGTCCTATGTACTTCTTCCCTATCTAAGATGGTGTCTTTTTACTTCCTGTTGGTCATTTCCTGTTTCTTGGTATATAAGGGCTCTGTTTTCTCCCTTTCCTTGCGCTGCAACACTATCTGCTTTGATTGTGTCTTCGCTCCTGATTCTTAGCCTTCGGTTCTGAATCTTGTCAAATTCGTGTTTACCTGCATTTTTGTTTCTTTTTGATTCCTGGTTTTGTTTTTGTTTCAGGAATCCACTGTTTGGAGGTTTTTTCCCATTTTAGTTTTTTTTTCCCTCTGGCACTATTTCTAAAGGGCACGGTCTGTTCTTGGCGGTTCCATTGCCTACAGCACCGTGGCTACTAGAAAGAGTCGCCCCTTTCAGGGCCAAAGCCGAACCTTCAAGACCCACGCCACTAGATCTGCGGTTTCCAGGCGCAAGCAGCACGTGAGTCGTGACAGATTGCAGCGCCCAACCTTTC
Organism: Pleurodeles waltl; assembly: GCF_031143425.1. NCBI lineage: Eukaryota > Metazoa > Chordata > Amphibia > Caudata > Salamandridae > Pleurodeles > Pleurodeles waltl. Next base: position 64,501,972 of record NC_090436.1, read on the forward strand.
CGACGTCTTCTGACACCATGGATGATACAGTGGCGGCTGCTGCAGATCCTGATCCATCTCTTTTGACTACTATTCAGCAACAAGCTCAGGAATTGCAACAATTGCGCAATGAGAATGCTGTGTTACGACAGGCTTTGGCCTTCCGCAGTGGCGATGTTCCGACTATCTCCGCCTCTACTCCTCGTTTCTCTGGTGAACCAACTAAACTGCGTGAATTCCTGGATGCATTAACAGTGTACTTCGCCTTCCGACCTACCCAATTCTCTCATGACAGGACAAAGGTGGGATATCTTATCAGTGCATTATCCGGTCCTGCCTTGGCCTGGGCAACCCCGATGGTGTCATCCAACGACCCGGTATTGTCGGACTATTCTGCCTTCGTGACCCGCTTCAAACAAATGTTTAGTCGTCCAGGATTGGAAGCCTCGGCAGAGCAAGCATTATGTGATATCCAGCAAGGTTCCCAAGATGTCCTTCAATATATTACACGTTTCTGCCAGTTAGCGGCAGAGACCACTTGGGTGGAACGTACCCTGGTAACTTTGTTTCACAGAGGACTTAAGGAAGAAATAAAGGATGAATTAGTACATTCCACCAGAGTTGAAGATCTTCGTGGCCTGATGGATCAAGCACTTTCCATCGAGTATCGTCTTCAAGAACGACGAATGGAGAAGAGAAGGAGTAGAGGATCTTCCCAGCCAAGCACTTCACGGATGTATCTACCTCGTTCTGAGGAATCTCGTCCCCCTGCTAGAGACATAGAAGGGGAACCCATGCAAGTGGATACTACTCGAGGGCCGCTCTCCGCTAGTGAGAAGGAAGACAGACGGAAGAAAGGATTGTGCCTATACTGTGGTTCTGCTGGTCACATGCTTCGTACCTGTCCTGTACGTCCACCAAGACCCTCGGGAAACGCCACTTCCCGTCCTCTGTAAGAAGGGAGGGGATGGGATCATCGGCTATACCTTCCATCAGTTCATTTAATGACAATACAACATACTTGTTCGTGTTACCTGTCATATTACAACTACCTGATGGCCGCCAAGAAAGAACTATGGCATTATTAGATTGTGGTGCTAGTGGTATATACATGGATAAGACTTGGGCCACTAGTCAACAGATTCCCACACAACCCAAAGACATTCCTGAACAAGTACACACCGTGGATGGATCCTTGATATCCTCAGGTCCAGTCGATACTACGACCTTGATGTTAAATTTACAGTTTGGTAATCATCAAGAACACATCTCCTTTGATCTCATTTCATCTCCCAACCATACCATTATTCTCGGAATTCCATGGTTTACAAGACATAATCCGTATGTGAACTGGGTAACCCGGACAATTTCCTTGTCCTCACAGTTTTGTCAAGAGAACTGCTTTGCTTCCGACAAATATTGGTCACCGAACAGATTAACACCTATTAAGAGTACTACAGAATATTCCATCAATACTGTCCAAGGTGTTCCTGAACAATATTTAGAGTTTCAAGACGTGTTTCAAAAACCATCCAGACCTGTATTACCTCCACATCGAGAGTACGATTGTGCTATTCCTTTGGAACCTGGAACAGTTGTTCCCTTTGGGAGGATGTATTCTCTCACGGAACCTGAAAAGGAAGTTCTTAAGGAGTATCTGGAGGAAAATGTACAGAGTGGTCTCATTGTTCCATCGTCTTCTCCGGCAGGGGCTCTTCTCTTTTTTGTACCTAAGAAGACCAAAGATCTTCGTCCTTGCCTGGATTTTCGAGGCCTAAATAAAATAACTATAAAGGATCGTTATCCTTTGCCCCTCATCAAGGATATTCTAGAGGCAGTCAGAGGGGCTCAACGTTTTACCAAGTTGGATCTTCGGGGTGCTTACCACCTTTTACGTATAAAAGAAGGAGACGAGTGGAAAACAGCATTCAGGACACCATTTGGTCATTTTGAGTACAAAGTCATGCCTTTTGGTCTTACGAATGCCCCTGCAATATTTCAAAGATTCATGGACTCAATATTTTCCGATCTCCTGAACCAGACAGTCGTAATCTACTTAGACGACATCCTTATTTTTTCCAAACATCCCGAAGTCCATTCTTCTCATGTGAAACAAGTCCTTCAAAGACTCCGAGCACATCAACTATCCTGTAAACCCGAAAAGTGTGAGTTCGATAAGACGGAAGTCAAATATCTGGGTTATCATTTAAGTCCCACCGGCATAGCTATGGACCAAGAAAAGGTACAAGCAATTCTCGATTGGCCTTCTCCCTCTTCTATTAAAGAAACACAATGTTTCCTAGGATTAGCAAATTTTTATCGGCAGTTCATTCAAGACTTTGCTAAACAGACCAGCCATATAACTCATACTTTAAAGAAGGAAAATCTAAAACAGGGGTTTGTCTGGACTAAGGCGGCTGAAACAGCTTTTCAAGATTTAAAGAAGGCTTTCACTCAAGCTCCCATCTTAAGACACCCAGATACCAACAGACAGTTTATAGTAGTTACCGATGCTTCCGAAAGAGCTATTGGAGCTGTCTTACTCCAACTACAAGAGGATGATGGTCTTGAACATCCTGTTTTCTATTTGTCCCATATTCTCTCTTCAGCAGAACAACATTACTCAGTACTAGAAAGAGAGTTGTTAACTCTGAAGACAGCCTGCATCGAATGGAGACAGTTTCTGATGGGTTCCAAGGAACCTTTCGAGGTGAGAACAGATCACCGTAATCTGCAATGTCTACGTAATTTTGTATGCCAGAATAGTCGCCAGGCCCGTTGGGCCTTTTTCTTCAGTCAGTATGACTTTTACATCACCTATATTCCTGGATCTCAAAACATTCTGGCTGATGCTCTGTCTCGCCGTTATCCAGATTGTACTCCTTCCCCGTCTCAGTTTCTACTGGAGCCTAGTAAGATCATTGGAGTTGCTCAATCTTTTCTGGAGGAGGTACAACTGGAGTACTCTAGCCTGTCTAATAGCGAAATAGAGAAATTAAGAACCTGTTTATGCAAGAAAGAAGGACACTATTATCATCAGAATCTGTTATTCCTCCCTACTAACAGAGTTCGAGACAAGGCATTACAGATGTGCCATGATTCACCGGTTGCTGGTCATAGAGGCATCAAGGCCACACAAGAACTTCTTTCGCAATCTTTCTGGTGGCCTACCTGGAAATCAGATGTCGAAAGATACGTTCAGGCTTGTCCCATATGTGCTCAAGTCAAGATTCCCCGTACCAGACCTGCAGGATTACTACAGCCTTTGCCGGTTCCACCAACTCCATGGCATACTATTTCCACGGACTTCATGTGTTCACTTCCACCATCAGCTGGAAACCAGGTTATCATGGTCACTGTTGATTCTTTCACTAAAATGGCTCACTTCACTGCCCTAAAGAAGTTACCTACATCCCAAGAATTGAGCCAGATATTTATCGACCATATTTTCCGTCTCCATGGACTTCCACATACCATTGTATCTGACAGGGGACCTCAGTATATTTCCCGGTTTTGGAAATATTTTTGCAAGACACTAAGGGGGTCATTCTGACCCTGGCGGCCGGTGACCGCCAGGGTCACCGACCACGGGAGCACCGCCAACAGGCTGGCGGTGCTCCCGTGGGCATTCTGACCGCGGCGGTTCAGCCGCGGCCAGAAAGGGTAAACCGGCGGTCTCCCGCCGGTTTACCACTGCCCTTGTGAATCCTCCATGGCTGCGGAGCGCGCTCCGCAGCCATGGGGATTCTGACACCCCCTACCGCCATCCTGTTCCTGGCCGGTCTCCCGCCAGGAACAGGATGGCGGTAGGGGGTGCCGCGGGGCCCCTGGGGGCCCCTGCAGTGCCCATGCCCATGGCATGGGCCCTGCAGGGGCCCCCGTAAGAGGGCCCCGCAAAGTATTTCAGTGTCTGCTAAGCAGACACTGAAATACGCGACGGGTGCAACTGCACCCGTCGCACCCCTGCAACTACGCCGGCTCAATTCTGAGCCGGCGTCCTCGTTGCAGGGGCATTTCCTCTGGGCCGGCGGGCGCTCTTTTGAAGAGCGCCCGCCGGCCCAGAGGAAATGTCTGAATGGCCGCCGCGGTCTTTTGACCGCGGTGCGGTCATTCAGCGGCGGTACCTTGGCGGACGGCCTCCGCCGTCCGCCAAGGTCAAAATGACCCCCTAAATATCAATATAGCACTATCATCCGGTTTCCATCCTCAGACCAATGGACAAACCGAGCGTTTGAACCAAGGATTAGAACAATACCTTCGCTGTTTTTGTAATGCCACCCAAAGCAACTGGAACACTTATCTTCCTATTGCTGAATATTCCTACAACAATACGGTCCATAGTGCCTCCAAGGTCACTCCTTTTTTCTGTTCCTATGGCTATCATCCTACTTCTCCTCAATCTACCTCTCCTCTGCCTGCAATTACATCTTTTTCCAAACGTCTCCTGCAACTCCATAGGCTAATTAGATCTAATTTATTGAACACCAAGAGATATATGAAGAAGATCGCAGATAAGAAACGTGGACCCACTCCAGATTATCACCCTCTAGATAAAGTCTGGCTTTCTTCCAAATTTTTGCCCTCTCGCCTTTCTCTAAATAAGTTCACACCTCGCTATTATGGGCCTTTCCGTATTCTTCATTTGATCAATCCTGTCACTGTTCTTCTTCGCTTGCCTCATACTTGGAAGATTCATCTGGTCTTTCATGTATCCCAACTCAAACCTTATGTACCGGACCCTTTCTCTCGTCAGTTTCCTTGTCCTCCTCCTGTGTTGGTGAATGATGTACCTGAATATGAGGTTCAGGAAATTTGTGACTCTCGCCTTTTTCACCGACGTCTTCAGTATTTGATTCACTGGAAGGGATATCCTCTTAGCGAATGCTCTTGGGAAGATGCATCTTCTGTTCACGCCCCTCTTCTGATTTCTCGTTTTCATCGTTTGTTTCCCTTCAAACCTGGACCTTCGGGGGGGGGACCTACTGTTGCGTCGCACCACGCGGTGCGAGCCGAATGCTCGGCTTGCGCCGCGCCTTCTGTGTACGGCGCGAGGCCCCAGATTTTCCTTGGGGCCTCGCTCTGCCTTCTGTTGCGTCCCTGTTTCCCTCTGACCCCTCCTTACCTGTTCTTTTTTTCTTCTTTTTCTTCTTTGCCTTCTGAGGCATTTTTCTTGTCCTTTCTTTATGTCTTTTCCCCCTTCCCATGTTACCTTTTTCTTCCCAGCATTCCTTGTTCCTTATTTTCTATGGTTCCTGTTCTATTCTGTCCTATGTACTTCTTCCCTATCTAAGATGGTGTCTTTTTACTTCCTGTTGGTCATTTCCTGTTTCTTGGTATATAAGGGCTCTGTTTTCTCCCTTTCCTTGTGCTGCAACACTATCTGCTCTGATTGTGTCTTCGCTCCTGATTCTTAGCCTTCGGTTCTGAATCTTGTCAAATTCGTGTTTACCTGCATTTTTGTTTCTTTTTGATTCCTGGTTTTGTTTTTGTTTCAGGAATCCACTGTTTGGAGGTTTTTTCCCCTTTTAGGGTTTTTTTCCCTCTGGCACTATTTCTAAAGGGCACGGTCTGTTCTTGGCGGTTCCATTGCCTACAGCACCGTGGCTACTAGAAAGAGTCGCCCCTTTCTGGGCCAAAGCCGAACCTTCAAGACCCACGCCACTAGATCTGCGGTTTCCAGGCGCAAGCAGCACGTGAGTCGTGACAGAAAGAGGAAAAAATGAGGAGAAATAAATATATTTTACCTTGTTATGCCTTGCCTGGGGAGTTGTGGAATTTTAACAAATTCTCAGGTCTCTCAGTTATGGTATTTTTGGGAATGCACCAAAGTCCATGGATGGATGGAACAGCCACACTTCATGGACGCCTCTCTGAGGCAGACTACCACAACACTGCAATTTGCACTGTCTTTCGTTACTCTACATTTATCAAGCCATGCAGGGCCAAGCAAGGTGGCCTTGTATGGCTTGATAAATCTAAGTAGTTGTGTCACCCTTGTGCCCCTTTGCGTGACACAAAGGCAACACAACTACTTGATAATATACCCGTTAATGTTTTTCAGTTATTTTGGACTCTGACAGGTAGCCAAGGTCCAACAAGAAGATATACATATATGGTTCATAACCAAAGCGAGATGAGTCTTTGCAAATTTTGATGGTGTGCAAATTATTTTTTTCTTGTGAAATGTTGAGAAATTCCATGAAAGGTTTTTATAGCATTTAATGCAAAATGCAGTTTTCCAGTGTCTTGTGTGACTTTCCTTTAAGTAAGTGTGCCCCTGACATAAAATAGTCTAAACCAAAACCCACAAGAGTGTAGTTGGAGCAGAAACTATCCCCTGGTGGCACATCGTTGACATCGTAGCCAAAATCGCTTACTCTAAAGTTTTAATAAATGTTCTGATTTTCACATATTTCTAGAATTTTGTGGATTTGGCTGTTGTCAAAAGAATTTCACGGGCCTACTGGTTCTCCAGGCTTTTTACATTGGGTGAAGAGCAGCAAGAAACACCCTCCATGATATTTATTGCGAGGTCACATGCCAGGCATCACAAATGGCTCTGAGCGAACAGGTGAGGCAAAGGAGCCTAGGAGTTGTTCAGAGGATTGCTCCCCCGACATAATTTTGAAATGCTTACACTTCCTTCCTGCTCTCATCATTTTGTCCTTCCTTCTGTCTACCCTTCTGCCTTTTTCCATATTGCTTTCCTTCCCTTCTTTTATTCCTTATGCCCTGTTTTCCATCCATGCATTTATCCATTTCCTTTCTGCCTTTTCCATCTCCTTTGTCTTTGTTATCTATGCTTCCTTCTCTCCTTGCTTGTCATTTTCCTTCCTCATTTTTCATCTATCATCTGTCCCTCATTCTTGTTATCTATTCATCCTTCTCGCCACCATTTCTTCTCTCCATGTGTTCAAGTTATGTGCCTTGTTTTCTTCCTTCCGTCATGCAACCATTCATCTTTCTCTCATCTATAGTCCTCCATCCTTCTCTCTTTACATTCCTCATACTCTTCTCTGCCCCTCCATGTCTGCATCCATCCATCTCTCCATCCATCCACCCTCTATCCATCCCACCCTCCTCCACTCATCCATTCTCTCACCATCATTCTACCCATATCTCCTCCTCCGCTTTTCATCACTACGTTCTTTCCTTCCTCTACAGAGGTTGTAATTATGGGCTCTTTGGAGACCAGAGTCTCCTATCAGGGTCAAAGGAGCCATAAATAACAAGTTAACTGCTTAATGTTGTATTGGGGTTGCACTTCTGTATGTGTATGCTACTTTAAAGGTGCTTGTTTATCATTGAACTGCTGTTTTTTTAGGGTCGAGCCTGCGTAGCATGTGCTTGCGCATGCGTATCGCTTGCGAGACACTGTAGTAGTTAGAAAAGGGCTCGGAGCCCCTCCCATGTCATGTCAGAGTCCTTCATTAGTTTGTGGGTTTTCCTTTTAAAATCTGCTTAATTTCATTAGTGGAAGGCATGCATACGTCATGCCCCTCGAGCGCAGCAACCAAGTACTGAAAACATACGAGGCTCGCTGTTTCCCGTCTGGTTTGTGGACTGCTTTTTCTAATTTTTAGCAGCGCGATCTCGCTTGTTTAGCAGCACGATTGCGCTGTTTTTTTTTTCTTCCATTTAAAGGCAAGAAAAGTCCGGTTGGGAGTTTACAACTGCTAATAGCTCTAACTCGCAGAAATGCGAGACCTGTTGCGTTGCATGTAAGACTGTAAATCTGTCTCGAGTGGTGTCTCGTGAGTGTTATGATTTGTAAATTCTCTCGTACATGGAGCGGACACTGGTAAGGATTCCAATGGCAACAGTTAGTTGCAGTTGGATTCCAAGCCAGATGGATGCTGCATGCCCTTAACAACGAAATAAACAGGTACACTATTGCTTCAGTTTTCCTGAGATCCTTCTGACCACATTTAGCGATGACTGGACTTCACCCACCGGCATACCCACGCAGTGCGACCTAATTGAAGGATGTTGGCATCTCGAAGTGTAATCAAAGTGGCGACTCAACTCCCAGTGCTTTCTGTGTTGCCACAGGCCGGTCTGGAGGCCTCTTGTCAAGACTCTGGTGTTCATCACTGGGTGCTGTGCGGCATCCTGCAGTGCGCTGGTGTTTGGGATACAGCGTGTGTTTGCACGGGCACCCCAATGCGTTGAGTCCTTTCAGCGCACACCCTTCAGCATCACTCAGTGTCATCAAGTTGTGTGTGGTGGCCACATTGGAAGTGACTACCACTGCTAAAAGTTGATATAAAGCCACATCGTTTCCCCTCCTGATTTCATCACTTCTGCAGCTCAATATATTTTATTTTTTATCAGCATTTGATGTAAAGAGACTGTGGGCATCAACAGTCTGGAATCAGAGGTAAACTTTATTTTGAGGTAACACAGTTTGTTGTGATTATGGGCTACTTTTGTGTTTGAAGTACCTTTTAGCCCTACAGTGCACTACCCCTCTGCACAATATTGACTACTTTCTCCTGTAATGGCCAATGCTCATCAAATTAAACAAGCATCACCATTTCATGGTCAACCAGGTAAACCAGCTATTAAGTGGCTACAGTAGTTCAGACGGTTTGGTAATCATTTGGTGGCCATTGATGCCACTGGATATTGTCCTGTACATAAGTTTGCATTACTGTTTGCAAGATTAGGGCAAGCAGTTCAGCAGATCTTTGATAGTTTGCCACCAATACCACCCCCTCAAGGTGGTACACAGTAGAACGTGCATGCAGAGGCCATAGTGAGATTGAAGAGGCAATTTTCTGATAAACCAAGCATAATGTTGGAATGCCATCATTTTTATGAATGCAAGCAATTCTCAGATGAGTATGTTGAGGAGTATATATCAGCTCTCTTAGTGACAACATGCAAATTTAGCCAAAATCTAGATAATTACATTCAGGATCAATTTGTTTTCAATTCTGTCCCAAGGAAGATCCAGGAAAGATTACTTAGTTGCAGGAACCCGTCACTTCCTGAAGTTATTGACTTGGCTATTGAAAGGTCAGCAATATCAATCAAGGTCATGCGGAGTTCGTCACAGATTTCAACGTGGTGTCATCAACTGACATGCAGCAGGAGGAGTCATTATGTATGGTCAACACTAAAGGAAAAAGATCTAAAGCTGTCAACAAAATACCATCTACTTATTGCTACGGATGTGGATCAAACTCTCACATAGGCAATTTTCCTGGTTGCCCGGCAGTGGGCAAATCATGTCTCATTTGTGAGATAACAGGTCATTTTCAAAATGTTTGTAAGAGTAACCAGAAGCCATTAGGAGTGATTTAATGTGATTTTAGCACTTGACTGTGATCATAAGTTCAAAATGTACAGCTATCATTATTGGTATTCCTTTTTTGGCCCTGGGGGATTCTGAATCACCCAAAACTATTCTAAGGGACACTACCTTCGATGAATATTGGGGCAAAAGTTTTTCTTTGTCACAATCAGATGTGAACCTCAAAACATTTGGGGAACAGGATATAGAAATGGTTAGCTATTTCTGGTCTAACGTACAGTACCTAGGCAGAGAAACATACACACAGGTGTATGCGGCTGTGAAGAACAGAATTGGTTGGCAAGACTTGGCATGTATGGGTCTGTGTCTTGTACCAGGAGCTAAGAACACTGTGATGGTTATGGATTTGCCTGTGTGCCATGTGGATTAGAGGAGGCTAAAGTCAATGTAATTCTAAATAAGTTGCAGTCAATATTTAGCAAACAAGTAGGTTTGGTTGAAAGGAGTTGAACAGCACATAAGACTGGCACCTGACACATAACCTGTGGCACAAAAAGCAAGGCCTTTAGCTGTTAGCATCAGGGAAGAGTTAAGGAACACACTTCACAATCTCTATGCCCAAGGGATCATTTGCCCCACAGACTCATCCCATTGGGTGGTGCCCATGGTAGTTGCATGAGAAAAATGAGGAGAGATCAGGCTATGTGCCAACTTCTGTGCCCTAAATATGCATATCATTGTAGACTGCCACCCTTTACCCCAAATTCTCGAGGTGTTCGTTAAATCTGGGGGGGAGGGAAGTGGTTTTCACTAATTGATTTGCGTTCAGCTTACCACCAGGTCTCGCTAACTGAAGACTCTCAAGAGTTGACAACATTTGTAACCCCTTTTAGTGCCTACAGGTTTCTGACACTACCATTTGGACTGGTCTCAGTGGCCAGTGTTTTCCAGAAAGTAATGGACACATTGTTTCAAGGCATCAGGGGGTACAAGCATATCAAGATGACATTCTAATATCAACGGCGGCTCCTCCACTAGGGCGGAGGAGTGTCATCCCCACGCCAACAGCGGCAGCTGCAAAACCATTACAAGAAAGCGATAATAAACTGTGTTTATTATGGTTTTCTTGTCAAGGGGCAGGCCATGGGCTCTAACGAGCACTGAGCGAGAGCGCACAGCACTCCCCCTCACTGCACATTTTGTTTGGCCGGCCGTTTTGGGCCGGCCAAATACAGTAGGCTGGCACAAGCTCCCAGTCTGCCTGGGAGCGCCCTCACTGGGCTCTCCCAGCCAATCCTAACGCTGCTCTGAGCAGCGTCAGGATTGGCCGCAGGGCAGGCTGGGAGCCTGTGCCTACAGCCTGCCTGCAGGAGTGGAGCAGCATGATGGTGACAGTGACGGTGATGATAGAGGTAAGTGGTTTTAAAAAAGTTTTTATACATATTTAATTTTGTCCGAATACTATGCATGACTTGTAGCTACTTATGCTCAAACTTTTGAACTGTTATGAGCATTGCAGAGGAAAGGCCAGGTGTTTAAGTGGACAGCTGATTTGGGGAAGGCATACACCAAGGTCAAACAATTAATTGTAGCAACTCCAGCGTTACATGTCTTCAGGGAGGACTGCACTTCTTTAATAACAGTGTATGCCAGTCTTCATGGTTTAGGTGCTATTCTTAGAGAGAGAACGACACGATCAAACTGTAGCATTTGTATCAAGAACTCTATAACAGTTTGAGCGTCAATATAGCACAACTGAGCGTGAAGCACTTTCATGTGTGTGAGCAGTGCAGAAGTTTAAAATGTACATTTGGGGAAGCAAGTTTGAATTTATTACTGATCACAATCCACTTGTTTACATTTTTATAAAACAAGCAATAATAATCTATTAGCCAGGCTTACCAGATAAGTGTCCAGGGTTACAGGAGTACAATCTTTCGATCTAACATATCTCTGGGGCGAAAAACTTAAATTTTACACTAAATAATTCTATCCGATTTTGAAAGAAACAGATGTTCATTCAAAAGCATTCGGTGGCCACGACATAGAAATTCTGTATTACTTTGAGGATGAATTGAGTGTATTGGGACAACATTTTTTAACCACAATATATCTTGCTACGAAAGGACGTAATATAGTAGGTTGGCGTGATGTAGGAAAGTTGGGCATGATACTTAGACAAAGCCAAACCCATAGTTTTGGGTGAAATGCCTGTACATCCATTGAGATAGATAATGATAAATCTGTAAACGAGATCAATAGAATAATTCATAAGTACCCTAAAATCTTTGATGCTAAAACACTTTTGGATGAGATATGATTGGATGGCATCATAAAACCCAATGATTCAGCCATAGTTTTAGCTAAAAAACAAAACAGAAAGTTGTGTCTGTGTGCCAACTTATATTCTCTTAACCCCTTGGCAGCCAAGGACGTAACGGTTACGTCCTTGGCTGCGGCGCTGAGGCGCCAAGGACGTAACCGTTACGTTATTGGGCTGGCTCATGGGGGGAGCACCTTGCCTCGGCGCCCCCATTGCAGGGATGGAAGGGGAATTGCTTCCTCTTCCACCCCCGCCTCCCCAACAGCCCCTGATCGGCAGAGTTATAATTAAGCTGATCTTCCCCCAGGGGCGCAGAAACCACTAGACACCAGGGATATATATTTGTTTTATATGGGGAGCGACTCGTTAGGCAAGGGTCTCTCCCCTGTGGGACAAATTTTATTTAGGCCATTTCTGCACCCGTGGGGGCAGATCGGCCTATTTTTATTAGGCCAATATGCCCCAAAGGAGGGCAGAAACCACTAGACACCAGGGATTTTTTGTTGTTGTTTATTTTTTTTTTTTTCTATATGGGGAGCGACCCCTTAGGCAAGGGTCACTCCCCTGGGAGGGCAAATTTCTTTTAGGCCATTTCTGCTCCCCTTAGGGGCAAATCCACCTATTTCTATTAGGCCGATCTGCCCCTGGGAGGAGGGGGGGCAGAAACAACTTTGGGCACCAGGGATTGGTGTGTGTGTATGTGTGTGTTTTGTTTGGCAGGGCTGCCCCTTGGGCAAGGGTCTCTCCCCATGGGAGCACATTACTGTTGGCCATACCCCCACCCCAAATAAATAGGGCCAAAGTTCTTCTGCCCACTAGTGGGCAGATAGGACAATTACCCCTGATCCACACCCCTGGGGGCAAAAAGTCTACTAGATGCCAGGGAATAAAAATAAAAAAAATAGTGTGGTGGTGGCTACCAACCAGTAAGGGCCTGGTTATTCCCCCACCCCAACTGAAGGGGGTAACAGTCTTTCAGCTCTCCCTCTGCACACTAAAACATCTTATCCTACGGCAAGCAAGAGTACATTTGATTATTTTGGAAATTGGTTTTACATTTGGGCCATGAGAGCTTGGCTAACTCTCAAAATCGTCTCAGTTGGGATGGTGAGGGCTGCACTTTTTGGACTTTGGGATGCTGCCATGTAGATAACTCCACAAGACCTAGAAATATCTGAAAACTAAACATCTGGGTGATTCCAGGGTTGTGTGCTTCACATGCACCCCACACCATTTCCTAACCCTCAATGCCCTGCAAACCTCCAACTTTGCTTGAAATCACACATTTTGCCCACATTTTTATGCTGGAACCTTCCGGAGTCTGCAGGAATCCACAAAATTCCTATCACCCAGCATTATATCATCTATACTGATAAAAATTCTGCTGCACTTGTCAGCCTAAAAATGTTTTTTTTTTCAAACTGCCCTTTTGGACCCACTTTGGTTCCCCCTCAGTTTCTACATGTTTTTGGCTCTTCCCTGTCACAGGCACTTGGCCCACCTACACAAGTGAGGTATCATTTTTACCAGTATTCTGAGGGGAATGTTGGGTGGTAGGAAATGTGTTCCGGTGCGGTGATCCCACACAGAAATGTGGGAAAAATTGGATTTTTTTAGCTAAATTTGAGGTTTGCTGAGGATTCTGGGTAAGAAAACATTGGGGGATCCACGCAACAGTTTTCAGAAATGTCTGGGTTTAGTGGGTTTCCCTAGATGGCTGCTGAGCCCATGACCAAAAATGCAGGTGCCCTCCTACCCCCACAAAAAAGGTAGTTTTGCATTTGATAATTTTGATGTGTCCAAATAGTGTTTTGTTTCCTTTTGCTGTCACTAGGCCTATTCACACAAGTGAGGTATCACTTTTATTGGGAGACTTGGGGGAACGCTGGGTGGAAGGAAATTTGTGGCTCCTCTCAGATTCCAGAACTTTCTGTCACCGAAATGTGAGGAAAGAGTGTTTTTTTTGTCCAAATTTTGAGGTTTGCAAAGGATTCTGGGTAACAAAACCTGGTGAAAGCCCCACATGTCACCCCATTTTGGATTCCCCTAGGTGTCTAGTTTTAAAAACTGCATAGGTTTGATAGGTTTCCTTAGGTGCCGGCTGAGCTAGAGGTCAAAATCCACAGCTAGGCACTTTCCAAAAAACAGGTCTGTTTTCTTTGGGAAAATGTCATGAGACCACATTGTGATTTGGGGCATTTCCTTTTTGCGGGCGCTAGGCCTAACCACACAAGTGAGGTACCATTTTTATCGGGAGACTTGGGGGGACGCTGGGTGGAAGGACATTTTTGGCTCCTCTCAGATTCCAAAACTTTCTGTCACCGAAATGTGAGGAAAAAGTGTTATTTTAGCCAAATTTTGAGGTTTGTTAAGTTTTCTGGGTAACAGAATCTGGTGAGAGCCCCACAAGTCACCCCATCGTGGATTCCCCTAGGTGTCTAGTTTTAAAAAATGCGCAGGTTTGGTAGGTTTCCCTATGTGCCGGCTGAGCTAGATGCCAAAACCTACAGCTAGGCACTTTGCAAAAAACACGTCAGATTTCAATGTAAAAATGTGATGTGTCCATGTTGCGTTTCCTGTCGCGAGCATTAGGCCTACCCATGCAAGTGAGGTACCATTTTTATCGGGAGACTTGGGGAAACACAGAATAGCAAATCAACTGTTATTGTCCCTTGTCTTTCTCTTAATTTTGTCCTTCCAAATGTAAGACAGTGTGTTAAAAAGATGTCTATTTGAGAAATGCCCTGTAATTCACATGCTAGTATGGGCACCCCGGAATTCAGAGATGTGCAAATAACCACTGCTTCTCAACACCTTATCTTGTGCCCATTTTGGAAATACAAAGGTTTTCTTTATACCTATTTTTCACTCTTTATATTTCAGCTAAGGAATTGCTGTATTCCCAGTATAGAATGAAAACCCATTGCAAGGTACAGCTCATTTATTGGCTCTGGGTACCTAGGGCTCTTGATGAACCTACAAGCCCTATATATACCCGCAACCAGAAGAGTCCAGCAGACATAACGGTATATTGCTTTAAAAAATCTGACATTGCAGGAAAAAGTTACAGAGTAAAATGTGGAGACAAATGGCTGTTTTTTCACCTCAATTTCAATATTTTTTTATTTCAGCTGTTATTTTCTGTAGGAAACCTTGTAGGATCTACACAAATTACCCCTTGCTCAATTCAGAATTTGGCTACTTTTCAGAAACGTTTAGCTTTCTGGGATCCAGCATTGGTTTCGCACCCATTTCTGTCACTAACTGGAAGGAGGCTGAAAGCACAAAAAATAGTAAAAATGGGGTATGTCCCAGTAAAATGCCAAAATTGTGTTGAAAAATTGGGTTTTCTGATTCAAAGCTGCCTGTTCATGAAAGCTGGGAAGATGGTGATTGTAGCACCGTAAACCCTTTGTTGGTGCCATTTTCAGGGAAAAAAACCACAAGCATTCTTCTGCAGCCCTTTTTTCCTATTTTATTTTTTTTAAACAACATTTTTGCTGTATGTTGGCAAATTTCTTGGTCTCCTTCAGGGGAACCCAAAACGTCTGGGTACCCCGAGGATGTTGGAAAAAAAGGATGCAAATTTGGGTGAGTAGCTTATGTGGACAAAAAGTTATGAAGGCCTAAGCGCGAACTGCCCCAAACTGCCCAAAAAAGGCTTGGCACCTGAAGGGGGAAACGGCCTGGCAGCGAAGGGGTTAACAACAACATTGTTGTCGATTGTCATCCTTTACCCAAAATATAAGAGATGCTCATAGCAATTGAAGGGGCAACTTGTCACCACATTCACAAGAACTTACAATGCTTGTCACATCCTTTGACACCTTTACATTTCTGAGGTTACCATTTGGATTAGCCTCTTAAGCCAGCGTGTTTCAGAAATTAATGGACTCTTTATTTAAAGGTGTCAAGAGTGTACAAGTGCTTCAAGATGACATCTTCATTTCTGGAAAAAAGTGTTGCTGAACATAATGCCATCCTGGAAAATGTCCTTCAAATTCTGAGTGACAAGGGCATGACATTATCCAAGGAAAAGTGTACGTTTCTGATTAAAGAACTGGATCACTTGGGGAACACAATTACTGTAGACCTAAGAAAGATTTAATTGACGCCATTAGCAAGCCACCTCCTCCTAATGATAAAGATTTACTTAAGTATTTTTTGGGCCTGAGTCAATACTATTCGAGATTTGTCCAAGGATATGTTGAACTTTGCGATGTTTCCATAGAAAAAAAAGAGAAATTTATTTGGACAGTTGAGCAAGACAGGGCTTTTCAGATTATCCAACAATTATCACAACAGCACCCTCTTTACAACATTTTAATAGTTCTGATAAATGTGCTGTAAGGGTAGATGCCAGTTCTGTTGGACTTGGAGCTGTGCTCACACAAATCCATCATGGACAAGAGAGCTTCATAGAATTCAGGGCCTCATTTACGAGGCCCTAGGGGCACACTGCAGCATCGGAACGTCATTTTTTTAATACTCTGGTGGCTCAGTGTGCCTGCCTATATTTACAAGGCCACGCAAAGCCATCATTCAAGGCTTTCCATGGCCTTGTAAATATGGACCCCTTTCACTCATAACACTGCGTTCCATGGGTGTTGCTGTGGGCGTTACCTCCAAACACCATGGAATCCGATGCAATCTGACGCATTCCCAGACGTACAAGTCTGGAATGCGTCAGATTCCTACACCACCTCAGGGGTGTTGTTAAAGTGGCTCAATGGGGAGAAATAACATTATTTTCCATTGTTTTTCCTCTTTCTATGTATACAAAGAGAAAAACACCATTAATGATTGTTTTTGCGCAGGAAGGTGTCCCTTCTTGCACATGAACAATCATCCCTGTAAAGCAGTCACCCTTGCACAATGGTGCTAGGCAGCAATTTGTGGGCCAGCATGAGGCCCTCAGTTCTAGATCTTTGAGCAAATCAGAGTCACACTGTAGCATAATTGAAAGGGAGCCTTTGCAGGGGTAGTGGAAATTTTTTAATTGGATTTGTGGGGGCATAACTTTGATATAATCGCTGATCACAAACCACTCATTTATCTCATGAGTGGTAGTGGAACCAAAAACAGCTTCAGCCAGACTGGTAAGGTTGTTATTTAAATTACAAGAATACAATTTCAGCATAAAGTACATAACTGGTGGGAGGAATTAAAGGGCAATCTTTAATCTCACATGGCAATCAAGGGCGAATCTGAGAGTTATCAAGACCAGGGCTATGTGGTGTCTGCCACTGATGCAGCCAATCATTCTGAAGGAGATATCAGTGAGGAGGAATGGGTGTGTCATTCTGAGGAAGATACAGTGCTGTCTCATGTCAAACAACACATTTTGAAAGAGTAGCTTACTTTAAGCTGGTGGTTTCCGGTGGGAGGATTACTCCGCCTCAGTATTCTGTGCTCACACATTTAAATGCAAAAGCCACATTAATTGGTTTTGCTCAAGAGGGCCATCCGGGCATGTCTGGCACAAACAAATTACTAAGAAAATACTATTGGTAGCCAGGGAAGGATACTCATGTTGAACAATTTGTAAATAAATGCTCAGATTGTCTTATTCCTGAAAAGCATTGGAAACTTAACAAGTGTAATACAGGAGTGAATCCTCTACCTGAAGGACCATGGGTAAAATTAGCCATTGATTTTTCAGGACAATTCCAGAAACTTTCAGCGAATATGAGTTACCTAATTCTCCTGTAAGATTATTGTTCCAAATGGATTACCTATGAGTTTGTGTCACGGTCATTGAATTCTTGGAGAAAGTGTTTGCCACAGAAGGAAACCCAAAAATATTGGTTTCTGACAATGGCACTCATTTTGTGCCCAAGAAAAGACTGAATTTCTGCATAAACATGATATCAAACATGAGAGAACTCCACTTTATTTTGCAGCAGCAATTGGTCTAGTAGAAAGGTATAATACATTTTACAAGGAGAGCATTCCAACAGCCTAAGCTGTGAATCATGAAGTTCACACGCACTTACGTGAGAAAGTTTGGAGTTCTTTAAAAACACCTCCCACTCTATAACAGGATTTTCACCATTCTTTTTGTTAAAAGGAAGTGAAGCCAGGACCACTCTTACCCCTTGTTGGAAAGATCTTGACCCCCAAAATCCCTTTCAGAAAAGATCGAAGGATTATTCCAGTGTTGGTGAATGTGTCAGAAAAATATTTTGTACATAAATAAAAAACAATGGGGTCAATCTCAGATACATCTCAGACACAGACTTCTAAATACTTTGAAATAGAGGAATGAGGGTTGGTAAAAAACAAACCTGTTTAAGCTGAATAACATTTTTCTGACCCTGCATAAGTTGTAAAAATCATCTGCTCAGTGTTTTTACTTAAAAAGTGTGGATGGTGCAATAAAGGAGCGGTTGTGAGTATCAGACCTTTTCAAAAGGAGATCATAGAGGAAAAAAAGTCTAGTGGTGACCCAGATGAAAGTTGTGTTGGATGGAATTTGGGTCATGATAAAATTGTTTCAAATCCTGCATATACTTTTTCTAATTCCGATAGTTGTTCTGGATTCTGGTGTTAAAACCACCTCTGGAATAAATTCAGATCTTAGCATGTCAGGAAGTGCTAGGAATTCTGTCATAAATATACCAGATACCCTGAGTTGTGACTCCTCGGTCAGTTGTACTAGGAGAAACGTTGTACTACCAGCGAAGCATAAAGATTTTCATTAAGATGAAACATATTTATGCTCAGAGCAGGCATTAAAAGGAGGCACGCCATTGTTTACAATTTTTTATGCTAATCCTGCAAAGCTCTAAACTAGTGTGTCAAAAATCTGACACTAGTTCCCTAACTACCCCCATGGTAGGCCAAGATTTATTTGCATCATGTTTTTCAGCACTTTTAACACCTGGTCAGAGCAGGCGTTAAAAGTAGGCATGTCATTGTTTACAATTTTTTAAGCTAATCCTGAAAAGATCTAAACTAGTGTAAAAAATTCAGACCCGCTTCCCCTAACTACCGCCATGGTGGGCCATATCTTAGATATGGCGCACATATGGTGGCATTAGGGGGCACTAAGGGGTGCAAGAAAAGTGCCTCTGCACTGGGTGCGGTGCCACTTTTCTTAAATCAGGCCCTAAATACTTGCAGCAACTACATTTTTAGGTTCGAGCGCAAAGCGTTCTATCCCTGGTGTAATCTCTCTATGGGCTTTTAACCATACCTATCAGTTTAGTTGGTTCATTGGCTTGCCTTTTAAAATTTGCTTCATTTCATTAGTGAAGGGCATGCGTACGTCGTGCCTTTTCCGGTGTTTAGCCAGCCTCTAGCGCACCAGACAACTATTGAAAGCATACGAGGCTCCATGTTTTCTGTATGGTTTCTGGACTTCTTTTTCTCTTTATTTCACAGGCAGTACGATCTCGCTGGGCAGTAGTCAACGCTTTGCATGACATCGACCCTGTCACATGGCTAATTGCACTTTTGCCAGTTACATGGATAATTGCACTTTTGCCGATATGTTTCACTGCAAGCGAACTTCTATTTCCTTTTGTGTGTCTCTCTCACGCTTCCTGGTGGCCGTGGGCTCTTATATGTGAAACTGTTTTACTTTGAGTTACCTAATTGTCCTGTAACAATATTGTTCCAAATGGATTACCTATGAGTTTGTGTCACGGTCATTGAATTCTAACTGGAATTCACAATTTTGGGAAATGCAAAGTCCAGTGTGCTGGGGGCCTAAGGCCCCCTCTGCTGCACCCTAAAAAAAAATTTAACAACATGTAAGGTGCACACATGCCAAAAGGGTATGTTTGCTTTACATGTGAATTTTGAAAATGCATTTTAAATGCATTTTTAAAATTTGCACATGGTTACCACCAAGTTCAAGTTGGTGGTAATAGCGATTCCTTAATGCCCAATTCGCATTAAGGAATTGCTTCATACATGTGCTTTAGAAATCGCAAATAAGGATTCCTTATTTGCGATTTCTTATTTAGAGAGTCGCAATTTGTGACTCTCTAAACAGGGTCGCAATTTTAAGGAGTCGCTATTTTAGCGATTCCTTAAAATTGCATTCAGAATGCCTTAGATACATTCAGAAAGGGCTTTTTGCATTCGCAAACGGGCATTCGCACCTTTTGTGAATGCAAAAAGCTTTGATACATCTGGCCCAGTGTCCACAGAGTCCCAATGACCCTTCTATCTGTAGTTAGCAGATGCTACCTTTGATAAACAGCGCACCCACTGCCTGTCCTGCGTCAGTGCCAAG
The DNA here is from genome assembly GCF_031143425.1 of Pleurodeles waltl. Taxonomy (NCBI): domain Eukaryota; kingdom Metazoa; phylum Chordata; class Amphibia; order Caudata; family Salamandridae; genus Pleurodeles; species Pleurodeles waltl. Next base: position 64,521,778 of record NC_090436.1, read on the forward strand.
AGGCCAGTGCTTAATTTGTGCTTGTTGTTTCCGGTGCTGAGCACCGGCACTTATTTTTGAGGGCCGGGGCTTATTCTTCAGCCTCAAGCATTTTCTGCGAGCAAAAGACACATATGGGAAAGACGGAGAATGAAAAAAGCGTCACAAAGGGAGAAGGTAGAAAGCTGCGAGAGTGAGCTGAAGGGGCAGGGAGTGGCTTTCTATGGATTAAAGAGGCCCGAGATGGCCTCAGTATTACGCCGCCTCAGTATTCCATGTTCCCACAATTAAATGCAGCAGCCGCATGTTTAGGAGGAGGGCTTTGGGCACCGGCACCTTTTCATTTACAAATGAAGCACTGCAAGAGGCCGTGGGAAATGTGATCTCGTGCTATATAAAACCAACAGAAATAAATAACAATTAATGAACTGAATACAATAAATAAATCGAAGGACAATTCAGTGTCGTTATTTTCAGAAGAATGAACGTATATTTCGCTCTACTGTATTTTAATGGAGTTTTTCCCTTCTTGATAGAAAGGAGTTTTTTATTTTTTTCTTGTGGATGAACTACATAAGACATTACACTTTTTATGATTTTTTTCTATTAAATTAATATCATTTTACTTGTATTATGAGCACAATGTATTCCTCCAGAGCCTGTCTCTGTATCAGTGTACAGAACCTTTGTCAGAATTATATTGCGGCCGGCTCCGCCTTGCGCGTCAGTGTGCCCAAGGCCTCTGTAACAGCGGCTGTTAATGTCTGCCTATATTACATTCATTTATCATATCAAACAGTAAATAGTGCGACAATCTATTTAATAGACCAATAAGCGAGGGAGAGGCGAGTCGCGCGAGCCCTGCAGGTCGTGATATACATCATCAATAACATTCCCGTGGCAGGTCTCAGGGCTACGTGGGCATTGATTAGGCATAAAAGAGCCGAACGATAAGCCTGGTATTAGCTGAATGGACTCACGGCACTTTTACTGTGCCTCTGGTGCTCACTTTGTCTCTCTGGGATGGAAGGTAGTGCTGGACAGGCTACAGTCACGTGACACGGGCAGCTGCAATGTCCTTTTAGCAAATGTTTTATACAGGTTCATTGTCAAGGTCAGTGCAAGTGTCCAAGGTTGTCTCAAAGGCTGAGGATACCTCCTTTGGTGTAGTGAGAGATGCCAGATGCATTTATTGTTTTTGATGTTGCACTATTTAAAGGAACCATCATCCATAGTGGAGAAAAAAACACATTCCCACGTCCACTCCTGCATCACTTACGGTGTTAACAAAAGACCGAGGCTCATGTCATGCTCTCTTGCCTGCAGCTTAATTAATAGCAGGTAGAAAGCAGACACAAGCAGACTACAAGGATATAGCATACACTAAAACACTCTTAACGCACAATACTCCCTGGTACTGGACTATATCAACGAGCAGTACAGTTGACATCATAGTCAGGGCTTTAACTTGGCCGGTCTCAGACCCGGCAGTAATTAACAAGCATTTGCAATGCAATAGATCTCGCATTTTCTTGAGTTAGAGCTATTGGCATTGTAAATTCATAACTGGAATTTTCTTGCCACATAAATTAGTCAACCCTGCCTCTTAATTTTGTCATTTCTTGTCATATACTTCCAGTGGCCCAGCATTGAACTAAAGCACTTCCATTTACCTTCTTCCTTTATCCTAAAACATATACAATTATCATATACGCCTTTATCAGAATTAAACTCTTGGTAGTAGAGTGTAATGCTCAAAACACCATAATAAAAATATCATTTGGGTACAGTTTGGAGGGTGAAAGGAAAGAGGGAGTCGGGAGTAAGGATGGAGAAGACAAAGGGGATAGTAACAGTGTCATGGGCCCTGGAGCAAGAAAGGAAAATGGTTGACTGGAATTCCGGTAGGAAAATATAGCAGTAATTAGAGTTCAGTGAGGGCCTTAGGTCTCTGGGCCCCGGTGCCACTGCACATGTTGCACCATTAATAACTAAGCCTCAGGAGAGAAAGCGAATAGGGAAGAAAAAGAGACAAAAGGAAGAAAGAGAAGGGATCGAAAAGAAAGAAGGGAAAGAAAGAACAACAAAATGAAAACACAACTAAGAGAAGAAATAGAGCAAAGGTGTGTGACAAAAGAAAAAAGGGAAGGAAGCTAGCGAACAAAGATAGAAGAAAAAATAATGAAAGAAGTGTGAATAGAAAGAGAAAAATGAACATTAGAGAAAAAAGAGAGATGGTGAGAGAAATAAGCAGCAATAGAATCAGGGAATTTATGTACTGACACATTTTCCACACACATAGAATGGGAAAACCACTTTGACATTACGGGTCCTGACAAGTAACTTGTGGCTTCCGCATACAGATGGGAAACAGAGGGATTTATAGCAAAACGTGAGTTGACTGATAAAGATAAGACAAACACCAGAAAAAAGAGGAAACAAAGATCCAAAAAAAGTGAAAGGTCACATACTGAGTCAAAGGAAAGAGCAACTAAAAAAAGACAAAGAAAGAATGAAATGAACAGAAAAATCTTTGCAAGAATGAACACCTGATGAAGAAAAAAGAGAGGAATGAAAGAAGGAAAGAAATAACCACGTTTTTGAGAGTTTGAAAGAGAAGGTAGTAAGAGGAAGACGGAAATTTAAAAAAAGGGAGAGGAGTAGAAAAAACAGTTGAAAGAAAGAGCAAATGGGCATTTTAAGAGCTGGAAAGAGAAAAGTGGGGGGAGAAAGAAAACATTGACAGTAAAGGAAAGAATGGAGTGGGATAGGTGAAACAGACCCTCCCAAATAAAGATGGCAGCTAAGAATAGATTTAATTGCCCACCCAACATCCTCAAACAGAAGTCAGAGTGTGGAACAGCAGGGGGCACTGCAGAACAGCAGGAGGTGCAATAGCAGAGTTGTATGTGAACCCCGATACAGCAATATTGGGGCTCTTCAGATCAAGACTGGGGATAGAGACAGAGATGTGTTTTGGCCAGTGTGGGAATAGAAGAAAGGCAGCGGGTAAGCAATGAGAAACAGAACGCTGTGTACTTCCTGGTATTGGAATAATGGGGTGCTGCAGGTTAGGGTTGAGGTGCACTGACAGCGTTGTATGTGGGCAGCAGTACTGGAATAGTAAAAAGCACACAAGGTCAGAAGTGAGGTATGTTAATGGAGCTATGTGTCGAACCTAGTATTGACGTGCCAGTGTTGCCGAGTGTTAGCCTGGAGGTGCCTCGGTGAAGCTGCGAGTGGGGCCCAGCATGGAAGTGGGAGTGCCTCTGAAGCACAGAAGCGAGAAGTCCTGAGAATAAATGTGCCCTGAATGTTAGAATTGATGGATTTTGGCAGAGCTGTGGTGGTTCCCATCAACAGTGGCGTTGGATTTTAGACTTAAGGTGCACTGGTTGAGCTGTGTTTTGCTCTTTTTGGTCCAGTATTGGCTTGCCAGTGGGACTGAATATTAGAAGTGATCTGCTGTAATGGAACTGTATGTGAGCGGGGTCTCAGTATAGGAAAGGAAGTGACCTCGCTGGGGTAGGAATGAGGTGCACTGATGGAGCTGCGCCCGATCTCCTAGTACTGGAACAGCAGAGTGTACTGACTGTAAGAACTGAGATGCTCAGGCAGACAGCGTGTGTGGGGTTCTGGCATGGTTGAGGGGCTTTCTATTGTGTGAACTGAGGTGCACCGATGGAGCTGCGCCTGAGATCCCAGTACTGGAACAGCAGTGTGTACTGACTGTAAAAACTGAGGTGCTCTGGCAGACAGCTCATGTGGGGTCACTGGCACTGGCACTGCTGGGGCTTGGAGTGTGTGAACTAAGGTGCACTGATGGAACTTCACCTGAGGTCCCAGTACTGAAGCAGCAGAGTGTACTGACTACAAGAACTGAGGTGCTCTGGCAGACAGCGCGTGTAGGGCTCCTTGCACTGGCACTGCTGAGGGCTTGGACTGTGTGAACTGAGGTACACTGATGGAGCTGCGTCCGAGGTCCCAGTACTGGAGCAGCAGAGTGTACTGACTGCAAGAACTGGGGTGCTCTGGCAGACAGTGTGGGGGGCGTTCCTGACACTAGCACGGCTGGGAGCTTGGAGTGTGTGAACTGAGGTGCACTGATGGAGCTGCGTCCGAGGTCCCAGTACTCAAGCAGCAGACTGTACTGACTGCAAGAACTGATGTGCTCTGGCAGACAGTGTGTGGGGGGTTCCTGACACTAGCACGGCTGAGAGCCTGGAGTGTGTGAACTGAGGTGCACTGATGGAGCTGCACCCGATGTCCCAGTACTGGAGCAGCAGAGTGTACTGCAAGAACTAAGGTGCTCTGGCAGACAGCATGTGTGGGTTCCTGGCACTTGCACAGCTGAGGGCTAGGAGTGTGTGAACTGAGGAGCACTGATGGAGCTGCACCCGAGATCCCAGTACTGGAGCAGCAGAGTGTACTGACTGCAAGAACTGAGGTGCTCTGGCAGACAGCGTGTGTGGGTTTTCTGGCACTGGCACAGCTGAGGGCTTGGAGTATGTGAACTGAGGTGCATTGATGGAGCTGCGCCCGAGGTCCCAGTACTGGAGCAGCAGAGTGTACTGACTGCAAGAACTGAGGCGCTCTGGCAGACCGCGCTTGTGGGGTTCCTGGCATTGGCACGGCTGAGGGCTTGGAGTGTGTGAACTGAGGTGCACTGATGGAGCTGCGATTGGTATCCCACTATGGAGCAGAAGTGAGCACTGCTTCTAAGGATTGCAGAGCTTTGGTAGAGCTGGGTGCCCAGGCTGTAAGCAGTTACAAGCGATCCTCCACCCTTGCTCTCAGCAGCCCACAGGCAGGCAGGCACACTTGGTAAAGAAAATCCAAGCCAAGGAAGGTGGGGAGCCAGGCAGCTGAGACAGGGTGCAGAGAGCCCACAAAGATCAAATGTGACCAAGCTAACAACTTGATTTATAGCCTTGTTTACAGCTAAGCTCAGAGCAAGAATGCTCTGAAAATGAAAAGGGAAGCTTCCCTGGAGAGGAGCAGGAACGAAAGTAAAAAAAAGTCCCTTACAGACCATATAAACAGGACAAAGCGTAATTATACAGTGGTTGGTCCCTCCTCCCACACAGAAGAAGGAGGGACAAAGAGGCATGACTGACCTTCACAGCTTACCAACTTCCTTGAAGACAACAACCTTCTCGACCCCTCACAATCTGGATTCTGAGCCAACCACAGCACTGAAACCGCCCTCCTCTCAGTCACAGATGACATCAGAACCCTGATGGACAACGGTGAAACAGTCGCCCTCATCCTCCTCGACCTCTCGGCTGCCTTCAACACCGTCTGTCACCGCACCCTAATAACCCGCCTCCGCTCCACCGGGATCCAAGGCCAGGCCCTGGACTGGATCGCCTCCTTCCTCTCCAACCGCTCTCAAAGAGTCTACCTCCCTCCTTTTCGCTCAGACCCCACCGAGATCATCTGCGGCGTCCCTCAAGGCTCCTCACTCAGCCCGACACTCTTCAATGTCTACATGAGCCCCCTCGCCGACATCGTACGCATGCACAGCATCATCATCACCTCCTATGCCGACGACACTCAACTTATACTCTCCCTCACCAAGGACCCCGCCAGCGCAAAGACCAACCTGCAAGATGGTATGAAGGACGTCGCAGATTGGATGAGGCTCAGCCGTCTGAAACTGAACTCAGACAAAACGGAAGTCCTCATCCTCGGCAACACCCCGACCGCATGGGACGACTCCTGGTGGCCCACCGCCCTTGGCACCGCACCGACCCCCTCAGACCACGCCCGCAACCTTGGCTTCATCTTGGACCCTCTTCTCACCATGACCAAACAAGTCAACGCCGTATCCTCCTCCTGCTTCCTCACCCTCCGCATGCTCCGCAAGATCTTCCGCTGGATCCCCGCTGACACCAGAAAGACCGTGACCCACGCCCTCGTCACTAGCCGCCTGGATTACGGCAACACCCTTTATGCTGGGACCACCGCAAAACTCCAGAAACGTCTGCAACGTATTCAAAACGCCTCCGCCCTCCTCATCCTCGACATACCCCGCAACAGCCACATCTCCGCCCACCTGAGACACCTGCATTGGCTCCCAGTCAGCAAAAAGATCACCTTCCGACTTCTCACCCACGCACACAAAGCCCTCCACAACAAGGGACCAGAATACCTCAACCAACGCCTCAACTTCTACGCCCCCACCCGTCTCCTCCGTTCCACCAGCCTCGCTCTCGCTGCCGCCCCTCGCATCCGCCGCTCCACAGCGGGTGGGAGGTCCTTCTCCTACCTGGCGGCCAAGACTTGGAACACCCTCCCCACCAGCCTCAGGACCACCCAGGACCACTCCGTATTCCGGAGACTCCTCAAGACCTGGCTCTTCGAGCAGCAGTAACCCCCTTCCCCCTAGCGCATTGAGACCCGCACGGGTGAGTAGCGCGCTCTATAAATGTTAATGATTTGATTTGATTTGACCACTAGCAAGGAAGGATTTTTAAATGACACTGAAACTAACAAAAGAAATAGCTGGAAGCCTACAGAATAAGTATTCTTAAAAGTACACAAGACGTCATACGCTTACGCTCAACCTAAAAACTGAGCTTGAATCGAGTCCCTAACAGGTCCTATGTTCATGTACTCACATTTCTTGACAAAAAACACTGATCGATTTCTGAGCTACGAATTTAACAAAAAATTAAGGTAATTTATGTCAGCGGTGTATTTTCTGTTTATATTTCACTTTCTACCTATTGCTGAATTTCATATGCGTGTTAGATAGTTCCAGGATTTTGGGTATCTGTATTTTTTCGTGTAACATATTACTCTTGTATAGTGCATACTTCGAACTGAATTGCCTTCAGGTGTTTATAAGGGGTCACAATTGAGAGAGGTCTGGCTTTGAGACAGCGGCATAACAATAGGCCCTCTGCAGTGTGGGGGTCCCCCGAGCTCCAGGAGGGCTCCTCTGGCACTGTGCACAGGCGACGGCACCCTGGCCTGAAAGTTCCTGACTGGGTCCATTGCGTGGGATGCCCACTTCAAGTGTTTTGCATTAGGCCACCTCAAGTTTCGTTACACCACTACGCTGAGACTTAAGGCAATGCAAGTTTCTCACAGTGCTTGTTAGTGTGTTCAGAATACATGGTCATACAATTCTTGGCATCTCTGCAGAGTGCATATAGAAATGGTTACCTATTCCCGTTGCAATTATGATTCAGTGGAAATGTGTGGGAAGGGGGTATACAATTGCCAAAACATTGACAAACCAAATCTAAAAGAAAATATATTGCTTACAGGTAGGTGGGTGCATACTGTTTTGATGTACTTAAGAGAACATAGATGAGGTGTAAGATAGGCAGATGGGAGAGATGTGAAGTGACAAAGGGCATCATGTCTGTCACAGAGTGCACATAACAGGAGTGATTGAGACGCTTTAAAGATCACCGCCCCTTGCACAGGTCTCAGTCATTTTTAATTCACGGTGTCATAGTCTCACAATTTCAGGATGGAAATTTTTGAAATCTAGTTATCTACAGCAAAATCTTTGCTGTTACTTATTTAGTATAAACCACCAACTACCATTGACAAACCCAATAGTCCTGGCTGGTTTTGGTTGTACATCAGTTGTTGTGTTACATATCTGGATGCAATAACAGAAATTTCAGACAGGGCCTGAAATACAGGATCAGTAGCACTCTATGGGAAACACAGAAATGTGTTTTATATGTTTAAATCACCCACTTAATTAAAAAGGCCTTTTAGAGACCCCCTACTTTTTTTTATCCCACTAATGAGACTCCTCCCAGACTGTTAAATCCTCTTTCTTGCTGCTAATTCCCAAGATAAGACATTTGCATAATTTATTTTTATTAACCCTGCTGGGGCTGCCTTATTGAGCAGAGTGTTTGTTTGTGGTTGGCCATGCTGTCTCCTTAGAGCAGTGTGTCATTTCTACTGACACCATCTCATAATCTCCACACAATCACATTACAATACAGCTGGTGTACTCACATTTTACCTTTTCCCTGTCAGTCAGTTTTGGAAATTGCACCTCGTCTACACTTTGTCCTCCAGTGGGAGCTACCTGTGCTGTTGTCAAGGACACTCCAACTCCATTGTGGAGACTAAAAAGCCCTAGATAATGAGTTAGGCCACCTCCTCAAACTCTCAAAAGCAATGCCTATGCTCCTCAGTGAATTGAGATCTGCATTGAAGATTGTTTGAACCTACAATCTTTAATTACTTTTAAACAATTTTCATTTTTACGATTGCTCATACACCTTTTCTCCTTTCTCAATGATTTCCTGTTGTCTATCCAAAATCAAAACATTCACAGGGATCATCATCTTGCCATACTGGCAAGGCCAGATTCGGTTCCTCAATTTGATGAAATTGAGCATAGATATTCCAATTCTTTTTCCCTGTCTCTCCATCTCCTACAGAACCCTGCGAGGCAATGTCACACAAACTTGGCAAATATGTTGGAAATCTTCAGAAGTCCTTGGTCTGTTAAATGAATTTAATCTGAAGTGATTACTCTAATTGACAAAGTCAGGGCTCAAGGAATCCCAAAAGTCTAAAAATAGGTTTGGAATCAGCAGTCAAACACAGATCATATGTGGATGTCACTTCCATAGTAAACAGGTAATTTGGCTTTCTCAGGTAAGTCTTATCAAACGGTTAATGTTCACATGTCTTCTATCTCTTTACAACATCAATACATGAAAGGAAACTCCATTGGATAATATTATTTAGTTTGCAATTACTTAGTGGCATAAGGTTAAGTATCCCTTCTGCTAACAAATATGATTATTTATGGTGTATCATTTTAGTTCTGAGTCTTTTCTAGTCATGGTGTGACAATTCATTGTTATCACTGAAAGTTTTATTAACAAAACGTGCACTGTTGTTATGCTCAGTTTTTTTCAAAAGAGCATCTGAGGTTAAAGCCTTGGTTTAGTCAGGCAAGCAATTTACCCTTAAAGTGTTCATTTTAATAATAAAAGGAGAACTAAAACTCATTAAGTCTGTTGAGCAGCCTGCTGTCCTAGATCATCCAAAGCTTTGTGTGGTTAGATACCTAAAAGATTGTGAGAGTCCTACTGCTAATCTCAGAACTTCTTCAGGTCAAATTCTAATTCATTTTTTAAAACCCCTGTTAGGAATGGGGTCTCTAGTTGGCAGTCGGTTTACACCCTGTCCAAGTAGGGACCCATTAGTCAGGGTAAAGGGGTCACACACCTAAGATAACAGTAACATAGTGAAAACACAACAAACGTACTCAGCTCCAGTTTAGAAAAATTGCCAATATTTATCTGAGTAAAACAAGACCACAACGACAAAAAATCCAACATACACAAATAAAGTTATCACTTTTTAAAGGTTTAAAAGAGTCTTAATCGTGAAAAATCATTGGTTGTATCCAACAACACACAGTACCTTGGATGCTTCAACAACAACAATGATGCAGGTCACAAAGGAGGTGATGCGTCGGGAAAGAAAGCAATGCGTTTATTATTTCCCCACTGAACAGGCGATGCGTGGATTCTTTTCCCACCAGGGTGGGGATACGTCAATTCTTTTCAGGCCAGGCGGGTGATGCGCGGATTCTTTTCCCGCCGGGCTGGCAATACATTGATTCCTTACTACGGTGCAGTGTCCATGGAGAAAATGACGCCCAGGGATGAAGCATGGAAAATCTAGACCGACAGCAATGCTGGATCCACGCTGGAGCAGGCAATGTGTCTATTTCTCAGCTGCAAGACACACACTGTGCCGATTTTTCAGCCACCGTGCAGGTGCCTGCGTCAATTTTTCTGCTGCAACAGCCTTGGTGCATGGATTTTAATTCAGGTCACCAGCTTCCAATTACAAGGGTCCAGAGACTGGATTTGGCACCATTTGGCAAGTCAGGACTCTCAGCAGAAGAGCCCAGACCCTGGCAGATGAAGACTTTGATGTCCCTGAGACTTCACAACCGGAGGCAAGCTCAGTTCAAGCCCTTGGAGAACCTTGGAAAGCAGGATGTAGAAAGCCAAGTCCAGTTCTTTCACCCCAGGAAAGAAGCAGCCAGCAGCAGGCCAGCACATCAAAGCAGCAGGCAGAGTGGCAGTTCCTCCTACAGCATCCAGCTCTTCCTCCTGGCAGAATGTCCTCAGTCCAGAAGTGTTCTGATGTTCTGGGGTCAGCAGTCTAATACTTATACTCATTTCTGCCTTTGAAGTAGGCAAACTTCAAAGGAGAGTCTTTGTAGTGCACAAGACCTTGCCTCTCCTTGTCCTAGCCCCAGACACACTCTAGGGGGTTGGAGACTGCTTTGTATCAGGGCAGGCAGAGCCCTATTCAGGTGCAAGTGCCAGCTCCTCCCTCCACTTTAGCCCAGGAAGACCCATCAGGAAATGCAAGATACACTTCAGCTCCCTTTGCGTGACTGTCTAGAGTGAATTTAAAAACAACCCAACTGTCAGTCTGACTCATATGTATTCAGCAGCAAGACAGAGGAACAGAATGGTTAAGCAGGAAAATACCCACTTTCTAAAAGTGGCATTTTCAAACTTACAATCTAAAAACCAACTTTACCAAAAGATGTATTTTTAAATTGTGAGTTCAGAGACCCCAAACTCCATGTCACTATCGGCTCCCAATGGGAAACTACACTTAAAAGATATTTCAAGTCAATCCCAATGTTATCCTTTGGGGTAGATAGGCCTTACAATAGTGAAAATGGAGGCCTTACACTGCACCCTGCCCATGGGGCTGCCTTGAACCTACATTAGGGGTGACTTACATGTAGTAAAAGGGACGATTTGGGCCTGGCAAGTGGATGCGCTTGCTAGGTCGAACTGGCAGTAAAAACTGCACACACAGACACTGCATTGACAGTTCTGAGGCAAGTTTACAGCGCTACTCATGTGGGTGGCACAATCAGTGCTGCAGGCCCACTAGTAGTATTTGATTTACAAGCCCCGGGCACATATAGGCCCAAATTATAACAATGGGGTTACGTACCGCCTACCGCTGCGGTGACGGCTGCCAACACACTGCAACCGCGGCTACCATCCGTCCGCTATATTATGAGCACTGCTGACGTCCGCCACAATAAGGGTGACGGAAATCCGGCAGTGCTTATGATGGTGGACAGTGGTAAGCTGGCACTGCTACCACCAGCAGTGCCACGCCAGTAGAACGCCGCCAGCCGGAATATGACTAGTAATACGGCCTGGCGGTGTTCTGCTGGCGGGGCGCTGCTGGCGGTAGCAGTCCCCCTTCCCGTTCCCTTCCGGAAGACCTCCTCGCCCAAGGTAAGACAGGGGGTGGGAGGGTGGGGGATGTTGTGTGTGTGTGTGTCTGAGTGTGTGCATGAATGTCTGAGTGTGTGTGTGAATTCGTCTGTGTGTGTTGTTTGTGTGGGTGTATGCGTGTGAGTGAATGCGTGTATGAATGGTGAAGTGAGTGCGTGTCTGCATGTCAGTGTGATTGTGTGTAAGAATGTGTGTGAGTATGTCTGGAAGTATGCATGAATGAGTGCGTGCATGTCAGTGCGTGAATGAATGCGTGTATGTCAGTGTAAGTGAATGGGTGTATGCCTGGTGCGTGTGGGTGTCTGTGTTCGTGTATGCGGGGAGTGGGGTGTGGGGTGAGGGGTGCTGTAACTGTAGTGGGGGTGAGGGGAGGGGGTTGATGTGTGTGCGTGTGTGGCAGTAGTGGGTGGGGTCAGTTGTGTGGTGTGTGCATGTATGGTGGGGTGAGTGAGTGAGTGGATCGGATGGGGTGGGGGTTAGTATGTGCATCGAGTGGGTAGGGTGTGAGTTTGGAAAGAGGTGTGTGGGGGGCGTTAGGTGAGTGTTGGAGGGGTGGGGGAGCCACCTAACGGTGGTAACGGCAAGAAAACCATGGTGGTTGGCCGGCTCATAATGCCATGGACGGTACTATGTCGGCCGCCGGGGCTGGAGATAAACATCTCCGGCCCAGTGGTTCATACCGCCATGGCGGTATGAGTGGAAAAGTGGCGGGTTGGCTGCAGCCAACCCGCCAATCTCATAATGTAGCGGTATGTACCGCCAGCCTGTTGGCGGTCATACCCCCACATCAGCCCTGGCGGTCAGAAGACCGCCATGGACATAATGACCCACATAGTGCACTTTTCCAGGGACTTACCAGTAAATCAAATATGCCAATCATGGATAGGCCAATTACCAACACAATATAAACAGAGAGTACTTTACCACTGGTCAGCTGGTGTAAAGTGCCAAGAGTCCTAAAGCCAGCAAAACCAAATTCAGCACAGGATCAAAAACAGGAGGTCAGAAGCAAAAAGTACGGGGGAAACCACACCAAGAGCTGACAAGTCTAACACTTGTCCCCCAGCTGAAAGTGGGGAGAACTACCCAACCTCTTGGAAGTTCTCATCACTAAGGCAGAAGATCCTGGACAGAGCATCAGCATTGGTGTGTTCTGTTCCAGGGTGGTGTTCCACTGTAAATTCCATTCCCTGTAGGGAGATGGACCACCTCAACTATTTAGGATTCTCACCCCTCATTTGCATCAGCCATCTGAGGGGCCTGTGACCTGTCTGAACCCAGAAGTGAGTCCCAAACAAGTGGGGTCTTTGCTTCTTCAGTGCCCAGACCAAAGCAAAAGCCTCCCTTTCAAATGCACTCCACCTCTGTTCCCGGGAAAATAACCTCCTACTGATGAAGGCTACTGCCTGATGTAGGTCCCACACCATGCTCTGAAACATCCGTCTGCACCACAAATTCTTTGGGAAAATCAGGCGCTTTGAGCACGGGTGCAGTGCACATCGCCTCCTCCAGGTTGTCCAAAGCAGTCTGGAATGCCTCTTTCCAGATCGCCTGATGGGGCAGTTTCTTGGAAGTCAGCTCTGTCAAGGGGGCAACAATGGTGCCATACCCCTTGACGAATCTCCTGTAGTAACCTGTGAGTTCTAAAAAGGCCCTCACCTCAGTCTGGGTCTTGGGTGGTGCCCAAGCCAGAATGGTGTCAATTTTGGCTTGGAGGGGTGCCACCTGCTGCTCCCTACCTGGTGTCCCAAGTACACCACAGACCTCTGCCCTATCTGGCACTTACTGGCTGTGATAGTGATGCCAGCACTCTCCAGGGCCATCAACACTTCCTGGAGGTGGTGCAAGTGGTCCTCCCAGTTGGAGCTGAAGACTGCAATATCGTCTAAGTGGGCGGCGTTGAAGTTCTCCAACCCTGCCAGGACCTGGTTTACCAGCCTTTGGGAGGTGGCAGGGGCATTTTTCAATCCAAAGGGCATGACACAGAACTTGTAGCGCCCCTCTGGCGTTGAGAATACAGACTTCTCTTTTGCCTCCTCAGTTAAGGCGAATCAGAACCAACCCACCAGCACCACAGACCCCAACGAAGCCGCCAACAACCTCACGAGCTGGATCTCCGACTGCGCCAACCTCCTGGCCCCCCTGAAGACCCAAGCAAACAGCAACAACCACAAGAAAAACTCCTGGTTCACCCCCGACCTCAAGGACTCCAAAAAAGAATGCCGCACCCTCGAAAAGACTTGGCGCCTCAACCAGACCGAGGAGAACATGTCTGCTCTCAAGAACGTCACCCGCCAACACCACCAACGCCTCTGCGCCGCACGAAAATCAGCCTTCCAGAACAGACTAGACAACAACGCCCACAACAGCAAGGAACTATTTGGCATCATCAAAGAACTCTCCAACCCCGACGCAGAAAACAACTCCATCCCTCCCTCACAGGACCTCTGCGACTCCCTCGCAGCCTTCTTCCACCACAAGATCACCGACATCTACAACAGCTTCACCACAACCAACACGAACCCACCACTGGAACCCGCCACCGACAACACCACCATCCTCACCTGGAACCCAACCACCACCGAGGAAACCACCCGCATCATGAACTCCATCCACTCAGGATCACCATCCGACCCCTGCCCGCACCACATCTTCAACAAAGCCGACAACATCATCGCACCCCACCTCCGAGACATCATTAACGCGTCTTTCACCACCGCCACCTTCCCGGAGAACTGGAAACACGCCGAACTCAACGCCCTCCTAAAGAAACCAACAGCAGACCCCACCGAACTCAAAAACTTCCGGGCCATCTCGCTCCTACCGTTCCCCGCCGAAGTGATTGAGAAAATCGTCAACGCTCAACTCACCACCGCCCTGGAAACCAACGACTCACTCGACCCCTCACAGTTCGGCTTCAGAGCTAACCACAGCACCGAGACCGCCCTCATCGCAGCCACGGACGACATCAGATCCCTGACCGACAAAGGAGACACCGTGGCCCTCATACTCCTGGACCTCTCTGCAGCCTTCGACACGGTATGCCACCGTACCCTGATACGTCGCCTCAGCAACGCCGGCATCAGAGGCAAGGCCCTGGAATGGATCATCTCCTTCCTCTCCGGAAGAACTCAGAGAGTCCGCCTCCCCCCCTTCAGATCCACAGCCACAGAGATCATCTGCGGCGTCCCCCAAGGATCCTCCCTCAGCCCCACCCTCTTCAACATCTACATGACCCCCCTGGCGAACATCGCACGAAAACACGGACTCGACCTCATATCCTACGCCGACGACACCCAGCTCCTCTTATCCCTCACCAACAACCCCACCTCAGCAAGAACCAGACTACACAAAGGCATGAAGGAAGTAGCGAACTGGATGACAGACAGCCGGCTTAAACTGAACACAGAAAAGACGGAGGTCCTCATCCTCGGCCCTACACCAACCGCCTGGGACGACTCCTGGTGGCCTCCCGCCCTGGGCAGCACTCCCCAACCCACCAACCACGCACGCAACCTCGGCTTCATCCTGGACTCATCCCTCTCCATGACCAGACAGGTCAACTCGGTGATCTCGGCATGCTTCAACACCCTCCGCATGCTCCGCAAGATCTTCCGCTGGATCCCCACCGACACCAGGAAGACCGTCACCCACGCCCTCGTCACCAGTCGCTTGGACTATGGGAACACTCTGTACGCCGGCATCACCATCAAGCTGCAGAGGAAACTGCAACGAATCCAGAACGCTGCCGCATGACTCCTCCTGAACATACCCCGCCACCACCACATCTCCGGACACCTGAAGAAACTTCACTGGCTCCCAGTCAACAAGATGATCACCTTCAGACTCCTCACCCACGCACACAAAGCCCTGCACAACCTCGGACCAAAACTCATTAACCACTGCATCTCATTCTACACTCCTCCGCGCACCCTACGCTCGACCGGACAAGCCCTGGCAGCCGTACCCCGCATCCGCAAAGCCACCGCCGGAGGAAGATCCTTCTCTTTTCTGGCAGCGAAGACCTGGAACTCCCTTCCCAGCCACCTTTGCGCCATACAGGACCACCTCCCCTTCAGAAGGCAGCTCAAGACCTGGCTCTACGAGCACTGCCCCCCCCCCCCCCCAGCGCCTTGAGACCCTTACGGGTGAGTAGCGCGCTTTATAAATGTGATTGATTGATTGATTGATTGCCAGTATCCAGATGTCAGATCAAACGTGCTGAGGAAGTTGGCAGTTCCCAACCGGTCAATGAGCTCCTCAGCTCTGGGGACGGGGTGTGCATTTGTCCTGGTGACGGCATTGAGCCCCCGGTAGTCAACACAGAACCTAAGTTCAGGTGTGACACTGGGTGTGGCAGCCTTGGGAACCAGGACCACAGGTCTGGACCAAGGACTGTTGGTGTGTTCAATCACCTCTAACTCCAGCATCTTGGAGACTACCTCCTTGATGCCGTTCCTTACTTTCTCAGTCAACCTTTAAGACTTGTGCTTAACAGGCAGGCTGTCCCCACTGTCAATGTGGTGGGTGCATCATTGGGTGACCCCAGGGGTAAGTGATAATAGGGAGGCAAACTGTCCCAGCAACTAGCAACAGTCCCTCTGCTGTTCTAGGGTGGAAGATAGGAGGTTGGGGAGAGGTTCACTCTCCTCTTCACCCCATCATCTGCGACCAATAGCATGGTCAACTCAGACCTCTCAAAATGTGTTTTGAGGCGGTTCACGTGTAGAACCCTGAAAGGGTTTCTAGGAGTCTGCATGTCAACCAGGTAGGTGACATTACTCTTGCACTCCTTCACCTCAAATAGCCCAGACCAACGGTCTTGGAGAGCACAGGGCTCAACTTGGGCCATCACCCACACCTTCTTCCAGGGAGACTAGAGTTAACTCAGCTGGCTCCCCACCACTAACTGGGGCTAACTCCTCCCCAGACGCTACACTGGCCACCCCAACTGACTTCCCACCGCTGGGGGGGGGGTCCACTTGGGACACTTGAGACATCCACTGAAATGGCATTCCTGATCACAGGTCAAACACTTTATGGGTCCCTTCCCTGCAGGCGTTCCTGAAGGGAACCAACTCTTCTTCTTGTCAACAGGGGGTTAAGAACCCTTACCCTGGGAACTAGTTTGGAGCACTTTAGAGAACTCCTTACTTTGCAAGTTATTTACCACAACACAGGGTCCCCTGCTTCTTCTGTTGAAAACCCTATGTTGTGGTAAATAACTTGCGGGTACAGTGTGTCGTTTAATTTTATTTTTATTGTCGAGTAAATGCATACAAAAGCCACTGCCGCATAGGCGCCTCAAGAGCATTCCCAACCGCCCCCCTTCGAATGCTCGCAACCCAACTGCATCAGCAGCGTTGTACCACTACATTCCATGAGCCCATACACATAAACCAGAACATAGCATAAGCCAGAACATAACATAATATCTTTTTTTTTAATATAACATGAAAAGTAAATAAAAACCTAACACAAAGTATTATGGAATAGAAAGAACAACTTGAACCAATCAAAAATTATTCACTATATAACTATTACTATGCACCTTCCACATTACCTACATAAATGAACACGCTTATGTTTACTTGTACTCGCCCTCAACAGGTGACTATCCGGCTGGGTGGGATGCAGTCGCCCAGCTGAGTGGTGATTTCCAGTGAGCGGGGCCAGTCTGGATTATTTAAAGAACTGATGGAGCCCACAGCACAGTACACGCTTTTTGTTTGTTTACACTTTTACTGATTCTGAGATCGGGTGCATTCAGGCCAGGGTGGTATGTCGTAGGCAGTGAAAGCTGCACTTTCAGGCCTATTGTGCTTACACAGCCCAGTGGCCTGGAGCCTGCTGGTCTCCACACCTGCACACTTTCCTTCACCAACTGCCCTCCTTCACAAACTTGCTATGGAGGGCCGAGCACACCCCCGTCTTGCACCAGCCTTGCAGTCGCTTCCTCTGCACTTACACACAGCCTCAGACCGCCCTTTCTTTAGGGCCCAGCAATAGCTGTAGCAGACCAGCTCACCACCAGCAGTTTGGTATTTTCACAAAGTGCCTAGTCTTGCTTGCACTGGGCTCTGGGGCACTCTCCCAGGCCGCACACACATCTCTCTCTGGCAAGGGCTGCCGGACTATGACTCAGCAGCTGATGCTCACCCGGGCTCCAGCTCTCCCTGCTGGCCTCAGCACCACACCCCATAACACCACTTCCTTCCCCAGGGACTCTGGGGAGACAGGTTCTTTACAAGCGGAGCTGTGACTGCATGTTTCCTTTTTTCCAAGCACAGACCCCCCCTCATATGCAAATACTGTCCATGCCCAGTGCCTGGGTGCACATAGAAGAGAAAGCGAAACCAGGGTCTTACCTGTGTCCAGGGTCCCTGTTGTCAGCAGCCTGGCTCTCTGCCTCCCTCTTCCCCCGGGCTCCCGAGGATAGTGAAAGGAGGGAGGCCCGGACCCTGAGCTGGCACCGGTGCAGCCGCTCAGCAGCAGCTTGAAGCTGCTCCCACTGTAAAGTGTAGCCCAGTTATGGGCCACACAGCGCAAACACAGACTGTCTGTGCTTGCTCTAGGTGGCCCATAACTTGGCTGCAGTGTTTGCAGGTGAGCTCCACTCCATTGCCGGGCTAACTCCGCCAGTGGAGCGGATCTCACCGCCCACCCCCAGTGGCTATCTCGCTGGAGTGGGATGTGGTCCCCCAGATGAGCGGTGATTTCCAGAGGGTGGGGCCAGCCTGAATTATTTAAAGAACTAAGGAAGCCGACAGTGAGGGTTGCTCTTTTGCTTGCTTGAACTCACCCTCACCAGGTTACTGTCCAGCTGGGGTTGGACGGGGTCCCCCAGCTGAGCGATGATTTCCAGTGGGCAGGGCCACCCTGGATTATTGAAAGAACTAAGGGAGCCCGCAACGTGGGACATGTAAGGGATACAACTGGGCACGTGCCAGGGCCAAGATGGGCGAAGACATTGCCCGGAAGACATAGAGCTAGGCAATCCCTTTTTGTTTTGTTGTTTTCTGCACTGATTTTTCTCAGTGTGTGGAGTTGGGGAACCTTCTTTGTATTATGGGGAAAAGGAAACCTGAGGCGAAGAATCCCATTGATAAGTGCCCGAGGACCAGTAGTTCAATTTTAAATTCCTTAAATAATTCCATGGGGGTTATCACCAGTGAGATTTCTTCTGTGGAGGATCAAATAACCAATTCGAAACTATCGTTGGATATGGTTTCTTGATGCTCCTGTTCTATATATTGGTGATTCCCCTAATCAAGTTATTCAGCAAGGGGTGGGAGAGGGGACTGGCTCAATTTCTGAGGTCCCATCTACTGTTCAAAATGGGGGCATTTCAGAGGAGGCAACTCCAGTCAGTGATGTCACTGCAAAAGGGACTAAAGGTAGGAGTACGTTTGTCCCAGATCTGCATCCTTGGGTTAATGATGTGAGGAAACCCCAAAAGGAGAAGCCAGTTGACACTAGCTTTTCTATTGTACAGACTATCCTTAATGAGCTAGAAGTTAAAGTATTACCAGTTTTAGAGAAGATAACTTCCAGACTGGCTACACTGGAAGACAGGGTGGACTCCGCCGCCCGCCAGACTTAGAATGACCCCCAGAGAATTTTAGCGGCATATGACAAGATTTGTAGGAATACTAATGAGGCTTCCACCAAGCCATCTAGGTCGGCCCCCTTCAACTTTCTGTGATTGGTTTAGTAATGACTTTTTTCTGCACTAAAAAAGCAACCCCGGGACGGGGGGGAGGTTATACACTGTAGGAATGTATATAGAGAAATGCTAAAATCAAGTAAGATGGATTTAAAAACAGAATTATGGGAGGATCTGCTTGAGACTAGTTGTCAGAAGTTCAGCACATTGTTTTGGAAAATGGTCAACCATCCTTTTTTTCAGGATGATAAGATAGTGGATCAGGCTGCATAAGTGCCTGCCCAGGCGTGGGAGACCCATCCATTTTTCTTATCTTTATAATGGGCCTGAGCCCACCTCCCTATCCCCTCTTCTGGCTCAGGAATCTCACATTAGTTTGTCATGGGAAGAAGTTAGAGATGCTATTGCATCCCTTCCATTGGGAAAGGCCCCTGGCACAAATGGTGTTCCCAGGGACTTGTTTAAGTTCCTTATCGGATTATAGGCCCCTTTACTTACCCTTTATCATAATGCTGCCATTATTTGTACCATTCCTCCCTCATGGTGTCACTCTAATATTGTACTGATCTTTAAGAAGGGCAATAGAAGTGACTCCTCTTGTTATAGGCCCAATTCCTTAACCCCTTCGCTGCCAGGCCTTTTCCTCCTCCTGTGCGAGGCCTTTTTTTGGCTATTTGAGGCAGTTCGCGCTTAGGCCCTCATAACTTTTTGTCCACATAAGCCAGCCAAGCCAAAGTTGCGTCCTAGGGATTCTAGCGGTACCCAGACTTTGTGAGTTCCCCTGAAGGAGGCCAAGAAATTAGCCAAAATACAGTGAAGATTTCGTTTTTTTCAAAAAAATGGGAAAAAGTGGCTGCAGAAGAAGGCTTGTGGTTTTTCCCCTGAAAATGGCATCAACAAAGGGTTTGCGGTGCTACAATCACCAGCTTCCCAGCTTTCAGGAACAGGGAGACTTGAATCAGAAAACCCAATTTTTAAACACAAATTTGGCATTTGACTGGGACATACCCCATTTTTACGATTTTTTGTGATTCAGCCTCCTTCCAGTCAGTGACAGAAATGGGCGTGAAACCAATGCTGGATCCCAGAAACCTAAACATTTCTGAAAAGTAGACACAATTCTGAATTCAGCAAGGGGTAATTTTTGTAAATCCTACAAGGGTTTCCTACAGAAAATAACAAGTGAAAAAGAAAAATATTGAAATTGAGGTGTAAAAAACAGCAATTTATCTCTATGTTTTACTCTGTAACTTTTTCCTGCAATGTCAGATTTTTTAAAGCGATATACTGTTACGTCTGCTGGACTCTTCTGGTTGCGGGGATATATAGGGCTTGTAGGTTCATCAAGAACCCTAGGTACCCAGAGCCAATAAATGAGCTGCACCCTGCAGTGCGTTTTCATTCTATACCGGGTATACAGCAATGAATTTGCTGAAATATAAAAAGTGAAAAATAGCTATCAAGAAAACCTTTGTGTTTCCAAAATGGGCTCTGGAGGAGCAGTGGTTATTTGCACATCTCTGAATTCCGGGGTGACCATACTAGCATGTGAATTACAGGGCATTTCTCAAATAGGCGTCTTTTTTACACACACTCTTATATTTGGAAGGAAAAAATGTAGAAAAAGACAAGGGGCAATAACACTTGTTTTGCTATTCTATGTTCCCCCAAGTCTCCCGATAAAAATGATACCTCACTTGTGTGGGTAGGCCTAGCGCCCGCGACAGGAAATGCCCCAAAACACAACGTGGACACGTCAAATTTTTTGACAGAAAACAGAGGTGTTTTTTGCAATGTGCCTACTTGTAGATTTTGGCCTCTAGCTCAGCCGGCACCTAGGGAAACCTACCACACCTGTGCATTTTTGAAAACTAGAGACCTAGGGGAATCCAAGATGGGGTGACTTGTGGGGCTCTGACCAGGTTCTGCTACCCAAGAATCCTTTGCAAACCTCAAAATTTGGCTAAAAAAACACGTTTTCCTCACATTTCGGTGACAGAAAGTTCTGGAATCTGAGAGGTGCCACAAATTTCCTTCCACCCAGCGTTCCCCCAAGTCTCCCGATAAAAATGATACCTCACTTGTGTGGGTAGGCCTAGCGCCCGCGATAGGAAATGCCCCAAAACACAACGTGGACGCATCACAATTTTTGACAGAAAACAGAGGTGTTTTTTGCAAAGTGCCTACCTGTAGATTTTGGCCTCTAGCTCAGCCGGCACGTAGGGAAACCTACCAAACCTGTGCATTTTTGAAAACTAGAGACCTAGGGGAATCCAAGATGGAGTGACTTGTGGGGCTCTGACCAGGTTCTGTTACCCAGAATCCTTTGAAACCTCAAAATTGGGCTAAAAAAACACGTTTTCCTCACATTTCGGTGACAGAAAGTTCTGGAATCTGAGAGGTGCCACAAATTTCCTTCCACCCAGCGTTCCCCTAAGTCTCCTGATAAAAATGATACCTCACTTGTGTGGATAGGCCTAGCGCCCGTGACAGGAAATGCCCCAAAACACAACGTGGACACGTCACATTTTTTGACCGAAAACAGAGGTGTTTTTTGCAAAGTGCCTACCTGTAGATTGTGGCCTCTAGCTCAGCCGGGACCTAGGGAAACCTACCAAACCTGTGCATTTTTTAAAACTAGAGACCTAGGGGAATCCAAGATGGGGTGACTTGTGGGGCTCTGACCAGGTTCTGTTACCCAGAATCCTTTGCAAACCTCACAATTTGGCTAAAAAAACACATTTTCCTCACATTTCGGTGACAGAAAGTTCTGGAATCTGAGAGGAGCCACAAATTTCCTTCCACCCAGCGTTCCCCAAGTCTCCCGATAAAAATGATGCGTCACTTGTGTGGGTAGGCCTAGCGCTCGTGACAGGAAATGCCTCAAAACACAACGTAGACACATCACATTTTTTGACAGAAAACAGAAGTGTTTTTTGCAAAGTGCCTACCTGTAGATTTTGGCCTCTAGCTCAGCCGGCACCTAGGGAAGCCTACCAAACCTGTGCATTTTTGAAAACTAGAGACCTAGGGGAATCCAAGATGGGTTGACTTGTGGGGCTCTGACCAGGTTCTGTTACCCAGAATCCTTTGCAAACCTCAAAATTTGGCTAAAAAACAAGTTTTCCTCACATTTCGGTGACAGAAATTTCTGGAATCTGAGAGGAGCCACAAATTTCCTTCCACCCAGCGTTCCCCAAGTCTCCCGATGAAAATGATGCGTCACTTGTGTGGGTAGGCCTAGCGCTCGTGACAGGAAATGCCTCAAAACACAACGTAGACACATCACATTTTTTGACAGAAAACAGAAGTGTTTTTTGCAAAGTGCCTACCTGTAGATTTTGGCCTCTAGCTCAGCCGGCACCTAGGGAAGCCTACCAAACCTGTGCATTTTTGAAAACTAGAGACCTAGGGGAATCCAAGATGGGTTGACTTGTGGGGCTCTGACCAGGTTCTGTTACCCAGAATCCTTTGCAAACCTCAAAATTTGGCTAAAAAACAAGTTTTCCTCACATTTCGGTGACAGAAATTTCTGGAATCTGAGAGGAGCCACAAATTTCCTTCCACCCAGCGTTCCCCAAGTCTCCCGATGAAAATGATACCTCACTTGTGTGGGTAGGCCTAGCGCCCGCGATAGGAAATGCCCCAAAACACAACGTGGACGCATCACAATTTTTGACAGAAAACAGAGGTGTTTTTTGCAAAGTGCCTACCTGTAGATTTTGGCCTCTAGCTCAGCCGGCACGTAGGGAAACCTACCAAACCTGTGCATTTTTGAAAACTAGAGACCTAGGGGAATCCAAGATGGAGTGACTTGTGGGGCTCTGACCAGGTTCTGTTACCCAGAATCCTTTGAAACCTCAAAATTGGGCTAAAAAAACACGTTTTCCTCACATTTCGGTGACAGAAAGTTCTGGAATCTGAGAGGTGCCACAAATTTCCTTCCACCCAGCGTTCCCCTAAGTCTCCTGATAAAAATGATACCTCACTTGTGTGGATAGGCCTAGCGCCCGTGACAGGAAATGCCCCAAAACACAACGTGGACACGTCACATTTTTTGACCGAAAACAGAGGTGTTTTTTGCAAAGTGCCTACCTGTAGATTGTGGCCTCTAGCTCAGCCGGGACCTAGGGAAACCTACCAAACCTGTGCATTTTTTAAAACTAGAGACCTAGGGGAATCCAAGATGGGGTGACTTGTGGGGCTCTGACCAGGTTCTGTTACCCAGAATCCTTTGCAAACCTCACAATTTGGCTAAAAAAACACATTTTCCTCACATTTCGGTGACAGAAAGTTCTGGAATCTGAGAGGAGCCACAAATTTCCTTCCACCCAGCGTTCCCCAAGTCTCCCGATAAAAATGATGCGTCACTTGTGTGGGTAGGCCTAGCGCTCGTGACAGGAAATGCCTCAAAACACAACGTAGACACATCACATTTTTTGACAGAAAACAGAAGTGTTTTTTGCAAAGTGCCTACCTGTAGATTTTGGCCTCTAGCTCAGCCGGCACCTAGGGAAGCCTACCAAACCTGTGCATTTTTGAAAACTAGAGACCTAGGGGAATCCAAGATGGGTTGACTTGTGGGGCTCTGACCAGGTTCTGTTACCCAGAATCCTTTGCAAACCTCAAAATTTGGCTAAAAAACAAGTTTTCCTCACATTTCGGTGACAGAAATTTCTGGAATCTGAGAGGAGCCACAAATTTCCTTCCACCCAGCGTTCCCCAAGTCTCCCGATGAAAATGATGCGTCACTTGTGTGGGTAGGCCTAGCGCTCGTGACAGGAAATGCCTCAAAACACAACGTAGACACATCACATTTTTTGACAGAAAACAGAAGTGTTTTTGCAAAGTGCCTACCTGTAGATTTTGGTCTCTAGCTCAGCCGGCACCTAGGGAAACCTACCAAACCTGTG
Organism: Pleurodeles waltl; assembly: GCF_031143425.1. NCBI lineage: Eukaryota > Metazoa > Chordata > Amphibia > Caudata > Salamandridae > Pleurodeles > Pleurodeles waltl. Next base: position 64,545,618 of record NC_090436.1, read on the forward strand.
CATTTCTGAAAACTAGAGACCTAGGGTAATCCAAGATGGGGTGACTTGTGGGGCTCTGACCAGGTTCTGTTACCCAGAATCCTTTGCAAACCTCAAAATTGCGCTAAAAAACACGTTTTCCTCTTATTTCGGTGACAGAAAGTTCTGGAATTGGAGAGGAGCCACAAATTTCCTTCCACCCAGTGTTCCCCCAAGTTTCCCGAAAAATGATACCTCACTTGTGTGGGTAGGCCTAGCGCCCATGACAGGAAATGCCCCAAAACACAACGTGGACACATCACAATCTTTGACAGAAAACAGAGGTGTTTTTTGCAAAGTGCCTACCTGTAGATTTTGGCCTCTAGCTCAGCCGGCACCTAGGGAAACCTACCAAACCTGTGCATTTTTGAAAACTAGAGACCTAGGGGAATCCAATATGGGGTGACTTATGGGGCTCTGACCAGGTTCTGTTACCCAGAATCCTTTGCCAACCTCAAAATTTGGCTAAAAAAACAAGTTTTCCTCACATTTCGGTGACAGAAAGTTCTGGAATCTGAGAGGAGCCACAAATTTCCTTCCATCCACTGTTCCCCCAAGTTTCCCGATAAAAGTGATACCTCACTTGTTTGGGTAGGCCTAGCGCCCGCAATAGGAAATGCCCAAAACACAACGGGGACACATCACAATTTTTGACAGAAAACAGAGGTGTTTTTTGCAAAGTGCCTACCTGTAGATTTTGGCCTCTAGCTCAGCCAGCATCTAGGGAAACCTACCAAACCTGTGCATTTTTGAAAACTAGAGACCTAGGGGAATCCAAGATGGAGTGACTTGTGGGGCTCTGACCATGTTCTGTTACCCAGAATCCTTTGCAAACCTTAAATTTGGCTAAAAAACACGTTTTCCTCACATTTCGGTGACAGAAAGTTCTGGAATCTGAGAGGAGCCACAAATTTCCTTCCACCCAGCGTTCCCCCAAGTCTCCCGATAAAAATGATACCTCACTTGTGTGGGTAGGCCTAGCGCCCGTGACAGGAAATGGCCCAAAACACAATGTGGACACATCACATTTTATAACAGAAAACAGATGTGTTTTTTGCAAAGTGCCTACCTGTGGATTTTGGCCTCCAGCTCAGCCGGCCCCAGGGGGGGCAGAAATGGGCTAAAATAAATTTGCCCCCGCCACCCCCCAGCCCCCCCCGGGAGCGACCCTTGCCTAATGGGTCGCTCCCCATCTCTAAAAACACAAACAAACAAACAAAAAAACACAAACATTTTTTTTGCCCTGGTGCCTAGAGGTTTCTGCCACCCCTGGGGATAGACCTGCCTAATAATAGGCCGATCTGCCCCCGGGGGGGGGGCAGAAATGGCCTAAAATAAATTTGCCCACCCCCACCCTCCAACCCCCCCCCCCCCCGGAGCGACCCTTGCCTACGGGGTTGCTCCCCTTGCGTGACATTGGGCAAAAAAGAAATCCCCGGTGCCTAGTGGTTTCTGCCCCCTTGGGGGCAGATTGACCTAAAATCGGCCGATCTGCCCCCAAGGGGGGCAGAAATGGTCTAAATACAATTTGCCCCTCAGGGGAGCGACCCTTGCCTAATGGGTCGCTCCACATCTCTGAAAAAACAAACAAACACAAAAAACAACACACAAAAAAAAAATTGCCCTGGCGCCTAGAGGTTTCTGCCCCCCTGGGGGGCAGAAATGGCCTAAAATAAATTTGCCCCCCACCCCCCAGGGAGCGACCCTTGCCTACGGGGTCGCTCCCCCTGCGTGACATTGGCGCAAAAAAAGAATCCCAGGTGCCTAGTGGTTTCTGCCCCCCTTGGGCAGAAATGGCCTAAATACAATTTTCCCCTCCAAGGGATCGACCATTGTCCAAGGGGTCGCTCCCCATCTGTAAAACAAACAAAAAAAAAAATCTCCGGTGCCTAGTGGTTTCTGCCTCCCTTGGGGGCAGATCAGCCTAATCAAAATAGGCTGATCTGCCCCCCAGTGGGGCAGAAATGGCCTAAAATAAATTTGCCCCCCAGGGGAATGACCCTTGCCTAAGGGGTCTCTCCCCACCTCCAAAAAAACAGAACAACACAAAAAGGAAAAAAAAAAAAAAAATGATCCCTGGTGCCTAGAGGTTTCTGCCCCCAGGGGGGCAGAAAAGGCTTTCCAAAAAAATGCCCCCCCTTGTGTGAAATTCACATAAAAAAAAACTCCCTGGTGTCTAGTGGTTTCTGTCCCCCTTGGGGGCAGATTGGCCTCATAAAAATAGGCCAATGTGCCCCTAAGGGGGGCAGAAATGGCCTAAATATAATTTCCCCCCTAGGGGAGCGACCCTTGCCAAAGGGGTCTCTCCCCACCTCCAAAAAAACAGAACAACACAAAAAGGAAAAAAAAAAAAAAATGATCCCTGGTGCCTAGAGGTTTCTGCCCCCAGGGGGGCAGAAAAGGCTTTCCAAAAAAATGCCCCCCCTGGGAGCGACACTTGCCCAAGGGGTCGTTCCCTCATGCCAATTTCAAAAAGAAAAAAGAAAATCCCTGGTGTCTAGTGGGCGTTTCAAAAACCGGATTGCTTTGCAATCCGGCTTTTGAAACGCAGAGAGAGGCTTCAAAGGGAAGGAAATAACTTTCCTTCCCTTTGAAGCCTCTCTCGGCCTCCCCCACGTGATCGGAAGAGAAATGCAAAGCATTTCTCTTCCGATCGCGGGGAGTAGGCCCTGTGACTAACAGCGCGCGATTGCGTGCTGACGTCACAGGGGGGGTGGGGGGGTGGAAGGGGAAGGGCTTCCCATTCCATCCCTGCCTTGGGGATGTGGGTGGGGAGCACAGGGGGGGGAGCGCTAGCGCTCCCCCCAGATCCCGGGTGCAGGACGAGGTGATCTCGTCCAAGGCACCCGGGAACCGGTGCCCTGGATGAGATAACCTCGTCCAGGGCACAGTAGGGGTTAATAGAAGTTGAGGTCAAGATTATTATCAGGGTTGTGCTGAACAGACTTACTCAATAGGCGGAAGAGAAAAATATTCTAGCTGACTTTCAATATATGTTTCGCCCACATTGGGCACGGTCGAACAGAATTTGAATCTCCACCTCATTGTTAATATGTAAATCAGGATAAAGAGGGGCTCTGTGCATCTTGCCTTAATGGACCTCAGCTCTGCCTTTAACAAAAGGAACAGAGAGAAACTTTGAGCAGAGCTGGGTTCCATGGGGGTGGATGCAAATCCGATAAATGTTCTGAGGGACCTTCATCAGGCCTGACGGCTTCTTTTCGTTATGGGAATAATGGGGAATGTACTAGGCACTTTTCTCTTGGTAGGGGAGCCTGGTAGGGTTGCATACTGGCCCCTTTTCTTTTTTAACTTGTATGTTAATAGATTGGAGAGTGCACTTTTGGAGACAGGGTGTGATGTGCCAAAAGCTGGGGCAGGTATCACCCAACTCTTTTAAATGCAGATGATGCAGTTTTAATTGCTCGCACCGCAAATAGTCTGCAAAAGCTTTTAGATACTTTTGTTAAATTTATGGCCAGTTTGGATCTTGCAACACATTTTTCAATGTGACATGGGATGGTCCTAGGGCCAAAACATACTAAAAGTGCAGCTTCTGTGTTCAGTGGCAAGTCTTAAGTAAGGTGGAGACCTTTACTTATTTGGGAGTTCTAATAGACTCAAAACGTAATTGGCAGCCCCTGATTAAGACAAGTGTAGGCAAAATGATAAGGGACAGTGTGGCTGTTTGTGTATTTTCATCACGACTAGGCCATAAACCTTTGAGGTCTATGTTGGAGATCTATAAGGCCAAATGCTTACCACTTTCCACCTTTGGCTGTGATATCTGGGGTTATGTGAATATAGATGCTTTGGGGGGTGGCAAAAAATAAAATTTTAAGGGGTCTTTTGGGTGTTGGGCGAGGCACCGCAGTTGAGATCCTACATGAAGGGTTGAGAGTGCGTTATATTGCTTATATTCACCTGCGTCCACTTTAGTTGTGGTGCGCTATTTAGAGGAAGGCTGAATTAAGTCTTAACAGGGTAGCTATTGAGGATTGTATGCATTTAGATGACATGCCAAATACACCGTGGATGTCATATGTTAAAGACAATTTTAAAATTTGGGAGAGGCCAGAACTTTTTTTTAAATCCTAGAAGCATTACCAAGCAGGATATTACTTGGTTGAGAGAAGCCTATTTTAAGAAAGGGTCTGTAGACAAGGAAGCTTCTGCCCCACAAAAAGTGTCCTTCCGGATATTCGCTATGATAAAAACCTTTCCCGGTTTTGAACCATATCTTTTTTTGGACATGTCCATTTGCTCACGTTGTGTCCTTACTTTTTTTAGGTTGGGCTTGTTTCATCAGTTGATTGGAGAGGGACATGGTATAAAAGTTCAGATTTTTCAACTTGTTCTTTTGATATGGTCTACATTTACGATACTATGCATGTTGTACTGCCATTTTTATATCTCCCTTAGTCATAGATTTATTAACCCCCTTTTTTATCTGAGCATTTTAGACAGGTGAAGCCTGCCTTTTTCTATCGACATTTGTTAGCTACAGAAAAAGTTTGCTTTTTTATCCAAGTTTTTAATGGCTGTATTAAGTGCTGCAAGATGAAAATTAATTACTGCCTTTTTTGAGATTTGCAAGTGCTGCTGATATTTGTGTCTAAGTTCATTGCACTGTATTATGATATTTTATCTTTTTTATTCTGTTTATTTATGAGGAAATGTATTATGATGGCTGCAGTTTCTATGGATTCTGAATTCAAATAAACATTTATGATGATGATGATGAATGATACCCATATGGCTATCCGAATCAGTTTTTTTGTAGAATACAGTTATCCATATTTCCAAGGTACAAACTTCTTCCGAGTAGTCCTCCTGAGAGGACCATTTTACTTAATAACATTGTCCTTTTGCACTGTCACCAAACTACACTCCTGGGGACTGTTTGGTGCCTCCAACTCTTTGTTATGTGGTTTTCTACAATCCTTCTCAAATACTTTGACCACTTTATCAAGGTTCCTCCACTGACCACCCTCAACTCTTATGGCATTACCACATACTTTTTCCACGGTCACAGGTTCTCCATATCTGGCATTCCCTTGCTTTACATAAATAGGTTTCTTAATCTGCACTATGGGGGTCATTCCGACCCTGGCGGTCAAAGACCGCCAGGGCCGCGAATGGAGGAAGCACCGCCAAAAGGCTGGCGATGCTTCCCTGCCCATTCTACTGCCGCGGCCAGAAAACCGGGTCCGGCGGTTTCCCGCCGGATTTCCCCCTGCTGGGTAAATCCGCCAGGGCAGCGCTGCAAGCAGCGCTGCCCAGGGGATTCTGACCCCCTTCCCGCCAGCCTGTTTCTGGCGGTTTACACCGCCAGGAAGAGGCTGGCGGGAACGGGTGGCCCAGCGGGAAGGTCGGAATGCCGCCAGCGGTCTTTTGACCGCAGAGCGGTCAAATGGCGGTACCGCCGCCCGCCGGGGTCAGAATGACCCCCTATGTCTCCAACTTGCACTGAATGAGATTTGACACATTTTCTGAGATCACACAAGATATTTTTTTTGCTCTAAGCTTCAACTACTTTTGTAAGCATAGCTTCCTGATCAACCTGTACATTAGCTTTGCTATGGTCCTAACCAACCATGCAGGATAAAGTACTGAAGTTGGTTGTCTAACTCTAAGTAACAGGAATGGAGACACCATTGTGATTGAGTGTGGTTTTGTGTTCGATAGAACCAACATGCTCTTTACTGCCCATTCCACATCATAATTGTTAGTCTTGCCCATTTGATGCAATCTGGTACAGCCCTATTCATTCTCTGTACCAATCCATTGGTTTGCGAATGATAGAGAGAACTCCTGAGATGTTTCACACCTGATTCTTGTAAAAACCTTTCCATTTCTGCATTCACAAATTGGACCTCGTTATCTGAAATAATATTTTCAGGGAACCCTTCTGTCATAAAATGTCCTTCAAAAATGACACCGCACTGTTTGCAGTTGGTGCTGAAATTAAACATACTTCGGGCCGTTTGCTGTAATAATCCATTAGTACAAATGCATAATGTTGTTTATGGGGTAAAAAGACCAAACAAATCAATACCTATTTTGACCCACGGTCTATCTGGTAACTGGATAGGAGGGTCTGTAACTTTCAACCCTTTTTCTGCATGGCAACACACCATACATGCTTTCAGTTTCATCAGTTTATCTGCCCATTGATGGCCAGTAATAAAAAGCTTGAACTCTTCTTTTTGTCAAAGTAGATCCCAAATTTCCTTCATGAGCCGCTTTACTAGATGTGAACGAATAGCTGTTGGTGGAACACACTTGTCTCCCCTTATTTCTATACTATTTTCAATGGAAAGTTCATCGGACACTTTAAAAAACAATTGTAACACTGAACAATTTATTTTTTTCTTTGGTCAACCATTCACAATGTTTACTTTGACTAGTATCATCACAGAGTCTTCTTGACTTGCACTCTCACGTCCAGCCCCTGAACATGCCCTAGTGTCTCCAATATTGACACACGCCACAAAGCAACTGTGTCATCATCAAGATTTCCATTGTCAACATCCTGCATGGGTAATCGGGATAACATATCAGCTATTACATTTTCCTTGCCTGGTATGTACTTAATGTAAAATTCATACTGTAGCAGTTTGGTAGTAAGATGAGCAATGCGCAGCATATTTAATCTTTTTACCATTCAAAATATATCAAAATTTATACCAATGGTTTGTGGTCACTTCGTAGTGGAAATCTACTACCCCATACATGTGTTCTGAACTTCTCGATAGCCCAGTAAAAGGCTAATAATTCTTCTATTACTGAGGAATTCAGTTCTGGTTCCCAAAGCTCCCTGGATACATAGCTCTATGTGACTACTCCCTTTGTAGTTTTTTGGGTAAGAAATGCACCTAAACCATATTTAGAGGCATCTACTGTAATAATGCATGGGAAACCAGGATCATATGGATGCAGTGCCTTTGCGTTAATCAGTTCTGATTGCACCTTTTCAAATGTAACCTGACAAGCATCGGCCCAGTCAAAAGGAACATTTTTTTAAGCACATTTGTTAAATTCTTCATCATTGTGGCATAACCAGGAATAAATCTTGCATAAAACTCACACATCCCTATGAATGAGCGTAGCTCCTCTTTGTTTTTAGTGTTTGGACATTTAACTATTGCCTTCACAGGTCCTAGTTTCGGGGAAAACACCTTCCCCAGACACACTATGACCCAGAATTCAATATGTTTCTTTCAAAACTCACTTTTTTTTTTTTTTACCACCACTCCCTTTTCATAAAAAATCTGTAGAACAGATTTAAGCACTTTTTCATGCTCTTCTAAATGCTTTGCATATATCAGAACGTCATCCTAGAAGACCAGGACTCCACGTATGTTTCCTAAGAGATGTTGCATTATACATTGGAACACAGAGGCCAAACTGAATGGCATGCGAGTGAACTGATACATGCCAAAAAGTGAATTGAAAGCAGTATTGTCACGTAGGTTCTCATTATCCTAATGAGACTACTGGATTCGGGCGGCAGAATCACCTGTACTGCGGAGAACTGAGTCTGATCCCGCACAATGTTACACCTGTCGGTCTAATCCGGGTTTTGTTCTGGCTAACTAGCAGTGCCTCATCTCCACCCAAGAGTAGGGATGATTAAGGCAACCGGTCGCATGACATAAATTCCTCAGGGGAATCGTGGTCACTCAGATCTCATCCGTTTCTCTCGGTTACATTAGTCTCACATATGTAAGGACACTCAGAAGCAGAGTATAGTTCAATAAGGTTTTATTGAAATAACTGAATCTTAGATAATAATGCGTGTATTGCGATAACTAGAACGATGAAGCACAATAGGATAAACATTGTGACGAGAAGAGTAGGACACAAAAATAATGTGATCATGTTGTCACCAAGGTCTTTAAGGATAGTTCCTACCTAAGCTATGTTCGAGCACAGCATGTTACGCTCTAAGTCTGCCCTTCAGGTTTCCCCATGGGAAGACATCATCCCTCAGACCTGGGTAGGAGGCCTGTAGACTACATAAGCTGCTGCAGCAAAGCACTCAGCAATCAGCATACAGTCGTGGTCATCTGGCTGGAATCTCACTCTAACATACATGGGTCAAGGCAGTGTTTTTATAACAAAACACCTGATGTTCCAAGAAAGTATCCCCACGTAAGTGTGTGTGTTTCTGTGAACATTGGAGACAAAGAGTACCACTTTTGCCGGCAACCGATCTTACTGCAGCCTTGAGAAAAGCACAGAATGAAAGAAATGCCTTGTTTAAGAACACAGTGCTGGCCTAGGCGAAGAACAACTAGATAGAGAAAATAAAACAAGGCTGCAACTGTGGCTAATGCTAAAATAATATAACAAAGCTAAATAAAACATATCTTGGTTAAAGTGCATAGTGGCAGGCCTAGGTTGCTAAAATAACGTGTATAAAACTGTAACTAACATGGCTACACAACAGTATGATGCCTAGACGATTCCTCTGGAACTACTTGATGGTAGGCAGAGGCTAGATCTATCTTAGAAAACCATTCTGCCCCACCAAGGTCTACCAATAGGTCACTTAGTCTCGGTAGAGAATGGGAATCAACCCAAATCTCCTTGTTGAGATTCCTAAGGCCAACACAAAGCCTCATGTCACCATTGCATTTACAGGCGATTACTAATGCTGACAACTACAAACTGGATTCAATAGGTTAAATTATACCTTTACTTTCCAATCTAGCTAATTCCTTCTGTAAGTCATTTCTTGGACTAAATGGTACTGTTCTTATTTTATGCTAGACTGGGATGGCCTCCTGTTTTACTTTAATCCTGTGTTTAAACCCAAAAATATTTCCTAGTTCAGATGAGGAAACTTTAGTGAATTCAACCTCCAAAGTATCTGATGTAGACTCATCCCTGACCACCAGTATTTGTTCACTCTTTCCAGGTTTAAGAACCAAACCCAAACGTCTCTGATGAAACCATCCCAATATATATTTTATCTTGTATTTTACATCCCTTGAACGCTATCACATCTTCAATAAATCCTTTTAACTCAATTGTCTGTCCTTCATATGAAACAGGAGCATTATTAGGAGGAAATAGTTTCCTGTCTCTCCTTGTTGTATGAAGCAACTCAGGTGTTATCATAGTAATTCTCACCCCCAATTCTACCAACAGATGTAAAGATATATTTCCCACCCTGTCATAAATCTATGGATCAACACACATGTTAGGATCAACAGTCACCACCCCATCCTCTGACACAAACATAATCATATCTTGGAAGTCTTTCATTAACTGCTGTTCTTCTTTTTCATTAAGATTCTCTTCTGCAACATATCCCACGTTGGGGATATTTGCCTGTGTGCTCTGGCAAACGTTTGCAAATTGTCCAAAATGTCCTACATTTTCTGCAGGTGACATTCCTAGCTGGGCACCCTTTACCTCCTCTGCCATTGGGGTTATTGCCACATATGAATCAAATATTTGTGCGTTTAAAAAATATGTTCTCACTATTTTTCAGTTCTTTCCTAGTTTGCACATTAGTCTGTATGATATTAACACTTTCTTTTATTGTTGTAGGTACACCTAACTCCTTCAGTGATAATTGGGCCAATTCAATACTGGTAACTACCTTTATGACCTCTTCTAATGATGGGTTACCCATAGTGAGTGACTTATGTTGGATATGTTTGTCGCAACCGTGGCCTTTGAACTGATGTCTAATTACCTTATCAGTATATGCACCAAACTCACACTGTGAGCTCAACTTAAATATGTGTCTACATTTTCACTTAGTATCTGTGTTCTTTAAAAAAAATGTATGATGAAGTACCACTATGCTAGGCTGCATATCGAATTGTGCTTCCAAATTTCTTACAGCTTCCTGATATTCATCTAACTCTTATCCGCCACCATCAGTAGATCAGGCAAATGCTTATAAATTTCTCTACCTTCGAATCTAAGAGAATGTAATAACAAAAACTTTTTTCTTTCTGGTCTGAATCGTGACACGCCAATGGTTCCTAAATACATCCCAAATGCATCATACCATTGCTTTCAGGGAATTTGACCAAGTGCATGATATTCAATATTTATCAATTTCTCCTGAAGATATCCTTTGTAGGGTTCACACTATAACTCTACAGATACACTTGTAAATACCTGTAATAAATGCTATGCAAATTGCACATAAATTACTATGTTAATCATTTTAAGCTATCCACAGAATAGAATATAGCATCGTTGTCACCATGTGAATTCACCCTCTTAAATATAGTCGTATGAGCATGTCTCTTTTGATACGCAGTAATTTGGAACAGTGTGCGTATCACTGTGAAGTAGGTTCAAAACAAGGCACTCCTGACTGCAATATTTGTAATGAATAAAAAACGTTTCACCCGCAGGAAATATTATTTAGCTTGACCTAGCTAAAGCAACTTATAATTTTCAGATACACTTGGTGGGTTCACAGGCCAATAGCTAACGTCCTTAAATACAGCCAAGTAGAAGTAAAGTCGTGTCTGTTGCAGTGATCATTATATATGCACAGAACAAGCATGCCTTTCGCAAGCCACAAAGCACACAGGCACTTATACGCTAAGACGTGTTGTCTTGGACATCGCCACCAGCCAGCAACAAACCTAAGCGTATTCAAATTGTTGGATATGAAGAAAACCCCAGTGTTTCAATATGGCGGTACTAAAGATGTTTTGGTTCTGTTTCTATGGAAGATTGGTCTTACACAGGAAAATATGATGCCCTTGACTCTCCAATGAAACTGGAATATGAAATCGCTATTTAGATGTTAAAAATAACAATTCAAGTGCAAAACTTCTCACCTCAAAGTCCGATATTAGTTCTCACGACATGGCCGAAAAACCTTTACATATGGAGAAAAGCTGGCAGTATCAGGAATACTTTTAGATGTGGAGGAAGACTGGCCACGTCAGTATCTGACCATAGGGTGCTCGGCGATGGCTAACTGGAGAACGTCACCATATTTATGTTGTGGTAAATAACTTGCAGGTAGAGTCGGTGTTTAATTATATTTTTATTGTTGAGTAAATGCATACAAAAGCCACTACTGTGTAGTGGCCTCAGGAGCTTTCCCAACTGTCTACCTACGAATGCTCACAATGCGACCGTATCAGCAGCGTTCTACTGCTATATTCCATTAACCCATACGCATAAACCACAACATAACATAAGCCAGAACATAACACCCTGGCCACCCTTGGCTGCGTCTCCCACATACAACTTCTTGTGGACTCTGGTACTCATCCAGTGGTCTGCCTCCTCCTGGGGTCAGTAAGCCCGCTGTCAATCACGTGTTGGCACAGCTCTGGAAAACACAGACTAGACAAGTGCTCACATACAAACAAATTGTAAAGGTGAGCGCGTTGCCGCTATTTTTAACATTGCCTGTTTTACAATTCCATTGACTCACTTTTACTAGTTTTTAAACGCTGTGTTGACAACCTGTCCTGTTTTAGAAACACTGTTTTATGTGTCTGTGAATCTGCTTTTAGCTCTATTTTAAGAGCTTACCTTTCTTTTGTTGGGAGCTCTTTTCTCTGGGACAGCGGCTACGTAGGGGGTCCATTTTTCAAACAAATTTCATGGAAGGAAGGGTCGGTTAGAGCCCTACTTTAGTTTTTTTTCTCCCTGGACCACGTCCACCTGGTTAGCGGTCCAGTCACTATATATGCCAGCACCAATGCGGCCGCTCAGCGGGTGCGCTGCTGGCGTGCCAAAGGCACGCTAAAGACAAGCCCGTCTGCACCCATCCACACCCGAACGGGGCCGAGGGCTGAGGATTATGTACAAATAGGAAACTGCTATGTCATGCCCTGATAAACGCCCGTTTGCTCCCTAAACATAAATTAGAAATTAAGGAGCTGATTGGCTGCCATGATATTGATTGCCCTTTTTATTATCGAAACTTGGGCTAGACCGGAATCCAACCCAGATTTTATTGAGGCCACACCTTTGGGATATGCTTTCTATAGGTCAGACAGGATAAAGGGTAGGAGAGGCGGATTGGCTATTATCTGCAGGTCATATTTTACATGCATCTGGACCGGCACAAATTCCCCCTCTGATACCTGCAAAGTAATGTTTTTTAAAATTTTGCAACAAAACTCTTCGCTTCTTGAAGGTCTATTAATCTACCCACCACCTGGACCTCTCTCCAACTTCCTTCAAAATTGGACAGACCTGCTTGAACCTATGGTTATGTCAACTAAGGCTATTATACTAGGCGACTTTAACATTCATTTCGATGAAATTCATAATCCGCCTGTTATTGAATTTTTAAATCTCATGTCGACCCTTGACTGGACATTAAAAGTAGTTTCTCCCACACACATAGCAGGGCATATATTAGATGGGGTTTTTGCCCGCACTGAAGACCAGCTGGAACTATTGAATACCCCTTTAAGCTGGACCGATCATTTTGTCTTGACCTTTAAATTTAGACCTGGTCTGCTCCCTTTCGCACCTAAACCCCATAGTAAACCAATCAGGCAATGGAAATGTGTCAAAGCAGAACAGCTAGCGCCCGCTTTGGAAGAAGGCTGGGATAGGGCAAATATGCTATCCTTGCCCCTGCTAGACAGCTTCAATCAGGGAATTGAAATTGCCATGAATTTATTAGCCCCCCCTAAGGTTCATGCCTCGCGTAACTCTAAGAAGTCTAGCCAACCCTGGTTCACTAAAGACCTCAAACTTCTACAGAGAAAATATCGCCACAGGAGCAGCGCTGGAGACTCAATTATACCTTAAGGGAGAAAGACACTTTAAAGAGTGCGCTTAAAAATTATAAGGAAGCCAGCTTCAAAGTCAAATCTTGAATTCTTTATACTTCAAGAATTAAAGAAGCCTCGAATGCCCCTAGAGAGCTCCTTAAAGTAATTAATGCTCTATCCTCCCCACCATTATCAATCGATTTGGAGAATTCACAGGATTTTTGTAACAAAGTAGCTAGACACTTTGAAAATAAAAGTCTACAAAACCATGCTAAATTCACACCGTATGAGGAAAACGTGGAGTACTCGACTATGACTCACCTAGGCCCCAAAGTAAGCCACTCTATTTTATCGAATTTTGAATTTCCCTCTCAGGATAGTATTACCAAGTTGATCTCTGAAATCAGATCGGGCTCCCCTCTGGACCCCTGTCTCCTCTCTATTCTCCAATTGGCTCCTGAATTGGTTTCCTCTGCTCCAGTTCCCATTTTCCAGGATGTCATTATTACAGGGACATACCCAGATTGCTGGAAGGAGACCACTGTAAATCCCCTTAAAAAAAAGTTAAACGGGGATAACCAGGATTTAAATAATTTACGTACCATTGCTCTTCTCCCTTTTTTGGCGAAGATCTTTGAAAAACGTATCAACAAAGATCTTGTCAACTTTCTGTCTGAATCAGGAGGGCTAGATGCTTCCCAACACGGTTTCAGAAAAACACACAGTACTGAATCAGCTTTCATCACCTCCTCGGACTCTATCCGGAGAATGGTGAATGAGGGACAAGGGGCCCTCCTAATTCAATTAGATTTATCTGCGGCCTTTGACACCATCTCACAACACATTCTGTTGGCCTGTCTTCATCAAGCAGGCCTAAGAGAGCAGGCTCTTAAGCTTTTGAAATCTTTTTTAACTAACAGGTGGACTACGGTTAGCTGTGGTGAGTTTAGATCTCTTGCCTATTTACTACCTTGCGGGGTCCCTCAAGGCTCATCACTCAGTTCGACCTTGTCTAATGTTTATGTCGCCTCATTGGCTGATCTGATTCGACCTTTTGGATTCACTCCCACTTCCTATGCAGATGATACGCAATTGATCATCCCAGTTAAGAAGAACTGGGAGCAAGTGGCGGATCGCTTCAACAACTGTATGCAGGCAGTCAACAGTTGGATGAGGGCAACATGGCTTAAATTAAATGCAGAGAAAAACAAGATTCTCTGCTTTGGAAGTGGCAGCGAGCAGTGGAGCCCAGGATGGTGGGCGACAGATTGTGGTACCTTTCCAGTTACTACTACCACAACTAGGAATTTAGGAGTCCTTTTTGATGATCGCCTGACTTTTAAAGGACAGGTGAATCATACGGTAAAAACGTGTTTGTGGACATCAAAAATGTTTTTTAAAAGTTTTTCCAGATCTCCAAAGAGAATGGAAAATTACAGTTACCTTGGCTCTGGTTATGTCCAAATTAGATTATTGTAACACTCTGTTACTTAATCTGGACAAAGTATACTTGAACAAGCTACAGTTGATACAGAATAGGGCTGCCAGAACTATTTTGAACCTTCCAAGCTCGGCATCTGCCAGAGAAAGTCTCAAACAACTACACTGGCTCCCGGTAGCCCAGCATATCACTTTTAAAGCGCTATGCATGACTCACAAAGCTGTCCATGGCATTGGCCCCAACTATTTAGTCTCTAAATTATAATGGAACAGACCTTAGAGGCATCTTCGCTCATCTGGAATTTATAGAATTCAGGCCCCCGGTACCAACAAAGCCAAATGGGGCGATAAAGCCTTCACGGTGGCTACAGCTAAGTGCTGGAACTCGCTCCCTTTGGAAATAAGAAAGGAAAACAGCTACTTAAAATTCAGGAAGTCAGTTAAAACATGGCTATTTCTGCGATAATTTCTGGTCACGATTCCCACCTTCTGCTTAGTGTCTCGCGTCCCCCACCTTTTGTTAGCGCTTCAATGCCTTTTGGCCAGAACGGGCTTTATAAGTACTACATACATACATACATTGTACAGCCCCTGATAATTTGTCACCTCACTGCCCTTCACCCAACCATCAGTGTTCTGCAGAAGGAATCCAAATGCTCAAGCCAGGTCTGAGAATCAAGTTTCCTACTCTCCCTGAACTTTCTCCTGTACATCTCTGGTGTCAGGCCATACCTAGTGATGGTGTAGGTGAGCTCACTGCTATCCCTATCGCAACAAGGTGACTCTCCCCTCTGCTGTGAAGTAGTTCCACAGGCCCACCTTCCAATCTCTCTCAGGGATCCCATACATTTGGAGTGCTGCCTCATAGCCCTGAAACCACCTGTGGATGTCATCCTCCTTAGAGTACTCTTTCTCTAGATTTTTGGAAAGGTGCACCCTTCTCTCAGAATGCACTGACGTAATGCTGCCACCATCTGTGCTGGGCCTCCTGCTCAGATCCAGCTCCTTCAAGCTCAGCTCCTGAGCTAAAAGCAGTTTCTCTTTTTCTGCCTACCTGTTGATCGTTGCAAGCTCCAGCTGAAGTTCCTTCTCATGCTGCCGCTTAAGTTTTTCCATCTCCATCTGATGCCTCCTCTCTGCTTGTCTGTCCTTCAGCTCCTCTGGGGTCAGACCTCTGGAGGAAACACTGCTTCGTGCCCTGTAGGGCACCTCCCTCCTAGGCAGATCCTGGTTATCCACCACATCCTGCAGGTTGTCCTCCTCTTCCTCCACAACAATATTCTCCTTCTCTGTGGGTCCACCAGCCTCCTTAGCTGCCAACCAGGCCCTCAGCATCTTTTACAGCTCTTCCTTTTTTTTAGGCCCTTAATTGGACACTTGAGCTCCTTATAAAACTTTTCGAGCCGTGACAGTGAGAATGACTCCAACTTCTCCTGCTCAAACTCTACATTTGCAGCAAATGCTGATGGATCCCCAGACTGAGACATGCTTATAGACAAGGCTTAAAAAGTTGCAAAGTACAAAAAGCCAAGAGACATCCAGCAAGGAAAACAGTATGTGGTTGCTTAATGGTCTGCAATTAGACAGTAGTGTACACCAATCACTTTATGCAAAGTACAAACACAAGTCATATCCCACTGCTGCCACCAATGTTAGAAATGTGGTGTCTAGTTGGCATTCAGTTTACACCCTGTCCAAGTAAGGAACCTCACTCTATTCAGGGTAAGGGAGTCACACACCTAAGATAACCCTTTCTCACCCCCTTGGTAGCTTGGCACAAGTAGTCAGGCTTATCTCAGAGGCAATGTGTAAAGTATTTGTACACACACATGGTAACACAGAGAAAAACCCACAAAAGTACTCAACACCAGTTAAAAAAATAGCCAGTATTTATCTGAGTAAAACAAGACCGAAATGACAAAAATCCAAAATACACAAATAAAATTATCACTTTTTAAAGAGTTTAAATCAGTGGTTGTATCCTTATAACACACAGTACCTTGGATGCGTCAAAAACAAAGATGATGCGGGCTGCAAAAGAGGTGGAAAAGCAAGCGATGCATTGATTATTTCCCCTCCGGATGGGTGATGCATGGATTCTTTTCCGGCTGGGTTTGTGATGTGTCGATTCTTTTCCAGCCGGACGGGCGATGCGTGGATTCTTTTCCTGCCGGGCTGGTAATGAGTAGATTAATTACTGCAGTGCAGCGCCAATGAAGAAAATGACCCTCAGGGATGATGTGTGGAAAATCCAGATGCACAGCAACAATGGATTTGCGCTGAAGCAGGTGATGCATGGATTTCGCCGCCGCCAGACAGGTCCTGCATCAATGTTTTAAGATACGGTGCAGGCGCTGCGTTGGTTTTTCTGCCACAACAGCCTTGGTGCATGGATTTTACTTCAGGTCACCAGCTTCCACTTCCAAAGGCCCTTGACCTGGATTTGGCACCACTTGGCAAGTCAGGAATCTCAGCAGAAGAACGTAGGCACTGGCAGAGGAAGTATTTGATGTCCCTACGACTTCACAACAGGATGCAAGCTCATTTCAAGCCCTTGGAGAACCTTAATAGCAGGATGAAGAAAGCCAAGTCCAGCCTTTCACTCCCAGGATGGAAGCAGCAGGCCAGCGCAGCAAAGCAACAGGCATAGTGGCAGTTCCTCCTACAGCATACAGCTCTTCTTCCTGCCATAAAGTCTTCAGTCCAGAAGTGTTCTGAAGCTGTGGGGTCAGCAGTCCAGTAGTTATACTCATTTCTGCCTTTGAAGAAGGCAAACTTCAAAGTAAAGTATTTTTAGCGCACAAGACCCTGCCTCTCCCTGTCTTGGCCCCAGACACACTGTAGAGGGTTGGAAACTACTTTGTTTCAGGCAGGCACAGCCCTATTCAGGTGCAAGTGTCAGCTCCTCCATCGACTCTAGCCCGGGAAGACAAATCAGGATATGCAGGACACAACTGAGCTCCCTTTATGTGACTGTCTAGAGTGAATTCAAAAACAGCCCAACTGTCAGTCTGACCCAGATGTGTGTTCAGCAGCCAGGCAGAGGCACAGAACAGTTAAGCAAGAAAATGCTCTCTTTCTAAAAGTGGCATGTTCAAACCCACAATCTAAAAAAGCACTTTACAAAAAGATGTATTTTTAAGTTGTGAGTTCAGAGACCCCAAACTCTACCCCTCCATCTGCTTCCAATGGAACACTGCACTTAAAATATATTTCTAGACAATCTCCATGATAATCTATGGGAGAGACAGGCCTTGCAATAGAGAAAGCCAAATTTAGCAGTATTTCGCTATCAGGACATGCAAAACACAGCAGTACATATCCTACCTTTTAAATACACTGCACCCTGCCCAAGGGGCTGCCTTGGGCCTACCTTAGGGGCGCAAGAGCCTTACATGTACTAAAAGGGAAGGATTGGGCCTGGCAAGTGAGTGCACTTTCCAGGTCGAACTGGCAGTAAAAGATGCACACACAGCAGTGGCAGGTCTGAGGCATGTTTACACGCCTAATTATGTGGGTGGCACAATCAGTGCTGCAGGCCCAGTAGTAGCATTTGAGTGGGCAAGCAGAGTGCACTTTACTAGTGCTGGAGTGTGTCTTTTAAAAGCAATATTAACATTAAAAGCTTGCAATATATTGTGTGATGAAGCTACATAGAAAATGTTTTAACATAGAAAATAATAAACGCGTTGAAATGTGCCTACAGGGAGTGGCTACCAATGTATACGAATGACTAATGAAAGTTATTAATGATGAATTAATTATGTACTAATGTTTTGAATTTGTACTAGCATATCATAATTAGAGTCATGTATTAGGAGCTTGCTCAATCAATCATTAGGCCTTAGCTTAAGCGAGGGTCTGGGCCTAGCTGCCTGGTCTCATATTGAACTGCATTTTGCTAACGTGCAATGTGCTGTTTTCCTGAAGGACACGAAGCTGTACTTTTCCAGAAGTTATGTGTGTAGCCATAGTAAATTCTTTCTCATGAGACCCGACTTGCTCAAGGAGACATTCTTGCTGAATGCAACAGTGTAATTCGTAACAGGTGCAAGGCTCCCTGGAGTAGGAGAAAACAATGGAGCTACTGACTGGAGCGTAAAGTGTAACTTTTCTTACCTGACATTTCAACCGATGAAGACGCCAATAACACGGGCCAATCAGCGACATGAGAACTGTGTTTTGTGGAAAATTCTACGGAAGTGCGTGGAGAATTATTGGACAGAGATAACGATGCACCAATTATGAACCAATGAGGAATTAAGGGTAGATTAGGCAGTTTTGATTTAACCGCACAACCCAAGGAGAAGGGGGCCCATTCCTTTGATACTTTGTCGTTTATTCGTCCTGATACTCTAAACCATCCTCTACCTATTCCTTACCTGATACTTACTTCCTTAGCTATGCTATACTGAGACTTTGCCCCGTCCTATCTTGGCTGATGATGAAAACGACTGATGTCTTGAGGACAAAGACTGGCGCTGTTTGCTGATCTGTTGGATTGGTAACTATCTGATGCAAAATTGTATTGTCTGTTTGCCTTTTCTTTCTAGGTACCAACTGCTCTTTTGATAGAGGCCATAATATAGATGTTTTCCAAATTTGTGATTTGCTAAAATGTTTTGCATGAAGCCCAACATGCTAATGCTAATTAGAGGTTAGTTAAGGTGTCCACAAATATCCTACGCAAATAGACAAATGACTGAGTTCTTGCTTTGTTGAATCATGTACTACTGAGACTTTGCTAAGTTGCTTCTTATTGATGACATGTTATTACTGAATGAATATTCTCTATGCATTGATTAATTACGTTCTAATTGCAAATCTGAAGAGGTACTAATGAGATGAATTGCTAATGAGATTAACAGAAATGACATTAGATTGTGACTAATAGGGAAATAAATATCCTAACACTTAACTAAATTGGTGTGGTTATTCGTGACTGAAAGGTCATGGTATGTTCAACTTACTGATTCTTACTAAATGTTATTGATTAGGTTGCTAATTAGTTATTGGAAATTATTGATTGTTTTATTGATCTATTGATTTGTGATGCCAAAGAGACATCTCGTACTGGGAAGTCCCCAAACGTGGCCCAAAGGTTCGTTGACCTAAACGCGTCTCCTTGTAAGTTTACTTATCAAGGTTCTGACGCGCTAACAGTTTCTGGTATTGTTGGAGTGTAGCTTTTATAATCAAAATTAACATGAACCACTTGCAAAATAATGTGTAATCAAGCTGCATTGAAAATGCATTAATATGTTTCTAATGTACGCATTTGAAATGTGCCCACGGGGAGTGGCCACCAATGTATACTATGATTGATGAAATTGACTAATAATGAATTATTAATGTACTAATGTATAATTCTTTTTTAGCATTAAGAGTTATATGTTAAGGTTTGCTGAATAAATCATTAGGCCTTAGTTAGCATGAGTCTGGGCCTAGCTGCCTGGTCTCATATTAAATGTGTTTTCTAACGTGCACTGTGCTGTCTTCCTGAAGGACACAAAGCTGTACTTTTCCAGGAGCTAGAGATGTGTGTAGCTGTAGTAAATTCTTTCTCATGAGACCCGACTTGCTCAAGGAGACATTCTTGTTTAATGCAACAGTGTAATTCGCAACAGGTACAAGGTCGCCTGAACTGGTAAAGACAATGGAGCTACTTGACTGGAGTTGTGCGTGTAACTTTTCCTACCTGCCATCTCACCCGATGAAGACATAAATCACAGGAGCCAATGAACTGTATGAGAACTGTCTTAGGTGAAAATTCTAGTAAGGTGAACACACAACTATTGGTTAGAGATAGTGGTGCACCAGCTACCGACCAATGGAAAATTAGAGATTTGTCTGGCAAATTCAATTTAACGTCGCATTACAAGGAGACATCAGCCATTAGAGGGACACCCCTGCTATTACTCTGGCATTCCGTCTTTGCCTTTGCGGCTTTGACTCTTCAAACCATCCTTACCTTGCTTTGCCCAATATAAAGTTCTTCTCCTCCTTAAGAGGGAAGAACTTTCTGCCCTAGTTTCTGAGACTTTGCTGTTCTATCCTGGCAGATGGCGAATCGATTACTGACGTGCAAGGGATGAAGAAGGTGTTACCATGCCAAGCGTGCGGGGGCGTGGGACATTGGAAGCGGGAGTGCCGGATGATGGTGCAGGAGGGTGTTGTTGAACAAAGCAATGATGTCAGTGCATTTCAGAATGTCAAAGGGCCAAGAATGAGGGGTCCTAACCCGAGTTTCCAGAATAAAATGGTTCAAATGCAGGGTCTCCAACCCATGCAGCAAGTGCAGATGCCAAGTATACAACCAGTGCAGATGCAGCAAGTGCAACAGCAGATTCCAGTGGTACCTAGACAGCAAATGCAGTTGCCCTTAGCGCCAATGGGACAGCAACAGATGATGCTTCCTCAACAGGTCACAAGTCAAGGAATGGGTCAAAATAACACAGTACAGCAGTACCCATTGCGTAGTGAGAATGGAATAAACGATGAATGGTCGGATGACAGTTCAGATAGTGAGGAGTGCAGGCTTGCAGCGTCCCTAGAAGTAGATCAGAGGGTACCGTATGTGCAGGGGAAAGTGTTGGGTCATAAGGTCTCATTTTTGGTTGACACAGGAGCTACACGCTCTACATTCAGGAGTGCAGAGGTTCCGAAATCGGCCCTTTCTGGACGTACAATAAAAGTAGTGGGAGTGGCAAACCAGCTCCTGACCAATCCAATCACAGATCCAGTTCAAGTCGAAATTGGTACCTTTCAGGGATTACACAGGTTTGTAGTCTGTGATTCCAGTCCTGTGTCCCTACTGGGAAGAGACTTACTATGTAAGACAAGGTGCTCTATCACCTGTTCGAATGAGGGAATAGAGGTGCAGACAAACAGTGATGACGAGGGAGATGGTGGTCAGATCTCAGAGCCAGAAACAGAGACCTGCAGGGGACAGTCACAGAGGTGTGGGACTTGACAGGAAAAGAAGTAGGGTTGATAAAAGGAGTAGAACCAGTCAAAGTAGACGTGAAGCCAACCGCAGTACCACATGGCACAGGATGTCCTTATACAGGTGACACGGATAATTGCAGATTTTGTGAAGCAGGGAGTTTTGAAGGAAGTATTGAGCAGCCCATGTAACTCAACTATAATGGGTCTGAGGAAGCCCTGTGGGAAAGTCGGAATTGTTCAAGACTTGAGAAAGATCAATGACATAGTGGTGAAGTGTTGCCCGATAGTGCCAAACCCAGCTGTGATCATGTTTCAAGTTCCGTGCTACGCAGAATGGTTCTCAGTCGTTGGCTTATCCCAAGCATTCTATTCTGTGCCTCTTCATGAGGACAGCCAATTACTCTTCAGTTTCAAATTCCTGGACAAGGATTACAGTTGGTGTCGAATTCCTCAGTCACCATCTATCTTCAACCAAATTTTCAAGAAAGATTTGGAGTCATTGGAACTGCCTTTCCAATCGACTCTAGTACAGTACATTGATGATTTGTTGATTGCCTCCAAAACAAGAGATGATTGCAAGTACGACACTATTGCCCTATTGAATCACTTGGGAAAGAATGGACACAAGGTGTCCCCGAAGAAGTTGCAGTACTGTCAGAAAGAGGTGAAGTATCTAGGCCATTTGATTGAGAAAGGGTCGAGGAAGATATCTAAGGAAAGAGTGACTGCCATATTACAGATGAATCCACCGACATCCAGGAGAGATGTCAGGATGTTTCTGGGAATGGTGGGCTACTGTCATCAGTGGATCCCGAATTTCTCCATTATCTCCAAGCCTTTGGTGAGACTGACAGCTAAAGAGGTTAAGGATGGCCCAGATACCCTAACTATGTCCGAGAAAGAGATGAGGGCATTCATTGAGTTGATGGAGTGTATGTGCAGGGCTCCCTCCAGCTTTAGGTATGCCTGATGACACAAAGCCTTTTGTCCAGTTTTGTCATGAACATGATGCTTGTTCTTTGTCTGTCCTGACCCAGGTCCATGGAGGTGCAAACCGACCAGTAGCATATTTTTCAGCTACTTTGGGCCCAGTCGCAGAAGCCTTACTAAGACGCAGCACATGACAAATGCTAGATTGACCAAGTATGAGACAATTATATTAGGATCACCAAATGTGTCACTCAAACATTGTACTGTATTGAACCCAGCAACTCTGCTTCCCAATGAAAATACAGATGTTGATGATGCCGAAGAGGTAGAACATGATTGTCTTGAGGAAACAGAACTGTGCACCAAACCGAGACCCGATATCAAAGACACCCAATTGGAAGAAAATGATTACATTATCTTTGTTGATGGCTGTTGTCTGAGAGACTCAGTAGGAGTACTGAAAGCCGGATACGCTGTGTGTATCTTGGCTTGAAAGGGTATACTCTGCTCAAGTGGCTGAATTGATTGCTCTTACTAGGGCATGCCACGCTGCTGACAAATTGAAAGTGACTATCTATACTGATAGCAGATACGGATTTGGGATTGTCCATGATTTTGGCCAGTTATGGTCGCAGAGGGGTTTTATGACCTCTTCTGGTTCTCCAGTGAAAAATGGCGAAAGAATTAAGGAATTGTTGCATGCGATTCAGTTACCTCTTGAAATTGCCGTGGTGAAATGCAATGCTCATGTAAAATCACAAGTCTTTGTGTCAATGGGAAATGGATATGCAGATCAAGGCGCAAGGTTTTGCGCATTGAACTTTATATCGTTCAAGGATCAGTGGGAATTGTTACCTGAAACAGAAAATGAGACATGCACAGGTTACGCCCTGAGGGTGGTTGACACGATGGAAGAATTAAAATTGTTGCAGGGACGTGCCAGCAGAGAAGAGAAACGCTCTTGGCTTAAAATTGTCAAAGCCCAGCTCACCTGAGTCCTTGTTCAGTTCTGATGGAGGTTGAAGACAATCCGACCCCACCCTGAAACTGCTTGTTCCAGCACACTAGTTTTTAAAACAGTGCACTAAGAACAGAAGCTCAAGGGAAGGGGGGAAGTGGATAACATAAAATAAAGAGACAACACCGTTCTTGCGTTTCCACGGTTGAAGTGCTGCACAAATCTGCGGCCCTCTCTGACTTCTGTAGAAACTGCTGCCTAATGAAACATAAACAAAGAACAGATAAGTACAACCTATTCCTAACTGGGTTCCTGACTATCCCTTTATTTATTAAAAAATTTCTTCTAAAAGTACCTCTTGGATCCTGGTCTCTAGTTTCCAGGTTTGGAATGTGTTACTGCTCTGGGATGTGCTTTCTATTACTCTAAAGCTTCTAAAACATTAAACAAATACCGTTATCAGAATTACCAATATCAAACATTCATCTTAATATAACTAAAGCCTAAATTCTCAATAGCAGACTCACTTTTCCCATATTTCCAGAATCTTTTATAAAACAAATACTGTACTTTTACGTCAAAATACAGCATGTAATTTGTGCAAGTCCTTGATTTACTGTTTGCCTTGCTGTTAATGGTTTCCACGGTTCGATTCTTAAAAGTTCCATAAAAAAATATGTTTGCTTCGCAAAGTTCCGCAAAGTATTCTTGTAACAAAGAGTTTGAATCACAATGTTCGTGGTAGGTATCTTGTTTCAAATTGTCTATACACGAATCCAGAAATTGTTGTCAAAAGTTCTTTCAGGTAATAAAGGTTTTGCACTTACTTGTTGCTGGCAAGAGATACTGATCAGTCTAACCTTGTGTTCTTTCTCTTTTGCAGGTTGCTTGTAGGAGAGAGGCTGAGGCAAGGAGGAACCGGAAACCGGAAGAAGGAAGAGCCAGCAGCTGCGCCCATTGAAGCCAATGAAAGTCTGTAGAGAGCAGGAGTGCCAGCGCCGAGGGATCTGTCCTCAGGTAAGCGGGAGGTAGACGAGCACAAGCACTGGGTGAGGCTCGGGGCTGTCTTTTATAGACAGGGCTGGGTGTGGTCCTCACATGCTGCACATGTTCTTGAAAGGTGTGCAGAGCTGGGTGTGGTTTGAAGAGCTGGGTGTGGTCCTCACATGCTGCACATGTTCTTGAAAGGTGTGCAGAGTTTCAGTTATTATGCAAATGAGTTAAATTAACACATGGCCTAGAGAGGAGTGTTTTAAAGAAGCCTTGGTAAAAGCAAGGCCCAATGTGTAAACAAAACAGCACATTAAACAACATACACAGAAGCCTAGGGGGGGAGGTGAGATAACAAGAAAGGCTTTCAATAGTAAGTTTAAAAGGGAGCTATTACAGAACCCACTAGTGCAGTGAGAGGGGACATGCTCTTTGCTGTGCACAAACCCTAACGAAAATGCAGTGTGTACAAAGACCAGATGATTTGTGGGTCTCAGACAAAGTCCTGCCGAACAGTCTTTTGTCACAATTTTCAAGGTTTTACCATGGTCAAGCACATATTGGGAGGGATGCCATGATCAGGTTGTTCAAAATTGATTGGTTTAACCCGAAGTTCAGACAAGCTGCAGAAGTGATTTGTCATAGGTGTATCATCTGTTAACAGAGGAATGCGGGGAAAGGGACAGTGGTGAATTTGAGCCACATTGGGAGAGCTGGAGGTCCATTTAGCAGAATGCAATTGGATTTTATTGAGATGCCCGTGTGTGGAGGTTTGAAATATGTGTTGGTGATTGTGTGTATCTTTAGTCACTGGATTGAAGCATACCCTATGTGTAGGAATGACAGCCTCACAGTAGCCAAGCTGCTGCTTAGGGAATTGATACCACGTTTCGGGTTTCCGATCTCTTTAGAATCAGATAGGGGAAGTCACTTCAACAACAAGGTGGTTAAGTTGCTGTGTGCAGCTTTGAACATGAGCAGAAGTTGCATTGTAGTTACCGTCCTGAAGCATCACGACTAGTGGAGCAGATGAATGGTACCCTGAAGTTGAGAATGACAAAAATGTGTGCAGCCACGAATTTGAAATGGCCCGATGCATTGCCTTTTGTGTAAATGTCAAGGAGAAATACACCTAACAAGAAAACAAGACTGTCCCCTCATTAGATTCTCATGGGCTGAGCTATGAGACTGCCCGCAGTGCCTGCGAATGCTCTTGTGAATATCACGGATGATATGGTGTTGGACTACTGCAAGGCTTTGGCTGATGTGGTCCGCTCTCTTTCTCACAGGTGGAAGCTACCACCCTGCCACCGATAAAATGATCCAGGACACAACCTGAAAGCTGGTGACTGGGTTGTCATCAAGAAACACGTAAGGAAGTCGTGTTTGGAGCCACGTTGGAAGGGGCCATATCAAGTGATACTAACAACTACTACTGCTGTGAAGTGTGCGGGAATTCTGAACTGGATCCATGCCAGTCACACAAAAAAGGTGACGTGTCCAACTGATGAGGAAGTTGAGTTGTTGAAAGTGCCAACAACAGAGAAAGAAGTCTCAGGGCCGGAGAGTGATCAAAGGGGAACTGAGACAGAAGGAGAGCCCGGCTTGGTCACTCCAGTAAGCGACAAGGGAGAAGAGATTCAGAGGGGTGACGGTGAGCCTATCTCAACTGAGGCAGCAGGAGAGCCTAATCAGAGGAGGGTTCTCCCAGAAGCAGACGATTATGAAAATGAGCTAGAGCATTTGACAGACCCAGAAGGCGAAAGATTTGAGGTGGAAGAGAGTCAGAGTGTCCAAACTCTTCCTGAGCAAATTGCAGGTCCATCAAGAGAAGACACAATAGAGCCAGAGGAGGGCGAAGGGTTGCCACAGGAAAGATCAAAGACTTGAGAGATACTGAAAGGAGACAAGTGGCCAGAATTGCAAGTAAAAAGGGGAGAAGTGGTTGTCGAAGATGCAATAGAGGAAGAAGTTGATACGACAAGGAGAGAAGATCTAAGTGAAGGAGAGTTGCAAGGTGATCGCAAGTTGAAAAGAAAAAGAGTAGCAAACAGAAGGTACGTAGGTCCTGAATGGGCGTATGCAACGACAGCTGAATGGCAACAAGAGTTCTTGGCATTTTGCTTTGATCGAGAAATTCCAGGTCAGTACTTCAGCACTTGAGTCTGACTGGAGAAACTGAATTGGTGTAAGAATCGAATTAAAGTTGAGAAACTAAGAAAAGAGACTGAGAATTTACCAGATGAGACTTTGAAAACCTGAATTGACTTTTGAAAACCGATTTTGAGAAGCTGCTAACCTGAATTGACAAGGATCCTGGGAGTGAAACTGAACGCTGTAAATAATTGCTGAAGGAAGAATTTCGCTTATTCAACTCTGCTGCGAGAAAAAAAAAAAGAGAAAAAAAATTCATTCTGACTATTCTCTGTTGTTGTTTGAATTAACCATCCTTCACTTTCTGATTCTTTACAGATCAAGGCTAACATTAGAGAGGATAATAGAGGGAGTAGGCATTGTAAATATGTGGGTGTTGGTTGAGGAGTTGTGTGCGTGATATTCATTATGGTTGTGGTTGTGGTTGTGGTTGTGGGTATGAAACTAATGGATAAGAGTGGGACTAACAATGCTACGATTCCTGAGACTACCACTGCACTAACAGCTTGGGAGAGGTTTGAGCTGGATACAAAATGTTTGCATGAGGGAACTAACGCAAAAGGGGAACTATCAACTAATGTTTTCTATCGCTTGATGAGTGAGTTTGTTGACACAATGGATGCAAAAGATTGTTTTGTGTGTACACAGATTCCTGTTTCGGTACAAGAGGGGGTTACCTATAATAGTCTGGCACTAACATATGGGATAAGTTGTAGTCTGTTACTAACAAGATTCTATAATCAGAAAGAGATTCAATACTTTAACTCGAACTATGACCTTGTGTTTTCTTATGGGCCTATAATAGAGGATTTGAGTGGGGTAGCTAGATACTATAGTATAAAGTTAGTTAAAGGATCCTTTGAGGCGACATTAACAATAGTACATCTTATGGACACCGTAACATCTTATGCACACCGTAACAATTTGACATGGTTGCTTACACCTGTAGAGAAAAGCTTTTTAGATCACACAGAAGATAGAAGAAGGGCATTGAAGGGTAAACTAGAGAAAGGATTGAAGTAACGGGCTTTTGCTATTGGTGAAAATTATGGTGCAACTAGAGAGCAAGGGAAGCCAGCTCTAGATGCATTACACGTAGGGAAGCTGTGCATATCTAGGCCGAAATCATACTATGACAATGTGTTTGTGGGAATGAGTGAATGTAAGCATGTGTTTTTGTTTCAGAGTAAATGGACGTTCATGTTAAATGGGCAGGATCCAGCGATCTCCGGGATCTATTACATATGTGGACTTAATGCTTATTATCGTCTTCCAAAGGGATGGTATGGGACATGTTATTTGGGGATAGTTTTCCCAAAGATATATCAACTTGATGATTTGAAAAGGTTTTCAAAATTGTCTGAATTACATCGTACTAGACAAAAGAGAGAGACTGCTGCTGGTGTAGTAGGAGACATATTTGGGGCGATAATTCCTTCAGTGGGAGATATTTTAAACTCCATAAAGATTTAAAAGTTGTCTACTATTGTGGATAACATTCTGACAAATTTTTCAGGGGCTATACTGAACTTGCTGCAGAGAGGGCTATGACTCTTCAAAACAGGCTTGCTTTACACATTCTTTCAGCGAAAAATGGCGGAGTTTGTAAGATGCTTAATAAGCGTCATTGTTGTGCGTATATACCAGATAATAGTAATGAGATTAGAAGTGTGCTTACTAACTTGACTAGGGATAGTACGGACTTGAAGGATTTGAAAGAACCAGGTGTTTGGGTAAAGGTTGGTAAGGGATTTGCTTCAGTGGGAAGGTGGCTTAGTAACATTTGGCATGGGATATTGTCTAAAATAATACAGGTAATATTGACTGTTATAGCTTGCTTATTTGGATTGTGGGTGGCATGTAAAATCTGTAAAAGAATAAAATTGAAGATGGCGAAAAATAATAAGAGGAGGGAAGAAAAACAAAGGGAAAAATTATTCAGGGCAAAATCAAAGGGGCCAGTAAGGGAAGAGATTGAGATGAGGGAATTTTGGAATGTAAAATTCGTGGGGAAGGTTTGTGTGACGACAATAGTCATCAGAGGAGGGATTGTTGGAGTGTGCCTTTTAAAAGCAATATTAACTTGAAAAGCTTGCAATATATTGTGTGATGAAGCTGCGTAGAAAAAGTGTTAATGTAGAAAATAATGCACGCGTTGAAATGTGCCCACGGGGAGTGGCTACCAATGTATACGAAGACTAATGAAAGTTATTAATGCTGAATTACTTATGTACTAATGCTTTGAATTTGTACTAGCATATCATAATTAGAGTCATGTATTAGGAGCTTGCTCAATTAATCATTAGGCCTTAGCTTAAGCGAGGGTCTGGGCCTAGCTGCCTGGTCTCATATTAAACTGCATTTTTCTAACGTGCAATGTGCTGTTTTCCTGAAGGACACGAAGCTGTACTTTTCCAGAAGTTATTTGTGTAGTCGTAGTAAATTCTTTCTCATGAGACCCGACTTGCTCAAGGAGACATTCTTGCTGAATGCAACAGTGTAATTCGTAACAGGTGCAAGGCTCCCTGGAGTTGGAGAAAACAATGGAGCTACTGACTGGAGCGTAAAGTGTAACTTTTCTTACCTGACATTTCAACCGATGAAGACGTCAATAACATGGGCCAATCGGCGACATGAGAACTGTGTTTTGAGGAAAATTCTAGTGAAGTGCGTGGAGAATTATTCGACAGAGATAACGATGCACCAATTATGAACCAATGAGGAATTAAGGGTAGATTAGGCAGTTTTGATTTAACCGCATAACCTAAGGAGAAGGGGGCCCATTCCTTTGAGACTTTGCCGTTTATTTGTCCTGATACTTTAAACCATCCTCTACCTATTCCTTACCTGATACTTAGTTCTCCTCCATATGAGGGAAGGTCTTATTCCTTAGCTATGCTATACTGAGACTTTGCCCCGTCCTATCTTGGCTGATGATGAAAACGACTGATGTTCTGAGGACGAAAACTGACGCTGTTTGCTGATCAGTTGGATTGGTAACTATCTGATGCAAAATTGTATTGTCTGTTTACCTTTTCTTTCTAGGTACCAACTTCTCTTTTGATAGAGGCCATAATGTAGATGTTTTCCAAATTCGTGTTTTGCTAAAATGTTTTGCATGAAGCCCAACATGCTAATGCTAATTAGAGGTTAGTTAAGGTGTCCACAAATATCCTACGCAAATAGACAAATGACTGAGTTCTTGCTTTGTTGAATCATGTACTACTGAGACTTTGCTAAGTTGCTTCTTATTGACGACGTGTTAATACTGAATGAATATTCTCTATGCATTGATTAATTACATTCTAATTGCAAATCTGAAGAGTTACTAATGAGATGAATTGCTAATGAGATAAACAGAAATTACATTAGATTGTGACTAATAGGGATATAAATATCCTAACACTTAACTAAATTAGTGTGGTTATTCGTGACTGAAAGGTCATGGTGTGTTCAACTTACTGATTCCTACTAAATGTTATTGATTAGGTTGCTAATTAGTTATTGGAAATTATTGATTGTTTTATTGATCTATTGATTTGTGATGCCAAAGAGACATCTCCTACTGGGAAGTCCCCGAACGTGGCCCAAAGGTTCGTTGACCTAAACACGTCTCCTTGTAAGTTTACTTATCAAGGTTCTGACGCGCTAACACTAGGTGCTTTCAGTAAATCAAATATGCCAATCATGGATAGGCCAATCACCAACACAATAAGGACAGAGACCGGTCGCACTTTAGCATTGGTCAGCAATGATAACGTGCTTAGAGTCCTAAAGCTAGCAAACTAAATTCACCAGAAGATCAAAAACAGGAGGTCAAAAGCAAAAAGTACGGGGGAAACTACGCCAAGAGCTGACAGGTTTAACAACCCCCCATGCTACTCCTCTTTCTTCAAAAACCTTACTAGGATGGGTTAAGTGGACCATGTCCCTGCTGCAATGATATTTATAGTTTCAGAGCCCAATCATCTAGATGGGCCATAGGTGGGCCCAAACTAAAAGACATTCTGAGAGCAGCTGACTGATAATCATTTTCTACTGTTAAAACCTTTTACTATAAAACTGTTTACTATACTGCTGTCAAAGTTGTTATTTGTTTTAAAACAGCATGAAATGAGCTTCAGGTCCTGTCATAAAATGTACATTTTCCAAGAGATACTGCTCGAAAGTCCTAATTTTATTAACGACACAAAGGCGAGTAATACTGCACCTCGCTGTATGTCACGTGACTTTGCAATTTTACCAGATACTTCTCTTATTTCACAGCGATATGATCAATTTCTTCCTTTTTCAGTTCCACAATATATATTGTCATCCGACAGTCCCAGTGCATTCAAAGATATCAAGGAGCCAATATGCCTTTTCTCTTGATGGCTGCCTGCATTTCCTTTATTGGTTTTCCCCTGGGTTACTCTGCTTTCTTTCTAGCTTCTATTTTATTAAATTGGAAGAACAAGAGCATACTACTCTCCTTGGTGCCTTTAATAAAATCAGGACTTTCCAGCAATAATTCTTGAAAAATCCACTTTAGCAACAATAGGCATTCTGGAAGGTGACTTTGTTTGATGATGTCAGTAGGGATTTTGAGATCTACTCTGACATCATTGCCACTTTTTTTTTTCTTGCCTTCATAGAAAAACACTGGCCAGGCTGGCACAAAATGGTTAGGTGGCAAACCCAGCACTTCAGTTTTAAGGGCAGAACATAATTACTGGGAGTTGAGACTGGTGAAACACAACATTGGGACATCAGGGTTTGTTGTAATGCTTGCACGTAGCTCAGTTTTGTCGAAGATTTAGTACAGAAGAAAGAAAAAAGGGGCAGGTACACATAGCCAGCCTCGGACAGTGGCATAGCAAGGGTGCCATGGCCCTTGTGCAAATAAGGAAACTCCCCCCCTGTTTCAAACAACAAAATAATAATCACGGTACAGTGGGTCCCACAAGCCTCTAGGCTGCTGCTCCTGCTGTACCACTGGAAGCTACACTCCTTGTACCAGTGCATGGGTGACACATTTTCTCAGCAGAGAAAAGCATATCAGTTTTGGAAAGGAAAGGTGGTGATGCATATGAGATAAACTGTGTATCTTTACAAAAATGGCCGAGAACGAACTCAAGATTAGACTGGGTGGTTCTACAGTGTGGTTTTAAAGATGGGGAGGGAATGTGCAGCACAATATCTTAAGGGGTTTTCCTGAAAATGAAATAGTAATTGATGGAATACTTGGATTAATCTCCCTAATTTCTGGCCTGGGAGTTTGGGCTGGATTGTTGCTTTTGGAGGAGGGTCGAGACTGATTTACATATGGCTGGGTCCAAACTGAAGTGGTGTGCAAAATAAGGATGAGCTGGAGTGTGGCCCTGAGTAATTGTTAGTGGCTGAGATTAACTCAAGCATTCCATCCATCTCTGATAGAGTGACACCTGCAGCATGCTCTGTTTTATGCTAAACTAAGTTGAGCCGCACTATGGTGTGGTTTCTTTGGCCCCAGGGTATGTAACGTTCCCTAGGTTGGGTTGGGTTTGCTCTTAGTGGTTAAGCAGCAAGCAGACAGACTGGACCCTGGTGTCAGGCTAAGCCGGAAGGCAGACTTAATAGGCAGCCACATTCCTTCTTCAGTTTCAGCACAGCTGTGATTGGAGTCAGGCTTGAGGATCCAGACCTACTATTTAATATCTGTCAGTTTTTGTCTGCATGTTATTTTTTTCCTTCTGCAGCTCACTTCTCATTGATTTCCCATCAAAAAATAAAATGTAGACGATAAGAAACAGACACGACTCTTTTTTTCATGCAGCCATTTTCAGGGTGCAGTCAGGATTAATTGCCTAAGATGTCGCAACAGACCTCTCAAACAAAACTCCCGAGTCCCTGCTAATTAGCAGCATTTCAACGATGCTCACATCAGGAAGTGGCAAGAAAAATAGTGGCTTGATCGATTTTCTGTAATAAAGCAGGTCCTGCAGAGTTTCACGAGGAGAATCCTACCCCCCCTTGCTCCTACAAGGGAAAGCCCGGCCTCCTGCAAGTTAATTCATAAAGCTTTATCGCCAATAACACCAACAGGCTTCAGAAGAAGGGGATTAAAATGCAAATATATGCAGATTTGCAAAGTGTACAATTTGCAGGTGAAGCCTTAGATGTGCAGCATACATTGTTCAAGAAAGCCCTGGAGTGACGCACACCAGAGAGCCTGACCTTGCACAATGCCCTTGAGGGTCACAGTGCATGACAGTGTACACATAAAACCACAAGCATATAAAATCAGGTGCTTATCTGTTTCTTGTAAACCTAGGGCAATGTCAAAAGCAATGGGTGTTGTGGTGGACCACCCACAGCAGCATCCTTTGCACGCCCCTCTTGTGCCGAAAACTGCGTAGGAAGGGCCCATATTTACATGGCGGCATCATGCCACAAACATTGGCTTAGCTCCACCTTGTAAATATGGCGCAGTGCACAGCGTCAACGGAGAAACACAAAAAGTGATGCTTCAATGGCTCTAGGGTCTTGTAAATATGCCTCAGTGATTTTTCCCTATCCTGATTTCACACCCCACACTAAGGTGAAGTTGTTTGTCTAACAAGTTGGTGGTTGCTGTCTGTTCTGATGATTGATTGCTGGCTACATATTGGTCAGTAATGGAGTTTGAGACTGCCTTGAAACTGAAGGGCCTCTTGGTATCTAGAATGGGCTATTTTGAACATCGGTTGATAAGCCCTGATTTTAGTTTACTAGTGATGAAGCTAATGTAAAAAATGGCATGTACATGGGTTGTAATTATTTTATAGCATAGGACTTTATTAATCTGACCCCCGCTGAATCATTATTGGAATCCTGGGAACACCCACTGAGTCATTACTTGAAGTAGGGGGCCCCAGCCTAAACACTGTTGATGATTTGAACCACAAAACGATACATAAGAAATACAGAAACAAGCATTCCATCAAACACATACACAGATGATGGCACATTTTGTTTAATGTGCAAATAAATATAAATAAAAGAAAAATAATAATTTTGATAGGAAGGTAGGAGCTGTTTTAAATTAAATTGAAGCGAAACATCATCCATAGTATTGCCCTCATTACGACGCTGGCAGTGAGTGATAAAGTGGAGGTGATACCACCAACAGGCTGGCGGTAATTACCGCCAAATTATGACCATGGTGGTGAGAACTCCCAAAGACACCGAATGTACCACACCAACCGCCAGGGCGGAAACAACACTCACCATTGCCGTAGCCGGCAACAACCAGGCGGGAGACAAAGTACTGCCCACCATATTAAGACACTGCAAACCACCACCTTTTCCGGGGTGGTACCAACGTCATCAAGAGCCTGGCGGAATCGCATCACAGAAGAAAAAGGACTCACCATCAGAGACACAGGGAAGAAGAATGCCGCCATGGAACCCGAACTGCAAGTTTTCTTGATGATCTTCTACGTTATGCTCCATCTGGAACACCAACACCGATGAAGACGACGACGGTGAGTACAGCCGCCTAGCACACAACACAAGGGAGGGAGGGAGGAAAATGAGAGTGACACACACACATGCACAACACACACCCACACACACTCACCATACACACAACCAGCTGCACACAAAAAACAATTTGCCCCCGATACACAGCAGAATATTGCAAGGACAATAGGAATGGCCGAAAGTGATTGTATTCAAATCAACATCTAAAAAATGTATCGATTTGTCAATGAAACAGATATGTACACATGTACACAAAGGGACACTGCCCAGTCCAATGTTCAAAGGGCCGCATGGCCACAGGGCACAATCTAAGGCCCAACTCGAATCCTGACTTCAGCTGGATAGAACTCTGCAGGGGCATCAGTTTGCAAGTAGGCAGGCACCTCAGCCGGATGTGGGAACAAGCCCACTGGCTCTGGATGGGGTTCCATGCCCATTGCTCTGTCCTGGGGAGTTCAAGGCCACAGTGTCTCAGGTGGGTGACTTTCCCACTGGTTCTCGTTGAAGCTTCATGCCCATTGCTCTGTCCTGCGGAGTGCAAGGCCACAGTCTCTCAGGTGGGTGACTTGCCCACTGGTTCTGGAGGGGGAACCTTGTACAGCAGCCCCTGGAGGGTGGCCTACATGGCGTCTGCTGGTGGTGACGGCTACAGTGTGTTGGCGGATGGAGGTGCCTCCTGGGCAAACTCTGCAGTTGCTGATGGCTGCAGTGTGGTGGTGGATAGAGGTTCCTCCTGGGCATCCTCTGCAGTTGCTGATGGCTGCAGTGTGGTGGTAGATGGAGGTGCCTCCTGAGCAGCCTCTGCAGTTGTTGATGGCTGCACTTCCTCAGTTGGCGTGGGGGGCCCCGTGACAGCTGGTGGTGGTGGAGGTGTCACCCTGACAGCATCCTCTGGAGTATAGGGCTTCGTCTCCTCTATTACCTGGGGCCTGGATTCCTTAGCATTCCTGGCAGGGGGGATGGCTTTTTCCCCTTCTTGGATGGAGGTGCAGGCTCCTTCCCCTTCTTCGATGGAGGTGCAGGCTCCTTCCCCTTCTTCGATGGAGGTGCCACCACTATCCCCGTGGACTGTTTGGCTGAGGTGCTGGGCTGGATCTTTGGTACCCTGCTCATATGGGCAGGACGGAGGGGGCAGAGGGGGAGGGAAGATGTCAAGTTGGGCAAGGAAAAGCTTTTTAGAGATGGTGGGGCGGGAGGAGGGAGGAGTGATGGGAGTGGAGGCGGAGGGAGTGGTTGTGGGAGGTGTATGTCTGCTGGATTTGGGTACAGGTGCATGGGCAGTATGCTGATGTGAGGTGGATGTCTGTTGGGTGTATGAGTGCTTGCATTTGTGTCCTTTAGGAGGGGGGACAGAGGGTGGGAGAGGACAGAGGGGACACGTGCATGGCTGTTGTGGAGGTGTCTGCTAGTGAGGTGTGTATGCTGTTTGGTGTGGTGATGCTGGTGGTGGATGTTGATGTAGTGCATGCAGGTGTGAGTGTGGACATGACTGGGAGGGAGGTGGAGGAGTAGGAGGAAGGGGAGACAGTAGAGGCAGTAGGTGTGGTTGTGTCTGCAACTGTATGGTGTTTGCATGAGTGCTAGTGTGATGAAGTATGGTGCTTGTGTTTGCCTGTGCCACTCTTGTGTGTTATCTTGTGTGCATGCTCGTCTGTATGTGTGCCCGGGATGGGTTGGGGTTGAGGAGAATGAAACTGGGAAGTGGTAGTTGGAGGGGGGCGTTAGAAACAGGGACAATGGCTGCCATCAGAGAGGAGACCAGGGCCTGAATCGATCTCTGTTGGGCCGCCAATCCACTGTGAATGCCCTCCAGGAATGTATTGCATTGCTGCATCTGGGATGCCAGCCCCTGGATGGCATTCACAATGGTTGACTGCCCTACAGAGATGGATCTCAGGAGGTCAATAGCCTCCTCACTCAGGGCAGCAGGGCTCACTGGGGCAGGGCCTGAGGTGCCTGGGGCGAAGGAGATTTCGAACCTCCTGGGTGGGCGAGCACGGGCAACACGCTAAGGGGCTGCTAGGAGGGCATTGCAGGTATGGGGGTGGCAGCTGTACCTGCAGCTGAGGTGGTCACAGAGGTGTCCACCACCACCAGAGAGCTCCCATCGGAGGAGGTATCAGAGTCTGTGTTGTCTCCTCCAGTCTCCGCTGTGGTGCTCCCTCTGTGGACCCTCCTGGGTCCTGTGGGATGCAGCTCCCTCTGTCGCCAGTGCCCCTGCTCCTCAGCCAGATGATGCTAATGCACACAAAAAGGGGGGGGGAGAGACAAAGGATACACTGGGTCAATGACTGCACCAACACCACTATTGCCATACACATCACCGCCACACGCAGGGAACAGGCTTAAGCACTATGCATTGCACTACCAGTGATGTGGCTAGTTACTAAGGCACGATGAGGACCAAACACCGCCAAATGCAGCACTCCTGGGACCCACAATGCCCTGCCTGAAATGGACTGCTAACAAGCTAGGTTACCTGCCTTCGCCATGCACCCATTACCCTAGAGTTGACTCACGCTGCAATGTCTGGCCTGGCCTTAGTGGCACCCACTAACTCACATTAACCACCCAGATTCCATCCTACCTGCAAAATTTCTTAATAATGGACACTGTACTCACCCCCTTGTGGCTGCTGTGATTCCCTTAAGCACCCATCCAGCTCTGGATCGGCCACCCCCAGTATGCGGGCCATCAGGGGGGTCAGGGTCCGATGGGCACCCCTTCCTCGTTGGGAGGCCATCCCCAGCTGGGCCTTCGCGGTCTTCCGTGCCCGGCGTCTCAGGTCCTCCCACTGTTTCCGACAGTGGGTGCTCCGCCTGACATAGACCCACAGGGTCCGCATGTCCTTGGCGATGGCATGCCATATTCCTTTCTTTTGATGGGTGCTGACCTGAAGAGGCAATACAGACAGGAGAACACCATTAATCAAACAGTCCAGCCTGTCACACAAATGGCCCACCATACCCGTTTCCATCACCATTGGCACGCACATAGCCCAGCACACACCATGTACACCACCACAAGACATTCCCCCACCCCCCGCCCACCCTTACATGATGCTTGCACACACATCTCAATGTATCCTTCACACATGCATCTTTCCCAAAGTTTACTCACCTCTTGGTCTGGAGGCCCATACAGCTGTCTGTACTGGGGTATGACCCCTTCCACCAGTCGCTCCAACTCCTCCAAAGTGAAGGCTTGGGCCCCTTCTCCGGTTACACGGGCCATGGTAGGTTCCAAACACAGGTCACATCAGCACACGCAGTGTAGGTGTTCTCCTGTTGAAGGTCAGGAAACAAGAGAGGAATCAGATAGAAAATGGCAGTCACGTCCGCGGTGGTGTACACCGTCACCGCCAGCATGGATCCCCATTGGTCACTGTACTCTATAGAGCCCCATATTATCCAATGAGGAATTGCACAGCGTTGCAAGCCCACCTTCCGCCACGACGCCCAACGTCTGCGGAATTACCTCACTTCCACCTGTCCCTACATACAGGACAGGCGGTCACCATTTCAGGGAGGGGAACAGTCATATCAACAATAACTGCATCACAGATTAGATTGCCACATGCCTCACCATTAACACTGTCTCAATACATAAGTGCACCATGTGGACAGCAGTTGTGGTTTCATTGTTCCAATTGTGACAGCCTACTCACTCTTGTGTCCCTTAGATACCTACCGCTGCGGATGAATAGGAGGTGGAGACATACCCCCGTGTACAGACCCCTGGTGGACTTAGCTACACTGGAGGACAGGCACATTATCCTCACCTATAGACTGGACAGGGCCACAATCAAAGAGCTGTGTGCCCTATTGGAGCCTCACATGATCTCATCTATCCGTCATCCAACTGGGATCCCCCCTCTTGTGCAAATGCTATCAGTGCTCCATTTCCTGGCAACAAGTTATTTCCAAGTGACAGTGGCCTTGGCAGCAGGAATGTCAAA
The DNA here is from genome assembly GCF_031143425.1 of Pleurodeles waltl. Classification (NCBI taxonomy): domain Eukaryota; kingdom Metazoa; phylum Chordata; class Amphibia; order Caudata; family Salamandridae; genus Pleurodeles; species Pleurodeles waltl. The sequence continues at coordinate 64,583,227 of NC_090436.1, forward strand.
GCCAATGTTCTCAATCGTGCTGGCAAGAGTGTTGTCTGCCCTGGTAAAACACATGTGCAGCTACATTGCTTTCCATCAGGTGGAAGATTTGACCACTGTGAAGGCTGGCTTCTATGCAATGGGACATATCCCCAATATTATTGGGGCGATTGAAGGTACACATATTGCGTTTGTCCCCCCACCCACCAGAATGAACAGGTGTTCAGGAATTGTAAGGGTTTCCACTCACTGAATGTGCAGATGGTGTGCCTGGCGGACCAGTATATCTCCCACATCAATGCTGAGTATCCTGGGTCGGTGCATGATGCCTTTGTTCTGAGGAATAACAACATCCCAAATGTGATGGCTCAACTACAGAGGCACAGGATGTGGCTAATAGATGAGCCTTGGTCCCCACCCACTGTATGTTAGTGTATGCCTCTGGTGCTAACCCCATAGGATTGTGTGAGGATAAATGTGCGCCCTCAATACCTATTGTGGCTGCAAACCCCAGTGAGGAATGCCAGGACAGGGGCAGAGGAACGGTATAATGAGGCACATGGGCGAACCAGATGGATCATCGAAAGGACCTTTGGCCTCCTGAAGGCCAGGTTCAGGTGCCTCCATCTGACAGATGGATCCCTGTGTTACTCACCCGAGAAGGTCTGCCAGATAGGAGTCGCATGCTGCATGTTTCACAACCTCGCCCTCAGATGCCATGTACCCTTTCTGAAGCAGAAGGAGACAGGAGATGCCCCTGTGGCAGCAGTAGACCCTGATGACAGTGTGGATGAAGAAGCTGAGGATGAGGATGCGGACAACAGAACATCAGTTATCTGTCAGTACTTCCAATGACACGCAGGTGAGACAGTGCAACTACACATTTCTATGCCTATTGGTGTATTCTGTGTGGTTGTAGCATCATAGCATTAACTTCCTTTTATCTCTGCTTACTGTGTACTGATGTGCTGACTACAGCCAGCTACAGATCATTATTTCTATGCTCTCACAGTGTACAGTTCATTTGCAATGGATGTGACTGTTTCCATAAATAAACATTTTCAACACAGAAAATACTAGTAGTCGAGTTGTGTTCAAGGGTGTTTATTGTAGTGCTAAGAAATTGAGGTTAAAGTGCAATGGAATGGGGTGATGATGGAGGAAAGTCCAGGGTATTGTTCCTGTCTGTTTGTAGCACAGGTGCAGTGCCCATGGGGTCATTGGAAGGGGAGCAACGGCAGTTCAAAGTGGACGTGGTGACTGAGTGGGACACAAGGGGGACAATGAGGAGAGTCTCATTTCCTTACGAGGGTCTTGGCAAGTGCCTCTGGCTTCTGTCTGGATCGCAGGGAACGTTTGCGGGGTGGTTCATCTTCTGCAGGGAGAGGAATGCTTGTGGCCTGTGGGCCCTGTGGCGGGGCCTCCTGCCCACTAGCGGCAGCGGAAGTAGAGGGCTAGTCAATGGACTGGTTAGTAGTAGGGGCCCGCAGGTGTGCTGTTGCCTCCCTCATGATGTTGGCCATGTCTGGCCAGCACCCCTGCTATGGAGATCAGGGTGGTGTTAATGGCCTGCATCCCCTGATACTGTCCCTCCTGCAGCCACCTGTTATCCTACATGTTGTCACTGATCTGGCGCATCGTGTCCTAGGAATGTTGGTAGGCTCCCAGGATCTCTGAGAGTGCCTCCTGGAGAGTCGGTTCCCTGGGCCTGTCCTCCCCCTGGTGCACAGCAGTCCTCCCAGTGTCCCTTATGTCCTGTGCCTCTGTCGCCTGAACGGGGTGCCCACTGCCACCGACCCCAGGTCCCTGACTGTCTTGTGGCTTGACAATGATCTCACCTTCTCCTGTCAAATCAGCGTTGCAATCAACAGCACCAACCTGCAAAACATTGGGTTCAAATAGATTCAGTCCCTTGAAATCTATTCACAAACTGGGTCTAACAAGGACACTGACTATGTCCCTGCAGCATTGTGGAGCATGTATATTCCCCTGAAAAAGAAATGCCCAAGATTGATGTATGACCAAGACCTGAAGCTCTAGCTTAAAACCATTAAAACCATTAAGCTGTGCCACTTATTTAAGATCTTCTGCTGCTCCATATATAAAGTGTGCATGGGCTTGACCTAGATTGCCTTCAAAATCTTGCACCTCATTTTATGCCAATCCAGAACCTGAGTTCTGTCACTGCCATATCCATCATGAGATGTAAGCATTCAGAAAAATAACATCAAGGTGCTAGGAGTGCAGCCACCAGAAACCTGATGTGAAATTAACTTGAAACCAACTCAGACCTATCAGATGTTTTTTTTGGGCCGGGGTCACGAACATCACCCAGGGTCCCTGTCTGGTGCATGAGCATCTCGTAAAAAAATCATCAGTGTAACATTTCATAGCAGTATATCCAGTCTATCCACTAGCGACTGATGTTAGCTGCCTAGTCAGAAGTCTACCTTTAAAAGCAAGGAAAAGCTTTTGTAGTATATAAATACACTTAGCAGTGGCAGTGCGTGCATCTGAAAAGAGCAGGTTTCGTGAAAACAGACTCTGCTGCTTCCCCCTACTGCCAGCCCTGAACTAGTCTAGGTCAAACAGTACATGCCACTGCCATTCAGTGGACGAAATATTGAATAAAAAATATTGTGAAACAAAAATATAGGGCCTGATTACAAGTTTGGCAGTCCGTGGACCACCATCAGCTTGGAGGTCAGACCATCATATTACGATGCATGAGGTTCCATAGAGGAAAGACCGCCGCAGTCCTGCCGGCACCACCAGGCAGCACAGACCACTGCGGTGGCGAGACAGGCCAATGAGACCGTCGGAGCCAGTGTATCTGCCAGACACATTATGATGTTGACATCCACCGGGGTGACCGAAGCGGTCCATGTTCCAGCAAGCAGAAACGGAGAGTATAAAGGAAGGAACTCGCCTGCAGGCAGCATCACATGTTCTGCGCTGTCATGAAGCTAATCCTGCTGCTGTTCATAGATGGAGCACAAATTCCACGCTACTGTGGATGCAACCAATGGTAAGAACACACACCTACCTGCGTCATGAAACTCAACAGCAGATCGTTGTGCTGTTAGCCACATGATAGCGGGGTCAAACTACGTGTGCCAAGTACACTTGTCATTCTGTTCCGGTTCAGAGTCATTCACAACAAATGACACATCCACAGACATAAAGTGCCCCCTTTGAGTGAGTCATTGATACTGCACTGCCACATTCCAAAAACTGTGAGGTGAAGGTGCTGGGTGATGTGAGAGTGGTGGATGTGTGTGTGGCTGTTGGGGTGGTGTCTGAGGATATGGTGGATGTGGTGGATTTGACTGTATGTGTTGGGGTGGTGTCTGGGGTATGGTGGATGTGGTGGATGTGTCTGTGTGTGTTGGGGTGGTGTTTGTGGGTATGGTGGATGTAGTGGATGTGTCTGTGTGTGTTGGGGTGGTGCCTGGGGGTCTGTGGGTTGTGCATCATCATGGTTTCTCTTTGAAGTTGATAACTTTCTAGCTGTTGAGTTAGTCCCACCCTGATTCCTTCTATCATCCTCCTCCTGATTCTGAGGGACTCAGTCCCAGTCCTAATCCTAGTGAGATAGACCTATACAGACATGTGCACTGAAGAACAAATGGAGAAACAGAACTGAAGTATTTTGTGTAGATTTGTGGCTGGTAACTAAAGTGACTGGTCTGGTCTGAGGAACCAGAAAAAAGAAGTGGACCCTTCAGTTAAAATTAAAGTTTGAAAGACGAATACCTTTCTGTAGGAGGCTGGCCCTCTATGTAATGTGCAAAACATTGTACACTGTGCAGAGGGTCTGGGCAGCCACACATTGGTTTACAGAGGTTAAAACGAGACCACCTAATGCTCTAATTTATATAGTATCTTGGTCGAGCAGCTAGGCTAATCTTGGAGAAGTGCAAAGCATTTGTTGTACTCACAGTATCAATAAATGAAAAAAAACACTCAAAAGAATAACTCAATGGCAATTAATAAATTTTTTTACTTCAGATCTTTATAACATTTTTAAGACCAAGATCATCAAAATCGGGTAAGTACTTTTTAAATTATGAATTTCCAAAGTTTAGAAAATGTATGTAATTACCCACAATAGGAATCATCAGAGAAATACTTTGAGAATGCATATCAATCAGGCAGTGTGTTTAGCAATGTCTCCTCAGGCTGAGGTCATTGGTGGCCCCGGTGGACCAGCTGAAGAAGTTTGGGCGGCTCCCTGTTTTGGCGGGAGCGGCTGCAGAAAGTCTTTGGAGCTGATGCAAGGCCACAGCGGGGAACCACTTGGAAAAGCACTGCACAGGTGGACTTTAAGGTGAGTCCGGTAGGTCCCCTTGGAGTTTAGAGGTCACAAGGGGTGAGGGATCCTTAGAATACAGCTGGGTCTTTGGTGCAGGGCACAGGGCAGCCGGGTGCAGAGCGAATGAGTGAATCAAGAGCTGTGCGCAAAGGTGCCCTTGGTAGCAGGAGTTAGGTCACTTTGAGGGTCGCTTGCAGGTCAGAAGAGTCACTCTAGTGGGAGGTCCTGGTGTTTTCTGAAGTCCCTTGATTGGGGCTTCCTCCTGGTCCTTTTGCAGTCTGGAGTGGATTGTCCTTCTGGGTGTCCAATGTTGGGGTTCCATTACCAATGGCTATTGCATGGTTTAGCAGCTGGAGTTTGCAGTGCCACTAAACTTGGCACACTTGCAGGATTCATCCTCTGACTCCACTGGGTGAAATTTGGTCTGGCTGTGGCATCTGGTTTCTTGGTCTGCAGCATGCCAGTGAAGTGGACTTCACTGGCATTTGTGTCTTTGATGAAAAAGAGTGATACTTTAACTCTAAAGGGAGATCTTTGTCAATTTTTAGAAGAGTGAAGGTCCTATGGGGGGTTTTAGAGTCTGTCCGAGCAACTACTCAGTGGCGATTGTCGAGTCCTGGGAGCAACGGGCAGGGTTTAGCACATTTTTCTTTTTGCAGAAGGACTTTGTTGCTGGTCTTCTTGTGTTCTTGGAATCTGAATCTCTGGCCTAGCACTAGGAGTGAGCATTTAGGGGAGTACCTAGTAGTGACCAATGGGTCATCTACCTGAGGGTGGGTACACCCACTATGTGACCACTTCCTGTGGGCAGAGGTCGCTTCCCATACCCTGATAGGCTATTTTCCTACCATGCAAGATGGAGAAAAATGAAATGGAGGGGTCACCTCACATGCAACACTTTAGGGGTGGTGCAAGCTGATGGTGGCCACTCCTCCTGTCCTTTGTATGTTTTCCCGCTGTTGCTCCCACCAAAAGGGGTGGTTTGCAATGGGGACGGGCATCTGCTGCTAACAGCAGGTCTGGGGGTTGAGTTTTAATGTCTGCAGGCCTTTTGAAGCTCACTAGTATGGCAGTTCACATTCCTGAGGAGGGAGGTTCGACACCTCCACCCAGGAAGAGCTTTGTTCTGGGACCCAGAGAGCAGGAGCTCTCACCCCAGTGTTCCAGAATCTTGTCTGGTGGTGGCAGGCTGGTTGTGATCAGCCAGCAACCATTCCAATGTTAGTTAGCTTTGCAAGGGTCACCTCTAAGGTGGCCCCTGGGTACATTTTGCAGTACATCCAATACTGGTACCAGATTGGATTTAACATTCTGATTTGTTTGATACCAAACAACCCTGGGTCCAGCGTAGCGATCATGTAGCTATGAAACTTGTACTGACCAGTGTCCAGCACATTTAAAATGGCTGCTCTGTATACTTACTATGTCCCAGGTTGGCAAGGACACAGTAAGGGCATATTGTTCATGCAATGATGAGGTTCATAAATTATTACTCTTAAAAAATAAGACAAAAAGAATTGAATTACACGGTGAGTTCATGCTCCAATATTTGAGAGCAGGGGTGATTTTTATGAAAATGGTCAATGATAGCGAATAGATGTTCCAGAGACTGGATGTTGTTGATTATTGAAACAGCTAGGGAAATGGTGGAAATTTTGTTGACAGAAATAGCAGAATTAGAGGAGACAATTAAACAACCTAATGCCCTTGATTAAGCCATGAGGAAACTTGAAGAAGTAAAGAAACAATTAACATAATTCAATGATCAATTATTAGAGAGGAAAACGGAAAAGCTTGAAAAAGATATCAGTTTTTTTTTCAGGGGAGAAAGCATATCCTTAGTTAAGAGAGAATTATTATTAGCAAGGTACATACCAAGAAGGCTCCTCCAGACTGGGTAGGAATGCCAAAAAAGTGGTGACTTTTTCAGACACCTTAGATTCGGTTAACAAGGGAAGCTTGCACCACTTTGATCAGTCAGGTGGTAGAATACATTTCGATCCAGTATTGGAGACAATGAATCAAATATCTGTTTTGAATCTCTCCAATCAGAATTCGTATTTTTCGATGCAAACCTTACTCACAAAAGGACTTTCATTTGTTCCTTACATTAAAGCAGACAGATTTGAATTATTCAGGGATATGGTATAATTTTTCAGAAAAATACGTTATTTCTTTTTCAAGGTACAGATCTTATCAAAATCAAAGATTTCAGTATATCGGGCTTAGCTCCACCATCCAAATTTACCCCTTCATTAGAACAACTGGTGCCAGAGGTTGCCATATTTGAGAAAGTGGTCATCAAGAAATTGAAATAATGTACCCGTTTTATCCCCAAGTCCACTCCTAATCTAGAGAAAGAGAAAGCGTTAAGAACATTGAAAGAGAATACAGAATTCACCATTAAAGGATGTGATAAAGGAGGAGGCATTATGGTAGTAGATACTAAATAATATGTGGCGAAAATGATATCTATGTTGAGCAACAGGGATCATTTTGATCAAGTTAAGATTGATCCTACGAAACGTGTATCCAATCAAATATTATGGCTGATGACATCATCACTCAATTCAGGAGTGACTTGTGAAAAAGATTACAATTTTCTGAATGTACCTTATCCCAGTATAACAAGCATTTATGGAGTTCCTAAAATCCATAAACACCAGTTGCATCCTCCATATAGACCAATAGTGACCACCATAGGAGCAGTGATGGAGCCTTTGTCTAAATATGTTGATGTCTTCTTGAGACAAGCAGGGCCCAAGATCAAATCTTATATACAAGATACACGTCATATGATTAGAACAGTGGAATTGCTGAAATTTAACTCACAAAGAGAGCTCTTAGTGACATCAGATATTGAGTCCTTGCATAGTAATAGCCCTCATGAAGAAGCGATTGAAGCAGTACAATTATTTATGAGTCAGCATCTTAGTGAGGCCCCACAAACATTTATTTTAGAATGTTTAAAGATAGTACCGCAAGAAAATTCAGTTGAATTTGGAGGTCAACTGTATCAACAAACCATAGGAGTCAGCATGGTCGCATCTTGTGTGCCTACTATAGCGTATATTTTTTATGAGCGCCTTTGAAGACAAGTTTTTTCACAACGAGATTGCCCCTTTTTATGAATCTGTGATCCATTGATCAAGATACATTGACTATATCTTTTTCTTTGGGTGGGGGAACCCCAGGATTTGCAAGAATTTATTATATGGCTTAACCTATATGAGCCCAATTTGAAATTTACCGCGAATAGCAGCACTGAGGCAGTTGAATTTTTGACATTTGATTCACCTTAACAACGACAAATTGGAGGTTGATCTATTTGTTAAACCCACAGCACGGAACATCCTGCTACATTTTAGCAGTTATCATCCTAGAAATCAAAGACAAAGCATTCCCTTTAGTCAATTTTTACGACTAAGGTGGAATTGTACAAATCTGATAGATTATGATGAGAAGGCTGTTAATATGAAGGAAAACTTTCTTGCTCGAGGGTATCCACATAGATTAGTCAGAGAAGCCTACAAGAAGGCCATATTCTATAACAGAGACCATCTGTTACGTAGTCATCCCCAATAAAAGGAGTCAAAATTGGTATGCATCACAAGACATTCAGGCTTTAATGAAAAAGTTCGCCAAATTGTTAATGCTAATTTGCATATATTAAACAGAAACGTAGACCAGGGTGGAAGTATCCCTGAACCGCTATTTGCACACAGGCGCAACAGAAATTTAATGGATACTTTAGTAAGATCGCCTTGCCAATTCTAGATACATTCTTGCCTATTCTAGATACATATTTGCAAAGAACAATTGATAGACAAGCTCCAGTACGGGGAAACTTTAAATGCCTGCAATGTAAGACATGTGATGATGTGATTGTAGGAGAGACATTTACCATTAATAGTTATACTATACATTTGAGGTCTATGACCAATTGCAAAACCACTAATGCTATTTATTTAGTGTGGTGTTCATGTGGGCTTGGATATGTTGGTGAGACGGGGGTACTATTGCCACCAGAATCAATGAGCATTGGTCAGCAATTAAAACAGGTTATACAAATGCCCTTTTAGTAAAGCATTATTTGGAGAAAGGCCACAAAATGTATGATATAAGATGTTTGATCTTGGAGAGAGTCATGAATAAAGGTGGTATAGATGTGGTTCATATCAGGAAACGTGAAGACGTTTATGAGATTTTTACTCTGGATACACATATGAGAGGTTTGAATAAAGAAATACCATGAGAGAATGCCATCAGGTGAATATAAATGGACACCGTCATGTGCCAAAGGTAGAGAGATATCAGAAGCACTGGAGCATTGGATCTAATGAGTAGATACCGTCTGTGATAAGTTTGATCATTATCACATATTATTTACGTTTTCTACCAGGATTTCAGCTAGGATGTGTTAGACCTGACAGCCTTAGGGTGGTCACCCTCAACCTTTTGCCTGTCTTCCTCCACTTTTTGACACTGTTTTTGCTGGTTTTAGGACTCTGTGCACCTTACCACTGCTAATCAGCGCTAAAGTGCATATGCTCTCTCTTTAAAACATGGTGACATTGGCTCATACCCAATTGGAATATTTCTTTTACTTGTAACTCCCTAGCAAAGTGCACTACATGTGCCCTGGGCCTGTAAATTAAATACCACTATTGGACCAACAGCACTGGTTGTTCCACCCACAAAAGTAGCCCTTAACCATGTCTTAGGCCTGCCACTGCAAGGCATGTGTGTGCAGTTTCACTGCCACTTCGACTTGGCATTTAGTACTTGCCAAGCCTTCAAATCCCCTTTTTCTACATATATGTCACCCCTAGGTAACCCATAGGGCAGGGTGCTATGTAGATAAAAGGCAGGACATGTGCCTGTGTAGTTTATAAGTCCTGGTAGTGTAAAACTCCTGAATTTGTTTTACACTGCTGTGAGGCTTACACCTTTTAATAGGTTAACATTAGGGCTACCCTCATATACTGTTTGAGTGGTAGATTCTGATCTGAAAGGAGTAACAAGGTCATATTTAATTTGGCCAGAATGGTAATACAACATCCTGCTGACTGGTGAAGTTGGATTTAATATTGCTATTCTAGAAATGCCACTTTTAGAAAGTGAGCATTTCTCTACTCTCAAATCCTTCTGTGCCTTACAGCCTGTCTCCAATCCATGTATGGCACGTTAGTTGACAGCTCCCTTGTGCATTTCACTCAGACAATCCCAAACACAGGATGCTCAGTCACACCTGCCCACATCTGCATACTAAATGGGTCTTCCTGGGCTGAGAGGGTGGAGGACCTGATACCTCCATATCAAAGGACAGTAGCCAGCCCTCACACAATGGACTGCCAAACCCCCTACTGGGACCCTGGCACACAGGATGGAACTGAAAGGGGACCTTGTGCACTTCTACGCCACTCTTTGAAGTCTCCCCCACTTGAAAAGCACATTTGGGTATTTAAACAGGGCGTCTAAGCCCTACCAACTCAGACATTTCTTGACAAGATACCTACTGGGAAAGGAACTCTGAACCAGAACCTGCTAAGAGAAGCTGCCTGGCTGCCCAAAGGACTCACCTGACTGCTTTGCTGTAAAGGACTGCTGCCTTTACTGTTGCCCTGCTACCACATAAATATCCTATATTTTTTTCTAAGCCTGTGTAGTGTATTTGTGTGGTGTTATACAGTGCTATTATATGATTTATTGCACAAATACTTTACACATTGCCTTCTAAGTTAAGCCTGACTGTTTAGTGCCAAGCTACTAGAGGGTGGGCACAGCATGATTTGGATTGTGTGTGACTTACCCTGACTAGAGAGAGGGTCCTTGCTTGGATAGGGGGGTAACCTGACTGCCAACCAAAGACCCCATTTCTAACACGATGGTTGAAATAGAGTCCATAGTCCTGGATCCCTAAAGTATGGCATTTATGGTAGGCCCCTGCTACGTACCGTTTATCTATTTCCATTTCAGATTTTTGTTTTTTATTTCTAGGTATGTACCAGTTTATAGCTATATTGGAGTTTGTTTCTCTTTGATAGCTCCTAATCCCTTACAGATTTATACTGAACAGGGTGCTACTGACGTTTTTTTTAACAAAGAATAGCTCTGCCTAGATATAGTTTCCCAAAGTAAGATGGCACTACCTTATAGTGTGTGTAATAAACAGTGGCTTCAACTATATAACAAGGTTTATTGATACATTTCTTTAGTTCAATGTGGCATATACTGGTTGTTAGATTTTATAGTCTGCCTAATATTCCATCTATTCTTCTGAGTTATGGGTGGGAAAGGTTGATGTATGTCATGCCTTTAGGATTTGTAGTCAATATCTTTATACTAAGGGATTTTTTAAGGCTTTTTGTTCCCTTTTGATGCGATATCCTGACTTTTGTAGTTTTAATGCAGTTTCAGTACTCCCTTCCTGTAGAGTTATGTCTTTCAGACATTAAATATTCTCCAGGCGTATTTTGTTACATTCAGATGTCTTATTTGACAACTTTCAGTTATAGAATGGCTGAGGATAGGGTCTAGAGCAGTGGTTCTCAACTTTTTGGCTTCAGTGGACCCCCACTTTATCATTACTAGAATCCAGGGACCCCCACTGAATCATTATTGGAATCCGGGGACCCACCCAATGAGTCATTACTGAAAGCTGGGAACCTAATCTGTTAATATTATTTAATTTTCTAAGCAGTAGCGGACCCCCTGAGGAGGCTTCCCAGACCCTCAGTTGTCCCTGGGCCACAGGTTGGGAACCATTGGTCTAGAGGTTTTCTGACGCAGTAGATCGAGTCTATTCAACTAGTTCATCATGGCGGTATATAAAAACTGTCTTTCATTTTTCCGCCCGGTCTGTGACATGTAACCTCTGTGCTCCAAAAACACGAGGCTAAATAGGTGGGGGGATAAACGGCAAGGTTTTAGTTATGGAAGCGAGTTTTGCGTCTGCCCATAGACGGAGAGTTCTACCTCCATAGGTAATTGGGGACGGCGTGCTATTGGGATTTTTTAGCGGATAAAAAAGAGCAAGACATTTTTTAGGGAAGAAAAGGGCTTAACAATTGTCCATAGGGAGAGACATGAGGCCCTATGCAAGGGTAGCATAGAGAGATGTGGCAATCTTGCCATTTTATTTCAGTTCTCTGGTAGCAGAGCTCTCAGTTAAGACACGGTTAAGAAGTAGATGTATGTTGACTATATGGCAAGGATAACCTGGATGTATTATGAAGGCATATTTTATGTTTTTTTGTAATTAGGGGACTAATTTCCCCAGTCGTGGATGGTGCCACAATGAGGGCCCGGTGAGTTGATAATTTGATGGCCCAGGAAATAAGTGTAATCAAAAAGGAATGAGAAAGTGTCCCACCAGCTGGAGGACTGGATTGGATGGATCCACAATGGTCCATGGATGTTAATATATAAAGCATTGATCGTTTGTCTTGGATATACGGCAGGTACAACTTAATACGGGTCACAGTGATAAACATGCATGACTTATACTCACTGCTATGCTTGCATGAGAGACATTAGCCGCTTAAGAAGTGTGATTAGCCACAGACAGACTGCATATTAAGCATCTGTAGGTATGGATCACTATGTTCACTAACCACACACATATTAGAAGGGAAAATTGCAGATGGTTGCCCTATGAAGGCTTCTGATGAAATCTAGAGATAGCATGTGCATGCTTTGTTGGCAACCTTCACCTTGAATTAATGCCTATGGCATGTAAGTGGTACACTTACCTCCGTTAACAGTCTTGTTTATATGTATGATTTATAATCGGTATGGCTTCTAAGGTAGTTGTTCTATAATGTCAAATGTGACATGCCACCCTGGACTGCCACCATTACGACTCTGAGACCCTCCTCAGCCTCAACACCAGATGTCTCAGCAACTGCTGCACCATCTCCCCCAAGGACGCCCACGGACCTTTCACCTGCAGGAACTGCAACTTCAGCGCCAACCTCAACAAATCGAAGGTACTCTCTGCACACAAAGATACCAACAACCTTCACAACCCCATCAACTGCCTGCTCCTGAACATCTGCTCCCTCCACAAACTCCACTGAACTCTGGGACATGATCGACACCACCCAACCGGACATCGTCTTTCTCACCAAGACCTGGACCAACCCCACCTGAGGTCCAGACATCGCCATCGCACCGACCCAAAGGCCACCGCTCTAGTTGACAACCTTGCCACCCTCGGCCTCAGACAGCACCCAGCACCCGTAACTCCAGGGCCCCCCTCAGGAAATGGAATGAAATCACCAACGAGCAAATCACCTCATCGTTCGCCAAATCCCTCCCTCCCCCTCTGATAACACCAGCACAGCAGCGCGTAATCTCAACGCATGGATCACCGATTAGCCCCTCTCCGGCTGACATCCGCCAAACGCATACCGAAGAAGGCCAGCTGGTTCACCACCGAACTCCAAGAATCAAAGCGTACCTGCAGACGTTTAGAGAAAAAATGGAGAAACACCCAATCCAGCAAAGACCTCGCCTCATTCAGAGCCGCAGCCGCAGCCCACTGATGAAAAATCATGAACGCAAGGAAGGACTCCTGCGCACACAACACGAAGGAACTCTTCTGAGCCATCAACGGGTTCACAGATCCCCCACCCCCGAAGCCACCAGCATCCCCCCGTCACAGGACCTCTGCGACAAACTCGCCTCCTTTTTCCACCACAAGTTCCAGGACATCTATGATGGCTTCCTGTCACCTGGCACTGGAACCTGCAACCGACCCACCCGCCAGAACCCGCCCAGACCATCCACGACTGGCCTACGCTCACCACAGTGGAAACAGTCAACATCATGAACAAGGCCCACTCCGGAGCCTCCTCAGCCTCTGCCTGCACAACATATTCATCAGAGCCAGCACATTCATCGCCCCTGAACTTCGTAACACAAGCAACTGCTCCATAAGCACAGGCACCTTCCCTGAGGACTGGAAACACTCCAAAATATGCTCTTTCCTGAAGAAACCTTCGGCCGACCCATCAGAACTAAAGAATTTCCAGCCCATCTTGCTGCTACCTTACCCCTCCAAAGTACTAGAGAAAACAATCAATGCACAACTACGGAATTTCATTGAGGCCAACAACTCCCTGGACAGCTCCCAGTCCGGCTTCCGCAGCAATCACAGCACAGAGACATCACTCATGGCAGCCACCGATGACATTCGATTACTCCTAGACCGCGGCTACACTGCAGCACTCATACTCCTCCACCTCTCAGCAGCTTTCAACACGGTCTCCCACAGCACTCTGCGCACCAGACTCCATGACATAGGAATCCGCGAAAGAGCGTGGAAGATGGAAGATTTGTGGCTCATCGAACAATACAAGATGTTGCATTTCCTGAGGAAGGCATCTTGGCCGAACCACGCGTTGAAGAATGAAGCCACAACTTTATTTTAGGGATGTTTCATTGAAAGTACAAGACCATCTTTCGATGGAATTAAATTGAGTTCTCAAGTTGTACAGAAAAACGTGCTGAGTAACTTTTAGTCATTGTTAATTTGAAGTGTCTCTCTGCAGGATTAAGAGCAGAACAAATATAATCTGTGTTATTGTATCACATTTTTGTGCAATCAGGGTATATCAACAAAGAAGGCCCTTCATTTCTCATTTTCCATTTTTCATTTTTTCATTTTTATTGCAAGTGATATGTTGAGGAGATTTTAGATATGTGAGGTAAGCATGGAGAGAATGAGGTGTGTATGTAAGTAGGGTGTGTGTTGTACAATACTTTTGTTGGTGTGGATTTGTAGTTTGTAGTTTGAGCATATATTGTTTTTGTAGAATTATGTTGTTTCGTTATTGAAATCTGAATTTATTTAGCTTACTTCCATAGCAGCCATACAGGGTTTTCAAATAGGAGCATTGTTTGAATGCCTAGTATATTTTTGGGGGTGCCTGAGGTTTTTTGATTATTTAAGATTATTTCAGTGTGACTGGCCAGGAACCATGCCAGTGTTAGTTAGCATTGCAGAGGTCACATCTAAGGTGGCCCCTGGGTACATTTTGAGGTAAATCCAATACTGGTACTAGATTGGATTTATCATTCTGAGTTGTTTGATACCAAACAATCCTGGGTTCAGAGTAGCCATCATGTAGGTATGAAACTTGTACTGACCAGTGTCCAGCACATGCATTCGTAATGGCTTCTCTGTTCACTTACTATGTCCCAGGTTTGGCAAGGACACAGTAGGGGCATATTGCTCATGCATCAATGCCTATGCATACAGTATAGTGCACTCTGCCTTAGGGGTGGAAGGCCTGCCAGAGTGGGGTGACTTACCTATATTGCATGCAGTGAGTAGGGGACAGGGCACACAGGCTGTGTGCCATGTCAAGTTTGCATTGTAGGATTGCACCAGGACACTAAGGGCCTCATTATTACTTATAGTGGCAGCTAAAGGTGTTGCCAAATGTATCAATACCTTTGCAATTTTAGAGAAAGAACACTGACTGGGGACCGGATTAGCAGAATTCCGGCGCACTCCAGACCAAGTTGCATCCTGAAACCAGGCAAAAAGTGCGTGTGGGGGGTACTGAAACAGGGTGCCAGTTTCCCACATATTCAGGAAAAGTTTATCACCCATCAGCCGCCAAACATTGCACATCATCAGAATCACGCTTAAAAAATTGTTGAAATCCCACCCTCACTGTCAGACACAACACCATCATTCATCACCCACAATCACTCAATATATAATTACTCATTGGTGCAATAGTTCATAGTTACCTCTTCTGAACCAAGCATGTGGTTGAACAAAATATTATCTCCTCCACTGTTAGCAAGTAGCAACACATTGGATTTTGGCCTTGGCACTGGCAGTCTTTTATTCAATGATCTTCTGGGGCAGCCCTATTAGGTGATGTAAAAAAAAAAAAGAATAGGCAATGGCATGAGAGCGAGGTAGGCATCGTCTCCAGTGTCCGGAAGGCAATGTTGGGGCTTCTTCACTTCACACGGGCCCAACTCCCATCCGGTCATATAAAAATATGTGGCTACAAATGGGGGGACAGCATAAATCAGACACAAACATAAAGTTAAACTAGCATTTATTTATTTTTTGCAGAGAAAGAAAGTGTTCAATGAGAAATAATTAAAAAGTTATATAGTGGCACTGGCATACTCATTCCGGGAAGTAGAGTTCATCCTAGAACTCAGGTGGTTAGCACAGAAGCTGGTCAGCAAACACTTGATTCTGAATAATCGTCCCCTCCCTCCTGCTATGATGTTTCGGGAACAGTGTAATCAGGTGGTATAAAATGCTGGTCCATTTTGATCATGGCTAATCTCTCCACATTTTGAGCAAGAGACTGGGCTTTCTCATTGTAACAATACATGTTCAGCAGAAAACATTGGTTACAGGACAAGCAAGATACTTTATTGCCAGCCTGCTGAGCTCTGGCAATTGGTGCTTCTTCCCATATCAATGCACCAATTGGTCTTGATCCACATACACCTTTGTAGGTCATTCAAATACTCCTGGAACACTCTCTGAAGTGTAATTGGTGCTGCCACTTACGCAACCTCTTTTTCCTTTGCCTCTGCACTTGACTTAAGACCTGCCACTTGAAACCAAGTCAATGCAGGGGTTGGGTCTGATTCTTCTGATGCTTTTTTTAGCTGGTGTTCTTGTTGCTGGTGTTGGCTGCTGTGAGACAAGACTGCCCTCTCTGGAAGCTGAAGGCAGCACCCCAGAACTGCGGAGTGGGACTTTAAGTTCCAGCCGTCCTTCCAGTTCTCCGGCTTGCTCAACAATCCACCTCTTGTATTTTGAAACACCCCCTTCAGAAAGAGGAATGAAAGAGGAAAGTTTTTTTTGTAGCATGGATCAAGTAGGGTGGAACAGATTTACGTCTCCCAAGAAAGTGGCCAGTAAGAAGAAGCCGCTTTCCACCACTGGCGTGACAACCACAACCCTTTTTGGGAAACATGTACCTGCCACACTGGCCTCCAGGGAGAAACTTGAGAGCAGCAACAGCAACATCAACAGAACCAACAGAACCAACTGAACCTAAGCCCAAGACCATGTCTATCAGTGAGGCAGCCACAGCAATCATGGCAACGCCAGCCACATGGTCAAACAACTACTGCAAACAAGGAGGCATGGAGAACAAAGAACTCATGCAAGCCTATGGACATAGACTACACAAAGTGCCCCCTGGCCACAGAGCATGGAGAACAAAAACAAATGGTGGACAACGACACACACTGGCCATAAGGAGGCATGGTGGTAACACTGAAGAAAACACTAACATGAATTCAGCAATGTAAAACACAAAAATTAACTCAGCTATAAAAAAATTCACAACAACAGTACCTACATCCTCCTATGCCATAAAATATTACCACACAACACATACACTCTTTGCAAAAAATTAAATGCAAAAAATACCCAACATTTTTATTTTAACCCATTGCCATCCCTCTTGGGTGAGCGGGTACGGTCAACAGGGTGGGGAGCAATAGGGAGGGTGGTGATAGAACAGGGGTTGGCGGACAAAGATGGTACAGGGATAGACCCCAGTGGGTACACCACTACTAGGGAGTGGCCACTGGAGGAAGAATTTGATGATCAAGAGGCTGTTGATCCAGTCTCCCCCGTGGCACTCCCCTCACCCTCTGGGACACTGGGTCCCTCTGTGTCTGTGGTATCTTGACCTGAGGTCCCGTGGCCGGATGTATCCCCATGCGGCTGTACCCTGCCTCCTTCACTTCCCTGCTGTGAATAGAAAGCGAAATAGGGTCATTACATGTTCATGATCTCACTTGAATAACAGCTCTGATTAGCAAACATTACATGATGTCAAGTTTGTCCCAGCAACAAATTCCACCTAAGTGGCCAATACATTGCCATGCCATATGCATTCATGACAACTGAACTGTCAACAGTTTCCCATAGGAAAAGGATCTCAGACAACTACAATTGCATGGCAGAGGTTGTGCAATCACAGTAACCATTGAACTAGTAGGAGACCTCATCACCCTCAATGCTTTGCCCTATGTAACATATCTCAGTTAACTGTTGTCGTACAATAGAAGGCCAATGCCAATTGCATTCCTACAGATCCCTCACAAGGTCATGCACACATCTATTTGTCACATACATAATGACCCAATAATAAGAAATGATGTTCCAAAATCCTGCTATGTTGCTGACAACAGTACAATAGCCTGGAGAAGGTGACATGGGAATATTCATGTCACACTGGAAGCAGTTCCACAATGCATATTTCACCAAGTGATATTTGGCCCGATGGAGTAATGGGGATAGTACTAATTTGGCATGGAATTAGAAACTGTAGACATCATGTACAATATGTAAGAGATGTCTTTAAACCCCACAGCACAATGAATCAGCAAGTCCCAGGGAATTCACCACTAATGTCTGGCACCCCTTACAATGACCTACTCTGAGTGCATCATTAGACAACATTAGTCCCTTGAATTGTGGAGAGGCCCAGATATTTGCAAGTACTTGTTGAAGGCCCTCAACATATTGACCAATTGGAAGCTACATCATTGTCTCCATTCTGGTCATGCAAACCCAGATGTCTGTTGATGATGCTTATACCCAAACACATGTGATCTCATCATAACTGCAAGTCACTCCATGATGCATGCCAACACTGATATTACAAACCTTCCTTCTTTCACACGTGCTAAGCTCTTTGCTACATGATTTTACATCAATAGTATAGAAATGCACATTTAGGCTAAAACCTCTAGGTGTAGCTTTCATGTCTCTCATTGCTACTGCAGTTGTACATGCCAAATGACATGCTATGATGCGTGAGCCAATAAACAATGGTGATACCCTCCTGCATGTGTCACAACATGAAATGTACCCCCATTGTAAATGTCTTATTCCACATTCCGGTTGCCATGCACATATATGTGCGTTAATACAGACTGCTGGAATTTTTTTTTAAGTAGGAATGTAGAAGGTTGGTGGGTGGAACGCTGGGCTGTGGAATGAACTGGCAGTTGCCCCTCTGTGTCCACCCTGTTAGGACGTGTATCTCAGAAGTAAAGGATCTTCAAACAATCTTCTCTCTGTGTGCTTACTTACTTCAATTGACGACGAGTGGAGAACCCTACAAGATCGTACAGGGTAGAGTATTAACATTCTCTGCACTTCTGCGCCCCGACGTTTAGTGACACTGGGGGTTTTTGGAGGAGCGGAATTTGAAGGAGGTGTTTTCTGGTCCCATCGGTGGCGAATCGGTAGTGGATCTCATAGGATCGAGTTCCATACCGGCAACTTGATTTTTTTATTTCAAAATAATAAATTTAGGATACGCGCACACATACTCACGAGACTCGGCGTGAGAGCTGTTCAGTGGTACCTGTTCTCGTGCGTGCGCTAGAATGCAGGACTATCCAGTGGTACCTGTTGACATTCCTTCGATCCACGCCAGTCACGTTCTACGTACGTTGCCCTGGTATCGGGTGACTCCGGGCACTTCGCAACATATTGTTTGGACATTTCCCCGATCTACGTCCTTCACGCTCAACTCACTGTTGCGCTAAAACGAGTACATCGAGTATTTAGCTCTTTGTACCTGCTGGCAAGCGACCTCTTCTGCAAGTCGCTTTGTTTTAACGGTGCTTCGCACACCAACGTCAACAAACTTTAGCTGCAAGTCTCTCTACATTAATGGTGATTCGCACAACAGTAAACTGTCAACTACACAGCAAAACATTACTTTTCTCATTATTTCAACTGACTACATAATATTAACTTCCTCTTATCAACAGATAGTTATTACATGTGTTTAGTATTCACATTTAAAATAGGAATTATGCAACAATCTGTGATGTCTCCAGTTCCATTTTTAGCATCCCCAAGTTTACCTCCTATTGAGTGGGAACAATGGAAGGAGGGTTTCAAAGCATATTTAGATGCCATTGAAGGGGTGGTATTTACACAAAAGAAGAAATGTGCATTGTTAAGACATTCATTGGTAATGGAGGGTAGAAAGGTTCTAACACATTTGCCACAAGTTTGGGTGGCAAGTGAGTGTGATGAATTAGATGAATTATGAGTCAGCTATGAAAGCTTTGGATGTGCATTTTAATAAAACAAAAGTCATAATGGAGCGACATACGTTTTATAGGAGACAAAAAAAGCCAAATGAGTCAATACAAAACTTTGTGAGTGATTTAAGAGTGTTGGCTTCAAGGTGTGATTTTAAAACGTTTGAAGATGAAGTAATTCGTGATCAAGTGGTTGAAAAATCAAATAATATGAAAATTCAGGAAAAACTATTGACAGTAGATAATCTCACGTTGGAAAAGGCTATAGAAATTGCTAGCACCATTGAATCAACAACTAAACTTATGGAGCAGATGAGTATGACATTAGAGGTACAAAGTGTACAATTGCAGTATAATAGCAAACAAACGGATAAAAAGGCAACATCATCTAGCGAGAATAGAAGAAAATCTATGGAGTGTTATCGCTGTGGTAGCAAAAGACATTTAGGAAATTCTCAATGGTGTCCGGCGTTAGATAAATGCTGCAGCAAATGCAGGAAAAAAAGGTAATTTGATCAAAGTATGCAAAGGCAATTGGGTTAAAGTTCTAAAAAATGTCTAATCAGTAAATGCTATAGAGGAGGGTACAAGCAAGTGTTTAAGTGACTCAGATGAAGACAGTGTGGTGTTTGTAGTAGAAGAAAAAGAAGAAATAGGCTGCACTAAAGGAAAGGAGAATGTTTCTATGCTGAAGGAAATTCCTGTTAAGAAACCCTTGTGTTCCATCGTGATTAATAGGATTATGTATGACATGATGGCTGACTCTGGTTCTTTGTTCACATTAATCGATGCCAATGAATGGAGCAAGACACAAAAGGGTGAGTTAAGGAAATCTAAAGTAAAGCCAATAGCTTATGGGGGCAAATCTATTGATGTCATAGGTGAATTTGAAGCAACCCTGGATTTCAAAGGCAATCAAACTGTGTCAACAGTCTATGTGGCACTCAATGGTGGAAATGTATTGGGGTGGTTGGATCAAAGAAAGTTGGAGATAATTTTAGACCCTAGCAGCCCCAAACTAGTGTTCCTGTGTAAGGACATAGTTAGTTCAGTGTCAGTAAATGACTGTCCGTGGGCAGAGAAATTTCCGGAAGTGTTTACTGACACTCTAGGTAAAATTAAGGGATTCAGTCACAGTATTCAGGTGAAAGCAGGAGGAGTGGAACCTGTTGTTCACAAACCTAGACATGTTCCAATTGCTATTAGAGAAGAATTAACAAACGAATTACAGAGGTTGTGTGATCAAAACATCATTGAACCCATAAAGGGTTCTGAGTGGTTATCTACAGTGGTTCTGGCTAGGAAATCCAACGGAAAGTTAAGAATGTGTATTGATCTGAGAGATCTCAAGGAGAGGAGAGGATTTGGGTGGAAAGGCATCCTTTACCTAATATAACAGGGATGTTATCCACTTTAAAAGGAGCAAAAGTATTTACAACCCTTGACTTGTCTTCAGCTTATCATCAAGTGGTATTACACAAAGATTCACGTCATTTAACATCCTTCATCACACCTAATGGAAAATACAGGTTCAAACGCATGCAATTTGGCTTTGGCGTCAGCTTTATCGGTATTTCAAAGGGTGATGGAAGTGATGTTTAAAGGTATTGAAATAGTAAGGTGTTTCCAGGATGATATTTTAGTGTGGGGAGCTGATCTTAAAGAACATGATGAGACCTTATTGAAGGTGTTGATGATTTTGAAGGAAAAGGGTGTAACATTGGAAGCAAGTAAATGTCATTTTGTGTGAAAAGTGTGAAATATTTGGGACATAAATTATCAGATAGGGGAGTAGAACCAAAAGAGAGTCTAGTTAAGGCTTTAAAAGAGTTTCCTGCGCCTCAGAATAAAGATCAGTTTAAGACTTTTTTTGGACTGTTGGAATTCTATGCACGCTTTATTCAAAAATGTGCTGAACGAACAAAGGCGATGCGATTGTTATTGAAGAATAATGTCAAGTTTGAATGGACAAAAGAATGTGATTACGAGTTTAATATGATGAAACACGATGTTGCGGCGGGATCAAAGTATTGTGGTGACTGATGCCAGTCAATTTGGTTTAGGAGCTGAATTAATGCGATCCAGGAATGGTAGAGAAGAAGTGGTTGCATTTGCTTCTCGGGCATTGAGAGGAGCTGAGTCTACATATTCAGTCATTGAGCGGGAAGCTTTGGCATGTTGGTGAGGTGTGAATTATTTCAGAAAATATTTATGGGGTGCCGAATTTGCGTTGCGAATGGATCACAAACCTTTAGTGAATCTATTGTCAACCAAGGGAGTTTCTAAAGCAACTCCAAGGATTAACAAGCGGCATTATAAGTTGCAAGAATTTCTATATAAAATAGAATATATTCCAGGAGCTAGAAACATTTTTGCAGACTGTTTGTTTCGTCTTCCGATGAAGTCTGATGCGGAAGAAGTTGATGATGATTTTCTGTCATAGCTTGTACTATGAAAGATGAGAAGGAGATAGGGAGACCAGATCCTCGGGGCCTGCGCATGTTCCCAACATGTCCACCACTAGACAGCTCCAAAGCTCCGATAGGAATATCACAGAGCCTGAGAGAGTTCAAGTGGGGGAAAAGGGGATTAGGAAGGGAACAGCTGGGAAGGAGACCTGTAGGAAGCAGAGGTTAAACAACACAATATCAAGATACAATCACATTGACTTTCAATAGACTATGGTTCTAAGAGTTCTCATACTGTAACCATGGATAACCTAAGAAGTGACTATAACTAGAACTCAAGTAATCTAGGTACCTGGAAAAAATCAAGAATGGGTTAATACAATGTTTCTTATGAGCTTTTCATGAAATATCACATACTGTCTAGAAATACAAGAACCTTCTAGAATAATGTTTCAGAATTAACATTACATTTTTACATGAGGACAAAAGGCTATCTGAAACATTCCCTGGAAAACAATAGGAATTGTACTAGGGACTTAGTAGGCACAAAGAATGTCACATTTTGAATGTAGCATCTTGAGCGAAAATCCCAAAAGCTCAGGATAAATGTGTGCACCTCATCAAACACAACACACCAAAGTTTTAATTGCCATGAAATGATTGCGCACACTGTTGCCGATCTGAACGTCAAGTTTTACATGCTGGAAATGAATCGTGCAAACTGCTGATTCGAACAAGAATATGCAAATGCCATGAAATGATCGCGCACGCTGTGGCTGATCTGAACATCAAGTTTTATATGCTGGAAATGAATTGCGCACACTGCCGATTCGAACAAGAATATGCAAATGCCATGAAATGATCGCGCACGCTGTTGCCGATCTGAAATTCAAGTTTTATATGCTGGAAATGAATCGCGCACACTGCCGATTCGAACAAGAATATGCAAATGCCATGAAATTATCGCGCACGCTGTTGCCGATCTCAACATCAAGTTTTACATCCTGGAAATGAATCGCGCACACTGCCGATTCGAACAAGAATATGCAAATGCCATGAAATGATCGCGCAAGCTGTTGCCGATCTGAACATCAAGTTTTACATGCGGGAAATGAATCGCTCACACTGCCGATTCGAACACGAATATGCAAATGCCATGAAATGATCGCGTAAGCTGTTGCCGATCTGAACATCAAGCTTCACATACAGGAAATGAATCGCGCACACTGCAGATTCAAACAAGAATATGCAAATGCCATGAAATGATCGCGCAAGTTGTTGCCGATTTGAACATCAAGTTTTACATGCGGGAAATGACTTGCGCGCACTGTAAGTTTCACAAGTAGGCCCAAAACTCAAGAGTCTTTGAGAACGGGGTAGGGGGCCTAGCCCGACCTCCGCCTTACCACTCTGCTCAAGGATCACCAATATAATGCGGGCAGGCCTGGAACATCAAGGTAGGCCTCCGGAACAGGAGCTCAGGAAGTTGCTGCTGCTCTGCACCGGACCTCTGAATAGTGAGTACCTGGAGCTGGGCTGGCTCCCTTATATAGAGTCTGGCCCAACCCACAAACCACACCCAGTCATGCTGCAGGGAAAGCTTCAAACATGACAAAGAAGTAACCAGGAAGCCAACAACAGATTGGTTTAAATTATTATTTGGATCCAAAAGTTTGGAAAAATAAAGGCCATAGGCCAGCCGTAAGGAACATGAATGCACACAGTGCACATATGTGTGCCCCGAATTTGACTCCTGACTGCCAAGTAGCCTCCTCATGTATGGGGAATCTATGGGGAAAGCAGGCACCTCAGAGGTTATCTGGGTGGGTGGCAGAGGGAGGGTTTGGGTTTAGGTTTTGGAGGGGGCCTTTTGGGATCTGCCTTGGGAGGGGTGGTTGGCTTTGTCTTAGGTTGCCTTAGGTGTTAACTTTCATTACAACATCATACATACTCCTTATCCACACTTGCTCAGTCCATTACCAGATGTCATGTTCCATGAAAGTTACCTCATCACATTCCAATTACAACACAGCATGTTGCTTTGCAATCACATGTATAACATGTAATTGTGTCAATAACATTCACAGTGGCAAAAAGGTCTGATGCACCTACTCCCTTTGGCATATCGAAATTTGGAGTATTATAGACACCTCAGCCCTCATTACAACCCTGGCGGTAAACGCTGCCTACCGCTGTGCTGATGGCTGCCAACATACCGTGACCGCGGTGGTAATCCGCCACGGGTATCATGACCCACACATAGAATACCGCCAGAATACAGAAACCCACACAAGTCCGCCAGACCAAATGTCAGTGATAAACTGGCGATAGCAAAACCCACACCGTTACACCAACAGGAATACGGCCACAGCATCACGAACCACGAATCAACGTGGTGGTCTTTCAACTGCGGTAAACCTTTGGCGGTGCACACTGCTGCGCTCAAAATACACACACACTTACTAAGCTACACCACATTGGACAATTCAAAATACACACACGTGACACACATACACACACCACACCCTCACACCCACACCAATATAAAACACACACCCACATTACCCTCAACCCTTTTCAACCAAAAAATAGATTGTGAACAGAGAGAGAGACAAGCTAGGAACACCCACTCAATCTGAGCCACAGAACATCATCACCCATATACCATCCATGCACCTCACACCACACACCACAACACATCATCCCACACATCACCCTACACATCCTCACACAGATCACTCACACCAAATCCATGGCACCCCAAAGACACCCCAGGTTTTCTGAGGAGGAGTTAAGGGTCATGGTGGAGGAAATCATCCAGATAGAGCCACAGCTATTCGGATCACAGGTGCAGCAGACATCCATTGCAAGGAAGATGGAGCTATGGCAGAGAATCGTGGACAGGGTCAACGCCGTGGGACAGCATCCAAGAATAAGGGATGACATCAGGAAGAGGTGGAACGACCTAAGGGGAAGGTGTGTTCCGTGGTTTCAAGACTGCTGTACAGAGGACTGACGTTGGACCCCCACCTCCTCCCCCACAACTAACAACATGGGAGGAGCAAGTCTTGGCGATCATGCATCCTGAGGGCCTCGCAGGAGTAGCAGGAGGACTGGACTCCTTTAAGTCAAATCTTTACTACATTATCCCCCCCACCTGCATGCCATCACAAACTCCTACCCCACCCCATCACTCTACCAACTCACATATACCCCACTGACACAACCCACCCATCCCAATACCAAGCCCTGCATGCACCCCCAATGCATGGACACCCATCACAGACTGGCATGGGTACCTATCACCCCAGCATGCCCAGTAGAGAGACTCACCCAGCCCACAAAATCACCAATCACACAAGGCCAAGCCGACAGGGAAATCACAGTCATAGAGGGTAACACAGCAATGCACAAGATGGCACACGCAGATACATTGACAATGCATTTGCATCCCAACAGGACTCCTACCCAACATCACCGGAGAGGAGGTGCCAGCTACATCCAGCCCACCCACCCCCCAGAAGAGGCCCACAGTGATGACAACAGCTCTGCAGGCCTGGATCACGATGACCATCCTGGCCCATCAGGGACCTCTGGACAGTCGGTTTCCCTGCCACAGTCACAACCCACCACAGAGACTCCCCCCTCAGGAAACACCAGCATAGCACTCACCCAGTGGGCCCATGCCACTGTCCCCAGGACACATAAATCAGCAGTGTGCCCACCAATACAGGGACCCCAGGCAACCCCACAAACATAGGACGATCAGGGACCTGGGGTCAGTGGCAGTTGGCACACAATTCAGGGGACAGAGGCACAGGACAACAGGGAAGCTGGGAGGACTGCTGTGCGACAGGGGGAGGACAGGCCCAGGGAACCGACCCTCCACGAGGCACTCTCCAACATCATGGGAGCATACCACTATTCCCAGGAGACCATGGGCCAGGTACTGGCTAAGTGACAGGAGACCCAGCAGCTGCAAGAAAGACAGTACCTGGGGATCAGGGAGGGCCTAACAAAAATATACACCATCCTGGTCACCATAGAAGGGGTGCTGGCAGTCATGGGCAAGACCATGAGGGAGGCAGTGGCACAACAAAGGGCAACTGACACTAGCCAAACCGAGGAACAGCCATCCACCTCTGCCTGTGCTAGTGGACAGGCGGCCCCGCCACAGGACTAACAGGCCACTAGCACCCCACCCCTTGCAGAAGGAGAACCACCCCGTAAACTGTCCCTGCGATCCAGGCAGAAGACAGAGAACATTGCCAAGACCCCCACCAGGAAATAAGACTCTCCTGGTTGTCACCCTTCTATCCCACTATGACACCCTGTCCACCTTGAACTGCCATTGCTCCACTTCATATGACCCCTTGGACAATGCACCTGTGATACCAATAGACTGAACTCTATCCTGGACTTTCCTCCATCATCACCCCAGCCTATTGCACATACCCCCATACTTATTGGCACAAAAATAAACACCCTTGAAACAAATACCATACTGGAGTCAGTGTAATGAATTGAAAAATGTATTAGTACAACATTATCAAAGCATTGCAACGTATATGTTCAGTGAAATATACTACAGGATGACCTTTGGTGGGCAGCAGTACATATAGAAGGAGCCAGAATGGGGCACACAGATCTGAAAATAGAGAATCCAAAGGCTACAGTCAGTGTCCATAGACAGAGGGTAAGAGGCTGCCATGTACAATGTCCAAAAGATTACTGAAAAGTAAAGTTGAGTTACTGTCTCTTACCTGTGTGTCACTGGAAGTACTGCTGTATAATGTTTGTTCTGTTGTCCACATCTTCTTCATCTGCCTCCTCTTCTTCACTGTCCACAGACTCCACCGCTGCCAGAAGACCATCTCCAGGCTCATCCTCCTGCAGAAAAGGCACCTGATGTCTCAAGGTTGTGCAACATACAGCATGCCACGATGATCTGGCACACCTTCTTTGGTGAGTAGTACAGGGATCCACCTGTCAGATGGAGGCACCGGAACCTGGCCTCCAGGAGGCTGAAAGTTCTCCCAATAATCCTCCTAGTACGCCTATGTGCCTCATTGTAATGTTCCTCTGCCCTTGTCCTGGTATTCCTCACTGGGGTCAGTAGCCATGAGAGGTTGGGGTAACCAGAGTCACCTGTAAATATCGAGGGACAACTGTTAGACACACACAAACCCTTAGGGACAACCCCATACCCAGACACCTACTTATACTGTGTGGGGACCATGGGCTCACCTATTAGCCACACCCAGTGCCTCTGGAGTTGACCCATCACATAAGGGATGTTGCTATTCCTCAAGATAAAGGCATCATGCACAGAGCCAGGATACTTGGCATTGACATGGGAGATGTACTGGTCCGCCAAACACACCATCTGCACATTTATTTTCTATTTCTGAAAACCTGTTTATTTCTCGTGGGTTAACAAATGCCACATGTGTACCATCAATGGCACCTGGGGGAACACAATGTTGCTGTGCATGTGTTTCAACAGGGCAGATAACACTGTGGACAACACGTTGGAGAACATTGGCTGAGACATTCCTGATGCTATGGCCACTGTAGTTTTAAAGGAACCACTTGCCAGGCAATGCAGCACTGACAGAACCTGCACTAGAGGGGTATTCCTGTGGGCTGGGGAATAGCTGACATCAGGTCTGGCTGCAATTGTGCACACAGTTCTTGGATCGTGGCACGATCAAGTCTGTATATGATGATAATGTGTCTGTCCTCTATTGTCGACAGGTCCACCAGAGGTCTCTACACCGAAGGATGCCGACATCTCATCATCTGCCTCAGCGGTTGTAGCCTATGGAGGAGAACGGTGAGCAGAAGGTCCTATTTCCACATAGAATGTACAACTATTGCTGAATTTAGGTCACAGAAGCAGAATGTGAAGTCGAGAGTCAGTTGATGGGCCAATGTCTGCTGTTACGCAGTTAGGTGCAAGGCCATGTGCCCCCATGAAATGGCGGCTGCCTGACCTGTGAGGAGGGGCAAGTGGAAATGAGGTAAGTACGCTGATGTTGTGCTCCCTCGCGGTAGGCGGTCAATGACCACCATGCAACTTCGCATTGGTTATCATTGGGCCCTATGGGTTCCAGGAGCCAATGGCGATGTACGCCGGCAGTGACGGTACGCACCGCCGTGGACGTCACCGCCATTTTGTAACTCTTCACTCACTTGCTATCTGACCGTCAACAGAAGAGGACCTACACTGCAAGTGCTGCTGTGACCTGAGTCTGGAAGCGACAATGGCTAGAGTGTCTGGGGAAAGGGCCCCTGCCTCCACTGCGGAGGAGTTGGAGAAACTGGTGGATGGGGTCCTACCCCAGTACACATTCTCTACGGTCCTCCAGACAAACAGGTGAGTACACTGTGAGCATGATGTGTGGGCAATGCATGTTTGGAGTGGTGTGGATGTAAGCCACATGTTAGGGGGTGCTGAGGCGTCCTTGCCTGAGTGCTGCATGAGAGGTGGTCAGTGTATGTGCGTCAGGGCATGGGTGGGAACTGGGGGACATTGAGTATGTCAGTCCGGACGGGTGAGTAATTTCCTTTTCTGTTGTCTTTTCCCTCTAGGTCAGCGCACACCAGAAAAAGGGATGAGAGGACCTGTGGCGCTGGACCAAGAAAACGTCAGAGGCCCAGCTGGGACTGGCCTCCCAACGTGGAAGGGGTGCCCGTCGCACCATGACCCCCCTGATGTTCCGCATCCTGGCGGTGGCCTATCCGTAGTTGGATGGGCGCTTGAGGGCATCACAGCAGCCACAAGGGGGTGAGTACAGATTCTGAATCCTGACTTTGCACGCTTTAGGAGCTAACTGGGTGGGGGATGTGGGCTGTGGGTGCCCCTAGGCCCGGGCGATCATGGCAAGGTAGGTGACTTGTGTGCAGGCTCTGAAGCACTCCAAACCCAATGGTGTTAGTGGGCACATACTACTGGGCAGGGTCCTGTGGGTGTCAGGTGTGCAGATGCTGGCGTTAAGCATTGTACCCCATGAGCTTGTGACTACCTTAGTGACAGGTTGGGCATGGCCTAGTACATAGGGCAGCTGCCTGTGTGTTGTGTACGCCAATGGTAGTGTTGTTGCTGGCATTGACCAAGTGTATCCTCTGTCTCTACCCCCCTTTTGTTTTGTCACCCTGTCCTTGTGTGCATTAGCATCATCTGGCGGAGGAGCAGAGGCACCGGCGACGGAGGGAGCTGCATCCCACATGGGCCTGGAAGCCAAATTCACTGAGGGTGAAGGCACCAGTGGGACAGAGGGCGAGGGGAGCACCACGACGGGGACAGGAGGGGACACTACAGACAGCAACTCCTCCGATGGAAGCTTCCTGGCGGTGGCAGACACCTCTGTGCCCACCCCAACAACAGGTACAGCCGCCACCCCCCCACCAGCACCATCCTCCCAGCAGCCCCTCAGTGTGTTTCCTGTGCCCACTAACCCAGGAGGGTGGGCATCTCCTTTGCCCCAGGCACCTCAGGCCCTTCCCCAGTCAGCCCTGCTGCCCTCAGTGAGGAGGCTATTGACCTCCTGAGATCCCTCACTGTTGGGCAGCCAACCATTCTGAATGCCATCCAGGGTGTCGAGAGGCATTTCGCAACAAGCAACTGCATACCTGGAGGGCATTCATTCTGGCGTGGTGGCCCAACAGAGAGCATTTCAGGCTCTGGGTTCCGCCCTGATGGCAGCCATTGTCCCTGTGTCCAGCCTCCCCGCTCCAACTTCCTCTACCCAGTCCCAATCTCCTCAAGCCCAGCCTATCCCAAGCACACCTTCAGACCAGCAATCACCCAAATCAACACACAGAAGTGGCTCAGGCAAACACAAGCACCACACTTCACCACACAGGCACTCACACAAGCACCATCCCCATGCAGACACATCAACATCCACTGCCTCCACTGTGTCCCCCTTCTCCTCCTCGTCCACCCTGTCCCAGTAGCATCTCCACTCACACCTGCATCCACTACATCCTCATCCACTACGTCCATCACCAGCACACCCATCACAACACAGCCCTCACGAGCAGTCACCACCCCCACAACCATGCACACGTCCCCTGTATCCTCTCTCAGTGTGTCTGTGACCTCTCTCCCCAAAGAACACAAACACAAGCACCCACCCACCCAACAGCCATCCACCTCACAACAGCATCCAGTCCATGCACCTTCACCCAAACTCAGCAGACATATACCTCCTACAACCATTCCCACTTCCTCCACTCCCAAACCCTCTCCATCTTCCCGTCCCAGTGTGTGTAAAAAACTTTTCCTTGCAAACTTTGACCTCTTCCCTACGCCTCACCCCGTCCTTCCCCTCGGGCCAGGGTGTCAAGGTCCCAGGCCAGCATCTCAGCCACCAAGTCGGCGTCCACTGTGGTACCTGCAAGTCCCAGGGATCAAAGAGGGCACCCGTCAGGGCTGCCAGTGTGCCACCGGCCCCTGTAAAGGACCAACCCATTCCGCCACCTGCCAAGGTGAAGAAGGTGCCAGCATGCAGCACGGCCAAGAACCACGACCCACCCAGCAAGGCCTCCTCCAAAACTGCATCTGCCAGTGCCAGGTCCCAGCAGTGTTTGCCAAGGTGGGGAAGGGGAAGAAAACCCAAGGCAAGGCACTTCAGGCCTCAGAGCCTCCAGGTGAAGGACTGGTGCCCACCATCAGTACCGCGGAAAGCACCGCCGCAGGCACCGCCACCTGCACCTCCACCTGCACCGCCGCTACCACAACAACTGTCAGCAGCATCATCCCCAGTGGGCAGCCATCCGAGGCTGCAGGAGATGGCCTGGTGTCTCCCTCCACTACTACCAGCACCTGCACCACGGCCAGCACCGGCAGCATCTCCGCCGCAGACACCGCCGCAAGTACCGCCACCTGCACCACCACCTGCACCGCCGCTACCACAACAACTGTCAGCAGCATCTTCCCCAGTGGGCAGCCATACGAGGTTGCAGGAGATGACCTGGTGTCTCCCTTCACCACTACCAGCACTGGCACCACAGCCAGCACCGGCAGCATCTCCGTCGCACACACTGCCGCAAGCACCGCCACCTGCACCGCCATCTGCACCACCACATGCCCAGCCGGTGCCACTACATCTGTCATGAGCAGCATCCCCATTGGGCAGCCGTCCAAGGCTGCAGGAGTCGGCCTGGTGTCTCCCTCCACCACTACCAGCACCTGCACCACGGCCAGCACCGGCAGCATTTCTGCCACAGACACCGCCGCAAGCACCCCCACCTGCACCGTCATCTGCACCGCCACATGCCCAGCCAGTGCCACTACATCCGTCATCAGCAGCATCCCCAGTGGGCAGCCATCCGGGGATGCAGGAGGTGGCCTGGACCATACCCCCACCACTTGAAGCACCACCACCAGCACCGGCACTACCAACAGTTTGGAGCCTTAGTCGCCGCAGGATGGAGTCTGGCTCTGCCTCCAAGGAGTATCATGCTACCTGTTCCCTGCACATCTCGTGCCTCAGACACCCAGGTGAGGGGAATGGAACTGCCACACCCCAGGTGCAGCATCACTGGGCACAAGGCCCCCTCCAGAACCAGTGGAGATATGCATCCACTATCACTTTCCTTGGCAGGATGAAGTAGACGGGCACAAGGCCCTCTCCAGAACCAGTGGAGATATGCATACACTATCACATTCCTTGGCAGGATGAAGCAGACTGGGCACAAGGCCCCCTGCAGAACCAGTGGAAGAAGGCATCCACTTGAGAGACTGTGGCTTTGCACTCCCCAGGACCAAGCAGTGGGCAAACCACCCACTAGGGATACTGTGGCTTTGCACTCCCCGGGACCAAGCAGTGGGCAAACCACCCACTAGAGAGACTGTGGCCCAGCACTCCCCAGGACCAAGCAGTGGGCAAACCACCCACTTGAGAGACTGTGGCTTTGCACTCCACAGGACCAAGCAGTGGGCAAACCACCCACTTGAGGGACTGTGGCTTTGCACTCCCCAGGACCAAGCAGTGAGCAAACCACCCACTAGAGAGACTGTGGCTTTGCACTCCCAAGGACCAAGCAGTGGGCAAACCACCCAATTGAGAGACTGTGGATTTGCACTCCCCAGGACATCACTGTGATCATGTTGCCCCCTCCAGGAGCAGTGGTGTAGTACCATCTTCTGGCTGAGGTGCCCCCATCCCCTTTCCCCTGAGGTGCCTGTGTGTTTTTGACCTGATGCCCCTGCATTGTTCTCTCCGTTTTGAGGCAGGAGTCAAGAGTGGGCTTCGCCCATGATTTTTGTGTCCACTGGGCCATAAACATTTGCAAAGGACAGTGTAGGGCCTTCTGTACATATTGTGAATATTTGTATATAAAGTTTTTTCCAATCGTTAACTTTATCTGCATATTTCTAAATATCACTATTTGCACTCAATTCCTTTTGTCCTTGCGTTTTTCCAGGGGGTTACGGGGTGTAAATGTCCTGTTGCTGCATGTGTTTGTGTGTATGGTGTTGTGGGTGAGGGTGGGGGTGTTGCGTGTCTGTGTCACTCTCTTTTTCCTCCCCCCTTCCCCTGTGTGCTAGGTGCAGTACTCACCGTGGTCATCGCCGCCCCCGTCTTTGGTGTTCCTGGTGTATTAGCAGATACACCAGCATCTCGCAGGACCTGTAGTTCGGGCTCCCTGGCGTCCTGGTTCTTCGTTGAGTATCGAAAGGTGAGTGGTTTCCCTTCAGAACACTGTTTCCACCGTGCTTTTGATGGTGTTGGTACCGTCCCGGAAAATCTGGCGGATTGGTGGGTTGTGATAGGGTGGGCGGTACATTGTCTTCCGCCTGTCTGTTGGCGGTGACCGCTGCGGTGTTTGTTGCTACCGCAGTGGCGGTCAGAGTGTTAAAGTGGCTGTCTATGATGGTGGTTTCCGCCGTGGTCATGATCCCATTTTTTTTACCGCCGGCCTGTTGGCAGTATTACCGCCGCTTTAACACCGACCGGCAGGGTTGTAATGAGGGCCCTAATCCCTTATCAGACTTTCTGGACCTACTCATCTTATTCATTCTCACATGGATAACAAAGTCATGTACTGCAATAGGGTCCTACTTAGCACACAGGATACACCTTCAATACAATGGACATCTGTTATGTGTATGAAGGCCACACACAATTCCACTAATCATGCTGAGTAGCAACCTCAAAATAACAAGATCAAAATCCCAACATCACTATCAACACCTCAGACATGCATAACCTTACATCTTTGGAGTAAAGTTACGCTGACATAAATTACTTCTAAAGTAATCATTGACACATACACCTAGAGTCCAGCAAATTGACTGACAACATATACCATTCCACCAACATGTAACTGTCAACTACAACACCTGCAACACAATGATGTCAGGGTAAAATGAGCTTATCCACACTACAATCCTTCAAAACAGTACCAGAATAGCAAAAGTAAGTATGCTAAACTTGATTCTTAAATCTTAAAAATGGTAGGAAGTACAAATGTATGCATGATGTTGGCAAAGAAACGGTGTATGTTGTACCTATATAGGAGATGTCCTGCCCTCTGTAGCAGGGGCACAAAACATAGGCTAAGGGGATAGCAGGCTAGCCACCTTCCTTCTCAATAGTCTAAACTCACATATCAATGATATGTCTTGCACTATGAATGTAGTATTACCACCATGCCTTTCATCATGTAGGATGCCCACCCTGATCAAACATCACATTTGGCAATGTACATTCCACACTTAACAATGGAGCTACAAGAAGGAAGCTATCAACTTCAATGAGAAACCATGATGATGATGATGACTCTGAGCCATAGTACTCACTCAAGTATGTGGACTGGAGAGCGGTGCGTTGACTTGGGAAATGCTGCTGTGTGTGTTTGCTGTATTGCTGGCTCAAACATGAAACTTTGTTATGTTCTTGCTCTTCCTCTGAGGCTTCTTGGTACACTCCTGACTCCTCATGAAGCTTACTTTCCTTCTGTCCTTCTCCTTAACTCTGCAATACAGTTCCTGTTTTTCAATCTGCAGGCCTTCTCCTCTCCTGCACCAACAAAACTTGTTGAAAGCTCCTGCTTACCTGCCGAACAGGTTCAGTCAGGCACCCAAGAGTTACAAACATTCCGGGAATAATGCAGGAGC
Source organism: Pleurodeles waltl (assembly GCF_031143425.1). Classification (NCBI taxonomy): domain Eukaryota; kingdom Metazoa; phylum Chordata; class Amphibia; order Caudata; family Salamandridae; genus Pleurodeles; species Pleurodeles waltl. The sequence goes on from NC_090436.1 coordinate 64,617,137, forward strand.
ACCCCTCCACTTTGGCAATACAGTATCATTTTTCTTTTACTAATCAGAATTTCTAGGACTGGGTGAGATTACTGCACCCCTCAATAATTTGTATTTCTGATGGATACAACTACCTGTGGATTCCTCACCTTATGATTCCTCACCTTATGAATTCTCCCAATGCACCAGCATTTAACGGAAACTTTCTTCCCATCTCCTCTCGTTGACAAGGACTTCACAAATGCACTGCTCCGCACGCGACTCCGTCTGACGTCATCGTGGCAATAAGAAGTCCTCGCCGGTGTGCTGACATCAGTTCACTTTTTTCCGTGCCTTTTACGCTAACGTTTTTTTCCTAGCTCTCGAACAGCTACTGTTTCAAAGGTGTCTTGTTGTAATTGTTACAATGTCTCCACCTAGAAAATCAGGTTTTAAGCCTTGTCGTGAGTGCGGGGGTCGTATGTCAGTCACGGACCCTCATGAATACTGTTTGTAGTGTCTGACTTCGGACCACGACGTGGAAGGGTGCGCGTCTTGCCAGAGTATAAATCCAAAGGTGTCAATGGAAAGAGAGGCTAAGCTTTTCTTAGCAAAAGCAAAGCGAGGGCACAAGAGTCCTAGGAGGTCCAAGACAAGGGACTCTTCATCTTATAAATTGTCGAGATCACACAAGAAGCGGCACCAGCACGATTCTCGACGCTGTTCTTCTAGAGGTCGGTCTCGATCTCGGTCCCGGTCGATACGACGTCGTACGGCGTGGGAGGTCAGTCTGACTGTTACTCCCCAACCTCAGAGTCCTCAGGCTTCTCCGGCGCCATCACTGATCGAGGTGGTTGAGTCCCGAGCGAGTGTTCCCACTCACTTTTCACCTGTGTTGGTTCAGGAGCCAGTGGCACAGGTTTCCAATCCGACCCAAGCGCCGCAAGACAAACAGAGGTTTCCTGCCTTCTAGACTCCTGGAGCAGATCCGGCGGCTTTTCTAAATGCTTTGTTCAGCATTTTTACTAAAGCTATGGCCCCTGCTTGTGCACCGGCTAGTCCCACGGGTCCATTAGCGTTCTCCTTGGGTTTGCCGGCTCCATACAAGTCGGCTTCGTTTGTGCCTTTCTATCAGGATGAGTGTTCTGGTTCAGCGCCGTTGACATCGCCTCAAATGATGCCAATGACACCGATGGAGTCAATACCGGCGCCGGATGGGTCCCGGTCGGGACGGAGTGTACCTTCATCATCTCCTAGGCCACGTCCATCTGTCTTACAGTCGGCGTCGGCGGCGTCGACGTCGGCTAACTCTCTGTCGACGCCGAGATTGGAGGCCAGACTGAGATTGAGGAGGAGCGCACTGAGGCTCTTGGAAGAGCAAGAATACCGGCAACAGTTATTGGAGGAAGGAGAGATTGCTGAGACTTTGGGAGAGTTTCAAGGGCTGGACTCAGCTAGTGGACTGGGTACCTCCCCTGAATGGGATCTTTTATCCCCGGGTGAATTTACGGAGGAGGCAGCATCCTATCACTCTGTCATAAGGAAGGCTGCAGAATTTTTGGAGCTTCTATTGCCTTCTTCGGAAGTAAAAACAAACATTTTGACAGAGGTATTGCATCCTTCCTCCACTTCGGCGGAGCCCCTGCTCCCTTTCAATGATGCTCTTACTGAGCCTATTTTGGGCATTTGAAGAAAGCCTGTTACGTCCAGGACTGTAGCTAGGAGGTACAGGGTTGCTCCTGGGTATCCTGGATTTTTATCCCATCATCTGACTACTGAAAGCCTGGTGGTCCAGGCTTCTTGCTCTGCTCGTTCTGCACCTGGCTCCTTTCCCGCTACATCATCGGACAGGGAGTCCAACAGAATGGAGCAAGCAGGCAAGAAGACTTTCTCCTCCTGTAGTATGGCCCTAAAGTCTGTCAATGCTACCTTTGTACTGGGAAGATATGTTCATGCCCTGATAGACACGCCTAGAGCTGTGGTACCTTACCTACATCAGGATATGCAGAGGCAGTTTGATGAGCTCCTTTTGGACACCCAAGCTGCGTCCAAGCAGATCATCCAGTCTGATCTGGATACAACGGACTCATTAGCCAGGGGAATGGGTACTTGCAGTGGAGCTGCCAAGGAAACAAGCATAGTGACATCTGGGCTGGAAAGGACATATTACCAGTTAAGTACGTGTTCTAAAACAAACGGCAGTATAACTGCAGTCATGCCTTATACGTGCACATCCCTCTTCCTGTCTAGAAGGATGAAAATAGAGAAACAGAGAAAGGACTGGGGCATTGTCAGTTGGTGTTACACAAATAACCTGCATTTAATACCTGAAGCATCCACAAAGGAAGTCCACAAAGGATCATTTTTAAAAAAACAAGCATTGGCAAAGTCAAAAGGTCGTGCCTACATAATAGCCATTGGCTTTGACAATGTGTTTTAGCCATGTTGTACACCAGCGGTGCTGCTGTTACGTATGGCTAAAAGTTAGTGGTGTTGATCAGTGCAAGCATAAACAGACTCTGCTGCTTCACCCTTTTGCAGCCCTGAACTAGTCTAGTTCAAAGAGTACATGCCAATGTCATTCATTGTTTAGACAAAATATTGAATAAAAACCACTGTGAAAAAGAGCATAGAATCTCAAAGATATTATCATTTCAAAAACATTGTAGACAGAAATATCTAAGGTAAGAATATTGTTTTGAGTGCTTTATTTAATATTGTTGTAAAACTATATTTTCAAAACTATTGTATGTAATATTGTTCTTACAGTTCTTTTATTATGCTTGTAGCATTTCATTAGTGTTGTATATTAATTGCTTTGTTAAAATCTCATGACTAATTTATTTAATGTAATTTGTAAATATTACAAAAAATGCATATATTAATTGGAAGGATTGTGAATTTATAGGTTTTATAATGTTACAGGATAAGGACGCTGCTTATCTAAGGCAGGTGATTTTAAAAAAATGTTTCTATTCATTTTTATGTAATAAATTGTGTATCAGTTGTAATATGATGCTTTTATTCAATTTGTCATTTTGAAAGTCATATTTCCTATTTAATTTATAAAGATTGTTTGACATATTTTGAATTGTTTTTAACTAAACATCTATTTTTTGTGGTGTATTGATTTTTTCTTCCATCTTTTATATATATTTGATAGATAATTTAGTTGAAAAATCGTATTAAATATTTAATATATTTCGGTAGGGATGCTATATATTTACAGTTGAATTTAAAATTGTAATTTCTTTTATTATGTAATACATTTACATTATTTAAAATATTTTATTTTTTATATTTATTTGTAATTTTGTAACAAAATGTAATTGTTAGAAAAATATTGTTTAGACATATATATTAAGTGTAGAATAATTTGTAGGCTTTAATAAAGATTAAATATACATGTTATTTTTAATTTGAAAATATATATTTATTTGTTAATTAATGCATCTACATATGTTGCAGAAAAGTACATCAATAATGCTATTTTTTGTGTAATGTATAGGTTTATTGTTATGTTATTTTTTTCAAATTGTACATAAAATATTATTCATAGTTTTGTCTAATTTTATACTTTCCTTTAAGTAAGTTGTATTTTGTTATTACAGTTACTTTTTTGTTGTGCTTTAATGTACTATTTATAGTGCAAATTGTGTGATATCAATGAATATATATCAATTACATTTACTATAGAAATTATTTTTTATTATATAATTTCATAAGTTTCATTTTTTAAGATTCATACACATTAACATTAACTATTAATTAATAAATTATTATTAACTTAATAATGAAATAGACATTTGTTTGGGAGTGTTAAATACATAGGCCCTCATTACAACCCTGGCGGTCGGTGATATAGTGGCGGTAATACCGCCAACAGGCCGGCGGTAATGACTATGAAATTATGACCACGGCGGAAACCGCTCAGACAGACAGCCACTTTAACACACTGACCGCCAGGGCGAAATCAACAGGCACCACGACGGTAACCGCCTACAACAAGGGGGAAGACAATGTTCCGCCCACCGTATTATGATAGTCCAATCCGCCACCTTTTCCGGTGCGGTACCAACAACATCAAAAGCCTGGTGGAAATACTGCACAAAAGCTAAACGACTCACCTCTGGAGACTCAGGGAAGAACCACGCCGCCATGGAGCCCGAGTTGCATGTGTTCCCCATGCTCTTCTATGTTATGCTCCACTATGAACACCAACGCCGGCGAAGACGACCACGGTGATTACTGCCGCCTAGCACACAGGGGAGCAGGGAGGAAAAAGAGAGTGACACACACATGCAACATGCAACACCCCGCCCCCAACACCATACACACAAGCAGATGCAGTAACATTACATATTCACCCCGTACCCCTCAGGAATAATGCAAGGACAAAAGGAATTGATTAAAGTGAATGTAATAAGATAAAATAGCATAAATACGTGCATCCAAATCAACAAGGATATACATATTCACAAATGTAGGGACACTGCCCAGTCCTCAATGTCTGTGGGCCACAGGGCCACATCACAAAGTCCAAGGCCCCACCTCACTCCTGCAACAACACGGAGAGAACACTGAAGGGGCATCAGGTCGAAACTAGGCAGGCACCTCAGGGGGACGGGGAACGGGGGGCACCTCCGCCAGAAGATGATACAACGCCACTGGTGCAAGGCCACAGTCTCTCAAGTGGGTGACTTGCCCACATGCTCTGGAGGGGGCAACATGCCCTGTGCTTGGTCCTGGGGAGTGCAAGGCCACAGTCTCTGAAGTGGGTGACTTGCCCACTGGCTCTGGAGGGGGCAACAAGCCCTGTGCCTGATCCTGGGGAGTGATAGGCCACAGTCTCTCAAGTGGATGGCTTCTCCACTGGTTCTGGAGGGGGCATTGTGCCCAGTGATCTTCATCCTGTGGAGGATGGGGTGAGTGGATGGCTTCTCCACTGGTTCTGGAGGGGGCATTGTGCCCAGTGATTTTCATTCTGTGGAGGATGGGGTGAGTGGATGGCTTCTCCAATGGTTCTGGAGTGGGCATTGTGCCCAGTGATCCTTATCCTGTGGAGGATGGGGTGAGTGGATAGCTTCTTCCACTGGTTCTGGAGGGGGCATTGTGCCTAGTGATCTTCATCTTGTGGAGGATGGAGTGAGTGGATGGCTTCTCCACTGGTTCTGGATGGGGCATTGTGCCCAGTGATGCAGATCTTGGGGAGTGCAAGGTCACAGTCTCTCACCTGGGTGTTAGACCCACAGGATTTGCAGGGGCCAGGCCGCACAACAGCCCATGGACGCAGGACTACACAATGTCCGCCGGCGGTAACGGCTACTCAGTGGTGGCAGTGGTGCTGCTAATGGTGGAGCTGGCAGTGGTGGGGGGAGGCTCCAGCCCATCCCCTGCAGCCTCAGATGACTGCCCACTTGCGCTGCTGCTGCTGGTAGCGGTGCCGGTGGAGGTGCTGGCAGTGGTGGGGGGAGGCTCCAGCCCATCCCCTGCAGCCTCGGATGGCTGCCCACTGGTGCTGCTGCTGCTGGTGGCGGTGCTGGCAGTGGTGCGGGAGGCTCCAGCCCATCCCCTGCAGCTTCGGATGGCTGCCCAATGGGGCTGCTGCTGCTGGTGGCGTTGCTGGTGGCAGTGCTGGAAGTGGAGGGGGGAGGCTCCAGCCCATCCCCTGCAGCCTCGGACGGCTGCACCACCATGGTTGGTGGTGGGGGCTCCGACTGAGTCCCTGCACAGGCCCCTTGTCTCTACTGCCTGCTGTTGCAGGCCCCTTGCCCCTCCTTCCTGGGGCTGCTTCCTTACCCTTCCTTCCTGCAGCTGGGGCTGCCTCCTAGCCTTTCCTTCCTGCAGCTGGGGCTGCCTCCTTGCCCTTCCTTCCTGCAGCTGGGGCTGCCTTCTTGCCCTTCCTTGATGCACTTGAGGCTGACACCCTGTCCCTCTGTCTGGCTCGGGCCAAGATCCTTTCCCGCCTGGAGTAGTTGGGTACCCTACTGTGCCCATGGACTGGGTGACTGAGGTGCTTGGCTGGGTTTTGACCCCAGTGGCCTGACATGAGGGACGGGGGGGAGGGCTAGGGAAGAGGTCAATGTTGGCGAGGAAAAGCTTCTTAGGGACATTGGGGCGGGAAGAGGGAGATGGTCTGGGAGTGGAGGAAGAGGGAGTGGTGGTAGGAGGAGTCAGTCTGCTGTGTTTGGGTGCAGGTGCATGGGCTGGATGCTGTTGTGAGGCGGATGGCTGTTGAGTGTCTGAGTGCTTGCTTTTGTGTACTTTGGGAGGAGGGGGCACAGGGGATGTGTGCATGGATGTGGGGGTGGTGACTGCCAGTGAGGGGTGTATACTGATAGCTGTGCTGGCGATGGTGGTAATCGATGAGGCTGTAGTGCATGCAGGTGTGAATGTAGACGCAACTGGGAGGGAGGTGGACGATGAGGAGGAGGTGGCCACAGTGGAGGCAGTGGATGTTTGTATGTCTGATTCTGTATGGGGTTTGGGTGAGTGCCTGTGGGATGAATTGTGGTGCTTGTGTTTGCCATGTCCACTCTTGTGTGTTGTCCTGGGTGCATACTCGTCTGACAGTGTGCTTGGGATAGGTTGGGGTTGAGGGGAATGGGATTGGGAAGAGGAAGTTGGAGGGGGGAGGGTGGAAACAGGGACAATGGCTGCCATCAGAGAGGAGGCCAGAGCCTGGATTGATCTCTGTTGGTCCACCAAGCCAGTGTGAATGCCCTCCAGGAATGCATTTGTCTGTTGCATTTGGCCTGCCAGCCCCTGGATGGCATTCACAATGGTTGACTGCCCAACAGAGATGGATTGCAGGAGGTCAATAGCCTCCTCACTCAGGGCAGCAAGGCTAACTGCGGCAGGGCCTGAGGTGCCTGGGGCGAAGGAGATGCCCACCCTCCTGGTTGAGCGGACACGAGAAACTCGCTGAGGGGCTGCTGGGAGGGCGGTGCTGGTACGGGGGTGGCGGCTGTAGCTGGGGTGGGCAGAGAGGGGCCCGCCACCACCAGGGAGCTCCCATAGAAGGAGGTATCCATGTCCGAACAGTCCCCTCCAGTCTCCGCCATGGTACTCCCCTCGCCCTCCATCCCACTGGTGTCCTCATCGTTGGTGGATTCGGCCTCCTGGGTCTTGTGGGATGCAGCTCCCTCTGTCGCCGGTGCCTCTGCTCCTCCGCCAGATGATACTAATGCACATAAGGACAGGGTGACAAAATAAAAAGAGGGGGGAGAGACAAAGGATACACTTGGTCAATGGCGGCAACAACATCACCGTTGGCGTACACAACACATGCACAGGGAACAGCCCTACGCACTAGGCAATACACTACCAGTCACAATGCTAGTCACTAGCCCATGGATAGGGACACCTAGCGCGAATTGCAGCATACCTGAGACCCAGAGACCCCTGACCATTAGTGGATGCCTACTAGCTTGGTTGGAGTACTTTCACATCAGAACCCTGCCCAACATGGGACCTACTCTGCAATGCCAGGCCTGGGCTAGGGGCACCCACAGGGCCCACCCCCCTACCCGGATACCGCCCCACCAGGCGTACGTTGTATATTAGGGCACTGTACTCACCGCCTTGTGGCTGCTGGGATGCCCCAAAGCAACCATCTAGCTCCGAATAGGCCACCACCAGTATGCGGGCCATCAGGGGGGTCAGGGTTCGACAGGCCCCCCTTCCTCGTTAGGAGGCCATTCCCAGCTGGGCCTCTGTCATCTTCCATTCCCTGCGTCTCAGGTACTCCTACCGTTTGAGACAGTGGGTGCTCCGCCTGCCGTCGACCCCTTGGGTCTGCACGTCCTTGGCGATGGCACGCCATATACCCTTCTTTTGATGGGCACTGACCTGCAGGGAAATGGACACAGTGAAAGGTATTTGTTTGACCGTCCTGCCTGTTACACTCATGGCCCACCATGCCCCTTCCCATCCATATTAGCACACACATGGCCCACCATACATGTTGTACGCTGCCCAGGGCCCATCCACCAACCCCCCTACATGAGGCCTTCACACACAGCACTCCATGCATTCACTCCCCATGCATCGTACTCACGGTGTACTCACCTGTTGGTCTGGAGGCCCATACAGCAGTCAGTACTGGGGTAGGACCCCATCCACCAGTTGCTGCAACTCTGCTGAGGTTAAGGCAGGGGCCCTTTCCCCAGTAACATGAGCCATAGTCGGTTCCAGCCACAGGTCACAGCAGCACATGCAGTGTAGGTCCTCTCCTGTTGAAGGTCAGGTAGCAAGTGAGGAATCAGATAATGGCGGTCACGTCCACGGCAGTGCGTACTGTCACTGCCGGCATACATCACCATTGGCCACTGTACCCCATAGGGCCCAATGTTAACCAATGAGGAGTTGCACAGCGGTTCTCAACCGCCTCCTGCAACGGCGCACAACGTCAGCGGAATTACCTCCTTTCCACCTGTCCCTCCATACAGGACAGGCAGACGCCATTTCTGAGGGGGTGCAGGCCATGGCTCCTAACTGCGTCACAGTACACAAATGCACCATTTGGATATCTCCAACAAAATACTGTTACTATCACAACATGGATTGAACTGTAGTGGTTGGAATGTAGAGATAATGACCAGCTGCTTACTCTTTTGACCCATAGATTGCAACCGCTGCGGATGAATAGGAGATGGAGTTATCCCCCCGAGTACAGACCTCTAGTGGACTTCGCAACAATGGAGGACAGGCACATTATACTCACCTATAGACTTGACAGGGCCACAATCACTGAGCTATGTGCCCAATTGGATCCTGACCTAATCTCTGCTATTCGTCACCCAACCGGGATCTCCTCTCTTGTGCAAGTGCTATCAGTGCTCCATTTCCTGGCAACTGGCTCTTTCCAAGTGACAGTGGGCTTGGCAGCAGGAATGTCACAGCCAATGTTCTCAATAGTGCCGACTAGAGTGTTGTCTGCCCTAATTAAACACATGTGCAGCTACATCGTTTTCCCCCAGGTGGAGGATTTGGCCACAGTGAAAGCTGACTTCTATGCAATGGGACATATCACCAACATTATTGGGGCTATTGGTGGAACACATATTGCATTTGAACCCCTCCCCCGGCGAAATAAACAGGTGTTCAGAAATCGAAAGAGTTTTCACTCCATGAATGTGCAGATGGTGTGCCTGGCGGACCAGTACATCTCCCACGTCAATGCAAAGTATCCTGGGTCTGTGCATGATGCCTTTATCCTGAGGAACAGCAGCATCCCAAATGTGATGGCCCAACTACAGAGGCACAGGGGGTGGCTAATAGGTGAGCCCTGGTTCCCACTCAGTCTATTTTGGTGTATGGGTATGGTGTTGGCCCTAAGGGTTAGTGTGTGGCTAACAGTTGTCCCTCGATATTTGCAGGTGCCTCTGGTTACCCCAACCTCTCATGGCTACTGGCCCCTGTGAGGAATCCCAGGACAAGGGCAGAGGAACGTTACAATGAGGCACATGGGTGAACAAGAAGGATAATAGAATGTACCTTTGGCCTCCTGAAGGCCAGGTTTCGTTGCCTCCATCTAACAGGTGGAGCCCTGTGCTACTCACCCAAGAAGGTCTGCCAGATCATCGTGGCATGCTGTATTTTGCAGAACCTTGCCTTGTGTCGCCAGGTGCCTTTTCTGCAGGAGGAGGAGGCTGGAGATGGCCATGTGGCAGCAGTGGACCCTGTGGACAGTGAAGATGAGGAGGCATAGGATGAGGATGACGCAATTATTCGTCATTACTTCCAATGAGACACAGGTAAGATACACATATAATTGACAGTTTGATGTGTGACATTGTCACTGGCAGGCTGTGTATTCCTATTTCTATGATCCCTCACTGTACCCTTTGGCATCTATTTTTGCAGATGTTGGTGCACCACTATTGCTCCTGGTGTGTTCAGTGCAGCCAACTACAGGTCTTTCCAATGTAAACATTACTGTACAGTTGAATTGCAATCTTTGAACCTTTGTTAAACGAATACCTTTTGAAAACATTTGACATACGCCATACTTGTATTTTATCAAAGTGTGTTTATTGCAGTTCTCTGAAGAAGAGAGGGTAGTGCAATGGGCTGGGCTGATGATGGAGGAAAGTCCAGGGTAGAGTCCAGTCTATTTGTATCACAGGTGCATTGTCCAAGGGGGCATAGGAAGTGGAGCAATGGCAGTTCAAGGTAGACAGGGTGGGACACAAGGGTGACAATCAGTAGAGTCTTATTTCCTGGCGGGGACTTGGCAATAGTCTCTGGCTTCTGCCTGGATTGCAGGGAACGTTTGCAGGGTGGTTCTCCTTCTGCAGGAGAAGGGGTGCTGGTGGCCTGTTGTTACTGTGGCAGGGCCTCCTGTCCACTAGTGGCAGCGGAGGTGGAGGGCTGTTCGGTGGTTTGGCTAGTGTCAGGGGCCCGGTGGTGTGCCACTGACTCCCTCATACTGTTGGCCATGTCTGCCAGCACCCCTGCAATGGAGACCAGGAAGGTGTTGATGTCCTTCAAGCCCTCCAAGATCCCCAGGTACTGTCCCTCCTGCAGCCTGCATGATCTCCTGCCACTTGTCCAGTATCTGGCCCAGCGTATCCTGGGAATGTTGGTATGCTCCCAGGATCGAGGTGAGTGCATCCTGGAGAGTCAGTTCCCTGGGCCTGTCCTCCCCCTTTCGCACAGCAGTCCACCCAGCTTCCCTGTTGTCCAGTGCCTCTGTCCCCTGAACCGTGTGCCCACTGCCACTGACCCCAGGTCCCTGATTGTCTTGGGTTTGTGGGGTGGTCTGGAGTCCCTGTAGTGGTGGACACACTGCTGATGGACGTGTCCTGGGGACAGAGGTCTGGGCCAGCTGGGTGGGTGCTGTGGTGGTGTTTCCTGAGGGGGAGGCTCTGTGGTGGTGTGAGACTGTGCCTTGGTAACCATCTGTCCGGAGATCCCTGATGGGTCAGGTTGGTCATCCAGATCCAGGCGAGCAGAGTTGCTGTCATCACTGTGGGCCTCTTCTGTGGGGGGACTGGATGTTGCTGGCACCTCTTTGCCGGTGACATTGGGTGGGTTACCTGTGGGGATTTAAATGCTGTGTTATTGTTTCTGTGTGTGACCTATTGTGCGTGACTGTGTTGCCCTCTATGGTTGTTATTGCCCTGGCAGCTTTGCCTTGTGTGAGTTGTTATTTGGATGGCTAGGTGATTCTCTCTAGTGTGCATGCTGTGGTGATAGGTGTCCATGAAGCTCTGTGAGGGGTGTCCATGCAATGGTGTTGCATGTAAGGCTTGGTATTGGGATGAGTGGGTTGTGATGGTGGGGTATGTGGGAGGTGGTGGAGTGATGGGAGTGAGGGTAAGGGTGGGGGTATGTGATGGCATGCAGGTCGGGGTTGATAGTAATAGAGAATTGACTCACCAGAGTCCAGTCCTCCTACTCCAGCGAGGCCCTCAGGATGCATGATTGCCAAGACTTGCTCCTCCTATGTTGTAAGATGTGGGGGAGGAGGTGAAGCTCCACCGTCAGTCCTCTGTACTGCGAGCTGGTGTCTTGCTGCAGTGGAACGTACTTTCCCCTGTAGGTTGTTCCACCTCTTCCTGATGTCATCTCTTGTTCTTGGGTGCTGTTCCACGGCGTTGACCCTGTCCATGATTCTCTGCCATAGCTCCATCTTCCTAGCAATGGATATCTGCTGCACCTGTGATCCAAATAGTTGGGGCTCTACCCGGATGATTTCCTCCACCATGACCCTTAGCTCCTCCTCAGAGAACCTGGGGTGTCATTGTGGTGCCATGAGTGTGGTGTGGGTGGTATGGGTGGGGGTGTGTAGGGTGATGTGTTATGGTGTGTGTTGTGAGGTGCGTGTGTGTTGTAGACGTGATGGTGGTATGTGACTCTGGTTGTGTCGGTGCTCTTGATGTCTCTCTCTCTGTTGGCAATGGTTTGTATTCGTAAACGGTTGTGGGTGGTGTGGGTGTGTGTTTTATAGTGGTGTGGGTGTGATGTGTGTATAGGTGTCAGATGTGTGTAGTTTGAATTGTCCAATGTGGTGTTGTTTTGTTAGGTTGTGTGTTTTATGAGCGCAGCGGTATGTACCGCCAATGGTTTACCGCCATTGGAAGTCCAGCGCGGTGATTCGTGGGTCATAAAGTTGTGGGCGTAGTTCTGCAGGCGTAACTGTGTGGGTTTTGCTACCACCAGTTTATCACTGACCTTTGGGCTGGCGGACTTCTGTGTGTGGCTGTATAGTGACAGATTGGTGTGTGTGTCATATGGTTGGCGGCTATCCGCCACGGCGATGTTATGTTGACGGCAGTCAGCATGGCGGTAAGTGGGACTTACTGCCAATGTCATAATGAGGGCCATAATGTGTTATACTTAGGCCCTCATTCCGACCCTGGCGGTCAAAGACCGCCAGGGCCGCGGGCAACGGAAGCACCGCCAACAGGCTGGCGGTGCTTCAGTGCCCATTTACAGCTTTACAGCCGCGGTCGGAAAACCGGGTCCGGCGGTTTCCCGCCAGATTAGCCCCGGCTGGGAGAATCCTCCATGGCGGCGCTGCAAGCAGCGCCGCCATGGGGATTCCGACCCCCTTCCCGCCAGCCTGTTTCTGGCGGTTTTCACCGCCAGAAACAGGATGGCGGGAACGGGTGTCCTGGGGCCCCCTAACAGGGCCCCAGTATGCTTTTCACTGTCTGCTTAGCAGACAGTGAAAAGCGCGATGGGTGCAACTGCACCCGTCGCACACCTGCAACACCGCCGGCTCCATTCAGAGCCGGCTTCTGTGTTACAGGCCCTTTCCCGCTGGGCCGGCGGGTGCTCCCTTGGCGGGCGCCATCCGGCCCAGCGGGAAAGTCTGAATGGCCTCCGCGGTCTTTTGACCGCAGAGCGGCCAATTGGCGGTTACCGTTTGGCGGACCCCCTTAATGTTCAACATCGTCACACAATTATAATAATAAATATGACCATTTTAGTGTCCAACACCTTCCCCTAAATGATTTAGATTTGAGAAGGGATCGCAGAGGTCACCCCTTCAGTGCCCCAAACCTTCCCCTAAATGGCTTAGATTGGAGTGGAAATAGTAAATGTCGCCCCAGCAGTGTCCAACACCTTTCCCTGAATGGCTTAGATTGCAGTGTGAATAATAAATCTGGCAAAGTTAGGCCCTCATTACAAGTTTGGCAGTCTTTTCCAAGACCGCCACTGTGGTGGCTGATGAAAGAACGGCATGATGGCGGTAATCCGATTGCCATACTAAGACTCACAGCAAAGACCACCAAAATCTAGCCAAAATTCCGAAACCACCAGGACAGAGGAAAGAGGTGTTCCCACCACCAGCAATGCCATCCCGCCAAAAAAACCTCTGATCATATTACATTCCACAAATCACGAAAGCGGTTTTTCTATGGCGAAAAAACGATGGCAGTGCAACCTGGATCATTTGAAAACCCCACACCTGACACACATCCACACACCTGTCACACCTACACAGTGCACTATAAAACACACCCCTTCACACCCTATAATCCTTTGCAACAAAAAAGTCACTAAAAAATAATATTACAAAGCATACAGTAGGCACTCCTTCATATTCCACAAGCACTCATCCCACACCTGCACAAAAACCACAACACATAAATGAGTACCCCACACATTAGACACCAATGTCACCCACTCACATCACAGCACGAAGACATTATCACGAATTTATTTTAATTTTATTTTTTTCTACCATAATGTCTCGTCCACCACTACCATGTCTCCACAAAAAAATCCTGTTTCACTGATGATGAGTTGAGGTTCATGGTGGACAAAATCATCAGAGTAGAGCCACACCTATTTGGAGCTCAAGTCCAGCAAACATCAATCGCCAGGAAAATGGAGTTGTTGGAAAGAATAGTCAACAGGGTGAATTCTGTGGCAGCTATCCATGCACAAGGGAGGACATCAGGAAGAGGTGGATCGACCTCAGGGGGAAGGACCGTTCCATGTCTGCCAGGCACCAGCTGGCGGTACTCAAGACTGGCGGTGGGCCCTCACCTCCTCACCCTACATTCACATCATGGGAGGAGAAGGTCTTGTACATCCTGAATCCTGAGTGCCTGACAGGAATAACTGGGGGAATGGAGTCTGGTGAGTCACTATACCATTAATGTCACCAAAATGTTTTGTCTTGCATGCTCACTGATCACCTTTGGCCACCTCAACAATCAACCCACTCCCCACCCCCTGTCCAAATGTCTAAATACCCTTCTCTGACATGCCACGTGTTAACGAAACACACCTGGGGACATACTGTCTGTGAATCACACAGGTATTACAAGGACTGACAGCACTACAACTCTCAGCATGCAGTTTCACCTATAAGAAAAACAGAACAGTATACTACAAGTGAAATGGCCTTGCATGTGAAACTAACAATCAATTCAACCCACCTGAATGCTCCACCAGTGTACAGTCTATGGCAATTACATCAATGCTGTGGCAATCTACCAGTACTATGCAGCTGTGTTCCCTACTAAACCGGCCTTTAAATCACCATCCAAACAATGTCATGTACCCACCTGAGGGGGAGAACTATATATGAAGTTGGATGTACTTGCAGTACACCTATACAGAGGGCCAGGTAAAATGGTAACTCCTATAATGTTGGTCAGCTCTGTTACCATAGTACACTGTGCAGCTGTTAGTTGACTCAATGATGTTTACACCTTACTAGGAGATAACTTTACATTGTCATGTCTCTACTCAGCAAGATATGAGACAATGAACAGTCATCTAACTACCAAGTACTCCAAGATCTTGGAGCAAGGTGTATGCAAATGGAAATCTCCATGTCCCACATAGCTCTAACCCATATTTGGCAGCAGATGTCATTGTCATATCAGGGGATCATTTTAAGGCGTTTTGTGCATGGCACATGCATGTCTAGCGGTCAAACTTTGATATCACTTATTGAATTACTTTCAGCAACTGTGTGTTTCACTTCTCCTAAAGGTAACCTTGCCATTCTCACCAAGGAGAGGACACCAGAGACTGGCACTACCCCTCTGGATGAAGGCCCAATTGAGGAAAACATCCCTGGATGTGTGGACTTTGAGGACGAAGCAGGCCCATCTGGGACACCTGGTCAGTCAACAACTGTGAGCCTCACCCTGCCCATATCGACTCCTCCCAGCCCTGTTGCAGCAACATCACAGCAACCATTTGCCCCCAAACCTGTGTCCCAAGGACAATGTCTTCCATCTTGTGCCCCTCAGTACAGGTACACCTGAGTCTCCTGTTGTGAATCCAGATACAGAGGGACCTCCCACCAGTGGGAGTGGGCAAACTGAGCCAGTGGTACAGGCACGTGAGGTAGAGTGCATAGGAGGGATGGTGTGGGCCAGAGGATGGAGTCTTCTAGGGACATAACTGGCCAGGACACCATCTCCCAAATCTTGGGAACTTACCAACAATCCCCAGGCGTGATGGGCCAGGTACCAACCATGATGGGGGAGATCAGACAGATGCAGAGGGACAACCACCAGGAAGTAATTCAGCAGTGGCAGGCCCAAAATGCCCACCTGGCTTCTGTTGCAAGGGTGCTGAGAGACATGAATACCACCCTGAGGAGATTTTGGGGGTCATTCCGACCCCGGTGGGGGCGGCGGGCGGCGCCCGCCGGGCGGAAACCGCCCAAACACCGCCCGCGGTCAAATGACCGCGGGGACCATTCTAACTTTCCCGCTGGGCCGGCGGGCGATCTTCAAAAGATCGCCCGCCGGCCCAGCGGGAAAGCCCCAGCAAAGATGAAGCCGGCTCCGAATGGAGCCGGCGGATTTGCTGGGGTGCGACGGGTGCAGTTGCACCCGTCACGATTTTCAGTGTCTGCCAAGCAGACACTGAAAATCTTAATGGGGCCCTGCCAGGAACAGGCTGGCGGGAAGGGGGTCGGAATCCCCATGGCAGCGCTGCATGCAGGGCCGCCATGGAGGATTCCCTCAGCCGGGGGAAATCCGGCGGGAAACCGCCGGACCCGGCTGGGTGACCGCGGCTTCACAGCCGCAGTCGGAATACCTGATGTAGCACCGCCAGCCTGTTGGCGGTGCTACCTCCGGCCTCCACCCTGGCGGTCTATGACCGCCAGGGTCGTAATGAGGCCCTTTGTCTCCAACATCTGGCCTCTTCCATTAGCAATGAAACATTTGGCCCTTCTACATCTGTGCCTGCTAGTGGAATGGAGGCCCTGCCATGTGAAGGGTATGCCTCAGACACCCAAGCCTCCGTAGCCTGAAGAGCTCCCCCTTACCCTTAAACGTGGACGTCCCCCAAAAAATCCAGGAGGAGCAGATAACAAGACCAAAACCACTGACAGGAAGTGAACCTCTACTGATTGGTTCCCCTTGTGTAGCATAGAAACACCCAGTTGACTGTTCTGAAACCTATCCCCATTTTCCCTTGGTACAAGGGCACTGGACTTGTGCTTCCAAATGTCGTAGCAGATACCCTGATGATTTCATCCACCATGACTGAATCCTTCACTGTTTGCTTTGTGTTATTCTTGTTTCTATTCACTCATTTTGCTGTGCACTCCCCAATACATACCACTTAACCACAGATCAATTGTGAGGGTAATGTATCAACCATATTCAACTGTCATCTATAACACCTCTTGCACTAAAATGTTTCTCTCAAAAGTAATACCTTTGTCATGTCCCATCACACATGTACTGTATAACCAGGCTAGATTTGCATTGTCTAATAATGATAGACATAACTCAAATTACTTGTATTGAACTTTCCGCGATATAGGTTGGGAGAATGCCACTGATCACACAGTGAAGTACTGCTGCTAACTTCAGTGTTCCAGCATAGGAGTCATACACTACCCCACAGACTTCTGAAGTTAGGGACATGTCAGTCTTTCACTATCCCAGGAGGCAAACATATTGGTTCAAGGTATCATCAGCTAAAGCCTTAAGACATACCCATACCATAGCTCCCAAATTATCATACCCCCATGAAACAGATAGAGGTCAGTACAAAGCCCTGAGTCATGGAACATTCCACCTACCATGGTCAGGTATCTGTAGGCTTGCCACTCACTTATGCCAGTCTTGGCACATGCAAAGTGGCCGGCAATGAGGAAACACACTGACAGCTACATAAATGTTAGTTATTACCAATACAAACCATTCTGATGTAAGAGAGCATGAATAGCACATGATGAAATCTCTGAGAGACAAATTAACACACACATGGCACTATTGGCCTCACCTCCAATGCCAAACAGGTCTTTAGTATGGAATAGGACACTACCATCCCAATGTCTTGACAGTCTGGGCATAGAACTCACACACCACAAATCTGAGGCCAATCCATGGCAATCTCAATTGTCAGTCTGCACATCCCATCTGCGTGTGACGCTGTCTGATATTGCCAAATGAGGATTAGCTTGTAATTAATCTGCGAATTGTAAATGACAAGCATAAGGTATAGGCCACATTGATATATAACATTACACAGCCAATTCTTATAAATTCATATATACAGTTGTAACTCTGACTGTGCATTGTCATAAACTTAGACTATGTTGATCAAAAAGCTGGACACTACTCCATGTAACAGCCTGCATGCATATCTGAGTCATGAGCTTTGGAGCTACTTATGACCTCTCTAATGGTCATACTAAGACACTTATCAAGCATTCCTAACCTCACCAATTCCCCACTGAATCACTTTAATTACATCACATCACATACCTAAAGTCAGGTGAAGTACTGATTGATGAGATCAGCCCTGATGTCACCAGCTTCATTCTCATATCATACTCATTCTCACTTGGCAAATTTGCATTCTCACCTGCAGGAATTGCTGGCTCCCCCTCATCTGGTACAAATGGGATTTGACGTCTCAGGGCGAGGTTGTGGAGCATGCAGCAGGCAACAATAATTTGACATACTTTGTTGGGTGAGTAGAGTTCCTCCAGACTTATCGATGCAGCGGAATCTTGCTTCCAGGAGCCCAAAAGTCCCCTCCACTACATGCCTTGTCCTTCTGTGGGCCTCATTGAAGCGGACTTCCCCTAGTGTGGTTGGGTACCTCACAGGTGTCAACAACCAAGGACACTGAGGGTAGCCAGAGTCCCCCATAAGGAATAATTACAACAAGCCAAACATAAATCTTGGACATCCACATATCTGGTAGCAGATGTAAGTTACAAACTCACAAGATGTATGTGACTTACCAACCAGCCAGGCCCTCTCTGTGTATTGTTGTGTCATCAGCAGTGTGATATTGCTGTTCCGCATGGTGAAGGAATCCTGGACTGACCCTGGGTACCTTGCACAAACTTGTGAATCGTAGAGGTCAGCCAAACAGACAACTTGGACATTTATGGAGTGGAGGTTTTTCCTGTTCATTAGCATTGGGGAGAACCAAAGCTACATGGGTGCCATCTATGGCTCCAACCACATGTGGAATGTGTCCCAAAGCATAAAAATCAGCCTTTACATTTGCCAAATCTTCACATGGTGGAAATCTGATGTAGCTGTCCAGGTGTTTCAACAATGAAGACAGTACAGCCTTCAAGACCAGACTGAACATAGGCTGAGTCATTTCCGCAGTCAGGGCCATAGTATTTTGAAAGGAGCCTGTGGCCAGGAAGTGCAGCACTGATATAAGTTGTACAATGGGAGGTATTGTATAGGGATTACAAATGGCAGGCATCAGATCTGCCTCCATCTGACGACAGAGATCCGTGATTGTATGCCTATCGAGGTGGTAGATATGAATCACATGTTGCTTCTCCATGCAGGTCTGCTAGTGGACGGTACACTGGAGGATGTCTCGCTCTTCTCATGCCAGGGTAGCTATGTGGGAGAACACCAGAATCAATGTGTATCACTCAATATGTACACCATAAGTATGATTACACTTAACGTCACATATAATGCTCAATATTGACACATGAAACTGTAAACATGTTGTATTCATAACATACTTAGGCAAATAATGACTTATAACTGCATTCACATCCCCTTACCCTTTTCATGTTTTTTAAATAAAGAAGCATGTCACTGACAATCTATGCGATATTAACTATCTTAACATGTTGCACATATATGGTACACCTACACCATTTTCAGATTGTCATTACTCTGCTGACAATACTATTACATGTACATAACTCAGGATACATCAAGTTTACATCCTGTACCTACTACATGCACATTTCTACATGTTTGCTCAAAGCCAGCTGTGAACACAATGTCGTAGATGTTTCACAGCTTGTGATGCAACTTTTAAAACTTTTTCATTCACATATGAGACTTAAAATGGCAGCTGTCTGAAGTGACCTAACTCCTCCGGCGGATGTTGTCATGGCGGTAGGCGATACAGCCTCGGTGGACGTTGCCATTGGAACACATTGCTGCCTTTGGCGGTCTTGGGTCAATGGCGATGTCTGCCAGCGGTGACATTCTTGTATGTGGCAGACGTGACCGCCATCTCAAACCTCCTCTCTCACTTGACTCCTGACACTGCTGCCAGCAGGACCTCCACAACCTGAGCTGCTGTGTACTGCCTCTGGGAGCAATCATGCCACATCCTACAGGTGATAGGGCCCCTGCCTTCTCCCCGGCGGAGCTTGAAAAGCTTGTGGAGGAGGTCCTACCCTTATATGGACAGCTCTATGGTGCACCAGAGGAACAGATATTATGGCAGCGCACTCATAGCACATGGAGATTTACTTCCCTCAGGGAGTTCTGATACTAAGTTACATTAGAACATTCGAATGTTGGCATGTCCATTGAAGACAATGGACTGCTGCGGGCTTTTACAGGCCGGTAAAAGACCGCAGCGCCAACATTCCAATGTTCGCTTTGTTCACAGCAACAGCTGTGAACAAAGCCTCACGGAGCCCGAGGGGATTTAAATCCCCTCGGGCTCCCTGATTTTTTTTATTTTTAATAGAACATTCTGCCCTGTGTGGCAGAATGTTCTAATAGCCTTAGAACCCGCCGTAGCGGGCTCTACCGGCTATTAAAGTCCCTCTCCCTTGTTAAATGCCCTCGCCTTCGGCTCGGGCATTTAACGCGGGGAGCGGGCCTTTAATAGCCGGTAGAGCCCGCTACGGCGGGTTCTAAGGCTATAATAGACCTTTGAAGAGTTGAAGGACTCAGAATCAGAAGAGACTGGAGACATATACTCTATTGGGATTTCATTGTTTAACAGCCCTGACGAAGTCGGTGGCATATTTCCCAGGACGAAAAATGTGAAGGCTGATCTGAGGCTGATTTGAAACTGCACTGAAGGACTGGAGTTTCAATTTGTGATAGGCCGAATTGAATCGAGCCAATTGGAGTGTGGATCTGGAGTTTAAGTGTCATCTGATGAATGAACATTACTTTATATATGGACTATCCGCAACATAAGTGAATAATGTCTTGGACTTATAGGTGTGTGCCTTAAATGTAGAAACCAGAGGAACAGGTAATCACAATGCGATTCCAATGTTTGAAGTGTTAAGTTTATGATGATGTTCAGGAAATATGTCTGAATGAAGGATTAAGGAAATATATGTGGGTAGATGGACATATGCAAATGTGTTTAGATAGATCTTGAGTCCTGAGACATAGAGAGTGTGTGATTTATGTACCCTGGCTCCCCTACAGACTGTAATACATGATCATTGAAGGTGGTGTAAAATATTTGGACAGATATGCTATGTTTAGAGATATACTTGTGGTCTTGTTATAAGTTTTAAGCTGACACCTGGTGCTGGATATGCATGTTGTATGCCTGTCTCAACATCACACATGGCCTGACTGCAGATGGTCATTCCTCATTGAATGGGATGCTGAAGGCAGTCTGTGTAGGGCTACTTGCACTAACTTGTAATTTCACCCTGCTTGTTTTAGTATTGTGTATGTGGACATGACATTCTCTTCTTGTCTGTGTCATTCATGCAGGTCAGTGCCCATCAGAAAAAGGGGATTTGGTGTGCCATCACCAAGAAAGTGCAGACCCTGGGGGTCCATAGCTGGCGGAGCACTTACAGTAGGAAGCAGTGGGAGGACCTGAGACACTGGGCCCAGAAGACTGCAGAGGCCCAGCTGGGGATGTCCTAATAGGAGGACGGGGTGCCTGTCGGACCTTGACCCCCCCCAATGGTCCGCATATTGGCGGTGGCCTACCCAGAGTTGGATGAACATTTGATGGCAGCACAGCAGCCACAAGGGGGTAAGTACAGACTTAACACATTTTCAGCCCTTTACCAGGTTAGTGTATGTTATGAAAGATTCTAAGCTGTGACAATATGGTAAGTGCAAAGGGTCAAAGACCTGCAAGAAACACATTGATGTACAGTTCCCACCATTGGTACACAGGTGTGCATATTCTAATTTGTATAGAGACATATTACTCTCCTATGTTGTCCCCTCTGTATAGAAGCATATGATGATGCACCTGTGATGGTGTCATTTTGCCAACACCATGTGTACATTGACAGGTTCTGTCATGAATGCACATTGTAATGAGTTTCAAACATACCTTTTGTTGTTATTTTGGATATGTTTGGGTCCCTGTTGCATGGAAACCTATTGTTTGCACTGAATACATTGTGTTGCAGGTGTGGTAATTCACATACACATGTGAGTAGAATGGTATGTGTAGTCAGGCATGTGGCTTGCATCATGGTGTATGTCCTTTTCATGGTAGCCTCAGATGTGGTTTGTTTTTCTGAGTTTTTCTCAAACAGATGTAAGGCCAGTCATGTCTGATTTGTGGACAGTGATGTTGCCACTCAGTCATTGGGCTATTGATGGAAAAATAGTATGATACTTTGAACTGTATGTCACCTTTATGCACATGACAGGTGTCCATTGACTTGAAAGAGAAGACATACTACCTGTGGTTGTGTGTGGGTAAATGTTCTGAACTGATTAGGCACCTACATGAGTGTTATACTTTGTTATTAGGAGAACAATGACTTGGATTACTTGGACGGGTCCGCCACCACTAGGGAGAGGCCACTGGAGGAGGAGTCCAAAGATGATAATGATGCAGATCTGGTCTCCCCATGACACTTCCCTCACCCTGAGGTCCCATGGCCAGATGCATCTCACTTGGCTTGGCCCCGTTTCCTCTGTTTGCCTGTGCTGAGGCTGCAAGGTCAAAGAGCAATATGGTCATCACATGTCCATGATAACACCTGAAACATAACTCAGATTGACTAACAATACCATTATGTCAAGTAGGCCCCAGCAAAACTACTCAACTAAGTGCTACATACATGTGCTATGACATATGCATGCATGTCATCTGGATTTACTACAATGGCCCACAGTAAAAGCAGGACCTCAGACAATTACAAGTGCATGAGTGAAGCCTTGAAACCACTCTAACCATACAACAACTAGGAATTGCCCCATATCCCACACAAGGTCATGCACTCACCTATTTGACACATGCATAATGAACCAGCAATTAGAAATGATGCCCTCAAATCCTGCTATTTGGATCACAAATGTTATATTTCCTGTTCCTAGTTCTGTCACAATAGATTCAAGGAGGAAGTATCAATGTAACTCAGGCCTCACATGTGGCATTGAAAGGAACACTGCTGACGTCAAGTTCAATATATCAGGGAGAGATAGCCCTAGAATAAACAAAACAACAAATTTGCGAAACCCAGGATAGTCAACACTAATGTCTGACACCCATTACAGTGACATTCTCTGAGTGTTTCTGTAGTAGACATCTGTCCTTTCCATGTTGGAGAGACAAAGCACTTTAAACAAATAATAGAAGGCCCTAAACCTGTTGCCCAATAAGTACCAACATCACTAACCACATCTTCCACATGCCAATCCTGGTGTCTGTCTGTGGGTGAATGCCTGTACCCAAACACATGTGATGTCAACATCACTGCATCTCACTTCATGATGCATGCCGACAGTCAGGACACAATCCTCAATCATTACACATGAGCAGTGCACTTTTCCACATGATTCCACATCAAGGGCATAGAGAAAGACAAAGTAGTTCCACACTCTGGGCCTATCTGTAATCTCCCTCATAGCTACTGCAGTTCTACATGCCAAATGATATACTGTGACGCATGAAGGTATATGTCAAACAATGAACAATGGTGACACACTACTGTCTGTGGCACCACATTAAATGGATGCCTATTGTAGATTTACTATTCGACTAAGAGTTTCCCATGCACATATCTGTGAGAGAATACAGACATAGTCCCATCAACATAGGTAGAACATACATGGAACTGCAGCATAGAAATGTTTCCTAAAGAGAAAGGGACACATGCTGACATGTAGGAACTAGGAATGTTGGCAACAGTGATAACACATCATTCATGTCAATAGACATTCCCCACTTAAGAAGGGAAAGTAGTTTGCTACAGCTGCAAACAAATAGCTATGCAAGCCATGTCAAATGTATGATGGACACCTACACATCACAGACGGCAGTGACGCACCAGCACCCATCATACACTGAAGATAACTAGCTCCTGGGTGGCATATGTCTACATACACATATACCCAGACACATGGCACAGTAACAGTGATCCACAAGCTACCTACCTTTGGGCTGTAAAATTTAGGAAGAGTGATGTGTTGGATAGAAATTACACCCACTAGAACAACAGTCAGTCAATGAAAGATCACTGTACACAGTGCTTTGTGGTCCCTGCTGAGAAAATAGTCTGAGGATTCCCCCCAGTTTTGTCCTAGTTCCAGGTCCAAAAGGAAGGGCACACCAGTTTGATACACATGACATGGCAACACAAACAATCTCCCATCTACTGTGTGACACATGGCTCATCCCTCATTGTCAGTGGGGCAGTCAGTACCTGGTAATGGGACAGACAGGAATGTCCCATTCATACACCCCCTTGTGGCTGCTGTGCTGCCCTCAAATGCCCATCGAGCTCTGGGTAGGCCACCGCCAGAATGCAGGCCATTAGGGTGGGTCATTGTCTCAGGGGCACCCCGCCCAAGTTGGGACAGCCCCAGATGGGCCTCTGCGATCTTCTTTGCTCAGCGTCTCAGGTCCTCCCATCTCTTGTAACCCCAAGGTCCGCACCTTCTTGGTGATGGCTCTCCAAATCCCTTTCTTCTGATGGGTGCTGACTTGCATGGATGCAAAAGACAAGATAATAAATTATGTCAACAAGTCCCATCCCAAAAGGCTGAGTCAAATACAAGTCAGTTTTTCAAAATAAGAACATCCTGTTTTGCCCATACTGCTCACGTGTGGCACATAGCAGTCACTGAACACAGGGAGATGACTACAAACACTTTCCAAAATACAGCCCTACCCAACACCCAGCTCAGGCCTTGCACTGACGAGGTAGGTCAACTAACATCTTGTGGAACTTGATCTAGTAAGCTGACAGATATCAGAAACACTATGAGACACATCACATCTATGTGGCTTCTGGGATGTGAGCTCCTCAGTCATGAATGCATCAAAACACTCAGAATCTGTGAGAATGATCCTCTGCATACAGTCCCTAAAGGCTACTGCGAGGGTACAATCTCTAAGATTACACATGGATAACAATGAAAGGATTGGCATGGTGGTCTAGTCTGTCCATGTGTGGACATGGCCAAATACAGATGCAGAGCCATGCCACTTCGGGGGGTAGGAGTTTGTGTGTCTCATCATTAACATAAAACATGATTTTTGACATATGTGACCATAATACATAGATTGCCTTCAGAATAACATAGGCATGCATTGTTCATTTTTTGCAATGTGACCAGAAGACTGAGTCACATATCATGGGTTATCAGTAAACAACATACTGTTTGTACTTATGCAATGTCAGAAATGCAATGAGACTGCTCAGGACACATGTGACCTGTCTGAAGGTGACAACAGGGCTGTGCGATCAAGGGACCTGTCAAGGCTCTGAAACACATTTTGACAGAGATGCCAAGTGCATATCAATCACAGATCATCAGTACCACCTTAATACTACATACATTCTCATCAGAGGATAAATCCTCAATACACTGCATTTTAGCACTGAAGCAATAATTGGACTTATATCACGAAGTGCTGGGATACTGGGAGTGGGCCCAGTGGCACAGTTGCATAACAGAAACAAGCATTTGCAATGCAACGAGTCTCCCATTTGCTCAAGCTAGAGCTATTAGTGTTGTAAACTCCTAAATGGACTTTTCTTGCCACACAAATAGAAAGAAAAATAATGAACGTGATTGCGCTATGTAATCGCGCAGCGTGGAAAATAAAAAGATAAAGTAGTGCAGAAACCAGGCTGAAAACATGGAGCCTCGTAGGTTTTCATTAGTTGGCAGATGCGCTCGAGGAGGCATGTGCATGCCTTTCACTAATTAAATCAAGTGGATTTTAAAAGACAAGCCCACGAACCAATGAAAGTGACAGGCGTAACATGGGCGTAGTTACAAGCCCAAAGAGAGATTACAACAGGGACGGAGCGCTTGTGCGCTCAACCCTAAAAAATTAAGCATATCTGGCAGTGTTACAGGATGCTCACCATGTGCGATCATAAAAACTTGCTTTCAAATGGGATCACATTTTTGTTTGTAAAAAAAACACCATAGTCGTATACAATTCATACAAAAAAGCACACCATTATGGCCCTCATTACAACGCTGGCGGTCGGTGTTAAAGCGGCGGTAATACCGCCAACAGGCCGGCGGTAAAAAAAATGGGATTATGACCGTGGCGGAAACCGCCAACAAAGACAGCCACTTTAACACTCCGACCGCCACAGCGGTAAAAACAAACAGCACGGCGGCCACCGCCAACAGACCGGCGGGAGACGATGTACCGCCCACAGTATCACAACCTACCAATCCGCCACCTTTTCCGGGGCGGTAGCACCGCAGATGAAAACACGGCGGAAACAGGCATTTCGAAGGAAAAACGCTCACCTCTATACACTCCACGAGGAACGAGGACACCATGGAACCGGAACTCCAAATCTTACCTGCGATTGTCTTCCTGCTCCTCTACCAGGAGCACGAACGCCGGCGCAGAAGACAACGGTGAGTACTGCACCTACAACACAGGGGAGAGGGGAGGGAAAAAACAGGGACACACCCACTCCCACCCTCACCCACTACAACACACACAGCAATGCATAGCATTCCATCACAGTTACACCGCCCAAACCCCCTGGAAGAAAGCAAGGACAAAAGGAACAGATTGTAACCTTTGAAATATATTAAAATACAGCACTCCATGAATATGTACACACTAAAAACTAATATATACACCAAATATACAAGTCCAGGCATTGTACCAGTCAGTGTCTGTGGATCACTGGGCCCAAAATGCATGGGCGAAGCCCACACAGGATAGCTGACCTAAACAGAGAGAACACTGCAGGGGCATCAGTTAGTAATACTACAGGCACATCAGGGGGAAGGGAAGGGGGGGGTACCTCAGCCGGATGAGTACACGACGCCAGGGGGGGGCTCCATGCCCACTGTTCAATCCTGGGGAGTGCAAAGCCACAGTCTCACAAGTCTATACAGTGGGTGGTCTGCCCACTGTTCAATCCTGGGGAGTGCAAAGCCACAGTCTCACAAGTCTATACAGTGGGTCGTCTGCCCACTGTTCAATCCTGGGGAGTGCAAAGCCACAGTCTCTCAAGTGGATAACAGTCTCCACTGGTTCTGAAGGGGGCCTGGGCTAGCGGTGCTTGAGATGGCGGTGCCATGTTCAGCGGTGCTTGAGATGGCGGTGCCCTGTTCAGCGGTGCTTGAGATGGCGATGCCCTGTTCAGCGGTGCTTGAGATGGCGGTGCGCTGTTCAGCGGTGCTTGAGATGACGGTGCCCTGTTCAGTGGTGCTTGAGATGGCGGTGCCACGTTCAGCGGTGCTTGAGATGGCGGTGCCCTGTTCAGCGGTGCTTGAGATGGCGGTGCCCTGGGCTAGCGGTGCTTGAGATGGCGGTGCCATGTTCAGCGGTGCCCTGTTCAGCGGTGCTTGAGATGGCGGTGCCCTGATCAGCAGTGCTTGAGATGGCTGTGCCCTGGGCTAGCGGTGCTTGAGATGGCGGTGCCCTGTTCAGCGGTGCTTGAGATGGCGGTGCCCTGTTCAGCGGTGCTTGAGATGGCGGTGCCATGTTCAGCGGTGCTTGAGATGGCCGTGCGCTGTTCAGCGGTGCTTGAGATGGCGGTGCCATGTTCAGCGGTGCTTGAGATGGCCGTGCCCTGTTCAGCGGTGCTTGAGATGGCGGTGCCCTGTTCAGCGGTGCTTCAGATGGTGGTGCCACGTTCAGCGGTGCTTGAGATGGCGGTGCCCTGTTCAGCGGTGCTTGAGATGGCGGTGCCCTGGGCTAGCGGTGCTTGAGATGGCGGTGCCATGTTCAGCGGTGCTTGAGATGGCCGTGCCCTGGGCTAGCGGTGCTTGAGATGGCGGTGCCATGTTCAGCGGTGCTTGAGATGGCCGTGCTCTGTTCAGCGGTGCTTGAGATGGCTGTGCCCTGTTCAGCGGTGCTTGAGATGGCGGTGCCATGTTCAGCGGTGCTTGAGATGGCGGTGCCCTGTTCAGCGGTGCTTGAGGTGGCCGTGCCCTGTTCAGCGGTGCTTGAGATGGCCGTGCCCTGGGCTAGCGGTACTTGAGATGTCGGTGCCATGTTCAGCGGTGCTTGAGATGGCCGTGCCCTGTTCAGCGGTGCTTGAGATGGCGGTGCCATGTTCATCAGTGCTTGAGATGGCAGTGCCCTGTTTAGCGGTGCGCGAGATGGCCGTGCCCTGGGCTAGCGGTGCTTGAGATGGCGGTGCCATGTTCAGCGGTGCTTGAGATGGCCGTGCCCTGTTCAGCGGTGCTTGAGATGGCGGGCCCTCCTGGGCAGCTGTGCTGGGGCTGGTGGTGGCCTCCTGGCCAGCTGGGATGGGGCTGGCGGCGTCCTCATGTGCCATCTGGGCTGGGGCTGGCGGGCCCTCCTGGGCAGCTGTGCTGGGGCTGGCGGTGGCCTCCTGGCCAGCTGGGATGGGGCTGGCGGGGTCCTACTGGGCAGCTGGGAGGGTGGCTGGCGGGGCCCTCCTGGCCAGCTGGAATGGGGCTGGCGGGGCCCTCCTGGGCAGCTAGGATGATGGCGGTGTTCTCGGGCGTGCTGCCTTTCCCAGACTTTCCGGGTCTCCTGTGGTCCTTCCCCACCTTGGGAGGTGTCACAGCTGCCTCCACACTCCCACTGGGACCCCTGGGAGCGGATTTGTTGGCTGTGGTCTTCACCCTCTCCCGCCAGGCACTGGCCATTTTCAGATGTTTCTCGGGGGAGGCTGGCTGTGCTCTGGCTCCGTGCCAGACTGGCTGACCTGGTGGCCGGTGCACTCCACAGTCCTCGGACGACACGCACCACCGGGCCCGGAGATGTAGTGGCTGAGGTGCTAGCTCGGGACCTATGACCTGGACGGGGTGGGGGAGTTGTGGGGAAGAGGTTAAGTTTAGCCAGGAAGATTTTTTTGGGAGCAGTGGGACGGGTAGGTGGAGGGGGTTTGGGAGTGGAGGAAGAGGTTGTGGTTGTAGGAGGTGTAAGTCTGGTGGCTTTGGGTGCAGGTGCTTGGGCTGGAGGCTGTCGTGAGGTGGATGGCTGTTGGGTGGGTGGGTGGCTGCGTTTGTGTATCTTGGGAGGTGGCGTCACAGACACACTGGGAGAGGACACAGGGGACGTGTAAATGGTAGTGGGGGTGGTGACTGCATGTGTGCGGGGTGTTCTGGTGTGTGTGCTGCTGAGGGACGTAGTGGCTGAAGATGTTGTGCATGCAGGTGTGAGTGGAGATGTGACAGGGAGGGAGGAGGGAGACGTGGAGGAGGGGGACACAGTGGAGGCAGTGGATGTTGGTATGTCTGCATGGGTATGATGCTTGTGTGAGTGCCTGTGGGATGTGTGGTGCTTATTTTTGCCTGAGCTTCCCTTGTGTGTTGAGGTGTGTGCATGCTGGTCTGAAGGTGTGCTTGGGATAGGCAGAGATACAGGGGATTGGGTCTGGGTGGAGGAAGTTGGAGGGGGAGGCTCGAGACAGGGACAATGGCTGCCATCAGTACTGAGGCCAGAGTCTGAATGGTTCGATGAAGGGCAGCCTGAACAGAATGAATGCCCTCCAGGAATGCATTTGTGTGTTGCAACTCCCTTTCTACACCCTGGATGGCATTCAAAATGGTAGACTGCCCAACAGTGAGGGACCTGAGGAGGTCAATGGCCTCCTCACTAAGGGCAGCAGGGGTGACTGGGGCAGGGCCTGAGGTGCCTGGGGCGAAGGAGATGCCCACCCTCCTGGGTGAGCGGGCACGTGGCAAAGGCTGAGGGGCTGCTAGGAGGGCAGTGCTGGTACGGGGTTGGCGGCTGTACCTGTTGATGCGGGGGGCACTGATGTTGCCGCCACCACAAGGGAGCTCCTATCAGAGGACGAGTCCGTATCGCTATTCTCCGCTCCTGTCCCCGCCGTGGAGCTCCCCTCGCCCTCCGTCCCTCTGGTGAAATCCGTGTCCATTGTGTGGCCCTCCATGGCCATGTGGGATGCCGCTCCCTCGTGCTCTGGTGCCACTGCTCCTCCGCCTGATGATGCTAATGCACACATGAACAGGAAGTCCACAAAAAGGGGGGGGGAACAGAATAAAGACATGGTGAGTGCCAGGACAGACACAGAAGCCCCCTGCACTACGCCGCTCACTTGGGGTCCACTATTCAATCCCTGGGACATTGCCTACAAGGCTATGGGTGACATCTGCACACATAGATGACACAGGGGCATGATTAGCTGTACTTGGCACCCTACAGAAGTGGGGTGGGGGGCCACAGGGCCATGCCTTACGGAGGGGTCTAGCCTACGGAACTCGCCCTGGCCTCGGGATACCCACAGCCCTCCTCCCCCACCCAGACAACTCCACTGCGCGCCAAGTCAGCTGAATGAGTGTGTACTCACCCCCTTCTGTCTGCTGTGATGCCCTCACGCACCCGTCCAACTCGGGGTAGGCCACCGCCAGGATCCGGAACATCAGGGGGGTCAAGTTTCAACAGGCACCCCTCCTACGTTGGGAGGCCACCCCCAGCTGAGCTTCCGCCGTCTTCCTGCTCCAGCGGCGAATGTCCTCCCATCTTTTCCGGCAGTGGGTGCCCCGTCTGTGGTGGACCCCCAGGGTCCGGATGTCCTTGGCGATGGCACGCCAAATATCAGTTTTCTGGTGGGCGCTGACCTATATGAAATGTACAGGGGGAGAAGAGAAGTCATTACCTTCTGCTCCGTCAATGTGAGTGGCCCCATCCCTACCCTTGCCATGTGGCACATGCACTCACCGTCGTTTCATGCACGCCTCAATCTCTCCCCCCCACCCTTTCATCCACCCCTCTGCACACAGGCATAGCCCATACAGCATGTTCCCAGTGTATCTGTTTGTCTGGAGGACCGTAGAGTAGCGCGTACTGGGGGAGGATCATATCCACAAGTTTCTCCAACTCCTCCGATGTGAATGCAGGGGCCCTTTCCCCAGACGCATGAGCCATTGTCTCTTCCAGACCGAGGTCACAGCAGCACTTGCAGTGTAGGTCCTCTCCTGTCGAAGATCAGGTATCGAGTGATTCAACAGATAGAAAATGGCGGTCACGACCGCAGCAGTGTGTACCGCCACCGCCGGCGTACATCGTCATTGGCTCCTGAGACCCATAGAGTCCAATGTTAACCAATGCAGCATTGCGCTGCGGTCTTCGACCGCCTACCGCCACGGTCTACAACGCCAGCGCAGTTACCTCACATCCCATTGTCCCACTTTACAGGTCAGGCAGCCGCCATTTCAGGGGCCCACATGCCTTAATTTTTTACTGCGTCACACATACCTAGGCCTTGCCTCAACACTCATACAAGCCATTATATGGATTAGGAGTCGTGTTCTGTGCAAGCTGTGGTTACGTACCTCTGGGTTATTTGACTCTGTGCTCGCTGTTGTCCTTCATAGGCACTGTCCGCTGGGACATGTGAGGAGATGGCGGCATCCTCCGGTGTACAGACCGCTGGTGGACCTGTCGACAATGAGGGAAAGACATGTCATCATGATCTACAGGCTTGACCGTGCCACAATCCATGAACTATGTGCTCAGCTGGAGCCAGACCTGATGTCAGCTATCCGCCATCCCACAGGAATGCCCCCTCTAGTGCAGGTCCTGTCTGTACTCCATTTCCTAGCAAGTGGGTCATTTCAAACAACAGTGGCCATTTCATCAGGGATGTCCCAGCCTATGTTTTCCAACGTGTTGTCCAGAGTGTTGTCTGCCCTGCTGAAACACATGCAGAGCTACATCGTTTTTCCTGAGGTGGAGGATTTGGCTACAGTGAAAGGTGACGTCTATGCCCTGGGACATATCCCCAACATCATAGGTGCCATTGATGGGACCCATGTGGCTTTGGCCCCCACTCCCCCCAACAGGAGTGAACAGGTGTACAGGAACTGGAAGAGTTATCATTCCATGAATGTACAGATGGTATGTTTGGCAGACCAGTACATCTCCCATGTGAATGCCATGTTCCCTGACTCTGTGCATGACGCCTACATCATGCAGAATGGCAGCATCCCTTATGTGATGGGTCAACTCCAGAGGCACCGTGTGTGGCTAATTGATTACTCTGGTTACCCCAACCTATCATGGCTACTGACCCCAGTGAGGAATCCCAGGACAAGGGCAGAGGAACGCTACAATGAGGCCCATGGGCGAACTAGGAGGGTGATCGAGCGGACCTTCGGCCTCCTGAAGGCCAGGTTCCGCTGCCTCCATATGACAGGTGGATCCCTATTCTACTCACCAAAGAAGGTGTTCCAGATCATCGTGGCCTGCTGTATGCTTCACAACCTGGCTTTGCGTCGCCAGGTGCCTTTTCTGCAGGAGGATGGTCCAGATGGTGGTGTTGTTGCAGCTGTGGAGCCTGTGGACAGTGAAGAGGAGGAAGCACAAGAAGACGACATAGAGAACAGGAACACGGTGATCCAGCAATATTTCCAGTGAGACACAGGTAAGAATACAAACCAGCCTACTACATATACTTATACACTACTGCCTCTCTACTGTCTGTCCTTTTCACCCAGTGTATGGTAACTTAGTTGTCACTTTCCCTTCCGATTTCACAGATGTGTTTCCCACAGTGTGACATCTGCTTTGTTTTCCCATTGACTACAGTTGTGTGACATTGGTATGTTGGCATCACAATTTAAATAAGCAGTTTGGCACAGTAATTACTAATTCAGTTTTTCGAAATCACAGACAGACTCCTGATTGTTTTGTGCTATGACGGTGTTTATTTACGTGGATACTATTGGAGGGAGTTTGTAAAATGGTGAGGGGTGATGGTGGAGGAATGTCCATGGCAGAGTCAAAGCTATTAGTCTCACAGGTGCATTGTCCAAATGGGTCTGGGAAGTGGAGCTGGGGCAGTTTGTTGAAGCACAGGGTGACAAAGTGGGACAGTGGGATGACAATCAGGTTGGTCTCATTTCTTGGCGGGGGTCTTGGCATCTTTCTCTGTCTTGTTCCTGGATCTCAGGGACCGCTTGCGGGGTGGTTCTCCTTCTGCAGGGGGTGGGGTGCTGGTGGCCTGTTGGTCCTGTGGCGGGGCCTCCTGTCCACTAGCGCCGGCGGAGGTGGTGGGCAGTTCTTCGTCCATGCTAGTGTCAGGGGCCCTTTGTGGTGCCACAGTGTCCCTCAAGGTGGTGACAACTAGATTCAGCACCCCTACAATGGTGCCCATGGTGGAGTTGATGGCTCTGAGTTCCTCCCTGAAGCCCAAATACTGTTCCTCCTGCAGGCGCTGGGTCTCCTGGAACTTGGCCAGTACCATTGCCATCGTCTCCTGGGAGTGGTGGTAGGCTCCCATGATGGAGGAGAGGGCCTTGTGGAGAGTGGGTTCCCTGGGCCTGTCCCCCCCTGTCGCACAGCAGCCCTCCCAGTTCCCCTGTTTCCCTGGGCCTCTGCCCCCTGGACCGTGTGCCCACTGCCACTGCCCCCAGGTCCCTGTTGTTGTTGGGGTGGTGGGTTATCCTGGGTTCCCTGTAGTGGTGGACACACTGCTGATTGACGTTTCCAAGGGACACAGGTATGGGCCCGCAGGGTGGGTGCTGTGCTGGTGTTCCCAGAGGGGGGAAGGTCTGCAGTGGCCTGTGGCAGTGTGAGGGAAACCGACTGTCCTGAGGTCCCCGATGGGCCGGGCTGGTCATCTAGATCCAGTTGGACAGAGCTGTTGTCATCACTGTGGGACTCTTCTGGGGGTGGAGTGGACATGTCTGGACCCTCCTGTGCGGTGATGTTGCGTAAGGGTCCTTCAGGGGTATAATAGCATGATTATTGCATCTGTGTGTGGCATAGTGTGCAATGGGTGGGTGCCCGTGTACCCCAGTGCTTGCATTCCTGTGTGGGGGCTTGTGTGATGGTGGTTTGGGGGGTTTGGGTATGTGCAGTGGGCATGCTTTGGTGATGGGTGTCCATGCTTTGTGGTTGCATGCAGGGCTTTGTGTTGGGATGGGTGGGTTGTGATAGTGGGACATTTGTGAGGAGTAGGAGTGATGGGGGTGAGGCTGAGGGTGGGGGTATGTGTTGGCATGCAG
This sequence comes from Pleurodeles waltl, assembly GCF_031143425.1. NCBI lineage: Eukaryota > Metazoa > Chordata > Amphibia > Caudata > Salamandridae > Pleurodeles > Pleurodeles waltl. The sequence continues at coordinate 64,650,658 of NC_090436.1, forward strand.
GTGGGGTGGGGGGGATGAGGTAGTGAAGATGTGACTTAGCAGAGTCCATTCCTCCAGCTACTCCTGCGAGGCCCGCAGGATGCAGAATCGCCAAGACCTGCTCCTCCCATGTTGTAAATTCTGCGGGAGGAGGTGGGGGACCGCCGCCAGTCCTCTGCACTGCAAGCTGGTGTCTTAAGACCACAGAACGTGCCTTCCCCCGTAGGTCGTTCCACCTCTTCCTGATGTCATCCCTAGCTCTTGGGTGCTGTCCCACTGCGTTGACCCTGTCCACTATTCTGCTCCATAGCTCCATCTTCCTGGCAATGGATGTCTGCTGCACCTGTGATCCGAATAGCTGTGGCTCTACCTGGATGATTTCCTCCACCATGACCCTGAGCTCCTGCTCAGAGAACCTGGGGTGTCTTTGCAGTGCCATGGGGTGGTGTAGGTGATGTGTAGTGTGGATTGTGTGGTGATAAGTGTGCTGATGTGTAGTGGTGTGTTGTGTGAGGTGCGTGGAAGTTGTGTGGGTGATGGTAATGTGTGCCTGTGGGTGCTCGATTGTAGTTTTTCGTGTTTCTCTCTGGCCTTCGGTAGATTTTTGATCATAGGGGTTTGTGGGTAATGTGGGTGGGTGTTTTATATTGTATTGGGTGTGTGGGAGTGGTGTGTGTATGTGTATCAGGTGTGTGTATTTTGAATTGTCCAATGTGGCTGTGTTTTGTATATGTGTGTGTATTTTGAGCGCGGCGGTGTGTACCGCCAATGGAATACCGCGGTTGAAAGACCGCCGCGTGGATTCGTGTGTCGTGATAGTGTGGGCGTATTTCTGTTGGCGTGATGGTGTCGGTTTTGTTTTCGCCAGTTTATCACTGACCTTTGGTGTGGCGGACTTGTGTGGGTGTCTGTATTTTGGCGGTTTCCGAGCTGTGGGTCATAATGGCTGTGGCGGTTTACCGCGGCCGCGGTGGTGTGTTGGCGGTCTTCTGCGCGGCAGTAAGCACCTTTTACCCCCAATGTTGGAATGATCCCCTATATATCTTAGACTTATTCATCCAAAATGACCTGCAACTAAATAGTGAGACTTTTTTGCTCTGATAAAATAGCTGTGGAAGCCCGATGTGTTTTTGCCATCTCGTTTAACCTCCTGATAACTGACCTGTTGCAGATAACATGTATTAATGTGCAGTTAATGTCATTAGCTTCAGCATTTATGTAAATAATGTTTGTAATCTAAAGTGTTCCAGAGCCTGTTTTTTTTCCTTTCCTAATGCAAACCTCCCTTTAATCAAAGACAAATCGTATTAAACTGTAGTGCTGTTATGTATTTTGAAAACCTTTACATTGTGTTTTTACAGGTCCGGCCATTAAAACACTTTACCTTATGACGATACAAATAAGATTGTGAGCATATAATGGTGGATTTGTTCCATGCACTACTTATGATGCACCACAATATTTACAAGAACGGACAGCATTGAAGACTGCATGAGGCATGTTATGCCACTTACAAGAGATGGCTACTCAGGGATCTTCAAAATAGCATAATATTTGATGAGTTGGATTGGTAACTAAAAAGAAACAAAAAATGCCTATATTTATTTTAATTAAGCCAGAGGGTGGGGACGCAAATACAGAGGGTGCAAGTGGGGTGAAGAAACACAAAGGGTAGGGGGTAGCAACACAGAGGGCACGGGAAGTAATAGGGACAAGCACATAGACAAGCGCATCATGGATGGGCGAGTAACAGAAGGAGAGAGAATAGAAGAGCACAGTCCATAGCACCAACAGGCATCTGACTAGACTTCGATATCAATGTGAAATAAAGTGTGACACCATGCCATGAGAATGGATCAACTAGAACCCATGTAATCACGGGTATGGTAAGTTGAGGGGAACAAGAATGTCATCCATTACAACTCTTTTTGACGAGCTTGGCAAGCAGGGGCCTGATGTAGCAAACATTTGCAAGTCGCAAATGGCCCTAATCGCTATTTGCGACCTCGCAAAATCAGAAATGGGATGCAAAAATCCCATTTCCGAAGTGCAAATAGCGATGCGAGCCATTACCGACTTGCAAAATTTGCAACCTGATTTTGCGACCCGCAAATAGGAAGTAGCTATTTGTGAGTCGCAAACCATATGCAAAAGCCAGTTGCAAATTGAGACTAGTCGCAAAAAGGCAATTTTGCACATCCAGATTACCACTGATTCAGAGCAGGTGGTAACCAGAATCAAAGTATAAAAGGAGACCCAGAAGGCATCTGGGTTACTCAAAATGGCTGAACTGTACGTGATAGCATGGAGGATGAGAGTCCACGCCGCCCAGCAGAGGAGGAGTCAGAGACAGGAGCGGATTTACAGAACCAGGCAGTATTCCAACAAACTGAGGAGGAGATTTCTGACAAATATATACTGAGCAGTGCAGCTATTTTAGAATTAATTGAACTACTCAATCCGCAGCTTGAACAACAGACAATGCGCGGCAGCGCCATCCCTACACATGTGCAAGTGCTATGCTCACTGCACCTCTTGGCCTAGGGTAGCTATCAGGGGGTGATTGCTGTTGCAGGTGGGGTATCCCAGAGTTCACTCTCACGATTCTTCAGATCATTCCTAGATGCCATACGCACACACATGTCCAGATATATATACCTACCCAGGAATGAGGCAGAAATTAACAGCACCAAGTTGGACTTCTACAGAATTGCCAACTTCCCCCAAGTAATAGGGTGTGTGGACGGCACACATATACAAATCTGCCCTCCTGCAAATCTGGAATATGTGTTCCGCAATAGGAAATGTACCCACTCACTAAACATCCAGATGGTATGTGACGCCCATAATGTTATTACTGACATTGTAGCTAACCTTCCAGGGAGTACACATGACTCATACATATTCAGGCACAGTGGGCTACACCAACGCCTAGAACGTGGGGAGTTTGGAGACGGATATCTCTTAGGCATTGCTGACTACACCCTGAAGCCTTACATACAGGTCACTGTGGAAACCATTCATGCCCCGCTAACATTGCTTATTTTTGGCAAACAGGTGACAGTGCATATGCTCTAAGACCATGGATACTTACCCCGTACCTAACACCTGGCAATGAGAACGAGAGGCGTTATAACAGTGCCCATCGGCAGACCAGAACTGTCATCGAGAGGACCTTTGGCATGTTAAAGGCAAGATTCAGGTGCCTCCACAAAAGTGGAGGTGCACTCCAGTATGCCCCAGAAACAGCATTCAAGATTATCGCCGCCTGTGCAATCCTACACAACATTGCCACCAGACTTGGGCTACATCTCACCCCTGAAGACACAGATTCGGAGGATGAGGAGCAAGAGCTACCACACTGACAGCCTGGGGATAGAAGCATTGTAAATCAAGGCAGACAGAGACGGAACCACATTGCAACCCAATACTTTGGCAGGTACGTGGCAACCGTCCCCACACTCACTAATGTCAGACACACATAGCCCAGTTGTGTAGTGAAACAAACAAAACATTTTTTATTTCTATACTATATGGGGAAAGAAAAGTGCTGTCTGTCACAGTCTGTATTTGTCCAAATGTGATGAGGACACATTATACGTCATGTGCCTCATGAACCGTGCTGTATGGTGGCTCACACCCTCCTCCTTGAGCACCCAGCATGGCTCATCCCTGGTGGGTCCCCTGACCCCTGCCGTGCACTACCACTCCGTAGCACACAGGACTCACTGGCAGACACGCTACTTATTGTAGACCCTTCCTCACTGTCCTGAGGGGTCTCCCCTGTGCCCCTTGCCACCTGCCTACTTTCCATCAGGTCCACAGCATGGCTGATGTGGCCAAGTCCACGCGCCACATTGCTATCAAAGTGCCCAAGTTCAACTTGTAGGCTTACTGTCCGTCTAAACAGGCCACTTGTATTGGTTGCAAGACGCCCAATGGATGCAGCCATGCGGTCAAATCGTGCCACTTTGTGGCGCTCCCTGCGCCTTGCATACTGTCAGTCTGCCACTAGTTCTGTCACCAGTTGGCGAATGGCCTGTGTGAGATCCCCCAAATGATCGTTCATCCTTGTGAACTGACTGTTCCCATCAGCCAGCCCATTGGTCATGCTGCTCTGCATCTTGTTCAGGGTTCTTGATATTGTCCTTAATTGTCTATTTTGCAGGCGTTGACCATTGATGAGGGATGCCTCCAATCCTGCGAAGCCTGCTTCCCCTACCTCCTTCTGGGGCACCGCCAGAACTCTGCGTCGGCGTCTGCACATTCGTCCTGCTGCTGGCTCTGATTGACTCGCTTTGGGGCTGGGCCCTGGGGTTGTGTCAGCTGCCCCCATTTCCTGTACCTGTTCCTCTGTGGACCCTGGTGGTGTCCTGCTGGGCCCAGCAATTCCAGCAGCAGCCTCCTGCAGTGTCTCTGGCCCATGCTCTCCTTCCTGCCTGGTGTCGCTGCTGGGGATGTCTTGTGGGAGACCTGTGGGACATAGGGAATACACTGTCAGTCTCTCACATCTGTTTTATGCCTCATAATAAACATTTGCCTATATTCTGACTACTGTACTACATTTCCCATAATGCACTATTCTAGAGGTTGCTAGACTGGAATGGAGCTACCCTGGTGGTGCCTGCTGCTGTGTACTGGGAGAGTGTGTATACTGCATTTGTGGGTGTCAAAGCATATCTCATGGTACTCACTTTTGGATGTCCCTGGCGCTGAACTGTCCACTTCTCCAATTCCAATGATGGCCTCTGGCTCCAGGTCCGCTCGACCATTGCTTCCATGGCTGTGGGTGGTGGGACGGTGGATGGGCCTCCTCTGGTGCCCCTCATCTCTCTCAGCCGCTCTGCCACCCTCTCCTTCGCCCTAGAGCGCAGGTCATACCACCGTTTCCTGATTTCCTCAAGGGTGCGGTGGCTCACCCCTATGGCATTTATCCTTTCCTGGATCTGCTGCCATATCATTTTCTTTTGAGTGTCTGGGACACTCATCGCTGCCTTCCCAAATAGTTGGTCGTGGTGCAGGCAGTATTCCTCTGTCAGCACCTCCAGCTCTTTATCAGAAAATGTAATCTTCCTTCTCCTTCCAGCACTGCCTGTCTCCTCCATTGTAGCAGCAGCTCCTCTCTCCTGGGTGTGGCACAGCAGTTTGGAAAGGGTGTGGTCCTCCCTCCTCTCAGGTGTATTTTATGACTTCCTGGTTCTGATGTCATCACCAAGAGCCAGGAAGTGGGTTTCCAAACTGTTGTGCAGCACCTGCAGGCAATTTGCGAGTCAGTCGCAATTTGCGTCACCCTTCTCGCAATTTGCGACCTCACTTTTAGTGAGGTCGCAAATTGCAGTGCGACACATATGCGACTCGCAAATGGTGTCGCAATTATTACTTGGATTTCATTTTGCGAGTCGGAAATAGCGATTCGCATTGAATCGCTATTTCCGACTCGCAAATTTTAACCTACCAACATCTGGCCCCAAAACTCTTGTGTGACCACAGTCCTCCACTGAACCGATCCAAATGCAAATTCGAGCCAACTTTAAATATAATTTCTCAATGCTGAACATGTTCCTGACAGTCCACATTTAGAGTAAAGTAGAGTCAAAATACGAGGTGTACAACGTACACGTGGGACTGATATTCCTTTCAAACGTCAAAGCATTTAAGATGTAAGTATTATTTGGTGACAAGTCCAAAGATACATTAAAGAAGCCTCGACAGTGCACCCACGTGAAACAACATCGCAACATAGGCATCCCCTGTATTATGTGTTTTAAGCATACAGGCTGCCACGGAATGCTTATAATTCGATATGCTTGTTTTTTGGACTCCATCACACAACATTCAAACATGCCAATTTCATTTCTTAAGGATATTAAACATGCCTGATTGTATCCGGAGGTTAAAACAAGTTTGGAACATTTTTGGTCGCACTGGCCCTTAAAAAAGCTGAATGAACGAGGGTGTAATGCTATTTCAACCTTTAGCATTCCGGCTCAGACCAGGGGCCACATGTGGTGATAGTTATCTGCGATTTGTGTGTTACCCCCGAACTACTCACACTGTTAAATAACAGTCTGCTACATTTTCATAATAGCATCAGGCATGATCCCATGGGGAATCCGTCTACCACAGCCCCAGTGAAGCAGAAGTCATAAAACTATGCTTCACACGGCCCACCTTCAAAAGCCCATTGTGCAAATTTTCTCAAGGCCTAGTCAAAACAATTATAAACAAGGTTGATAGTATGCGAAGTGCTCAACTTCTGCCCAGCGAGATCGCGCTGCGAAAACAGAGAAAAAGTAGTCCACAAACCCAGCGAGCTTCGCATGTTTTCTGTACTTGGTCGCTGCGCTCAAGGAGGGCTAACCACAGGAAAAGGCATGACGTATGTGTGCCTTCCAATAATCAAAAGAAGCGGATTCTAACAGGCAAGCCAACTTGCCAATGAAAGACACTGACATGACGTCGACGGGGCTCCGAGCCCTTTTCTAATACCAAAAAGCGTCTCGCTAGCGATACGCAGGGCGCGAGCGCATGTGACGCAGTCTCGACCCTAATGATTCGACACCAGCCCAGACTTGGACAAATACAGTGAGCCCCGGTCTCTGCAGGCTGACCTACATGAAATTCCATTCCCAACACTTCCATGCATGAGAGTACATCATGTAGCCAACAGCCGATTGGCATGTGGTGTTTAAGTGCCGAACTGAGGGGAAGAGTAAGTCAGGATATGCCTTACATACAACAGTTTAGCAAAGGCAGATGCGGGTTGAAATGTCTGTGGCACCATACACATACCTTACGTTACACGTAAAAGACGCATACAACATGCATACACAGCTCATGCTGTCATGCAAATACATGTGGTCTCACATTGATAACATCCATGAGGTAAGAGATGTCTGGGGATAACTGTTATGTCACATCACCTAGTATGTGAATCCAACACAAGATGGATCAAAGAACTCTCAATATACAGACACAACAATGTATCGGAACTCAACACCTGGCACTGAACACAAATACATGCACATTAACTCCCCCCTTGAAACACACTGACTGCACCTACAGGGCTTTGAGTTTACATTCTGCCACACACGGTCAGACTCTGAACTGTGCTGAGGGAATATGTGTCGAAGTATAGACACAACTGTGCACGAGGCACTTACCTGCTCCTCTGGTGTGCCATAGAGTTGTTCATACAGGGGTAGAACCTAAGACACCAGCTTATCCAGCTCCTCTGGCGAGAAGTCGGGCCCTATCACCTGCTGAACATGGCATGATTACTCCCAGAGGTGATACACAACAGTAGTGGAGGTCTTGCTGGCAGCAGTGTCAGGAGTCAAATGAAGGATTTTGCAGAACATGGCAGTCAAGTCTGCCATGTATGCGGCCGTCACCACCGGTGGACACAGCTATTGGCCAACAACTACCACTGGCATCAATGTTAGCCTTTAGCTGTGTCCACCACAGTTGCAACCGCCTACCGCCATGACTACTTCCGTCACGGGCAGTTCCTAATGTCCTGTGGAGTAGGTCAGGCATCCTCCATTTTAGAGGCCTGAAATGTGTTATATGGCTCAGACAAATACATCACACCTCCGAAATAGTTGGGTTCTGCATTATTAACTGCGTGTCTTTTCCTGTCATGTAGCTCCTACTACTCAGACACCATTGTTGAACATTGCTATGCATATGCTGCATTTTGCACTAGGGCACAGTCCACCCCACGCCCAACAAAGGTCATTTAAATGCTAGGGATATCAAGTCACGGTCTGAGAGGCATGTTTTGTTGCACAATTGGTGATGACCAGTTACATGATGTGTACACATGAATGGCAAAGCAAGGGGGTGACATGTGACTGCTGTTTGATTATCAGTTGTGATGGGTACTGTGTATCATGACCAAACCTCAATAGATGTCTTGTCACATTTTCACATTGACATGCTGGGACACATTGAATAATGGCAACACTAATATCTTGTCACAGCTAGGTACCCATGGAGAGGAAGGAACAGACTATCATCCACAGCCAGACCTTCAGACCATGGAAGAACGCCACATCATACAGATCTAACAATTGTGGACCTATGTCGTCAGATGGAGCTAGCTCTGATGCCTGCCATTAGTCATCCAAATAGCATACCACCCATTGCACAAGTCATGGCAGTTTTGTACTTCCTGGCCACAGGGTCCTTCCAAAATACAGTGGCCCTATCTGCTGGGATGTCCCAGCTTATGTTCAGTCTGGTCTTGAAGGATGTACCTTCAGCAATGTTGAAACACCTGGACATCTATATCCACTTTCCTCAACGTGCAAATTTGCCTTACGTGACAGCTGAGTTCTATGGTTTTTCACACATCCCACGTGTGGTGGGAGCCATTGATGGTACACATGTTGCCTTGGTCCCACTGTATGGCAATGATCAAGTGTACCGCAACAGAAAGAGCTACCATTCCGTCAATGCCCAAATGGTGTGTTTAGGGGATTTCTACATTTTACAGGTCTGTGCCCATTTTCTGGGGTCAGTCCATGATGCCTTCAGTATGCGGAACAACGCAATCCCCCAGCTGATGTCACGACTGTACCCAGAGAGGGCCTGGCTGGTTGGTAACATCTGTCCTGTTTCAGTGTGTGCAATGCCTGCTGCAACAAATCCAATGAGAGGGACTCATAGTTGCACATATGTTCCACTCCATAACATGGGACACTGCATACCCAAACCGTCCATGGTTGTTGATGCCGTGAGGAACCAAACTACGCCAGGGGAAGTCAGTTTAAACGATGCCCATGGAAGAACATGGAGTGTCGTGGAACGGACGATTGAGCTCCTGAAGGCCAGATTTAGGTGTATCCCTTCTCTACTCACCCGAAAAAAATGTATAAGATCATTGTGGCCTGCTGTATGCTCCACAACATTGCACTACGGAGGAATATCCCATACATCCCAGATGAGGAGGAGCCAGCAGTGCCACCAGGTGAGAATCCTGAAATGCCAAGTGAAGATGACAGTGATGAGGAGAAAGGTGACGACTTGCGGGTAGATCTCATCAATCTCTACTTTACCTAAGTGTAAGTAAGTATTGTTCTGATGGATACAACTACCTATGGATTCCTCACCTTATGAATTTTCCCAATGCGTCAGCATTCAATGGAAATTTTCTTCCTAGCTCTTCACGTCGATGAGGACGTCACAATTGCACGGCTCCACATGCGACTCCATCTGATGTCATCGTGGCAATAAGAAGTCCTCGCCGGCGTGCTGACGTCAGTTCCCTTTTTTCCGTGCATTCGACACTAACGGTTTTTCCTGGCTCTCGAACAGTTACTGTTTCGAGGGTGTTGTTGTTGAGTTACAATGTCTCCACCGAAGAAATCGGGCTTTAAGCCTTGTAATGAGTGTGGGGGTCGCATGTCGGTCACAGATCCTCATGAGGATTGCTTGTGGTACCTAAGCTTATACCACCAAGTGGAGGGGTGCGTGTCCTGCCAGCTGATGAACCCGAAAGCCTTGAAGGAGAGCCTATGGGTGAATTTCAGGGCCAGGATTCTGCAAGTGGCCTAGGTACATCACCTGAGTGGAATCTTTCATCCCTTGGCGAATTCACAGAGGAGGCAACATTTTATCACAGTGTGATAAGAAAGGCTGCTGAATTTTTGGAACTTTGAACCTTTACCAGCATCGGAGCTGAAGATGAACATTCTGACTAAGGTGTGGCATCCTTCCTCTATGTCTGCGGAGCCCCTACTCCCTTTTAATGATGCCCTTAATGAGCCCATTCTAGACATTTTGAGGAAACCTGTCACGACTCCAGCAGTTTCCAGGACTGTGGCTAGGAGGTACAGAGTTGCTCCAGGGGATCCACAGTTTTGTCTCAGCATCCAACACCTGAGAGCTTGATAGTGCAAGCCTCTTGTTCTGCCTGGTCTGCACCTGGTTTGTTCACTGCTACTCCATCAGATACCAGAAAAGCATTACCGAAGGTAAGTAACTTGTTCTTATGTCATCACTGTGACTGTATGAGGAACTGTAATTGTCAGGATGTATGGAGTCGGGTGTTTTCCCTACAGATTGTGGATGTTATGCTTTGCAGTACACATCCACACTTTGCTTGCTAAATCTGACTTGAACATTTCACTACCTTGTTTATCTGCAGGATTAGTGAGTCTGATTGCAAAGTAAGTGTATCTACTGATGTTTGATATGAGCTTATGGTTATAGGTATAAATTCCCAACCTAAACTCCTTGTATTGTTTATTATCCTGGTACCTTCACCATGCCATCCTCATGTGGTCATTTCAGAGTCGTGTCATTGGGTGGTATCTTCTGCTGTTCTGACATAGGAAGAGGACATGGATTGATCCAGGTAGTGTTGGTGACAGATTTAGGGTGCATGAGTCTGGTGCCCAGGGCAGTGTGTGGATGGAAATCTGAAGGATACACTGGTTTGATGTATGGCCTTGAGATATGTTCTAATCAAGTGCAATCCATGCATACTCCCTTCACATTGTGTTGACAATGATCCTGTATGACCTGTTTGTAGCTGTAGATGTTTCCTCATTGCAGGCCAGAGTGACTGTGCACAACACTGAAATAGGTTGTATCATACCTCATATGCTTTGTCATTGTAACGGGATGGACCGATGATCAAGGACTGTTGTACTGCCCTCTCTCTGTGCCATGACTTATGTTATGTAGGCAGACCGTGTTTTAGTATGTGATAAGCCTCAAGCTCGTGACAACATTCACTAATCTGTTAGCCTATTCTACGGGATAAGGTCTGACAAAGCCCTTTCTTCCTTGGTCTGGGGGACAGTACTTTGGCATATCTATCCTGATTCAATATGGTTCAGACATTCTTGACTATGACAGTCCAGACATTTTGACTGCCTATGTGCTGTACAGTGCAATAAAATGTTTGGTGTGACCAGACACTTATATCAGTATGCTGCTATTAACCCTCAGCATGGCACTACCTGTGTCATATCCCTCCTTCCATTACCATCTTATGTCTTCCTTTTGTGCATCACAAAGGCGTACATCTCAGCATTTCAACATGTGGAACAGAAGCAAGCAGACAATATTTTTCTGATTGGTGAGTTTATTTACATAGGCGCGGGAAATAAAAAACTGATGCTACAGAAGATGAAAGTGAGGGGATCTGTCATGGTGGATGAAATCATATTAGTTGATTTCACAACATTTGTGTCACAAGTCCAGTGTCCCACTACCATGGAAGATGGAACATCAACAATCAACAAAGTGTATAATTGTCACACAAAGGAGTGAAATCAGGAAAAGGTCACTTGTTGACAGTGGTTGGTGTCTTGCAATCTGCAACTCCTTGACTCGGGTGGACGTCACTGCTTGCAGGGGTTTCTGCAGCTACAGAGGCAGAGGTGCCTTAGGCCGTTGCTTCCTCTGACAGGGCCTCCCTTCCAGTGGCTGCCATGGATGCAGAAGGGCCTGATGTTTCTGGGCCAAATGAAAGGGTGTGGTGTTGCTCACAGTCCCTGATCATGATACTGCTAATCTCCCTGAACATCCCTGATAGGGAGGCCAAGATGGTATTTGTGACCTATCACTTTTTCAATGACTCTCAATGAAAGTCCCTCTGCAGCTGCATGATTTCCCTGAGTTTAGTAAGTACCTGGCCCATCATGCCTTGGGATTGTTGCTAGGCTCCTAAAACGTGCCTGATGGGGTCCTGGCCAGGACTATTGCCAGTGACTTCATGCCACTGGCCCACAACATCCCTCCCATGTACCCTACTCCCATGTGCCTGTGCTCTTGGCACAGCTTGCTCCTTACCACTGGTTCCAGGACAATCATTGTCAGAGATGTTTTGCTGTGACTCAGGATCCTGGAATAGGGGCACAAGATGGTAGTCACTGTCCTTGGGACACAGGTTGGTGGGCAAATGGCTGCCTGAGATGTAGATGCAACCGGGCTGGGAGGAGTCGATGTGGTCATGGTGAGGCTCACTGGTGTTGTGTTACCAGGTTGCCCTGATGGGCCGGAACCATCCTCAATGTCCTGACATCAAGGAGTTTTGTCGTCACTGATAGCTTCATCCATGTAGGTAGTGGCAGACTCTTCAGTGATCTCGGTGTTCCCAGTGGCAGCTCTTTCTGTTGATGTAAGAGATACAATGTATATGTGATTTTAGTCATCATTTGGTCAGTGGATTGTCAATGTCATTGTTATTGTCAATTTACTGATCAGTTAATTAAAACCATTACAAATACAAGTAATAAAACTCATGTGACGCAAAATCATTGTAAAACAAATTAAACTTAGAGCGGTAAAAAAAAAAAAAAAAAAAAAAAAGTAGTCATGTTTGCAACAAGGGAATGGTTACACGCGGTTACAGCCCTTGTGTTCTCTGCTATCTATTCAGCTGCCTGGGCTCGCAGCCTCCTGAGTGCTGTCACATATTTTGCACATCTTGCCAGCGCCCAGGGAGCGGAGTGTGAGAAACAAAGGTTAGATACCTCCATACAGGACTGTGCTCCCTGAGCCAACGCCAGTGGTATTATTAGTTGTCTTCTTTCAGCTGTTAAACTGGGACAGCAGCACAGCAGGTCTAGCCAGGTTTCTCGGGGGTGGACGCAGAGCCTACAGGCACTTGTTTGCCTGTGTACGGACCAAGAAGGATTGAAGTCCTTAATTGGGAGGACTATTGTTCGCATGTAAAGAATTTGGTGCCGAATGCCTGCATTTATTGCTGCTAGGAGGTATGGTTGAGGGGCTCCAACCAAATAAGAATCGTTTAGCACAGACACAGTTGAGGGAGATTTAGTTAACAATAAATCAGACTCTCAGGAGAGTTCCTTTTCTCTTTTGGTAATTAATGTTTTACAGGCAGAGTAAGTCAATGAGTCTGATAGCTGGATGGAAATGCCCATTTCGAAAGTCTTCTGTACCTTACTTAATTGTGTGTGCCACGGATTGCCAGGGGTCTTGAATGTTGTTCTCACGGTTTGTTTTAATGTAAGCAAGTTGGCGTTCCTGAGGCTGATGTAATATTTCAAGATTGCCGCCTGGGACTTTAGTCTGGTACGACGTGTATACTTTGGTTGTTGAAGAATTTTTAAGGCCCCTGCAGTGGTCCTGTTCTATAGTGGATTCCAAAGACCCTGGAAATGCCAGGTAACCATATTGCAGAGCGGATAGTAATGTCGCCTTTGTTACTCTCAATATTGGTACAGCCGAGGCACTTCTGAGTTGATTATTCAGTTCGGCAAGCTTGTATGCAATGACAGCAGCCTTGTGTCTGATTGTGTTTTCCTGTGCCCCTACCGTGTTGTTTTCTGTGAACCACACCCCCAGGTAGTTGTATCTCCTGGCTGTATGGATGATCTGACTTCCCAATTGCAAGGTTGTTAGTTTTTTGTTCTTGTAACTTCCGAATATTAGGACTTTGGTCTTTTCATGACTGACCTGCAACTGCTTGGCCTTGTTAAAAATATTCAGGGCATTTAAAGCTCGCTGTAGCCCAGTTTTCGTACAGTCCATTATCACAATATCGTCTGCATACTGGATAATTTGGAGACTTGTGAGGCCCAACTTCTGTAAGACCAAACTGCTAGCTTTCAAGTATTTCTCCAAATCTGCAGTGTACAAGTTAAACAGTAGTGGGGTCAAAACACACCCCTGTCTTAGGACTCTGTTCGTTTTTATTTTCCGTGATAGTGACCCGGGTCCGGTGTTGACCCGGACCCAGGTGCTAGAGTAGAGTGAAATGATGGCTTTTAGGAGGCGTGTAGGAATGCTTCACAGTGACAACTTCTTCCATAGGGTGTCACGATCAACCCTGTCGAGGCCGCGCTGTAGTCAACAAAACAGCAAAATAACGGCGGATGACAAAAGTTGACTGCCTGATGCTGTAAATATGCAAGTACCACAATGTTGTCCACTGTTAAGGTCCCCGCTCTGAAGCCAGATTGAAAGAATGGCTGGATTTGGGTCTATTATACCCAGGCTTCCAGCTGATCCAACAGCAGTTGGGAGTACATTTTAGCCTCCACGTCCAGGAGGGCAATTAATCGATAGTTTGTTGCTAGAGAGCAGTCCCTCTTTTTATAAATCGGACACAGTATAGACACAGGACTGTGGAACTGTAGTCAGGTAGTACGCGTTATTAAAAAGGTCTATCAGCTTCACTGCCCAGTCCGATGGGGCACATTTAAACAGTGTAGCAGGTAGACCACTGGGTCCTGGCGCCCTGTCCTTCCTAGTCCTTTTTATAACGTTCTCTGTCATGCTCATGGAAAAGGTAGTTGAAGTCATAGGAGAGAGATTGTTGCTTTGAGGGGTCAGAGGGCACTAAACACTGTCCCGGCTGTTGCTGGCGAACCTTGATGCTGGGTCAGTGTTCGTATATAGAGTTATTACGTGCGAGACCCATGCAGACTCTGATACCCCGTTCTCTCTTGACTTATGGTCGTTTCTTAGCTTGTTTACATAGTCCCAGAAGCGGGCGTGATTTGGGTCTTTCAGGAGCTGGATTAAGATACCCCATTCCTTCCTATCATTTTCCCCCTTGTGCTCCCATATCAGTTTCTTAACGAGAACTCCTGCTGTTTGTTACATGGCCTGCTGTGTCTGGTGTGGGCTTTTGCGTATGTCTGCGTAGGGCCCGCCTTTTTTCAAGCAAGTTGTTGTCCATATGTATTATTGTACCTCTTCAGGCCGGGTGGGTAACCTGTGCGCGCTGAGAGTTACACAGCAACAGCTTATGTAGATCACCCACCAACTTTGTCCACCATTCTAGGGATGGAGTTGGTACCCGGGGCAGGGCTCTTAGCCATAGGGTTATTTTAGAAGCATCTTTGTGTCTCCATTTGATTCTTCTCACCAGATGTACTTGCTCTGTGCCCGTTGAAACCCTTACCACTACCTGCTGTTCGGCTGCTTGGGCTTGAAGTTCAATTATACATTTCAGTGGATTGTGGTCACTCTCCACCCTCTCGGTGATTTTGAAGTGGCTAACACTCTGCTTGAGCTTTTCCGATAGGTAGATGTAATCAATGGTAGAGCCGCCCTTAAATGGAAGGAGGCTCCCAATCCGATTGTCCCTTTGCTCCTGTCGGGCTGATGATAAACTAAAAGTTGTGAGGAGGTTTTGGGATAGCTGACGGCCTCTGTCCAAAGGGAGGTCCTCTGTATTTAAGTCAAGCCTGTGTACGTTGAAATCACCCATCATAATTATTTCATGGCAGGGGTGACTGAAGATGACCATTTCCAGGTTTTTCAGAAGTTCGAGGATTGTTACTGCTTTGGATTTCCTTGGAGAATTTATGTAGGAGTTGATTAATATAAGATCCACATTTTGCTGGTCAATGTTCACACCACTAATTGTTACTACTTGGGCCATTTTACTGTTGATGGTGAGCTCAGTGGTTACCAGACAGACTGCATGTTTAATGAAGATGGATAATCCAGCAGGCGGTCGACCAAAAATGCTGGGACGCATGGCTGACTGGAAGATTTCATAATAGCCTGGCAGTAGAGAAGGAGCGCATTCCCAGGTTTCTTGCATGCAAATAATGTCATTGGAGGTTAAGTAGGACGTGGCCACGCCAGATCTTCTGATACTCCTGAGGCCTGCCACATTCCATGACAAAATTGATAGAGTTTTCCGTGCTTGTGAAGGGTGATGCTCTATGGTCCCCATTTTGCTAGGACTGATACCTTGGCTCCTCCTGATACCTCCGCCTGCTTTGCGGGCAT
Source organism: Pleurodeles waltl (assembly GCF_031143425.1). Lineage (NCBI taxonomy): Eukaryota > Metazoa > Chordata > Amphibia > Caudata > Salamandridae > Pleurodeles > Pleurodeles waltl. Next base: position 64,666,369 of record NC_090436.1, read on the forward strand.
GTTTGTGTGACCATATGAACCTCTCTTGTGTGCAGACTATGGTTATAGTCTGCGGAGCCACAGTTGTATTGATCCCGTGATTCTGCCCCCCACCTGGGTCTCTTAAAACCGATTTCCGCTCTTGTGAGGGAGCAGTGTTTAAGAGGATGTACGGGTATTTGTCGAGCGGGGGATGTATAGTTCGATGCCCCAGTCTGCGAATGACTGCCTTGCTTCCCAGGCTGCTGTCTGGGCTACTGTTTTCCAGGATGTTTTAGCGATCTCGGTTTTTGCATTCAGTGCAGGAGGCTCAAACCTTACCCATTCCATGTCTTCCGAGGTGATGTGCCTAAGAGAAGGAATTTGAGTGAATAGACGCAATAAGTTCCCTCTATTTAGAAAATCTATTGGATCTTTTGAGGTATAGTTTGGGATAAACATTCTGAATGTGTCTGCTGCCAATACAATTCAGGTGATGCATCTTGAGGCCTTTGTTTCATGTTTTGTTTTGTTGCACACAGGCTGACCTTTACTTCCGACCATAAGAGTATTTCATCTTGACTTAGCTGCTCAAGATGGATCTAGGTGTTTAGCCACATCATAGAGTATACCATGATCCGTCTCTTGTTCCCTCCCACATGAGTAAAGTTAATTTGTAAGTTCACAGACAGATGCATTGTGACATATGTACAGTGCCCTGGTGATTGGAGTTACAGGGTCTGGCCCTCCTTGAAGTTACAGGGGGTCATTCTGACCCTGGCGGTCGGTGGTAAAGTGGCGGCTAACCCGCCAACAGGCTGGCGGTAAAAAAAATGGAATTCCGACTCTGGCGGAAACCGCCAACAGAGACCGCCACTTCAACACACCGCCCGCCACGGCGGGACAAACAAACAGCGCGGCGATCACCGCCAACAGACAGGCGGGAGTCAATGTACCGCCCACCCTATCACAACGCACCAATCCGCCACCTTTTCCGGGGCGGTAGCCCCGCCGATAAAAACATGGCGGAAACAGCCATTTCGAACGGAAAACGCACACCTCCATACACCCCACGAGGAATCTGGACAGCATGGAACCCGAACTCCACATCCTCCCAGCGATTGTCTTCCTGCTCCTCTACCAGGAGCACGAACGCCGGCGCAGAAGACAACGGTGAGTACTGCACCTACGACACAGGGGAGGGGGGAGGCAAAAAATTACGGGGACACACATACGCCACACCCCCACCCCCACCCTCATTCACTACAACACACACATCAATGCATAGCAACAACTCAGAGTGACACCCCCAAACCCCCCGGAAGAATGCAAAGACAAAAGGAAATGATTCGAAACATTGGAATATATTGTATCACTGGCTTAAAAATATATCACACATCTAAAACCATTATATACATTAATTTTAAAGTCCGATAATTGTAGCAGGCATTGTCCGTGGACCACTGGGCCCAAATCACATGGGCAAAGCCCACACAGGATACCTGACTCCAACGGAGAGAACACTGCAGGGGCATCAGATAGGAAAACTACAGGCACCTCAGGGGGAAGGGAAGGGGGGGCACCTCAGCCAGATGAGTCCACAACGCCAGATCCACGAGGGTTCTCCATGGCCACTGTTACATCCTGGGGAGTGCAAAGCCACAGTCTCTCAAGTCTCACAAATGGGTGGCTTGCCCACTGTTACATCCTAGGGAGTGCAAAGCCACAGTCTCTCAAGTGGATAACAGTCTCCACTGGTTCTGGGGGGGGACTGGTGCCCAGAGTGCTTCGTGCAGCCATGCCCGACACAGATGCGGGCCTGCCCCTTCTGCCAATGGGCCAGCGGTGCTTGAGACAGCGGTGCCCAGTTCAGCGGTGCTTGAGACGGCGGTGCCCTGTTCAGCGGTGCTTGAGAGGAAGGGCCCAGTGCAGCGGTGCTTGAGACGGCAGTGCCCAGTTCAGCGGTGCTTGAGACGGCGGTGCCCTGTTCAGCGGTGCTTGAGATGAAGGGCCCAGTTCAGCGGTGCTTGAGACGGCGGTGCCCTGTTCAGCAGTGCTTGAGATGAAGGGCCCAGTTCAGCGGTGCTTGAGATGAAGGGCCCAGTGCAGCGGTGCTTGAGACGGCGGTGCCCAGTACAGCGGTGCTTGAGATGAAGGGCCCAGTTCAGCGGTGCTTGAGAGGAAGGGCCCAGTTCAGCGGTGCTTGAGATGAAGGGCCCAGTTCAGCAGTGCTTGAGACAGTGGTGCCCAGTTCAGCGGTGCTTGAGACGGTGGTGCCCAGTACAGCAGTGCTTGAGATGAAGGGCCCAGTTCAGTGGTGCTTGAGAGGAAGGGCTTAGTTCAGCGGTGCTTGAGAGGAAGGGCCCAGTGCAGCGGTGCTTGAGACGGCGGTGCCCAGTTCAGCGGTGCTTGAGACGGCAGTGCCCTGTTCAGTGGTGCTTGAGATGAAGGGCCCAGTACAGCGGTGCTTGAGATGAAGGGCCCAGTGCAGCGGCGCTTGAGACGGCGGTGCCCAGTACAGCGGTGCTTGAGATGAAGGGCCCAGTTCAGCGGTGCTTGAGAGGAAGGGCCAGTTCAGCGGTGCTTGAGATGAAGGGCCCAGTTCAGCGGTGCTTGAGACGGCGGTGCCCAGTTCAGCGGTGCTTGAGACGGCGGTGCCCAGTACAGCGGTGCTTGAGATGAAGGGCCCAGTTCAGCGGTGCTTGAGAGGAAGGGCCCAGTTCAGCGGTGCTTGAGAGGAAGGGCCCAGTACAGCGGTGCTTGAGACGGCGGTGCCCAGTTCAGCGGTGCTTGAGACGTACGGTGCCCTGTTCAGTGGTGCTTGAGATGAAGGGCCCATTTCAGCAGTGCTTGAGACGGCGGTGCCCAGTTCAGCGGTGCTTGAGACGGCGGTGCCCAGTTCAGCGGTGCTTGAGATGAAGGGCCCAGTGCAGCAGTGCTTGAGAGGAAGGGCCCTGTTCAGCGGTGCTTGAGACGGCGGTGCCCAGTTCAGCGGTGCTTGAGACGGCGGTGCCCAGTACAGCGGTGCTTGAGATGAAGGGCCCAGTTCAGCGGTGCTTGAGACGGCGGAGCCCTGCTCAGCGGTGCTCGAGAGGAAGGGCCCAGTCCAGCGGTGCTTGAGAGGAAGGGCCCAGTGCAGCGGTGCTTAAGACGGCGGTGCCCAGTTCAGCGGTGCTTGAGACGGCGGTGCCCAGTTCAGCGGTGCTTGAGATGAATGGCCCAGTTCAGCGGTGCTTGAGAGGAAGGGCCCAGTTCAGCGGTGCTTGAGAGGAAGGGCCCAGTTCAGCGGTGCTTGAGACGGCAGTGCCCTGTTCAGCGGTGCTTGAGAGGAAGGGCCCAGTTCAGCGGTGCTTGAGAGGAAGGGCCCAGTGCAGCGGTGCTTGAGACGGCGGTGCCCAGTTCAGCGGTGCTTGAGACGGCGGTGCCCTGTTCAGCGGTGCTTGAGAGGAAGGGCCCAGTTCAGCGGTGCTTGAGAGGAAGGGCCCAGTGCAGCGGTGCTTGAGACGGCGGTGCCCAGTTCAGCGGTGCTTGAGACGGCGGTGCCCTGTTCAGCGGTGCTTGAGATGAAGGGCCCATTTCAGCAGTGCTTGAGACGGCGGTGCCCAGTTCAGCGGTGCTTGAGACGGCGGTGCCCAGTTCAGTGGTGCTTAAGATGAAGGGCCCAGTGCAGCGGTGCTTGAGAGGAAGGGCCCTGTTCAGCGGTGCTTGAGACGGCGGTGCCCAGTTCAGCGGTGCTTGAGACGGCGATGCCCAATACAGCGGTGCTTGAGATGAAGGGCCCATTTCAGCAGTGCTTGAGACGGCGGTGCCCAGTTCAGTGGTGCTTGAGATGGCGGTGCCCAGTTCAGCGGTGCTTGAGATGAAGGGCCCAGTGCAGCGGTGCTTGAGAGGAAGGGCCCTGTTCAGCGGTGCTTGAGACGGCGGTGCCCAGTTCAGCGGTGCTTGAGACGGCGGTGCCCAGTACAGCGGTGCTTGAGATGAAGGGCCCAGTTCAGCGGTGCTTGAGACGGCGGTGCCCTGCTCAGCGGTGCTCGAGAGGAAGGGCCCAGTTCAGCGGTGCTTGAGAGGAAGGGCCCAGTGCAGCGTTGCTTGAGACGGCGGTGCCCAGTTCAGCGGTGCTTGAGACGGCGGTGCCCAGTTCAGCGGTGCTTGAGATGAATGGCCCAGTTCAGCGGTGCTTGAGAGGAAGGGCCCAGTTCAGCGGTGCTTGAGAGGAAGGGCCCAGTTCAGCGGTGCTTGAGACGGCAGTGCCCTGTTCAGCGGTGCTTGAGAGGAAGGGCCCAGTTCAGCGGTGCTTGAGAGGAAGGGCCCAGTGCAGCGGTGCTTGAGACGGCGGTGCCCAGTTCAGCGGTGCTTGAGACGGCAGTGCCCTGTTCAGCGGTGCTTGAGATGAAGGGCCCAGTTCAGCGGTGCTTGAGACGGCGGTGCCCAGTACAGCGGTGCTTGAGATGAAGGGCCCAGTTCAGCGGTGCTTGAGACGGCGGTGCCCTGTTCAGCGGTGCTTGAGAGGAAGGGCCCAGTTCAGCGGTGCTTGAGAGGAAGGGCCCAGTGCAGCGCTGCTTGAGACGGCAGTGCCCAGTTCAGCGGTGCTTGAGACGGCGGTGCCCAGTTCAGCGGTGCTTGAGATGAAGGGCCCAGTTCAGCGGTGCTTGAGAGGAAGGGCCCAGTTCAGCGGTGCTTGAGAGGAAGGGCCCAGTACAGCGGTGCTTGAGACGGCGGTGCCCAGTTCAGCAGTGCTTGAGACGGTGGTGCCCTGTACAGCGGTGCTTGAGATGAAGGGCCCAGTGCAGCGGTGCTTGAGACGGCGGTGCCCAGTTCAGCGGTGCTTGAGATGAAGGGCCCAGTGCAGCGGTGCTTGAGATGGCGGTGCCCAGTACAGCGGTGCTTGAGATGATGGGCCCAGTTCAGCGGTGCTTGAGAGGAAGGGCCCAGTTCAGCGGTGCTTGAGATGAAGGGCCCAGTTTAGCGGTGCTTGAGACGGCGGTGCCCAGTTCAGCGGTGCTTGAGACGGCGGTGCCCAGTACAGCGGTGCTTGAGATGAAGGGCCCTGTTCAGCGGTGCTTGAGAGAAAGGGCCCTGTTCAGCGGTGCATCGGATGAGTGTCCAGGTCAGCGGATCCAGCCATGGCATGGAGGTCATTCGCCACCTGACCTGTGGCTGGCGGTGCCTTCCTGCCCACCTGGGATGGGGCTTGCGGGGCCCTCCTGGGCTGCAGTACCGGGCCTGTGGGTGTCCTCCTGCATACCTGGGATGCGGCTGGCGGGGCCCTCCTGGCCAGCTGGCCTGCTGGCGGACTTGTCGGGCGTGCTACCCTTCCCACCCTTCCCTGGTCGCCTGTGGGCCTTCCCCACCTTTGGCGGTGTGCCAGGTGGCACCAGACTTCCTGCCGGAGCCATGGTAGGGATTTTGGTCCCTGGTGTCTTGGGCCTCTCGCGCCGGGCACTGGCAATTTTCGGATTCTTTACCGGGGTGGGCTGGCCGTGCCTTGGCTCCTTACTGAACTGGCTGCCCTTGAGGGTGGGGGACTCCACAGTCCATGGCAAACAATCTTTACAGGTCCCGCTTTTGTGGTGGCTGAGGTGCTGACTGGAGTCCTATGAGATGGACGGGGTGGGGGAGTTGTTGGAAAGAGGTCAAGTTTGGAAAGGAAAAGCAATTTATGAAGAGAGGGACGGGTAGGTGTTGTGGGTATGGGAGTGGAGGAAGAGGTTGTGGTTGTAGGAGTTTTCGGTCTGGTGTCTTTGGGTGCAGGTGCTTGGGCTGGATGCTGTCTTGAGGTGGATGGCTGTTGGGTGGGTGGCTGCCTGCGTTTGTGTAGCTTGGAAGAGGGGGTCACAGACACACTGGGAGAGGACACAGGGGAAGTGTAAATGGTAGTGGGGGTGGTGACTGCACGTGTGCGGGGTGTTCTGGTGGGTGTACTGGTGATGGACGTAGTGGCTGAAGATGTTGTGCATGCAGGTGTGAGTGGAGACGTCACAGGGAGGGAGGAGGGAGACGAGCAGGAGGGGGACACAGTGGAGGCAGTGGGTGTTGGTATGTCTGCATGTGGATGTTGCTTGTGTGAATGCTTGTGTGATGTGTGGTGCTTATGTCTGGATGAGCTTCCCTTGGGTGTTGAGGTGTGTGCAGGCTGGTCTGATGGTGTGTCTGGGATAGGCAGAGGTACAGGGGATTGGGTATGGGTGGAGGAAGTTGGAGGGGGGAGGCTAGAGACAGGGACAATTGCTGCCATCAGTGCTGAGGCCAGAGTCTGGAACGATCGCTGATGGGCAGCATGACCAGAATGAATGCCCTCCAGGTATGCATTACTCTGGTGCACCTCCCTTTCTACACCCTGGATGGCATTCAAAAGGGTAGACTGCCCAACAATGATCGTCCTCAGGAGGTCAATGACCTCCTCACTGAGGGCAGCAGGGGTGACTGGGGCAGGGCCTGAGGTGGATTGGGCGAAGGAGATGCCCACCTTCCTGGGTGAGCGGGCACGGGGCAAACGCTAAGGGGCTGCTGGGAGGGCGGTGCTGGTGCGCTGGGTGGCGGCTGTACCTGTTGTTGCGGAGGGCACGGATGTTGCCGCCACCACAAGGGAGCTCCCTTCAGAGGACGAGTCGCTGTCACTAATGTCGGCACGAGTCCCCGCTGTGGAGCTCCCCTCGCCCTCCGTCCCACTGGTGTATTCGGACTCCGTTGCATGGCCCTCCAGGGCCATGTGGGATGCAGCTCCCTCGTGCTCCGATGCCACTTCTTCTCCGCCTGATGATGCTAATGCACACATGAACAGGAAGACCACAAAAAAGGGGGGGGAGAAATAAAGACATGTTGAGTGCATGCATTGGCGACACCGTTGGCGGAGAGGACAGACACAGAAGCCCCCTGCACTACGCCGCGCACTTGGGGTCGACTACGCAATCCGTGGGACATGGCCTACAAGCATATGGACGTCAACTGCACACATAGATGACACAGGGCCACGGATACCTGTACTTGGCAACCTACAGAGGTGGGGGGCAGGGGCACAGGGCCATGCCTTACGGAGGGGCCTAGCCTACAGAAATCGCCCTGGCCTAGGGATACCCACAGCCCCCCTCCCCCACCCAGACACCTCCACTGCGCGCAAAGTCACCAGGATTGGAGTGTACTCACCCCCTTGTGTCTGCTGTAATGTCCTCACGCGCCCATCCAAATCGGGGTAGGCCACCGCCAGGATCCGGGACATCAGGGGGGTCAAATTACGACTGGCACCCCTCCCACGTTGGGTGGCCATCCCCAGCTGAGCCTCCGCCGTCTTCCTGCTCCAGCGTCGGATGTCCTCCCATCTCTTCCGGCAGTGGGTGCCACGTCTGTTGTGGACCCCCAGGGTCCGGACGTCCTTGGCGATGGCACGCCAAATGTCGATTTTCTGGCGGGCGCTGACCTATGTGACATGTACAGGGAGAGAAGTATAATCATCACCTTCTGCATACTCCATGTGAGTGGTACCCCATCCCCACCCTTGCCATGTGGCACATGCTCTCATCCGTCTTTTGATGCATGCCTCAATCGCTCCCCTCCCCACCATCTTTCATCCACCCCACTCAACACAGGCATTGCCCACAAAGCATGTCCCAGTGTACTTACCTGTTGGTCTGGAGGACCGTAGAGTAGGGCATACTGGGGGAGGACCCCATCCACGAGTTTCTCCAACTCCTCCGCAGTGAAGGCAGGGGCCCTTTCCCCATTAGCATGAGCCATTGTCTCTTCCAGACCGCAGCACTTGCAGTGTAGGTCCTCGCCTGTGGAAGATCAGGTATCGAGTAATTAAGCAGATAGAAAATGGCGGTCACGCCCGCGGCGGTGCATACCGCGGCGGTGCGTACCGCGACCGCCGGTGCACATCGTCATTGGCTCCTGAAACCCATAGGGTTCAATGTTAACCAAGGCTGCTTTGCGCCGCGGTCTTCGACCGCCACAGTGTGCCACGCCAGCGCATTGACCTCACATCCCATTGTCTCACTTCACAGGTCAGGCTGCCGCCATTTCAGGGGCCCACATGGCCTAATTTCTACTGCGTCACACATACCTAGGCCTTGCATCGACACTCATACAAGCCATACAATGCATTGGGAATCGTGTTATGTGCAAGCTGTGGGAACGTACCTGTGGGTTGATTGACGCTGTGCTCGTTGTTGTCCTTCATAGGCACCGTCCGCTGGGACATGCGAGGAGATGGAGGAATCTTCCCGTGTACAGACCGCTGGTGGACCTGTCGACAATGGAGGAAAGACATGTCATACTGACATATAGGCTTGACCGAGCCACTATACAGGAACTGTGTGCCCAGGTGGAGGCAAACCTGATGTCACCCATCCACCAACCCACAGGGATCCCCCCTCTATTGCAGGTTCTGTCAGTACTCCATTTCTTTGCAAGTGGGTCTTTTCAAACAACAGTGGCCATATCATCAGGGATGTCCCAGCCCATGTTTTCCAAAGTGTTGTCCAGAGTGTTGTCTGCCCTGCTCAAACACATGCGGAGCTACATTGTGTTCCCTTAGGTGGGGGATTTGCCTACAGTGAAGGGTGATTTCTATGCCCTTGGACATATTCCCAACATCATTGGTGCCATTGATGGGACACATGTTGCTTTGGTCCCCCCCAGCAGGAGTGAACAGGTGTACAGGAACAGGAAGAGTTATCATTCCATGAATGTCCAGATGGTCTGTTTGGCTGACCAATACATCTCCCATGTTAATGCCAAGTTCCCTGGGTCAGTGCATGACGCGTACATCATGCGGAATAGCAGCATCCCTTACGTGATGGGTCAACTCCAGAGGCACCGTGTGTGGCTAATTGGTGACTCTGGTTACCCCAACCTGTCCTGGCTACTGACCCCAGTGAGGAATCCCAGGACAAGGGCAGAGGAACGGTACAATGAGGCACATGGGTGGACTAGGAGGGTGATCGAGCGGACCTTCGGCCTCCTGAAGGCCAGGTTCAGGTGCCTCCATATGACAGGTGGATCCCTAATGTACTCACCAAAGAAGGTGTGCCAGATCATCGTGGCCTGCTGTATGCTTCACAACCAGGCTTTGCGACGCCAGGTGCCTTTTCTGCAGGAGGATGGTCCAGATGGTGGTGTTGTAGCAGCTGTGGAGCCTGTGGAGAGTGAAGAGGAAGAAGGCGAAGAGGACGACATAGAGAACAGGAACACAGTAATACAGCAGTATTTCCAATGACACACAGGTAAGAATCCCCACCGGCATATTACATTTACTTAAAGACTGCTACCTCTCTACTGTCTGACCTTTTCCCCCAGTGTATGGTAACTGTGTTGTGACTTTCCCTTCCGCTTTCAGAGATGTGGGCCCCACTGCGTGACATCTGCTTTGTTTCCCCATGGACTACAGCTGTGTGACCAGTGGTATGTTGTCATCACAATGTAAATAAACATTTTGGCACGGTCATGTCTAATACATTTGTTCAAAATCACAGCCAGACACCAGATTGTTTTGTGCAATAAATGTGTTTATTACAGTGCTCTAAATTGGTGGGTGGTTGCAAATCGGTGAGGGGTGATGGTGGAGGATTGTCCATGGCAGAGTCCAGACTATCAGTATCACAGGTGCATTGTCCAAATGCCTGTGGAAAGTGGAGCAGGGGCAGTTTTAAGTTGGACAGGGTGTCAATGTGGGACAGGGGGATGACAATCAGGGAGGTATCCTTTCCTGGCGGGGGTCTTGGCATCTTACTCTGTCTTCTTCCTGGATCTCAGGGCCCGCTTGCGGGGTGGTTCTCCTTCTGCAGGGGGTGGGGTTCTGGTGGCCTGTTGGTCTTGTGTCGGGGCCTCCTGTCCACTAGCGCCGGCGGAGGTGGTAGGCAGTTCTTGGTCCATGCTAGTGACAGGGGCCCTTTGTGGTGCCACAGTGTCCCGCAATGTGGTGACTACCTGATTCAGAGCCACTACGATGGTGCCCATGGCGGAACTGATGTTTCTTAGTTCCTCCCTGAACCCCATATACTGTTCCTCCTGCAGAAGCTGGATCTCCTGAAACCTGGCCAGGACCGTCGCCATCGTCTCCTGGGAGTGGTGGTAGGCTCCCATGATGGAGGTGAGGGCCTCGTGGAGAGTGGGTTCCCTGGGCCTGTCCCCCCCCTGTTGCACAGCAGCCCTCCCAGTTCCCCTGTTTCCATGGGCCTCTGTCCCCTGGACCGTGTGCCCACTACCACTGCCCCCAGGTCCCTGTTGTTGTTGTGGTGGTGGGTTATCCTGGGTGCCCAGTAGTGGTGGACACACCGCTGATTGATGTGTCCTGGGGACAGAGGTATGGGCCCGCTGGGTGGGTGCTGTGCTGGTGTTTCCAGAGGGGGGAAGGTCTGCTGTGGCCTGTGGCTGTCTGAGGGGAACCGACTGTCCCGAGGTCCCAGATGGGCCGGGCTGGTAATCTAGATCCAGGGAGACAGAGGTGCTGTCATCACTGTGGGCCTCTTCTGGGGGTGGAGTGGACATTTGTGGACCCTCCTGCGCGGTGACGTGGCGTTCGGGTCCTGCAGGGGTATAAAAGTATGGTTATTGCTTCTGTGTGTGCCATAGCGTGCAATGGGTGGGTGCCCGTGTACCCCAGTGCTGGCATTCCCTTGTGGGGGCTGTTGTGACGGTGGTTTGGGGGGGGGATGGGTATGTGCAGTGGGCATACTTTGGTGACGGGTGTCCATACTTTGTGGATGCATGCAGGGTTGGGATGGGTGGGTTGTGAGTGTGAGACATTTGCAAGGAGTAGGTGTGATGGGGGTGGGGGTGAGGGTGGGGGTATGAGTTGGCATGCTGGTGGGGTGGGGGGGATGAAGTAGTGGAGATTTGACTTACCAGAGTCCATTCCTCCAGATACTCCTGCGAGGCCCTCAGGATGCAGGATCGCCAAGACCTGCTCCTCCCATGTTGTAAATTCTGGGGGAGGAGGTGGGGATCCGCCGCCAGTCCGCTGCACCGCGATGTTGTGCCTGGATACCATGGAATGCACCTTCCCCCGTAGGTCGTTCCACCGCTTCCTGATGTCGTCCCGATTTCTTGGGTGCTGTCCCACAGCGTTGACCCTGTCCACTATTCTGCTCCATAGCTCCATCTTCCTGGCAATGGTGGTGTGCTGCATCTGTGTCCCGAAGAGCTATGGCTCTACCCGTACAATTTCCTCCACCATGACCCTGAGTTCAGCCTCCGAAAACCTGGGGTGTCTTTGCGCTGCCATGGGGTGGTGTGGGTGATGTGTGGGGTGGATTGTGTGGTGCTAAGTGTGGTGATGTGTATTGTTGTGTTGTGTGAAGTGCGTGGTAATATTGCTGGGTGACAGTGAATTGGGCGCCTGGGTGCTCGGATCTTTTTTCTCTGTGCGTGTTCACCAGTCTCTGGGAGTGGGGGTTTGTGGGTGATGTGGGTGTGTGTTTTATATTGTGTTGGGTGTGTGGGAGTGTTGTTTGTATGTGTATCAGGTGTGTGTATTTTGAATTGTCCAATGTGGCTGTGTTTTGGAGGTGTGTGTGTATTTTGAGCGCGGCGGTGTGTACCGCCAATGGAATACCGCGGTTGAAAGACCGCCGCGGGGATTCGTGGGTCGTGATGGCATGGGCGTATTTCTGTTGCCGTGACGGTGGAGGTTTGGTCATCGCCAGTTTCTCGCTGACCTTTGGTGTGGCGGACTTTTGTGGATGTCTGTATTTTGGCGGTTTGCCTGTTGTGGGTCAGAATGACCATGGCGGTTTACCGCGACCGCGGCGGTGTTATGGCGGTCTTCTGCACGGCGGTAAGCGCCTTTTACCGCCGAGGTTGGAATGACCCCCACAGTCATGTTACTCCAAGTAATACACAGTATACATGTTATCCTCCTAGGTGTGTACACTGCCATTGTGAGTTCACAAACAACGATATTGATGCACACTGGTCTTGTGTTTGGATTTTGTGAGACAGAGCCTCCTGGCCTTAGCAGCCATGTCACTCCCTGCACTTCATGGAGTTGTTATATACCAACACCCTCTGATGAGTGCACTTCATGTGTAGATTCCCAAAAAAGGATATTTTGGCAAGTGTATACTAGACCGGTGTTTGGAGTGACAGTAAGGGAGCCTCCTGTGAGTTGCAGCCAACTCCTGTATTACACACACCATACTAATGGTTTCCTCCCGGGTGAGTACACTTCAGTGATGATTTGGTACACAGGAGTATTTTGGTGGAGGACACAGTTTTGGAGTCTTGATTTGGGGGCGCAGTGCTTACTGTGAGTTGCAGTCCTGTCACTATCACTGCTTCACAATACCTGACAGCTGCCAATTACCCTAGTGAGTACACAACATATGAGCTTTGATATACTGTTGTCTTCAGGGAAGGGGACACTGTTCTGGTATGTATAGTCATGGTAGCAGTGCCTCCTGGCCTTGTCAGTCCTGTCAGTGCTTGTACTACCCACACACTATACAGATATCAACCTCTCAGGTGAGTACCTTTCAATGGTGAGTTCAGGGACAAGGGTCATTGGAGCAGAGGACACTGTGGGGGCTGAGCGGAGTGACAGAAGCAGTACCTATTGGCCTTAGCAGGCCTGTCAGTGCCTGTACTACCCATACACTAAACAAATGTTGTCCTTCCAGGTGGGTACACTTCACTAGGGATTTTCCAAACAAGGTAATTTTGAGTATGATACACTGTTCTGGTTTTTGTAATTGTAGAACAGTGCCTACTGGGAATTATAGTGCTGTCAATCCCTGTACTACACATAATGTACACAGCTATTGTTCCCCCAGGTGAGTCTAGTTCACATGTTTGACGCCAGGCAGTGGTCTATGGACAAGTTGACACTGGTCTGAAGAGTGGGGTGACAGTGAAGTTGTCCAAAGGTGAGCAGTGAGCATTCATGACAATACTTTATGTGAGATATTTTAGTGTTGTGACTTATCCTACTCCACTCCCCCAGGTATTCCTTTCAATCACTCAGGATGCAAGATGGCCAAGACCTTCTCCTCCCAGGAAATAAGTTGTAAGGGAGGAGGTGTGAGCCCTCCGCCAGTCCTCCGTACATGCAGCTGGTGCCTGGATGCCATGGAACAGACCTCCACCTCTTCCTGATGTCATTCCATGTGCGCGGGGTGGGGCCCACAGAATTCCCTCTCTGTCAACTTTCCTTTGGCACATTTCCTTTTTCCTGGCAATAGTAGTGTGTTCGACTAGTGCTCCAAATAAATGTGGCTCTACTCTAATGATTTCATCCACCATGACTTAACTCATCGTCAGTAAAACGGGGATTTTTCTGGGGTGACATGGTGGTGCTAAGAGAAAGGGTTGAAAATAATAGGTGATGGTGAGTTTGTGAAGTTGGGAAGGTCAAATGGATGTGCCTGGAAAAAAAAGTGTGGAGGGTGTGGTATGTGATGTGAGAAAAATTGCTGGGGTGCCTATTCTAATTCTTTTTTTTCTATTGTGAACTCTGGCTGGAATGTATTGCATTGTAGATGCAAAGGACTCTGGTGTGTAAAAGGGGTGTGTTTTATAGTGTCCTTTGTAGGTGTGCTGGATGTGGCAATTTGTGTCAGCTGTGTTGTTTTCAAATCCTTTGAATGTGGTGTTCTGTATTACTTTGTTGACCGCGAACCGCCGTGGTTTGGACTGCCATTGGTAGACCGCCATGGTTGAACTGCCAATGGTTTTGGCTGACTTTTGGCAGTCCTGCCTGTGTGACTCATATTACGCCAGTCTGTATGACCGCTAACATAACAGTCTTTTGGCAGCCACCACTATGGTGGTTTGGCGGTCCAACTACCAAACTTATAATGATGCCCATTATTTTTATTTACCAGTTTTCTTTTCTATGTTATTTGTATGTGCTTGACTGACGTATACAAATATTCTTAATATTTATTAAAAAATCCATAAGTTATGGTGATGTGTACCTTTATTAAGATCTGTTGACCAATGTCTAGGGAGCTAGGTGTTTTGTATTAGTGATCTTGCTAATGATTCAAAGTAGTGTCCTCTTTTGTTATTTATAAAGATTATGGGCCTGATTATGACTTTGTTGGTCTGTGGACCGTCATGGTGGCGGACAACCGCTGTCAGGTTGGTGATTGGCCCACCTTATTACGATGAATGTGGTTCCATAAGAGGAAAGACCGCCACAGTACTGCCGACACAGCTAGGCAGTGCAGACCTCCATGGCCGTGAAATAGGACAATCAGGCCATCAGAACCAGTGTTTCTGACGGACACATTATGATGTTAGCTTCCGCCAACGTGACTGTGGCGATCCAGCCACCACGTCTGAGCTGGTAGGAACGGAAACATTAAGGGGGTCATTCTAACTCTGACGGGCGGCGGAGGCCGCCCGCCAGAGTTCCCCCCTCCAGAACACCGCTCCGCGGTCCGAAGACCGCCGCGGTGATTCTGTGTTTCCCGCTGGGCTGGCACTGCAGGGGCCCCCAGGGGCCCCACGACACCCCATACCGCCATCCTGTTCCTGGCGGGCGAACCGCCAGGAACAGGATGGCGGTATGGGGTGTCAGAATCCCCATGGCGGCGCAGCGAGCTGCGCCGCCATGGAGGATTCATGAGGGCAGCGGAAAACCGGCGGGAGACCGCCGGTTTTCCTGTTCTGACCGCGGCCAAACCGCCAGCCTGTTGGCAGTGCTCCCGCCGACCCTGGACCCGGCGGTCAAGGACCGCTGGGGTCAGAATCACCCCCTAAATGAAGAAACTCATCTACAGGCAGTGTCACACATCCTGTGCCACCATGGAGCCGATTATACATGTCCTGCTGCTGCTGCTCATAGATGGAGCACAAAATCCATGCCACTGTGGATGCAACCAACGGTAGGAACACACACCCGTGTTCCGAAACTCACAAACACATCGAGGCACCACCATCCACCTGGTATGTAGGTTACTTTACATGGACCAAGTACACTTGCCATTGTGTTCCTTGTAGGAGTTGTTCACAATGAATGACCCATTCACAGCCACATAACACCCCCTTTGGGCAGGTCACTGACACTGCACCGCCACACTCTACAAAAACAGGTCTACTACTCATCACAGTTTCATGGACAGTGAAGAGGACAGACCATTGTGTCACACAACAGCAACACCACATCAATATCACACATAATAAAACTAACACCCTCACATTGCTCACATGTCATGGACTGTCAGGAGATTGAAGGCACATATGTATGGATGCGTTGTTCAACAAAAACACCCCTTCCATGCAACATCCTATAATGGACCAACACATATCATATACAGTTCAACACAATGGGAGGTCAATGGAATGCACAATATTTTGTGAGACAAATATCCAAAGCTCACAAGTAATACCTGCACAATAGGGAGGGGGGCATCAGGAGCACTTCTGGAAGGATGCTGTCCTGGGACACATTTCACTTTGCACATGCCCCTAAAACACAATTTGCACAGGAACTGGCCCTTCAAGTATCTGAGGGACAATCAATAGTAGAGCCAAGTAACATGCTATCTGCCAAATGTGTAAGTGCAAGTCAAAAAAGCAAATACAACAGCAACAGCATGGGCCATACATTTAGATGAAGTACATGGAAAGTACACACATCAAAATTGGCACATGGCCAGGCAAATGTAAAGGAAGGTAGCACAATTGAACACCCTCCATATGTGGACAAACAAAATTGTAGCTTCCATACATGAGATGAATGTCCAGTCCACATCAGGGATCAAATCAAACACAATACATGCTGACATTGGCCAACCCAAGATGAAGAAATTACCATATCAAACAAAACACAATGTAATGACATCCCAAATGGATTACAACCCTCATATCCATTGAACATCTACCCTTGTCCTGGGTGACACCAGCATTGCCCACAAAGTCAGATCTTACCGACCACAGCAAATAGTCAGCAATCAGTGCGAAACGCAAACAACTGTAGACATACAACACAAATTACTCAGGCACAACAAAATGGTAGAAGAGTAATGGCAGGACAAATGTGTACCCAAAAAACAACTACTTGGGTTTATTAATAGTAAATGCTGAAGAGCAAAGGCCATTGACCAGTCCAAATGGTAGTCCATGCACAGTATTGTGTTCCAGCTTGACTCCGATCACTGGCAGAGAACCTACACAGGATGGGGCATCAAGTGGGCATGCAGGTACCTCAGGGATCATGACTGGGTGGGGTGGAGTCCAATTTGGGATGGGTAGGTGTGGATTGGGGAGGGTGGGCTTCTTCTTTGTGGGAGGGGTACGGGTGCTTGTGGGGGGCAGGTGTGACAGGGAAGGAATTAGCTGTAGAAGGGATGGGTTGGGATGTGGGTAGGGTCCCCTTGGGTTTGGGAGTGGGGTGGAGGTCACAGGGGAAAGGTCAAGGTCAAAAACTAAACTTTCCTTACGAAAACAGGTAGGGTCTTCAGAAGGGATTGGGGTTTGGATGGTTGAGGGAGTGGTCGTCTTGCCTGTGGGTGTTGATGCTTTTGGTGTGTGCATGTGTGAGGTATGCTTGGGTTTGGGTGGTATCTGTTGTGTGTGTGAGTGTGGGGGTTAGCGTGTCTTGGAGGCTTTGACATGGAGGTGCTGGGTGATGTGGGAGTGGTGGATGTGTGTGTGGGTGTTGGGATGGTGGATGTCTGGGGGTTTGGTGGATATGGTGGCTGTGTTTGTGGATATTGGGGTGGTGTCTGGGGGTATTGTGGATGCAGTGGTTGGGTTTGTGGGTGCTGGGGTGGTGTTTGGCGGTATGGTGGATGTGGTGGCTATGACTGTGTGTATTGTGGTGGTGTTTGTGGGTATGGTGTTTGTGTTGGTGGAGGTTATAGGGGTGTCTGTGGGAATGGCGGTTGTTGTGGTGTCTGTGAGTGACTATATTGAGTGCGTGCATGCCGATGTGTCTTGTGGTGCTTATGTGTGCTGCTTGTGTGTGTTGAGATGGGTGCATTCGGATGTGTCTATGTGCTTGGAACTGGTAGGGGAATAAGGAATTTGGAATAGGAAGAGGTAGGTGGTGGGGGGGTTGCGGGGGGGTGGATGGCTGCCATCAGTGAGGAGGCCAAAGCCTGAAAAGATCTCTGCAGGCCAGACATGGCACTATGAATGCCTCGAGGTATGCAATCATCTGCTGGAGCTGACTGCCCTGCACCTGGATGGCATTCCGAATGACAGAGATACTACTCAGGAGGTCAATAGCCTCCTCACTCAGGGAAGCAAGGGTAACCAGGACAGGGGTTGAGATGCCTGGGGCGAAGGAGACGCCCACCCTCTTGGGTGAGCTGGTACGGCCAACTGGGTGGGGAGCTACAGAGGGGGTGGCGATGGAACTGGGGTGGCGGACAAGGATGGAACAGGAGTAAGTTCTTATGGGTCCCTCATTGGTCTGCCACCACTAGGGTGTAGCCACTGCAGGTAGAATCAGAAGATGATAAGGTTGATCCTGTGTCCTCTGTGGCACTCCGGTCACCATCTGGGGCACTGGGTCCTTCTGTGTCGGTGGTGTCATGACTGGAGGTACCATGGCCAGATGCTTCCCCACTTGGTTCTGCCCTGTTTCCTTCGCTTGCCTGGGATGATGCTGAAATTACAAAGAGAAATAGGGTCACCAACTTTTCCTGATCACACTTGAACAACAGCTGTGATTAGTAAACATTACAATGACGTACAGTAGCCCCCAGCAACAATTAAGAGTAACATACAGCTCCAATTGCATGGATGAAATCATAGTACCCATTGAACAAGTAGGAGAACTTGTCACCTTCAATGGTTTGCCTTACGTTGCGTTCCTCAGTTATGTGTTGTCATACAATAGTAGGGCAATGCTAAGTTTTACACAGATCCTACAAAATGTCATGCATCCAGCTAATCTTCACATACCCAATACCACGTTATGAAGAAATGATAGTCAAAAATCCAGCCATGTTGCTGACAGAAGTACAGTACCTTCTAAGATGTTGACATGGAAATACCCATGTCACACTGGAGAGAAATCAACAATGCTCACTCTACTATGAGTAAATTGTCCTAATGGAGTCAAGGAGGTTGTACTACTGTTGCTCAGAGAGATAACACATCTTGCACAGAAATATACACTGGAGACACATTGTGCAAAATGTCAGGGAGATATGTCTACAAAATTGACAAAACAATGAATCAGATAGCCCAGGTGACTACACCTCTCTTGATTGATACTCCTGACAATAACATACTCTGATTGCATCAGTAGACACCAATAGATCTTTGAATGTTGGAGAGGCCCCAGGATTCTCAAGTACTTGTAGAAGGCCCTAAACATTGTCTAATGGCCAGCCATATCACTGTCTCCATTTTTGTCATGCAAACACAGATTCCCTTGGATGAATGGTTGTACACAACCACGTATGATTCCCACATAACTGCAAGTCACTCCATGATGCACGCCAACACTTAAGTAACAAACCTACCCCATTTCACATGTGCAAAGCACTTTGCTGCATGAGTCCACACCAATGGCACCAACATGAACATTGTGTGTAAAAACTTTAGTCCTACAGTTGTACATGCCAAATAACATGCAATGATGGGTGATGGTATGTGTGAGCCACCAATCAATTGTGACACACTCCTGTCATGGGCACCACTTGAAATGTAGCCCAATGACATATGTCCGATTCCAAACACATGTTGGCATGCACACATATGTGAGGGAATCCGGACATCATCCCATGAAGACAGGTAGACCAGGGCTGAAAAAGCAGTGAAAATGATTTGGCAAAAGTGAAAGGAACAAATGCTAACATGGAGGCACAAGGAATGATGGCATCAGTAATGCCACCAAACTCATGTCAATGGACATTCCCTACTTACCAACGGAAAATATTGCTCTGTGACTGCACCCAAAGAGCTTTGTATCTGTCACATGTATGATGACTACCTTCACATGACAGACAGTAGTGAGGCACCAGCACTCGTGACACACTAAAGACAAGTGGCCTCTGGGGGACAGATGCCAATATACTCACTTCAGCAGACACATGGCTGAGGATAGTGATCTATTATTTCATGTTGCTTGGGCTGTCATGCTAAAGAGTTGTGGGCTGTTATGTACAAAGTACACATACAATACCAAACAACATGACCTGATTGATCACTGTACTCAGCTATGTATCGGCCCTGGAGAGCAAATATTTTGTGTATTGTTGTGTCCTAGATCACTGGGCTACTAGGAAAGGCACATCAGCATGCACCAACTTCCATACCTACACAAACAGTTACTCATCTTGTGTGTAACACATGGCACATCCCCAAACTTTAAGAGGAGATGGCAGAACCTAACACATCAACTTGGCAATGTGACAGGCAGGAATATGCCCTGAACTCATCCCCTTGTAGCTGCTGTGCTCCTCTAAAACCCCCATCAAACTCCAGATAGGCCATTGCCAGAATGCGGGCCATTAGGGGGTCAGGTACTGATGAGTGCCATGCCACAGTTCGGAGGACAGCTCGAGCTGGATTTCAGCGATCTTCCGTGCCAAGCATATCAGGTCATCCCACCTCTTGCAACAGTGGACCTGCGCCAGCCATGGACCCCCAGGGTCCACACTTTCCATCCAAATCCACTTCTTCTTATAGGCATTGACCTGTATGGATGCATGAGACAAATCAAAAAGTTAAAAACACAAGTTTTGCCCAAATGGTTGTGTTACACACATGTCAGAAACACCAGGTGCAAACATTTAAAGATGTCAACACACCAAAAGTGTAAAGCACACATGCTGATAAGTACAATGACATGATTACACACTTTTGGAGTCATCTGCAGACTAACCCACTAACCTGCTGATGGCCTACACAGACTAAGCAAGCCTACCGACATCAGGTAGCCCAGGCTCAAGCAGCATGTACTGTGATGTGAGCCACAATGAAACCCTACACACCAATGCGGCCTTCTGAAGGGCAAACTCCTTGGGCCTGACTGGACAGACACATTTACACTCTGCAACATTGACTCACTGCATACAGTCCCTACATACAGCTACCACAGTACAGACTTCACCCTAAGACTTAAGTGATAATGAATGGGCTGCCGTAGCTGGATTGGAAAGTAAGTGGTCTATCCAATGTTAACTCACACCACTTCAGGGTGGGTTTGTAAGGTATGTACTTGTAGCACAGAACACACTTTTTACCATATGTGGCAATCCTACAAATATGGCAACCAACATACTAAGGCCAGTTTGGCCTGACTAGTTGCATGTAACCAAGCCAATGAGTCACATGTCATGCCCTCCCCGGACTCAACCAATCACCTATTGGTTTGGCACTTGTGCAGTATGCATGTACTGGACTAATATAACTTATGTAAATGTGACAACAGAGCTGTGGGAGGAAGGAACCTTTCATAAGCCAATGACAATGAGGCAAAATGCTCAAATGTACTAAATCATGGAGTAACCCATCCCTAATGTAGCCAACAGACAAAGGCCTTCAGGCTAAGTCTTGCCACTGGAGACTCATTTTGGCCACATGCAGGGATCTGCATGTCTACAGAGAGTGGGCCTGGTGCCACAGTAGCATAGCCATATTAACTCTACCCCAGCCTGGCCTATGACCCATACTGGGAGATACATATGACAGGCCCTAGCCTCTGCAAACTAAGCATACAGAACCTACATGACAGTCACATTGCCATCACTTCCATGCATGACAGTACATCATGTGTCTATCCTCTATGTGAGTTGTGGCTTGTGTGGCACCCTGAAGGGCACAGTGATTTTCACAAGGTTCTTACACAACAGTTTACCAAGGACATGTGTGGGCTCTGTAGCACTATACACATTTTTAACAAGACCCTCAAATGACTCAAACAGTATACATACACCGCTCATGCTGTCATGCACATATATGCAATTTGACATTTACAACCATCATGTCCACTGATATGTTAGTGTACAACTGTGAAGTCTCCTTGCATAGATATATGATTGCAACACAAGGAGGTTCTAATCCTTATCACACATCACACAACACAATGTTAATCTGAAATACATAGGTACTCTTCTACACTACCTGAACAATGTACATCCCATATATGGCACACAAAATGTGACAACAGGCACCCAAAAAGAGTAACTGTAACACGGAGGCACATTGTAGCATATGATGAAGGAAAGGATGGTCTTGAACAGAGTCAAATATGCCTGAGAGGTTCTTACTTGCTTCTCTGGTGAGCCATATGTCTCATTCCTAAACAGTAGACTCAGCTTATCCCATCCTTGGTTATTGATGCCACTGAGGAATGCAACTACGCCAGGGGGAGTCTGCTTCAGTAAGGCCCATGGAAGACCACAGCAGGCAGTGGAGTGGGCTTTTGGGCAACTAAAGGCCAGATTTTGCTGTCTGGACAGGACTGGGGGAGCCCTCCTCTGCTTACCCGGGAAAGTATGTCAGATCACTGTGGCATGCTGCATGCTCCATAACATCACCCTGTGGAGGAATATCTGTTACATCTCAGAAGAGGGGGAGCCTGTGGTGCCACCGTGTGAGAATCCTGAATGCCAAATGAAGATAATAGTGGTGAAGAGGAAGGAGCTGACAAAATCTCATTGTCAGCTTCTTCTCATGAGTGTAAGTATGTCATGAGATTGCCATGACTTTGACTGTTCAATTAACTGTAATTGTAATAGTGTGTGGAGTTCAGTTTTGGAAACAGTTAGGAAGATGATGCTTAGGCAAAATCAGCCAAAGGGTGTTTGATTAGGTAATTTTTGAGACAACCACTTCTTGATGATGTTGCTTTGTTTGTGTCAGATTTATTGTTATGTACTTTGTTCTCCAGATACTTGCAATGTGACTTGTGTCATATGTATGGTTTCGTACCTATTCTCCTTTTGTTCTTTGTTGAGGTACCTTCACCATGACATCTTCATGTGGGCATTTCAGAGTTGTGATATTGGCAGGTATGTGATTCTGTTCTGATATACGAAGTGGATATTGGATTGTTCTGGGGAATGTAGGTCACAGACTTTGGGTGTAGAAGACCTGTGCCAAGGCAGCTTGCATAGTGATAGGATGGAAGTTTAGAAGACTCAATTGGACTTGTTCCTTGTTGTGTGATGGCCCTGTTGAATCATGTGTGTCATCACATGGTCAGAAAATATGTAGTTGTAGGCCAAAATCATGTTAGTGTCCCTTCACATTGGCAAAACACTTTTTTATGAACTGTATGGCGCTGTTGGTGTGTTTCATCATTGGAGGCCAAAGTGCCTGTGGCACATCACTGACATTTGTTTGTGTCATACCCACCAGAAGTACTGGATTGTAATTACATTGTTGTACTGCCATCTGTCTGAGTCTTGCATAATATGATGTTGGATTCCTTTTGTGTGGTAGGTGATATGGCTCCAGCTGATGATATCAACCACTTTAATGTTTGCCTATACTAAAGGACAATGTCTGATAAATCCCTTCTTTCCATGGACAGGAGGTCTGTACCTGCAAATTTGATCATTTACCCAGTATGATTAAATCATGTATGATTTGCTATGTTTCAGACATATTAACAGCCTATGCGCTGAACAATATAATAAAATGTCTTCTTTAAAAAGACACTTATGTATGTGTTTGTGTGGAATGGTTGTAATCCTGAGCTGGACACTGTGTACATGCAGCATATCTCTGCTTGCACAAGCACCTTGGATCATTATTGTATGGTTCACATGGTCTGATATATTTGCATGGCTAATCATGAAATTAAAGGCAGCAAGACATGGAGTTTGTGATGGGTGAATTTATTTAAATGCTGCTGCTATATACAGAAACATATTTGTGACAGAAATAAACAAACATTTAAAGTAAAGGGGTCAGTCATGGTGAATGAAATCATTGGAGTAGATGCCACACCATTGGCAGTCCAGAGTATCCTCCCATTGGAAATGGTATGTGGCCCAGGATCAGTCCATAGAGTGTATGTGCAGTTAATTGCTGGCAGTGGGGGTTCTTTTGCCATCCTCACCTCCTGGATTCTTTCCTGGATGTCCCCACTTACGAGGGTGTGAGTGCCTCTGGCAGGGCCTCCCTTTGGGTGGCTGCTGCAGATGTACTTTCATGTGATATAGTTGCCACACTGGCTGGGTAAATGTTGGAATGAAAGCCCTGCTCAGGGTTGTGTTGATTTCCCTCAGCACCACTGTTAGGGTGCCCATTTAATCATTAAGAGCATCAATTTGTTCTAGCATGACCCTCTGGAGCTGCTTCAAAGTTCAGTCAACACCTGGCCCATCACGACTTGGGACTCCTGAAAGACCCCCAAGACATAATTGATGTCCTGTCCGACAGCAGCCCCAGTGGCCTCATTCCATTGGCCCACAGCATACCTCTCACGCATGCACGCACCCTACCGCCACAAGCCTGTAAACTTATAAACTTAGCACAGTGTGCCCTCTCCAACTGGTTCCTGGACCCTCAGAGTCAGGAGTGTTGAGTTGCACCTCAGGATCCAGAACTGGGGGGATACAAGATGGTGAAAACTATACTAGGTACACAGGTTAAGGGGCACATCTTTGACTGGGATGTTGATGCAACAGTGCTGGGGGGTGACGTTCTGGCCACAGTGAGACTCACTGTTGCCTTCTGACCTTGTTGCCAAGAGGGGCCAGGACTGTCCTCCATCTCCACAAGCCCAGGAGTGTTGTCATCAGTGAGGCTTTCATCCAGGGGGGTAGTGGTTTTCTGTTCGGTGATCTCTGTGTACCAAAATTACATCTTAACAATAGTGAAGCCAACACAGTGGAGAGGCAACATATGCCTTTGACCATTTGGAGACCTAGTGAGATACAGGAAAACACAGACTTTGTTGTATATTTAACTGCAGTCATCATGTGTGCAGTGCTGTGTCAATGTGTTTGCTGCTGCTACCAATCTGGAGATGCAGCTTAAGGCCTAAGTAATACTTCAATGTCTCTGCTTACTGTAACACAAAACCTTTGGAGGTAGATGTCACACTTCAACCACTCCTTGACTTGTGGACATGGAGGACAGTCCTGGCCCCTCTTGACAACAAGGTCAGAAGGCAACGATCCATATTTTGCTCACTCACAGGTGAGTAAACTTCACTTGAAAGTTGGCAAACAGGTAGATTTGGGCAAGTTACCACTGGGCTGATGGTTGGAATTACAGACATAGGGCCTCCCCATAGTTGCGTCAGGTCAATCCCTCTACTTCACACACCTGACAAATGGTATCCTCCCAGCTGAGTACACTTAACTTGGGTATATGGGCAACTGAGCACTGGGCTGGTGATTGAAATTACAAACACAGGGCCTCCTGGGAGTTGCAGTCAGGTCGCTCCCTCTACTTCACATGCTAGAGGGTGTCTGTAGGCAGACTGCATTTACATTTGAGAATACATTTACATGATGGGACAAACCATGAATCCTGGGATGATTTTTTGACTTACAGGCACCATTTCGACTTATGGCATGTGATGGGCCTTGGCAGCTGTAGTGGTGGGTCCAACAATACACATTGACAGTGTTATATCTCAGATACTCTGGGTATTGAATGTTGGCGAAGTACATGAACAAAACCATGGCAACCATGGCAACAGCTGAGCTGTGAGCATGCAGTGTATTGCAGTTTTGTGACAGTTTTTGTGAGGTAACGTACCAGACTCCACGCCCCAAGGTACTGCTGTCAAACCCTCGGGATGTAGGATGGCCAATATATCCTCCTCCCAGGAAAAGAGTCCTAATGGGGCACGGGGAGGGCTCAGGCCAGTCTTGTTGGCCTCCATCCGTTGCCTGGATGACAGGGAATAGGGACTTGCCCCTCAGGTCATTCAACCTCTTTCTAATGTCCTCCTTTGTGAGCAGGGTAGTGGCTATTGCATTCACCCTGCCAACAATCAATTTGCCACAGTTCCATTTTCCTATTAAGAGGAGTATGCTGGGCTTGGGCTCCAAACAATTGTGGGTCTACTCTTATTATTTCATCCACCATGATTCTCAACTCTCTTCAGGGAAACTGGAAATTTTGGCATGTGACATGGTGGACAACTAAAGTGGGTGACAAGGACTTACATAACAGGGGAAGTGCAATACGAAGTTGTTAGACCTGGCATCCTTGGCATGGTCTCCCCTATCTTTTTTGCCTCTGCTTCCTATGTTTTGACTGTGTGCTGGACTTTGCTAGTTTTGGTACTCTGGGCACTTTATCACTGCTGACCAGTGCTAAAGTGCAAGTTCTCCCTGTTTAAATTGTATGTGTAATTGGCTTTTCCATGATTGGCATATTTGATTTACTAATGGGTTCCTAGTAAAGTGCACTAGAGTTGCCCAGGGCCGGTAAATCAAATGCTTCCAGTGGGTCTGCAGCACTGATTGTGCCACCCACATGAGTAGCCCTGTACACATGGCTCAGACCTGCCACTGCAGTGTCAAACCTCCCTTTTTATACATGTAATGCACACCTAAGGTAGGCACTAGTTAGCCCCAGGGGCAGGGTGCAGTATCTGTTAAAGGTAGAACATGTACTGGTATGTTTTGTATGTCCTAACTGTGAAATACTGCCAAATTAAGGGTTCACTGTTGCAAGGCCTATCTCTCTCATATAGACTTTAAATGACTTTTAAGTACAGTTTCCCTTTGGGAGTAGATAGAGATTTGGAGTTTGAGGTCTCTGAACTCACAATCTACAAATACATCTGTTTGTAAAGTTGTTTTTTAAATTGTCAGCTTTTAAGTGCCACTTTTAGAAAGTGGCCATTTTCTTGCTTAAACCATTCTGTGAGTCTTCCTGCTTGTGTATTCCCTGTCTGGGTCAGACTATCAGTTGCTGTTTGTGAATCTCCACTCGACAGTGGCACAAAGGGAGCTGGGGTGTAGCCTGCATATCCTGATGGGCCATCTGGTCTAGAGTGGGGGGATGAGTGGTCACTTACACCTGAAAGGGCTGTGCCTGCCCTCACACTATGCAGTCTCCAATACCCTGGTGTGAGTCTAGAACCAGGCCTGGGCAAGGCAGGATCTTGCCAACAACAGAGACTTTCCGTTGAAGTTTCCCAACCCGTGATCTCCTGAGGTTGGAGTGTTGCATCAACGACTTTTGTGACACCTGACAATGCTGCTGCGCTTGCAGCCCTGTGGCATGATCACTACCCCATGAGGTCGCCCCACAGCGTCTTGACTCACCGGATATCGACCCCGCCGGAAGTGTAAGGGACGACACCTCTCACCCACGGTGCCTCACCTTCACTGCTCGTCAGCAAGGACCCAACACCTCTCACTGACGCCTCCGCTCCTCTGCTTTGCAGGATTGGTACTGACGCCGCCTCGGACCCAGTGATGCTTCACTCCCCGACTCCATGCACTGGCTTGTTTCCTCACCTTTTCACAAAGTACTGTACCTGGGGGTCCATGTGAATCCGTGACCGGCGCCATTAGGGTCACGTTGTTGTAAACTACTACTTCACGATGCTGTTCAAACACCAAATTGCAGCATTTGTGCTTCTAGGCACTATTTTTGTTTTTAATCTTTTGAAAATTCATAACTTTACATCTGTATGTGGATCTTTTGTGTTTTTGATCTTGTTTGATTTAGATAAATATTGACTATTTTCCTAAGCCTGTCTGTTGTCCATTTTGTAGTGTTTTCACTGTGTTACTGTGTGTGTTGGTACAAATACTTTACACAATGCCTTTGGGATAAGCCTGACTGGTTGTTCCAAGCTACCAAGGGGGTGAGCAGGCGTTATTCAAGTGTGTATCTCCATTACCCTGACTATAATGCAGGTTCCTGCTTGGACAGAGTGCAAACTGACTTCTAAACGGAGTGAATGGATAAAGTTCTGCATGGTGTTAAATGGGATGATAAAAAAAGGGTTGCCTAATCTATGGAAAATTCAAAAAACCATGGCTGGTGTTCTTTCTCTTCTAGTGGAGATGAAAACGATTGTGGTCTGTGAAGGGGTGTGTTTAATAGTGTGATTTGCAGGAGTGTCCACTGGACCAATATGTGTCAGCTGTGTTGTTTTTGAATTCATCCAATGTGCATTTGTCTGTTATTTTTTTGAATGCAGACCGCAGTTGTTGACCGCCATTAGGTAACTGCCACAAGTGGAACTCCATGGCAACTG
The DNA here is from genome assembly GCF_031143425.1 of Pleurodeles waltl. Classification (NCBI taxonomy): domain Eukaryota; kingdom Metazoa; phylum Chordata; class Amphibia; order Caudata; family Salamandridae; genus Pleurodeles; species Pleurodeles waltl. Next base: position 64,693,415 of record NC_090436.1, read on the forward strand.
TGTGTTTGTAATAGGGTCGGTGGTTGACCACGGCACTGATGGCGCTGGAGGTTGGACCGCCTAGATAGCAGACTGCCACGCTGCTGGCAGTCTGCCTTTTTGCTTGGCAGGAAGTGGTTCTACCTGTTTGCAGGCTATGGACTGCCCGCGCAATGGTCTTTTTAGGACCGCCAACATGGTGGTATGGCAGTCCAACCGCCAAACTCGTAATGAGGCCTTTTGTCTCCACCTTTGTTGTGCACAGGCCCTCTCTGAAGTACACCTAATGTCATTGTTTCTACATAACTAAACAATTCCCTTCCAGTGCTTCTATCTTTTTTTGCAGTGGTGAGATATAACTTTAGCCATCTCTCATTAACTAATAGTTTCTATAGAAAAAAATATGAAAATGTCTGTCCCTCACAGCTTTTAACTGTTTTATCATTTAAAGATTGATCATCTTTTCAATGGCCATTGGTGGCTGCAACTGTCAGTCATAACCTACGAAGTTCTATCTGCATAGGGAAGGGGAGCCTCCATTGTTCCCCTCATCAGACTGCCGGAACCTTGAAGAGGGATTTTCAGTGCCTGGTATGAGAGCAGCAGACTATGGTGTAAAAAGGTGATGCCTTACAATCCGTCCCGGAAACAAAAATTATTTCCAGATCGCAAATGCCTAAGTTTTAAATTGTATATTTTTGCTTTCTGAAATATTGTTGTGTGCTCGAGCCATTGCCCACAGTTTTGGGCATAGAACTGTCTAACACTAGAGACGATGCCTAGTGGCGGCTCGCCGGAGGGAAAAGGGGTGGGGCAGCGAGGCGCATGGTGGGGGGGAGAAAAAAAAGAAAATATAATAATTTTTTTCAAAAAAATTACCTTTATTGCTGCGCTTCGCCGATCCACATCTCCATCCTCGACTGCAGGCACAGGTTCATAGCCTGCCCTGAGTCCAATCCTAATGTTGCTTTCATGCTGCTTGCAGCATGAAAGCAGTGCTAGTGTTGGATGGAGTGCCCAGCCAGGGCATTCCGAGGCAGAGTAAAAGTCTCTGCCTACTGTCTCCAACCCAGCAACGCAGTGACTGTGTTGCTGGGTTGGAGGTTGCCCAGTGTGCATGTGTGTTTGGCCGACCCGAGACGGCCAGCCAAACACAATTGCGCACTGAGGTGGAGTGCTGTGCATTCCCTCTCATCCCTGTCACAGCCCCATGGTCCCGCCCCTTTTACTATAAAACGATAATAAACAGAGGGCCTGATTTATAAAAACTTGGTGCCGCCTTTACGTCATTTTTTGACGCAAAAGTGGTGCAAACTTACATTTAGTAAGTTTGCGACGCTTTTGTGTCAAAAAGTGACGAAAAGGCAACGCTAACTTTTCATAAATCCAGCCCATAGTTTATTATCATTTTCTTGTAAAAGTTTTGCAGCTGCTGCTGCTGGCGGGGGCTGGAGGGGGGTGACACTCCTCCACCCTAGCGGAGGAGCCGCCCCTAACCACTCCGGACACTAAGGCTCCCTTCATTAAGGTCTCAAAAATCTTCATAGTTCTAACGATGAAAAAATGTGTTTTCTTTATGGGGTTGTATTTTAGAATCCAGGCATATTTTCAACATTTTATATGGATAACATTGCAATTCCAGCACGAAAAATGCTGAAAGGCCCGGGATGGAGCGACGTGTCACACATGATGAAAGGCACAGACGGTTGTGCACATACACATTAACAGGGGATTATTTGTATTCCATGCACATGAAAAGTGAAGAAAAACAATCAGGGCCCCCTGCTACTTTCATTTTGATGCAGATATCAGAGTGATATGAAAAATGTAAATCGCGCTGCTTTCAAAACCGTATCTTTCATTTTTAATGAATAAATAATCGTTTTGGGGTTTGGAAAGCTAACCAAAGCAAGAAGCTGCAAGGGAGTCCTGGTCAGGGCAGGTGTCTGCTCTCAAGTTACTGCTGAGCCCCTGCTAGGAACTGGCTCAGGGAAAGAGTTAGCGAGCGTGGCAAGGTAAGGACCAAGCATCACAGCCGCAGCCCACAAGACACACTCAAGTCAACATGCACACAGGCACTAAGTGACACAAATAAAGGCACCCATGCACACTCTGACACCTGTGCACACATAATACACCTGCATGCAGTCATACAAACACACACCTACAGTGGTCCACATGCATGGAGATACAGCTTTTATCTATGTTCATGCAAAGAGCCAATGGGTAACAGTTGCAGTCTTCCTTCTATATGTATATACACCTAATATATATAAAGGTATAAATTCACAGACAGGCACCTATGGAGACGTAAAAAAAGCAAACAGACGCACACAAAACAATGTGCATATGTTCATCTATTTACATTAAAGCAGAAGATATAGAGATAAAAAACAATCAGAAACGAGAGACTTGCAGGCAAACATGCAATCAAAGGCCACACGTGTAGGCACATATTGATCAGCAGGTAGATGGACAACATATGACTAGCAGGTGGATGATCGATTAATTAATGAGTATGATGGATATATGGGAGACTAGATTAATGAGTGGGTGGATAATAGATTCTTAGGTCCATATTTATACTTTTTTTATGCGCTGCATTTGCGCCGCTTTTTAATGCAAAAATGGCGCAAACTCACAAAATACAATTGTATTTTGAAAGTTTGCGCCGCTTTTGCGTCAAAAAATGATGCAAATGCGGCGATAAAAAAAGTATAAATATGGGCCTTAGACTTTTGGAGCCAGATTTACTAAGACTCACTCTGGGCTGCACTGCGCAGCGTTGCATGAAAATTTGTTCTAATACACTACTCCACTGTCATGCATCATGGATGCAGCGAATTTCCTTTATGGTGCACCATGGTGCAGGGACAAGAGATGTGTCACCCAGTTATATGTTAGTAGATCACCGTGAGTTACTGTAACATTGGATTTTGCGTGGGAACACCTCCCTTGCATGCATTAATTCCTTCATCACTCAGGCCGACACAGTGCAGCACTTGCATCACACAAGTTCCAAAAATTGATATAGGATGACTCTTGCATCACTTGGTAAATCTGATTTAAGCCCTAGCGTTGCCTTGTGTGATAGAAGGGCAACACAAGGGCCTTGGTGTGTGGGGTTTACATGGATAAGATGATGGATGAGTGCCTGTGTAGATTAATTAGAGAAGGCTTTTTGTGAATGAATGGGTGGACAGACAAATTTGCAGTTGGTGTATGGATTACCAAGTAATCTATTCAGCCCTGTACTAACTTGTTACTGTACCCGTTCATGCATTCATGCACCCAATTATCTAACTGCTCACCCATTCACTAATCGTCCGCTCATTCACGCATCCACATGATCATTTGACGATCAAATCCCAATCGATGCACTTATCCATTCACCCACGCACTCAGTCATGGTGTTTGCACAAAATATCAAAGATAAAATATTGTCTGGGCAGATTATCACGTCAAGAATATTGAGGACAAAAATACGGCGACGGTAAGTTTCTATGGGTAAGCAAACTTTAAGTATAGTTCACTCCATATAAATATATGTACCTTGACAATATATATATTTTCAAGGCACGTAGATGTGGAGTTAGGAATAATAAATCTATACTTACTTTATTGCACTTACCTTCTCAATATTTTGGTTCTCAATATGTTTGACACAATATTCAGTCCACACTATATTTGTTTCCTCAATATTCTATCGGACAACGCCCATTCAAACCCTCAGTCACTAACCCATTAATTTCTTCACACACTTCGACATTCAGCCATTCTGCAATCCATTGACTCAGTCTGGCATTCATACACTCACCACTTTACAAAACCACAAACAGAAACGTGCCAATCACAGCAGAAGCACTTTGGTGTATGAACCAAAACCCACACCTATTGGCTTTGCGTGTTTCTGCGGTGGTCTCTTTCAACAACATGTGGAATCTTCCTAGCAGAGTCAAAAACGTGCTTGTTCCCTTCTGAATTCCTTCTCGTGGCCAGATTGTCGCCTGACCTTGATGACGCAGAAACGAAGGTTTTACATTTATTAGCGCATAAACGTAGTGCCGCAATAATCAAGTGTGACTTTAACCGAACTAATAAAGATTGTACGGGGACAAATGTGCCCTCAGAGTAGTTCGCCAACATTTATAAGCGTGCTTTATATAACGTGATGTATTAGAATTGTACTAATCTGACATAACCGTAAACGTGTGCCATGATTTGCTTGTCTGAAATGTTTTAACTTAGCATAACTTTAGTGGAGGCTTCGGCCTAGTTGCCTTGTCTCACGGTTTAGATGCTCGTGTTTTTCTAATGTGCTAATAAAACGTGTATTCTTGCTTGAAGCTGTACTTTTCCAGTGAGATCGGTTCACATGCTTATCTTTAAGGTTTCGTGCCAGCCTGGCATCTTCTTCTTTGCTCCAAGGTCAATCTGCAGGTGCAGACAATGGAAGCTCTGAAAGTGAGTTAATTGGTAAAATATGTTGCAACTTACGTTCCCGACTCCAAGGATAATGTATGCCTAGGTAGAAGCTTGTGAATTGTTGTTTTTGATTGGACAATTTGAAGCCAACCTATGAACCCTCCAATGGAAGACCCTACTGGATTTGAACTGTTGTTTATTTAAACCTGGTGCACAAGAAGAAAGCGGCCATTACCCATTGCACCCATTGAGGACATTATTACCCATTGCAGCCATTATGGCCCATCTTGCCGACCTCGTCATTTTGCCATCTTCTACGATGCCAATTGATGTTCGACGCCATTTTGAATGAGACTTTGATGCTTTCTCTAATCGAGAGAAAGAGACTTTAAGTAATTCTCGCCCTAGAGACTTTAACTTTGATTTGCCCCTTTGCATAAAGTAGTAGTTTTGTCCTTTTATCTTGCCGCTGTGAGGCAATTGCCCCGTCCACCCTGCCCCTTTGCCCCCGTCCCATGCTGATCGAAACCGGTACCTGTGAGACGAAGGCTTCCTTGAATGCTGATTGAATTTGGTAAATATGAAAGGAAAATGTACAATTGCATTGTGTTTTCTTTTTAGGTAACCAACTGCTGATTTTTGATAAGAGCCCTAGTTAGGAGTTTTCCAAATCAATGTTGCTAAATTGTTTTTTTGCATGAAGTCCCACATGCCGATGCTAATTTGAGGTTAGATGAGGATTCATTTGTTGCACGATGCAATTTGAGACCTTGTTATGCTGACTAATGTATGCAATTAGCCCATTACAGATTATAGTTTTAGTGGTTTGCGTTGCTATTATCGAATGCATCGTTATTCAAATGCTGCATAGATTGCATCTTTTTCGCCGTTATGGACAGCTATTAATGTTCATTTACATATACCATTTGGTGTTGAGACACATTTATATCGTGCTAGCTTTGTTAATATAGGGAAATAAATTCATTAACTTTGAATGAACTGGTGTGGTTATTCATGGCCGAAAGGTCATGGTTCGCCAAAATGTTTTCTGGATTAATTGTGAAGTGTTATGTTGATCAGGGCATTGCTTATGTTCGTTATTGATTATTGATTTGATTAAATTGACTAATCACGGGTGAAGAGAGCCCCACTTGGTCAAAAGATTCATGGACCCAAGAGCGTCCAAATACAGGTAATTTATTAGGACGGAACGCTCTATCAACCTCATGTGGTGACTGCCCTCAGGCTCGTGCCTGCTTTCCACTGTGCCCAGTGTGATGGCTCGCCTGCGTGTCGGTTTCCGAGTCTCCCACGGTCCTTAAAAGCAGGAATAATCCCGGTTTCCCCCTTGACATTTAAAGCTTGTTATTATAAACAGATACTGTTTCCCGAAAGCAAATAATTTCTGAATCACACTAATTAACAACTGCTAGAAAAGCACTGACAACATCAACACGAGCCAGCGCATGTGCTGTCGCTGGAGACGCGGCTCTTCGATCTGCACCAGCTGTTACAGCTGTGCGAAATTGCTCCGTTTTCATCTGAAGCTCACTGGGGCTTGAGAATAAAATTGTTGACAGCTGCCTTATGTACTTCCCTCTGGCTTGTTTATAGTTTATGTTCATTTTATATATTGTTTATTTTACATGTTGTTCTTAAAGTTGCTTCGATGACCAGATTCCCTCCAGGCCAAAGGGTAGACTTGGTGGTCCTATCCTTCTTGGGCTATCTTTATTGCCTGGTGGGAGATGGAAGGATTAGAGCACTGATCCCTTTAGATCTCTCAGCATCTTTCAGCATCAAGGACCACTCCATCCAGGATTCTGGATGATGTCCTCCTGGGGCCAAGGATTCAGACAGCCACAACCTACTGTGATACTGCCTTTCCATTTTACACATGCGAGACCGAGCTGAGGCATTCCACAGGGGCCAATTTTTCATTTTGTATATAGCACCCTTGGCTGCCCTGGCTGCAGCAATTAGGTGGTCGCTTTTACATTTAAACAGACAGTACCCAAGATGTATTAGGCCTGCTCGACTTAAAAGAAAATACCATTCCACAACTAATAGAAGGGACATTAATTAAAATGCATAGGCCCATATTTATGGAAGGTTAGCGTCGCCTTAGCGCCATTTATTTTGATGCTAAAGCGGAGCTAACTTAACTCAGTATTTGTATTTTGACGCTAGACCTGTCTAGTGTCAAAATTTTGGAGTTAGCCCCATTTTTAGGAAGCGTCAACCCACCTTGCGTTAATGAGATGGAAAGTAGGTGTTCCCTTCCTAAAAATGATGCTAGACCCTCAGCGCCATAGTTAACACCCGACGCTGAAATGGTGCGCAAGTGGGAGGCAGATCTAAATAATGTCACTAAGCCTGCTTAGCACCATTATTTAACGCCTGGTCAGACCTGGCATTAATGTGCAGGTAGGCCCATTTCCATGGGAAATACCATGGAATGGGCACAAAGATGACCATCCCAACCGCCAGCATCACCACCCCCCACACCACAGGACACTACAGGAGAAGGGAGCCCATCCCAGGTAAGTTTCAGGTAAGTGTATGTGTGTGGTGTGCCATTCAGGACCCCTCACATGGGCCCCCTCTGGCTGGCACTGGGTATGTAGGGCTTGCCCAGGGGACACTGGTCCCCTGTGGTGGGCGTTGGGATAGTGGTAATGACTCCTGTCTGTACTTAGACAGGAGTCCTTATTTGGCTGCTTGTACATCAAAAAATTACGTTAGGCAGATATTTTGTCGTTAATCAGCCTACTGCCATTTTTGACTCACTAGTGCCATTTCCCCTAAAGCCATCCCTCACCGGCTAGCATCTTTTTTTGAGACGCTAGCCATTCCTTAGTGCCATCGTGCGTCATTTTTTAAATATGGTGTAAGGATGGCGTTAGGGAATGGCGCTAGCTCACGTTAAGAAAAGTGAGGCACAACTGCATTAGCTCAGTTGTGCGCCCTTTTTCATAAATATGGGCCAGAATTCTTACATGCAGATGGATGTCTTTAAACTTTTTGAAACTAAACCATCCCCAAACCGCCCAATGCTCCAACCACTTGGCTGACCAGGCACTGGCTCAAATTCAAGCAGCTCCCTCGATCTTTTAATACAACATTTGGGCATTCACGTGCACACCTGTGTATCATATGAAACCCAAGTGACTACAGTGTTGGGTATATACTGTGGTCACCTGAAAACCCTAAGAAAGGGCTTACCCTGCATTGATAACAATTGTCATATACCAGGTGTGAGTGCTCTCATCATATCCAGACTGGCTCTTCGACTGAACCGCAGATGCTCCCGCCCCCCACAGCGCCTTGAGACCCTTACAGGTGAGTAGTCGCGCTATATAAGAAATCTGATTGATTGACTGGTTTGATTCTGCTAATGCTATTTACTTAGCAGCCTCTGTACAATGTCTCCATCATCTACAGCTTAGCCAGAATGCTGACACTCAACATATAGCTAGCATCTTATAATGAGGCACACATTCATCAATATTTAGACTTGTTCACTGGTGCTCATAACAGATGTTTAAAGCTCTTATAACTGTACATAAGATCCTTCACTAACAGTGTCTCATCTTCTCAGCCATTGATAGCCTCATTGGGCAAAAATGCTCCCCTCTTGAGCTACTCATATCGGAGGCTCCAGTAACTATAGGGGTGGTAAAATCCAACCCATTACAAGTTGGACTTTTTGAGTATAGTTAGAAAGGAGGAATTGCCCGAGAAATCAATAATTCTGTATCCAATCCCCTCATAAGCTCCATTTCCACCAGTACTTTTACATGGAGATTTAAGCTGTTTTTGGCCCTTGAAATCTCCATTTGAAGATAATGTGATCCGCGGTGCTCCCACAGATCTCCTAATTCCGATGGTGCCAGTAACAACTGGTCTCAGCCCCATCAAAATTAAGAGGCTATTCCTAAAGAAGATGGCCCAGGTTTTCAATTCCAACCCAAATGAGCGCTTCATTTCCATCAGACAGCAGAGAACAACACCAAGGATCTTAGCACGAGTGCACATTATAAATATATATATAACATAACATATAACAAAACATAACATAACATAGCATAACGTAACATAACATAAAATAACATAGCATAACGTAACAAAACATAACATAACAGAAAATAACATAGCATAACGTAACATAACATAAAATAACATAGCATAACATAACAACATAACATAACATAACATATAACATAACAACATAGCATAACACAACATAACATAACAGAACATAACACATAACATAACATAACAACACATTACATAACACATAACATAACACAACGCAACATAACATAAAATAACATAGCATAATGTAACATAACACATAACATAAATAACATATCATAATGTAACATACCATAAAATAACATAGCATAACATAACATAACAACATAACATAAGAGAACATAACATAAGAGAACATAACACATAACAACACATAACATAACACAACGCAACATAACATTAAATAACATAGCATAAAGTAACATAACATATAACATAACATAAAATAACAGCATAACGTAACATAACATATAACATAACATAACATATAACAGAAAACATAACATAGCATAACATAGCCCACAAACATTAATGTCTACAAACAGGACTTTCCACACTGTTGAAAATGTTGGCTTTAATGACAAGCCAGGAACACCGGAACAAGAGAACGCTCCTTCTACTACCTCGCAGCCACCACCTGGAACGCCCTACCACCCATCCACATCAGACAAACCCCGTCCCTCATCAGCTTCTCGAAGGAACTGAAGACATGGCTTTTCTAATCCACCTCCAGTACAAGCTACACTCTTCCCTGCCCCTAGCGCCTTGAGACCCTAACGGGTGAGTAGCTGCGCTTTATAAACTCTGATTAATTGAAGAAGCCATTCACACTTATAAGTTTAAGTTCTCTCAAGGCTTGATTCACGAGTGAAAATCCATATTTGGAATTCTCAAAAACCTACATTGCACCTGGCATATAGAGGAGTTACTTCAGGGCAAGAATGAGTCAGGAAGCGTGTGCAGAAGTGTTTCTAACATCTATTATCATTTATTGGAACTCCATAATCTGACTAGAACTAAATGAATTCTGTGTCCCGATGTTACTTAAACAACCCATTCCATTGGCATGTCTCTGGAAAGGACATATTGACACAAAAGATGCAGACAGTTTCTGTCCCATCTCAGACACTCCAGCTTTAAACAAATTCCTAAATAAGATGGTCACTAGGAAAAAGAAGTCTGGATACACACAATTTACTTGAGAGCAAGAAATCATTTATCTGGAAAATTAATGTATAAATAAAAAATGTCAATTCAGAATTGAAATTCAAGAAAATGTTGGACTCTTTTAGTCACTGTGTGCAAACCAGTTAGTTGGCTGCGACTAATAGTAACTGTTGAATTTTGGACTGGTCCCCGACATTCAATTCTAAGTATCATCACTTAGGGGGTGATTCTGATTCTGGCGGGCGGCGGAGGCCGCCCGCCAGAATTCCGCCCCCATTATACCGCTCCGCGGTCAGAAGACCGCGGAGGGTATTATGAGTTTTTCCCTGGGCTGGCGGGCGGTCTCCAAAAGACCGCCCGCCAGCCCAGGGAAAAACTCCCTTCCCACGAGGATGCCGGCTCGTAATCGAGCCGGCGGAGTGGGAAGGTGCGACGGGTGCAGTGGCACCCGTCGCGTATTTCAGTGTCTGCAAGGCAGACACTGAAATACTTTGCGGGGCCCTCTTACGGGGGCCCCTGCCGTGCCCATGCCTTTGGCATGGGCACGGCAGGGGCCCCGCGACCCCCCCTACCGCCATCCTGTTCATGGCAGCTTTCCCGCCATGAACAGGATGGCGGTAGGGGGGGTCAGAATCCTCATGGCTGCGGAGCGCGCTCCGCAGCCATGGAGGATTCCCCCGAGCAGCGGTAAGTCGGCGGGAGCCCGCCAACTTGCCGCTTCTGACCGCGGCTGAACCGCCGCGGTCAGAATGCTCGTGGGAGCACCGCCGGTCTGTCGGCGGTGCTCCCGTGGCCGGTGACCCTGGCGGTCACCGGCCGCCAGGGTGAGAATCACCCCCTTAGTGCCTGCACCCAGCCAATGCTAAAAAGTGGTGAATGGCATCCCCCTTACAATCAAATCTTTTATAAGGGAGTGCTCAGCTATTATCAAATTAAGAATTTTTCATTCAACCCTTCAATGACATGCACTGGGGTGTTCCAGATTTTTAATATCAGTATCTTCTATGCATCATACGTGGTTGGGTTTGTTGGGTCAGCCCCAAGCGGATGCTGCTCACCTTGTATTAATGTCGGAGAATTTCCTCACTGTGGATGATAACTTACAGTCCTGACTGAAGTAGCTTGAGCATTGGATTCACAACATGCACTACAAAGGGGATGTTATTACAGAATGGGGGACACTTAATACATAATACACCAGGACTCATCGACTGGGAACTCAACTGTCATTCTTTGGAACCATAGTGAGGAAAGTAAACAATTTAGGTATCACTCAGGATGCTCGCCTGACCGCGTCAGAAGATGACTTGTTCTAAGGGGTGCACTAGGTTATGAAGTTCACAAATATTAGGATAAAAGGCGGTGAAGCCTTGAATGATTAAATATCAGTTCTTAAAAAATCATATATAATGTTTTGGTCCCCTAATTTGCCATTTGTGCGTGTCCTTTGAACCTCCATTATAGCTCGAGATCACATCTGCTCAAAATATGCAAATAATAATCATAGGTCCCTAAACAAGCCAAATTCCAGATCCGTTTTTATTAATGTGCATTAAAATGCTAATTGCCTGACAGATTTGTGTCTTGAAATTTAGGGTAAATCTTTGCCAAAAATCAACACGATCTGCAGTAAAGTCATTTCTACCCTGACCACAATATTATAATATACATGGTCAAGTCCTTGTACAAAGCAGTCACGTGTAGGAGGCCTTCCCCTATCTGAGCACACATTATTTGCAAGCACACATGGGTCCAAAAGGGACCCTTTGTAACTAGCCTACAATACTTCCCACTGGTGCACCATCTCACGAGAGTGCCAATCTATTTCCAATGTCTGGACCTGGTCAGTAAAGTTTCCGAGAGAAAAATTGAGCTTCATTGGTCCTAGGTTTGGCTGTGCCCTGATATTGTCTTGTACCTCTGAATTATTATTGCCATTCCATATGTAAGTTACCACAGCGCAATTACTGGAGGGACATCCCCCACATTAAGGGGCATATTTACAAGAAAGTTGCACATCGTTCACGATGCGCCACCTCTTATTGCGTCGCCCATGCCCAACCTAACAACACTATGGTTGCGCCGTAATACAGTGTACCATGGCGGTTGTTAGGACAATGGCGTCAACATTTTTGATGCCTTTGTGGTGCTTTGCTGCATTAGTGGCTAAAAGCTTGATGCTAATGCAACAATGCAAGAGGAGGCCCACATTGAGATGGGTGTGTCATTTTAACACCAGCTCTGAGCATGTATTAAAAATGACGGAAAAAATGGTGCAGTTAAATGATGGAAATTTCACGGCACCGTATTTTCGGGCCTCACTGCATCGGAATGCTCCCCCATTATCAGCCTCATTATGACTTTGGCTGTCTTTTTCCAAGACCACCAAAGCCGTGGGCGCCAGAAGACCGCAAGTGCTGGCGGTCTTCCGACCACCATATTACTGCTGGATTTCAGCCACACTTTTGGTGGAAATCCAGTAGTAATTGTGCTGGCGGGCAGAGGCGCATGTGTGGTTCCACCACCAGCCCGGCCCCACCAAAAGGACTCCACCAGCCGTATTATGAGCAATAATACGGCCTGGCGGTGTCCTGATGGCGGGGCACTGCTGGCAGTGGAAGCGCCCCTTTCCATTCCCTGCCGGGCGACCTCCTCCCCAGACCAGGTAAGTTAATCACCCAACAGGGGAGAGGGGTGGGAGGGTGGGGGAGTGTTGTGTGTGCATGCATGAGTGTGTGTTGTCTGCGTGTGTGCATGAATGTGTGAATGTGTGGTTGTATGCATGTCTGAATGTGGAAGTGAGTGTGTGTATGCATGCACGTGTGTAAGCGTGTGTGTATGCGAGTATGAGTGTTGTAGTGAATACATGTTTGTCTGCATGTTTGGTGCCAAATGTGGTGCAAGGTGGTGATAGGGGCTTATAAATATGCCTCTTATTTTTCATCATCAGACTTTGGCCCCGATTTATGTTAAAGTGGCGCAGCGCGCTGCTGCGCCAAAAATAGCAGCTCTGCGCAGTTTTGAAACGCAGAGGTGCACCCTATTTAGAGGAATATGGCACACCCCTGCATTTTCTCTTGCGCTGGTGCTGAATTAAGCTGCCTAGCGCCAATGCAGGCATCCTTGCACCATAGCACAAAGGTATCTGTGTTGAGGGGATAGATTGTTTATGTGCAGGAACGTCTCTTCTTGCACGTAAACAATCGTCCATGGCATGTTGCTTCCTCTATGTGTGCTGCAGAATGCAAAACAGAAAAGTAAAAGCAAAAAACGAGGAGGAATACAAGCAGTCCTCCTCGTTTTGCCATGCTAACGCCACCCGTGGGGTGGCATTAGTTTTTGGCGCTGGCTCAGGTTTACGAAATCTCGTAAATCTGAGGCAGTATCAAAAGCAATGGGTGTTGCAGTGGAACACCGACCGCAACACCCATTGCACGCCCCTTTGACACAGAAAACTGAGTCAGAGGGGCCCATATTTACAAGGAGCCGTAAAGCCACAAAAAAGTGGCATTACACCTCGTTGTAAATATGGAGCAGTGCTTAGCGCCACTGGAGCATCACAAAAAGTGACGCTCGGGTAGCACTAGGGGCTCTTAATTATGCCCCTTTGAGCTAGAGCCAAAGAGAAGCAGGCAGAAAGGGACGTAAGCGGCAGGAAGAGTAAAACAAGAAACTGCACTTAAGGGAGAAAGCAGAGATGAAAAAGAGTCTGCATGACTGAGATAAAGCAATAGGTTTATTGTTACTGAAAGATGTCAGAGGTGTATTTTTCATTTTAAGTGAAAGACATTTCGCATCACATACACTTCACAAAAGAGAGGGTGTTGCATGCACTTTTCCACACCTAATACACAATTAGTGTGTGTGTATATTTTGCTAACCGTAATTGTATTGAGTCACTTGTGGGTTCACCCACCTCTATATCCTTAGGGATCATTCACAACTGTAAAGAAATCTACACACCGGGTAGTGATAAACTAAGGGGCATATTTAAGAGCCCCTAGCTCCACCGGAGCGTCACTTTTCGTGATGCTCCGCTGGAGCAATGCCCTGCGCCATATTTACAATGTGGTGTTAAGCCACGTTTTGTGGCTTAAAGCTACCTTGTAAATACGACCCCTTCAGATGCAGCACTTTGCGTGGAAGGGGCGTGCAATGGGTGTTGCTGTGGGTGTTCCACAGCAACACCCATTGCATTTTGACACTGCCCCAGATTTACAAGTTTTTGTAAATCTGTGGCAGTGCCAAAATCTAACGCCACCCCAAGGGTGGCATTAGCAAGGCGCAACAAGGAGAAATGCTTTAATTTCTCCTCTCTTTTTTGCTCTTTCTTTCTGTGCTGCATTCTGCCGCACACGTAGAAAGAGCAAATCGCCATTTAAGACTGTTTTTGTGCAGGAAGGCGTTCCTTCCTGCATAAAAATAATCTCCCCCTCAACGCAGCCATCCTTGCACTATGGTGCAAGGGTTGCTGCGCTGGCGCACGGCAGCAAATTTTGCGATGGGGCAGGGGTGCACACAGGAGTCCGCTGTATTCTAGTAAATACGGAGCATCCCTGCTTTTTGAAAATGACAGTGCGTGACACGGCCAAATTATTCTGTTAAATCTGGCCCTACATCTCTGCAGGGGAAAGTCTCACGTCCTACCATCCTGACCCACAAAAGTTACACAAAGAGATGCAATTGATTCTACAGGTCGGTCACACTTATGTGCAGAAAAGGTTTTGTGATCTTGGTCAGAGCTGTGTCATTTTTCATTTGCATTGGAGCATTAACATAAAGTCAATTATTATGCATATTTTCCTTGACAGTGCATGAAAAAGCCTCACCAGTCCTTTGAATGTATTTACAGATATGCAAAATACAGTCATAATTCAACAAGAGATTTGCGTGATAAATGTTATGCAGTGATCACTCAGCGGAAACCATAGTGCGAAGGGAAAAGATTGCTCAGTCAAGGACAAGTTTAAGCTCCCTGTGGTCACACTTGAATCAGTTTTGAACACTGCATTGAAGGGGCTCTATGCAGGTTTCTACGACTCTTCTCCACCCTTAACCACCTGACCCCTACAACAACACTAGCAAATGCATACCAGACCCAAGGATAAATGTACTCAGGGCCAGATTTACTAAAAAGTGGCATAGCTTGCTACTGTGCCAAAATTTGCAGCGCTGCATTGTATCACTTTAGAAAAGCAGGGATGCGCTGTATTTACTAAAATACAGCGCTTCTCTGTGTTTCCCCCTGCGCCGGTACTAAATTTAGCTGCCAGTGCCAACGCAGGCATCCTTGCACCATAGTGCAAGGCTTTCTGCATTGAGGGGATTGATTGTTTATGTGCAGGAAGGTGTCCCTTCCTGCACATAAACAATATACAATGCCTATTTGGCAGTTCTATGTCTGCTGCAGAATGCAGCAGACATAGAAGTACCAAATCATAATTACTGAATGATTGTTTATGAGCAGGAAGGTGTCCCTTCCTGCACATAAACAATCATTTATGGCCTTTATGGCAGAATGCAGCACACATAGAAAAAACAAAACGAGAAATAAAAGTATTCCCCCCTCGTGCCATGCTAACGCCACCCCTGGGGTGGTGTTAGTTTTTGGTACTGCCACAGATTTCACACTTGTTGTAAATCTGGGGCAATGTAAAAAACAAGGAGTGTTGCAGCGGAACACTCACAGCAACACCCGTTGCACGTCCGTCTGACGCAGAAAACTGCATTGGAAAGGTCCATATTTACAAGGTGGCGTGAAGGCATAAAAAGTGGCTTAGCATCACCTTGTAAATGTGGCGCACTACACAGCACCACCGGAGTATCATAAAAAGTGACACCTAGTGGCACAGCGGCCTTGTAAATCTGGCCCTTGAAATCCTGACCCTCATTTACAACGGCATTGTGCCACTGGAATGTCACTTTTACCGACATTGGGTGGCGCAATGCTCTGGCCCATAATTACAAAGTGGTGTTAAGCCACTTTTGGTGGTTTAATGCCACTTTGTAAATACGGCCCCTTTCGACGTATCACTTTGACTGAATAGGGAGTGCAATGAATGTTGCAGTGGCTGTTCCACACCCATTTCATTTTGACACTGCCGTAGATTTACGAGGATTCGTAAACCTGAGGCAGCACCACAAACTAACCTACCCTGGGTTGGTGTTAGCATGGTGCAACGGGGAGAAATTCTTCTATTCCTCCACATTTTTACTTTTCCTAGGAAGAGCAAAAGGACATTAACGATTGTTTAGGTGCAGGAAGGTGTCCAGTCCTGCACCCAAACAATCATTAACTAACAACGATTTGCTACTTCTATGTATGCTGCATTGTCCAGCACACATAGGACTAGCAAATCATCACTATTGATCGTTTATGCGCAGGAAGGGACATCTTCCTGCACATATACAATAATTCCCTGCAATGCAGACACCTTTGTACTATAATGCAAGGGGGCCTGAGTTGGCTCTAGGCAGCTAAATTTAGCACCAGGGCTAGGGAAAACACAGGGGTGCCCTGTATTGTATTAAATAAGGCGCACCCCTGCGTTTCTGACGCAACGCAGTGTGACGCTCCCAAATGTGGCACAGTGCTACGCTGCGCCACTTCTTAGAAAATGAGGCCAAACATTTTTTACAATTCCCAGCTAAACTCCCTTCTCCCATGCACAGGGGAGTTGTAAAAAAATGTAAATACCCCAAGCTTTCAAAAGCAAGTCAAGTGGGCGAGTATGGCATATAAACTAGGTCAATGTCTGGGTCCCCGTGCAAAATATAGATTTATTTCGGAACTTTTCAAAGCAGTTGCCATGTCGCCCTCTGGGCACTACAAAATATTTTGAGGAGGCTATGAGAACCTGCATTCACTCCACCACGTTCTAACCCTTATGTCACAGCTCTATGGAATTCTTCAGGAGCCAAAAGGTTTCCGTCATTTCTACTCACACAACACTAAGGTGGTCATTCCGACCCTGGAGGTAAAATCCGCCAGGGCCGGGGACCGCGGATGCACCGCCAACAGGCTGGCGGTGCATCCATGGGCATTCTGACCGCGGCGGTACAGCCGCGGTCAGAAACGGGAAACCGGCGGTGTCCCGCCGGTTTCCCGCTGCCCTGGGGAATCCTCCACGGGGGCGCTGCT
Source organism: Pleurodeles waltl (assembly GCF_031143425.1). NCBI lineage: Eukaryota > Metazoa > Chordata > Amphibia > Caudata > Salamandridae > Pleurodeles > Pleurodeles waltl. The sequence goes on from NC_090436.1 coordinate 64,710,225, forward strand.
TGCAGCGCCGCCATGGGGATTCCGACCCCCTTACCGCCATCCTGTTCTTGGCGGTTTTCGCCGCCAGGAACAGGATGGCGGTAACGGGTGTCGTGGGGCCCCTAACAGGGCCCCACTAAGATTTTCAGTGTCTGCCAAGCAGACACTGAAAATCGCGACGGGTGCAAATGCACCTGTCGCACCCTTTCCACTCCGCTGGCTCCATTCGGAGCCGGCATACTCGTGGAAGGGGGTTTCCCGCTGGGCGGGCGGGCGGCCTTCTGGCGGTCGCCCGCCCAGTGGGAAACTCAGAATAACCGCGGCGGTCTTCTGAGCGCCCAGCGGTATTCTGGCGGCTCCCGCCGGCCCTGCGGTTACCGCGGCCGGCGGGAGTCAGAATGACCCCCTAAATCTTCCCCTTTGTTAAATAAAAATGTATTTTTTTTTTACAAATGTCTACCCAATCATAGCTTTTTGATAAGCCTCCTTGGTGCTTTGATTACTCGTCCTGATCATGTTTTCAGGAACCTGGAATCAGCAACAGGAGTGTTCATGATCTGCATTGGTGATGTAGTAGCAATGGCAGTCTGGGGTTTCCAAATGTGCTTTCTGACTCAGTCTCTGTGCTAACATCAGTGTCTGACGAGTGATGAGCCACCTGTCTGAAATGCTAGGAATCTCATGTGGTGGATTTCCCAGGACATTGGACAGTCACCACGTGTCCTTTGCTGGTTACAACATTGAAAGGCTCGGCATCAAATGGAGCATCAGACTTATGTTTGCTCGGCAGACAAACAAGTACTCGATCTCCTCTTGTGAAGAGAGTGTCTTTTGCATCTCATCTCTCGTCTCTTGTCTGCATAGGGCTTCATTTTGTTTTTACAATCTATGTCTTTTGCATGGGTTTCTTCCTCAGTTATTAATGTGGTCCTTTGAGGTAACTTGCTCGTCATTGCCCTCCCAAACATCAACGTTGCAGGTTTCACATGTGGTTGAGTGAGTAGTCAAACAGTGAGTTCATAGGATAGAATTCAAGACAGTATTGATGTCAACCTTTTCTAATGCAGCACACTGAACAGACTTTCTTTAATGTACTCTTGAAATGTTCAACTAGGCCATAAGCCTTTTTCCAAAGAGGTGTGCTTTTCTGATGCTTTACATTCAGGAGATTGTGAAAGTCTCTAAATTTTCGACTATTGAAAGGTGGTCCATTGTCAGATTTTAAAATTGCAGGAATACCCCATGTCACAAAAATGCCATCTAATCTCTCAATGAACCTTTCCTGAGAGATGGATGAGAGATCGTCTACTAATAGAAAACATGAGTATTCATTCACAGTCACCATCATGTGATGTCCATTGTCAAGTAGACCAAAAACGTCAACAGCTTTTCTTTCCCATGCATGCTTTGGCAACTTTGACATGTTTACGGGATTTTGAGTGATTTTGGATAACAGGCAGTTGCATAGATGACAGGCATTAAATTCTCTTTCAACTCTTTTATTGAGATGAGAAAACCAAACTCGATCTCATTGAGCTCGTTTTGTGGCAATGATGTGTTCTATGGGCCACTTCAACTATTTGCTGTTACAGACTCTCCAGAATGACAACTCTCAAACCCCTCAGGATAATTCCTTCTTGTGCCACGGACAGTTCATCTTTGACATTTATAAACTTCTGGTATTCATTGTCACTGGTAAGAGGTCGAGCATGTTTGTTCCATGACTGATGGGTAATAATGTCTTTCCGTTTTAATATGTCACTATCTTGACACATGGCAGTGACAATTTGTTCCAAGGAAATGGCAGCAGGTGTGTTTGATTTCACAGTGAAATTTATGTAGGCTTCAGATGTTTTAGAAGGGTTACCTTGACCTTGTATAGGTACACTGGAAAAGTAGGCAGGGATTTGATCTCTCCCTGGATGATGTACAATTGTGTAGTTGTACTCCTTTAATAATAGACCCCACCGTTCAATGCATGGAGGCATCTTCGCCTATCGATTGCCAAAGATGGTCAGGAATGCTTGATGATCTGTCACAAGCATAAACGATTTTCCATATAGGAACACATAGAAATGTTCACAAGCCCACACTACTGCTAGACTCTCTTTTTCAGGTTGTGAATAAGCAAGTTCAGTCTGGGACAAACTCTTGCTTGCATACATTACAATATGTCTTTGACCATTTCGGCAAGGATTGCACCTAAACCTGTCGGACTTGGGATCAAAATATGCCATTTCAGTAGCATTTTCAATACTTTGTTTGATTCTCTTAAAACTTTGCTGGCATTCATGTGACAGATGAAATTAAACTTTCTTTTTCGTCAACTTTCTCAAAGGAGCACTCACAGTGACAAAGTATCGTATGTATAGGGAACAGTAACTGGCCATGCCAAGGAATGAGCATAACATGGAAACGTCTTGTGGGGATTGGCATTTGACAGCGCTTGCAATTTAGCTGGATCTGGTGTCGTGCATCCATCAGAAAAAATATGGCCAAAGAATTTTAGCTTTGTCTGATTGTCTCAGCATTCAGCATTAAAACAGAATCTACATGTAAACAACACACTGGTCTGAGAGCTTTATCGTGTTCCTTTTGTGTAGCTTTGAAAAACAAAATGTCAGCACTACAGTTGGAGGAATTCATGACAGGCTGTGTGATACTCTAATGACATCCCTGCAGCTGATGACACACCAAAACTGATTGACAGACCAATGTGTGTAGAAAAGGCTGTAATGTACCTGCAATTCTTCTCGAGTTTTACCTGATGATATCCTTTATTTAGATCAAGGAAGACTTTTTTACCATTCAATTGCGTTATCATATCAGGAATGTACCGACCTGAACCTCATTCTCTTTCAATCCTCTTGTTTGCTTGACGCATATCTACGCATAACTGTACCCCTGCTTCAATGTCTTTTGTAGACACTACCATGATGGGAGAAACCCATGGCATCTGACCAGTAGAATGTGAAATATATCATGTTTAAGTAATGACTCATGTTCCTTTTCAACAGCTTCTTGTTAATGGCATGCAATTGGTCTGTGTCTCTGAGTAACAGGAAGGACGTCTTCATTAATATGCAATTGCACTTTTATAGTCTTAAGTTGTCCTAACCCATGAAACAATGAAGGAAGCTGACTGTGACCGGAGGAGGGGCAGGAGCCCTTTAATTTTGTAAATCGCGCTCCCGCCGTCGCGGGAAGCGCTGTGACTGGAGGAGGGGCAGGAGCCCTTTAAATCTGTACCGCGCTCCTGCCGTCGCGGGAAGCGCTGTGACCGGAGGAGGGGCAGGAGCCCTTTAATTTTGTAAATCGCGCTCCCGCCGTCGCGGGAAGCGCTGTGACTGGAGGAGGGGCAGGAGCCCTTTAAATCTGTACCGCGCTCCCGCCGTCGCGGGAAGCGCTGTGACCGGAGGAGGGGCAGGAGCCCTTTAATTTTGTAAATCGCGCTCCCGCCGTCGTGGGAAGCGCTGTGACTGGAGGAGGGGCAGGAGCCCTTTAAATCTGTACCGCGCTCCCGCTGCGCGGGACGCGCGCGGGCGGCGCCCGGGCAAAGCCCGGGCGAAGGGCGGGCCCGTCCTTCGCCCGTCATCAACCGGAAGAGGCCGGGCTGGGCCCCCCCCCCTAACGTCTACTTCTTCTGCCTGTGTAATCTCCATTGGGGTGCTGTTTCAGATACTGTGTGAGTTTGTTACCAAGTATGGGGAAAAGAAAGTCTAATGTTCAGAAGGGGGAAGCCGGGTCCAGCTCCCTTCAGTCCTCCATTACTAGTTATTTATCCTCTGTGATGGGGACCATTGAATCCGAACTTGAACATGTAGAAGAAAGGATTGGGGCTGTCCAAAGTACTGTTCAACACCCCCCCTTGGAACCTACCATCCATATTTCCACTTTTCCAAGGACTGGTCCTTCATCACTGATCTCGCCTCTGAATACCAGCCAGTTGGGCGCCGATATACTCCCCACAACCGACCAAATTAATTCTTCTCTCCTTTTAGCTATTCCTCCTCCTGAAAGCTCTTGCTCTCAGGCCGATTCTCCCCCTTTGAAGAAGAGGAGAGCCGGGAAAAAGCTCAAAAATACAAAAAAGGCCCTGGGCTCCAATAAGAATCTACCTACCTCCCTGGCCCATAGTGACCAACCCCCAATCCCCCTGGTCTCCTTCCCCGAATGCCCTCCGAGTAAGGATGCTCCTGAAGATCTTTCTAGTTTTATTGACTTGACACTCAAATCCTTTTGCGCAACTCTTGAGGCAAAAATTTCCACCTTGATCGCTAGGAAGCTCGATTGCTTTTGTAACGATGTGACCAGGTTTTTATCTAGTTTTTTAAAACCAGGTCCTTTATGCACGGGAATACTTCATAGCCCCGAACCAGCACATCAGTCTACTCCTCCCCCTACTTTGGTACCCCAAGGAGTAAGTAATTTTTTGCCTGATCCACGAACCGTCTCTGGTCAAGGACCTTTCGCTGACAACCCTGCATCAGGGCCGATAAGGGAAGTCTATTCCTCTAGAACGCATGACAAAGATCCTACTAAACTTACTAACCATGCAGACTTTTTACATTTACCACCTGCCTGCAACCCGTACGTTCTGGTTCTCTCAAATGTTCCTCCTCTGGAGTGCTCCAAACAAGAAGATACCCACTCCCTAATTAGAAAAGCTGGTCACTGGTTGAACTTCAATTTCAAATCCAATTGTTTCCACAATGATAAGATTCTCATGGCCCGAAGAGTGAGGAGGGTAGGACACTCCAAAGTATTGGAGGAGGGAGACTATGTTGTTTTAAATTTTGCTAATCCTCGTTCAGTAGACAATTTTTTGACCAATTTGGACTACTGTAAAATGTCAACTAACAGGATTCAAATACATCCCCTGTATCATTTTTACGACCCTGTGCTCCTACCAAACCGCATTGTCACTAATTCTAGTATTCGCAGACCAGATTTTGAAAGGCTTCATTTACAGGTAAATGTACCCTCTAGCAACCGGTTCTCGACTCTCAGTCACCTTGACGTGAACGATTGACTATCGGTGACCCACCCCTGTTCTTCTAAAAAGGAGAGACCAAAGGCTGGGAATGTCCACGCTGAATGTATCTGGGACACAGGAAAGCCTGATTTGGACCTGAAAGCTCCTATAAATACTAAAGTTCTAATGTCATGTCCTGTGTCTAGACCATTAACTCTGCTTAGCTGGAACATAGCAGGGCTGCGATCTAAATCTGACAATTCGGACTGGAAGAGCTTCATTTCCTCCTACGATATAATCTGTCTACAGGAGACCTGGTCCAAAGATATGTTCCTCCTGAACGGTTTCACCTCTTTGTGTCAGCCGGCATTAACCTCCCAGATGGGGAGAGCTAGTGGCGGCCTCTTAGTTCTCGTTTCCGTACATCTCCCGCTTTTAAAAGTGTCTTTAATCTGGTCTTCCCTTTATTTTATGGTTGTCCTAGTCTCTATTTGTGGCCAAAAGGATATCCTTATTTTAAACTTTTATAACAATATCCCTCGGGGCCTCCTTATGGGTCATTTGGAAGAAATAACGGATTTTATAGATTCTTCACATGCTTTGCAGAATAGTGACCTAATTATTATATGGGTGGGCGATTTCAACACTCCTTTGTGCAGCAAAGAACACATGGACCTGTGTGCCTTTCCTGCTGAGGGCAGAGAGTCAGTATTTCATTTTAACCATACATCTGAAGGAGATGCCTTAAACCTTTTTACTTGTAAATTTGACTTGGTCCATGTTACCGAGAAATTGGCCCCTGACGCCTGCAATATACCAACCTTTACAGGGAATTTGAGGGGGAGTATTATCGATTTCATACTTATCAGCTCCTCTGATTTTTACGTAATTCAAGAATTCAAGATTACGCCCCACTGTGCGAGTGATCATAACCCCCTTAGTATTATATTGGACCTAAAAATTATTCAGGCACCCAATAATAAAAGCTTGAGCGCTGCTACTGTTTATAATCCAAACTGTGGCATACTTTTAAAATGGGACAAAATAGATCCAAAACTTTTTAACCAGGAAATTGTAAGAAGTAGGTCGGACTCGATTCAGATGTGTCTCTCCCAGCAGTTAGATTCTGACCGCATAGTGCGTGAATTTGAATTTTTAAGCACTGACATTTCACGCGCCTTGGCGGTGGACAGGCCTGCGAAGGGGCCGGCGGCCCACAGATGGTTCGACTCCGCGTGTTCATCTGCCCACAAAAAACTCAAAGATGCACTTAAAGCAGTTCCTCTCTCCCGTCAATTAGTTAAAATAGCCAGAGTTGATTATAAGGCTGCCATTGACAAACGGAAATCAGAAATTAGGTCCAGGGCCTGGGGCGATCTTTTGGCTGCATCTGAGCAGAAGGACACTTCTAAATTTTGGAAAGTGATTAATCACTCATACTTTTCTGGTCATCACTCTTTGGCCGATGACTGTCTTATTACTGAGGATGTCTGGTTAACTCATTTTAGGAAAGTCTTCTGTTCAGGAACCTATGAGAATTCGCATGTAAATCCTTCTGCACTTTTCAATTTAGATTCCAAAACTAAGGCCCCAAACATTATTTTTGACCTCCACGAGGTCAAAAATGCTATCAATAGATCAAGGCAGGGAAAAGCTCCCGGCCCCGATGGGGTTCCCGCTGATCTTTTTAAATCAGAAATTGATCTTTGGGGTCCGTTAGTTACAAATGTTTTGAATAGTGTGGTAAACAGTAACGTGCCCCTTTCATGGAAATCGGCCATTATTGTTCCTATCTTTAAAAAAGGTAATAGACAAGATCCTTCCTGTTACAGACCAATCTCTCTTATTGATTCGACGGCAAAGATTTTAGGTAGTGTGATCTTGTCCCGGTTAGAAGACTGGGTGTCCGAGGCCCAGATTTTATCCCCTATTCAATTTGGTTTTAGACCTGGTGTAGGCACAGTTGAGCAAGTTTTAAACTTGCAGCTGATACTCAGCAAATATGTGACAGTCAAAAAAGAGTCTATTCACATGGCTTTCATTGATCTAACCAGTGCCTTTGATATGGTTAATAGGTCAAAGTTATGGCAAATTTTGGAAGCCTTAGGCTGTGATCCGCCTCTATTGGAGCTTATTAAACGCCTACACACAGACCTAACAATTTCTGTTCAGGTCGGCTCACATGGGCAGAGAACCTCCCCCATCCCGTCAACTAGGGGCGTAAGGCAGGGATGTATCTTAGCCCCTTTTCTCTTTCTGATTTATATAAATGGGCTCTATGATTCACTTTTAAAACATGCAAAGGACATACCGAAGATGGGTCAGAGACACCTTCCAGTTTTATTATACGCTGACGATGCAGTTTTAATTGCCCGTACTGCAAACGGTTTACAGGGACTACTGGATGTATTTTACGATTTTATGCTGAATCTGGACCTGAAAGTAAATTACCCAAAGACTTTTGTTATGACTTGTGGCCCACGCAATACAAAGTCTAAACTATTTTCTATGGGAGGGCACACTCTTAATAAGGTCAAAGAATTTTGTTATCTAGGCATGTACATGAGTTCTTCTTTGTCCTGGAAGACACACATTAATTTTAAGCTCCAACAGTTGATAAGGAACAATGAAGCAATTTTTCACTTTTCAAATAAACTAGGTCACAGACCCCCTGCTCAGTTGAAAACTCTTTATAATTCCAAATGCACTGCATCAGTCCTTTATGGGGCAGGCGTCTGGGGCTATAATAAAATACCGTCTCTTCAGAGTGTAGAAAATAAATTCCTGCGCAGATTATTGTTGGTTCCAAAATGCACCGCAAACATAATCTGCCATGAAGAACTGGGTCAGTGCTTTTTGGAGGACAGGGTCTTTATGGCTCCCCTACTGCTGTGGATCAAATGTTGGTCAAACCCTATGGCAAGTTTGGTCCAAGACTGTATCACTGATTGTCTTCAATTGGAATACTCAAATAGGATTCCCTGGCTTATGTTTCTGCAAAACTCCTTTGAGAACCTAGGGCTTAGATATATGTTTGATGATCCCCATCTATTAACCACAAACTCTAGGTCTGTTTTGAAGTCTACTTATTCCAAGCACATATCAGAGCTGAGATTTTATAGTTCCCTGAAATTGAAATCTTTTGATTCTTATTCTCGGATTGTGACTGTTCCATGCCTTGAACCCTATTTGTCTTGGTTTTCAAGTTTTAAAATAATTTCCTTTTTAACACTTTTTAGACTTAATCTAATTAATTTTAAGGTAGCTTTCCCTGAACCATGTTTCTGGAAAAAGGATTTACCGCTTTGTCCCTGTGACTCCAAATCAACCCAGAGCACTTTGCATTTTTTTCTTTTTTGCCCTTTATATGCTGCACCTAGAGGGGCCTTTATTTTACCCACGTTACGTCTTTTTAGACCTATTCATTATAAGGAAGCCCTGCTATACCTTCAGAGATTGCCTAATATCCAAATTTGTCACCATGTATTAGACTTTGTCACAGCTTCTTTACGCATTAGGAAAAGGCCTACTCCTTTTTAAATATTTTATGTACGTATAGTATATCTTTTTAACGCTAACATTTGTACTTTTCTGACTTTGTGATTTTTAATCATGTCTAGTATATTTATCTATGTATGTCAAGGGGTTTCAGATTGGATGTTCATCAGGTGCTTCCAGTAATGGTTTTAAAGTTTTATTTTACTATTTATAGATTGGGAAATGTGTCTTGGTTTGTACTTTTATGGCAATTGCCGAATAAAGTTATTTGACTGACTGACTCATGTTCCTTTTCAACAGCTTCTTGTTAATGGCATGCAATTGGTCTGTGTCTCTGAGTAACAGGAAGGACGTCTTCATTAATATGCAATTGCACTTTTATAGTCTTAAGTTGTCCTAACCCATGAAACAATGAAGGAAGCTGACTTACTATCTCACGATCAGCATTCATGTTGTAGTTCACTGAGATCAGTCCCATTTCAGCATCCTTACTGAGATGAAGTAAACAGGCACTTGACACCATACCTTAAAGCACATGGGTGGGCACTTGCACTTTTGTTTTTTTCTGTTTTATAGTTTTATCGAATGAACCCTTGCATTCAAGGGTGTTGATGCAGCCCATGTGTACATTTAAATCTTTGATGGCCTCAGTCATGGCAATGAAGATAGTTCATTATATTTCTCCTCAAGCATAATGTTTATAGATGCATCACTGTTGATGGTGAAAGGTATAGAACAAGTGTTTATTTTCAGTGTAATCTTCGAACAATGTTTAAATGACTTTGGTGCTTTGTCATGTCAACTTTTATTTAACTGGTATTTTTCTCCACATGCAGCCAGTCCAATCTGCACATTTGAGGTAAACAGTGACATTGCACAATCATCTTCTTCACTTTTGGTTGATACTGATACTGACAAACCTTTTGACGATCATTTAGATGACAATCAACTTAATTTGGTGTTGATTTATCTCATTTGATGTTGCTTGGCCTTGGTGCGTGTATCCTACGTCGCTTCTGAAATGTTTGTTGGCCATTTTGTTGTCTCATTGTAATGCACTTACTTTTTCTTTCACTTTGCAAATTGTTACACAATAGTGCTCCTTTCCACATCCTTTGTATATCTGTGCAACAGCAGGACATTTACCTTTGTGAGGAAACAACAATCTGCACCTGAAACACACCTTCTTTTTCTTTGGAGACATCACCTTGTGTCCTTCAGCTTTGTGTTTCTGCTTGCTGTTCATGTTCATGACTGAATCACTTTGGGCACCTCTGGCCTCCATGATAGCAGCTTGTCGACAGCACATTCTTCAGCTCTGGCAGACATTAGAACTTGTTCCAGACAAGAGTATCTCTCAGCATTCTTCGTCCAAATGAATCTGACAGGCATCCATCAATACCTCTGAGGCATATTGCTACTTCATCATTCGTCCATGATTTCACCAACTCTTTGTCATTCTTGACTGAAAACGTACCTTTCATAATCTACATTTGGCATTGGATTGAACTTGAGAACCAAAGCTTCTTTGATTTGACAGTGCGTAATTTCATCAGCTCGCGGTATTTTCTTTGTGACTTTTTTTAAACTGTCACCTGCATGATTCTTCAGAACTTTCATACTCTTTTTGTGATATATTTCTTTTAGCGCATCAATGAAATTATCAAATGTCTCTATCCAAGCAGTCCATCATTCGCCATTTATTTTGCTTTTTGGAGGTATCGAATGGTGGTGGTGGTTTTAGGAAGGCAACAGCATTATAACCTCTCACAGTATTGGCTGACACTGCAAGTGGATTTCTCTCCAACTTTTCTCGGCGGATTTGGTGAATTTGTTCGAGCACACCACCTCAGATACCCTGTGATGGGCTGGCTTCTGTATCATCTTGGAGAGTCTGTGGAACTGTGATCTCTATCTTGGTCTCTCTTTCTTACTCTCCATTGGAACCCTTCACTTTCTGAAGAATTCTGGAGGTGTGCCAAGCCGATACCCGGCTGCAGGGTGGTGTGCTGCTTCAAGTATTGGACAGCTCTTTAGGCTCTTTAAGCACAACCCTGTCTTTGCCTGTCACTGAGGGCATAGAGCTCTTCTTCTCAAAGTGCTGGTAAGTGCAACAACAGTATGTTTTATCATCAATTATTCTGTAAGCCAGCGTTTGTATTTAACTGTGGTAGTTCTCAGAGCTTCTTTTCTGTATCTGTTTATGTCAGCCTTTAGCAGTAGTGATCCGCGTACTGTATAGCTTTACATTGCATCGTAGCTTAGTACCTCTCTGTACGGCCCTGCCAGTAGGTTCTTGACCAATGATGCATATACTTCTCAGTGAAGCTTTCTTTATCTCCAAATGCTTCACACCGGCTGGAGTTGTGCTTTGACTCCACATACGCCAAACATCAATTCTGCACTTCGGAGAAGGTACATGTGGCACACACAAGCAGTTTGCTTGGACCATGCCAAACTTGCTAGGATAGCACTGTCAATTTTTTTGTTATCCCCTATCTTGTCACCAGTTGTAGCATCCTCTCCTGCCTGGGTACCTGCAATGAATGCGCCACATATGGAGTTATGCATTACATATCTTTATTTGTCTGCGTGTAACCGCAAACTCAGCATTCTAAACCTGCATTTACTTCTACACATTCTAGCACGTACGTCACAGCTCTACAGAGTTCTTGAGGAGCCAAAAGGGTTCCATCATTTATGCTCACACAACACTACATTCAGTTCTACAGGATTGGGAGTGCTAGCCACCAGTGTGAGCCTTCTAAAATAAAGTCCACCACATTGCAGCTAGGTTAAGTGGCTATAGCCTGGTTGTTGAAGAATACATACCCACACACGTGCACACAATTTCAGAAGAACAAAGACACACATGTGTGTCCACACATTTGTGGGCTGAGCATGTAAGACTACCATCTAGTTCAGCCCAGTATCTGCATAGATACCCTGTTACCAATAGAACCCTTCATAGACAGGTGCTGACCTGCGCATCCCTCATAATATAAGTGGGCCTTAATAGGGCATGTACATTTGTACTACTTGGTTAAAGTATGGAGAGTGGTTCACTGTATTGTACACTAAGGGTTAAATCTGAAAGATAGTACAGTTTCACAATAGCTTTATCTAGAGATGAGCATGACACACCACTCTTATGGTAAATCAGGATATTGAACGCAGATCTGCATTCATTTTCATATATCTGCACTCTTTGTAGCACTTTAAGATATGTTGTTATTCCCATATTCAGTTCCTAATTAGATTTGAGCCTTCGAATCACCCTGCTGAGCCACGTTAATTACTCTGCTGGCCTGCTGAAGGCTCAAAAACCGCCCCACACAATTTGACCATTTACCAGTAATCAGGCCTGCTTCTCGGTTACGAGAGGGTGTGGACAGAATCTGCATATGCTAATTATTTTTCATATTGCACCTGGCCGAAGAAGGCTCGACTCCTCACAAACAAAGGAGGGTAGGCAGCTTTCTAACACCAGTCACAGGGCTACCCTTTAAAGTTTTGGAAGGAAGGGGCCAGGGAGCTCTGGCAGTTAGGGGCAGAGCATAAACTGGACTTCAGCTGGCACTCAGGGACGTGTTTCTCAAGAGCCAGTGTGCTGGCCCCGTACACCTTCTTGGGGACAATAGTGGAATGGACTGTGGGGCAGAGGGTCCTGAAAGCTCTCTTGGATCTTCTGTGGACGGTGCCGCAGTGTGTGACCTTCAGAAGGAACAGGGCCCAGGTGATCTGGAAGTGGCCAAAGAAGGCCAAGGGACCTGGAGGGTGCAGACTAATCAGCACTATGCCTTGGGGCTTTGGGGTGCTTCTGAGGAAACATCCATGGCTAGGAAAAGTGCTGGGTGCCCAGACAGGCAACAGGTCTTGTGAGGGGAAGCGGAGCACTAAATATCAGGCTCCAAAAGTATTGCATAATTTGGGGGACAGAAGGCCTGGTAAAACCAATCCTAGTGGCAGGAACGTGCCACCAGCAGCAAAATGCAGTTTGTACAGTGAATCATTATCAGTAGTAATGCATGTCATGGTGTTGCATTACTTTATAATAACACTCTTCTGCTTTTGTTAATGTGGTGAGCCCATGAATGAGACAGTAAATCTGCCTTTTGAGACATCACACTGTAATGTGATTAGTATATGTGAGGATATTATAGTTATAGGTTTCAGGCCTGTTTGGAGTGTGATCTGTAATATGTGGATAATAAAATATGTTTCCTGTTATAAGAAAAGCACTGACTGGACAATGATTTGCTATTTGCTGCAGGCTTGCAGACTAGAGTCTGAGCCCACACCACTTTCTCTGAGTAGGCTCTGGACTGCTCTTCCTTGCTACCCTGAGAGGGTCAAATGCTACATTGGGGTACTTGGTTTCCAACAGACAGAAGAATGCAGACTTTGGGGAATATTTATATTCTTTGCCCTGAATTAGCGTTATTTATTTTGACACTAATTTAGCGCAAACTTAACTCCATATTTAGATTTTGACACTAGACCTGTCTTACGCTTGAATATTGGAGTTAAAGTCATTTTTTTGATGCGTGAGCCTACCTCGTCCAAAAAATTACTCAAAGCCCATAGTGCCGCATTTATCCTCCTGTGCAAACACAGTGCATGGGGGGAGGCGGGCCTAAATAATGGCGCTAAGCCTACTGAGCAGCATTATTAAATGACTGGGTCAGGGCAGGCGTTAGGGGACCTGTGGACCCATTTCCATGGTCAAAGACCATGGAAAGAGCCCACAGGTGCTCACCCTAAGCCGAAGGAACACCCCCACCCACACCAGAGGGACACCAGAGGATGGGGGACACCATCCCAGGTAGGTATGCTGAGAAGAGTTATGTATTTGAAAACATTTTTCAAAGTACCATTGGGGGCCTGAAATGTCCCCCCTACATGTTACTGGATGCAATGGCCATGCCCAGGGGGGGACCCTTGTCACCTGTGCTGGGTACTGGTGTGGTTGGCATGACTCCTGACTTTTAAAGACAGGAGTCATGTGCTATGGAGGGTTTTGCATCAGGAAATGACACTAGGCTGGTTAAAGGCCTTTTTTTGCCTCTAACCATTCTTATGTCATTTTTGTGTGCAAAAACCCCCTCCCCATGCCGGCACCCCTACCGATTAACGTCATTTTCCTAGACGCTAGCCCACCCTTTGCACCGGCTTGCAGGATTCCATAAATTTGGCACCCAGCTGGCACTCTGGAATGCCACAATCCGGCGCTATACTTTTTAACGCAAAACTGCGCAAATGCAGTTTTGCGTAAAAAAGTCTAAATATGGGCCTAGTACTTGTGAAGGCCCCACATTCTTGTCAGCTCAAACCCCATTTTTTCTGCTAAAGTCTTATTTTTAATGACAGTGGGGTTGTGGCCTTCTACTGGTATCAGAGCCCCCAGTTCTGACGACATTGGGGTTCTGAGATACCATCAGGGCCTTGGTGCCCATTTACATGACAGTGGAATTATGGCCCGTTATCAGTGTCTTGGCCATCAGTTTCAATGACATTGGGGTTGTGGGTTGCTGCCTAGGCATCAGTTCTAATTAAAGTGGATAAGTGCTTTGCTATCGGTGTATCATCTGCTGAGGAGGGAGTTCAGAGGGAAGGCTCCCTGGGAGCTGCCTACCCCCAAAGCACTGCGGCTACAGTGATATATCTCTTGCCCACTCCATGAAGGGCCCAATGACATCTAGACCCATTCCCTAATAAAAGTGTTGAAGTTCAGATGGAGATTTACATCTATGCTCAACTGCACTCTTATGTTTTCTGGAATTCACCAACATTTCCAGTAGTATGCCTGGAAAGCTGCAAAATGGCTGGAGTAAATCTCTGACTTACTGCTTGAAAAGTAATTGGATCGGATTTTGGAAATAACCACAAATGTGTACTTTTTTGGTGTTTCCAAAATTCCAATACAAAGCATGCCTTGAAGCACTGCATCTCTACTCCTTCAACCTGCTTTACAAACTTAGCTTTCTCGCCTGGATTTCTTTGTGAATTCCCGGGCGAGAGGAAATGGTTATATTCGATGGCAAACCTACAATTGTGAATAGGCCCTTTTAGTCTACAATGTTATTCAAAATCTGATTTGTCAATGTAACAAACTCATTTTGCGTTTTGGAACAAACGTAAAGAATTGCAAAAGGTGTTTTGCAACTCATTGCGCTTCACAATTAGGAACCACCATGAAAGGGCACCTCCTCCCTAACTGTGAATCCAGTGCTTAATTTGTGCTTGTTGTTTCCGTTTCCGAGCACCAGCACTTATTCTGGATGACCAGCACTTATTTTTCGGCCTCAAGCATTTACTGTAAGCAAATAGACATATGGGAAAGAAGAAGAAGAGAAAAACGAAAAAGCGTCACAAAGGGAGAAAGCAGAAAGCTGAAAGAAAGCTGAAGGGGCAGGGAGTGGCTGTAAATGGATTAAAAGGTCCGAGATCGCTTCAGGATTATGCTGCCTCAGTATTCCCTGTTCGCACATTTAATTGCAGCAGCCGCGTGTTTAAAAAGGAGGGCTTTGGGCACCAGCACGTTTTTATTTACAAATTAAGCACTGTGTGAAGCAAATTATATGTATCAGTTGTTGCTGACACCTCAATGGAGATGGCAACACATTTGCATGGGGGTAACTGCCCTAGTGGTCCAGCTTAATAGCTGCCTATATGGGAAACATTTTTAACGCAGCACCTATTCCTTCAAGGTACACAGACTTGTTTGAAAAAATAAATGTTTCCAATTTGGGAAAGCGAATACAGGGATGGTGGTCTGCTGTTTCTTGTAGGCCACCATCCTCACCTTTGTTTTTAATCACATGGGGTTGCAAATACCATTATTAAAGTTCATTAGGCAGTTTATTTTATGACCCCCTGGAGTAGCCATTAGTACATAGATTAAATCATAAATTGCATTCTCTAAGAAGCTGGTGTGCTCTAGTCTATGATATAGCCTTAGAAACCACCACAGCAGGCTTACCGGCTATTAAAGGCCCGCTCCTGCATTAAAGGCCGAAGGCGAGGGCCTTTAATAAGGGAGAGGGACGTTAATGACCGATAGAGCCCCCTATGGCAGGTTCTAAGGCTATTAGAACATTCTGACAATAGAGGGCAGAATGTTCTATCAAATAAAACAAATCCCTCACGACGCCCGAGGGAATTAAAATCCCCTAGGGCTCAGTGGGGCCTTTGTACAAAGAACATTGGAATGTTGACGCTGCGGGCTTTTACCAGTGGCTAGCAGTGAATTCTGATGTCCATTTGGCCATGTGAAATTAAAATGTTATGGAACTCATAAGAGAATGACAGCAAATGGTATCTTTAAGCAGTGATTTCTGTCTGTTCTACCAAACAATGACTCCTAAGAAAGTCCTCCTTTTTGTTCCTTCCCATTTGAAATTCCTTGAAATTCCTTGTGATCAATGATGCTATATTTCTAGATTTGATGCCTGTTACGTGTCTTTCCATCGCCCTGGATACTAGGGGCCCGTATTTATACTTTTTTAGCGCCGCATTTGCGCCGCTTTTTGACGCAAAAGCGGCGCAAACTTGCAAAATACAATTGTATTTTGTAAGTTTGCGCCGTTTTTGCGTCAAAAAGTGACGCAAATGCGGCGCTAAAAAAGTATAAATACGGGCTTAGACTGCAAGTGGTTGAGTACAAGGCACCCAGGAAGGTACGCAACTTATGGGAATCCGATAGAGTCTCTGATGGCTTAGAGTCCTCCACTGGTTCTTGACTGCAATGTGTATCCAGCTCAAACCTCTGTCTCTCCATCACAAAGCCTTCTATAAGACTAGCCCCCCTCCTCCAGAATGTTCTACTTAGATCCTCATCCTCGCTTTCTCCTGGAACCAGGTAACCATTTAGTTTGAATGTTGTGTAAGAGCCAGACTGGGAGGAATGTACTTTTCCCAAACTTTGGGACTTTTTTCCTCTTCATTTCAGTCAGTTAATTCATCATCTCACGTTCAAGTTTTCTGTTGAGCCCTCTGTTCCTGAGCCATGATGCCCTAGGGTGACTGTAATTTGCTTCACCTATTCTTCATTCATTCGTTCATTGAGTCATTCATTCATTTAAGGAGACTGGTAGAGCAATTCCCCTATCAGGCAGCTTTTCCATAATGCAATGAACATTCTCACCCAGAGTATGTCATAACTGCTCAGAGTTTTCAGCTCATTTCTAACTTGATGGTCACAAGAATGAATCCTAGTATGAATCCTAGTGGTGTTGATCGAGCCTTTCATCCTTCGGAGGTTGAGAATAAAAGAACTCTATTGAGCTGGATAATAGTAACACCTTTTATTTACAGTACTGAACCCCCCGCAACAAAAGTGCTATTCAAAATCAAAAGTTATTATACTTATAAGTCTAAGTAGCTTTCTGCCTGGGCTATGACTGTTCAAACAGTTTCATCTGAGCCTGAAAGGAAGCATCGTGATGTCAATCTTGTTTAAAGACGATGCGCTTCTTAATCTTAGTGGAGTGTGAAACCCTTGAGGGCATAGGCATCCAATTAATGTCTGGAGCCTCGAGATTTGCAGCACAAAAGCCCTGATTCCTTATCTTACGTGCCCTGAAGAGCAGAGCTTGCATAGGGATAAGGTCAGCATAGAGGACCATGGAGGAGACAAGCTCATTAAAGACATCTCCGATGACAACTTGTCCTCCCCCATCCCTCCTACAGAGGAATTTATCCCAGAACCACACGCTGAGCGCTGAGAAAGCGCATTCGTCCGAGCATCATAGCACTGCTACCCCCAGCCCTTTAGGTTGCGTACCCCTGGCGTTTTATCACAATCTCATGCATGCAACATAATAAATGCCAGGACAATGTTTGTGGGTATAATATGTCGCAAGTTTATTGATTACACAGGTAGGGTTAGATTACGGGCGATCCCGGTGTCGGAGATGAGTTTATGAATATGGCCGACACCCATCCTGAGAAAGCTAGAGCTGTTCCGTCTGGTGCTCTCTGCACCTGCGTACTTCGCATCTTACAGCTCGTTCCTTTATCGTGGTTTACCACTTTGTTAGTTTTAGTCATGCTCCTGACAAGTCAGAGCGAGACCCCGGCCAGTCTCCACAGTTGCTCAGGATTCCAACTGCCCCTTGCGGGGTTAAGGAGCGCTGTCACATCATCCCGGGCCCCACCGTAAAGGCTCCCAGTGGCCCGAGCAATAGCTTTGGCTCCAGGAATCACCATCTGGAGGCCTTTTAGTCAACATTAAAGCTTTAGGATCGCCCTGTAACTCCGCTTTGCAACGACTCTTAAGTTTCCTGTAAAGCAAGTCATGTTATGCTTATGCTCCCTCTCTGCCCTTCAATCCTTCTATTTCCTCTTGTTGTCGGGGTGGGTGGGAGGTTTGAGCGCTGTTCACCTAAAGAGGCCCAGCCCTGTCCGGTCGCCCCTTAAGAGGCCTTCTGGCCTCACTCCTCCATCCTCACACCTTGGGGGCCATAAACGCGAGGTGGACCACCCTCCTAGTACAGAAGCCCCTCTAGATCATTTCTACCAGGCGGGGGAGCGACGCTAGGATGCTGTCCACCCTAAAGCCACCCTACGTGCGCCGTGGCCATCCACATTCTCACGATTCATTTAGATCAGGGATCTGAGAGACCCATGGTGGGGACTTTCTAAATCTGCAGTGCATACTTTCCTGTGGAAAACGCTGATTTCTTAAGTCCTCCCACCCGCATCTCCGTCCCTTTTCCAAATATTCTGCACATTTTTGGAGTTTTTCAAACTACAAGTAGATTTACTGTCTGTGCCTGAATTCCCTGGCCCTTAGAAAACAAGCATTTACAATGCAATGGGTCTCGTGTTTGCTCATTTTAGAGCGGATAGCGTTGTAAACTCCTAACCCGACTTTTCACCTATCGGCAAAAGTGCCTTTATGTACGTAACCCGAAAAAGTGCAATTAACTATGTAAAGCGCTCGACCTCTGCCAAGCAAAATCGCGCTAGTAAATTAGAGAAAAAGTAGTCCACGAGCTGGACAGAAAACAGCGAGCCTCGCATGTTTTCTGTACTTGGTCGATGCGCTCGAGGAGGGCTAACCCCCGGAAAAGGCATGATGCATGCATGCCTTCGACTAATGAAAGCAAGCAGATTTTATTAGGGAAGCCCACGAACCAATGAAAAACACTGACATGACGTCGCTAGGGCTCCGAGCCCTTTTCTAAACCCTAAAGCGTCTGGCTGCGATACGCATGCGCGAGCGCATACAACGCAGGCTCGACCCTAAAAATGCGAATACATCAGAAAAGAAGTAGACAACGAGGCGGACATGGAGTGGCGGCTATTAAGAAGCCAGCAGCACTACTGACACTGACTGGGGTACTTACAGATTTAAGTAGTGGCACAGAACAAGTACAGACTGTGGTTACTGCAGTCCGCCTGAATAGTGATTCTGCACGGAAGCTGTGCATTTGCCCTTGTTCGCTGTTTTAATTAGCATGCCTTCTAAACATTCGGGAATACTAAAATAAACACAGTGAATGCAATTTACTCTTCTCACTATTTCACCATTGCTTTAACAAAGCACTGGTGTGAAATTTCAGCAGAGTCTAATGAATTTTTCAGAGATTTGGAGTGCTTCAACCAGGTGGGCAGGGACCCCATAGTGCCTGCGGAAGATGACGTGTGATCTGGTGGAGACAGACCACCGAGCGAGACATCATACCTCTAAGCCATACCTCGATGTGTTGACATATATCAACACATCAGAGCCGCTGTAACATGGAAGGAAGACGGCTCTTCAAATGATGCAAGTAAAATATGAAATGTTTTTAATGGAGATCATAGCAACGCCTCACCCATCCACCTTCAACCACACTCCACCAATCTTTTCAAACGCTACCATGGCAATGGAATCGCCACATCACCATGACAAACACACGCAAACACCTCTTTCCACTCACGCGTCTTTATCTCCTTTTATGTGAGTACTATGGAGATTACCACACACCTCCCTTCCATTACACAGAGAATAAGGGAATACCACAATGAAGAATAACTGTACAAAAATTATCCAAGAAGAAAACTTTTAATGTAACAATATTATGTTAAAATATAGTCTTTAAGATGAGCTGGTCTTCTATTGATTCTTCCATAACTCCTTTTGACGATTTCCAGTTCCTTATCCTGAGAGATGTCTTGCTGCAACCATGGTCCATCTTCCTTCCGACCCATCAATCTGCTGCAATTCGCCACTCTGTTCAAATTCCAGATGCGATGATCTTCCGTTTTCACAGCATTTTTGAACAATTTAATTACTCTCATACACTTCAACCACTTACTCACACTTCCCTTCACAGCTGGCAACTTTATTTTAACCCAGTCACCTACACCAACCTCAGTCACTTTGACTGCTCATCTTTTATCAAAATTCCTCTTTCCAGCTTCTCTGACGGCTTCCTCCCTGGGAGACCAATTCTCGGAGAACACCTTCTTTCCCCTGTTATTCAAATACCTATTAACCCAATATTGTTCCAAAATGGTATTGGGGTGCCTACTTCTAAACAAAGCAAAGGGAGTTTCCTTTGTGACCGTATGGGGAGTAAACCTGTACTCACGCACCTTTCCCAACACCTCCTCCTTCTAGGGCATATTATTATCTTTGGCTAGGGATACTGTTTCTTTCACAACACGATTGAACCTTTTGACCATGCCATTCGTTTCAGGATGATATAAGGCACACCTTTTGTGACCTATACCGCAACCACCCAAAAACTCTTCCACCTCTCTAGATACCAATTGCACACCATTATCCCTGAGCAACGTTTCAGGAATCCCTACCCTTGAAAATAAATCGTTCAAGAATTTGATGACAGCCTTAGTTTCAGTACCTCCCACAAAATGCACCTCCGGCCATCTGGAATAAGTGTCCATCTCAACAATCACGTAATCCTGGGAATTACCACTGCATATCGGACCTATAATATCTAAGGCTATATCCTGCCAAGGACCCTTATGAAGTTTCCTCAACACCATGGGTTGAACTCTAGCTCTTAAAGACTTATCGCACAGAGAACACTACACACAGTCCCTTACCAACCTTTCAGTCTGGATGTCCATACCAGGCCACCAATACGACATTCGTAACCTTTCCTTAGTCTTCGAAATACCTGAATGTGATTTATGCGCTTGTTCTAACAACTCCCCCCTAAAACTAGTGGGAGGGATCAGTCTGGTACCCCTGAACAATAAATCCTTTTCGACTGCCAGTTGATCTTTGACCAACCAAAAGTCCCTACATTGCAAACTGCCCTGGTCCTTGTGCTTCCATCCAGACTCAATTAAATTCCGCACAGCGCACCAGGTCTTGTCAGCATTGAGTTCCTCCCGCCAACGTTGTTCAGATATGCATTCAAAATTAATTTCACAAACACACTATTCTCGATTAAACTCATCACTACACTTTTCCATGTCAACACGTTCAGAAGACACCAACCTGGACAAAGTATCAGCAGAAACATTATCCACCCCTGGTATGTACCTCACCTCAAAGCCATACTCCTGTAAAGCAACAATCCATCGAGTAATCCTACTGGACACAGCATCAATACCTTTGGGCTTAAATACCCCACACAACGGCTTATGATCTGTCCGTACCACAAACGACCTACCCCACAAGAATGTATTGAGTTTCTTGATGGCCCAGTTAAACAGCTATGGGCTCCCTTTAAATGACTGAATAACTCACTTCAGCCCCCTTCAAGCTCCTGGAAATAAACATGATGGTATTCTCAGCCTTCCCATCTTCTTGTAGAAGCACTTCATCCAGGCCTGTCAAACTTGCATCTATAGCCACAATCGAGCATTTGCTAAACTCAAAGTCTTTCAACTTGGGAGCAAGCGATAATCTACTCTTCAGTTCCACAAACTCTCTCTCACACTCCGCATCCCACTCAAACACAACCCCTTTCTTTAACAATCGTCTTAAATTTACAGTAACATCGGCAACGTTCTTAATGAACTTACTGTAATACTCCGCCATACCCAGAAACCTCATAAGTTCCTCCCTGTTCACAGGATAAACTAAGTTCTGAATGGCACCTATCAGCTCTGCTTTGGGCATCAGTCCACCCCCTGTTAAAGTGTGGCCCAAGTAATCAATGGTGCGACTACCAAACCTACACTTATCAATCTTAACAGTGAGGTTGTACTCTTGCAACTTCTTAAGGACCATCCTTACTCTTTCCTCATGCTCCACCTCATCCTTACCATGTATAAGTAGTATGTCATCCTGATATACTACCACACCACCTATATCACAAAGTAGACTTTCCATGACACGCTGAAAAACTGAGGCTGATGAAAATAATCCAAAAGGAAGCCTGTTAAATCTGAAGGTATCAAATGGAGTGACAAAAGCAGTGAAATGTTTTGATGATTCCTACAGCTGAATCTGGTGATAGGCGGAGGCAAGATCAAAAGTGGAAAAAACTCTCGACTCACCCAACGTCATCAACATTTCCGAGATATTAGGTAGGGGATATTTGTCAACAATCACACATTTGTTAAGTTGCCTGAGGTCAACACACAATCTTATGGTCTCATTGGCTTTCCAAGCAACAACGATGGAAGCCAACCACTGTGTACCCTCCACTTTCTCAATAACTCCTTGTCTCTAAAGCTTCTCCAACTCAGCTTTTCCTTCTTGTCTAACTGCTAACGGGATATTCCATACCTTACCACACACAGGTCTAGCGTGCTGGGATAACTTATTTTTATGTTAATAGCCTTTCAAACATCCTACCTCATTGCTAAAAACAGCAGGAAAATCCGCCCTTAATCTATCCCTCAGAGACACATTATTCTCCTCGTCTTTCACCAATTTAACGTCAGGCCTCTCTCTCAATATGATAGGCGGGGAGCTATTGGGATCTAACATTACCCCCAAGTCCCTCTGATGCATCTAGCTTATTATGCTATCCCCTTTTTTAGATACATAAACGTTTCTAGTGGTGTAGCATCTCTCATATTCAATGAGGCATATGAAGTAGCCATGAAGTTCAATAGGCTCTCCCCTGTAGGTGCGGGCGTAATCTCTGGCTTCATTAAGTTGACCTTTCCTCTCAACTGATCTTGGTAAAACCTGTTTGCAATAATAGTAATCTTTGCACAAGAGTCAAACAGAACCTTTGTTCTTTTCTCCTTCGACCTCAATAAAATAAGAAGGACCTTTCTTAGTCCCCACTTGCAAAACGATTTGCCCACAATCAAGTTCTGTGTCATCCTCCCGAACACTGCTACGAACAGCAACCTCATTCACCATTTGTTTGGTTTTCTTTACGCTGCAGGGAGCCACAAAGTGACCTCGCTTTTTACAAAATGAACATATCCCTTTCAAGGCAGGACAGCACTTGTCGTTGTCAAAATGTCCTTCCCTGTCACACCTGAAGCATTTCTTCTCTGTTCCCTTTTTGTCCATCGAAACAAAAGATTTTTGATCTTTCTTCTTTTCTTGTTGAATTGCCAACACTTCCTGAGCAGGTTCCTTTCTTATTTTATCAGAAGAATTCTTCATTACTTCTACACATCTTAGAGAATGTTCAATTTTCTTGGCAACATCAAGAACCTCCTCTAGCAATGGCTCATCTTTTAGCCAGAGTTCATCCCGAGCTTTTTCAATGCTGCAACCAAGCATAAATTGATCCCTTAGTCTCTCATCAGTAAGGTTGCCAAATTTACAAGATGAAGCTAGGCATCGTAAATCAGTGATATAGCTTTCAATTGACTCACCTTCACGTTGAACTCTCTTTCCAAAATAGTACCTTTCCAAAATGGTACTTACTTTAGATAAATAATGCAAGTCCAATTTCCTCAAACATATCTCATATTCGTTCAAGCTCAGGGCCTCGGTATCAGGTACATGTGGGAGATGATCAAACACCTCCTGACCTTACACTCCAAGACAATGAAGCAAAAGAGCTGTCCTTCTCTCCGCACTCAACGAGGTGCCAAAAACCCTCGAATATCTCTCAAATATCTTTTTCCATTTCGCCCATTTAATTGGAGGTTTACCTGGATGAACCAAAAAGAAAGGAGGAGCTGTAACATTCTGTATGACGTAATGCCAATAGTGTGTAGTAACAACTTTTACTTTTTTTTTAAATAGTCCTCTCCTTTAGTAAATCTTCTTTTCCTAGTCCTCTCCTTTAATTTCCTTTGTATTTTGACAAAACAGAAGCACAAAAACAATACTGACTGAAAAAGAAAAAGAAATAAGTAAAGCTGTTTAAAAATTGTTTTTTAAATGCAATCCGTATAAATAAAGGCAAAGAAAATGATGAAAACATTAAAAAACTACTGAAGAAGAAAAAATGATGAGTCCTTCCTTTGTCTTTATGCCTAAGACACTAGTCCTTCCTCTATTGTTGTGCCTCCTCCAGGGTCGTCAATATGCAGTGATAATTTCAAAATCGGCACGCGCACAACGTGTGCCGAAAAACAGACAGTGTGCAGAAAAACAAACAGTCAAAACAGGCAGTAAACCTGCCTGAGAAAACGCGCTCCATACACCATTTCCCTCAGCTTAAGTTTTGGCACACTGTAAGTACAGCAACAACAGGCTATCATGACGGCGCCTCACTGACTCTCAGCGCGTTGTTGAGGCGTCGCATCTTCAAACGCTGGTTCTCCGCAGCTCATCGCCAGTGTAATATGGAAGGAAGACGGCTCTTCAAATGATGTAAGTAAAATATTAAATGTTTTTAATGGAGATCATAGCGACACCTCACCCATCGACCTTCAACCACCGTCCACCAATCTTTTCAAACGCTACCATGACAATGGAATCTCCACATCACATTGACAAACACACGCAAACACCTCTTTTCACTCACGTGCCAGTGTCTCCTTTTATGTGAGCACTATGGAGATTACCACAGCCTTCTCCTCACTTCTCGAGTTCCGCAAAAAGCTGAAGATATTGATCTTCTAATAAGCACCTCCAGACCACACACCTTGGGACCACACACCTACACTCCTTGCCCAAGTGCCTGGATACCCTCTCAGGTCATTAGTGTGTTGTATAAATCAACATAACAGAACAACATAAGCTCTTTAGTACTGTTTCAATGATGGATATTGGGATTTAACACAATTGAACTTTGGTTTCATATAGAAAATTAGATGACACAGGTTAAATGACTAAGAAGCCAGGTGTTAATGGCAATACTACAATATTCCCAAGGGTGGAGAGTGATTTCCTAATTTGCGGTGAGTTGAAGGATGGAGGCCATGCAAAGATGGTCTTCATGATATGCCAGGTGTGCAGCTCACAAAAGCTGCTTGTTGGTCCGGGTTCTAATAGCGAGAGGAGTTACCATCTGGCATTAGAGACTGGCGATTTGCAGGGTTTTCCATTTTTGCTCAGAGTGCCCCTTGCCTGCTGCAATAGTTCGAGTCACTTTAGCCAGCCCTGTTAAACAATGGAGCTCTTAAAGCCAGCATTATATCCTCAATGATGACTACATTGAATACTAGTAAGGTCTTTACTTTCAATTGTACTTCTGTTCTCTTGAAAACACTCCATCATTCCACCAAGGAGGCCATGAGCACTACAGAACATTTGGTTCCCATCCCTTACTCCACCCCCACCAGGCCAGACACGCAGAAGGTGAATCACAAAAGCATCCAATAGATGAAGCTTCATGGCAATGATTTAGCTGAGGATAGGAGTGTCGAGGATGCATAGATGTCATGTGTCTTTGTAAAGTTGAATCTCACCCACAAGGGTATCCTGCTGCTGAGCAGGTGTGAGTGCCTGCCCATTCTTAATGTAGGTTGGGTAATCGAAAAGCCAGGTCTTCGGCTTCTAGCGCAATTCAAGAAGACAGGAGGAGGAGGCTCTGATTTGGGGAGGGAGGTCATTCCATGCTTTAAAAGCCAAGCAAGAGAGTGCTTATCTTCCTGATCTGCTTCTGTGTATGCATGGGGTGAGTGCAAGTAGGAGTCTTGTGGGGTAGAGGTGTCTGGGTGTTTGGTGGAAGGAGGTGAGACTGTTTAGGTAGGCTGGAGTGTTTTGAATGTGTGTTTGAGCACTGAATTGAGCATGTTTGTGTATTGAAAGCAAGTGTAGTTCCCTGAGATGTGATGTGAGGGTGGCTGAGGATGAGTCTGACTGCCAAGTCCTGGATGGTCCATAGTCTTCTAGTGAATTGCTTGGTGATCCCGCCATATAGGTTGTTCCCGTAGTGCAACTTGATGTTGGCTAGGACAGAAGTGACAGTTTTCTTGTGCTGCTTCTGAGCTATATGAAGATCTTCCTCAACATCTTCAGGGTGTGGAAGCAGGATGCAGTGACGGCATTAACTTGTGCAGTCATGACCAGTTTACTGTTGATGATTATTCCACATTATTAGGCCACATGGGTTTTGCGAGTGGGCCTGAGTTCGGCTAGCCACCATTTGGAGTCCCATGGAGAGGTGTTCTCGCCAAAGATCACTATGTTAATCTTGTCTGTGTTAAGCTTGAGAACGAGGGCTTTGATCTAGTTAGTGACTTCAGTCATGCAGATTCTTGTTCTGAGGTTATTTTCAGAGAGGGAGAGTCTGAGTTGCATATTATCTGTGTAGGAGAGGATGTTGATGTAATGTGCATGGATGTCATTGACCAGAGGGATCATGTATGCTTTGAAGAGGGTAGGGCTGATTGATGAACCTTGAGGGACACCACAGCTGAGACTGGGGGCTTCTGAGGAGCAAGGTGCCAGGCTGAAATCTTGTGTTCTACCCATTAAGAAGGAGCATATCCAGCAGAGAGCAGGTCCTTGGATGGCAATCTTGTGCAGGCACCTGAAGAGGATGGGATGTGAGACCATGTCAAATGCTGCAGAGGGGAGGGGTCCAGGAGAATGGGAGCTGCATGTCTCCTCTGTCGGGGAACATGTGGATGTCGTCTGAGGTGAAAATAAGTGCTGTTTCTTTACTGTGCTTGGGCCTGAATCCAAACTGTATGGCATTGAGGAGCTGGTGGTTGCTGAGGTAGTAAGTGAGCCTTTATGAACTTTGCCAGCTATGGTAGGAGGAAGAGGGGTCTGTAGTTAGAAAGCATGGCTGGGTCAGTGGTTTCTTTCTTGAGCAGGGCTATGTTTCCAGGTGTCCGGAAATAGAACTGAGTTGATGGAGGCATTGAGTATGGCTGTTAGTGCTTTACTGATTGGCATGAGTCCTTTCCTGAAAGTGTGGCAAGGCAAGGGTCAGATGGAGCCCCGGGTGAATGGTCTTCATGGTAGCAGAAATTTCAAAAGTGGTGACAGCAGGCCATGACATCACGGTTCGTTTATCAGCTGTGATGGAAAATCGAGGTGCAATTATAACGCAGTCTGGTTGAGGTTAAATGTTGCTGGATGTGGAGAATATGCTGTATATGGAGGTGATTTTGTTATAGGAGAATTACAAAAGCTAGTTGCAAAGGTCTTGTGAGTCAATTATGTTGCTGGAAGTAGTAGGAGATGTGCTGAAATCTTTGATGATAGCGAAGCTTTCCTTGCTGTTGTTAGTGCTGACGTTGGTGCACCCTGCACAAGCTGTGCGCTTGATGTTCTGTATGTGCTGGTGGTAACAACTTAGGGTGGATTTTAAGATGTCTTTATCTTGTTTTGTTCTCCATTTGCTTTGTAGTCGCTTGCAGTGGCGTTTTGTCAGCCTGAGTTCCTCTGTATACCAGCTGGCCTGTGGTTGGGCTCTAGCCTTTGGGTTGTGCTTGAGGGTAGACAAGGTTTTGCAGTTTGCCATCATCCAGCTGTTGAGGTTTTGATGGCTTTCAGCAAGTAGCTCTGGCCGATACTCGAAGAGGGTGGAAGTCCACTTCTCAGAAGAACTGAGAGAGGAGGAACTGCGAGAAGACAAGTAGAAGAGAAGGTCTTGGCAGACCCCAGGGCACTCATATCCCTCCCATCTGCCTTCTCTTTCTCAAATGACTTTTCATCTGCCTCTCTCTCTTTTCACAAGGCATTCCTTGCCGTCCCTTCCCGGTGCTGCCTGAGGCCCTGCCACTTAAGCACTTACCTCTATCCCTCTTTCCTCATGGCACTTAAGTTTACCTCTTGGCCAGGCTGGCCAAGGCACTCTCACTTGCCTTCTTACCCCAGGGACTCTGTCTCTCCACCTCCGAACCCCTCCTAACCCCTGAAACTCCTGTCTTCCCTCTGAGTCACTTTACCTCTCTCTACAGGCTGCCAAGAGACTCAATTGCCCTTCCCTCTTCACAGGATTTCTTAACATGGAGCAACAGCCGGGAGTCTGGGGGAGAGGAGTCACAGCCCAGAGCTCCAGCTGGAGTCATAATAATAGCAGAAGGTAAGTATGAATAAATGTCTTGATGTTGTGCATTTGTGGGTGTGCAGACATGCATGACTGTGTGTGTGTTTGGGTGTGAGAGTATGTGTTTGTGTGTGTTCATAAGCTGTGCGTATGTTTGGGTTTCTTTGCCACAGCCCATCCTTCTAAAATGCTGTTCCTGGTACAATAATGGTAGTACTAGCAAATTGTGCCACCCATGGCACGATGTCCAACCCAGATAAAAGTCTGGCCCTAGCATATTATTGATCAACGTTGACATACTGTGTCCATCCATGTCACAGTGGTGCCCATCTTTGCTTAATGGTGGTTCAGGCAATATCATTTTAATAACTTGTAAATGGTGTGATCATTCATGGTATAGTTTTACTTCAACTGGCCTTATCAGGAGATGTAATGGGTATCCTTAACATAGTGTGGTTTTTAGTTCAGAAAATTGGTGGACATTCACCACTTAATTAAGGATAAATAATCCCTATTGTTGGGCAAGTAGACTGTGAAATCCTTAATATTAACGGGGTACCATCAATAAACGTGCAAGAGTTACATGTAGAAGTAAAGGGGAGTGAATTGATTTGACACCACAGTCAAGCTTATGTGATCTAGAATTAGAAGGGGGAGTCAGGACTTGAATAGGTTTAGCCAGGCTTGTACACACACTTGCAAAGCCTACTCTTGTAAGTCTGGAGGATGGGATGGGATGGTTGATGGTGTCAAGGACAGCCTTAATATCTAATAGGATTTGAGGCCAACTTTAGGTTTTCCTGCCAAAAGACTTAAATCAGTAACCACTAAATGTTCCGCCGGCTCTGTATTTCTGCTGGATGGGAAAACCAGTTTGAAACCCATCCAGGATATTCTTGGTCTCTGCAAAACTCTGAAGTTGTATAAGCACCACATTCTCCAACAGCTTGCTGAACTATGACAAGAGAGAAATGGTATAGCAATTGTTTGAACTCTCTGGTTTTTTTTTTTTTGCAGAGACCTTATGACAGCTGTTTTCCACATTGTTGGCATGGTCCCTATGGCTAATGAGCTGTTGGACAGAGTCAAAGATAGCTTTGCCAAAAGGGGTGCCATTTCTTCAGGGCTGTAGAAGAGCATCTTTTTTGAGTTTGGAGGATGATGACTGGCCTAAAATACAGAGAAGTTATCCCTTTATATGATTGACAGGAGCAAATTTGTCTAA
This sequence comes from Pleurodeles waltl, assembly GCF_031143425.1. Classification (NCBI taxonomy): domain Eukaryota; kingdom Metazoa; phylum Chordata; class Amphibia; order Caudata; family Salamandridae; genus Pleurodeles; species Pleurodeles waltl. Next base: position 64,739,182 of record NC_090436.1, read on the forward strand.
GATTGTTCCTGAGGTTGAAAAATGTTTCATTGATAGACAGTCACTGGGAGGAGTGATGGGTTCATCCAAGAAGACCATAAGGGAGAGCAGCCTAACAGTAATCCTTTATAACTTCTTAGAATTGTTGGTTGCATTGCAAATCCTAAAGTGTAAACCATCTAAAGTTATTTATTTGGACAGGCTAGCCTCAGCTGGGTGGTAGAGCTAATCTCTGCACCATTTACAGCTCACTAAGATGGGTCTGGTTAGCAACCTTCACCCATTAACATTTCTAGGTTAACCCTTTTCAGGCATTAGCTCACATTTGTATGCGTGGAGCTTTGGAGCAGCTACTAAGGTTGCAAGTGACAATGTTTTTTTCTTCATCGATGAATAGGGTAAAAGTAGCCTAGTGGAAAGGAAACATTTACCCAGTGAGATGGCCCTTGTGCCTGAAGTGTCCCAGCTCCCGAGAATACTATGGAATTGCAGGGAAGCATGTGGAGGACAGCTTCAGCTTTAGCCATCTATTGTGACCACCTTGGCAATTTGACCTCTCAGTCAAAAGGATTAATGTCAGTCTCCTTAGAAAGGGATTTTCCAATAATGGTAATGAAAAGCCAGCTCTAAGATGGAAACTATCTGAGGTTTTCAAAAACTCAGGTTGATGGTGTAACCCTCTAATATCTCGTTCATGGTTGTGCCCTTCCATATGTTACCATCATAGCGAGCAATCCAAGGTGTGAGCCCTTGTTTGTCTCATGATGATAATGCTATAGAAATCAGCAATGAAAATTATGACTCAAATCCTGATCATACCAGGTGCAAAAAGGCATTTTATAAAATTGCAGGTGGGTCATGGAAGGGACTGCAAGCATCAACATAGCTCGATGCCTACCCTAAACCTGCAACCAGTGCTATCTGTGAAGAAGTCAGTGCCAGTGCCCAAAGGTTCTTTTTCATCCTTGCTTTCTTTGTCACTATTTTTCCACCTTTCTCTTCCCCTTTCTTTCTCCATTTTGTGTTTTTCTCTCCCTTGCTTTGGGTCAAGTATGATGGGGAAAAATAAGTGTGGGTCCCCAAAAATGAATGATGGTGGGCCGCACCTGCAACTATTGGGACAAATTAAGCACTGCCTGCAAATCCACTGGGGAAGCATAGAACCTGCCACCCACTCAGTGCACTGCAAACCCAGTGGCATCACTCTGCTCTGTTTGCAGAGTAACGCAGGGGGAGAGGGTCCTTTATTCGGCATGGATTAGGAAGATCCACACAGGTTGTATCCTTATTAAACTAAGCCAGCTGGTGTTTTCCAATTCCAGGCTGAAAAGCCTGTGTGAACTAATTTTGAGTTTTTCGATAATTTATGCTGATTTATATTACATTTAATTAAAGTGCCCTGCTGTTTAATTATTGCCATTCTGTATGCCCTTGTTATATTCAAGCCTGAACTGACCTCCCACTTTTGATGTACTGATCCTCCTTTCCCTACTGATACTTGAAAGCGAGGATTCACACATGGATTGCTCAGTGTTTGAGAAGTGTAAGTTATCTGTATATTTTAACTTTCCGCAGCCCTTCTCATGAGCAGCAGCTTTGGGCATTGTTAAAGCTCACTATTTCAACCCTGTGTACAGGGGCGGCTCCTCCACTAAGGTGAAGGAGCATCACCCCACTGGATTGTGGGGAAAGAAAAAATAAAATGATAATAACTGCAAGTTATTATCATTTTATTTTTCCTGGGAGAAGGGGTGGAACTGGGCTGGAGGGAGGGGGCCGGAAGAGGGGTTTGTGCATTATAAAGTGTTCATGTCTGTTTGGCTGGCCGTGATGGGCCTTCCAAACAGACATGCACACTTTGCATGTTCTCTACCCTGCTGTATTGCAAAGCTGAGTGGGGAACATGCCCAGGCTCCCACTCCCAGTCTGAGCAGTGAAGCAGGTCACTCGGACCAATCAGGACTCTGCTGTCATGCTGGTGACCCATGCTGGTGCACCCAGGAAGGGGACAAGGACGGAGGGGAGACGAACGCGTCTCCCACATAGGTAAGGTTTTTTTTTTTTACCCCGTCACCCCCACCCCATCCCCCTGCCCCGCCACTCCCATTGAGTGGCATCCACCACTGCCTGTTTAAAATGGTTGTGGAACTCTGGACTTTTCTGATAATATTACAGGACTGCTTCACCCTCACTACTTCCTTCATTATCTCCACAAACACCCCTCCTGTACATCGCTGATCTACACAGGAATCCTGCTTGAGGAACTATCACAAGGGGCTACTTTCTGACTGTAGACATAAAATGATTATATGTAGTAAAAAAAGCATTGGCAAAGCCAATAGGTCTGGTGTTATCCTCCATCCTTTTGGAAATTATTATTTTGTTAAGGTTTTTGCAAAACCTTAGAAAGTTGCCAGGCATTTCTCAATCTAAAAAAAACATTGACAAAAGGCAAAAATGTTGTTGGTGTCAAAAAAGCACATATTACCATTATACTCTATGGCACTGAAGGGTACTGCTTAGCATGTGAATGTGCTCCTTGTGAAAGGGCAGCATGCCGTAACTTGTGAAGTCAACAATACCTGAAGTGAGGTGACACGTTGCCCTTTGATGCATGCTCAAGTGGGTTGGAGAAAAATGTGAATGATACAACCACAGACATATAGGGCCTCATTACGACCCTGGTTGCGGTGGCAGTCTGACTACCACATTATGACCGCAGAGGTCATGCCGCGGTCAGACCGCCAGTTCTCCTCCACAGGAGGGTCTGGCGGTCCTAATCCACCAGGGCAGCACTGCAAGCAGTGCCACCCTGGGGCTTACTACCCCCCCTCTCTGCCAGCATTTACATTGCGGTAGCAGCGTCATATAAAGCCTGGCAGAGAAGGGGTGCAGTGTGCCTCAGGGGGGCTCCTGCACTGCCCATGGCATGGGCAGTGCAGGATCCCTCTTGTCCAGCCTCGTCCTGAAGTTCACTGTCTGCGTAATGAGGCTGCTGGAAGGCGCCCGTACTGGCGGCAAGCTGACCATCGGGACTTTGGCAGGCGGTATAACCCGTCTGCCGAAGTCATAATGACCCCGTATGTCATTACGAGTTTGTCGGTCTCAGGACCGCCATGTTGGCAGCGGTCGTACCGCCAATGCCCCGGCAGTGAAGACCACCAAATTTTGACCATGGAGATCTTCCTAACAGAACACAGCCAAACCACCGCCAGTTCCGCCAGTGCGGACAAGCCGCCACAGACGGCGGTAGGCACCTTCAGGCCAGCGGGGCCATGTTTACCCAGACATATTATAAGGCTACATACCGCCAAGGTTTGTGCTGCGGTCGCGCCACCAAGAAAACCATGGCGGAAGCCAACTCTTTAAAAGAAAATACCCATCTTCTGGAACACATACCTGGGTGGAGCCACCATGGAACCTGAACTGGAAGTCCTCCCACTGCTCCTGCTCAAACAATGACTCCGGAACCAGCGAAGGCGAATAAGACAACAACCGTGAGTACACACACTTACCTCACACTGGAGGGAAAACCCAAACTACACATGCACACACAACATACACATCAGGGACAGCTTGTGACCACGAAACACACACCTAGACTCACACCCGTACGCACATACACACACACCTACATACACACATGCACATCCATACTACACACACGGACAGCTGTATTACACACACCACAGCCAACACACACGTGCCATAGACACACAGAAACCCAGACACAGCACCAGCACTGTCCAACACAACTATCCACAACAGCACCAATACACACAACGACAAGACAACCGCAAATTCACAGACGCTTCGCCAAACAATGTCATTGCCCACCTCCACATGACAACATATACTAACAACAACACGTAACAACACCAGACAACAAATAAACACAATCAAACTGCCATACAACGAAGCGTACGTCACAACACGCCAACACCGCACACAATGCATATGGCATAGACATCATCACACACAAGGATGCACACTCAACAACCACCATTACACAACTCTACACAAACAATACACAATTTTGCTACATACATGCAAGAAATACAAACATATCTTATACACATCACGCAGAAATGCACATGAAGCCCAGGCACAACAGCAGGCACAACCAACACACACATGCCACACACGCACAAACCAAAGCCCACCAACACCAAACCGCCATTTTAAAAGAAAGGCAGGACACAAGTATGTCAACATTGAATCCAACAACATGTTGGGCAAGATGTATTAATATATAAGAACATATAAAAATAAACTCATGTACAAATAAAAGGCCAATGGCCAGTCCAAAGCGCCAAAGGCACAAATGGCACCTTTGAGTGCCCCAACTTGATTCCCGACTTCAAAAATGACCGTCACATGGTAGGGGCATCAAGGGGGCAGGCAGGCACCTCAGGGATTAGAGGAGCAGGGTGGTACAGGGGTTTGGGAGGTGAGTCTTTTGGCTTGGGTTTGGGAGGGGGGATCCTTGGACTTGAGTTTGGGAGGGGGGTCCTTGGACCTGGGCTTGGGAGGGGTAGACTTCTTGGCAGGGGGAGGGGCATGGGCACTAGTGGGGGGGCAGTTGAGGACTTGGAGGTGGAAGAGCTCGACTTGGGGAGGGAGGAAGAACGCCTGGGGTTATCACGGGGTGGAAGAGGAGTATGGAACAAGGAAAACTCCAAGAGGAAATGCTTTCAGACACACAAGGGCATTCATGGCAAAAGGGTTTGGGAGTTGAGGGAAAGGGAATGGTTGTAAGATGTGTCGGTGTGGCTGTCTTGGGTGCAAGTGTGTGCATGGAATGCTTGTGGGTGCTGGGTGTCTGTTGGGTGGGTGAGTGTGGGTGTTTAGGTGTCTTGGGAGGATGGGGGAGGAGGTACAGGGAGATGCCAGGCTGGATGGGTGACTATCTGTTGGGGTGGTGTCTGCAGGTACGGTACATGTGCTGCATGTGCGGGTGTTGGTGGCTGCAGATGTGGTGACTGGGGTGGATGTCTGCGAGTATGATATTGTGCTGACTGTGGGTAAGATAGAACTTGTGGCTGGATCTGTGAATGATGGTGTGGTGGCTGCAGGTGTGTCTGGTGTTGTGTCTGTGAAGGAGGGGGTGGTGGGAGAGTCCGTGCAGGGAGTGGATGTTGGTGTGTCTCCAGGTGGCTGTTGCTTGTGTGCATGCCGGTGGTGGGTCTTGTGGTGCTTGTGTTTGTCAGTGTAACCCTTGTCTGTTGTGGTGAGTGCATGCCTGTGTGTATGTGTGCTTTGGCTAGGTTTGGGGAGAGGGGTTTGGGATTGGGAAGAGGTTTTTGGAGGGGGGGGCGGTAGACCAGCAGCCATCAGTGTTGAGGCCAGAGCCTGAATGAATCTCTGGAGGCCAGCCAGGGCACCATGAATTCCCTCCAGGAATATATTGCTCTGTTGGACCTGAGCTGCCAGTCCCTGGATGGCATTCACGATGGTCGACTAACCCACAGAGATGGACACCAGGAGGTCAATAGCCTCCTCACTGAGGGTAGCAGGGCTGACTGTGGCAGAGGTGCCTGCGGCGAAGGAGATGCCCACCCTCCTGGGTGAGCGGACACGGGCAACTGGGTGGGAAGCTACAGGGAGGGTGGTGCTAGTAAGGAGGTGGTGGACAAAGATGGTGCTGGGGTTGTCCCAAATGGGTCTGCCACCGCCAGGGAGTGTCCACTGGAGGAGGATTCCGAAGATGAGGTGGTAGAGCCGGTCTCCCCTGTGGCACTCCCCTTGTCCCTCGCTCTCGCTGGTAGCAGCTTCCTGGGTCCCTTGGGCTGCAGCTTCCCCACTTGCCTGTGCCCCTTCTCCTTCGCCTGACAATGCTGATGCACACAGAGAGGGAGGGAGAGAGAAATAGGGCCAGTATGGGTTAACACATACCTCTCATACACACAGGTAAGCATGGACATCTTTGACTATACGTATCATTGCTAGGCCATCGCGCTTGCCAATACACATAAGTAGGACAGCACTAAATGATGCCATTAAGTTCCTTTTAGCTGGCACAGCATGCCCTAGATGCAGTATCATTTGAATGCCTGAATACACATCATACCTCTCCATACCCCATCATCCACTGGATGTGCAGCTGACTGAACAAAACACTTCAGGCCTCAACACTAACAACACCTGATTAATCCATGTCCTCTGTAATAGATCCATTACAGTGAAGACAACTCCAATCACAGACCACACAGCACCTGCCTTTCACATTACAAAGCAGGCCACTCTATACAGTGATGTCATAAAAGAGAACAACTATGATTTAGACATCACAAGTCAGGCACCCAAATAGGTAACATCTGCTGTATTTAATTTGAATCTGTGGTATAGCCATATGAATAGTCAGACCCTATCACAGAGCCAGATCAGCAAACACCAAACACATATATCACTACTTAGCATACTGCTAAGTCCATCTACATTGGGCCTTAGGGCACATATAACACATCCATACTAATTACTGAGTGCAGTGTCACAGCAGATGTACATCTGGAACACATATATTGCATCATGGACTACTTCCAATGCCACCACACATGCAGTTACACCAGTTGGACTACGCACCATTACAACTCCATCCTCACACACACCATTCCAGAAATGGCAAGACCTGTTAGAGCCCAGACAACACACATCTCAGACGGTAATTAACTGCATGTATTAGGCACACATGAGAAAACACCACTGCCTGTACACCAATTACACATCCCACAACTACATGAGGCAGCCTGAGAAGACTAATAGCAAAATATGATTCACATCAACATGCCATGTCTCATGCAATACCCAGACCACTCCTAATCTGCTACTACATATTTGCCATGGTAAGCTGAAATAGTCCCAGCTGATCACATGTGCCCCCAACTATCCATGACGACATAAAGTAGGCAGTAACAAAGCATTGGCTTTCCTAGGTCATTGTCATAATTTCCATATACACACCATGGTGACATATAAGAGATCTGCCAACGCACTTACCGCCTCTAGTACCATCCCATTGGTTTTAAGGTGACATTTCCACAAGTATTGCTCCTAGGAACGCATTATCTGTGAAATCAGACCTCATTAATTTTACACGTTTAAGTATCCCACTTTGGCTACCTATACATACTCTACAGTCAGCAGATAACCTATAAATGCCTATTCAGCTATCAGGCCAATCCACCTGTTCCATTAAGACCATTTCTGTGGTGGAACTGCATTGCCTGCCCCACAATCAGTCCATACCATAATCAGTACATGATGTTCATAGTCCCAGTGATAAAGGAGTCACACAGTAGCATATACAGGTATGCTACACTGATGGGACTGTTCTGACACCTCAGAGCCACCAATGCAAATGGAAGGAGCAGGTAATACTCAGTGCTTAGGGTGATACAAATACTCACATCCAATGTATAGGCAGGATGAAGTCACACATGTGCCTATGTCGTTAGACCATCTTCACATTAGAGACATGGAGAGGTCTCGAAATGGGAGATTTACATCCACTGACAGCTAAGCATGGCAACACATCTGCAAAAATAAACTCTACCAGGGTGCTCAATAGCCATTTGCTATTGTCGATATACATGTTGCTATTACTACAATGTAACATTGTCTGCATTGAGGTACCTATTCCCATTTAAGGCTAGCCAAGTCCAGGATACAGTCAGCACTCACCCACTTGTGGCTGCTGTGCTGCCCTCAAATGCCCATCCACTTCAGGGTAGGCCACTGCCAAAATGCGGGCCCTCAGGGGGGGTCAGGGACTGACGGGCACCCCTCCCTCGTTGGGAGGACATCCCCAGTTCAGCTTCCGTGGTCTTCCTGGGACAGGGTCTCAGGTCCTCCCACTGCTTTCTGCAATGGGTGCCCCACTGGCTGTGGACCCCCAGGGTCCACGCTTGCTTGGAGATGGCACGCCATATTCCCTTCTTTTGAAGGGAGTTGACCTGCATGGGTGACACAGGCAGAAGGAGAAAGTCATTTACACTGGCATCATACCAACAGCAGTGGACTATTAAGATCTGACTCACCAAGTGTCCACACATACCCATCCTCTCGGATCACACGCCTACACTTCATGCCCCCTGCCTGCATGTATTCCCTCCCCGGTACACTTACCCCATTCACCATCACACAAACCCCTATCACACACAACTATAGCATTGGGCTCACCTGCTCCTCTGGTGACCCACACAGCTGTCCATAGAGGTAGGACCCCTTCCACCAGATTGTTGTGCTCTTCTGTGGTGAAAGCTGGGGCCCTATCACCTGCAGAACATGGCATGATGGCTTCAAGAGACAGTACACAGCATATCGGCTCGTGGAGGTCCTGCTTGCAGGAGTGTCAGGAGTCAAGTGTGCAAGGCTGCAGAAAATGGTGGTCACGGCCACAGCGTACAGGACCGTCACCACCGGAGGTCATCACCATTGGCCCCAGTCCCCAATAGGCAGCAATGTTAACCAATGAGACGTTGCATAGTGGTTGCATCTGCCTACAGTCATGAAGACATACGCCAGTGGATTTAGATCACTTTCACCTTTCCTGTGCAGCAGGACAGGCAGCTGCCATTTTATGCACATATCATGCCTTGCTGCCCCAAAATAAGTGTGCCATACACTTTTTTTGTCCAAACTGCGGAGTAAGCCTATGTTGTGCCATCATGGTGTGGCTTATACATGTGACATATATGACACAGTGATGTGATATGGCCGGATGTCAAATGACATGCATGTCCAGATAGACGGAGGCACATAGGCGGTGTAACCATATAGGTATATAGCATGACTATATACATGATTAGTGCACAACAGCTCAGTGTACCACAAATAGAACATTACACATGTGATGTGTGTCACAAACGATTTGTCAGGTGCAGCAATGTCCAGTAAGGATGGTGTCCAGCTGTTTCAGCATGCCCATTATAGCATATGTCAGCAGTGCGACGCATGTCTACAGTGTTAGGTGAGTACGATTATGACATGTTATGCTTCCATGTGTGAAGTGCTTATCACTTTGTACATTCTTTCCTCTCTATTCTAGATACCCTGTCATGAGGAGATTGAGACATGCACCAGTGTACCATCTGCTAGTCTATCTTGCAACCCTGAAGGAGAGGCATATCATCCAGACCTATCGTCTGAATCATCAGACCATCATGGATCTATGTACCTAGTTGGAGCCTGATCTATTGCCTGCCATACATAAACCCTATGCCATCACTCCCACAGGAAAAGTCCTGTCAGTGCTACACTTTCAGGAAGAACTACCACTCCATAAGTGTACTAGTGGTGTGTGTAGACCAGTACATCTCACTAGTGACAGCCACGTTTTCTGGCTCTGTGCATGACTCCTACATTCTGAGGAACAGCAATGTTCCACACACGACTACACAGAGAGAGGGCTTGGCTCAGTGGTATGTATGCATTTGGGTGTGCACTTCTGTTATGGCACCGGTCATCACATTCTTCCCTGTGCCTAGACCTGCATTGTAACAGGTCCTACCTTTGTGCAAACAGGTGACTCTGGCTATTCTAACCTCCCCTGGCTCTTGACATCAGTGAGGTACCCTGCCATGGAAGGGGAGTTCCGTTTCAAAGAGGCTCACAGCAGGACGAGGTGTGTAATTGAAAGGACATTTGGCCTTTTGAAGGCCAGATTCAGGTGCCTGGGCATCTCTGGAGGTGCCTTACTCTATAGTCCCCAAAAGATATGCAAGATCATAGTTGCCTGCAGCATGCTCCACAATCTTGCAGAGAGACGTCAGATACCATTACTAGCTGATAATGACTAGGCAGCTGGACCAGTGGCTGGTAATGCAGACATGGAAAGTGATGAGGAGGCATATCAGTTTTGGTGTGATGTGTTCCAATCCCTATGTGTGTGTTGGGAGTAGTGACTGGTTGCCTGTAAGGTGCTGTGTTAAAATGTCTTACCTCTAACATGTGTACCCAATGCAGGTTGCTAGATTCGCATCTCCTATGGACATACCTGTATTGTGCTATGTGTCCTGCATTCTCCTGTTCTCATGTCATTCCAGCAACTGACTGTGCAATGTTGATCATTGTCTCTCCTAGCTATAGCTTGTGGCATTCACGGTCATTAGCCTTTGGTAATTGTTTCCAGAATGGAGTTTTGCAGATGACCGATGCCAGCTACAGGGATGTATTTCCTGAGACTGGTGATGTGGAAATCATATCTGTTGTACCCAGTTTATTTGCCAATCTACACTGGCACGACAACTATGTACTGCTTTGTGTGGTACCATGCCTTCTATCGTGATGGAACTCTCTGTAATTGTCTTTTTACAGGTTGGATAAGTGGACTTACTCTAGTGCGTGGCTGGAGTAGTGGCTCCCTTACATCTGACCTGCATATGTACATATATGTTGTATTGTGTCTCCTGCAGACGTTGCCTCCCTTTGCTGTCAATTACACTGCCTGTTGGCTTAGGGGGCCATTGCCACATAATATTTTGCACACCAAACATTTGTTAATGCAAAAATAAACACACATATGCAGTTGCTGTAATCTATTGTGTTTATTGTGCATACACGGGAAATGTGAGTAAATCATATTTGGTGCATCCAGTGACAAACAGCTGATGAGTGGGGTCATGGTAATTGGAATCAGCAGAGTAGGTGTCAGAGCTGTAGGTAGCACAGGTCCAGTGTCCGTGTGCCATGGGAAAATGTAGTAATGTAATTGAACAGTCAACACGGTGTCTCAGTGGCACACAAGAGAGAGAAATTAGGAGAGTTTCACTTCTGGCAGTGGGTTTGATCTTGGCATCTGCTCCAGCCGGATGTCTGGGTGGATGTCCGCGTTTGCGGGGGAGTTCTTCTGCTACAAAGGGAGGGGTGCCTGAGGGCTATGGTTCCCCTGGCAGGGCCTCCATTCCACTAGCTGGCACAGATGTGGAAGGTTCAGATGTAATGTGGCTAGTGAAAGGGGCCTGCTGGTGGGTGGAGGAAGCACGCAGGGTGATGTTGATGTCCCTGAGCACCCCTGCAATGGAGGCCATGGTGGCATTGTTGGCCTGCCACTGCTGTATGACCTCCTGGTGGTATTTCCTCTGCAGCCTTTGGTTTTCCCCCAACATGTTAATGATCTGGCCCATCCTGTCCTGGGATTAATGGTATGATCCTGGATTTGGGTGATGGTTTCCTGGTCAGATGATTCCTTTGGGTGCCCCGTCCTCTGGACAAGGGGTTCCCTCCCAGGCCCCCTACCCCCAAGTGCCTGTGCCCACTCCAATGTCACCAGGACCTTCATTGTCTTGGATGTGAGGGGGCGACTCAGGTCCCTGTACTGTGGGGTACACTATTGATTGAACAGTCCTTGAGACACAGGTTTGGGGACATAAGGTTTGCTGTGCTGCTGATGCAACAGGGTGGGGTGGGGCTGATGTGGGGAGGGTGAGGCAGGGAGTGGTACACTGACCTGGTGTCCCAGATAGGCCAGGTAGGTTGTCAATGTCCAGACATTCAGTGGTGTTGTCCTCACTGGGGCCTTCATCCTGAGGCAGGCTGGACGTCTCTGGTATCCTCTCCATGGTGGCAGTGGCAGGGGTACCTGTGGATGGAGTGAGGGTTAAATGGTCAACATGTGATTTGTTGTCTCTTTGTCTGATGCATACAGTGGCTTGACTTGATTCCCAACAATGGCAATGACAGGTGCAGCTCTGCAAATACTGCTTGTGGATAGTGGATTGTGCCATGTGTACCTTGCTACACAGAGTATGTTGTCTATCAGACTTGATATCTTTTGCTCAGTGGGTGGGTTATGTTCCTGTGTGATGGTTCACATGACAAGTGTGCCCTGTTAGCCGTGGTAATTCTGGCTTGCTAGATGTGAGTGGGAATGGCTGTAGCATGGTGTTCAAGTGGGAGGAGGGTATGTGTGTATGCAAGGTTGCTTGTCCTGTCTGTGCATGAAGTATACCTTCGTTGTTTTCAAGCCCACTGTCAATCCATTTCAGGGTTGTTGATCTGGGTATGTGGCCCTTAGTTTGGTGACACTGCTTTGGCAGTGTTTGGCGTTATATGCCATTGTATTGCTGTCATTGCCATGTACTGGTCCTCAGTTGTAGCATCCAGTTGGTGTAACTAATGCAATGATCATATATGCAAGTGATGTGATGTGAAGTGCACATTTCAGGTTTTGTTGTAGATTGGCTAGTGCATTGTGGGAGTCGTAGTAATTGTTATTTACCCTGCTATCTGTGCACTTGCCAGGGACTATGTGAGCATTGGGGCTGGGTGGTGGTGTGGCATGCAGGAGATGGGCATTAGGTGATAAGGTGGGAGGTGTAGTGGGAGACAGAGTGGATTGAGGAGGGTTTTGGTGGTGAGGAAGCATGCTGGACAGGACTTATTTGTGCCAGAGGAGTGGTAGTTACTTACCAGAGTCCAGTCCTCTGGGTATTTCAGTCAGGCCCTCTGGATGCAGGCTGTCCAAGACCTTCGCCTCCCACAATGTGAACTCTGGGGGAGGAGGTGGGGGTCCACCACCAGTCTTCTGCACAGCAATTTGGTGCCTTGATGTCATGGAACACATCTTCCCCAGTAGGTAGTTCCACCTCTTCCTAATGTCCTCCCTTGTGTCTGGATGGATGCCTACTGAGTTGACACTGTCGACAATTCTCTGCCAATGGAGGTTTGCTGGACCTGTGCTCTACCCTTACGATTTCATCAACCATGACCCTCAACTCATCGTCTGTGAAGCGTGGGTTCTTTTGATGGGACATGGTAGTGGCTGTATTGTGGATGGGGGTAGCTTTTGTGTGTGTAAGGGTGCAGTGTAGGGTGCTTGGTGGGGTAGGGGTGTTTTGTTGTGTGTGATGGTTGGTTGTGGTGTTTGTCTGTAGTCAAGATGTGTGTATTGTGTTGTTCATGGAGTTGTGTGGTGAGTGTGAAGTGTATATGTGCCTATGGTGTATAAGTGCTGGGTCATTCGTTTGTGGGTCCTCTCTGTCTGTGAATGTCCTTTTGGTAGATAAGGATTGTGGGTTGTGTGTGGGTGTGATATATACTGCTGTGAGTAAGTGTGTCTGGTGTGTGTATGTGTGTCAGGTGTGGGGTATTCAAACTGTCCATTGTGGTGTTGTGTTCTGTCTGCAGTGGGTGTTTGAGCGTGGTGGTTCGCACCGCCAATGGTTTTCCGCCATTGAAGAACCGCTGTGGTGATTTGTGGCTCGTAATGTGGTGGGTGGAAAGTTGTCAGGCTGGCAGTGCTGGTGGTGGAACTGCCATTTCCCACCCACCCCCCGACTGTGTCCTGGCGGTGTCGGATTTTTGTCTGTTTAGTGGGGGTCTTCAGGTTGTGACTCGTAATACGGCTGTCTGATTACCGCCAACACGGCAGTCTTTTGGTGGACGCCACAGTGGCGATCTTCCGATAAAACTGCCAAAGTCCCTTGCGGTCTATACACCACCAGGTGGCGGTCTGAAGAAGGAAGGAATGAAAGGATGGACGGACAGAAATGAAGAAAGAAGCAGAGAAGGAATGAAAACAAGAAAGACTGAAACAAGAAAGAAAGAAAGGGAGAATGGGAGACATAGAAAGATAAAGAAAGAAAGAAAGAAAGAAAGAAAGAAAGAAAGAAAGAAAGAAAGAAAGAAAGAAAGAAAGAAAGAAAGAAAGAGGAGAAAATATAGAAAAGAGAAACAGAAAGAAAAAGTGAGAAATAAAGCAAGAAGGAAAGAAAGAAAGTAAGAGAGAAGGAAAGAAGGAAGTGTTACAAGTGTTGCAAATTAAACACGATAAATGCTGGTTTTCCTCCTGGGCAAAGTTTATCAAAGAACTATTGGTGAAATGTAGAGCGGAATAAACGTGTTCTGAAAAATTGTCTACTTATGAATTCACATACATAATACTTAAGCTTTCAACACTTTAATATAGGACAGTTTCAAATGGACACAATCTGTTATGATGTGAAATACCTGCCATCAGATAAAGTACACTCCAAAAGGAATTTACAACAACATTGGCCATTGGTCATAAACTGTGGAATGTGGCCTGTGCCATGACTTGACTTACTGGTATAAACCATCCTTTTGTCACATCAAACTCTAAACACAAAAGGAACATCAACAAAATAAAGTAGAAATAAAAATAGTGGCACAGAAGGGAACTAGCTCATGTGTGTGGATGCACTCCTTGTGAAAGAACAAAGTAGTCATTCAAAGTGAAGTTATCCAGTTGCAGAAGTGGGCTGACCCTTTGCCCCATGCTATATGCTGTAGGGGGTGGAAGCAAAATGTGAATGACACACAACCGACCAATGGATGGAGAATGCTGGCTGGAAGCTTCTTTGAATAAGTATATTATAGATCTTTTTTAAATCAAAAGGTCTTGTCTAACACAAGACATAAAAATAAACACTCCCCTTGCTTTCTAAAGTACTGCACTCTGCTGCAAAAAATAAGAAATAGATAAGGTCACTGAAAAAGAATGCTGATTTATTTCTGTTATATAATTGTTTATTGTTGTTTTTGAGAACATAGAGTAACACAAATCAATACATTATCTAACAATTACACAGTAGATATCTACTGCAAAAGATTTTGCAGAAATTGATGTTACTCATTAGTGAAAGTTTATTACGTATTTAGCTGCAGTTAAATATATTTGGGTTCGTGAGGATTTTTTGTGTGAGAGATTTGTAATGTCAAAACATGCCATGTTTTTCCTTTTATGCACATAAAGCATATTCACATTGTTCTGTAGCCAATGTAGGCTAAGAAGTAAAATTAAGACCCATTCAGTGTTAGGATTATCTTTAACCACCCTGCTCTTCCTTAAAACAATTAGGCACCAAAAGCTGAAAACCTTTTGAAGTACTTCATACTACTAAGGAATGTGTTTTCCCTTAAGAATTAAACAGAAATGTTTGGCATTGTGCAAGGATTGTGGTCATGCGGATTTTGCACAGATGATTTTGGATCTGTTGATGTTCTACCATGGTCTTGTCTCCCCTCTATAGGAACCTAGCTCTTCTTCTTTTGCTGTCTTCATGAACAGATGCTCCTTTGAAGGTCACTCTACTGCCCAAGGC
Source organism: Pleurodeles waltl (assembly GCF_031143425.1). NCBI lineage: Eukaryota > Metazoa > Chordata > Amphibia > Caudata > Salamandridae > Pleurodeles > Pleurodeles waltl. The sequence continues at coordinate 64,754,223 of NC_090436.1, forward strand.
TAAGCAGCATTTTCTTTGATCGACTTGTTCGCAACAACGAAAATGTGGAAAAAACTTAGGGTGTCCAGTCCCTTGTTTTCTAAGTCAACAGTCTCCTTCTGAAAAAATAGAAGAAACAGATATGTTTATTGAAAAGAAAATATGTTTTAATTTTTTATTATTTTATTATGTTAATTATTCTTGGCTTATGGAAATGTTGATAAGCACAAATTGAAAACATCGCAGTAGATGCAAAACTGTAGAAAGCTGTTGAAGAGCATATTGCAGATGCTGATGGCAATCATTATAGAAGCTTTGTTAAAGAACTATGGGCTTAATTTAGAGTTCAGAGGACAGGAAATTCCATCACAAATGCGACAATATCCCACCCCCCGTTTTTACAAGATACAAAGCACTTGTAATACGGCGGATGGGATATCCATCAAGTTTGAGATGGAGTATCCTGTCCTCTGAACTCTAAATCATGCCCTATGTTCTTGTATACATTTGCATTAAAATTCTCTTTTAAAGGCATGACAAAATGCACCTGCAAGAATAGTTACTTGCAAACAGGTTTATTTTGTTTACTAAGATTTTTATAAACCACAAATAAATTATGTAAGGATAAAATGTATTCTGTTTTCCCTTGTATGTTCAATAGATACATTTCAGAACAGCTTCTGCCATTGCACCCTTGTCCTGCTAACTCAACAGGGACACCTACTAACGGTTGGTGGTACTACACCTTTGTGCTGAGGGCTCAATAGGAATGTCTAGCAATGGCTTCTGCTACTGCACCATGGTGCTGCTGACTCAACTGTGACACTTGGTAATGGTTCATGCTGCTGCACTCTTGTGCTGCTGGCTCAAAAGGGACATCTAGTACCAACCTGTAGGAGTTCACCCTAGTGTTGCTGACTTAACTGTGACATTAAGTGATGGTTCATGCTACTCCAATAACATCTAGTTTGTTTTCATGGTGACTTTGGGTTGCAGAATAAAAGAATGGCCTTGATGCACTTCCTGGAAACTTTGCTCCTTTTTCAATATGTTCAGGGAATTCTAGAAGTTGGGGTATATTTTTCCAAATAGAACTAAAGAACGAGTTATGCCAATCCCCTACAGTGTTGTTAGCTGTTGTACCTCCCTCCAAACAAAACAAACAGCAGTTTCACCCATCATTTCAGTATTTTGGAACCCTTCTGCAGCCAGACCTGTTTAAATGTTTGATCTGTGTTTCTTCAGAGTAATTTAGGAAAGGTGTCAATCATTCCTTATTTTGTGAAAAATACTCTGACTGTGTAGAATCTATGTGGAAACAGTCTAAGGGTTTCATTACGAGTTTGGCGGTCCCAACACGAGACCACCAAACTCACAGGGAGGATGTCACCGCCATGGTGGTAGTGTGCCCCGCCCCACCCTATTACAAGGTTTCCACCAGCCTGACCTGACTGACCGGTGGAAACCTTGAAATAGAGCGTTTCTGTCGGTCTCAACAGCGGGATAGGTGCTACGAGATAGCACTCGGCTCCCTTAAAGGAGCTGAGTGCTATCTCGTAGCACAGAGGGGCTCCCCCCGTGGCCCCCTGCACATGTTCTCCGCAAGTTTTTTAATGGTGTAAAAACCGCCATGAAAATGGTGGTGGTGAACAAGGTTGTAATCAGCAGGGCGGCGCTGAGTTCAGCGCCACCCTGGCAGATTACAACCAAGACTGCGGTTACACCATCGGGATCATGGACCCTGGCGGAGATAGCAGTGGGTTGGAGGTCCGACCGCCAAACTCATAATGTGGCTGGTGGTCTTGTGACCGCCAGCCTCGTAATGAGGCCTCAAGTGTGTAAGAGGGACAAAAGCTCATGCACTTAGTTTTTAATTTTTTTTATTTCAATCCACAGTTTACTGTCAGGCATGCAATAATCCGTTAGGAAGCTTTTCAAATTTTCATTCAAATTTCCTGAAAAAAGTGAAAAAAATGAACAAATTTGTAAGTCAGGTGACTTTTTTTAATAAACGAAAACTTTTCTTATTTCAAAATCAATCACTATTTTCTGAGGCCTTTTGTATTTGTTATTTACTTTGCAATCACAAACATTAAGTATAAACTGTTGACAGCATATCCGACAGTAAAGCATGCGCTAATAGTAATAGTAGTAATATTAATTTTGGAGTGAATGATGTAAATTTGGGCAAATGGAAGGGGTGTTGTTTTAAATTTCTCATCCTAAATTACACTATTCTTAAGGGCAACTACACTATGAAGAAATCCCAAATTAGTTTTTTTTATGGGGCTGTCTTTGCTATATATCAGGAAGGGTTATGGTTGTATGTTTATGGTTGTAGGTTCCGGTTAACTTTTTAGGTATGTCTTTGTCACTTTTTTTTGACTGAGGAGGATGAAGGCAATTTGCCTGTCTTTTTCTGCTGACTATTCACTTCAAATTAGATATGACAGGCACACCTTCAACAACATGGATAGGGATGCAACAGAAGACTCTTTGGAGGTGGTACCTAGTGTTTCTAGTGTTGTATATTTTTTCTCAGTTTCAACTGTAGAGGGAGAGTGGTTATGTTCTGAGGTACATTCAATATAGGTTTCATGCATCTCCAATGAGCCCTGTATTTTGAAACAAAATTCAAATGATGAAGTTTCTTTTTTTTAAATAATTACTGTATTTTTCTCATGTTTTTCCTCAGTTTTTTCATGCTGCATATGAAAATTATAATTATATTAAGGTACGTGTGGTAGATGAAACAAGTTAATGATTAACGAGTTAAATGTTAGTTGGATAGTTATTAATGTTTTCAATATAATACTGATTTCATTGTTTACCCTATATTATATGTTTTTTTTAAACCATGGATATCTGAGCTAGATGGCACTGTTTTCTTGGAAGCTAGAATTCATAAGTAGTTTGTCCTCTCCACAGAATTGACCCCTGAGGAGTGGTGACAAAATATTGGCAGATGTCTTTATATGTATTCATTTGTAGACATTGTGCCTTTTAGAAATATGATTTTTAAAGTATTTTTGTTTGCATTTGATTCATGACTAAAATATATATTTTTATACTGATTTTTAAAAAGCTGTCTTACAAACTTCTTATGTGAAAAATTGTGGTGCCATCTTTGTTGGGAAAATTGAATAGTATTTATTTAAAAGGTCTATTACAATCATATTACATTGTTCCGTTGATGTTTCTTTAAAAAAAATAATGCCTTTTTAAGATGCATGGTAAAAAATTGTGTTGTAAAGACATGCTGTGGGAGTAACCTATATAGATGTAAGTTTGTCAAATGGGGGTCAATAGAGTACGAGGAACATAGAAGGCTCAGGTGAAGTGTATTTTAATTGTCACTTTACATGGGCATAATATTTCTTAAATGACAGGTCTGGCCTTTAACATCTGGTCTAAAAAAGTCTTCAGATGGCTTTCCTTTTGTAATGTTCTCTCTTTCCTTTTATAGGTCTTTTGAGTGATGTATAAGCTGGAAAGGTTTCTTTTCTCCAACAGACCCTGTGAAAAGTATATGATATAGCCTTATTGCCCACTGCCGAGGCCTATACCATTTGTTAAAGGCCCTGATCGTGAGTGTTAGGCCACGGCCTATAATGAGGGAGAAAGTCTTTAAATTGTCTTTTAGCTTGGGCTTCCTTGCCTCCTCATCTGTAAAAAGTTGAGTGCTAAACAAAAAAGTCCAAGAGCCACATACCTTCACATTACTTCATATAGTGAAACTCTCTTGCTTCCCGAGCCCACTTCGGGTCGAGTCTTACCTACCCACCCTCCCCTTCTCTCTCACTCACACCCTTTCTTGTGATTAGAGGTTATAGTTTCTGTATCATACTTCAGGAAATTAGGAAACATCTCATTCTAAAAGGGGTGTGGGATTGTGCCTGGGTGTTGGCAGAATGGACCACCCTGGCTTAATGAGGGGGTGCAGTTGTCACCTACCACTCTTGCACTTAAAGGGGACTGGCCCAGCACACTCACAAAGGACTTCACACTGGTCTAATGTGCCTCAAGACAGACTGGGACGGGGCAGGGAAGCAGTTAATTTCAGAACCCTCTGTAGGCGGAGAACTCTAGAAACTTCCATACACTTCAAAGGAGGCCCAACTCTTCAGATCACTCCTGGACCTGTGGAAGACACTTTTTATTATTTTTTTTATTATTTTTAATCAGTACACAACAAGATACATTGTCACTTTCAGAAAGTAAAACAAAAGGAAAAAATGGATCAACCAAGCTTGTCTATGAAATAATTTCCCCAGATTAGGGAGAACTTTTTAACATTACCTATTCTCCTAGCATATCTCATCTCCTGAAGTCTAACTTGAAGCATCCTATTATACCATCCTTGACTAGTAGGAGATAATTCAGACCGCCAGTTTCTCAGCAACAGTGACCTAGCCACTGCAGGGGCTATAAATACGAGCTTCTCCAATCGAGAGGAGAGTCTTGCCTCAGGATCATAGCCCAAGCTCAACAGGCGAATACTCAGAGATATGGGTACCAACACAATGGATGTTAACATTGCAAAAACCCCTTCCCAGTATCTCTGTATACATCTGCATGTCGCAATCGTATGTATCCAGCCTGTCGCCCCTATTTCCTTGCACCGAAAACACATATTTGGGTGGCCGATCCCCATACGAGATAGGGCTTGCGGGGTTCGATACAGCAACCATTTACTAAAAAATATCATTCGATGCCAATTGGCCCCTCGTAGCACAGAGAAATTTAGGCGGTTAATAGTCTACCAGTAATCACTTGAGACCACCATGCCCTCCTGACTAACCCATTTCTTCTGAGCTCTTATCCCCAGATCCACTTTAATCCTTTCTGCCAAGAGCCTTCTCCATGCCCCTGCATTCCCTATCCGCAAAGGTGTAACTAATTCTGATACCAATGATTGGGTATTAATGATAGAATTAATATCTAAGTCTTTAAAAACCTGCAGCAAAATATTGTAGGATCGGACCAGCAAAAGATCAATGTTGACTGTGATCATGATTTTCCATGGGGCTTCCCAGTTACCCTCAACACGAAAATCTCCAATTTTACTAAATCCAGCGCGCTCCCACCTTTTCACCATGACTTCGTTAAGCTGAGTCCCTGAATCTAAAAAAATCTGTGACAGTGGAGTGTCAAAATGTACGGAAGGGATGGAAAAGTTTCTAAAAAAATCCACTCTTCTCTTGAGAAACCATTTAAGAATTTCATAACTAACTTTTTTAGGCGATTTGGTCAAAAGGGCTGGGTTCAGAATATTATGCTCTCTGCATATTAGCACCCGAAAATCTGTAAAAAACTTGGAGCCCACGGAGTATTCTAATTTAAAGCTAGCATAATAGTAATAATCTTTGAAATTGGGTAAGGCCAATCCCCCCTTCTCCTTATCGGCGTACAGTATACTCAAAGCGGCTCGAGCCTTTCGGTTCTGCCAGATAAAGGAGCGAAATAGAGATTCCAGTTTTTTTTTAAAGGGTTGCGTTAAAAAACACAGAATAGCCGCAAACAAAAAATTTAAAAGTGGTAAAATTGACATTTTAATGAATGCAATGCGGCCTAGTATAGAGAGAGGGAGAGGCTTCCAACGAGTCAGTAAAGCCTGAGTTTTCTGAAGTAAAGGAGTGAAATCCAGCTCATAGAGATCACTTATATTGGCCGAAAAATAAACCCCCAAGTATCTTTTTGGGTTGGGATTTACGCATTCTATTAATTCAGGAAGAAGACAATTAGGAGTAGTGCCACAAAGAATGATGCCGCTCTTGGTCCTATTAATCTGATAGCCACCGATTTGCTGAAATTCTTTAAATAAATTAAAGGCCGCTTCCTGAGAAGAATGTTTTATGTCGTCCAAAAACAAAATAATATCATCTGCATAAAGTTTAATCTTTCCCATTGATTTCAACGGTGCCTGAATCTGATTATTCTGTCTAATTTTAATGGCAAGTGGTTCAATAAAGAGGGCAAATAAAATAGGTGCTAACGGGCACCCTTATCTAGTCCCTCATTGTATTTGAAGCTGTCCAACAGACTTTGAGTTTATAATAATATTAGCCTCAGCGTTTGAGTACAGCCTTTGAATTAAAGAAATAACTTGAGTGGGCACCTTATAACTAGATCAAATTCAATAAAGCTTGTCCCAAACAACCAAATCAAAGGCTTTCTCTGCATCCAGCAGAAGAATAATAGCAGGGATTTTATTAGTCGTGAAATAATCAAGAGCCTCTGCTAAATAGTGCATGTTTGTAGCCAGTTGTCGACCAGCCACAAAACCGTTTTGATCGGGATGCACCAATTTATTAATTACCCCATTGAGCATATTAGCCAATAGTTTTGTCATTATTTTATAGTCTGTGTTTAATAATGATATTGGACGGTAAGCATTTGGATCCTCCCTATCTTTATTTTTCTTAGTAAAGCTAACCACATTCCCTGTGTGCCAAGTTCTGGGGATTTCCTCGCCCTGTATTAAACCATTTAAAAGAGCTAAGAACTCCTCAGCAAATGCATTTATGAAAGCCTTATAGAACTCAGCCGGAAAGTCATCCGGACCGCAGGTTTTCCCTGTGGGGAGATCTTTAACTACGTCTAGAAGTTCCGGCTTTGTAAATGGTTGAGACAATTCCATGCGATCCTCATCTGAAAGAGAAGGAATATTAAGGCCCGTCAGGAACATCTCAATGGTCCTGGAATCTATAACTGAAGCGTTGCTATAGATTTGTTTATAATGCTCCACCATAATTTGGTCAAGGTCTCGGGGGTCAGTGCGCCTAACACCAGTAATCGGGCATCTTAAAGCGTGTATAACATTGCCAGCGATACGATCTCTAGCTTGCCATGCCAAGAGTTTTCCAGTAAAATTGCTTTGTTCATAACTTTTCTGTTTATACGACCCATATTCTATATCAACTTTTTAAAAAAGAAATCCCGCCAACGCTTTCTTGACAGTTTCAAAAGCCTTCCTATTAGAATCCAAAGGGGCGTTCAAATAGTTGACTAAACACTTACGTTTTCCAATACCGCAGTTTGTTGTTTCAGAGTCCGTTTATCAGCTACCTCTTTAATGATTACCCAGCCCCTAAAGTAGGCCTTAAATGCATCCCAGACTATTGCTGGGGTTGAAGACCCCTGATTGCGTTGAAAAAAATCCCTTATTTCCGCCTGTGAAGTTTGTATCCACCCTTCTTCCGATAAAAGGCGGAGATAAAAAATCCACCTTCTAATCTGAGGTAGTTGAACTGTAGAGTGGAGTAAAATTTCCAGCAGCAAGAGGGCATGGTCTGAAAGACCAGAATGCTGGACCGATTGAGATCGATAGCACAATGTTTCAGAGATCAAAAAAAAATCTATACGCGAGGAACTTTTATACCGTGAAGAGATACAAGTATATTCCCTCACGTCGGGGGTGTTTGTCCTCCAAGGATCACCTAGTGCCAGCACCTTTACATAATCTCTAAACGTCTTTGCTACTTTAGGTTTATACTGTCTCTTGCCTTTTACAGTAGAGTCTAGAGCTGGGTCCTGAAGAAAGTTGAAATCCCCCCCAATAATAATTTTCCCTGTCAACTGGAGAAGGGAGTGAAACAAGTCTATATACGGGGCCGGATCATCCGTCAGAGGGGCATAGAAACTAACAAAAATGAATCTCTCCATTGCAACTGTACACTGAACCCAGCACCAACGCCCTTCAGGGTCGGCGAGAAAGTCCAGTGGTTGTGCATTCAGGGTTTTAGCTAAAAAAACTGCCACTGAGGCTGTCCCAAGTACTTTAAAATCAGCCATTTTTTTAAACATTTGAAAACCCGAAACTTTATAAAATGGAATAGGGGTTTCTTGAAGAAATATAACTGAGGGATTAAGATCAATTACCCTCTTTTCGATAGCAGACTTTTTCCTATGATTATTTAATCCATTAATATTCCAGGATAGAAATCTTAATGGCAAAAGCGATTGTGTCATTTAAATAAATGTTGAGCTAGTTTGCCTGTAGCCTGCCTAAGTCTGGAGAAAAATACCCTAATTAATCGTGACGATCCTTTGCATTGACAAAAACAGCTCCTAATATCCATTCCATCCCCCCCCTCCCTTCAGTGGCCCACACCTGGAGCCCTCCCGCCTGGACGACCCAGGCCACATCCCTCCCCCACCCTTTGTCCCACTTCTTCCCTACCAAGGTGCCTTGTCATAGCACCCTAGGCCAGAGGCTAGAGAGAGAAAATTAGAATAGTCTGTCCATACGCTGCGGCGAGAAAAAATAAATAAATAAATAAATAAAAATAAAAAAAAAGTTGGGGCGGGCCTCTACTATGATACTGTCATTTCTATTATTCTATTTCTATTATTCAATATATCACCTTATAGTCTTTATTACGTTCTTCCCCCGCCCCCCCTTTCTCGTGCCGACTGTTCGGAGTTTTGAATTACAGGCAACAAAGTTTTAGCAGCATCAACCGTATGAATGAAATTTGAATGACCCTGAAAGAACACTTTAATTTTTGATTGTTGCACGAGGCCTGCCTGCGCCCCTGCTCTTTGGAAAGCTGGAATCATGTCTTTTAGCACTTTCCTTCGATGCGCTGCCACCACTGACATATCTGAGAAAACCTTGAATGCATAGTCCCTGGGAATCTGAAAAGATTTGGTTCTGATTGCTTTCTGGAAAATCTGTTCCTTGATACGAAAGTCACCAAAATTCACTAGTATAGTTTGAGGATATTTAGAGTTTGACGGTTGGACTGCCGGGACCCGATGGGCCCTCATGATTGTTAGATCCGGATACTTATCCTCAGACCCTGTTAGAACATGACTTTTAATAAGATCTGTTACCAACTCTGTGACTGTCTGACCGTTTTCGCGCCCTTCAGGGACTCCCGTAAATCGTAAATTGGATCTACTTGATCGATTTTCAGCATCGTCCAGACGGATTTGTACATCTAGCAGGTCAGCTTGGCACTTTGCCAGAGAAGGTTCTACCATCACCCGAGTATCCTCAAGAACAGAGACTCGTTGTTCGATAACTGTAACTTGTGAGTTAAGTTGCTGGATGGTACTTCAAATCAGGTTCAATTGAGATTCTGTTCTCTGATTTGCATCGTCCTGGGATTCTTTTAATGCTTTCAACTCACTTAAAATCTGCAGAAGTAAGCTGTCCGCAGGAACACCGGCATCTGCCATAACTATCACACCCTGTGCAGAGGCTTCATTTAGCACCTTAGGCCCGGCCGAATCAACAGAAGAAGCAATAGAGGAGAAAATGTAGGTAGAAGCTTCAGTTACTGCGTTTGCCCTGTCTCTGTTTATCAATTCTTGTGCTGCCAGTGAAGCTGAGTCAACCAGCTGCGGAGGTGGAGTATGGCTGATGCTTGATACCGGATGATCTTCCTTATGATTCCTCCCACTTCCAAAGGAAAAAGGGGTCTAGAAGCGGATCCAATGTTCACTGTTGGATCGCAAGCAGTCTCAGAGCTGCTGCCGGTGATCGGCAGAGTCAGTAATGGCGAACCCTTAAATAACCCCGGACTAGGATCCAGATCCGATGGGGGGGCCCTTGAATCATCAGACGGACAATCCAGGCTACGGGGGAAGCTGGATGAACTGGCTTCTACAGGCGGAGGGCTGAGAGGGAGAGGTGAAACAAGACTAGAGACTGAATCCGTAACTGAGATTAAAGGAGGGGGGGCAGAGTCCGGAGCTTTGTGCAAGTGATTATCCAAAGGTCGCTTCTGTTTGGTAGTACGAGTAGCCCTGGGAACTCTGGCAGCAGAGCGACCTGCGAAATGTGGAGACCGCCGCATTTTTCCTCTTCCCAAAAAAAGAGACCTCTTTTAAAAAAAGTCCTTTGCCAGCCTTAATACAGTCCCTTTCCAAGTCCTTTCAACCCCAAATACTCATTTGGGTAGCGCTGAATACCGCAAGAGAGAGAAAAAGAGAGAAAAAAAAAATGTTATGTCCCCCTCCCCCCACCCTACGTACCAAGTGAAATGAGCCTTGAGTGCAAGGCGAATCAGGGAAATTTTATAATCAGACCCACCAATGTTCTTCTTAACAAAAAAAAAAAGAAAAAGAAAAAGGGAGAAAAAAAAATAAAATCTTGAATCAAGGATACACAGATTTATGACTCTCTGCTTCACCGGCCCTTAAAAAAAATTCTTGGGCCGTTACCTGTCCCCTGAGAAAAAAAGTCCTGGAAAAACCACCTCTGCTCCGAGCCTCCGATGCAGGTTTCTTGTAGATTTTTTTCTCTAGACTGGCCAGGACTCCCTCAATAGGGAGCTACACGTCTGTGCCTGGGGCAGCCCGGGATTCGACAAGGGAGACACTTGGAGAGGCCTCCGCGTTGATGCAGCGAGGAACGTCTGGCTCGGCGTTCCTAGCAACCTTGCCCGGCTTCACTTTCAGCTCCGGGGCGGCTTCCGCATTCCGACATGAATGTCGGCGTTAATCCGGCTAGGAACGCCTGACTCGGCGTCCCTAGCATCCTAACCCGGCTTCAATTACAGCTCCGGGGCGGCTTCCGCATTCCTCCAGAAAGCCGCAGCGCGTCATGTCTTGGCGCGCTCTCCCTCCTACTGCCTCACAGCCTTCAGCCGCAGAGCATGACAGGAGCTCTCGCGGCCATCGCTGTGTAAAACCTTGAATACACAGCGACCTGTGGAAGACTCAGAAGAAGGACTGCTGTTCCGCCATGCTTCTCTGCGGCAAAAAGGACTGTCCAGCTGCTCTGATGCAAGAAGGACTGACCAGCTGCTCTGCTGCTTTGCCTGCAGTAGGGATTCCTCTGCTGTCCTGCCCGAGGAAAAAGGACTGGGCCTGAACCTTGAACCCAGAACCAACACAGTAACTTGAAAGGCCCCAACACCTTGAATCCTGCTCCAGACTCTGCCTATTGTCAGTCCTAACCTCCCTAGTGGTGCCTCCCCAGTCCTGGATCCTTGGAAGTGGGGATAAAGGTGCTTTTCCACTTCATCTGTGGTCACCATCAGAAGCGACACAACCCGATGCGACCTGACTCAGCCCTCACATCTCCTTATCTGTACCGATGCACTTGACATGCAGTGTTGTAATAGGTGAGATCATAAAGGTGAGATCATAACCAGTGTGGTTCCCAGGACTGGAATCGGCGTAGTGAGTGGGGCCACATTCACAACCTTTCAAATAATTATTTGTGCTGACTCCCGGATCCTGGCCCTTCCCGTGGGTCATATTAAGTGTAAGAAAGTGGCTGCCATCATTTCTTTTTTTTTTACGCAATCTTGAAGGACTCCGTGGGATCATGGCAAGAAAACAAAATGTTTTTTTACATTTTGGCCTGCAGGTCCCATTCTGACCCTTCCACAAGGGCTGGGGAGGGGTAGGATATCCATACCCTGCCCCTTATATGTTTATTTTTACATTTTTAGGAAAGAGTACCTAAGTCCAGCCAGCCAAACAGAGCACTTCTTTCCACAGGACTCTCACCCCTGCAGGAGTGAGGTGGCCCAGGAGAAAAAAAAAACCCTTGCAATCACAGTGTTCTATTTTTGGAGTTGTGCTCATGGGACTCTTGCAAGAGTCCCTCAAACCCAATCACCTAGCTATACAAATAGGTTTTAACTTTAATTTCTAAAAAACTACCAAGAGGATTTCCACCAATTCACGAAAGGCACATTTTCCGCATCTAGCGTCTTGCCAAATTTGGCGTACTTCCATTCAGTTGTTTGGCTGTAGCACTGTTCAAAAATCTCTCTGTAAACTGCATAGAGATTTTGCCTATGGAAGGCAGGGTATTCCTAAACTGCCTTTTCATATATTTTTCATTTATTAAACTTAGGAAATGGGGCTAAGTCCCGAGTCCTTAAATGGGTACCTGCAACATGTTTCCTCATGTTGTAAGCAGCCAATCCCTAACACTGGCTTCTGCAGGACCTTACTCCCTTGGGAACGAGTTGGCCAAAGGGAAAAACATCCCCTGGGCCAATCTGAACATGGTATGTTTTTCAAATGGGTTTGAGAGCCTCTCACCAGAAGCCCCCGTATCCAACCTTCCATACAGAAAAATATATGTGAGCCATAATTTCTCAAAAACTGCTGAATGGATTAACGCCAAACTACAAAAAGCACACTTTCTGGATCAAGATCTTGCTTCAGCCAACTTTGGTGTAACTCCATTCAACAGTTTTTGCGCTACTGCAGTTCAAAAACCCCTATGGAAAATGCATGGGAATTTTGTGTCCTGGGACTCCCCTTTTTCTCTGCACCCACTTAACTGATCACCCTGAAACTTTTTACACAAACTAGGTGAAAAAAGAGCACCTTTTTGTAAAGTTTTTGTGAAGATGCAGCAAACTGCAGCAAAGTTATTACCAAAGTTATTACCAAAACAAAAAAGACATTTCCTATGGAAATGCTGACCTAAATATAACTACCCAGTGGCATATCTGTATATATATATATATATATATATATATATATATATATACATATATATATATATATATATATATATATATATATATATATAGCCGATCTCCGGTGACCTCAAATGCAGGGCCCATAGACCTATATAAATTCATTATAATTTGTGATTCCCTTGTGTGATTTTTTATATTTACTCATTGTATTTCTCTCCCCTAGGTAGATTGGTGTGTTGCTGATTTCAGTATTGAATGTGCACTTGGATCACACACAGGTCTGTTTCTCTGTGTCAATGGCATCAGGGTTAAGCCAGGACTTTCTCATTGAAACCTACTTTACTGCCCTGAATTATAATTTAGGTGGGATGTCATATCCTGGTCTGAGACTTTATATTAATCCAAGACCTCACAAGAGAGGCACTGGCAAGGAACCTCTCCTCCACCTTGGAAATGGTGAGTTTCTCATTTCTGATCCTCATGAGGAGCTTCAATACAGTGAAATTGCAGGACCTTCCTTGATTTGTTTATCTTATTTCTTTACCAGTAGAGACAAAATATAATAAAAAGTCAAATTAGGACCATCATGCTGTAGCTTAATAGTCAGCTGGCCTGTTTATCACAGTTTGCACATATAGGGCCTCATTACGAACACAGCAGCAATTTCCACCGTCTTCGGGATGGCAGTCTTTCCATCGACCGCCAGCCTCCTGGAAAATAAGCCGGCCGTATAATGAACTCCCCGCCAGGCCGGCGGGCGGAGACACTGGCGGGGAACACGCCACAACATTGAGGGCAGCTCCATGAGGAGCCGCCGCCAATGTTGTTGTGCGGTGGGTGCAGCAGCACCCGTCACGCATGTCACTGCCGTAAATCGGGCAGTGACATGCGCAACGGGTGCCTGCACGGGGGCCCCTGCACTGCCCATGCAAAGTACATGGGCAGTGAAGGGGCACCCCCTCCGCCAACCTTTTCCTGGCGGGACATCACACCAGGAAAAGGCTGGCGGCATTTGAAACATCCGCAGGGTAGCACAGCTACCCTGGCGGATGGTGTTTCCACCCGCCGCCAGGCTTCCTGGTGGTGGGAGCATAGCGGTGGGTGACGGCTGCCGCTGGCGGCCGTCCCCCTGTTCTTTATATGGCGGTTCGAAATGAGGGCCTCAGTCCTATACTGATCATATTCAGCCAACGGTAAAAGTTGAGGATAAGTTTGGACTTCAAGCTGGCATGACTTAATGCCATAGGTGATTTCAGCTTTAGGCTAGAAAAACTCATTAATGCTAGTGCTAAGCTGAATAAGTTGATACCGGAAGTCACTTCTTGTGATTCTTTATGGAATGCTCACTTGAACATCCAAAGTGAGAAATCTGGATCTCTAATATGGCAAGACAATACCCTTCGGTGACCAGGTAGACTTTGGCAAAGAGAAAGAGAAGGAGAAAGACAGAGAAGTAGAAAGAACGAGAGTCAAAGGAAAGTGGAGTAAAAATGAGAGGCACATGGCGAGACATAAGACAGATGTAGAGAAAGAATGAGAATGCGATGCCAGCCAACTCCTGCATGACTTCCAGTCCAACTTCATGTCACGCCGCAATACACAGTATAAATCCACAATACAAATCACAGATAATGCCCTCTTGACTGTAGATAAAGGCGACTCTGGTCTCCCGATACTACTGAACCCCTCACCCACCTTTAGCACCATTAATAATACCACACTCATCCACACCCTGAATTTCAAGGGGATTCACTAGGAATGTTCTGCACTATTCCATCTCCAACCAATCCACACAATGGCCGTTTATTCATAAGGGCACCTGAAGCTTCCGGACAGTCACTGTTACCTGCAGAGTTCCCCACGGTTCTAATTTTGTCCCCCTCATCTTAAACCTCCACGGGGAACAACTTGAACTCTAATTACCAATATAATTCACCAGTCCACTAACGACATACAACTCTATTTGGAAGTGCCCTATTCTCCTGATATCCAACGCCTCAAGCATTCCTTATGAAACCCACCAAGAAAGAATTTTGAATATTCACTAAAAACAACAATTAGTCAAAATCTTGCTCAACAAAGTGAAAAATAACTTTCACCCAATGCCAAGTCCGTCAGATACACCCTGGGCATCATCCTCACATTCAGTGAGCACATCACCTAGAAAACCAAGATATATCAGCTCCCTCTACTAAAGGAAAGGAAATAGTCCTTGCAGAAAATCACTTTAGAGCTGCTGTTCTAACCTTTGTACTCTTGCATGTGGACCGTGGCATCACCCTGCTCCACACAATCCAAGACTCCACATTGACCTCTGTAAGGACACCCTAATATGATGCAGCACACCTCAAAGATCTGAACAAATATGACCACATCACTCCCAACCTGAATGTCTCCCATTGGCTCTCTTTGCTGGCTCAAACCATCATCAATCCCAGCTTCATCATCTACAAGGCAATCACAACTGGTACTCCTAACACACGTGCCAGTTCTGGTGGCTCGTGTACACCCACAGCCAAGACATCATCAGAATAGAGGAAAAAGAAGCACCTGGTCTTCTCCATTTCTTTGGACATCAGAAACACCCAATCCTATTCAAATGTAAAATAGAGGCCAAGACTCAACTCGTTCACAGACATTACATCCTAACGAAGTGACAGCTTATTCACTTGAGGGCTTTTAAACAAGCAAGAGTGTGAGCATAGCGATGACTATTTTAGACACATAGCTACAACAATTTAATTCCTGCAGACACTTTTCAGATCAGTGTCTGAGGCACAGGTCAGGATGATACTTCAACAAACCGCTTAAAATCCTCACTCGATGCAAATTAGTTCAGAATGTGAATGAGAGGAGCTGAACACTCCATTTCTCTGTACATCCTCTTCAGACAAGAACTATAATAGGTTCAAAATGAATGGGCTTGTTATGTCATGGTACATGCATTCAATTTGCGCCATGTTTTGTAAGCTAATTTAAATGGAATAATTCTAATACAGTGTGAAAAATAAAGCACAGTATTTACAAGGAACATTCAAGCTGCCAAATTGACCATGACGTGTGACACCATGGACGTTGTCAGTGAGATTACATGATTTTTCAGTGCAAAAATCCAGTCCCACCTGTTTAATGCACGTACAATCATCTGCAACCTAACCTTAGAACAGTTCAAGTGCATCATATTTGTGTGGCTATAAATTACATCTTTAGTCATTTACCATTATGCAGATCTGCTGTCAATCCCAGTGGCTTCAACCTCTTTTCCTATCGAGTAATCCATGCTGTAATGTTGTGACTTGATGGCAGACGTTCAAGATATTTTGTTTCACTCAGAACTTGTGGCGTAAATTTATTAGTGTCTGCTTTCTACTATGAAGGACCTGACAAAACAGTACTGCCAACTGGCGCCATATCAATTTCGCAATTTTCTTGAAATCATGGCCCAGAATTACAAAGAGTTTCTATTATGTTTGCATTATTTTTTAATGCAACCTGAAGAAAAGTATTTTGCTAGGATTTACAACCCAACGCAAATCATGGCTTGAGTTGGTTTGTAACCCAAAGTAACGTAACAAAGTGCAATTCTCTCCTATGCGTTACTTTGCATCAAGTGGGTATTTCATGGGTGGTGCAACCACTCGTGAATTTTGACATAAATCCCTATCTGCAAAGAATTTTAGAAATGGATTTATACCAAAATCTGAGGCAGGTGTAACAAGGAGAACTGTTTTCATTTCTTCTTGTTTTTCCTCATTCTGAAGCAAATATACAAATATAAAATATACTTTGAAGCATAGTTTTTTGTGCAGGAAGGTACTCCTTCCTACACAAATACTATGCTAAGTGCAACAGAGACAAACTTGTACTATGGCACAAGGGTGCCTGCATTGGCACATGGTAGCCACAAGCGTGCCAGAACAGGGAGAGAGCACAGCTGCAACACTTCTAAGTAGATGTGGCGGAGTTCTGCTCTCTCCTGTTCATGTATCACAGCTCAGCCAGTTTACTTGCAGCACTGCGTTGCTTGACCTCTTTATAAACATGCCCTAATATCTTCTTAACCTTGTAGAACTTGTATCTACTTCCTATTAGAAGAAGGGGTATATGCATCTCAGCCTGTGAAGCACTGTAGGATAGAAAATAAAGTAAAATATTCTCTAAGTGCACTGTGTAGTACTTTAAATAGAACTACTTGTCCTACTACTCGTACTACAAACTGCTATTCACTAACCTACAGAAGGAGGCCTAAAAGACCTCTGCTAACGTGGCAGAGATCTCCGCACATGCAAGCCTTAATTTCGGTGTAGATGTGGAAAGGACCAAGTGGAGTAGCAAGAAAATGGGAAATATATACTCCTAAATGTGAGGGCATTAGCAAATGTAACAAAGGATTTAGGGAGGTACATGCTAATACAAGCACACACCCATAGAAAAGTAACGTCATACGTAAAATATAACCATAGTAGTCCTGCTCATGTACCATAAAATATTGTTTACAAACCCGCAGGTGCAGCATCCACTTCCCCTATCTGAACTGTGTGGAGATCTCCACCAAAGTGGCAGAGATCTCTGTACATGTAAGGTGTAAAGGACAAGTGGGGATTGGTGAAAAAATTAGAATACTAACTTCTAAATGGAAAGGGTTTAGAAAGGAGTAAGGATGAGTTTTGGGAGTAGTAAGAAGGGGTTAAGGAAGAAACTTGCTAATACACTCATCTGCATAACATTACGACCATTGTTATTCAAAAACTACACTTCTAAAGTTACTGCAACCCAAAATTAAAAACACAGTAGTAAATGTACTCCATAGTTTAGTACCACACATGGCTAAACACATAGAACATAATGGAAGCAGGGGTCTAACATAACACACAAAAGAAAATAATATTGAAAAAAATCTGAACTTTTAATTTAAGTATATATATATATATATATATATATATATATATGTATATATATATATATATATATATAATTGTTCTTAGTAATAAAATGTTAGATTACATTTTAAATTTAATTAAAAATAAATATTTTATAATGTAAAAAAAACTATTAATGAACTGTTTTTAAAAAAGAAATTACACTTGTAAACATACTATATAAATCTATTCACTATCTGCATGAAGAGACCTCTGCCTCTCCTACAGTCATCTTTCTGTGCAGAGGTCTCCACCAGAGGGAGTGGCTGGAAAATAGAGAATACACCTAAGTGGTAAGAGTTTTGGTATGTGTATATATATATATATATATATATATATATATACATATATATATATATTGCCAATAAACTTGGCGCCGCTTGACTACTCTTCACATAATTTTTAAAGTTAGTATGACAGTCAGTTCAGCTGCTATCTTGAAAGTTTTGGGGCTTTTCCCCCATACAATTTTTCACAACTACAGCCGAAACCACTGGACAGAATTACACCAAATTTGGTAGAAAGGTAGCTTTTGGTCCAGAAAGCGTCCTTTTTGGTATTTGATGTACATCTGTTCTGTAGTTTTTGAGATACTTAAAGAAAACCAAATTTGTATATCTAGAGGTGCAAACACTTTTGGAATCCTCTCGATCTCGTGCAAAGATTTGATTGGCTGCCAACACTTCAACCAGGAAGTGTTGGCAGCCATTTTGGGACTCGGAATCAAGCTAGTTCCATTAAAAAACATTAAAAAAACAGAAAAGGGGGCAGGGTACTAATACCGTGGCCCCCTAGCCTTGGTGCTTGGCTCCCACTGAAAAGCTAAATATATATATACATTTTTTTGCAGCATAATCGCAGCAGATTCTCAGCAATAAAATAAAATAAATAACAAGTGCGGCTGTCCAGTGCTTGTAATCAGAAAAGCCCCTATGTGGGCAAGGTCCCGGAGGCATGAGGTTAATAAAAAAGTGGTTTAGGGGGTGCACGTGGCCCTCTTCAAGGGCTCTTTGAGCCCCAGGAACCACCAGCTCCTGTGGCTTTATTTAAAAATGGGAGGGGGCTGCATGGACTCCCCCTCCATTTAAATCATTGAGCCCTAGGAACCACCACCTCAAAGAGCCTTTACTTAATAAAGAAGGGGGGCAGTGCAGACCCCCAGAGGCTTTTATATGTCCTGGGAATCACTACCTCCCCGGAGCTAGACCCTGAGGCTTTTATATGTCCTGGGAATCACTACCTCCCTGGAGCTAGATAAACACTAATGGGAGGACCACGTGGACCCCTCAGTCCCAAGGGACCACCACCTTCCCTGGGCCAAATACACATTACAAAGTGGCTGGGGCAGCTCGCCCCACTCCCGGGCCAGGCCCTGCAGCCAACCCCCTGCCACTCATGGCCGAAGGACATGCAAGGTGTGGGGTTGGGTGATTACACAGGTAGGCTGCAGGGCCTAGCTGCAGGCCAGGCCCTACGGTCAGTCCCAGCCACACACAGCCAAAGGCCTGGCTGTAGGTCTTTGGCCATGTGTGGCTGGTGTTGGCAGCAGGGGCAGCCCTCCTGCCAACCCCTGCCGCACATGGCCAAAGACTGTGTGTGGCATGAGGATGGGTATTTTTGGGGGTAGGACAGGCAGCTTTGCTTGACAAGATATGGGACCCTTTATAAAGAAATATACACCCCAGATGGGGTAGATGGATTTTGATGCCAGTACGTGTACATGCCTCCATATCCCTGACCTCTCTTCATCACCTCCCAAACCCTTATTACATGACCTCACACCCGTCTCTTACAGCCACTTCTATTTCACTACTGGGCCCGCTCCTTCTTCTGGCCACCCACTATGATTGCTGCAGCTGGCCAAGCAATTATGAAGGCAATTGTTGTGTTTTCTTCAATGTAAAACAATATCTCAGACATACTCAACTGTATATTTCACTGAGGTTATTATAGGTAGCAGCGATGAAACCAGGATTCATCTACGTGCAAACATATGCATCTGCCTTCACTTACCACATAGGCTACTACATTGCATTCTACCTCTGTAATTAAACTGAACGTGAGTGGGTGCACCAAGCTTCAGGCCCCGTTTGCCTTTGTTTGTATTACTCTGTTTTAGCACACACAATAAAAATGACATACTAGGACTACCCACATAAGTGAGGTACCATTTTTATTGGGAGATTTTGAAGAAGAGAGGGTGGAAAGAAGTTTGTTGCTCCCTGCAGATTTCAGAGCTTTCCATCTCGGAAATGTGAGGAAAATGTGGCTTTTTGTGTCAGGGTTTGAGGTTTGCAAGGGATTCTGGGTAAAAAAAAACCCTGTGACAGCAATGCAAGTCACTTCACCTTGGACTCCCCCAGGTGTCTTATTTTAAAAAATTTGCAAGTTTGCTAGGTTTCCATAGGTGCTGGTTGAGCAAGGGCCCAAAATCGACAACTACCCACTTAGCAAAAAAGGGTCAGTTTTGAGTGTAAAAATGCAATGTATCCAGATTGCGTTTTGGGCTGTTTCCTCTCGGCACTAGACCTACCCACACAAGTGACATACTATTTTTATCAGAAGCAGGTGGGAGCATAGAAAGTTGAACATTTGCTATTCCCAATTGAATGTCACTGAATGTGTGCTTTCTAAATGTAAGCCAATGTGCAAGAAAGAAGAAAGTTTGAAAAATTCCCTCTAAGTCATATGCTAGTATGGGTACCCACAAAGTCAAAGATTAAAAAAACACTGTTCCTAATCTCCATATCTTGTGACCATTTCAGAAATACATAGGGTTCCTTGATACTCATTCCTGACTTTACACATTTCACCATTTCTTCATTATTTCTGTTATTTTTTTTATTCTCTGTCTATTTTTTACTACGTGCTTTCTTCCCAGCGCTTTGATGCTCTTTGAGTAGGAGCGCGCTTTATAAATCTCGAATTACATTACATTGCATTACATTACCATATGAACTGTTCAACATAGTATACAATTAAAACAGTGCTGCTCAGTTCTTTGCTCTGGGTAGCTTGGGTTCTTGGAGAACCTACAGTCTTATATATTACCCCACAACCAAATGGGTATATGGGACATAATGGTATATTGCTTTTGGAAGTTGGGCATTGTGACAAAAAGTTACAGATTATAACGTTGTCACAAATGGCCGGTTTTTCATACTCATTTTCAATATATCTTTATTTCAACAGTTAGGAGCTGATTTAGATTTTGGCAGACAGGTTACTCAGTCGCAGCGGTGATGGATAGACCCTCTCCTGAAATATAAATCCCATAGGATACAATGGGATTTATATTTCGGAGGATGGGCTATTCGCCGCCATTGCCGAAATCTAAATTTCTTTGGGAAAACCTTGAGGCATCTACACATATGACCCCTTGCTAAATTTGGAATGTTGTCTACTTTTCAAAATCTATAGCTTTCCTGGATCACCCATACATTTCAAACTGGTTTCTAGCACAAACCGGAAGTAGCTTGAGAGCACAAAAAAATTAAAAACGGGGCTACCTCTTAGAAAAATGTCAAAACTGTATGAAAAAATCAGTTTTTTTTTATTCAGCTTTCCATTTTCCTGAAAGCTAGGAAGATTGTAACTTAGCCCAGCATACCATCTGTAGCTGCCATTTTTAGGAAGAAAAAACTGCACTTTTTTCCTATTTTCCCCAAAACTCCAAATTTAGCAATATTTTTTCTATTTTCTTGGTCCCCTCCAGGGGAGTCCACAAAAACCTGGGTAACCTTTAGATTCCACAAGATGTTGGAAAAAAGGACACAATTTTGGCAAAAAAGTTATAGAGCCCTTAGAGCAAACTACCCAAAATAGCTAAATTGAGGGCTCAGCACTAGGGTGGTGGGGGGGCTGAGTTAACGGATAATGTTAAAAATACAAATAAGAAATATTTTATGATAAAATATTTACCTAATAACATTTTGTGATTTTTAATAAATAATATAAATATAAATATTGTACTTTAGGTAGGATTGTTACTAAGGAAACTTTTAAAAATAATTTTAGTTTAATTTAATATATTTAATTTAATTAGGTATGAAGGGCCTGATTAGGAGTTCGGCAGAAGGTTTTCACCGTCCGCCAAACTTCCAGCGGGGAGGTTGCCACAACACTGGCTACCTCCCCGCCGGACCCATTAAGAGTTTCCTGCTAGGTTAGAGGGCAGAAACCTGAGTTTCCGCCCACTGGCCTAGCGTGAAACAACTTATAGCATTGTCTGGCTCATAATCAAGCCTGCGGCAATGCTGTAGAGCGCAGGGTGCGCCAGCACCCTTGCAATGACCACTGTCTGCAAAGCAATGGTGCTGGCCAGGGGAGGGGGCCTGCACTGCCCATGCCATGTGCATGGGCAGTGCAGGGGCCCCCCTGGAGCCTCCTGAACCCGTTCTCCGCCAGCATTTTCATGGCAGCGGTACTACCATGAAACCACTGGCGGAGAAGGGGGTCGTAATCCCCGGTAAGCAGCACTGCCCTGGCGGATTAGGACGGCCACCACCTCTGGCAGCCCTACCGCTATCCGCAAACGTGGCAGTCTTGTGAGCTCAAGGTTCGCAATGAGGCGCTTAATTCAAAGTTGAGTTAATAGCATTGTAGCGCTTTTTATTTTGTGTTCTATTTAAAATAAGTGTATCAAACTAATTTACAGTAATATATAACAAGAACATAATATTGTTATTTTTTAGAAAGTTTAATAAATGGTTTATATTTTCTATACATTATACCATGGGGAGGATCTCCATCCTAGTAGTTAGGAGCAATCTCCACCCTAGTAGTGCTAA
This sequence comes from Pleurodeles waltl, assembly GCF_031143425.1. NCBI lineage: Eukaryota > Metazoa > Chordata > Amphibia > Caudata > Salamandridae > Pleurodeles > Pleurodeles waltl. The sequence goes on from NC_090436.1 coordinate 64,776,312, forward strand.
ACTCCACTCATGTGTGAAAAGTTACTAGTAGTAATTTTTAAGGCCCACCACCTCTTTTACATACAGTGGTTTGCCGCTGCCGCCACGCTGCATTGGAAGCCCTGAGCTTGGGGCCTCCTTCTTAGCTCTGCAATCCTCAACCTGGAACTTGGGTCTCCTCATTAGTCACAAAGCATTCAATGTCCACCCTTCCCTGAGCCCTGAGATAGAGGCTTTATCACCTGCTGCGCTCTAACAGGCCTCCTCTGGTGTGTAAGGCAAGTGGCCTCCCATCTTAATCCTCTGTGTGCAACCTGACCCTGGGGAGCCTTTTTTCGGGGTCACAAGGGGTGTCAAGCTGCTTCTTCCCCTCTCCAACTTCATTGACACATGCATTAGGTACCTGCCATGCTGTGAAAACTGGGGGCGCTTTTGAATTCTGCCTCCGCCTGCACTCAGGTTCTACTCAAAGGTGCCAGCAGTACTGATGCTAACATCTTTTCTTCTCTCCCACTTCCCAACACCAGTAGGTCCTCCTGCTCTATGTATATTGCCACTCTGAACCTGACCATACACAGCCATCTCCAACCTAATGGCTACACCAACAAGGCACCAAGACAACTTCGCTCCACCACTACTGCCCCACTGCCAGCTTCTGCAAACTCGCCCTCCATAATCCCAGACACTGTACGGCTGAAGGCACACCATCCCTTTCTACCTAGGACAAGCTGGATAAGGTGCGGGTGGCTACAGAGCACCCTCAAGTATCCATGGAGATCAGGCTTATATCCTTAGCTGCAGAATTAAGCTTCCAGTGCAATGACCATCGTAAGCTCTCAGACAAAGTCTATGATGGTGAGAAAACACTTGGAACCCCAAAACTATTGGTGACGGACAACCAGTCTGTAATCAGGGAATTACAAGACCACGTTCAGCCTCCTGCCTACAGGGTGGAGGACCTGGATGATCGCTACCACAGGAGCAACATTTGCACCTTGGGGCTCCTGCAGGAGATAGAGGGTAATGATCCCCTTGCATATCTGGAGACTTGGTTCAAGCATTTCATCTCACCATCTAATCTCACTCCTTTCTGTTCCCTGGAGGGAGCTCATTAGATTCTGGCCTGGCACCCACCACTGGGGCCCCACTGCACCCCATGCTGGCTAACCTCTTGCGCTTTAGGGACGGCGATGCAATCCTCCGTGCAGCCAGGCAGGGGGGCCCACTCCAGGGAGAGGAAAAAAACATCATGCTATTTCCAGATTATACCAGAGCGGTACAGCACCAATTGGGGGTGCAATATTCATTGTTGTTTCCAGCCCGCCTCAAGATAGCATCTGACGGTGCCACTGTCTTTTTCATAGACCCTAAGGGAGCCTGGAAATGGACTGACCAATACCACAGGGAGTCGACATTGGCTCGCACCAAACCTGCATTGGGCCCCCGCAAGTCACGTGGCCAGAAACAGGCCAGGCCCCACATTGGGACTGCACCTCGGGCATCTCCAACTAGTTCCCCCAATTTGGAACAGATCATCGAAGACCACAGGCAAGCTCTATGGGATGCAGCTAATCTGGGAACCAATGCCACAACCACAGACGATGAGAAAGGCCTGCATATATTCACATCAAATGATGACACTCCCCAGTCTGATAATTCTAACGTGGCTCACAGACGCCCCTCACTGGTAACACCACAGATGGTGGACAATCTTATTTTAAAAATGCTTCTCCTGAGTTCACATAGATGACTGTTACATGCAGTTGGTTCGTATTGGCCATCAGGAAAATAATATGCACACTACTGCTGCTGCAGAGACAGCCATCACCTGCACTAGGAGTTGGGAGGTGATTATAATTGTGTATTTGACCTCACTTTGGACAGATCCGATTCCCCCTCCCCACTGTCTTGCTCCCACTGCGCATGCAAGCAGATCGATTCCAGAACTGGGCGCATCATTGGTTGCTCACAGATACATGGCAGTGTCAAAATCCTGGGTCCCAGCTCCATTCTTTTCACTCCATACCCCACAGGTTACAAGTGCGACTTGGCAGCTTCCTTTGTTCCACACCCTTGTTACCCCTTATTCAGCACTAGGATTACCTGGGGCACGTTGTCTACGACCATGATGCACACATAATGAACCTGAGGTGGACCCGGTATTCTGCAACGAGCAAGGGGACCACATCCAACATTATTTCTCAGACAGCCATAACACAGCCTCTACCAGGACGGTGGAGTGAGACGCCTTTAAGATGGTGACAAGAGCAATTTATATCCAAAAGATAGTGGGAGTCCGACGGACCATGGAAAAGGGACTCAGTGGCTGCTGAGAAGAACCTTGCTATATTGGGTAAAGCAGGGGATAGCAACCCTGCACTCACACCACCTAGTGGAAGTGAAAACCTCCTACACAGTCCTCCTTGAGTGCCTGGGACACTAAAATTGTATAGATCACATGGACAAAGTCAGTAGGGAAGATGACAAATCTGGCAGACTCCTGGCTTGGCTGGCCTTACAGGAGTCCTCAGTCTACCCTAATACTGAAGTGATCACTCTCTCAGGTGTCATTGCCCACGCACAGAGGGACATGTGGCAGGCCTTCCACAAATATTACTCTTCCAACTACCAGGTGCCACCGGACACCTCAAAAGGTCACTCCAACGTGTTCCTTACTGACATTAGTCTCCCACACATCTCAGCTTCCACTAGATTCTCCTTAGAAACCGCAATTATGCCTACTGACATAGCTCAGGTGATCTGTGACCTAGCCCGGAACAAAACACCAGGATTAGATGGTCTACCCCTCGGATATGACAGTATCTTCTCATCAAGGCTCTGCCTTGCAGAAATGTATGAGGCTTCCTTAATTACCGGCAAGTTCCCACACTCACTCTGAGAGTTCATCTTGATCTCCCTCCCTAAACCATACAGCGACCCCACACAGCTGAGATCTAATAGGCCCATAGCCATTCTTGGGGCAGACTATAAAATCATTGGTAAAATCCTTACTGACAGAGTCACCCGAATCCTCCCAGAACCTATACATACTGACCAAAATGGCTTTCTCCCAGGCCATAGCACCTCCCAAAACATGTCTCTTTCATGTACAAGACAAAGTTAGGGGACAGTTTCCACAAGTGGCTTGTCTCATTTTAAATCTGAGGAGAAGGCATTTGATACTCTGACATGGCACTATCTTTTCACGGTCTTCGCCTGTATGTGGATTGGGCCCAAGCTTCCCACCCACACTAACTACTATACTCCAAACCAACCTCTGGGATCTGCCTGGGTTGCCTCCTCAAAGTCCTCTTCCTGGTCAGCCGCGGGAATTGACATTCATATTTCCATTTCAGAAATCTACAGAACAGCTGCCTGGGTGTCTCAATAAATTTGGTGCACAGGACAAGCTTCAGTTGAGGGAGCCTCCTTTATCCACCACGCTGCATGTGGTCCTGTGTTGTGCTTGATAATGGTTTGACTAACCTGGGTTTAACTTGGCAACATTGTATGTGACTCTCACAAGGTTCTGGTTAAGGTCCTGTGCTACTACTCTGAATAGCCTCAAAATATAGGGTTTGTAATGTGGTGAAGGGATGAAGTGACCACTTTTCCTCAACATTGTCCTAGGACGTGCCATGAACCTTATTAAACTAAAACAAAAAAGCAGAGATGTACCTGTCTCCAGGAATTGGCTACCCCTTATAACATGAGAAGTGCAGTAGGAAAAAGTGGGACTGACATTTCTGATTTTATTTATGTCCAGACAGGTGATCATATTATCTACTGGGCCAAGACTAATACTGACAGCAGAAATGGTTCCAAAACTGTTTACACAGTTTGCTTTGTATCTTTACACCTATCAGAACATTGCACAGTAGCAGCACATTTATAGTATTGTACAGAAGAACTACTGAAGAGCTGATCAAATTATTGTCTATATATACATATATATATTACCAAGGTGCATTGGCTGGTTTCACTCCTACACAAGAATAAGAGTAAAATTGTATATAAGATTCTGGTTGTTAGGCCTTTGCTCCGTCAGTGTCTTTTAAATTGTTTTAAACACTTTGTCAGATCATTATTCCAGGGGGTTCACTGGCGCAATATCATGGTAAAAAGAATTGTTGACAAAGTTATTGTGTCAAAAATATAGTCCACCAAAATACTGTGGTCCTATACTTATAATGGTAAGTACAAAAATATCGGGTAAAATATAATCAATACTAATATTGTCTAAAACTAGACAAAATATTGCTTTTTAATAAAAAAAGAGTTTAAAGGATCAACTATTAAATATTTTAGTATATAAACTTAATATAATGTGATGTAAATAAATTAGGTTCCACTGATATTTAATAGTACGTATGACTATGTACTTATATAAACACACAAACATAAATATATGTGTTTGTACTTAATACGCGAGGGCGTGAGTTATAGTTACCTTGGGGCACGTGCCCCCCTCCTTATTTATCACATGCCCCAGGGATCTGGCCTACCCAGGGACTTTACAAAAACACAAACGCGGGAGCCTGTGCTTTTTTTTCCTGCAAATTTTGTGAATTTATAGCAAAAACTTAAAAAAATGTTTTTTTTGCCCTGGCTGGATCCCTCTGAGACCCCAGCACCATAGCTAAGGGGTCAGGGACCCTTTTCTTTTCTTTGACATTTTTTTTGAGCGACTCAGTTGAAGCCGAGTCCCAAGATGGCTGCCAACACTTCCTGATTGAAGTGTTGACAGCCAATCAGAGCTGAGCATTTCCCTGCAGGAGGTCATCATTATTTGCACAGTCATCGCAGCCAATGATATACAAATTTTAATTTCCGTAAGTTTCTCAAAAACTACTGAACAGATTTACACCAAATAAGGGAAAGCGTAATTTGCGTACTGAAAGAAATTGGTGTAATTCCGTCCAGTGGTTTGGGCTGTAGTTGTGTCTAAAGGTCCTATGGGAATTATCATAGGAAACATAACTTTTTGATCCCCCCCATTTTCTTGGCCCCTGCTTGATGGATCACCCCAAACCTTTTTGTGTGCGCAAGAATCACTGGGGTACTTTTTGGGGAACATTTTCCTGAAGATTCATCAAACGATGCCAAAGATATAGGCAAGTCAAGAAATGTTTTTCTATCCATGGAAACATGGTCCTAACTATAACTACCTAGTGGCGCCCACCACTAGGGTATATATTCACACATATATATTACCTAGTGGCAGTCACCACTAGGTTGTTATAGCTAGGACCATGTTTCCACAGAAAAAGCATTTTTTGACTTGCCTATAGTGTTTACTCCAGTGCTTGGGTTTGATATGCTGGATGCCTTTCAAGAAAATGTTATCTCCGATTTTAGGAGATTACAAAAGATGCAAGGGAGAAAAAATAAAAGGATATCATGGTCACAGATTAAAGTAGTTAAATCACTGGCGACGGACCACACCATTGTAATTAGACCTGCTGATAAAGGGGGTAATGTAGTTATCATGCCCCGTGACATGTATATAACCGAAGCAAAGAGACAATTGAATGACAAGGATTGTTATGAGGTCATAACAATGGCTGATTACGGGGGGTTGTGGCAGAATATGGAGAGAAGCTTGGGAAATGGAGAAACAGGGGCACTATAGAGTTTGAAGAATATCAATTTCTGAAGAATGTGCATCCTAAACAACCTATATTTTATCTCCTGCCCAAAGTACATAAATCCATTACCAATCCACTAGGTAGACCAATAGTCTCTTCCATTGGGAGTTTACTTTAAAATACCTCCAAATACATTGATAATTTCTTACTCCCATTAGTGAGTGCCCTTCCCTCATAAATTATGGATACAGGGAATTTTCTAAGAAGGATAGAAGGTATCCATTTGGAACTTGTTTTTCTCCTTATACTACTCGATTTAAAAGCACCATACACCAGCATACATCATTGCGATGGTATAAAGGTATGTGAATATTTTTTAATAGCTAGTCGTTGAGCCAGTATTTACACACACAAATGTTGTTAGAAATTATGACATTCTGCGTGAGGAATCACATATTCATGTTTAATAAAACTCTGTACAGATAGACACAAGGGACAGCGATGGGTACCTGCTTCGCCCCCAGCTATGCAAGCTTTCTCATGGGCTAGTGGGAGGAGCAGGTGCCCACCGCACCGGAGTTTATTCATGACATGGAGAAAGTGATAGTATGGCTCCGTTAGTTTTATAGATGAGTTATTTGTGATCTGGCAGGGCAATGAAAGTTAGTCAACTCGGTTTGTTGAATGCCTAATTAGAAATACCTTGAATTTGGAATCAACAACCAACTTTAGTAAACAAAACATTGTTTTTTCGGACTTGGAAGTTATTGTAAAAGAGAATAAGGTGACCACGAAACTACATCGCAAATCTACGGCAGGAAACAGTCTCCTCCATGCTGAGAATAGTCACCCTAGCCAACTAAAATGAAGCATTTAATATGGAGAATTGATTTGAGCTAAAAGAAACTGTAGTGAGGAGGATTCATTTGAGGAGGAGAAAAATAATATGCTGGAATGCTTTTCCAAATGTGTTTACTCTAAATGGGTATTAGATAAAGCAGTTCAAAAAGTAAATACACACACTAGAATATAAATTCTCTTCAACCCCAAGCATAAAGATGACACCACAAAGGAAGGGGTCAGTACGAGAATTATCACTACATACAATACCATGTCTGACAATGTGCAAAAAAACTTTCAAAGGAATTGGGGTATTTTACGTTGTGACCCTGGAGTAGGTGATACCATCAGGGAAAGACCTAGAATAACATACAACAGAAGTACGTCTCTGAGAGATATGCTTATGAAAACTGATGTTGGCTTAGAAGCCACCAGACAGGATGTATTGGGCAGACCGTTGTGTGTTTCTTTTTTTTGTATGTGGCAAATGCAAGGCATGTTAATACTCCATGAATAGTAAAGACATAAGAACCTTCAGCAATAAGCTGAAATATAGCACAAAGGTTATTACTTGTAGCACCATGTTTGTGGTATATACCCTAGAGTATCCGCGCAGCCTAAAATACATGAGGAGCACAATACACCCAGTACGTAAAAGAATTTTGGAGTATGTTAGAACGATAGCCAAGAAAGATGAACATTACCCAGTAGCCAGGCACTTTTAAACACATCACTACAGCTGTGAGTGGGTGCATGAGAGTGAACGCGGCTGTGAGTGGATTCACGAGGGTCTGTGAGTGGATACGTGAGTGTCTGAGTGGGTCTGTTAGTGGGTGCCTAAACGTCTGAGTAAGTGTGTGAGTGAGAGAAAGAGATTGAAAGAGAGAGAGAGAGAGAGTTAGAAAAAAAGACTGAAAGGAAGAGAGAGAGTTTTTTAGACTGTGTTCAATGATATACTTAGAATGAGATATTTCTGGACAAATTGAAAAGAGAAATGTATTTGTAAATTAAAAAGTTTGAGATCACCTTTCTTGTATTAACCTTAAGCTTTTTAAGTTGCCAATAAATTAAAGTAGGGGAAATGACGACAGACATGCCTAGACTAGAACCCTCAATTTCCAGTGTGAGGGTCTGCGACTTTAGCCATTATGCCACAGGTGACTCCTTACTTTTTTTTTAAGTCATTGCATGGAGAGACCATCACAATGACCATCTCTCTCTCTCTCTCTCTCTCTCTCTCTCTCTCTCTCTCTCTCTCTCTCTCTCTCCCCCTCTCTCTCTCTCTCTCATCCCTTTATGGGATGGAAGAGAGAGAAAGTGATAGGACCGTGGGGGAGCTTCAAGGCCGCCGCTGTCCTAGCCGGCTCCCCACATCCTGTGGGAGCCAGCATTGCTCCCCCAAGCAGGCAGCTGCAGCTCCTTACTTGGGGAAGCAACCTTTTCATCTGTCTTCTCTGCACACATATTTGCATGCAGGGAAGAGAGATGAAAGCTCCACTTTCTGACAGCAGGAGCTGTCAGAAAACTGACTTTGTTTGCTTTAGCTTGGCGGGGGCTGGCTGCTTCCAACAATCAAAAGCAAACATCTATGTCCCAGAGGTGGGCACCCCAGGACATAACAGGAGGCAGTCCGGGGAGTTAGTGGTCCCATCTATGGCCCCCTTCCAACAAGCATTGCCCTGGGAATGTGGTGCTCCCCGGGGCTTCAGGGTGTCTCAAACGGATCCTCTTCACAATTTTAGTATAGCTCTGGGAGGTGGTGGTCCCCGGGGCTGTGGAGGGGAGGCTACAAGACCCAGGCATTATTTATATTTAATGTCCCAGGGAGGTGGTGGTCCAGGGGCTGTGGGGGCCGTATGGCCCCCGTATTTAATTCAATAATATCCCCAGGGGCGTTGCAGTCCCCAGGGCCACAGGGGGCCACGTGGCCACCCCACATTAAATTGCATTTAAGCCTTAGGTGGTCCCTGGGGCTTCAAGGGGGCTGCTCAGCCCGCTGCATTGAATTTGACAATAGCCTTAAGGAGGTGGCGGTCCCCAGGGCTGCGAGGGGAGGCGGCATCAACATTAAAAATGCCCCCAAGCATTAAAAAAAAATGTTTTTTGGCTCGGGGGACCCCAGCACCAGAGCTAAGGGGGCAGTTTGACTCTACCCTGGCCCCTTTTCTTATATTTTTACTTTTTTTCTTGGACTCGGCTGAAGCTGAGTGTCAACATATCTGTCAACACTTCCTTGTCAAAGTGTTGGCAGCCAATCAGATCTCAGCATGAGATCAGGAGGGTTCGCAAATCCTTTGCGTCCCTATATATGCAAATTTGGATTTTCTTTAATATCTCAAAAATTACTGAACGGACTTACACGAAACAACAAAAAGGGCTCTTTCTCGAGCAAGAGCTACCGTTCTGCCAAATTTGGTGTAATTCCATTCAGTGGTTTCGGCGCTATCGCTGTTCAAAATCACTATGGAAAAATAAATGCAGAAAACGCATTTTGGGACCTCCCCTTTTTTTCAGCCCCCACTTTACAGATCACCCCAAAACTTTCCAGACAGTAGCTGAAGTGAGTGTAAAGGTTTTTTGGAAAATGTTGTGAAGATTCGTCAACCGGTGCGAAAGATAGAGGCAAATCAAAAAACGCTTTTTCTATAGAAACTAGGTCCTAACTATAACTACCTAGTGGCGAGCGCCACTAGGTAATGTATATATATTAAAAATATTTAAAATATAAAACATTGAAAAAATATAATTATTATAGACAATAAATAAAATATTGAAATTTGAATAATCCAAAAAAACACATTTACTAAAATACTATAAACATTCAAATAAATTTTAAAACAAAAACAAATAATATAAAATATAAAAACTGTAAAACTATTAATGGGTTAAAATCTATTTAACCAATATTAAGAAAATTATTGGAGTCTAAGAATATTAAGTATACTATGTCCACTCTAGTTTATGCAACAGTAGGGAAAGTGTTGGACTTGGTAGGGGTAAGATTTACTATTCCTACTCCAGTCACTCCAATAATAGGGAAAGTGTTGGGACTTCGGAGAAGTTAGATTTACTATTCCTACTCACGTCAGTGCCACAGAAGGGAAAACCGACTCCAGAGGAGAGAAACTTATTATTCCCACTCAAGTCTGTGCAACAATAGGGAAAGTGTTGGTTTTCACATGGGTGAAATTTATGATTCTCACTCCCAACAGTGCAACAGTAGAGAAAGCATTGAATTTCAGATGAGTAAAATGTACTATTTCTACTCCAAACAGAGCCACAGTTGGAAAAGAGTTCGACTACGAAGAAGTTAATTTTACTATTCCCACTGTAGGCTAAGCAAGAGTAGGGAAAGTACTTCACTTCTAACATATTAAATATTCAACTTTAATGTAAAAAATATTAATTAACATGAATATATATGTATTAAAAAAGCAATTAATCATTTACTGTTGGTACCCGTGTACTCATATGTCAAGAAAGAACACACACATATATACTTTCTCCAAAAAACCTATTTCCCTGTGTGGAGCTTCAGAGATTGAGTAAACGTTGGCAGGGCACATACAAGGCTTGTTCAGTGCCACGTACTCAGCGTATGCTCTCTGGATTCACCCTGGTACCCCTTATAGCCACTCTCCGTGGTTATCAACAGCGAGGGCAGATACGGTTTTACTGAGGGTTACCTAGATGGAAGCAACATGCTCTTAGGATGTATTTAGGCACCTAACACAGACCTGCCCAGCTTCTGATCCTCATCGTCAGAGATCCTGCCACAAAGGACAGGTATCCCATGGATACTGTGGGGAGACTTCAACAGTGTCTTAGATGTCTACCTCAACACGTCACACCCCTCTCTCTCTCCTAGGCCCTGGGCCATCTCCATACTGCTCACTTAACCCGCTGGATCCAGCACTGGACACTGTGAGATGCCTGCAGAGTGCATAATCCCACCCTTAAAAAACATTCACATAATTCAGACTCCCACAATTTTTTCTTCCTAATTAGTAGCTTCCTTTCCTCTGCCTCTCTCTTCACCCAACTCATGCACTCTGACTACATTGGACGTGTAGTCTCTGACCATGCCGCACACATCATTGACATGGACTGGCATACACCACCGACAGCAGTTCCCACTTTAAGACTTCTGAGACTCCTAACTCACACATATTAGCCATTACTACACCAAGAACAATGCCACAGGCACCTCTTGTGCTATAGAATGGGACTCTATCAAGGTAGTTACCGGGGGATCTGGATTTAGAACATGGTGGGGGTCTGCTGTGAATTAGGTCAAGACCTGACCCAGATAGAGGCGGCGTTGCTGGACCACGAACAATAAGCTCCACAAGACACTGGCACTCATGCGCCACTAGGGGAGCCCAAAGACTGCCATGCTGCTTTTCTGGAATGCCTTTTCGCTATAACTTTGTGGCCTACACTGCCCGCATGCACTTCACGGGAGATAAGTCAGGCTGCCTCCTGGCATGGTTGGCATGACAGGAAGTCAGTGCACCCCCTATCATGGAGATAGACCCAGGCCAAGAACCCCCCGCCTTGCGTACACAACAAGACATACTTCAAGCGTTCTATAGCAACTACTGCACCCTCTACTGGGCACCACCAATACACCCATTCATGATACCCCTGCCACAGTCACTGAACTCACCCATCTGAACACCTGGATGACAACTGCCCTCTGGATTTATAGGCGGGAAAAGTAACAAGTCATGGGAACCCACTTCACGAGCCTCACCTGGTACTAGTGAAGTATACACCTACACTGAATTGGCGAGCACCCAGCCACCACCCATGGTACTGTGGCACAAGGCTCTCCTCTGTTGGGGTGAAACCAAAAACACCAACCTGCACTACAAGGAGGGATGCTGCCTTTGCAAACGGCCCATTGCGGCGGCCTGGGACACCATACTAACTCATGTATATGTACTGCATTATGCAGATATCATCCTGAAATACTAGTATATCATTAAGGCATTTCTTTACTTTGCTCATCACTCTTTGAAACACAGCAGCAGGAGACACAAGTCCAAATTGCACTGAACTCTTCTGCTAATACCACCTGATGATAAGCAGATTTCATATCAAGTTTGAAAATATGTTGGCACCAGCTTCAGTCATAATACTTTCTTCACTTTTGGGCAGCGGGTGAACATATACCCATGTGGCTTGGTTCAAACTCCTGAGGTCAATGCACATTCTCAATTCATTACCCTTTTTATGAGCTATAGCTATGGGTGACACCCAGAGAAATGATTCCTCAGGGTCTGTTACTCCTTTCTTACACAACTGACTCAGCACTTCTTCAAGGCCCACCCTCACCCTTAACAAAACACCACACAATTTATGTTTTACTGGACGACTTTCTTCCTTTAGCAATGATATGCCCAGAATCCTTAACCTCCCCAATTTTCCACTGAAAACAATGTCATGCTTTTTTAACACAGATTGCAAATCATTCAATTTAACATCCACTTGACTTTCAGTAATAGTTAAAATGTGCTGCATACACCCTGGCTTAAGAACAATACCCTGATAATGCATGTCTCTAGACCTGAGTGTTAAAGTAACCATTTTTTCATGTATGGTCTACAGCAGTGGTTCCCAACCTGTGGCCCGGGGACCCCTGGGGTTCTATAAAGCATACTTATGAGGTCCGTGACTGCCTGGAAAATTAAATAATATTTTTAAAAATGTAAATCTGAACATTTTACAATGTTCTATGAATGTGAAGGAATTTAAAATTGTAGGCTAAAAATTAAGTTAGTGTACTCATTTTGATTAGTGAAAGTCATGCAAGTGCATCAAGCAGAATGTAGTGTGGATGACTAGTGGCCTCAATTTAATTCAGAAAACGTCCAACCTTCCCATTAAATCTTTTAATTTTTTTTTATATTTGTTTGAGAATGAAATAAATATTTACATATTTTGTGTATTTGTTTGATAAACACGCGTTTCTGACTTTTTTGTGTATGTTTCTACTGTTCAAATCATCAAAAATGATTAGGTCAGGCTCTCCTGCTTCAAGTAATGACTCAGTGGGGGTTTCCAGATTCCAATAGTGATTCATTGGGGGTCCCTGGGTTCCAGTAATGATTAAGTGGGGGCCCACAGGAGTCAAATTGTTGGGAACCACTGGTCTAAACTTAAGACCGTCAGTTTCACCAAGGAATGCATTAAAATCACTGTACTATTCCTTCTATGCTATGGTTGATTCCCCTATTGATTGTAGAAAAGGAGGTGGAGGGTTAAGTGTGTGTGTGTATCACTTGTACTGTCTGTGAGGGTAACTAGGGAGAATTAATTATATGCTGCATGTAGTTTACATGATAAGCTATACAAACTTAGTATAGTGCCTTTGATGTTGCCACACCTTGCACTTCAAATTCTGTCAATGTGCTGCGGAATAGGCATAAAATAGGCTTAATTACTTGATAGCCTTGATTCACGTGCAAACATATGTGAGGAAACTGTTGCTGTAAAGTTGTGGTAAAGTCTTATGACTGACTCTGGCTTGGGACACAACAGGGAACATATGTAGTAATTCTTATGTCTGATTCAGGCTCAGGACACAACAGGCACTGTCAAGATGGCCACCAGATGCGTGCATTAGCATGGAAACGTACATCCCCATACGCTGATAAACACAGCTTCTCTGGGTAGCAGGAATTGGTGCCTTGGAACGTTGCTACCCAGCTGATTAATGACTGCTGATACATGGAGAAGTTTCCTGACCAACGTAGAAAGCACCAATGCAAAAAATGATCCAAGGCAGTGGTCGGAAATGCAGTGGAGCCACAAAATCAACACGAAGAAAGAGCTGAAGATATAGCAAAGTCCACACGCCCTCGGGGAAAAAAGTGAGGTAGGAGGTGGTTACAAATGAATTCATCAATATATTGCCAGTGTTAAAGTAGAGTAAATACTTAGTGGAGTCGATTCCCAACAAAAGTATTTATTTTTTAAGTCAGTAGTAATACAGGCAGCTGACCACAGAACCACAACACGTTCTAATTATCTTCTACTGCCCCTCTCGCTCTCACTGGAACCATAAACCGGAAGAGTCTTCATTCCATCTGAGAGTAAAGAGCATGACATCCAGAACAGCATTCTAAGTCACAATAATGTTTTATAATTTCTAAACACATGGTGGGTTGTGTGGTATGATGTAATGTAAGACAATGCCTCTGTTGAGCACTTCCTGGATTGGGACATAATGAGTAAAGGAATGACATCTATTCATTCATTAACATGAAATGTGGGAAGGTTCAGCAGAGCACATTACTTTGGGACTCCACCTGGTGGCCAAAAGAGCTAGGGCCAACTACCACCCCCTACACCAATGCCAAGGACATCAGGATCATCATCAAAAGCAATCTGAATGGCTCCCAATCAGCACCTACAAAATCATCACACATGCCCTAGTCACAAGCAAGCTGGACTGTGGGAATACCCTCTATGTTGGACTCAAGAAAATATTTACCAGAAGGCTGCAGATCATTCAGAACGCTCACCTCCCAAGCCACACTCAAATTAAACCACACCTGAAGGAGATCCACTGGCTCCATATGCACAAACAAGCACAATTCAAACTCCTCACTCGCACTTTCAAGGCATTAGATAATACTGGCTCAGCATGTTTCAATAATTGTATCTGCTTTCACAAACCTTCCAGACACCTCTGCTTGTCCAGACTCCTAGGGCCAGATGTACGCAGGTAATAGTTTGCGATTACCAAATAGAAAATGTTTGCGATTCTCTATTTGGTAATTGCAAACACTGTTATGCAAATGTGTTTTTGACCAGTAGATTACCTACCTCATGAATATTAATGAGATGGGTCTTGGTTTGCGACCCATTAGGAATCGCAAAAATCACAGGGATAGTGGCCTGCTGGGGTCAGCAGACCACCATGTCTGTGATTGCTTTTAAATAAAGAAATCTTTTTAGGCAGTGGTCAAACATTTTTTGGGGACCCTTCCCGTCTTACAAATGGGTTACAGCCAACTTGAAGTTGATGGTAAAATTGTGAATGTTTTGCGACTGCATTTCGGTTGCACAATATTCATAAATACCACTGCGATTCATTATTAGGAAGGTATGGCCTAAACACAACCCTTCCTAATCCCGAATCGCAAATCCAAATTGCGATTTGGCAGCAGGTTACCGATTCGCAGTGTGGCGTCTGTACATTTAAAAATGCCCTTTTACGTTCACAAATAGCCCGATTCTGTGAATTGGGTCATCGACAAACATTAAGAGGCTTTGTTCCTGGTTCCATAAATCACATACATAAAAAAAAACAGATCCTCTGGTCAAGCCTTCTCCTACATCACTCCTAAACCGTGAAACAACCTACCTCTACACATAAGAGCCTCTTCTTTACTTCTTGAATACTGTAAGAAGCTGAACCTGGCTTGTTGAATGGTCCCACTAGGCCTTATGTGTGTCTAGACTCACACCTGCTTAGCGCCAGGATAGCTTGCCGAGTTATAGTGCACTCTAAAAATATGCATAACATAACACAACAAGATTCTTTGTAAAATTAGATAAATTCAAGCATACTTAAGTGCACCATAAAATCGATATGGTGATTCTCCAAGAAAAGTAGCTGTGAGACAGTGGATTATTAGTTGGATGGATGGTAGCTCACCACAGGTAAAAAGTCACTATTTTTTGGTAGGTATAGTAAAGGTGTAAGTAATTTAAACCTGAGCTCTAGCCCTGGTAGCTATGGCACAAAGCACACAGGCTTACTTTAAGAAAATGTGTGAAGCATTTAGAAGACCCAAAACAGTTAAAAAGTTGAAAACAGAACCCCAAAAAATACCACTCCAATTTAAAAACTATAGAATAATTTATTGAACAAAACGACACCAAAACAAAAATTCAACTAAGGGTACCAGAGATTTAAATTTGACAAAAGTGCCAAAGATGTTAAATGCCAACCGGTCTGACTTAGTCTCTGGAATTGAACCAAAATTCCTCAGCAGGATAAGGCATCAGGCTTTGGCCAAGAAGGGCTCCACAAGGCCTGATAGCCATCAGACAAGGTGTCAGTATAGCTGTTGACTTTTAGTCCGAGTGGGAGGAATTCAAAAGTCACGCCCAAGGGAGGTCCCTCACCTGCCAGGTACTTTTGGCACCTTTGCCCAGCGAAGACTTCTATGTCCAGACTTAGTGACTTTTTTTTAGCTCAGATTCCTACAGCAGAATAGCACTGCGAGCTACAGATGAGCAGTACATCATAAGGCTCAATACCTTCTCTGCAATGTCCTGCTGAAATTGATCTTCTGATTAGGAAAAACTTCAACCTAAATCTTTGGACCAGCTACAGTGCACCTTCATCAGATTCACTTGGCAGGTTTTGACCCATCCTATGGAAGTGTTTGAAGCAAAAACAGTTATAAGTCCCAGGTTTCTTAGGCTGTTAGGAGGAGTACACTTTGAGACAGCCTAGGTTCCCAGTGCCTCAGTAACAGCACTTTTCAGTCAAGTCTCACTCCAGCAGAAGCCACCAACAGGGTCCAGGGCAGGTCCAGTTGGAATATGATAGAGGTGCTCTTGAGGAAAAGGGCCTCTAGTAGCTTGCTGTGTCTGTTTAACTTAACAGGATTTCTGCCAAATTACCCTTGGAGTCAATTCTTTGTCCTGGGTTTAAGTCTCATCTCAGGTTTCAGCAGCAGGTGCAGTCTTTCTTACGGCTTCCACTGGTCTGGTAGTGTTCTCAAGAAGGTGGCTGTGGGTGCTACATCTTTGCTTTGTGCTTCCTTGTAGATGGGAGTGGCTCCTGGTCCCTCCATAGCCAAATTGGGAAAAAGTTCCCAGGGGGTACCCTACCCACATTTGCAGCAGTTCCCGTATGCCCTACTGCAAACAATCCCACCGTGCCCCTCTCTGACTAAAACTAAGAGGGCAAATCCTTTCTTCCCTTGTGCAGATCTTCTCTGCTCCCCCTAGAGGTGTGAAAGCAACAGATGATGGACGGAATGCAAAGTAAATCAAACATTCACCACCAGTCACAGATCTGAGTTTAATCCATCAGTATTTTTTGCTTGCCATGCCATTCCAGTTTGGATCCAACCATATGAAAAGCAGTCTGGACCCTGTTCCCCATGGGAACAGTCCAGCCCGAACTGCCAAACTGGAATGGCATGGCAAGCAAAAAAACGGATGGATTAAACCCTCATCTGTGACTGGGGGTAAATGTTTGATTGGTTCCGTATTCTGTCCCTCATTTGTGTTTGTTTGCTTTTGTCCCCATAAGTGCGCCAGGTATGCCCAGACGTGGGTACCAGGATCACTATGCCACTGGATTCAAGCTAGCCTTGCTGATAAAGGGTGAAATCCTGAAACCGGTCCCAGGATGCTTTTTTCCGGTCCATGGAGGACCTGGCCTGGCAGTTCCGGCTGGACTGTTCCCATGGGGAACAGGGTCAAGACTGATCTGCATATGGCTGGGTCCAAACTGGGGTGGCATGGTGAGCAAAAGAAACTGGGGGTGAATGTTTGATTGGTTCCGCATTCCATTCATCATTTGTGTTTGCTTGCTTTTGTCACGATAAGTGTGCAGGGTATGCCCAGATCTGTGACTGGGGTGAATGTTTGGTTCCGCATTCCGTCCATCATTTGTGTTTGTCCCCCTAGAGGTGTGGTCAGGGACATTAGCATTCCCTCTCCTGCGGTCACTTTGAAAACCAGTTCTGGGGCAGGGCCTCTCCCACTGCGAATGATGCCTGTCTGACTAAGTAGACAAAAGAGGACCCTGTCCAGGTGTCAGCTAACAGCTGCCTGTAACGCAGTAGGACTCTTTAAAGTTAATTAGTTATCCTGTCAAAAGAAAAGAGTATCTCCCCAAACCCAAGGCATTTCTCTCAGCTCTGGGGAGAAAGTTCACATCTGCTCAAGAGGCTGTTTGGGTCCCGGATGATCGTCGGAAGCCAATGTAATATGGGCTGCTAGAGGCTTTAGGCATGGAAATTGTGACTTTATACAAGCCCCTTTTCTAAAATCCTTAGTACAAATCTGACTTCACCAGTGAAACGGGCATGTAATAATTATTTTTAAAAGTCCAAGAATGAACTATGTAGCTCTTTTCTAGATGGAGATAGCATTATTACATTTTCAAGCAGTTTCCCAAGGATTGGACCATTAACAATTGGCTTATTGTTGGCTAGGTTTAATGGGTCAAGGTTTACCCTGTCAAGGCATTTTAGAGGAGCGAACGTTCTGGAGGCACTATTAAGACACCAGTTAGGACTATAGGGAGTCAACTCAGAAGAAACCCAACACCTGGATACGGTGTTAAGTAGCCAACCCTAAAAGGTGTGTAGTTTAAAATAGGTTTTAGCAGTTAACGTTTCCTTTGCTTGTTTTGCTATCCCTTACTCTGACCATTACCCCTAATCATAACTTCACAGTACCCTCATTCAATGTGAGAAACCAATAGTTGTTCTACAGCAGAGGTCTCTAACCTTTTCTGTAACAACTACTTATGTTCAATAAAAGTCATCCTGAGCTACTAATATTAGTGATGAAGTAGTGACCACCACATCCAAGATTGTCAGCAGTGATCCCGTCAGAGCATTAGGCATGGCTGAATGCCTCTATATATGTAATACATATTAGCCATAGCTGCACAACCCTGGCACCAGATTAACAATGTGAATGATAAATCTCTCCAACTCACATAATAATAGATGTAAATACATTTTGAAGATTCAAGTATTTTTCTCCAAACAACACCTTATGAGTACTGAAATACACACATTTTAATTTCAAATATATCCTTTTTAATTTGGACATACATATAATAATTCAACCAAGCAAATGCTTCTATAGTAGTAGGCTGGGCTGCACACAGGAGAACTACTCACAGGGAGCTGGAGAGCTACCCGTTGGAGACGCTTGTTCTACAGGATCTGAAATAGTGAGAGAGACAAAACCAATAGGTCTGGCTCACGACTAAAAGGACCACCTACACTCGTTGATTTTATAACAATGTGGGTGTGTTCAAAACTGTGCGTTTTTTATCTTGACCATTCTGAAATTTGCAGTAAGCCATTTAAATGTTGGTACTATGTTTCTTAGCATGTGCGCTTGTATGTGCGAGAGGCGGAGGGGGGAGGGGCACAGTTTTACTTTGACAATTTACGGTGCAGAGCACACTACTGTGTATCCGTGTGTTTGCACCCATAGACACAATGATGGCGCCTGTTCAATAATGTATATGATGAACCTCTAACTTTGTAGTTTCTGGGATGTTTAAAAATGCTTTGCATGGATAGATTCATCCTTTCAGGGCTCGGTTACTGCATGCCAGCTTTTCTACTTTTATTTCTATTAACCTAAGAACATCCTCATGATTAACGAATGGTCACATAACTATTTTCTTGCCCAGCTCCATCGGCTGCAAAACGATGACTGCAGGATCAGAGGGTTTAGTGAAACAGTGAAGCGGGAATTAGAAGTAAGGTACAGTTGTTCCAGGGTTTAGTATGTCATCTCAGTTTCTTGTATTGGGATTAAGCACCCTGTACATAACTTTACCTGTTTTTTTCCTCAAACCATTATCAGTAATGACACACTTGACCTCTTGTGCCTGCAGGTTCCTCTCCTGGACGTCATTGTAAAATATGCAAATCTGGTCACTTAAAATGCTGTGAGTGCCCTTTCTTTCACTCTGCTGCGATCTCGCCGTTAGAGGTATTTTTGTCTGCAGTTCACTGAGTGCTCCACTGTTCCCTGCATGTCTCATGGACGTCAGTGAGCTGTTCTATCCCTCCACTGACGTCAGTGGGCTGGCCTTTCCCCCACGCTGGCGTCAGCACGCTGCCTGCCTCGCTTCCACTGACGCCACTCAGGAGAATTAGCCATGCTCGGGGGAGAGCACAGTCAGGGACTCTTGTTCAGAGAGGTGTGCTGACAGGGATGCGAAACAAAGATACAATGTGTGTGTGTTTGTGCAGCTAACTGTGAACATACCTCTGTGTTTCTCTATGTGTTTGTGTGTGTGGTTGTGATATTGTTTTTCTGAAAAACTTGAAGCTTGTATATCAGGTCTGTGTTTTTAGGTATGCGTGTGTGTGAAAGCATGTATTCCTATGTGTCTTTTCATGTCTATTCTGCATGTTTATAGTCATGTCTGCATCTATATTTGTTTACATCACGAAAGGGTAGGAATGCCATTCTAGCACACGTCCTCCCTCAGAGTATATGTCAACACTGAGTGTGCAGTTTCGTAGTAATGATCCTTTACACTCTCTTCTGGCAGTAGGACCAACTGAAGCCATCTGAGGTGTCCTCTTTAGGAAGAACAAATCCTCACCCACCAAAATGTGGAAAGCTTCATCATTGGGCTGTGCTCCTCGTAAAGCTGATGTTGCAATGCCCAACAAGCCCCTCAAAGGGTCTGCAAAACATTGGGCAGATTTATTCCTTGCATAACAGTTGGGGCCATGGAGATGGGTAGGCCTAAAGCAGGGACTACTGGTGAGGAAAATGGCCACTAAATAGTCCTTATCCCACGAGTTACCAAAGGGCCTGATAACTTAGCAAATTTGGCCATACACATTATTGTGTTTTAACGATTTTACATCAAGATCAGGGATATAAGTTGCAAGGAATAAATTGGCTCCCTGTTTTGACACTTTTTACAGGTCACTTTAGGTTGGACAGCCAACCTAAAGATAAGATTAAGCATCTTATTGAGGTTCTGATGTATTGGCATTGATCAGGTTATTGACAAACAAGAAAAGAAACATGTTGACCAGATTTCTGTGAATTCAGGGAACCTTATTCTATGTCAGGATTGGAGGTTTTGGATTATGCTTTCTCTTTCTTTACTGAAAGAAACACAGCAGCCAATAAACATTTAGAAACATCAAAAACTACAAATGACAACATTCCCAGTAGTCCATTCCGACCAATCCCTGGTCAACAGCCCATATAAATGTCCTTATGCTTAAAGTCCTTTCTCTTTCTTTGCTGCTGCAGCTATAGATAAGTGCTTGTCTAGAATTTTAATTATAACTGTATTTGTTTTCTTTGGTAATATAATCGGTGCATGGCCATGGAGTGGGAGCAGGGGTGAACGGCATTTGTGAACTCCTCTGGAAGTTGTTTTCGCCGTCCGTGCTCGCGCGCCATAACTTTTCACTTTGGACGTTCGACAAGCGCAGGGGTGACAGACATGCCGACCGAGTCTGGGGATTCCCATTGGAGGTTTCCCCGAGCTCGGGTGGGTGAATCGTGGCTTGTTTTGAGCTGCGCAAGTGGCGGTTTTTATGCGAGAGATGCTAGTCCTCCCTCTGTTTCCACTGCACGCTGATGCGCTCCGAAGTTTTTACTTTTGGATTTCAGCAGCGGTGCGGCGTGTGCTGTGAAACGGTTTATTTCCCCCGAAGAAAGCCCAACGGGACGGTGAATACGATTCCAGGGTTATGCCTTAGGGAAGTTTGGCAGGTGCTCCCTCCACCTTCTATTGGGCCATTTGAGAGTATTCTCTCTTCTGTTCTTTGGAGTTTTTCTCCATTTGTGATACCTGCTGGGGCTCCTTCCCCCCCCCCCTTTTATTGAACTCCTTCTCCCATTTTTTCTCTGCATTTTTGAGATGGCTCATTATGCAGAAGATGATTTTTATCAACAAGAGGCCGAAGAGCCCTATGATAATCAGATGAAGGAAAGATTGGTACAAGCCCTTGGTCACCACGTGCAGGAGTCTGTCAATCAAGCCCTTATTGAGGCTTTAAAGCCCTTTACGCAACCGCTGGTGCGTTTTGGACAGAGAGAATTGATGAGTGGACCCTCTGATGCTAGAGTGCCTGATACTGCGATTGCAGGTATGAATAGGACCCAGAGGGGTTCTGGGGGACCTAAATCCTCGGCAGCGATTTTATCTCAGATGGCATCTTCAGTCCTTAGGGACCATGAATATGAGCAAGATATGTTTGAGATCCCTAGTGGTTTGCATTCTCAAAATATACTGAGTCAAGAGGACTCCCAGTCTTCCGCAGCTCATACCTCTGACTCTGAGAGGTCTTGTGATGAATCCAAAAAGTCAGGTAAGAGAAAACGTAAATCGCATCATGCTGCGGATGAGACATTGGTTCACGAGAACCTATTTTTTGACCCAGAGAGTATTATCCACCCGAGATCCACTGAGTGGATTCCCTCTGTTGAGGTGGCGCAATACGTTCAAGACACGTTACGAAAAGGATTTGACAAAGATGTCCACAGCACTCTGCGTTCAGAGTGCCCCTGTCCTTCTTTGTTGGGCAAGGTGGATGATACACCGGAATTAGATCCTAGTATGGCCACCTTAAGGTATTCGCAAAGGAAGGATTAGACCGAGTCTGGAGAGGCTGTCAAGATAAACTTCTGGACATTTCCGGTCCTCTCACAAATATTCTTGAGATGGTGGTTCAGGCCAAAGAAAATAATTCACCTTTAGATCCTGAGGCTGTTCTGGAGTGGGCCAAAGAGCGAAACTGGAGGGGGGTCCCCCTGCAAAGAACATGGAGCCCTCCCCCCCCAGACTCACTCAGAACAGGTGCTGTGCTGAGGGGGGCTCTTGAGGGGGGCAATGTGTGCATTTTGAGATCAAAAACTTTCTTTTTTGCAAGTGTTTGTTAAAATGGTAAGGGCCTGGTAGCTCCCACAACAATAGAGTGTTACAAAAGCCCTGTCAAAACAGGATACGAACTGACAAGACCAAAAGACTCACAAAAAATGTCAGATCAGTTGGCTTTGCCAGTGCTTGTATATTTTCATGCTTCCCATAATCTTCTTGAAAATGGTTACACTGATTTTCCATTAGGAATATTTTTTGGAAATACTAGCATGCATCAACACATTTTACTAAATGACGCTTCAAAGAAATAGCACCTAAAATTTCATAGTAGCAAAACGTGTTTTTTTTCCTATTTGTATTTTTTTCTGAACATTTTATTTTGAAAGCAAAGAATCATCATTCTTGCTTACAAGCTTCTGCAAACATTTGCATCCGATCATAGAGGATTCTGGGAGCATTTTACTTAGCCTCATATTGTTAAACGTTTCAAACATGGGTGCACACTTTTTTTTTTACGGGAACCACTGTTAGTAGTGCTAAGTTACCTTAAAACATTTATTTACAGCGCTTGCCCTAATAATGAAGGCATGTCATTAATGAACAATGAAAACAAGTTCAAACAGCATTCACAAATGGACACACATATTACCTCAATGTCAAGAAAGTTCCCTTCTTGTAAGCTGGCAGCCAAAGGGTTTATGCTGCAGTGGGTTGACTCTATGTTACTTGTCCTAAGGACAAAATAAACATGATAACTTGTTGCCTTTGACCCCAAGCAATATGTCCCAGGAAAAAGGAATTCAACGTCCCTGAAACAAGATCCTTCTCACAGTGTTTTTTTAAAATGGATACCAGATGAAACAATTCCAATACCACGTGATATATTGTTTAGAAAATTTCCAAATATTTTACCTATTATACATGCAGAAGTGAGGTTAAAACAAAATAAGCAGTTCAGCAATATAAACTTATCTCTAAAGGAAGCAGATGCTTGTCAATCTAAGCACTCAAACTTTTAAATTCCCTATTGCCGTATATTCAAAGGTAGTCTGATGACTTTCTTATGGATTCAGCATCCCTTACTTCACCAATACCAAGAGCCCTGTCATGCTGATATCTGCTTATTTGAGGTGGTGGCTGCATGCCACCAACACTGGTTTCTGAGTGGCAGGACTTATTTTTCATCATCAATCCTTGGCCCACGGCTACAGAGAGAATAGCAGAAAAGAATAAAAAGAAAGGAAGCAAAAGAAAGAAAAGCTGTGAGAAATAGATAAAGGAAAAAACCCACAAGGGTGAGATAAAGAGATATGAAGAGCCGGGTGGCGCAAAAAAGAGGTAGGTGATAGAATCAATTTAGGTAGCCTTGGTATTCCACAAGTCTGGCAGTGGCTGTGGGTTCTTAATAACTTTTTTGAGTTACTTTATTTCTTTTCTTTTACAAAGTAAGCACTGAGGCCCTCATTAGGGGTAGTAGATTTCCACTCGGAAAGGTAACTCTAAGTTAAATTTTATCCACTCATGGTTTCTAGTGGCCCGTTGTCCTTGGGGCCAGAATTACAAGTCTCCATTTATCAGAACTGGTAATCCTGGGCCGGCAAACTCTAGACCCAATAATTCTGGGACTGGAAACACTGGGTCTAGTTTCGGCAGGTGCGGATGTACACCTAGTGAAATCTCTGCAGCGATAGGTTTACAGACTGAGAACAGGATCACTTGCCATTCCTTGTCTGACTCCCATCGCACCACCAAGGGAGCATTTAAAGCTCCCCCAATCAGATCCAGCCATTCCCCAGACCCTTACCTCAGAGACCCTTCAAAGCACAATGCAGGTGTGTAAGTATGCACCTGGAAACATCAAGCGCACTGTGCCAGACTATGCTCCCCTAAGAAGGCCAAGTTGTCCCCAGAACCCTGGAACCCACAACCACCCTCCTCCTGTCTCCACCACACCCAATGGATGGCAGCGCTGGGACAATGTCAGAGACTGGGACAAATGAAATCCTCTCTCAAGACCCAGAGCACTACACAGGGGAACAGAAAATGCTCTCTCGCCCCAGCCTACTCTTCCATGCCTTGCCCTGACCTTCCAAACTAATCCTCTACAGGGCCCTCTCCTGAAATTTTCCACTTGCTCTAAGAATGTCATAAGATTTGTCACACAGATCCGGGAAAACAACTCAGAAAAGAACCCAGTATTCCTCAGTCTATGTGGCCATTCCCCAGTCTGGGAACAAAACTTGCAATTTCCAGATTTTAGTGTAGGTTTAGCGGCCTGAGTCAGAGATCGAGTCCCAGCACCGACATTTGCAATGGTTGTTATGTTGTCTTGAGTATGTACTATAAATATACAGGGAATAGAAGAGTGTAATAACTGCATGAAAACATATTATTACAGTCTAGTTTTGGCAGAAATAAATTGTAATTATAAATGACATCATTATTTTAAAGTAATAAGCTATTACAGTTGAGTGGTTATTGAATCTTGCCTTCTGCAGAGCCGGTAGCAAGTTAAAAAAATCGACTGCGAAAATATTATTTGCAAAACATAAACTCCAACACCTGGATGTAAACTCTTAGAGTCATACTTACTGTATAGGTTTTGTGTTGTCCTACCCCACACACAGTGAGGCAGGGTGGGGCAAAACCTACAATGACATTTATCAAGCCATGCAAGGTCATCCAGGATGGATCTGCATGGCTTGGTAAATCTAGTGCAACGCAAGGCAGTGCAAGTGGCTGGCTTGCGCTACACTCTGTGGTGAGGGCGTTATATGGGTGGAGCATGGGTATTCCCACATATCCACCCATGTATTCTGACGAATTCCCAGATTTACTATCAGTGGTAGACCTGGGAATGTGTCAGAATTGCCCCAAGAGGATCAACAAGGAGAAATATATTTATTTCTCCTCGTTGTTTCCTCTTTCTTCTAAGTGTGCTGCACGTGTAGAAAGATGAAAATGCCTCTGAGGATTGTTTTTGTGCAGGACCGCGCATTCCTGCCCTCTCCCTTTCAAGCAAAGGTAGCTTGCTGAGCTACATGAACAATGGTTAAATATGCCCCCTACTGTTGCATATACGTTTTCCTAAAAAAGGTTCCTCTATCAAGAATCTCCTCTCAAGTATGTTTGGACTTGAGTTTGAATTGTAAATTAGCCCAGCCCTAATTTGTGGAAGGTGGGTTTAACTGTATTCAAGTTTATTTTTTAGTGAGATATTTATGTAGTGGGCAGTCTATGTGTGGGGCAGTCTATGTGTGAGGCAGTCTATGTCTGGGAGCCAATGTTTTTGGAAAATGTGTTTTTGAATTCTTCATTTTCATAGGAACCCATAGGAACAGAACTGCAATTGCTGTTTAAACAATTACATGAATATCTGAATTTTAAACTAAATATTCCGAACTATTGTCCCTTGGAAGTATATGGTCCTCAGGGAATGAAGGACAATTATGGGATTACGTTTAATTCATAGCACTGTTGAGAGTTCGCTGCAGAAAATCAGGAATCTGTCAGCTTGCAATCACCTATTTTAGGCTGCAGACACTTTTGAAAGGGACATTAATCTTTTAAAATGTGCTTCGCTGCCAATGACAAGCTGTACATTGTCACAGCACTCGTTCCATGTTTTATGTTTACAGTGCTTCCAGAGGGTTTCTTTCACGCGGAGTCAGTGCACTATCAACGGCGAGGATCTCCTGATGCTGAGCAGGTCTGAGTGGCTAGCTCCACCTGTGGTAGGTTGGTTAATTGAAAAGCCAGATCTTCTGCTTATTGCGGAACGAAAGAGAAGAGGAGGAGGCTCTGATGTAGAGTTGGTGGCAATTACACGCTTAAGGAGCGACGTAAGAGAACATGTGTCCTCCTGATCTGGTTCTCTGTATGCTTGGGATGTGTGCAAGTAAGAGTTATAGAGAGAGGAGGTGTCTGAGGGGTTGGTGGAAGGAGACGCGACTGTTCGGGTAGGTGAAGCCTGAACTGTTTAATGCCTTGAATGTGCATGTGAGGAGTTTGAATTGAGTGCATTTGTTTATTGGGTGTAGGCGTGGGCAATAAATTCTGCTCCACCAGCGGAGTTGGAGGAATTTGGCCAAATTCAGCCAACCGCTGTGTGAGTTTTTTCTTACACGCGGCTCACCAACGGTAAGTTGGCGAGTCCGAGCGAGAATTTGCTCCCCAAGCATGATATTCAGGTGCTAGGGCGGCACCTGGCAGGATTTCCCCAACGCAGGCTGTTGCAACCGTTCACGGTGATAAACCTGCAGCTCAAGGATAAATAATACTCAAGTGGCAGCCAAAGCAACTCGAGAAGCAGCACCCTCTGGCGCGCCGAGTGGTGCAGTTCAAGCTGAATTTTCAAAGTGGAAAGAGCTTCCCGCACTAAAATTCAGCGCAATGTGCCAATTTTGGCCCATTCAAGGAATTCCTCCGAATCTCACAAAGTTTTTGTGTAACTCCATGGAATTCCACAGAGCTAAACTTTGCGAGTTCCAGCCCCCCTAATTGGAAGCCAGTGCTCTTCCCTGAGCTGGCGTGTAATGTGGTTAATTGTGGTGTGATGGGAAAGACTTAAAACAAGTTTGTGCAAAGAAATCCACGAGGGTATACTTTATCCCTTATGCAGTCATTCAGTGTCTATGACTGAACATTGTAAGCCATGATACAACTGAAGAGAATGGACCTGGCTCTTCCTGTGCCTTCATTTAGGTATACTGCTGGTTTTCTGCAGTACAACACGATGATGCTCCAGAAGAAAGCATTTAAATGAATAATTCAATAAACAGATGAAAAGTAGCTGTAAAGCACATTCTTCCATACAAGTAATGCATCACGGAACAAATCCTATATAACCAATTATTCAAATAAGTAACAGCGTACATTCCCTAGGAGCAAATTGTGAACAGCAGTAACAGTTATTTGGTTACTAAACAGAATTAAGTAAGTGGGATAAATTAAATTATCTTGATACAGAGGTGGTCATTACAACCCTGGCGGACGGTGTTGAAGCGGCGGTAAGACCGCCAACAGGCCGGCGCTAAAATTTTTGCAATTACGACCGTGGTGGAAACCGCCAACAAAGTCAGCCACTTTAACACTCAGACCGCCACGGCGGTACAAACAAACAGCGCGGCGGTCACCGCCAACAGACAAGCGGAGGACAATGTACCGCCCACACTATTATGACAGGCCAATCCGCCACCTTTTCTGGGGCGGATTCACCGCGGATAAAAACACGGCGGAAACAGGCATTTCGAAGGGAAAACGCTCACCTCTACACACTCCACGAGGAACAACGACACCATGGAGCCGGAACTCCATATTCTTCCTGCACTAGTCTTCCTGCTCCTGTACCAGGAGCACCAACGCCGGCGGCGAAGACCACGGTGAGTACTGCACCTACGACATAGGGGAGGCAAAAAACAGGGACACACACACGCAACACCCCAACCCCCACCCCCACCCTCACCCACTACAACACACACACCAATGCATATCCATACATTACAGTAACACCCCCCAACCCCCACCGGAAGAATGCAAAGACAAAAGGAAATGAGTGGAACCATTGTAATATATCAAAATTCAGTTAGCAAATATATACATATATACACTATTAACAAAATATACATCACGAATAGTAGTCCAGGTATTGCGCCATTCATAGTCCGTGGACCACTGGGCACAAAATGCATGGGCGAGGCCCACACAAGATACCCGAACATGACGGAGAGAACACTGCAGGGGCATCAGATAGAAATACAACAGGCACTTCAGGGGGAAGGGAAGGGGGGGCACCTCAGCCGGATGAGTGCACGACGCCAGATCCACGAGGGGGCTCCATGCCCACTGCTGTATCCTGGGGAGTGCAAAGCCACAGTCTCTCAAGTCTATACAGTGGGTGGGTTGCCCACTGTACCATCCTGGGGAGTGCAAAGCCACAGTCTCTCAAGTCTCTCCAGTGGGTGGTTTGCCCACTGTATCATCCTGGGGAGTGCAAAGCCACAGTCTCTCAAGTCTCTCCAGTGAGTGGTTTCCCCACTGTACCATCCTGGGGAGTGCAAAGCCACAGTCTCTCAAGTCTCTACAGTGGGTGGTTTGCCCACTGTACCATCCTGGGGAGTGCAAAGCCACAGTCTCTCAAGTCTCTACAGTGGGTGGGTTGCCCACTGCTGTATCCTGGGGAGTGCAAAGCCACAGTCTCTTAAGTGGATAACAGTCTCCACTGGTTCTGGAGGGGGTCTGGTGCCCAGAGTGCTTCATCCTGTGCAGGACAGACGGAGTGGATGCAGGTCTCCACTGGTCTGGAGGGGGACTGGTGCCCGGAGTGCTCCATCCTGTGCAGGACAGACGGAGTGGATGCAGGTCTCCACTGGTTCTGGAGGGGGACTGGTGCCCAGAGTGCTTCATCCTGTGCAGGACTGACGGAGTGGATGCAGGTCTCCACTGGTTCCGGAGGGGGACTGGTGCCCAGAGTGCATCACTCACCCCGTGGCGGTCCCTGTTGCGTCACTCCCCCTGCTGCTCATGGGCTAGCGGTGCTTGACTTGGCGGTGCTTGCCCTGTTCAGCGGTGCTTGCCCTGTTCAGCGGTACTTGCCCTGTTCAGCGGTGCTTGCCTTGGCGGTCCTTGCCCTGTTCAGCGGTCCTTGCCCTGTTCAGCAGTGCTTGCCTTAGCGGTCCTTGCCCTGTTCAGAGGTGCTTACCCTGTTCAGCGGTGCTTGCCCTGTTCAGCGGTGCTTGCCTTGGCGGTCCTTGCCCTGTTCAGCGGTCCTTGCCCTGTTCAGCGGTGCTTGCCCTGTTCAGCGGTGCTTGCCTTGGTGGTCCTTGCCCTGTTCAGCGGTGCTTGCCTTGGCGGTCCTTGCCCTGTTCAGCGGTGCTTGCCATGTTCAGCGGTGCTTGCCTTGGCGGTCCTTGCCCTGTTCAGCGGTGCTTGCCTTGGCGGTCCTTGCCCTGTTCAGCGGTGCTTACCTTGGCGGTCCTTGCCCTGTTCAGCGGTGCTTGCCTTGGCGGTCCTTGCCCTGTTCAGCGGTCCTTGCCCTGTTCAGCGGTGCTTGCCTTGGCGGTCCTTCACTGCCCAGCTGGGCTGGGGCTGGCGGTCCTTCATTGCCCAGCTGGGCTGGGGCTGGCGGTCCTTCATTGCCCAGCTGGGCTGTGGCTGGTGGGGCCCTCCTGGGCAGTTGGGCTGTGGCTGGCGGGGCCCTCCTGGGCAGCGACGATGCGGCTGGCGGGGCCCTCCTGGGCAGCGACGATGGGGCTGGCGGGGCCCATCCTGTGCAGGACTGACGGAGTGGATGCAGGTCTCCACTGGTTCCGGAGGGGGACTGGTGCCCAGAGTGCATCACTCACCCCGTGGCGGTCCCTGTTGCGTCACTCCCCCTGCTGCTCATGGGCTAGCGGTGCTTGACTTGGCGGTGCTTGCCCTGTTCAGCGGTGCTTGCCCTGTTCAGCGGTACTTGCCCTGTTCAGCGGTGCTTGCCTTGGCGGTCCTTGCCCTGTTCAGCGGTCCTTGCCCTGTTCAGCAGTGCTTGCCTTAGCGGTCCTTGCCCTGTTCAGAGGTGCTTACCCTGTTCAGCGGTGCTTGCCCTGTTCAGCGGTGCTTGCCTTGGCGGTCCTTGCCCTGTTCAGCGGTCCTTGCCCTGTTCAGCGGTGCTTGCCCTGTTCAGCGGTGCTTGCCTTGGTGGTCCTTGCCCTGTTCAGCGGTGCTTGCCTTGGCGGTCCTTGCCCTGTTCAGCGGTGCTTGCCATGTTCAGCGGTGCTTGCCTTGGCGGTCCTTGCCCTGTTCAGCGGTGCTTGCCCTGTTCAGCGGTGCTTGCCTTGGCGGTCCTTGCCCTGTTCAGCGGTGCTTACCTTGGCGGTCCTTGCCCTATTCAGCGGTGCTTGCCTTGGCGGTCCTTGCCCTGTTCAGCGGTCCTTGCCCTGTTCAGCGGTGCTTGCCTTGGCGGTCCTTCACTGCCCAGCTGGGCTGGGGCTGGCGGTTCTTCATTGCCCAGCTGGGCTGGGGCTGGCGGTCCTTCATTGCCCAGCTGGGCTGTGGCTGGTGGGGCCCTCCTGGGCAGTTGGGCTGTGGCTGGCGGGGCCCTCCTGGGCAGCGACGATGCGGCTGGCGGGGCCCTCCTGGGCAGCGACGATGGGGCTGGCGGGGCCCTCCTGGGCAGCGACGATGGAGCTGGCGGGGCCCTCCTGGGCAGCGACGATGGGGCTGACAGTGGCGTCCTGGGCAGCGACAATGGGGCTGGCGGTGGCGTCCTGGGCAGCGCCGATGGGGCTGGCGGTGGCGTCCTGGACAGCGACGATGAGGCTGCTGGTGCCCTCCTGCCCAGCGTGGATGATGGCGGTCTTCTCCGCCGTGCTGCTCCTCCCAGACTTTGCGGGTTTCTTCTGCCCCTTCCCCACCTTGGGAGGAGTGACAGCTGAGTCCACACTCCCCCCGGGACCCCTGGGAGCAGCTTGGCTGGCTGGAGTCTTCCCCCTCTCCCGCCGGGCACTGGCCAACTTCTGGTGCTTCACAAGGGGGGGACTGGCTGTGCTCTGGCTCCGTGATACACTGGCTGGCCTGGTGGCCGGTGCACTCCACATACCTGTGACAACAGGCACCACTGGTCCCGGTGATTTTGTGGCTGAGGTGCTAGTACGGGACCTATGAGTTTGACGGGGGTGGTGGGAAATAGGTTAAGGGTGGACAGGAAAAGTTGTTTGGAGACACTGGGACGGGTAGCTGGAGGGGGTTTGGGAGTGGAGGAAGAGGAGGTGGTTGTAGGAGGTGTAACATTTGTGGCTTTGGGTGCAGGTGCATGCGCTGGAGGCTGTCGTGAGGTGGATGGCTGTTGGGTGGGTGTGTGCCTGCGTTTGTGTATCTTGGGAGGGGGCTTCACAGACACACTGGGAGAGGACACAGGGGAATTGTGGATGGTAGTGGGGGTGGTGACTGCAGGTGAGCGGGGTGTGCTGGTGGGTGTGCTGGTGCGGGACGTAGTGGCTGTAGTGGTAGGGCATGCCGGTGTGAGTGTAGACGAGACTGGGAGGGAGGAGGGAGACTAGGAGGAGGGGGACACAGTGGAGGCAGTGGATGTTGGTGTGTCTATATGTGTGTGATGCTTGTGTGAGTGCTTGTGGGATGTGTGGTGCTTATGTTTGCCTGAGCTTCCCTTGTGTAGTGAGGTGTGTGCAGGCTGGTCTGAGGGTGTGCTTGGGATAGGCAGAGGTACAGGGGATTGGGCTGGGGTGGAGGAAGTTGGAGGGGGGAGGCTAGACACAGGGACAATGCTGCCATCAGTGCTGAGGCCAGAGTTTGAACGTTCGATGAAGGGCAGCCTGACCAGAATGAATGCCCTCCAGGAATGCATTTGTGTGTTGCAACTCCCTTTCTACACCCTGGATGGCATTCAAAATGACTGCCCAACAGTGAGGGACCTGAGGAGGTCAATGGCCTCCTCACTGAGGGCAGCAGAGGTGACAGGGGCAGGGGCTGAGGTGCCTGGGGCGAAGGTGATGCCCACCCTCCTGGGTGAGCGGGCACGGGGCGAAGGCTGAGGGGCTGCTGGGAGGGCGGTGCTGGTAGAGGGGGTGGCGGCTGTACCTGTTGAAGTGGGGGGCACAGATGTTGCCGCCACCACAAGGGAGCTCCCATCGGAGGACGAGTCCATGTCGCTGGTTGCATATCCTGTGACCGCCGTGGTGCTCCCCTCGCCCTCCGTCCCACTCGTGTATTCAGAGTCCGTAGTGTGGGCCTCCATGCCCATGTGGGATACAGGTCCCTCGTGCTCCGGTGCCAATGCACCTCCACCTGATGATGCTAATGCACACAAGAACAGGGAGACCGCAAGAAAAGGGGGAGGGAAACAGAAGAAAGACATGTTGAGTGCATGCATTACCGCTACCTTTGGCGGACAAGACAGACACAGCAGCCCCCTGCACTACGTCGCGCTGTTGGGCTCTACAGTGCAATTCCTGGGAAATGGCCTACAAGGCTATGGATGACATCTGCACACATAGATGACACAGGTGCATAAATAGCTGTACTTGGCACTCTACAGAGGTGGGGTTGGGGACCACAGAGCCAGGCCTTACGAAAGGGCCTAGCCTACGGAACTCGCCCTGGCCTATGGAAACCCACAGCCCTCTTCCCCCACCCAGACCCCTCCACTGCACGCAAAGTCAGCTGAATGAGAGTGTACTCACCCCCTTGTGTCTGCTGTGATGCCCTCAAGTGCCCATCCAACTCAGGGTAGGCCACTGCCAAGATCCGGAACATCAGGGGGGTCATGGTTCGACGGGCACCCCTCCCACGTTGGGAGGCCATCCCCAGCTGAGCCTCCGCCGTCTTCTTGCTCCAGCGGCGAATGTCCTCCCATCTCTTCCGGCAGTGAGTGCTCCGTCTGTGGTGGACCCCCAGGGTCCGGACGTCCTTGGCGATGTCACGCCAAATATCCTTCTTCTGGCGGGCGCTGACCTACATGAAATGTACAGGGGAAGAAGAGAAGTCATTACCAACTGCGCCGTCAAAGTGATTGGCCCCCATCCCTACCCTTGACATGTGGCACATGCACCCACAGTCTTTCATGCACGCAGAACTCTGCCCCCTTCCTTCTTACAACCAGCCCTCTCCACACCGGCATAGCCCATTCAACATGCTCCCTGTGTACTTACCTGTTGGTCTGGAGGACCGTAGAGTAGCGTGTACTGGGGGAGGACCCCGTCGACGAGCTTCTCCAACTCCTCCGCAGTGAAGGCAGGGGCTCTTTCCCCAGACGCACGAGCCATTGTCTCTTCCAGACCGAGGTCACAGCAGCACTTGCAGTGTAGGTCCTCTCCTGTCGAAGATCAGGTATCGAGTGATTCAACAGATAGAAAATGGCGGTCACGTCTGCGGCGGTCACGTCCGCGACGGTGCGTACCATCACCGCCGGCGTACATCGTCATTGGCTCCTGGGACCCATAGGGTCCAAGGTTAACCAATGCAGCATTGCGCCGCGGTCTTCGACCGCCTACCGCGACGGTGTACAACGCCAGCGCAGTTACCTCACATCCCTTTGTCCCGCTTTAGAGGTGTGGCAGCCGCCATTTCAGGGGCCCACATGGCCTAATTACCAACGGCGTCACACATACCTAGGCCTACTCTCAACACACATACAGGCCAGATTTTGTGTATGAATCGTGTTCTGTCTAGACTGTGGGTACATACCTCTGAGTTGTTTGACTCTGTGGTCGCTGTTGTCCTTCATAGGCACCGTCCGCTGGGACATGTGAGGAGATGGCGGAATCCTCTGGTGTACCGACCGCTGGTGGACCTGTCGACAATGGAGGAAAGAAATTTGATCATCACCTACAGGTTTGACAGTGCAACAATCCAGGAATTGTGTACCCAGTTGGAGCCAGACCTGAGATCAGCAATCCACCATCCCACAGGAATCCCTCCTCAAGTGCAGGTGCTATCAGTGCTCCATTTCCTTGCAAGTGGGTCTTTTCAAACAACTGTGGCCATGGCATCAGGGATGTCCCAGCCTATGTTTTCCAACGTATTGTCCGGAGTGTTGTCTGCCCTGCTGAAACACATGCGGAGCTACATCGTTTTCCCTCAGTTGGAGGACTTGCCTACAGTGAAAGGTGACTTCTATGCCCTTGGACATATCCCCAACATCATAGGTGCCATTGATGGGACCCATGTGGCTTTGGTCCCCCCTCAAAGGAGTGAACAGGTGTACAGGAACCGGAAGAGTTATCATTCCATGAATGTACAGATGGTATGTTTGGCAGACCAGTACATCTCCCATGTGAATGCCATGTTCCCTGGCTCAGTGCATGACGCCTACATCATGCGGAATAGCAGCATCCCTTATGTGATGGGTCAACTCCAGAGGCACCGTGTGTGGCTATTATGTGACTCTTGTTACCCCAACCTGTCATGGCTACTGACCCCAGTGAGGAATCCCAGGACCAGGGCAGAGGAATGCTACAATGAGGCCCATGGGCGTACTAGGAGGGTGATCGAGCGGACCTTCGGCCTCCTGAAGGCCAGGCTTAGGTGCCTCCATATGACAGGTGGATCCCTTTTCTACTCACCAAAGATGGTGTGCCAGATCATCGTGGCCTGCTGTATGCTTCATAACTTGGCTTTGTGACGACAGGTGCCTTTCCTGCAGGAGGATGGTCCAGATGGCGGTGTTGTGGCAGCTGTGGAGCCTGTGGACAGTGATGAGGAAGCAGAGGAAGAAGACATTGACAACAGGGACTCAGTCATCCAGCAATATTTCCAGTGAAACACAGGTGAGAATACATTCCTGCCTACTACAAGTATTTTTACACTTCTACCTCTCCTGTCTGTCGATTTCACCCAGTGTATGGTCACTGAGTTGTCACCTTCCCTTATGTTTTCAGAGGTGTGGTTCCCACTGTGTGACCTCTGCTATGTTACCTCATGGACTAGAGCTGTGTGACATAGGTATGTTGACATTACTATTTCCTGGAAATTTTGTCACTGAAATTGCAAATACACTATTTCAAAATCACAGACAGACTCCAGATCTTTTGGTGTTTTAGGTGTGTTTATTTACATACAAAATATTGGAGGGGGAAGTTAAATGGTGAGGGGTGATAGCGGAGGAGTGTCCATGGCAGAGTCCAGTCTATTTGTCTCATAGGTGCATTGCCCATATGGGCATAGGAAGTGGAGCTGGGGCAGTTCCAATATGGACAGGGTGACAAAGTGGGACAGTGGGTTGACAATCAGGGTGGTCTCATTTCTTGGCGGGGGTCTTGGCATCGTGCTCTGTCTTGTTCCTCAGGGACCGCTTGCGGGGTGGTTCTCCATCTGCAGGGGGTGGGGTGCTGGTGTGGTGGTCCTGTGGCGGTGCCTCCTGTCCACTAGCGCCGGCGGAGGTGGTGGGCAGTTCATCGTCCATGCTAGTGTCAGGGGCCCCTTGTAGTGCCACAGTGTCCCTCCTGGTGTTGAGTATGTCCTTCAGCACCCCTACGATGGTGCCCAGGGCGGATGGTTCTGAGTTTCTCCCTGAACCCCAAATACTGTTCCTCCTGCATGCGCTGGGTCTCCTGAAACTTGGCCAGGACCGTTGCCATCGTCTCCTGGGAGTGGTGGTATGCTCCCATGATGGAGGAGAGGGCCTCGTGGAGAGTGGGTTCCCTTGGCCTGTCCGCCCCCTGTTGTACAGCAGCCCTCCCAGTTCCCCTGTGTTCCTGGGCCTCCGTCCCCTGGGCCGTGTGCCCACTGCCACTGCCCCCAGGTCCCTGTTGTTGTTGGGGTGGTGGGTTATCCTGGGTTCCCTATAGTGGTGGACACACAGCTGATTGACGTGTCCTGGGAACGGAGGTATGGGCCCGCTGGGTGGGTGCTGTGCTGGTGTTACCAGAGGGTGGAAAGTCTGTGGTGGCCTGTGCCTGTGTGAGGGGAACCGACTGTCCAGAGGCCCACGATGGTCCGGGCTGGTCATCTAGATCCAGTTGGACAGAGCTGCTGTCGTCACTGGGGGCCTCTTCTGTGGGTGGGGTGGAGATGTCTGGACCCTCCTGTCTGGTGACATTGGGTAGTGGTCCTGCAGGGGTGGAAAAGCATAATTATTGCATCTGTGTGTGTCATGGTGTGGAATGGGTGGGTGAGCGTGTACCCCAGTGCTGGCATTCCTATGTGGGGGCTTGTGTGATGATGGTTTAGGGGGGTGTATGGGTATGTGCAGTGGGCATGCTTTAGTGATGGGTGCCCATGCTTTGGTGTTGCATGCAGGGCTTGGTGTTGGGATGTGTGGTCTGTGATATTGGGACATTTGTCAGGAGTTGGAGTGATGGGGGTGAGGGTGGGGGTATGTGATGGCATGCAGGTAGGGTGGGGGATGTAATAGTTAAGATTTGTCTTACCAGAGTCCATTCCTCCACCTACTCCTGCGAGGCCCTCAGGATGCAGAATCGCCAAGACCTGCTCCTCCCATGTTGTTAGTTGTGGGGGAGGAGGTGGGGGTCCGCCGCCAGTCCTCTGAACCGCCTGGTGGTGTCTTGAGACCACGGAACGCACCTTCCCCCGTAGGTCGTTCCACCTCTTCCTGATGTCGTCCCGATTTCTTGGGTGTTGTCCCACTGCGTTGACCCTGTCAACTATTCTTCGCCATAGCTCCATCTTCCTTGCAATGGAGGTGGGCTGCACCTGTGCTCCAAATAGCTGTGGCTCTACCCGGACGATTTCCTCCACCATGACCCTGAGCTCCTCCTCTGAGAACCTGGGGTGTCTTTGCCGTGCCATGGGGTGGTGTAGGTGATGTGTTGGGTGGTGTGTGTGGTGATAAGTGTGGTGATATGTAGTGGTGTGTGGTGTTTTGTGCGTGGAAGTTGTGTGGGTGATGGTGTTGAGTGCCTGTGGATGCTAGTTTGTGGATGGTGGTGTCTTTCTCTGGCCTTCTTTCGGAATTTTTGGTTGTAGGGGTATGTGGGTGTGTGTTTTATATTGTATTGGGTGTGTGGGAGTGGTGTGTGTATGTGTATTAGGTGTGTGTATTTCGAATTGTCCAATGTGGCGGTGTTTTGTAGAAGTGTGTGTATTTTGAGCGCGGCAGTGTGTACCGCCAATGGAATACCGCGGTTGAAAGACCGCCGCGTGGATTCGAGTGTCGTGATAGTGTGGGCATATTTCTGTTGGCATGATGGTGGAGGTTTTGTTTTCGCCAGTTTAGCACTGACCTTTGGTGTGGCGGACTTGTGTGGGTGTCTGAATTTTGTCGGATTTCGAGATGTGGGTCATAATAGCTGTGGCGGAATTCCGCGGCCACGGCGGTGTGTTGGCGGTCTTCTGCACGGCGGTAAGCGCCTTTTACCGCCAATGTTGTAATGACCCCCAGAATGCCCTGGTTACTTACTGATATTCCTCATTACTCAGAGTCCAAATTTTCCACATCAGTAATCATCAGCTGAATCTGATTGTCGTGAGAAAGACTGGCGAGGAGGTAATACCCCAGTTACTTACCTGTAATTGAGCTCGCCATGATCTTTTTTCTATGCTTTAGCTTTCAAGCTGTAACTCACTGATATCAGCCAGCAAGGTAGAAGCAAGTCCCTGGCTGTTTGTGTTCCTGTGAGTGTTGTCTAGCAGCTCACTGAACTGTCTCTTTAGGGGTGAGCTTAATAGTGAAATGCATTTAGTTGGTTGCTGTCCAGTCCCACTGCAATCACAAAGATTGATAAATCCATTTGACGTAATTAGGTCAAAGGTCACTTCCACATCCCTTATGGTTTCGGTGAATTTATGTCCAAAGTATGTCAAGAGTTAATAAGCATATCCCTGAATCTGTGTCCGTGGCGCACTGTAACATAATTACTCTACTATTTGTAATTGGGTTTCTGGTTGACAGAGTGTTAGACCTGACAGCCTTAGAGTGCTATTACCCACAACTTTTTGCCTACCGCCTCAATTTTTCAGACTCCGATTTTGCTGGCTTTGGGACTCTGTGCACTTTACAACTGCTAACCAGTGCTAAAGTGCTTGTGCTTTCTTCCCTAAACATGGTGACATTGGCTCATTCCCAATTGGCATATTAAATTTTCTCCATAGTAAAGTGCACTACATGTCCCCCAGGGCCTGTAAATTAAACGCTACTAGTGGGCACGCAGCATTGATTATGCCACCCACCTAAGTAGCACCCTAACCATGGCTCAAGCCTGTCACTGCAGAACCTCTCTCTGCAGTGAGCACTGCCATTTTGACCTGCCAAGATAAACCATATACATACAAGTGACCCCTAAGGTAGGCCCGGGATAATCCATAGGGCATTGGTACAATGTATTTAAAAGGTAGGGCATGTACTTTTAAGTTTTGCATGTCCTGGTAGTGAAAAACTCCCAAACTCATTTTTCACTACTGCAAGGCCTATCAATCTCATATGATAACATTGTGATTCCCTTACTATGGGGGTCATTATGACCCTGGCGGAATGCGGAGAACCGGCGGTAAGACCACCAATAGGCTGGTTGTCTTACCTTGTGGAATTATGACCATGGCGGTAACCGCCATGGTCATCCGCCGGTTCTCCGTTCTGCCCGCCAGGGCGGAGACGACCGCTGGGCTGGAGACCTGGGTCTCCAGCCCGGTAGCCGTCACTAGACCGCCGGCAGAATTTGGACCCGGCTTACCGCCGTGGATTTCCAGCGGTTTGAACCGCCATGAAATCCATGGTGGTAAGCACTATCAGTGCCAGGGAATTCCTTCCCTGGCACTGATAGGGGTCTCCCCCACCCCCACCCCGACTCCCTCCCCTACACCCCCCACCACCCCTGCCACCCCCCAAAGGTGGCAGGGCCCCCTTCCCCACCCCGACCCCCAACATCACATCACCCATACCCACATGACACGCAGGCACCACCTACACACTTACACGCACACACGCCGACATACATGCCTACATCCACACACACAGTCAGACACGCACACCCACATTCAAACATACACGCACACATCCATACAGACATACATGCACTCATTCCCATACACACAACACCCCCGCAAGCATACACGCACTCACACACCCCCTCTACATACACACATGCACACCCCCATGCACCCACACAACACCCCCCCACCCCCCTCCCCTCACGGACGATCGACTTAGCTGGTCCGACGATCCTCCGGGAGGGGACGGGATCCATGGGGGCAGCTCCGCGGACACCACACCGCCAACAGAACACCGCCACGGCGAATCACAGGACGTGATTCGCTGGGCGGTGTTCTGTTGGCGTGGCGGTGGAGGTGGAGCAACCTCCACTTCCCCGCCTCCCGCCAGTAAGGCTGTTGGCTGCTCTCCGTCCGTAAAAGGACGGAGAGCTGCCAACGGTCATAATAGGCCGAGCGGCAAACCGCCACCACTGGCGGTCTTCCGCATGGCGGTCCCTCGGCGGTCTTCAAAAAAGACCGCTGAGGTCAAAATGACCCCCTATGTCTTTTAAGCGTAATTCCCAATTGTGGAGGGAAAGACTTTTCAAGTTTGTTGTCTCTGGACTCACAATTTAAAATCACAACTCCTGGTGCAGTTGGAATTAAAATTGCAGTTCTGAAAATGCCACATTTAGAAAGTAGACATTTTGTGCCTGCTGTCTGTCTCTGAATACACATCTGGGGTGGGGGACAGCAGGGCTTTGGACATTCCCTTTGGACAGCCACACACAAGGGGAGTTTAGGTGTGACTTGATGGGCTATTAACATCCTGATTGTCCATCCTAGGCAGGATGGGAGGGAGGAGCTGGGCACAGCCCCACACTTCACCTGAATAGGATGTTTCTTGTCCCCACACACAGGGCTACATACCCCCTTGCAGTGGGTCTGAAGCCAGGGCAGGAAGGGAGGACCTCTATGCCCTTCAAAGACATTTCTTTGAAGTCTCCCCCACTTCAAAGGCACAACTGAGTATAAGTAATGGATCTCTGACACCACCACTTTGGTACAGTTCTGGACCTGAGGATACTTTGCAGGAGGAAGGACTACTCTGCTGCTACGAGGATTGCCACTCTGCTGGACTGCTACAAGGACTGCCACTCTGCTGGACTGCTACTCTGCTGGACTCCTGCTTTCCCGACCGGTTGCCTGTTGCCTAGGAGTAAGAAGGACTGAATCTGCCTCTCTGTACCCGAGAACTCAGAGTGACTCCACAGGCCAGCTGACTGGTCTCCTGTTTTCTGAAGTCTCAGGGACATAAAAAAAACTTTGAACCTACCTGCATCTACACCTGGACTCTGCCATCTGTGAGTCTGCCCTCCCAAGTGGTGCCACCCCATCCCAGGACCCTTGGAAGTGAAACATAAGGTGCTTCTTCAGACAAACCACACATCCCCATCGGAACTGGTACATCTTTGCCATTGCGGGGGCAGAACCAGTGCTTCTCTGTATTGGTGCAGATTGGAACTGGTGCAACCTCGTCGCTGCATGGAATAGGCCCGGCACATAGGCTTCAAAACGAGCACATCGCCCTTGGAATCAATGCATCCTCTGCTGCAGGAGCAGAACAGGCACATCACATTTGAGACCAGTGCATCGCTGTCTGAGCTGACGCATCGCTAACTTTGCGTGGAGAAAACCAACATATCTCCATCAGTTGCAGGATTAGAACCAACGCATCGCCTTGGTTGCACCTCACATCTTCCAGGAGATCGACGTAAACAGGATCAAGGTACTTTTGTTCAGTAGGCTTGAGTACATCCCTGTATCCGGCCCACGCTCCATCGTGGTCACCCTGAACTCTTAACTTTGTCCTGGTCCAGCATGACCAGATATCCCCGGATGACGCTTCTTGCTGCTGAGCGCTTTTCTACAGTTTATTCTTAGAAAATTAATAACTCAAATTCTGCTTTTTGTTTTTTTATCATTTTGGTCTTGTTTTATTTATTTAATAAAGCTCTATATTTCTAAGCAGGTGTGGTCTCTTTTTGTGTGGTGTTTTCACTGTTTTACTGTTTGAAGTGTTGCCCAAATCCTTTACATATTGCCCTTAAGTTAAGCTTGACTACTCTGTGCCAAGCTACGAGAGGGTAAGCACAGGTTAATTTAGAATATGCTTATGACTTACCGTGATTAGGATTGTAGTTCCTGCTTGGACAAGAAGCCTCCCTCTGCCAACCAGAAACCCAATTTCTAGCACTGGTGATCAGCGGTGAGGATAGGATTTGTGTTTGTGCATTGCCATACAGTAACTTGTTGTACAATACCCTTCCACATCCAAGACCATTTCAAATGTTAATTTCTCCCTAATTGGCATTTTAAAAGTTTTCCTCAAAATCATGTCTCTGGCGGGAAACAGCCTCAACAACGCTGCCTAAGCCACGCGTGCCATTTCCCTGCAGGTGTACCAACACTTGCATAAACCACGACTCTCCCAATCACTGCTCTAACCAAGCATATGCCTAAACCATGCATATGCATGGTTAAGGCAGAGAACGGTATCCGGTCTAGCCGTGAGGATGGGAGGAGAAGAACAGAAGAGGAAAAATCGGGAGAGTTTTGAGGCTATTGTGGGTCACTTTTAGGGCTCAGGGTCGGGGGTAGGGGTAGTTTTAGGGGTAGGGCCAGTTGTAGGGATAATGGCTCGGGGGTTCGGGTAGTTTTACGGGCAGGGGGGTCAGTTTTAGGGCTCAGGGCAGGGTAGTTTTACGGGCAGGGCTGGTCAGTTTTAGTGCTAGGAGTGGGGTGGATTGCAAGGGTGGATTGCAGGGCTGGGGTATCGGCACTAGGGACGGGAAAGGGGGTGGCAGGGTGCGATTTACCAAGCTTATTCCTTTACCAAACATGCTTTTACAACGAAATTTGTTGTAAAGGTATACGTGGTAAAGACGCAGTCGTGGCTCAGACCGCGTTGTTTAGGCATGTGTGGTTCAGGCATGCCTGGTTGTGTCATATAACTGTCTCTGGCTGCTGGTTCAACAACTGGAATCATGGAATTTGGCCCAATTGAAAACCTACACAGTGACTCAGTTTAAAGTCTTTTGTAAGAAGATGACAGTTCCTGCCAAGAGTGCCACCAGGAAGGCGGAATTTTAAAAGGTGCTGGAGGCCTGGGTAGAAGCCCAGTCTAATGAGAATCATAGATTGGGGGATCCTGAGAACGGTTCTTCTGAGCAACCACCTACAGTGGATGGAGGGGAAATCTCTATATTTGAGCCCCCTGAGAAGGCTGGAAGCAGTTTCAATTCCCGTGGCATGTCTCCCAAGGAGCTGAGTGAGAGGAGGGATCAGAGAGAATTCAAACTCCAAATGGCCAATTAAAAATGGAGACTGAGGAGAAAAAGGCTGAAAGGGCCTTGGAGACAAAACCTGGCCATGGTAGAGAGAACCTTAGCAGAGAAAAAACGTCTACAGGCTCATAAACTGAGTCTAAAAAAGGTGGATATCAAGGCCAGGCAGGCAGATTCCAGCAGTTATGGCACCAGAATACATGTAGTACCTGATGGAGAAAAAAGGGTTTGTATAGCCAAGGATTTGGGGTCAGGTGTATCATTACAGCCCTTTGCGATTCGGAAATAGCGATATTTAAGAAATCGCTATTTCCGACTCGCAAAGTGCCATGTATCACATTTGCGATTCGGTAATAGCGATTTCTTAAGAATCGCAAATGCTATCACCGAATCGCAAATTGCGATACCGGCCCCATTCGCAGCTATGGGCCTGTTGGCCCATATCTGCGAATTTTTTGCATTTCCAAAATTGCGATTTCTGAACCAGAAATCGCAATTTTGGAAATGCAGTACCCCAGGGTGCTGGGGGCCTAAGGCCCCCTCTGCTGCACCCCAAAAAAAAAATTGGGGACATGTAAGGTGCACACCTGCCAAAAGGGCATGTGTGCTTCACATGTACAATTTAAAAATGCATTTTAAATGCATTTTTAAATTTTGCACCTGGTTACAACCTGGTTTCTTTTAATGGTATTTTGCATGTGCAAAATGCCATTCTGTGAAAAATTGCAATTTGCGATTTTTTGCTGCATCCCCTTGTGATTTGGATTTTGAGAATCGCAAATTGCGTCTCGCAAAACCAGGTCGCAACGCAAAAAATCGCAATTTTTGTGATTTCTTATTTTTGGTCTGCGAATGCCTTTCATGCATCGCAGACCACTTTTTTGCACTCGCAAACGGACGATTTTTGCGATTCGCACTGTTTGTGAGTGCAAAAAAGTTTCATACATCTGGCCCTTGGTGCCATTGATAAATGGTTCTTTGCTTATGAAGTTGCACTAAAGGTTCACAAGATTCCTAAGGAGCACTGGGGGGGTTGGTTGTGGAAACACATGCCAACACTCTGGACGGACACACTTCTGACATTAGATGTTGGGGACCAAACAAAGTATACCCTTGTGAAGGCCATTTTAATTGCATTATTTGTGCTGACTCCTGAAAAGAATCAAGGACAGCCAGAAACTCCCTCACCAATCCTGAGTAGATTTTGTTGATTACATCAGTAAGCCAATAAATGGCTGGGTAAGGTGCACCAAGGTTAGTGATTTTAACCCCTTTGCTGCCAGGCCTTTTCCCCCTCCTGTGCCGAGCCTTTTTTTGGCTATTTGAGGCAGTTTGCGCTTAGGCCCTCATAACTTTTTGTTCACATAAGCTACCCACGCCAAATTTGCGTCCTTTTTTTCCAACATGTTAGGGATTCTAGGGGTACCCAGAATTTATGGGTTCCCCTGAAGGAGACCAAGAAATTAGCCAATATACAGTGAAAATTTTGTTTTTTTCAAAAAAATGGGAAAAAAGGGCTGCAGAAGGCAGCTCGTGGTTTTTTCCCTGAAAATGGCATCAACAAAGGGTTTATGGTGGCAAGATCACCATCTTTCCAGCTTTCAGGAACAGGCAGACTTGAATTGGAAAACCCAATTTTTCAATACAATTTTGACATTTTACTG
Source organism: Pleurodeles waltl (assembly GCF_031143425.1). NCBI lineage: Eukaryota > Metazoa > Chordata > Amphibia > Caudata > Salamandridae > Pleurodeles > Pleurodeles waltl. Next base: position 64,819,678 of record NC_090436.1, read on the forward strand.
GGACATACCCCATTTTTACTATTTTTTGTGCTTTCAGCCTCCTTCCAGTTAGTGACCAAAATGGGTAAGAAACCAATGCTGGATCCCAGAATGCTAAACATTTCTGGAAAGTAGACAAAATTCTGAATTCAGCAAGGGGTCATTTGTGTACATCCTACAAGTGTTTCCTACGGAAAATAACAGCTGAGATAAAAAAATATTGAAATTGAGGTGAAAAAAACAGCCATTTTTCTCCACGTTTTACTCTGTAACTTTTTCCTGCGATGTCAGATTGTTTAAAGCAATATACCATTACGTCAGCTGGACTCTTCTGGTTGCGGGAATATATAGGGCTTGTAGGTTCATCAAGAACTCTAGGTACCCAGAGCCAATAAATGAGCTGCACCTTGCAATGGGTTTTTATTCTATACCGGGTATACAGCAATTCATTTGCTGAAATATAAAAAGTGAAAAATAGGTATCAAGAAAACCTTTGTATTTCCAAAATGGCCACAAGATAAGGTGTTGAGAAGCAGTGGTTATTTGCACATCTCTGAATTCCGGGGTGCCCACACTAGCATGTGAATTACAGGGCATTTCTCAAATAGACGTCTTTTTTACACATTGCCTTACATTTGGAAGGAACAAATGTAGAGAAAGACAAGGGGCAATAACACTTGTTTTGCTATTCTGTGTTCCCCCAAGTCTCCCGATAAAAATGGTACCTCACTTGTGTGTGTAGGCCTAGTGCCCACAAAAGGAAATGGCCCAAAACACAACGTGGACACATCACATTTTTTTCACAGAAAACAGAGGTGTTTTTTACAAAGTGCCTACCTGTGGATTTTGGCCTCTAGCTCAGCCGGCACCTGGGGAAACCTAGCAAACTAACGCATTTTTTAAAACTAGACATCTAGGGTAATCCAAGATGGGGGGACTTGTGGGGCTCTGACCAGGTTCTGTTACCCAGAATCCTTTGCAAACCTCAAAATGTGGCCAAAAAACACCTTTTCCTCTCATTTCGGTGACAGAAAGTTCTGGAATCTGAGAGGAGCCACAAATTTCCTTCCACCCAGCGTTCCCCCAAGTCTCCCGATAAAAATGGTACCACACTTGTGTGGGTAGGCCTAGCGCCCACGAAAGGAAATGGCCCAAAACACAACGTGGACACATCACATTTTTTCACAGAAAACAGAGGTGTTTTTTACAAAGTGCCTACCTGTGGATTTTGGCCTCTAGCTCAGCCGGCACCTGGGGAAACCTAGCAAACTAACGCATTTTTGAAAACTAGACATCTGGGGTAATCCAAGATGGGGGGACTTGTGGGGCTCTGACCAGGTTCTGTTACCCAGAATCCTTTGCAAACCTCAAAATTTGGGCCAAAAACACTTTTTCCTCTCATTTCGGTGACAGAAAGTTCTGGAATCTGAGAGGAGCCACAAATTTCCTTCCACCCAGCGTTCCCCCAAGTCTCCCGATAAAAATGGTACCACACTTGTGTGGGCAGGCCTAGCGCCCACAAAAGGAAATGGCCCAAAACACAACGTGGACACATCACATTTTTTCACAGAAAACAGAGGTGTTTTTTACAAAGTGCCTACCTGTGGATTTTGGCCTCTAGCTCAGCCGGCACCTGGGGAAACCTAGCAAATCAGCACATTTTTTAAAACTAGACACCTAGAAGAATTCAAGATGGGGCGACTTGTGGGGCTCTGGCAAGGTTCTGTTACCCAGAATCCTTTGCAAACCTCAAAATTTGGCCAAAAAAACACTTTTTCCTCTCATTTCGGTGACAGAAAGTTCTAGAATCTGAGAGGAGCCACAAATTTCCTTCCACCCGGCGTTCCCCCAAGTCTCGCAATACAAAATGGTACCTCACTTGTGTGGGTAGGCCTAGCGCCCACGAAAGGAAATGGCCCAGAACACAACGTGGACACATCACCTTTTTCACAGAAAACAGAGGTGTTTTTTACAAAGTGCCTACCTGTGGATTTTGGCCTCTAGCTCAGCTGGCACCTGGGGAAACCTAGCAAACCAGCGCATTTCTGAAAACTAGACACCTAGGGGAATCCAAGATGGGGTGACTTGTGGGGCTCTGACCAGGTTCTGTTACCCAGAATCCTTTGCAAACCTCAAGATTTGGCCAAAAAAACACTTTTTCCTCTCATTTCGGTGACAGAAAGTTCTGGAATCTGAGAGCAGCCTCAAATTTCCTTCCACACAGCGTTCCCCCAAGTCTCCCGATAAAAATGGCACCTCACTTGTGTGGGTAGGCCTAGCACCAACTATCTGGACACATCAAAATTATCAAATACAAAACTACCTGTTTTTGCAGGGGGCCACCTGCGTTTTTGGTCCTGGGCTCAGCAGCCTTCTAGGGAAACCTACCACACCCAGACATTTCTGAAAATTAGACACCCAAGGGAGTCCAGTGAGGTGTGACTTGCGTAGATCCCCCAATGTTTTCTTACCTAGAATCCTTAGCAAACCTCAAATTTAGCTAAAAAATCACAGTTTTCCCACATTTCTGTGTGGGATCACTGCACTGGGACACATTTCATACCCCCCAATGTTCCCCTCAGTCTCCCGGTAAAAATGATACCTTATTTGTGTAGGTGGGCCAAGTGCTTGTGAAAGGGAAGAGCCAAAAACATGTCAATATTGAGGGGGAACAAAGGGGGTCCAAAAGGGCAGTTTGCAAAAAAACATTTTTAGGCTGACAAGTGCAGCAGAATTTTTATCGGTATAGATGAGACAATGCTGGGTGGTAGGAATTTTGTGGATTCCTGCAGATTCCGGAAGGTTCCATCACAAAAACGTGGGAAAAATGTGTGATTTCCAGCAAAGTTGGAGGTTTGCAGGGGATTGTGGGTACAAAAATGGTGCGGGGTGCATGTGAAACACACCACCCTGGAATCACCCAGATGTTTAGTTTTCAGATGTGTCTAGGTCTTGTGGATTTTTCTACATGGCAGCGACTCAAAGTCCATAAAGTGCAGCCCTCACCTATCCAAGTGGGACGATTTTGAGAGTAAGACAAGTTCTCATGGCCCAAATGTAAAACTAAAACCCAAAATAATCAAATGTCTTCTTTCTTGCTGTGGGATAAGATGTTTTAGAGTCCGGGGGAGAGCTGAAAGACTGTTACCCTCTTCAGTTGAGGTGGGGGCGTAACCAGGCCCATACTGGTTGGTAGCCACCACCCCAATATGTTTTTTTAATTTTTTTATTCCCTGGCATCTAGTAGACTTTCTGCCCCCGGGGTGTGGATCAGGGGTAATTGCCCCATCTGCCCACTGATGGGCAGAACAACTTTGGCCCCATTTATTTGGGGTGGGGGTATGGCCATACCCCAACCCTCTTATTTTTGAAAAGAAAACTTCCCTGGCCTCTGGTGGGCTTTCTGCCCCCCCTTGGGGGCAGATGGGCTTTCCAAAAATAGGCCCATCTGCCCCCAACGGGGGGCAGATATGTCCAACAGTAATGTGCCCCCATGGGGAGCGACCCTTACCCAAGGGGCTTCCCCCCTAAAGAAAATGCACGCATACACACACACCAATCCCTGGTGCCTAAGTGGTTTCTGCCCCCATGGGGGCAGATTGGCCCAACAAAAATCGGCCGATCTGCCCCCAAGGGGGCAGAAATGGTCTAAATACAATTTGCCCCCCAGGGGAGTGACCCTTGCCTAATGGGTCGCTCCCCATCTCTAAAAAAACAAACAAACAAAAAAAAAACACAAAAACAAATTAGCCCTGGTGCCTAGAGGTTTGAAATGGCCTAAAATAAATTTGCCCCCCCAACCCCACTGGGGAGCGACCCTTGCCTACGGGGTCGCCCCCTTGCGTGACATTGGCGCAAAAAAATAGATCCCCGGTGCCTAGTTGTTTCTGCCCCCCTTGACCTAAAATCGGCCGATCTGCCCCCAAGGAGGGCAGAAATGGTCTAAATACAATTTGCCCCCCAGGGGAGCGACCCTTGCCTAATGGGTCGGTCCCCATCTCTAAAAAAAAAAAAAAAAAAAAAAAAAAACACAAAAAAAAATTAGCCCTGGCGCCTAGAGGTTTCTGCCCCGGGGGGCAGAAATGGCCTAAAATAAATTTGCCCTCCAAGCCCCCCGGGGAGCGACCCTTGCCTACGGGGTCGCTCCCCTTGCGTGACATTGGCGCAAAAAAATAATCCCCGGTGCCTAGTTGTTTCTGCCCCCCTTGGGGGCAGATTGACCTGAAATCGGCCGATCTGCCCCCAAGGGGGGCAGAAATGGTCTAAATACAATTTGACCCCCAGGGGAGCGACCCTTGCCTAATGGGTCGCTTCCCATCTCTAAAAAAACAAACAAAAAAAAAAAACACACAAAAAAAATTAGCCCTGGCGCCTAGAGTTTCTGCCCCCCCGGGGACAGATCGGCCTAATAACAATATGCCGATCAGACCCCAGGGGGGCAGAAATGGCCTAAAATAAATTTGTCCCCCACCCCCCCGGGGAGCGACCCTTGCCTACGGGTTCGCTCCCCTTGCGTGACATTGGCGCAAAAAACTAAATCCCCGGTGCCTAAATACAATTTACCCCTCCAGGGGAGTGACCCTTGCCTAAGGGGTCACTCCCCATCTGTAAAACAACAACAACAAAAATCCCCAGTGCCTAGTGGTTTCTGCCCCCCTTGGGGGCAGATCGGCCTAATTAAAATAGGCTGATCTGCCCCCCCAGGGGGGCAGAAATGGTCAAAAATAAATTTGCCCCCCAGGGGAGCGACCCTTGACTAAGGGGACGCACCACTTGCGTGAAATTCACGAAAAAAAAAAAACTCCCTGGTGTCTAGTGGTTTCTCTCCCCCTTGGGGGCAGATTGGCCTCATAAAAATAGGCCAATCTGCCCCCAAGGGGGGCAGAAATGGCTTAAATATGATTGCCCCCTAGGGGAGCGACCCTTGCCTAAGAGGTCGCTCCCCACCTCTAAAAAAAACAACAAAAACAAAACAACAAAAAATATTTATCCCTGGTGCTTAGAGGTTTCTGCCCCCCCTGGGGGCAGAAAAGGCCTTAAAAAAAATGCCCCCCCCGGGAGCGACCCTTGCCCAAGGGGTCGCTCCCCTCATGCCAGTTTCCTTTTGTAAAATAAATCCCTGGTGTCTAGTGGGCATTTCAAAAGCCAGATTGCTTTACAATCCGGCTTTTGAAATGCTCAGAGAGACTTCAAAGGGAAGGAAATTCCTTTCCTTCCCTTTGAAGCCTCTCCGGCCTCCTCCACGTGATCGGAAGAGAAATGCTTTGCATTTCTCTTCCGATCGCGCTGGAAGCTGACCTTCCAGCGCAATGGGAGGAGGCCTCTGTGATTGTCAGCACGTCGCATGCTGATGTCACAGGTGGTGGTGGGGGGGGTCGGGGGTGGAAGGGGAAGGGCTTCCCCTTCCATCCCTGCCCTGGGTGGGTGGTGGGGAACCCCACAGAGGGAGCGCTAGCGCTCCCTCTGGGCTCTGTGCCCAGGACGTAATGGTTACGTCCTGGGCACAGGAGCACTGTGCCTCAGGACGTAACCAATACGTCCTGGGCACAGAAGGGGTTAATGAGTTGTAACATTTAATCATGAAATAGCACATGCCCAGTATCTGTTTTCCTGAGTTGTGCCAGCACCTAGTGGACAGTAAGCTGACTGACCCCAGGAAGCTTGCTAAGGAGGTGGACCTCTGTGCTTGCACGAGAGTGTCCAAAAAGACACCTGGGGTTGACTCCCACAAAGGTTGTCAAGGTTTCTAACAGAAAGAGGGGTGAGAAAAACTAAAAATAAAGATTTCTGAAAAGGCCCCCAAAATAATTCCCAAGGGAGTATGGGTACTAAGTTCCAGTCCGGTCCTAAGAAGGAGGGGTTCTTTGATCATAAGACAGAGAGATATGTACCCCAATGTCCTGAGTGCTACAAGTATGGGCACTCCAAGGGTGAATCCAAATGTCCCAAGAGGGCACAACCTCGCACTGGGTTGGCAGACACCTGGGTTGGTGAGAATAGCACTCGGGAGGAGGTGGTCCCATTTAGCCTTAGGGGACAGACAGAGGTGAACCTAATTTCTCTGGGGGATAAGAAAATGGTGCCTAAAGCCCACATTCCTTCTAATACTTTAAAGCAACATTCAGACTTACTTGGGTATATTCATTACATCCTTGAATATCAAGTTAGCAATAACCAATGCTTGAAAATGGTCTCATTTATTATAACCAATGCTTGTTGATTATGCACATTATATCCCACCTGCTCCAGCTGTAACTGCCAAACCATGTGCTCTTCACAATGTGATCTGCACTGAACATGTGCCACAATCAGGAGGACAACTGCTCATTTCCTTAACAAGCCACCAACTGCCTTTCCACCTGCTCCAACTATAACTGCCATAACATGTGCTCTTCAGAATGTGATCTGTATTGAACATGCGCCACAATTAGGAGGATAGTTGTTCATTTCCTTAACAAGCAATCAACTGCCAAAAGGCACATGTGCACATTTTAATATTTAAGGATGCTTTGAGTCTGAGGCCTTGCTTGGCTTCGTACCTATTGCTCTGCTCACCTGTTTCCAGTCAAGTCGAGTTCCTTCTCCTCCAGTCTAACTCCAGTGCAAGTCAAGTTCCTTGTTCTCCAACCTGCCTCCAGTCAAGTTCCAGTGTTCCTCATTCTCCGACCAGCTTCCAGTCGAGTTCCAGCATTTCTCGTCCTCTGCACAGCCTCCAATCGAGTTCCAGTAATCCTTGCCCTCTGGTCTGCTTCCTGCAGAGTCATGGCTCTCCGCTTTCATCTTCTGCTGACGATCCCATATTTCCTGTAAAGGAGAGAAAATAAGAACGGTGAAAAAAAACAGTTTGGGTTCTTCTCAAATTTTCAAGCAAGTATCTTCATTTCAAGGTAAAGAAAGATCAAACGCTTAAATGGAACAAAACAAAGCTCTGTCTTTTAAATAATTTATGACAATAAGAACTAGCGTGATTTATAATTTGGGTAGGAAACCAAGATGCCGACAAACAGACATGAGCACGTATTTCCTGCAACAAGTGCTCCCCTGAGAATTAGGAGATTGAAAATAGAGCAAGTTTATCAGAAGTATTATTGGCAAGAGTTTACGCCAAAACACAAAGAAGCCCTTTAGTCAAGTTGATTGTTTTTGAGTTTGGACATTGCTTCAGAGACTCTGAAAGTATTTTAAAAAGGGGAAGAAACTTGTTCAACCTTATAGAAACTTATGAACAGTGTGTCAACAATAACTGACATTATGCAATGTACAATAGTTTATGCAAGTGCAATGTATTAATGATGTAATTCTTTTGCAGCTCAGAGTCCTAAAAAACAAAGAACCCAGTATTTTGAGAAATCAGAAGTCCTGACACCCGACACGACACACAGTTTGGGGTCCAGCAGTCCGATTCTGAAGTCCACGAAGCAGAAGCTGTTTTTTTATCTTCCCAAAACCCCCTTCCTTTTGAGGACTTGTGAGCGGGCAGTGTACTCTTCATTGCTGTCATGTTAGTCCTCACTGGGATTGGGGAATTGTCATCGCCCTATTGGAATGCCTGGAATTCAGGTGAATGGCTCGCACAGAACATGGAGCCTCTGCAAGACACAGAAGCCAACATGACTACTGTCAAGTGCCAGCTGGTGTCTGCAGAGTAGGTCCTGCCGAACACATTCCACCAAGTCATAGTCACTGACAATCCAGAGAGCCATTTACCAGTGGCTCAGTTTCCCTTTGAGTAGGGGCATGTGGATCCATGGAATTGACACTAGAGACAGTCCACCTGTAAACAACAACATTTCTAGGTTGTCAGACTGGTTGAGAGCCAGCATCAAGAAGGAAATCGCCAAGGATGATTCAACCCTCTAATAGTCCCTGGTCGAGCCCTGTGGTTTTCGCAATAAAGGCTGCCTTATGGGGCACCACACCAGAACTCGGGTTCTGCCTGGACTACTGAGAATTCAACTCAGTCACCAGGACTGATTCCAACCCCATCCGCCAAGCTGATGAGCTCATTGACAGGCTGGGCACTGCCAAATTCCTCAGTACTTTTGCTTTGAAATAAGGTACTGGCAGATTGCCCTGAAAACAGGAGTTAAAGAGAGGGCAGCATTTTCAACCCCAGAGAGCCATTTCCAGTTTCGGGTGATGCCCTTTGTATGAAGCTGGCTCTGTATATACTATCTCAAAGTGAGAGATAGTGTGCACAGAGTCCAGGGATTCCCCAAGAGGCTTGACAGAGGCAATAATAGATAATAATAATGCTCTATTTGTGGTAGTGTGGTCGAGCAGTTAGGCTTATCAGAGGGTAGAGTTAAGCATTTGTTGTACACACACTGTCAATAAATGGGAACACAGCCAACTTAACTCCAGGCCAATAGGTTTTTATATAGAAAAATATTATTTTCTTAATTTATTTTAGAACCACAAGATTCAGATATCAAGTAAGTACATAAATTGTAAGGTACTTGGCATAGGTAAATGTAGAACTTTGAATCAAAACAGTAATGTACACAGTTTAGCATAAAATGTCAAGAAGCTATTTTAAAAGTGGACACTGCGAAATTCAACAGTTCCTGGGGGAGGTAAGTAAAGTTTAGTTTGTCAGGTAAGTAAAGCACGTACAAGTTTAGTCTCCAGGGCATAGGCAGCCCACCGTTGGGGGTTCAAGTCAACCCCAAACACGCAGCACCAGCAACACAGGGCCGGTCAGGTGGAAAGTTCAAAGAGGGGCCCAAATAACATAGGTGCCTGTGGAGACTAGGGGTGCTCCGGTTGCAGTCTGCTAGCAGGTAAGTACCTACGTCCTCGGGGAGCAGACCAGGGAGGTTTTGTAGAGCACTGGGGGGGGTCCCAAACAGGCCCACAAAATGCACCCTCAGTGGCACAGGGGTGGCTCGGTGCAGTGTGCAAACAAGGTGTCAGGTTTTGTATTGGAATCAATGAAGGGACCCGGGGGTCACTCTGGCGATGCAAGCAGGGCACAGGGGGCCTTCTCGGGCCAGCCACTGACTGGGCAAAGATGAGGGTCACCTGCTGGTCCCTCCTGCACTGGTAGTTGGTTCCTCTCAGGCCAGGGGCTGCGGGTGCAGTGCTTCTTCCAGGCGTCAGGTTCTTTGTTACTGGGCAGTCACGGTCAGGGGGATCCTCTGGATTCTCTCTGCAGGCGTCGTCGTGGGGGTGCAGAAAGTTCGTCTCAGGGTGGACACGTTGTTGGAGTCGCCTGGAGGTCTTCTCTGCGGTGTTGGTTTCTCTGGATACGGGCGGAGGGCGTTGTGTGCAGAGTGTTGGGGACTCACGCTTCAGGAGTGAGGTGGGAGTCCCTTTAAAAATGGTTTCTTCTTTGTTGCTTTGGACAGAGCCGCTGTCCACGGGAGGTTCTTAGTCCTTTGAGTTAGCAGGGCTGTCCTCTTAGTCGGCAGAGGTTGCTGGGCCCGCTGGATGCGTCACTGTTGCAGGTTCTTTGAGTCTGGAGACAGGCTGGTAGGGCTGGGGCCAAAGCAGTTGTCGTCTCCTCCTTCTCTGCGGAGCTTTCAGGTCAGCAGTCCTTCTTCTTGTTAGGTCATCAGGAATCTGAAGTCCTGGGTTCAGGTTCGCCCCTAAATACTGAATTTAGGGGTGTGTTAGGGTTACAGGGCAGTAGCCAATGGCTACTGTCCTTGAGGGTGGCTACACCCTCCTTGTGCTCCCTCCCTGTGGGGAGGGGAGCACATCCCTATCCCTATGGGGCTAAATCCTCCAAAGCAAGATGGGGGATTTTCCAAGAAAGAGGTCACTTAAGCTCTGGTCACCTTAGTGGTGGACCTGGCTGAGGGGGTGACTCCTCCTTGTTTTTCTCATTATCTCCCCGGACTTGATGCCAAAAGTGGTGGCTGTGTCCGGGGGTGGGCATCTCCACTAGCTGGAGTGCCCTGGGGCATTGTAACATGAAGCCTGAGCCTTTGAAGCTCACTGCTAGGTGTTACAGTTCCTGCAGGGGGGAGGTGTGAAGCACCTCCACCCAGAGCAGGCTTTGCTTCTGGCCTCAGAGGGCACAAAGACTCTCACCCCAGGGGGTCAGAAACTCATCTCTTAGTGGGAGGCTGGCACAGACCAGTCAGTCCTGCACTGAAGGATTGGGTAAAATACAGGGGACATCTCTAAGATGCCATCTGTGTGCATTGTTTAATAAATCAGCACAGGCATCAGTTTGGGTTTATTATTCTGAGAAGTTTGATGCCAAACTTCCCAGTTTTCAGTGTAGCCATTATGGAACTGAGGAGTTCGATTTGACAAACTCCCAGACCATATATTTAATATAGCCACACTGTACTTACAATGTCTAAGAGTGGACTAAGACACTGCAGGGGCATATTGCTCATGCAGCTATGCCCTCACCTGTGGCATAGTGCATCCGGCCTTAGGGCTTCAAGGCCTGCTAGAGGGGTGACTTACCTATGCCACAGGCAGTATTTTGTGTGCATGGCACCCTGAGGGGGATGCCAAGTCGACTTTGCTTTTTTCTCCCCACCAACACACACAATCTGCAATGGCAGTGTGCATGTGTTAGGTGAGGGGTCCCTTAGGGTGGCACAACACATGTATCGGCCCTTAGGGACTTTCCCTGGTCACAGGGCCCTTGGTACCACTGGTACCTTTTACAAGGGACTTATATGGGTCCCAGGGGTGTGCCAATTGTGGAAACAATGGTACATTTCAGTAAAAGAACACTGGTGCTGGGGCCTGGTTAGCAGGGCCCCAGCACACTCTCAGTCAAGTCAGCATCAGTATCAGGCAAAAAGAGGGGGCAACTGCAACAAGGAGCCATTTTCCTACACCCTTTGGATAGAAAAATGCCCCTGCTATCTTCCAAAGTTTGGTTAACAGGGTCCGGACTGGTAAGGAGGTCTTTTGTGTCTCCTACCTAGATGACAATGCTTTCTACAGTTCTAGCTGGAAGGATCACCTGCACCACCTCCACGAAGTGCTTCAGGCCCTCGCAACAGGCAGGCCTGACTATCAAGGCCAGCAAGTGCCAGATTTGGCATGATTCTGTGGTGTAACTGGGACACCTGGTAGGTGGGGGCAAGGTGCAGCATTGCCAGGCCAAGATTGAGACAATCATGGCTTGGCAACCACCTAAAACCCAAACAGACAAGAGGGCCTTCCTAGGTCTCACAGGCTACCACAGAAGATTTGTTAAGGGTTATGGCACCATTGTTGTCCCCTTAACCAAGATGACTTCAAAGAAGCAGCGCAGATTGGCGATCTGGACATAGGCCTGTCAGAAAGGCTTTAATTCCCTCATGGGAGCCTGTGTACAGCACTTGTACTCAAGGCACCTGATTTCTCCAATTTATTGTGCAGATGGATGCTTCAGAGCACGGCATAGGGGCAGTCTTAGCACAGCTAAATGAAGAGGGGCTAGAACAACCAGGTTTAGCCCTGGCAAGAGGTTTATCTTGGCAGGTCGAAATGGCAGTGTAAACTGCACAGACAGGCTCTGCAACGTTTCTTCCCCCTCTTCCTTCTGTTGGGAACCCTGACCACCTTTGTGGGAGTCACCCCCAGATACCTTCTTGGACACTCTGGTGCTAGCCCAGAGGTCTGCCTCCTCACCTAACTTACTAACGTCAGTCACTTTACTGTCCACTAGGTGGTGGTGCAACTCAGAAAACAGATACTGAGCATGTACTCTCTCATGATTAAATGCTACAACCCATTAAAACCACTAACCTTGCTGCACCTTACCCAGCCATTTAGGGCCACATGATCAAAGCTATTTAGCGGTTGCAAGCGGTCTGATTCGCAGAATCGGGCTGTTTGCAACCGGTAAAAAGCTGTCTGGCATGTTCCAAATGCAAAATTGCAATTTGGTAACCTGTTACAGAATCACAATTTACCACTGCAATTCAGTATTAGGAAGGGGCGTGTTTAGGGCATCCCTTCCTAACACTGAATAACAGTGGTATGATTGAACGTTTTGCGACCGAAATGCGAATGCAAAACATTTGATGGTTACCACCAACTTGAAGTTGGTGGCAACCCATTCGCAAACGGGAAGGGGTCCCCAAGGGACTGTGTGCCCTTAACTGCACATATCTGTTTGACCGGCCGTTCTAGGCTGGCCAAACAGACATACGCAGTTAGGTTTCTCCAACCCAGCTGTATTTGACAGCCGGGTTGGAAAAAGAGCACAGACTCGCCTGAGTAAGTGGCAAGCCAGTCCAGTGAGGCCGATCCCTGTGTGGCTCTCATGCTAGGTAATAGCATGAGAGCAGCATGGGGATTGGACAGGAAGTCTTTCATGCTGTTCCAGGGACTGCTGGGACCAGGCAGCAAAGAAGAATGAGGCGGTCGGCTGCACCAGGTAAGTTTATTTTTATGAACGCTCCTCGCCCCCTCCCCCACACACACACACATTCCTCGCCACCTCCACTCGCCCCACCCCTTTTAATTTATGTCGGACGCCGTTGATTACTTTGAAAACATTTTTAATTTCCGGATCTTTCGCAGGGGTTGTGGCTTTTCATTGGCTCGCATTATTGCAGTGACGTCCATGCGTTCATGGAGGGAGATGCACTTGTTAAGGGTGTTTGGTGAAGTACAAACGTGTTTCCAAGACTAATGCACGACTTTAGCTCCAACAGCAACAAGATAGCAACAGTCTGCAGTGCTGACAGGGCCAACCTGATCAGGACAGAGCAGAGAGGCGCGCCGAGGTTTCACTGCACAGCGACTTCCGTAACTCTGCACCGACCACCGGGGGCGCGTGACCAGCACGGTGCTTACAAGGCTGCTTGAGAGGGACGCTGCACGCGCGAGCGAACAGATGGCACGGGCCGTACAAACGCACAATTGCAAAACGTAAAGGGCTTCCCAGTAACCCTGGGACCTGGTCAATTAATACCTAACCCACAGACGCACAGCAACATTCACCTGAAGCCCCGGTACGCTTCACGCTGAAGCATTAGGGGATCAGTCGATCATTTTAATTAGGGAAGTATGTATCACGTGCATATGACTCCAGCCCAGTATTAGCCCTGGCATCAGCCACTTCCAGGTTTAATGCTGATTCAATCGCCAAAGACCACAATCTTCTTTGGCATGGAGGTGGCTCTTTTGGAAACAGAGTAGAAGCTTCAAGGGAGTTGTGTGCTGTCCGGCTGGTTTGTTGCTAGTACAATACCAATCATCCCAATGTTTCTTTAAGAAGCAGTGAGATTCTGTTTCAGGTGCTCTTTCTCAACCTATCATGTTACGGATCTTGCCTTTGCCCTCGTAGCTTTCAATACATGACAATTGCCGCTTTAATTGACTCCGTTCGCTCCCAGTGCACATCGATTGAGTCGATAGCGCTTGCACAGTTTCACCACAATCTACCATTTAAACTGACCACGGGTGACAGATTGGCGATCGGGTTGCTTGAGCCACTGGCTCGCGTCACGGGGTTTCCAAGAAAAGGCAGCGCATCGACCGAGGGCCTGCATGCGCCGTGCTTGCGTGGTTGATGACAACAGTTGCTCTGCCTAACGCGCCGCGGGGCCAGCAGTCCAGCAAACACACATCACTTTATTGGTTTATTGAACTCGGCATGTTCGTCCCATCGCCTATCAGTTCACATTGTTAGACCAAGGGCTCTCGCTGGACAGTTATCTGACAGTGAGGCGGCGGACGGGGATAAAGTGTCAGGCTTAGGCCCGCGAGGCCCATCAGCCAGAGGCTGGAAGATGGGTACCTGTCAGTGTCACAATCATAGCGCCTGGAAGACCTTAACACCTCTCGTTTATAGCGCAACAGCTTTGACGGGCTCCTTCGAAAGGAATAACATGTGAAACACTCGGCAGAGGGGGGAGATAGCGGGTCATGATGATTTAAATGAAATAAAATCTCCACCTTGGAGTCACTGGAACCCACATGCACTGAGCGAGTTCTGCCCTTTGGACCCTTGTGCACTCCATCTTTGTGAAGTATTGGCCCATTGGCAGCATCCAATGAAACATGGATTGTAATGCTGATAGATGTAGCTGCGATAGCCTATCACCCTTTGGAGATAACGGCCCATATTTATCAATATTTCACCCAACGCACCAAGCCACCTTGCTGCTCTGCGCTGCGTGAAAGGGAGAGGGCAGAACATGAGCCATATTTACATAATACAGAGAATTCTCCATGATGCAAGGATGTCTGTGTTGTAGCCAGGATCATTTTTCGCATGAAGGGAGACCGTCCTACACAAAAACAATCCTCAGAGGCATTTTCCTCGTACTACATGAGCTGCACAATGCAGCACATTTAGGAAAAGAAAACAGTGAGGAGAAATAAAGATATTTCCTCTGGTGGGGAGGCGTACAATTCTGATGCATTCCCAGGTCTACCAATATTGGTAAATCTGGGAATGTGCCAAATGCATGGGTAGATCTGTGGCAGCACCCATGCTCTAACCATGGCATGTCTCCCTGCCGCTGAGTAACGCAAAGCAGCGGTTTGAGCTGCTTTGTGTTACTCTAGATTTATCAATCCATGCAGGGCCACGCAAGGTGGCCGTGTGTGGCTTGGAGAATCTCATTTAGGTTTTGCTTTTCCCTTGCATCCCTTTGCGTGGTGCAAGGAGGACACAAAACCTTGATACATATGGGCCAACATGTATTTGTAGAGCACACATTCAACAACCAGGGGTCTCTCGGTGCAGACAGAAGATGTTTGTTGCTGTCCAACTCAATGCTACTCAATTTATTGAGCACTGGAAGGCATGTCAGAACAGTTTATGAGGCAATGGTCACAAAAGTCATGCGAGGCCCTGATTTTCTTGAAGTTAGATCACTCACAATATAAATAAATGCAATATCTAGGGGCGCCTTAGGATAGTTTCAGCTAATGGCACCACCTTGTGTCGGCTGATGGTGCCTGTCTCATTATGGATATACCACAAAAGCAAGCCAGTCCTTCTCTTTTGTTGCATAAATATGTAAATGACTGGCTGGGGCAAAGAGCTCTGGCATCTCCCCTTTGTGATCAAGGGTCAAATTCAAAGCTCTCTCTACTGTCCATGAAGCGTACTAGAAACAAGGGCCCCACCGCATAGAAAATATAGTTCCTCATTTCACCCCAGCAAGGAACGTTTGCGTGGTCATCCTGCACCTTAACAACAAAGAGTCATAGACACATGGTGACAGGCCTAGGATTATCAATGAGCCTAGATTTTTCAACTCTTTACCCTCCAGTCTTAGAACAGAACAGCAGAAAACTCCTGCAAAACAATCCTTAATTTGGCCCTAATGGGATTGACTTGGTCAGTGATGGTGGAATACCATTTAGGTGTCCCACACCTTACCTTTCTTTGTCACCTTCCGCCTTTGCATTTTACATTGTTTTTTCTACCCCTTCATCCAATAGTGACTCTAAAATGAGTTAACCCTAATAAAATTAATACATAAGAATGGCACTGGGCTTTTATCCAGAACCCTGAATAAAATAGGATGGTTGTCATAATCCATTTGCTGTAGAGCTGATGAGATGGATGTAAGCTTCATTTATTCATTTATTTTGCCAGTAGGATGCCTCTGTGAGTTAAACCCTACCAGGGTCACCCCCAAACATTTAGCCTTCACCCCTCTTGTTTCTTTAACCTGTTTGTGTTGGCTGTTAGGACTCTGTTCACTTTACCGTGGCTAAGCAATGCTGAAGTGCTTGTACTCTCCCCCTAAAACATGGTTCAATTGGCTTACGCCTGATTGGTACATTTAATTTATTTGTAGGTAACTCATATATTGTGCCATATATATGGTATCATAGGTACCCAGGACCTGTAAATTAAATGGTAGGCAGCAGCACTCATTGCACCACCCATTAAAGTAGTCTTTCAAAACAAGTCTCAGGGCTCCCATTGCAGCCCGTAATGTGGTTCTAAACTGCCAATTCGAACTGGCAAAATAAATCTTTTGCCATATCTTCTTTTTTAATACACATAAGCCACCCCTAAGTAGGCCCTAAATAGCCCATAGAAGAGGGTGCATTGTATTTAAAAACTAAAACATGTGGTTTTTAGTTTTACATGACCTGGTAGTGAGAAACACCTAAATATTTTAAGTTGCATTTCTATAAATGCCACTTTTACAAAGTTGAAATGTGAGAAATTGGGTTACTGGTTGACTGGGGTGTGAGTCCTTGTCAAGCAGAAACCACAGTCTTCATCAGTGTAAGGCACAAACAAACCTCAAATTAAACTGTGCTCACCCCTTGGTAGATTTCTCTTCACACAGGACTGGGTCAAAGTCAAGAGTTTAGGCCAAACGCAATGGAGTGCAGGAAGGATGCAGTCCTAGGTTAGTCCACCTGAAGGTTTAACTTTTCAAGTTTTGTGCTAAGAGTCCCGTTCGCATCGGAGAAGGTCATTGGGAGCAAAGAGAGCACTGCAGGTGGTTGTCAGTGTGGCGTGATGAGCAGGACGAGCATCATTGATGAGCGAGCTGGTGCTTCGCTATGGCAGTCCCCTGTAAGTGGTCGATGCTACAGTGCGAAGAAAAGGATTGTTGGTAGCTCTCAATGATTTTCAGTGTGAGCAGCGCAGTCTTGGTGCGAACAGGCCAGTTTGCGGCCATGAAGAGCCTAAAAGCTTGATTTTAAGGCCCTGTGAGCCAGGGTCCAGGCCCTTATAGGGACCACTCGGTGCTCAGGAACTCGCTGCAGCTGGGTCCAGTAGCTGGCTGCAAATCCTTTTGTGTCCCTCAGGCCCAGAGCAGGAGGCCACCCAGGGTCCTGAGTTCAATTTGAAGTTGCAGGTCCAGTTCCTCTTCCCCAGTCAAGAGAGCAGCAGGTCAGCATAGCAGAACAGCAGTTCCTTTAGAGCAGTAGTCCAACAGAGTGGCAGTCCTTGAAGCAATATAGCAGCCTTCTTCCTGGCAGAGCATCCACAGGTCCAGAAGTGTAATGAAGAGTTGGTGTCTGAAGTCTTATGTTTATACCCTGTTGCCCTGCTTCTGTAAAGTGGGAGAAGCTTCTAGACAGTGGCTTTGGGGTGTATGGAATTTCCTACCACCCCGGCCCTGGCTTCAAGCTAGGTGAAGTGACAATGCAGGGTCATTAGGTATTCTGTATAAAGGCAGAGCACATGCTATTCAGTTGTAAGTGGGGCAGTGCTCAGCTCTGCCCACCCTCCATCCTGCCAGTAGATGGCCCATTTGGGTAACACATTATCCTTCTATTGTGTGACTGTCTGGGAGGAATTCAGAAAGTCTAACTGCCAGCTATACCCAGTCATGTGACACAAGATATGCCACAGGCACAAAAGGGCCAATGACAGGAAAATGCCAACTTTCTAAAGGTTGCATTTTCAAAATTGTCATAAAAAATCTGACTTTGCCATTATAAAGGGTTTATCATTATAATCTCATAGACGCCAAATATGAAATGGCCACCAGCTCCAAATTGGAAATGACAGTTTATTAAATGTATTAAGGAATTCCAATGTTATCCTATGAGAAGGGTAGGCCTCACAGTATTAAAAACAATTGTATGATGTTTTCAGTACCAGGACATGTAAAACTTAAAAGGACATGCCTGCACTTTTAATCACACAGCACCCTGCCCTATGCATGACTTAATGCCACCCTAGGGATGATTTATGTGAAATAAAAGGTGAGTTTGAGGCTTGACAGGGAAGCCTAAATGCCAAGTCGGCATGGCAATTTAAAACTGTATTCAGACTGCAGTGAAAGGCCTGGGACATGTTTTACAGTGGTCTTTAAGTGTGGGTCACAACAGTGGCTGCAGGCCTTCTGGTAGCATTTAATTTACAGGCCCTGGGAATATGGTAGAACCACTATTCAAGAGTCTTATAATTAATTTAAATATGCTAGTTAGGTATAGGCCAGTTTAACTATGTTAACTACGTTATGGGGGAAGGAGCACAAGCTGCACTGGTTAGCAGTGGTGAAGTACACAAAGTCTTGAGTCCAACAAAATAAGTTCAGCAAAATGAAGGAAGAGATGCATCAAGTCTATTTGAAAGCCACCCTAAGGCTGACAGGTCTAACATGAAGTGAATTAAAAGTGATGGGTGGAATGCTAAAACTAATCTGAGCCACTGTTAATTATTCGGGCAGCATCCCAGTCCGTTGTTATTTTTCACTAGGAGTGGGTGGAACATGTGGAGTTTCACTCCGTGGAATTCTGCAAAAGTGTATAAAAACTCACTATGATTCCACAGAGTTCCACCCATATATGAATCTCATGCCCTCATTGCAAACAATCAAAGTGAACCAGAAATTGTAAAGCACACGCTAAGTAACTTCGCACTTTTGAACTGTGCACTAAATGCCTGTCACATTTGAAAAGAATGGGCACTCACCAGCCAGACTGCGTCATTGCCTGGGCCTCAAAAGGAGTGTTAGACCTGGCATCCTTGGCGCGGTCTCCCCTGTCTTTTTTGCCTCTGTGTTCCATATTTTGACTGTGTGCTGGACTCTGTTTTTGCTGTTTTTGATACTCTGGGCACTTTACCACTGCTAGCCAGGGCTAAAGTGCAAGTGCACCTCTGTAAACTGTATGTGTAATTGGCTTATCCGTAATTGGCATATTTGATTTACTAGTAAGTCGCCAGTAAAGTGCACTAGAGGTACCCAGGGCCTGTACGTCAAATACTACTAGTGGGCCTGCAGCACTGGTTGTGCCACCCACATGCGTAGCCCTGTAAACATGGCTCAGGCTGGCCACTGAAGTGTCTGTGTGTGCAGTCTTGCACTGCCAATTCGACCTGGCAAGTGTACCCACTTGCCAGGCCTACACCTTTCCTTTTCATATATGTAAGGCACCCCTAAGGTAGGCCTTAGGTAGCCCCATGGGCAGGGTGCAGTGTATGTTAAAGGTGGGACAAGTACTGATGTGTGTTACATGTCCTAACAGTGAAAAACTACTAAATTCACTCTTCACTGTTGCAAGGCCTAATTCTCTCATAGGTTAACATGGGAGCTGCCTTTAAATATTACTAAAGCGCAGATTCCCTTTGGGACCAGATGGAAATATGGAGTTTGGGGTTTCTGAACTCACAATTTAAAAATACATCTTTTGGTAAAGGTGGTTTTTAGATTGTTACTTTGAAAATTCCACTTTTAGAAAGTGGGCACTTTCTTGCTTAAACCATTCTGTGACTCTGTCTGTTTGTGGATTGCCTGTTTTGGTCAGTTTGACACGAGTCACTATTTATGTGATTTTACATGCTAAATTCAACTTTTTAACTGTGTATGGTGGATTTTTTTTAAATCGTATTTGGTCTTGTTTATTTAGATAAAATAATAAATGTGTCATTTTGTAGTGGTTCATTATATTACCGTGTGTGTTGTACACATACTTTACACATTGCTTCTGAAGTTAAGCCTGCCTGCTCGTGCCAAGCCACCAAGTGGGGTGAGCGGGGGTTACCTGAGTGTGATTCTCCTTTGCCCTGACTAGAGTGAGGGTCCTTGCTTGGACAGGGGGAAATCTGACTGCCAACCAAAGACCCCATTTCTAACAGCTAGCATGTTGGGAAATGCCTAGCAGGGCTAAAATGAAGGGTCAGACAGGCAGCTATTTTGGTGGCCCTAAATCACGCACTTCTCCGATTAACAAGACAACGGTGTATATCGCTCGTACTAGGGCATCTATGCATGCTCCAAGGGCCATCTGTCTGCATGTTAAAAGTGAGAAGAACACAAGGTGCCATATTGGTGCCGCTGCATGGTTTGCCCTCGAGGGGGGTCAAGCATCTTAACCCCATTGGTGCGGGCGTCGGCCAGTGGGCGACACCAGGGAGCGGCTTAAAACCGGAGGATTTTAAAAAAAACGTTTTACCCTGGGAGACGTGGAACAACTTCCGCGACTTCCCCCGCCCCTCTGTCACATTTCCCCTCCCCCCCCGGAGGATCAAGGAGCAGGTGAGCATCCTCTCCCCACTTCGATGAGGAAAAAAAGGCCAAAACGGCCTCCCCAGATGCCAGGGAGGCATTGATGGAAAGGGGAGAGTCTCCCCTTTCCATCAATGCCTTCCTGGCACCGTTTTCTGGCCATGGATCGCAGCACGGCTGTGATCCATGGCCAGGAAAAACCCTAGGCACCAGGGATCTTGTTTGGGAGGGTCGGCCCCCGTGTAAGTGGGCCAGCCCTCCCACAGGGGCACAAATTTTTTAAAGATTAATACGTTGGGGTTCTTCTGGGGGGCGAATGCGCCCCCCCAGATGATGAAATAAATGGTTTAAAAAAAAAATGGCGGGTCGGCTATTCCTACCTGGGTCGACCCCTGGGGTTCATTTTGTCAAAATAGTTTTCCCTGGGGGAGTGATCGCACCCCCCCCCCCCCTCCACAGGGAATATTAAAAAAAAAAAAATGTTGGGGTTCAGCCCTTGGGCTGACCCCCTATGGGGGCATTTCTTTTTTATACATGTGTGGTTTGCCATGGGGTCACGATCGGCCCCAGAGAAAGCACACATGTATAAAAAAAAAAAAGTGACGTAGAGAGTCAGTCTCTCTCTCTCTCTCTCTATATATATATATATATATATATATATATATATATAGTTATATTTAACAAGAGACAAACCTTTCTATAGATAGGTGTATATATATATATTAAATAAATATATATATTTTTTACATGTGTAGTTTTCAGGGAGCCACAATCGGACACCCATAGAAACCACACATAATTTAAAATGATATATATATGTATCAAAGAATCTGGAAAGTAGAACGCCGGGACAACTCCAGTGTTTATTCAGTGGCTATTAAGCTCTATTAAGTCCTTCAATAGTAACAATGTATCAGCTTGCGTCGGCTACTCGTTTCAACCATCGCGGTCTTGCTAAGAAGAAGACCGCGATGGTTGAAACGCATAGCCATCGCAAGCTGATAAATTGTTACTATTGAAGGACTTAATAGCCACTGAATAAACACTGGAGTTGTCTGGAGTGCTGGCGTTCTACTTTCCAGATTCTTTGACAAATATTGACGGGTCCTGCGCCCGTAGCTGTGCATCGATTCTGTTTTTGAGGTCAGGAAGAAAAAAAAATAAAAAAAAAATATATATATATATATATATATATATATAAAAGATTTATGGCACTTAATTAAAAAGCAGAAAAAAGTCGCACCCAACATTAAAAAACCTGGACACTTACCCAGCCATACTTAAATACCCCTTGTTAATAAACTGAGAACAAATACTATAGAATAGACAAATTCACATTCTTCTAGTCTCTCCAAAAGCTGTTTTATACATCTTAACATTTTTACTATTTTTACATGCTTTACATCTTCCGCATTTGTAAAAACCCCGCTGCTGATTGAACCAACCAAAGTTTTTATTCTCTTGCTGTCGTAGAAAGCTATGAACCAGAATATCTTGCAAAGATTTAGCCTTACGATACGTAAATTGAGGACAGGGAGACAATGGTTCCCCTATTATGGGATCATGTTTCACCAGATACCAATGTCTCATTACTATCCTCCTGACCATTGGACTAGCCATACTGTAAATCGTGATCATCCTCATTTCAGGGTTAAGATTTTTTTTTTTTTCAGTATTCACCAATAATGTTTGCCTATTAATATTAGTAACCTTCTCACTAGCCATATGTAATACCTTATTTGGATAACCTCTCGCTCGTAGTCTCCTAATCACCCTACTCTCTTCCTCTTGGTATAATTCCAGAGTACTGCAATTCCTTCTGACCCTGAGTAATTCACTGTAAGGAATGCTGTTTTTCAGATAAATGGGATGATGGCTGGTTGCATGCAAAATACTGTAACCGCTGTATCTTTACGGTATAGCCTTGTCTGGAATTTATTATCAACAATTTCCACCAAAACGTCCAAAAACTCCATCCTTGTTGGATGTATTTTTCGAGTAAATCTTAAATTAAGGGTATTCTGGGAAATATGATCCAAAAATTCCTCCAGATCCTGACGATAAAAAAAATCCACCATACACAGTTTAGGCGCTCATGTATTGATTATAACTTGTGACATTTAGATACCAGCATAACATATTTTTTGTAGTTTATAAAGGATGGGTTTCTTCTTCTTATTTTTTGATATTTTTATTTATATTATGAGTATCACCCTTAAATTGTTTCGATATCACTCACAAATTGTTATGTTGTTTTTGAATCTCTAATTGTATTCTATTGATAGGGGTATATGAGTTGGAGTGAAAAGGATTATTAGGTTTAAAAATATGGGCGATTTTGCCTTAATTTTTTGGAATATCTTATTTAAAATGTTTCTCAGTTTGCATTCTGATTCCCTTAATGTTATAATGTGAATTTTTCTATTCCATAGTATTTTTTCTTTGTTTATTATCCAGGGGTATTTAAGTATGGCTGGGTAAGTGTCCAGGTTTTTTCAATTTGACCATGATGAAGACACTTTGGCGTTGAAACGCGTTGCCATTTTAGGAGTACATATATTATTATATTTTTTTTCCTGAATCAGTTTGCTTTTTGGAACAATATAATCTTTTGTTTAAATAAAGCCTTATGTTTGAGGAGTGGACATGTTGGGTGCGACTTTTTTCTGCTTTTTAATTAAGTGGCAGAAATCTTTTTTGTATTTATAACGGGTACCACTACCGTTTGTTCGGACCAGCCTTATCAGGTGGATGTAACCGGTTTAGTGGTTTTTTTCATTGTTAATATATATATATATATATATACATATATAGATATATATATATATATAGAGAGAGGGATAGAAATAGATCTGTCTTTTCTTTAGTGGCAGTTTTGATGCCATAAAGTAGCGCAGATGGTTTATATGCCTGCTGCAAAGGATATACTTGTATTTAGCTGAGTGGATTAGTAAAGCCAGGCATTACCTGCACTTTAAAACAAATGAATTGTATGTGGAGGGGGGCTAAGGAGATATGAGGGGCACTTTTCCCAGATTCCATAACTTTCTATCACCAAAATCTGAGAGAAACATTTTTTTTGCCAAATTTTGAGGTTAGCAAAGGATTCTGGGTAATAGAAACTGGTGAGAAACCCACAAGTCACCCCATCCTGGATTCCCCATGGTGTCTAGTTTTGACAAATGCACAGATTTGGTAGGTGCCGGTGGAGCTAGAGGCAAAATCCACAGCTAGGCACTTTCCAAAAAACACGTCAGATTTCAATGTAAAAATGTGATGTGTGAATGTTGCGGGCACTAGGCCTACCCACACAAGTGAGGTATCATTTTTATCGGGAGACATGGGGGAACACAGAATAGAAGAACAAGTGTTTACGCCCATTGTCTTTATCTACATTTTCTCCTTCCAAATGTAAGACAGTGTTTAATAAAGAAGTGTATTTGAGAAATGCTCTGTATTTCACATGCTAGTATGGGGACCCTCTAATTCAGAGATGTGCAAATAACCACTTCTTTTCAACACCTTCTCTTGTGCCCATTTTGGAAATTGAAAAGTTTCCTTGATACCTATTTTTGACTCTTTATATTTCACCAAATGAATTGCTGTGTACCTCGTATACAATGAAAACCCATTGCAAGGTGCACCTTGGCTCTGGGTATCTAGGGTTCTTGATGAACCTACTCGCCCTATATATCCTTGCAACTAGAAGAGTCCAGCAGACGTAACAGTATATTGCTTTTGAAAATCTGACATTGCAGAAAAAAGTTACAGAATAAAACGGGAGAGAAATTGCTGTTTTTTTTACCTCAATTTCAATATTTTTTTATTTCAGCTGTTATTTTCTGTAGGAAAACCTTGTAGGATCTACACAAAGGACCCCTTGCTGAATTCAGAATTTTGCCTACTTTTTAGAAATGTTTAGCTGATGTAGCATTGTTTTCACACCCATTTCTTTCACTAACTGAAAGGAGGCTAAAAGCACAATAAATAGTAAAAATGGGGTATGTCCCAGTAAAATGCCAAAATTGTGTTGAAACATGTGGTTTTCCTATTCAAGTCTGCTTGTTCCTGAAAGCTGGGTAATATGGTGATTTTAGCACCACAAACCCTTTGTTGATGCCATTTTCAGGGGGAAAAACCACATGCTTTCTTCTGCAGAAAAAAAACAAATTTTAGCTGTATTTTGGCTAATTTCTTGGTCTCCTCCAGGATAACCCACATGGATGTTGGAATAAAAGGATGCAAATTTGGCGTGGATAGCTTATGTGTACAAAAAGCTATGAAGGCCTAAGCGCAAACTACCCCAAATAGCCAAAAAAGGGCTCAGCACTGGAGGGCGGGGAAGGGCCCAGCAGCTAAAGGGTTAATTAGGGAATGCAAAAATAAACTAGATGCCTTGTTGTTGAATCATTTTATCAATCAAAATTGTGTTATTTAAGCATCCTTTTCTATGATCAGATTTTTTTCACTTGCTCATATCTTGGCTGCACCATGACCAAGGTGAAATGAAGACACATTAGGCCCTAATGAACACTAAGAGGCCTGTCATTTCCAGTGGAGCTGGTAACTGCTGTACATAGTATCACAGATACTCCTGTTATGTGTAAATGGCGGAATTAGTAACTGTGGCCCTTTGCACAGAGTCACATGTAAAGGGACTCCTCAACATGCATATTTTATGCACAATTGAACACTATTTACTATAGTTTACATTTAAGTTTTTATTGAGCTGTACCCAAAATGAAACCAGGCACCTTGGGGTGAAAAGTACACACCAGGGACATACCTGATTAGTAAATAGGTTGCATCAGTAAAAGGAACGTGCAAACAAAATCCTTGAACCCATTGTTTTAGCCAGCAAAATGAATGAATCTGTGCTATTGCACAAGCATAACTATTCCATCCCCACCCATAAATAATTCAACCCACTTTAATTGACCTTGCTGCCTCCCTTCACTACTCAAGTAAGCCCCAGCCAGACTCAGGTTTACCTTTAAACTGCTTCTTTTCCTTCTTTTCAGTGTGCACCCATTACCACTCTTCACTATATTACGCTGACGACTGAAATAAAGGCGAGTGTGGTAGTGACTTGGACATCACTCAGCAAACCCATTCAGTGCACACAGCCCAGCTCTGAATCGAACATTACAAAGAGCTGAGTTTTGATTTTCGGAAAAAAGAAACCTGCTCTGCGCTCTGCTTCTGTGTGCTGAGGCAGGGAGGGTTGTGTAGAGGGGTGCTAGTGGGCGACCACTTCGCAGTGCTAGCTATTTTGCTCGGGCACGCGCAAGGACAGCACTGACACTTGGTGTGAGGGTTTCACTCTCCAGAGGGTCCCGCCCTGTTTTATTACATAGCCCTCATTCCAGACACCAAACCGCGTCACGGAGCAGGACAACAAAGTATAGGAGAGCCCAAGTGGCTCTCTACATCCCCCACAGGTTTTAGTACATCCATCATTGTAAACATCCAAAATGGGTGAAATTCACCAGTGAGAGATAAGGGAGAGAGACAGAGGAAAAAAAGAGAGAGAGATTTCAATCAACACATCAGTTCCTTCTAGCACAGGAAGTTTTTCAGCCGTTGGCTGGGGTTAGGGTTGGGCCATAGGTGGTACCGGGTACACCTGCCTCAGGGTTCAGACCCACTCGTGGGCTCAGGTCGGAGGAACTGGACCTCACCGGATCCCGGTTGGACCCAACCCCATTGTTTTGTGAACCTTCATGAGAAGAGCCTGGTTGCGAAGCACCATGCCTTCTGAACTCTTCGCTATCATCGTCCGCGCTTCCCGCTTCTGCATAACCCTCACGAGGCACCACCTTCCGGAACCACGACAGGTGTCGTATCACCCACCGTCCTTCTCTGATCGCGGTCACCATGGTCCCTTCAATTCTCTCTATTCTCCAGACATCTGGCTCAAAGTGGGTGCGGAACATCCAACCTGGATGGCAATCCTTTAGGATGACTGATTCTACCACTTGCAGATCAGGATGTTTTGGTCTCCTCCTCTCGCTGGCTTTAGCATTAGTTCGTGGTCGCTTTTCTTACGTCTTGGACACATCCAGGGCAACAGGTTGCCAGCAGCCATCCTCTGGTATACAGTCTCTGAGTGGTGAACTGAACATTAAGGCGGCTGGGGCGCATCCAGTGGTGCTATGTGGAGTCTGCTAATAGGCCCTCAAGAAAGTATGGAGGCAGAGTTCAGCATCCTCTTTGTGTATCACCCCAATGCGCAGGGCGAGATTCACCATCCTCATGAATCACTCTACATCTCCATTCGCCTGGGGCCTTTGAGGGGTGATTTGCTGATGAGCTTTGGCCAGCGAGCGCAGGTAGTCTTGGAACTCCTGGCCATGGAATGGGGGGGCCGTCTTTATTTCGTTTGGCAGACCCAGGAGAGCGAACGTCTTCTTGAGAACTGGATGGACGTGCTCAAAAGCCATAGACACCACCAGTTCCACCACCGGAAACCGAGTGCATGAGTCAATCATGACGGCTGTCAGCCGGCCATCTGGAAAACTGCTGAAGTCCAAACTTATCCGAGACCAAGGTCGAGTGCTGGGTGGTTCAGTGACAACAGGAGGGGGGACAGGATCCTGAGCGGTGATGGCGCACGGATGGCATCTGTGTATCAGATCGTCCACCATGGTGTCCATTTCTGGGAACCATACCTTGCCATGTAAGCGCGCTTTAGTCTTCGCAGTTCTTTGACGGCCCTGGTGTGCTAACTCCACCACTCGGCCCTGCAGACTCCGGGGTATCAACAAACTTTGTCCTCTTAGAAGGAGACCCTCAGGACTCACCGAGAGCTCGAACCTCACCTTCCATATCTGCTGCATTGCTCAACGCTCTTCGGAGTGAAACACTAGCTTTTTGTCGAGAAAACGTTTCCAGGATCGGTGGTGTAATGCCTCTTTCGCTTGGCAGATGATGGTGTCTCTGCCCGTGGCATCAGCAATTTCAGCCACTGTGAGAGCCTTGGGGCACGCCATGCTCGCGATCATGCTTACGAAGCTCTCCATTCGTCCATCCTCCTCCTCTGCTTCTTCCTCTGAGCGTGGCGGCAGGGGATGGCGTGACAAATAATCTGCCGGATTGTTATCCACTGGACGGTAGACAACTTGGAACCGATTAGGCTGGAGGAGTATGGCCCACTTTTCAATCCTTGGAGGGGCAAGCCTGGCAGTGCCCGCGAAGAGGGACACTAACGGCTTGTGATCGGTGACCATCCTGAATTCATTTCCACACAGATACAAGTGGAAATGCTGACAAGCCCACCTAATGGCCAGAGTCCCCCTCTCAATTTGTGCGTACTGGGCCTCGGTTGCAGAGAGGGCTCGGCTGGCGTAGGCCACAGGCTTCCACTGCTGGTGACTGTGCTCTTGCAGTAGCACTGCTCCTAGCCCAACGGGGCTGGCGTCCACCACTACTTCAGGTCCTTTCTGTGGGTGGAAATAAGCCATAACCGCCATGTCCAACAGGGCAGTTTTCACGGCTCGGAATCTTTGTCCTCCTCTGCGCCCCACTACCAAGGAGTATTGAATTTTGTGAGCCACCTTAGTGGATCGGCGAGCGTAGCTAGATTGGGGATGAACCTCCCGCAATACGTCGCCATCCAGAGGAAGCTCCTGACCTCGGTGGAATTGCAAGGTACCAACGCCCCCTTGATGGCCTCTACTTTCTTGGGGTCAACCTTCAGTCCTTCCCTCGAAAAAATGTAGCTAAAGAAATCGATAGAGTTGTGATAAAAAGCACATTTCTTTTGGTGTAACGTTAGTCCAGCCCCTGATAGTTGCTGCAGGGTGTCTCGCAGGTGTTTGTGATATTCTTCCAAGGTGTTGGAAAAGATCAAAATGTAATCTCTTAGATTGATGACACCAGCCAATCCCAATAGTGTCTCTCGTATTGCGTTCTGGAAAATCTCTGCTGCTGAGGAGACCCTAAACCTTAGTTGTATGTAGCGACGCAGTCCCACATGTGTCGAGAATGTGGTGACATTGCGGCTCTCAGGGGTTAACTCCAGTTGGTGGTACCCCGAGTTCAAGTCCAACTTGGAGAACCATTGAGCCCCATTAAGGTCTGCGATAATATCGTCCATAGTGGGTGCGATGTGGCGATCCCGCTTTATGGCACTGTTTGGGAGGCGCATATTTACACAGAGACGAATGGCTCGAGGCTATTTGGGCTTTGGGGCGATGACGAGAGGTGAGACCCAGGGCGTTGGCCCGGTCACTTTCTTTACTACCCCCTGCTCCTCAAGAGTCCGTAGTTCTTGCTCCACCTGGGGCCTCAGGTAGGATGGCACCCTCTGATGTCTCAAGGCAGTAGGCTGTACGGTAGGGTCAACGTGCAGGTAAAACTACTTGACTTTTAGCTTCCCAGTCCATGGAAAAGCTCCAGAAACTCTTCCAGCACCGCTTCAGCATGGGAGTCGTTCACCTGTCGGGCAAAGAATACCAGTTTCATCCGTGTGGCACCCTAGGAGGGTTCCTTTCTTCCGTTCTGCCACGTGGAACTTTGCACGTGTGGAGTGTCAGTCGCTGCCAACTGTGACCTCTATTGCCTCTCTGAGGGGAAGCGGTTCTCCCCCTCCATACACATATATCTTGGTGCGGCATGGCATTAGCTCTGGTGGGGGAGAGAGCTTGTTGTACTGTTCGACCTCCATGACATTTACTGACGCCCCCGTACCAATGAGCGCCAATACTGGTGTGTCGTTGATGGTTATGGTGCCTATGGGCGGAGGCTGCCACCTCTGATCCAGTCAGTCAGCAAAGGAAACAATTAATATTTCCTCATCTTCATCGCCTTCATATGAGGTGGCGCCCAGATGCGGGCCTATAACGGCTGCCTTTGTTTCTTCAGCTAGCGTCACCTGCTTTGCCGCTGCTCTAGTCACATAAGTGGTTTCAGTTTGAGGCCGCCCTCCCCGGCAGACCTTGGCGAAGTGGTTGGGCTTGCCACATTTGGAGCAGTTTTTGCCTTTCGCTGGCACACACCGGGCATACGGTGTTCACTGCCGCAGTTTCCTCATCCCTTTTCCTCCATTCTCGGTGGCTGAGCTATGCGTGGTGGGTTCTGAAGGCAATAGATGGCGTCAACCTGTTCTTCTTTTATAGGGCTTGGTTTTGTTGGCCCTGGCTCAATGAATGACCATGCAAGGGCGGCAGCCATGTCCTCGGCACGGCTGTTAGACAGTTCATGCGATCTCGCCAGGATGAGTATGTCATCAAGCGAAATGCCTGGTTCCCACAGAATCAGCTTGCGCAGCACTTTGGAGCAGCACCCCTGTATTATCTGCACTTTGATTTTGTCATGGTGATTGTGCAGGTGCTTGGTAGCTTGCCTAGGCGCGCATAAATCATGTCCACCGACTCTGTGTTGGTTTGCTGGGCCTGTTGCAGGTTGAAATTTTCGTAGTCCGGGTTAAGCTGCGGGTCAAAATACCTGTTTAGTGCTTCCACTGCAGCATCAAAGTCGTCATCATTGCCGGTGTTTGGCAACGTCTCAAACAAATCATAAAGCTTGTCGCCCCCGAAATGTAACATTAATGACCTTTGTACCGCTCCATCAGTCTCTCGTGTGGCTCGAAAGTAGAGTCTCAGCCTGCCGAGCCAGTGGCGCCATCGAGGCGCAGCCGTGGTGGGATCCGCCAATTGGCTGAACGGAGGTAGCGTGGTGACAAACGAATGTGACCCATGATGGTGCTCTGGGCGTTGGTGAGCAGGGTCTGTCGGAGAGCTCATTATCCTGCTTGAGAACTGACTTTCCTCCCCTCTGTAGTTCAACAGCCTTCCCTTGCGCAGAGTGCTGCTTCAGGTGCCAATTAAAGTGTATCCAGTTTACTGGGTGCTTGGGGCAAGCTAGTGTCCCTGCCCTAATGCTGAGAGTGTTGGGCGTGATAGATGTTCATTTGCCTGATAACTCTATTTTTTTTAATTTGATTTCACTGCAAAAATCTGTTTGAGGACTATAGGCTGCAGAGGGGATGAAGCTCCTATCCCTGTAGTCCTATCAGCAGGCCTTTGGAGAGGGGCTGGCGCACACTGGGAAACTCAAGGCCTTCTTCCTGTTTGCTGGCCCTATCGGGACGCACCTTTTGGTCTCCCAGACGTTGTGCTGTTCTTCTCCGGCAGCCGAGGCCGCCTGTCTCTACAGGCAATGAAGGGGCACCCCAGGGCTCCTTGCGGTCCTGCGCGTGCAAAACAGCCCCGTCATCGGGACTGCCGCGGGCACCTATTCAGCGGCAGGTGGGCAGGCAGAATACAGCGCCTCTCCGTCCTTCGCATGGCGCACCTGGGCCGTGAGGCAAAATCTTGATCAGCGGGCACCAGACGCTGACCTCTGAGGCTAATGGGAGGCCCACCGGAGGTCGAGACGACCGTTTGACCTCGTCGAGGAGCGGCTGCAGGTGTGCACCTCAGGTAGGGAGGTGCAACCGTCACATTGTGGGCAGCGCGTGGGCACTGCCCCCATCGCAAAATGTAGATGGGTTCTAGCAGGCGACCACTTTGCAGCGCTAGCTAGTTTGTGCGGGCGCGCGCAAAGACAGCACTGACACTTGGTGTGAGGGTTTCACTCTCAGGCAAAAGACCACAAGGGTCCCGTCCTGTTTTATAATATAGCCCTCACTCCGGACACCATACCGCGTCAGGGAGTGGGGCAACAAAGTATAGGCGTCCCCCTCGCTAAAACATTATGCTTCTATCACCGCTAAAAAAGTTACTCTGCTTCCTGGACTACTACAATACTTACATGTCTTACTCTTGGTAGAAAAGATCATGCAACCTCATGCAACCGGACATCTGAAGCAACCACTCCATCATACAATGATTAAAAATGCTGTGCAGTACTGGATAACTCTTGCAACTCTACCCCCAGAACATCATCCATACAAGACAAGTACCTGTTAGACATTGATAGCAGACTATACCGAAGCATGTACACAAACAAATTAAGCTGTAACTTGAAACTAGTTGGAGTCGGTAAACTCTGTCATGCAGTGGCTGGTGGAGTTGTTGCCAAACACTGCGCTCCAAGCGGAGTGGGCAAAACTTTGTGAACTCTGCCAGCAGGGCGGAGGTTACCGCCCACCACTATTTTGCACATCATGCCACCTCAGTTTGGATCCAGATACATGCAGTCTTTCTTGACCCTGCTCCAAGGGAACAGTCCTGCCCAAACTTCCAAGCCAGGTCCTCCCTGAACCAGAAGAAAAGCAACCCAAGATTTTGATATTGGCTCATCAATTGCTGGCAGAGATTAATTCAAGCACTCAATGCATCACACTTTTTGTTTAAATTCAGAAAGCTGGCATTTTCTTGTCCTATTCATTTGATGCCTGCTTCCAGTGTCCTGTGTTAAATAACTGTGAATGGCTCTGCTGTTAGGCTTTGTATGTTCCTCCCAGACAGTGAGACAAAGGGTAGGCCATCCTGCAAGGGTGGCTGGCGGAGCTGTTCCCTGTCCAGTTTACACTTCAAAGGGCTACATCCAGCACACACACAAAGGAACCTAACACTAGTCCTTTGTCACCCCAGCTTCTTGGAGGCTTGGCAGGTGAAAGTAGGAACTTTCCAGAGACAGATATGGGAGTAACCTAGAAGAATCCAACACTTCAAAGGCTGGCTGCAGGTATAACTTTTGGACCCTCATAAAAATTCTTTACTACACTCCTGGAGCTGTGGGGGACTTCAGAAGGACTGCCTTGGACCCCCAGAGGAGTGCCCTGCTGTGTGAGGAATATCTCGTACCTCAGAGAACTGCCCTTAGTCCTTACTGAGGACTGCCCTGGTGCTTCGGGCTTACCTTGCTCTCCAGCAGACTGCCCTGCTCCTTGAGGCTTGCCCTACTGTGTGAACCCAGGACTACCTTAGTGGCTCCAAGGGCTGGCCTACTGTGTGACTTACAAGGGCATATAAAGCTCCCGAGACCCTGCACCCTAACCTGGCCGCTGCTGAAGTAAGTCCTGACCCTCCCACTCCAAGTAGTACCCCCAGCCCATGTCCTGAACCCTTGAAAGTGGTGTTAAAGGTGCTGCTGCTGCCTAACCCTAAAACTTGGGACTTTGAAAAATGTTCACCAAAAAGTGGTAGAAGAACAGAAAGAAGACTGAGTCCTACCTACCAGCCAATCGGCCCAAGGTGCATCACATTTGTGGCAACACCAGCTGCATTCCTCTTCATAACAGCAAATCCTGTTTAGTGGGACCTCGGAGCGATGGTATCCAGCATCGTTAAGCCCTCATTGGCTAAAACTTGCAGCTTTGTCCTACTGGGTGTTTTTGACTTCCAAAAAGATGTCTAAGTCTGAAGGTAAATATCTTTACTGGGATTGACAGCAGCACACTCGCCATCAACAATAATGACCTCCTCGGCCTGGAAATCCAGATTTTTTCTACCCCAGAGCTGTTTTCCACCAACTTGATGGCTTCACTGAGACCTCACCCAGTGGCTTGGATGCAGCTTGCTTCCTATCCCCACTGAACTCCACCAGGACTTTTCATCAGAATTTCTTCTAACTCCAAAGTAAACCGAGACCAGGCCCAATCCAACATGTGCATCCAAATCATGCTCCATTGCGGTTGGCCTTAACATTTGACTTTGCCCTTGTCTTGTGTGTAGGAAAATGGCTCCCTGGTGCAGTTACCCCCCACTTTTTGCCTAATATTGATGCTGACTTGACTAAGAAGTGTGCTGGGACCCTGCTAACCAGGCCCCAGCACCAGTGTTCTTTCACTAAAAATGTACCATTGTTTCCACAATTGGCACACTCCAGGCACACAGATAAGTCCCTTGTAAAATGTACCAGTGGTACCAAGGGCCCTGTGACCAGGGAAGGTCCCTAAGGGCTGCAGCATGTGTTGTGCTACCCTAAGGGACCCCTCACCTAACACATGCAAACTGCCATTGCAGATTGCGTGTGTGGTGGGGAGAAAAAGGCAAAGTCGACATGGCATCCCCCTAAGGATGCCATGCACACAAAATATTGCCTGTGGCATAGGTAAGTCACCCCTCTAGCAGGTCTTACAGCCCTAAGGCATGGTACACTATACCACAGATGAGGGCATAGCTGCATGTGCAATATGCCCCTACAGTGTCTAAGTCCATTCTTAGACATTGTAAGTGCAATGTGGCCATGTTAAGTATATGGACTGAGAGTTTGTCAAAACGAACTCCACAGTTCCATAATGGCTAAACTGAATACTGGTAAGTTTGTTATCAAACTTCTCAGAATAATAAACCCACACTGATACCAGTGCTGGATTTATTAAAAAATGCACACAGAGGGCATCTTAGAAGATGCCCCCAGTATTTTACCCAATCCTTCAGTGCAGGACTGACTGGTCTGTGCCAGCCTGCCACTGAAACGAGTTTCTGACCTCCTGGAGTGAGAGCCTTTGTGCTCTCTGAGGCCGGAAACAATGCCTGCACTGGGTGGAGGTGCTTAACACATCCCCCTGCAGGAACTGTAACACCTAGCAGTGAGCCTCAAAGGCTCAGGCTTCGTGTTTCAATGCCCCAAGGCACTCCAGCTAATGGATATGCACGCCCCCTGGACACAGCCCCCACTTTTGGCGGCAAGTCCAGAGGAGATAATGAGAAAAGAAGGAGGAGTCACCCACCAGTCAGGACAGCCCCTAAGGTGTCCTGATCTGAGGTGACCCCTGCCTTTAGAAATCCTCCATCTTGGTTTTGGAGGATTCCCCCAATAGGAAAAGGGATGTGCCCCCTCCCCTCAGGGAGGAGGCACAAGGAGAGTGTAGCCACCCTTAAGGACAGTAGCCATTGGCTACTGCCCCCAGACCTAAACCATCCCTAAATTTTGTATTTAGGGGCGACCCTGAACCCAGGAAATCAGATTCCTGCAACCTGAAGAAAGAAGAAGGACTGCTGACCTGAAAGCCCCACAGAGACGATGGAGATACCAACTGACTTGGCCCGAGCCCTACTGGTCTGTCTCCAGACTCAAAGAACCTGCACAGCGACGCATCCGACAGGGAGCCGAGACCTCTGAGGACTCAGAGGACTTCCCTGAACCCGAAGGACCAAGAAACTCCCGAGAACAGCGGCACTGTTCAAAAACTGCAACAACTTTGCAACTTTAATTCAACTTCCAAAGAACTCTCTCTTCTCGCCGGAAGCGTGAGACTTCACACTCTGTACCTGATGCCCCCTGCTCGAGTTCAAGAGAACAAACACTGCAGATAGGACTCCCAGGCGACTACGACGACGTGGGTACCCTGAGTCAACCCCCCCTGCATCCCAACAGCGACACCTGCAAAGAGGATCCAGAGGCTCCCCCTGACCGCGACTGCCTGGTAACAAGGAACCCGACGCCTGGACCAAGACTGCACCCGCAGCCCCCAGGACTAAGAGGAACCACCTTCCAGTGCAGGAGTGGCCAGCAGGCAGCCCTCTTCCTAGCCCAGTCGGTGGCTGGCCTGAGAAGACCCCCTGTGCCCTGCCTGGATCGCCTACGTGACCCCCGGGTCCCTCTATTGCTTTCAATAGCAAACCTGACGCCTACTTTGTCCACTGCACCCGGCCGACCCTGTGCCGCTGAGGGTGTGTTTTGTGGGCTTGTGTGTGTGTCCCCCAGTGCTCCACAAAACCCCCCGGTCTGCTCCCCGAGGACGCAGGTACTTACCTGTAAACAGACTAGGACCGGAGCACCCCTGTTCTCCGTAGGCGCCTTTGTGTTTTGGGCCCTCCTTTGACCTCTGCACCTGACGGGCCCTGTATTGCTGGTGCGGAGGTTTTGGGGTTGCGTTGAACCCCCAACGGTGGGCTGCCTATGCCTAGGAGACTGACTGTGTAAGTGCTTTACTTACCTGAGAAATTTACCCAAACTTACCTCCACCAGTAACTGTTGATTTTTGCACTATCTACTTTTTAAATAGATTATTGCCATTTTAACCTAAACTGTGTGTACTACTTTTTTAAATCAAAGTTCTATACTTACCTTTGTAAAGTACCTTGCATTTTATGTACTTACCTCAAATCTTGAATCTTGTGGTTCTGAAATAAATTAAGAAAATATATTTTTCTATATAAAAACCATTGGCCTGGAGTTAAGTCTTTGAGTATGTGTTCTCATTTATTGCCTGTGTGTACAACAAATGCTTAACACTACCCTCTGACCACACTGCCACAAAATAGAGCATTAGTATTATCAAATTTTTTTCTTTATTTTTTTGGTCCTCATTCACCGTGGCCATTAAACCAACCCTTCTTACTTTACCAGCAATAGAGTAGTCCAGGCCAGGGGATGCCCTTAACTCTCAAACAATCCTCTATCTACCAAGATTTCCGTGAGGATTTCAGAGCGGGGGGTAAAATCATTGGACCAATGACAAAAACAAATAACTTATTATTACATAATGCTTTCAACATATCATATTGCCATTACCTAAATCGATGTTTCCAAGCCAGTAGTGGGGCCCAAAGATTCCCCCCAATCATATGACTCTTCCGTAACATTAAATCCAAATCCGCAGTACGAAACACAGCGTTAAGCCACTCCGAATATATTGGAGGGGAAGCCAACATCCATTTTCTACATATTTCTCTTCTCCCCAACAAAATTACATAAAATAAAAGTTTAAGTTGTAAAGTTGTACCTCTTCTACTCCTCCCCTCCTGACCCTGTAGTTGACCAAATATTACTAAAGGGAGAGATGCTACAATATCCCACTCCAATATGCTCGAAGCAGTCTCACATACCTTTTCCCAAAAAAGACAAATATCCGGACATTCCCAGAACATATGAATGTCAGTTGCTCGTATTAAGCCACTTTTTGGACATTTCACCTCCTCCCCTCCTTTCATTTTAGACAGTTTCTAAGGAGAAATATAAGCTCTATGAATCGTATAATAGTGATTCTTCCTCAAAGCTGCCGATTTAACTGTATCAAAAAAAAAGTAAGTGATTTCTTCCACCACATATGAGCTGACCCTTCAGAGAACAAGGGCCAGATGTAGGAAACTGTTTGCGACTCGCAAAAGGCAAAATTTCCCGTTTGCGAGTCGCAAAACGCAGTTTCCTATGCAGAAATGCATTTTGCGAGTCGGAACTGACTCGCAAAATGCATTTCCGACTCGCAAATAGGAAGGGGTGTTCCCTTCCTATTTGCGACTCGCAGTGGGATGCAAATGGCATCGCAGTTACCATCCACTTCAAGTGGATGGTAACCCACTCGCAAATTGGAAGGGGTCCCCATGGGACCCCTTCCAGTTTGTGACTGGACCCACAAATATTTTTTCAGGGCAGGGAGTGGTCCAAGGGACCACTCCCTGCACTGAAAAATTACCGAAACTAAAGGTTTCGTTTTTTTTTTTAAGTGCAGCTCGTTTTCCTTTAAGGAAAACGGGCTACACTTAAAAAAAAAAAACTGCTTTATTGAAAGCAGTCACGAACATGGAGGTCTGCTGACGACAGCAGGCCTCCATGTTTGCGAGTGCCTATACTCGCTATGGGGCCGCAATTTGCGACCCACCTCATGAATATTGATGAGGTGGGTCCTTGCGACCCCATAGCGAGTTGCAGTCGGTGTCTGAGACACCGTACTGCATACCAATTTGCGACTTGCAAATTGCGAGTCGCAGGGACTCGCAATTTGCAAGTCGCAAATTTGCATTTTGCTACATCTGGCCCTAAATTACTCCACAAAACCGTAGGAAGTTTGAACTCACCATCCACCCCTTCTAGGATGCCCCAGTACCAAGCTGCCACTCTGTGAGGACCTGCCAAGGGGCTCGGAACAACATCTTCCAAAACGTTAGGCATACCGACTCCTCCCTTAACCCCCTGCGCCCAATCCCTTATCTGCAAAAACTTCCATCTAGTGAGAGAGCCGCCCGTTTGTTGCTTCAGCTCTTCCCAAGAAAGGAGGACCCCCTCCTGAAAAAGATCCCCCCAGTACTCCATCCCTGCCCGTTTAATTGGTAGAGCCAAAACATCTTGAAAACAATCTGGTGTATCCGGAGAATCCCAAATAGGTGCGTGGCAGTTATAATATGTTACCTTTGCGGCTAATCTAAGCTGATACCAACATTCTGCCAATGCCTGCATAATTTTCAGTTTTACCTTTTTAAAGAACTTAGGATCACCAAATTTAAATATAAAATTCCTTGACGCACCCTTAATGGTGGAGACCATCGCCTTAAACGTAAGACCCGTTGTTGTGGAGTCTGGAGAGAGAAATAACATCCTAGTATTCTTCAAAAGGAAAGCCCAAGCATAATACTGTAGTTCTGGTAATGCCAAGCCTCCCTTTTCCTTACACCTACGCAGCTTTTTCCGAGAAATTCTAACCCCTTTAGAACTCCATATAAAATCATTTATAAGCTGCTGCATCTTATCTATACATTTTTTCTGCATAAGGAGTGGGGAAGCAGAAAACAGAAAATTCCACTTGGGAAGAATGGACATTTTTACCAAATTAATTCTTCCAATAATTGTTAAAGGGAGATGAACCCAACCCTGCAATAATCCCTTACACTCCAATAACAGCTTTTGCTGATTCCTCTCTGCTAACTGCTTGATATCCTGGGTCACCAGGACACCCAAATACCTTATTTCATTCTTACTATAAGCCGAACTGTACTCCATATTCCATGCCATAGTCTCCGTCTTTTCCACATTTACCTGATAGCCTGATATCTTACCAAATCCTTCGGCTAATCTAAAAATCTCGGGGATAGCTGATGATAGATTATCTGTATACACCAAAAGATCGTCCGCATACAAAGCAACTTTCCTTTCCCAACCCTCACAACGAAAGGGAGTAATCACCGAATTCCGCCTAATCCTCCTAGCAAATGGCTCAATATATAGGTTAAATAATACAGGGGATAGTGGACATCCCTGTCTAGTACCTCTTGTTATTGTAATAGTTCCAGTAAGATTTCCATTAACGAGTATTCTTGCTGTAGGGGCCCTATATATCCGATTCACAACCCCACAAAAGTTATCACCCAAATTAGCTCGTTTTAAAACTGATTTTAGATATCCCCAGCTTACTTGATCGAAGGCTTTCGCTGCATCAATAGTAATGATCCCCAAAGGGGATTCAAAAGACGTTGCCAGATCTATAGCCCCAATCAAATCATATGTCAATTCATACAAATATCTTCCCTTTGAAAAACCCTTCTGGTCCGAGTGTATCAGATTATTAACTACTCTATTCAACCTATCTGCCAATATCTTGGCAAACAGTTTATAATCACTATTTAATAGTGAAATGGGCCTGTAAGATGCGCATTTTGTCGCATTTTTTCCTGGTTTCAAAATCAGCGTAATAATCGCCTCATTCCATGTAGTTGGGATATCTATTTCGTTTAGAAAAATCTTCCCAAACAACTCTGTCAAGATTGGGATAATTATGTCACCTAGTGCTTTATACAACTCCACTGGGATAGCATCAGGACCCGGGGCTTTCCCTCCAGACAACACCGCCCGTACTTCGTCCATTGTTATAGGGCCATTAATGAACTCCTGCTGCTGCAATGTAATTCCCGGTAACACATCAGGGGCTAACCAACCCTCCACCTATTCTTCTCGCCCCTCTACACTTTCAGTATACAATGATGCGAAGAATTCCTGAAACACATACTCAATATCCTCACATCGTGTCGCTTTTGCCACTGACTCATCTGATTTGATTTCCTTAATATGGTTCCTAACTTGGTCCGATTTAATCTTCCAAGCAAGCAGCTTCCCCGCATTTTCACCATATTCGAAGTGCTCCAATTTGCTTGCCTCCCATCTTTTGAGAATTCTTGCTTGTAAAATACTTTCCATTCGTTGTCTTAGCTCGGCCATTTCCACCCTCGCTGCCTCTGACTGAGTCGTTTCCTCTTTTCCGACCAATTTCTCACTTTTTTAAAGCATTTCATGTTCTAAAAAGCTTATTTCATTTCTAAACATCTTACGCTTATAACATGCAATGCTCGTGATCTTCCCTCTTATGACGGCCTTGAAAGTATCCCATACCACTGATGGTGATGCAGAGCTTATATTAGTACTAAGAAAAACTTCTGTTTCCCTACGTAATTGAGAAATCACATCGTCTTCCATTAGTAATGCACGCTCGAGTGTCCATCTGTAATTCATTCTCCTCTGAGACAAGGTTATCTCCAACAATACTGCTGCGTGATCTGATAGATGAGAAGGTAAATATCCTACCTCATCCATGCTCTCAAGCAACCGGCTGTCAACCAAGAAATAGTCAATACGTGAAGCGTGGCTATATTTCTTATTGATAAAAGAGAAAGCCCTTCCATTCCCAGCCCTCTTACGCCATATATCGCACAGGCCTAGCTCTTTCATCATTCTCCTTAGATATTGCTGAGATTTTGGCGTTCCTTAGGATCTACAAGTATCCGTCCTATCCAGTTTATTATCCAGTACCACATTAAAATCTCCCATCAAAATAACCGGATCTGAAAATTCAATTAACTGGGAGAACAACTGATTAAGAGGCTCAATATCATCACGATTTGGACTGTAAATACCCAACCAATACTATAACATCTCCCCCAACCTGGGCTCTTACTATGACCCAACGCCCTGCTTGATCCAATCTTACTTCGAGTATTTCTACCCTAACTTGCAAGCCATGTTTAACCAAAATAGCCACTCCTCTCTTATGGAAATTATGGTTAGTGCAGATACAACTTTGAACCCATTTTTGCGTCTCAAATAGTTTCTTGCACTCATCTACCGCCAGATGGGTCTCTTGTAAGACAGGAATTTGTGCTGGCGAGTCTCTTAAGTATTGTAGAATTTTATTCCTTCTCGCGCTGGTCCTCAGGCCATTGATATTCCAGGAAAGCATATGCATGGTGAGCCCTCCCTTCCCCTGACCTTTGCCTATAATAGCCATTTCTAACCAGTGAACTGCCCCTATGCCTCAGTGAATAAGGTACATGTATACTATTTCCCCCCAGTTGCCTCCCACCTTGCGACCCACCTTCCCTTCCCTCTCTCACCCCTCCCGTAGAGAACCCCCCCACTTTGTCGGCCAACATGGCCCTATTTTAGAACGCCCTGCCTATCTGGGAGGCTTAGTGCAAGCGGGGGAAACTCCCCCTTCACATATGGTCAGCCTGCTCTCTCCTGATTACAGCCAACAATTCATCTGCCCTAACCACATGCCTTATATTATACATTTTGTTACTGTACATAACTCGGAGAAATGCAGGGAATTTCAACTGTGCAGAAGACCCTAACTTCTTAAACTCATCCAGACGCTGCCCCAACTCCCACTGCCTATCCATAGTAAGTTTAGACAAATCTGACCTAATCTCAAATGTCACATTTTCCACTTTTAACGACTTTTGCTTTAATGCGCTAGTCAAAATCTTTTCTTTCAACTCATTAGTTAAAAAGTTAATCAAAATTCTTCGAGGTCTACTACTATTCAATCGTCTCGTAAAAGGGTCGCGATGTACTCTCTGAATGTCTTTCTCGATCTCTTCTTTACTCTCCTCCAACTCACATGCAGACTTAATTAAAGAGACCACATAAGACTTCAAATTCCCTCCTTCCGCTCCTTCCGGGACCTTCAAGAGTCTAATATTGTTCTTTCATGAATAGTTCTCCAACTGCTCCAGCTTGGATTGCAATCCTTGCTCCTTTTCCTTTAGCTCTTGAATCTCTTCTTTATGCTGCTTCAACTCCTCCTTCATTCCCCCCACCGTTTCCTCTAGAACTTGAATCCTCTCCATCAAGCTATCAAACATTCTTTCCAGTACCTCACAGGCCTCTCTGATTTCCCCTTGATTGATCTCAGAGCTAGCGAAGCCCTTTTTTATATCTTCCGAAATGGAGAGGATCACTGCCTCCATTGAGGGGCTATAAATTGGACCAGGGACCAGGGCTTGGGCGGGAGAGGGACTAAAATCCACCAACACTGGGTCCTTTTCCCCTTGCGGAGAGGTCATCATCTCACTACTTCGTTGAACCGAGGAAGAAGTCTCAGGTCCTGCTTGCACCACCTCTTGACAAACCCCGTCCCCAACTGGAGGGAGAATATTATCTTCCACCCCCTTGCCAGAGCCCCCGCCATTACCACTCGCCTGTGCAGTAGGTTCATCCATTCTCCCCTGTCCTGGAATGAGCACAATATCCTCCGGTCTCACCCTAAAATAGGCTCTTAGTGAGGGCGTAGGTTTATTTTTTAATTTTTGCCTTCCCTCACCTCCTCTCCTTACAGCATTTCTCCCAGGTTCTAAAACTTCATTTCGTGCATTTGCACTCCTCTTCCCCTGTGCTCCAAAGTCTTCGTTCCCCCTCTCACCCTCCTTTTGCCTTGGCCCCCCTACCTGACATGGATTAGGAAGAAAGGGGGGGCTACAACCCCCTCCACTCTGTCTTACTGAGCCTCTGACGGGCTCTACCGCCTCCACAGCCTCCTTTCCGGCTGCCTGCTTTGCAGGCGTTGCCGCGCTTCCAGGTTCCTGGGAGTTCCTCCCAGGAACCTTGCTTGTGCTGATTCTGCCGGGATTCCCCAGGAGGGGAATCCGTGCTGCTCCTCAGCGAACCCGGGGGAACTCCAGCGCGGCACGCTCCCAGTGCCGGAGTCTCCCGCTGGATGCCTCCCCCTCCTCCTCGGATGCGGTCGACAGATTCCCTGTGCCTCCGATCGCCGGCGGGCGGCACATCCGCAGTGCTGTCCTGTCCCGTGCCGTGCCTCCCAGGAAAATGGCAGGTGAGCGTCCTAACGGGCTACCGCCTCAGCGTAGCCCGCCATGTTCTCCTCCGACAAATCGGCACTTTAGTATCATCAAATTTTGCCACTATCAACCCCTAAGGGGAACCCTTGGACTCTGTGCACACTATCTCTCACTTTGGGATAGTATATACAGAGCCAACTTCCTACATTGTGTGACCAGTTACCTGCGGTTTGCACTTTGATCTTTTAGATGCTATTTTCCATTAAAAATTAATAACTCTGATTCCACTGATTCCGATTTAATTCATTTTGATGCTATTCTATCCTATTCTATTGAAGGGTTAAGCACAAGTTAACTTAGTGAATTTTATGGTTCACCCTGACAAGGGTTGTGGTTCTTACTTGAGTAAACCTTCACTCCTCTCATTCAAAACCCAACTTTCTTGCATTCGTGGTATAATCCATTACTTGGATTTGTGCAGTGCCACTCAGTGGATAACAATAAAATCCTTTAAAAAATCACTGTATTCACTGGAAGAGGGTTTTTTGGTTTGGTAATAACATTGGCACAATTTGAGGAATCTTCATGAAACTTTCCCAAAAAAAGTACATCCACCTCAGCTCCTTCCTTGAAAGTTTCGGGGTGAATCAAGCAAGGCTGAGAAAAAAGGGGGTCTCAAAACGCAATTTCCCCATGCAATTTTCATAGGAATTTGTAAACAGTGGTACAGTCAAAACAGCTGAACGGACTTAGACTAAGGGCCTGAGTTAGATTTTAGCGGATGGGTAACTCCATCACAATGGTGATGGATAGCCATATGCCATAATATAAATCCCATAGGATATGATTGGATTTATATTTCTGTGGACGGGCTATCTGTCACCATTGTGGCTGAGTACCCCGTCTGCCAAAATCTAAATAGGCCCTAAATTTGGCAGACAGAGAGGTCTTTACCCAGAAAGCGTTCTTTGTGCGATTTGGTGTAATTCTGTTCAGGATTTGTTGAGAAATTAAGATTCATCATTTATGTATATCTGCACCTTTGGGCTGAAATTCAAAAATGTAAGCTTTCTGATTGGCTGAGGGCCCTTTGATTGGCCGACTGCAACATGAAAAGATATGTTCTGGAGGGAGACTTGGTTCCCTGGCCTGAAAGAGTGTTTTTTAAAAGAATATATGGGGACAGGGTAGGGATACTTTGGCTTTTCCTTAGCCTTAGCCTTTGAAAAAAGTTTCTCTCGTGAGATTGTAGTAATAAAAAACAAAATGGGGGCTGTGTTTATTTTTATTTTTTAAAGACCCCTAGTGTGCCCCAGGGCCCTGTGGGGTCAAACCACAAGTAGTATTTGACATTATGTGGAAGGGGAGGCGGGGCATGAGTTGAACCCTCTTCCCTGAGCTGATTTCAGCAGCAGGGACCCATTCCCCTGGAGCTGATAACTTGTTAGAGGCAGAGAAGGAAGTGAGACCTTCTACCTGACACAATTTTGGCCCTTGGAACCCAATCCCACAGGACCTGGTGCAATTTTAAAAGGAGACAAGGGTGTTGGGCCTCCCTCTCTGAGCCAATTTGGGATCTGGGGTCCCTATCCTTTGTGGCCCTCCTGAAACAGTGTCTCAGGGACCCCAACCGCCAGGACAATTTTAGCTCCCTGCCTGCAAGAGCACAGGTAGGAAAGACTGCATTGCTCCCGCTGGGTTGGAGCAGAGATCTTTCTCCCTTCCTGCATTCTGGCAGGCACGAAACAGAGGTTTGCTCCCACAGCGGGAGCAGAAAGTAAAGCTACTCCTGCTGAGGAAACAAGAATAGAAGCCAGCTTCCACCAGCACACCACGAAGAGTGCTTGTAGGGAGCATGCACAGCCCTGGGGGCAATAAGCCCCCCACAGCACCAATGTTGTAAAAAAGTTGTAGCTGCCCGGGTGTGATTGGGGCACCCATTTAACAACAACAAAAAAGCGGTGCAGGGTAGGCTCCCTGTACTGACAAAAAAAACAGCACAACTGACAGCGTGGGACAGGGTTCCCGGGTGGGACTGGGGCATCCACAAAAACACTAAGAAAAAATGACACTTTAGAGCAGCCTTGCTGCTTCATAACTGAAGCAGTGAGGCCGCTCATAAAATATTCCCTGCTCTCCCTGGGAGCCCCCCATATGCCATGCCATGAATGTAGTGCAGACCCAAAGAAGAGGTCAGGAAGACTGAAAGTAGAAAGGTACAAAAAATAAAATGCTTGGAGGGTGATGGTGATACAGAAGAGAAGCAGAGGAGGTCAGGGAGGTCATTGGCGTAGTGCATGTGGCGATGACCTGTCTATGATGTATTTTTACTAATGGAACCCGGCTACAGGCTCTTTAGGTGATTCTTTGGTGAATTGTATTCACCTCGTCATCCAGGCCTCTATGGAATAATGCAGCCACTGCAAGGATCTGTATTTTACCCTATGGTAACAGATTTGTATCTCAGTGGGCCGACTCAGCCTTAAATCCTCCTGGATACAATAACATGAGTAAGCCTTATTAGGGGAAAAATAAAACAAGTATAATTCAGTGCAAAAAATCCACTCAATTGGAATTTGTTTAAAAAACAATTCACTAACTCACCCTGGATATTGGCGTCACCCCCAAGAAACACCATGATGACCTGGTACCAGTTTTCCTTGCTAAAGAAATCAAAACCGAACCTCCCAGAAAGCGACTTCAGAAC
Organism: Pleurodeles waltl; assembly: GCF_031143425.1. Classification (NCBI taxonomy): domain Eukaryota; kingdom Metazoa; phylum Chordata; class Amphibia; order Caudata; family Salamandridae; genus Pleurodeles; species Pleurodeles waltl. Next base: position 64,863,897 of record NC_090436.1, read on the forward strand.
TGCTGTTTAAATCCTCGTACTCTCACATGTGGATGATGTCATTACCCTGTTCAATGGCCTCCCAGGCTCTTCCCGTCCCCCATTTTAAGGGCATCTGACATGCCACACCAAGTCTCGTAAAAGGCTTGAAGAAATATGACCATATCACCCACACTCATATGGAACTCCACTGCCTCCTTGTCCCACCCCTCACCATCTCACAACCAGCTGCATCATCTACAAAGACATCACAACCGGCACTTCCATCTATCTGGCGTGCAAACTAACCATCACCAGTGGATCTCTGCACATCCTTAGCCAGGACATCATCAGACTGGAGACAAAGAAAAGCACAAAAAGAAAGGCAAGGCAATAGGCCTTTTACATCTTTACAGGATCTGGAATGGAACTAGGACAGCACCAAACGTGCTTTCAATTTTTTCAGTATTTAAGGACACACTTCTATAAAGAACACTTTATCACAGCACAGCAATAGACCAAGTTTACACTTATACAACATCAATACTTCTAGTCACTTGTTGTCTCTGTCTTTAATGCTATAAAGCACTGTGCTGTCTTTCGGCTATGTTTGTGCTATACAAATACCACATACATACATGCAAATATACATTCATACATACTAACATTCAAAATATTACTTTAAACAACTAATGAACACGTATTTGTAAGCAATACACGTTTACAAGAAGAGAAATGGTATTTCATTCCATTGCATTACTTAACAAACCTGATATATAGCCTGGCCCTTTAGGTGCAAAAATTTTAAGACTTGGGGGCATTTTTAAGAGCCCCTAGCACCATTCGAATGACACATTACTGTAATTTTTTTATGCTAATGCGGTGTTAGAAGCCCAAAAACGCTGTGCCATATTTACAGAGTTGTAATACTTTGCACTACATTATGTCTGCGCCAGACATAATGTATGCAAAGGGGGTATTACCCCGTCAGGGGGGCCAAAAAAATGGTGCAAGGAAATTTAAGAGATTTCTTTGCGCCATTTTTTTCTGCACTTTTAACACCTGCTCAAGACAGGCATTAAAAGGAATCTTCCATTGGTTACAATCGGCCTCTGGGTGCTTTGCAGGATGAGCATCAGAATTTGTGACGCTAATCCTGCAAAGCGCTGGACTAGCATAAAAAATTCTGACGCTAGTCACTTAACTACCGCCATGGTGCGCCGTATGTTAAATATGGCGCACACATGGTGGCGTTAGGGGGGCGCTAAGAGGCGCAAGAAAAGTGGTGCTGCACAGAGTGCAGCACCACTTTACTGAGATATGCCCCGTGGAAAAGCGATCGTCTAACCATGTTAAAGCAAGCTACTAAGAGGGTATGCAAATCGGGGGAATATAGATACTATCATAAATGTAAGGCTACATATCAATATAATTAACAAAGTTATATGTGACTTTATCCGACAGTAACAAGCTATGTAATCAAGATATGATCTTGGCCATAAAAATATTTATGACCTAATAAACGTTTGCAACAAGTGCACTAATAAACCTGCGCTCAAATATTTATTACTGCAGCTCAAGGGTGAAGATAAATATTAGTACCTTTGTTGAAACCATAATGCTTGGCTCAGGAGCATTCCTCAGAATTAACCTAGTATTTCACTGAAAAGCAGAGAGTTCCTTAAACCACTGGCTGCTCATTTCAACTGCAGAATTCTAATTGTTTGCTACATGATAGAGGTTTGTGATAATGCTAAAATTTAGACCAGTTTTTTTTTCGGTCCACAGTTTAATGGAACTAATTTTTGGTAAAATATATGAGTAACCTTCGGAATGTCATACACAGCTCATAGCTGAATACGTAGGAGCTGAAGTTCTGCAGAATGCCTAGTCCTGTTTTTCAGGCACATATTGCATCTAGAATTACCGGAACCTCAAACATTTCCACATTTCTTAGTGGACACTCAGGGGCATATTTACAAGTCTCCTGCACTGCTGGTGCATCACTTTTTATGCGCACAAGTGGCACAGAGAGCAGATCTGTATCTACGAGGCCACGCAAAGCCACTCTGTGTGGCTTTTCAAGGCCCCGTAGATATGGTGTAAGGCAACGCAGCACAAGTAACCTCATTGCCTTACACTGCGCCAGAGGGGCATTCCATGGGCATTGCAGGGGGTTTCCCATTAAACACCCATGGGTTGTGACATATTCTCTGATTTGCAAGGATCTGTAAACCTGGGAATGCGTCAAAACCTTGTGACGCCTCAGGGGAGGCGTAACAAGGAGAAATATCTTTATGTGTGCTCCTTTTTCCTCTTTCTATGTGTTCGAAAAAGCCTCCATGGATTGGTTCTGTGCATGAAGGTGCCCCTTCCTGCACAAAACAATCCTGCCAATAACACAGACACTCTTGCACCATGGTGCAAGGGTACCTGCACTGTCATGAGGCACCAAATTGTGCGCCAGCACTGGTTGAAAGGGCAGGAATGCAGGGGCAGATTTGTTTTATTTTTCGGCTTCTGGCTGGGCCAGCAGCATGTGCAGGGAGGGGCGGGCTGAGCCATGGGAGGGGAGAGAGAGGAGGGGGAGTGGAGTGCACCTAAGTGCACATGTGTGTTTGGCCGGCCATCCTAGGCAGGCCAAACACACATGCGCACTTAGGAGAAACTGCACAGACTCCCATGCAGTGTCTGAGCGGCAGACCAAGCCACTTAGACCAATGCTGACACTGCTCTCATGCTAGGCATAGTATGAGAGCAGCACCAGGATTGCATGGGGGAGCCTGTGCTGGTCTCCCAGGGACTGCTGGGACAACAGAAGAGCAAAGGAGCAAGGCGGCAGGAGGCAGCATCGGGACAGGCACGTTTTTTTAATTTTTTTTTTTTATTTGAACCTTGTACCCCCAACCCCTGCCCGCCCCTCACCTTGAGATTTACGGTGGCTGCCGCTGCATGAATGCACCATATCGCGGAAATACTGTGCATTCCCGCTCTTTCGAATTGGCATAGGGCAGCACATCAAAAATACTTGTGGCGCTGCCCTACGCCAATTCATTGTCAATATGCCCCTCAGGATCCTTCACCCAACTCATAAAGGGTTGTATTATCTCTGCCCTGTTTCAGTGACCCCTGAGGTGGAAAAATAGCATCCACTTTTTGGGGCACTCACAACAGGGCCATAGAGTTGGGAATAACATGGTTATGGCAGGAATATAAATGAGCACTTTTCATTTCCGTGCTTGATGACACACAGTTTATGCACCTGTCTAGTAGGTTTGTGACTCATCTGGCCTAATCAGCTGCAAATCCATCAGCTGTGTAGACGTGCGCAATGCATTTTGAGATTTATAACTTGCTGTGCGAAGCGGGGCCCTAAAGCGCAGGTGGTGCGCCCTGAATTATCTGATATTAGAATTATTTATGCTAACAGAAGTCTTTCAGTAAGAGGCAAATCATTCCCCAGCAGCACAGCTTTCATTTGTTAGATCCAAGCAAAAAATAAATCTTGAAGCGCCCCCCACAGCTGGTGATTGCACACTAGACGTAAATAATGCATCAACTATAAGTCGTGTCAGGGTGAAGATGCATGCTGCATTAAAGAAGTATAAATCATCCGTTCTTCATTTTATCCTGGACGTGTTTATGATGCATCCAAGAAAGAGAAAATTCATAGTAGGGCGCACCAACTAAAATTACTAAAAGAGAATTTACATCTAACAGTTTACTGATAGGAACGTCAATAGTGTCATTTTATTAAGCAAGTTACTTTGAGAGGAGCTACCCCTTAGGGATGGGGCCTAAACAGGTCTTCCTATAGTATATACTGCATAGTTGGCCGTGTTGTCACCGATGGGCTACAAATGATGGATTGGAATGTGGCCCAGAGTAATTACCACTGGCATTCAGGTATTCCATCTTGTGCTGCCTCCCTGCCAGTTCCCGGCTGCCCCTTGCACTTCTCACTCACTTCTGCACAATTCCCCACTCCATTACATTGTCGTACCCCCCTCACACATCACCTCTATGTTCAAACTACTTCTCCCTAGCACCTGTTCTTTGTGCCTTTATATTTACCCCTGTAGCTCTCCCCTCCTTGTTCCAGTCTTCTCTCTTCTCCCTCTAATTCCCCCTGCCTCTCCCCAATGTCCTCTGCATTCCACATATGTGTCCAGTCTGCCCACATCTGCCCTGCGCCTTTCACCTGCCCCCTCACCTCTACCCTGCACTTTTCCCTCTACCTATCCATGGTGCTTCTCCTCTGCACTTCTCCCGCTTGGCTTCCGTCTCTCCCTGCGCCTCCCACCTCCACAGTGCTTCCGCGCTTGCTCGGGCACAGTAACCTTACTCCATCCTCTGTACCCCTCTCGATACCTCTGCACCTTTCCCATCCTCCCGTTACCTCTCCTCTCACTGCCGTGGCTTTGAACGTACCTGCAGTGTATTTGAATCTGTCCCCTGCTTCTCTTGAGTGTCCGTGTCTTTGCACCTCCCCTCTTGTTGTGGCCTCTTTCTATCTTATGCATTCTCCCTAGTACCTTAATGTTCCCTGCTACTCAGCCAGTGAGTGAGGTCATAGTATGGTTGGAATGTTGACAGTGTTTGTGCTTGGATGAGTGGACAATTGGAGTGAGAAGGGCTGAGCTGCAGGATGCTGCTCCTGGTGGGGCTTTATCTGTAACCTTCAACTAAGTTTATAAACCTACTTCTTTTATAATCTACGAGCATCCATCTTTGATTACAACACTGGCGACGAGCAGCACCAGTGTCTTTTCTACCAGACAGCCTGTACTCAACAGAAGTTAGAGGGCGAGTGACCTGTTTAACTTCAAGGCAAGCTGTTTAGTCTACTAGGTATGCAGCAAACAGGGAGTGCAGTGGCCTGAAGATTGAGAAGGTGGGCTGCTCAGCTGTGCATGGAGCCAGACCTGTTGTACCTGCTTGTATGGACTGGGCATATTGAGGAAATGATCTGCTGAACTGCCTGTGTACAGAGTTAAAAATGTATGGCACTAAACATTTGGTAACCTAGTAGAAAGTCAGATGGAGGAACAACTGGTGTCAGCATTTAAACACTATCTGAAGAGTGATCAGTGAACCTGCGCAGCAGCCTCTTGAAGCACTGTCCTTAGGGCACACATTGTGAGTAACATTTACAGTCTACCTGTTGACTGGGTTGCTGAGTTTCCCCATCTCCTATTCTACAAGAGAGATCATTGGGTACCTGATCTGTTTCCAGGAAGCTTTCTGAGAGGAAGACTACAGCGCCGACCTGGCACATGGGAACAGCTCATGTGCAGTGAAGAACATGTGTGCCAATTTTTCGTATGAGGATAAAGAACTGTGCGTTCATTTAAATGGGATAAACTGTACAGTGGTAATTTATTCGGGTGAGAAGTCGCTCACCGGCGTGGAGTATTTGAATATTTTCCTGGAATAATTGAACTTTAGGTTTACTGTCATGTGCATTTTACTCAATACCATACATTGCTTGAGTGTATTTTTCAATACTGCTACCCTCTATTTTAAAGATGCATTGGGTTGAATTGAGTAATGTTATGTTTATGCTGACATTGTTTGCTGCTGCTGAAATTAATTTTTATTGCTGTATTGAATTGAGAAATGTTATGCCGTTACTGACATGTTTTAAAGTTGCTGAGTCGTGGCATGTATGTTACGCATGGGAGGTGCACCCTAATGCTATTTTAGCATGAAATTTTGCTTACCATATTTTGTGTGTGCATATTGGCCTGAAGTATTAAAGCCATGCTTGATTTTAGAGATGTATAATTTGAGGTTGGATGCTAGAGTCACGTGCAGAGTGACATTCTTATGTTGTGATATTATAATTTTGATCCACATTTGGGATTGTGTTTTTTACCATCCTTCCTAAGGGGTTAAGGATGTGGGGGCAGTGTGTTAAGCCCAATGTTAAGGGGGATACACCCCAGTGATATGTGTCAATCCTTCCTATGGGGTTAAGGATGTGGGGGCAGTGTGTTAAGCCCAATGTCAAGTGGGGGTACTCCCAGTGATATTTGTCAATCCTTCCTATGGGGTTAAGGATGCGGGGCAGTGTTTTAGGCCCAATGTTAAGGGGGTAGGTAGTTACATCCCAATGCAGTAGAGGGTAGGTGAAACCCTGGTCCTGTTCGAGTATAGGGTGATGGGAGTATGTGATTAGACCCCAGTGCAGTAGAGGGTAGGTGAAACCCTGGTTCTGTTTAAGTGAATGGTGATAGGGGTACATGTTTACACCCCAATGCAGTGGAGGGTAGGTGAGACCCTGGTTCTCTTTAAGTGAATGGTGATGGGGTAGGTGGTTACACCCCAATGCATTAGAGGTGAAATAAACTCTAGTCCTGTTGAGTGTTGAGTTGTGGAAGGCAACAGGTTGGTCCTGTTATAGTGTGCATGATGTGGAGGGGAACAGGTAGTTAGTGTTCTCTGTTGGGTGAGCAGGGAAGTTTTGTGTTATTTGTACACTTGTATTGTAAATTTGTGGAACGTATTGATTAACTGTTTTTTACCTTCTTACATCCCATTGGAGTATTGAAGTTATGCAGAGTGAGCGTTTGTTAACCTGTACTGTTTATTTCGATGGGGTGGTACTCAGTTTTGGAGGAAGGTTGATGAAGGGTGTTTTGCCGTTTTCCGTTCTGTTGAATATTTCATTGTTTTGTTAAGGGGGAGATGTGTTGTGGCCTCTTTCTATCTTATGCATTCTCCCTACTACCTTAATGTTCCCTGCTACTCAGCCAGTGAGTGAGGTCATAGTATGGTTGGAATGTTGACAGTGTTTGTGCTTGGATGAGTGGACAGTTGTAGTGAGAAGGGCTGAGCAGCAGGATGCTGCTCCTGGTGGGGCTTTATCTGTAACCTTCAACTAAGTTAATAAACCTACTTCTTTTATAATCTACGAGCATCCATCTTTGATTACAACACCTCTCTCTCTATATCCCTTGCATTTCAGTGACTCCCTGTACTTCTTCACTCCCCCTCGAGCTTCTACCTATCCCCGCATCCCTCATCCGTGGTCCTTTGCATCTCTCCCCATCCAGGTTCCCCGCACCTCTAGCCTGCCATCTTCCGGCATCTCCTCTCTTTCTGCCTCCCCAGGACTGCTCCTGTGGGCTCTAGCTTATATCAAAGAAAAAACAAAAGAGCCTGACGACCCGGAAGTGGAAACCCCATAACGAAGAAATCAGTATGGAGACCGTCTGCAATGAAGACAGTCATTTCCGTTGTAAGATTTGGGGAAATTGAACAAAAACACGCAAACACGGGCCAAGAAGATGACACAAGAAAACAGACACCTTGAAAAAAGCCAGGGGTAATGAAGAAGGGAAGATGTACGAGGTATTAGGTTTGAGAGAAAAGGACATGTACAGGGCAAAGGCACTAGGGGGAAAGCAGGGGGCAGATACCATTGTATAACTGGGGGTTGAGGTATTGCGGTATTGGTAGGAGGTAGAGGTATTAGCGTGTAGGCAGGCAGGGGTACATGTTCCATTACATAGCCAGATGTAGATAATAGGGAATAGGCATGTGTAAGTCTACTAGGATACAGGTGCAGATAGAGGTACTAGTCTGTAGGTAGAGGGAGTGTGTTATAAGAGGAGTAGAAGTATTGTGGTGTTGGTAGAAGTCAGAGGCATTAGGGTGTAGGCAGGCAGGGGTACATGTTCCATTACATAGCCAGATGTAGATAATAAGGAATATTCATGCGTAAGGGTGCTAGGGAACAGGTGCAGACAGAGGTGCTGTTCTGTTGGCAGAGGTAGTCTGGTTTGAAGGGGGTAGCAGTATTAGGGTTAGGAGGACGAAGAGATACTAGTATACATGTGTGGCTAAAGGTACTAGTTTATTGGAAGGGGTAGAAGTTCTAGGGTATAGGTAGGGCAATGGGTATTATGGTCTAGCCAGGAGTAAAACTAGTAGGGTTTGGAAATGGAAGAGCCTCTAGTGGATAGGTGTGTGCGTGTGTGTGTGTGTGTGTGTGTGTATAGTTACTAGCTAGAGGTACTAGGGTTTAGGTTGAGGCCTTGAGGTGTAGGTAGAGCAATGGGTATTATGGTCCAGCCAGGAGTAAAACTAGTAGAGTTTGGAAATTGAAGAGACCCTGATGACGCAGAAAAGAAAGACTTACATATATTCATATATCATGTAACCAAAATCGTATAATGTAGTGTGATTTTAGTAAAGAAAATAATGAACGAGGGAAATTGTGCCCTCGGAGTAGTTCGCCATTATTATAAACGAGCTTAATTAATCAGGAAGAATTGAAAATTGTAGTAATCTGTCATAATTGCAAATGTGTTTTATGATTTTCTTGATTGAAACTGTTTTATGCTTAGCTTAAATTTAGTAGAGGCTTTGGCTTAGTTGCCTGGTCTCAAATTCTAACTGCGTGGCTTTTCCTTGAACTAATAAAATGAATATTTTACTTTAAGGTTGTGTTTTTCCAGTAGGGATGACTAACATACTTATCTCCAAGGTTTCGTGCTAGGCAAGTTTCATCCCCTTTGATCCAAGGTTAGTCTCTGCAGGTGCGGACAATAAGAGTACTGATATCAAAATATTTGGCAAACTATGTTGCAACTTGTGTTCCAAGGCTCCAAGGACAATGTATGCATAAAAGATTACTAGGAGAAATTATTATTCATTGGTCAAATTGAAGCCACCCTATGAACCCTCCAATGGAAGACCCTGCTGAATTTGGAATGTTTCTTACTTAAACCCACCGGACAAAGACAAGTCAGCCATTTT